>NC_137281.1:127800000-129050000 GCF_054371585.1 Giraffa tippelskirchi | reverse complement strand
TTTGTTATGGCAGTCCTAGGAAACTAACACAGACAGATTGCTAGTTAGGGATTAGTATGAGAGCTGAAGTTGTAGGAAGTGTGCAGATATCCTTCAAGAAGACTCAGAGAAGGGAGGAAATATCCAAACCTGAATTAGAGCAAAGAGCCACATGTGATAAGCAAGTCAACAAACCACAGAGGGACACTGGACAAGAGATCAGGAAAAGGGAAGGAGCATTTGGTTTGAAGAGAGGAGAAGGTGTGTAGAGATGGAGGGGAGATGGCTGGTCGGGGTGGTGGGTGGATGGAGGGAAATGTTAAGAAATCAAAGTGGGAGAATTGTGAAGAGGATTGCATTGTCAATAAAGACAGATGCTCTCAAAATATTGAACAAGATGCAAAATCAGAGAAACTCTTACAAGCCAAGTGACCACCACCTTATCCCAAAAAGAAACTTCGAATACCAAAAAGGTCAAGTGCCATCTCCAACATCAGTTAGAAAGTTATTGACTCCAAGATACATTAAGTGAAAACATTAAATTCCAAGACAACATAAGGAAACTCAGAATAATATAATGAAACCAAACTAATATAATGATTCCCTTGGAGGTGAGGGGATGGCTTTCATGTTCTACATTACATATTCTGAAATAGGTGAACTTTTTCTTCAACCACATTCATTTTGTTACCTCCAATTTTCTCCCCAAAGAAAATTATATTTCTCTAGAAGTGGTAGCCCTATTTTTACTACTTTTTGGACGTGTATTCATAAGAGATGGTACATCTTTCCTGAAGTCCATCACCTCCCTGAGAGAAGGCCTCACACGCTAGGTGGCCAGGCTTGAAGAAGGAAGCATGGGAAGGAGGTGCTGAGTCCTCCGGTTGAGAGATGGTATAAGACCAGTGTCCCATAGAGCACCAGTTCAGGATGGAGCTTCACTTTTTTCTGTTATTTTTAAAACTTGCTGTTAATTGTTAAAGTGGATATATTTTCTTTTATGATGATTTTCTAGGGGAAAATATACAAACTTCTAATCTTGCACCACCTCCTATAATGCCTGCAGTATTCTTGCCAAAAATGAAAAACCTGAATTTAATCAGGAGGAGATATCAGATAAACCCGAACTCTCATATATTCTATAAAAGAACTAGCTAGCAATCTTCAAGTATCAGTCTTGCAAAACAAAGACGACTGACTCCAGGTTCAAGGAGGCTAGGGAAATATGACAACTAAATGTGCTTTGGGATTCTGGGTTGGATCCTGAACCAGAAAAAGGACATTAATGGGACACCTGGAAAAATTCCAATGATTTGCTTTTAAATTAAATTTGAATTTAATTCTATAGAATTAACCTATAGATTAACTAATGATATCATATTGGTGTTAATTTCCTGGTTTTGATCTTTGGGCTATAGTTTCTAAGTTACTAATTAAAGAAGCTGAGAGAGGGATATAGAGAAACTTTGTAAGATTTTTTTCAACTTTTTTATAAGCCTGAAATTACTTCAAAACTAAACAGTAAAAAAAAAATTAAAGATGTCAATATTTATTAAGTAGGGATGACTTTTTCCTCCACCACCCCCTTTTCTTTCTTCTTCAAAGTACCACCTCTGTCCAGCTATCCTGGCTTCTCAGAAGAAGGATGGTGTAAAGGAGGTATTGACAATAGAAAAGAAATAGGTTTTTCTTGTTTATTTTTTTAGGCCAGGACGTCCTCTTCTGGGAAGAAGACGACAAGGATTTTATCATGCAGTTGCCTCCTATTAGCGGGTGAGGGAGTGAGGTGGGAACAGAGTGGGCCTCTGCGACAGAATACATCATTGGAGCTGACCAGAAAATTCCAGAATGGTTTATTAGAATTACCTTCCTGGGGAAGGTCAAAACTACAATTAAGTCAGGTATTAAGTCCAGATTTGGTATAGGCTTCAATTCAAGTGATAGCAGTTTGGCTCTGTGGTTTTTCTTGTTAACACCAACTCTTTCAAGAATAAACAAAGGAGAACACAAGCTTTAGGGGTAAGTTTACCATCCTCCAAGGGCTGTAGAGGACAAGCTAGGGTGAGAGGTGCCGCCTCTCTTCTTGGGGACACTGCCCCACAATGCCAGCAACTCCAGTGGGCCTTCTGTCTTCAGAACTCTCTAGACTACACTGTGGGCACCAGGCTTTGTATCCCCACTTCCTTCCTTTAGGGGCTCAGTTTGGCCTTTCTAAGGACTCCTTCATCATGCTGAATTTTGGTGACAGCACAGGGTAAGCCTGTTGGTTCTGCCACTCAGCAAACCTCCAGCAGCTAGCTATCCTTCTCGTGGGTTCCCAGTGTTTGCATATGGCATCAAAGAAGGGAGGACTTCCCTGGTGGCTCAGACCATAAAGAATCCACCTGCAGTGCAGGAGACCTGGGTTCAGTCCCTGAACTAGGAAGATCCCCTGGAGAAGAGAATGGCTACCCACTCCAGTATTCTGGCCTAGAAAATTCCATGGACAGAGGAGCCTGGCAGGCTATAGTTCATGGGGTCGCAGAGTCGGATATGACTGAGCGACTTTCACTTTCACTTTTCAAAGAAGGAAAAATGTTCCATTCCCCATGTGAGCTATCTGCTGCCCACCGTACACATGGCCTGAGTACTAGGAAAACCACTCCTCCTCTTGCCTCCCAGTCCTCATCCCAGATAGCCTTGGGAGGGGCCACTGAGAGGGCACTGGGGGATGGCAAGCCCCATTCTGCTGCTTCTTGATAAACCTGGCACCGAGGGTCTGGCCCAAATCTTCAGGAAGAACTGCTTAGCTGCTTGTTTCAGACTTGGGCCATGGCCACCATTCAAGACCACAAGCCCCATTCTATGAATGAATGAGCTTTGGCATCACACAAAACTAGATTCCAAATCTGACTCCTCTACTTACTGTGTAAGTCACTTAACTTTTCTACCTATAAATTGTCATTCCTTCTGTTCTGGCTTCTAGGGAATCCTGAACTAAATCTATGACCATATCTAGGAACTCTGCCAGTGTGTGTGCATTTCTGGTGACTTAATGTTTCTTCCATGCTTTGCCTTCATTCCTTGTCTCTGCATCAAGCTTTACTGTTTTCCTTTTGAATCCTAAGCACTCTTGTTAACTACCTCAAATCCTTTAAAGAACAGCAGGGAGTGAAATAAATAAACCGAACTTCCCTGAGACTGTATTTCCTAATCTAGAAAAGATGGCGATAATAATTCCTACTTCACAGGCTCATGGGAAGGACAGGTTAAGTCAGCCCACATGATGGCCCAGCAGAGGGCCTGGAGAAGGGCAAGGAGGGTCTCACCAGGGGCTGGGCCCTCCCCACCAACCTTGCCTCCTTTTAGCCACATCGAAAGACCTTGAGCACTCAGGTTGTATTTCACAGAAAAACATTTCTTAACCTATTGCTTTTGCCCAGAATAGACTGCTAGGGTGCAAGCTCGTTGGACAGTCCTGGGCTGACCATCTATGAAAGGCAGGCACAAGCAGGAGAGGGGCAGGGGTGCAAGAGGAGAACATTAGCGCTGTGAACCCAGGGTGAGTCCCATGAGGGTGTGGGTACATTTCCCAGTATAGATCTCCCCATTTAATCATGCTGCAGAAGTAGTCACAAATCTTACTTCCTACTATTTATTGACGGGGTCCCACACCCTGTTTTCAATACTAGTTAACCTTTTTGCCATCAGACTATGGGCACAAGGCCCAGAATTCCTTCCACTGCAGGTCACAGGGCTCTGTAAGGCCTGTTGCCCTGGAATTCTCAGGGCTAGCCCTCATGTTCTTTCTGGAAGGTGCCCTGGTTTATGACATGGAGGGAGGTGGTGGGGAAGAATTTCTGCTGGGTTTTGCTTATAAGCAAACTGGAGATAGGAGAGGGGTAGGAGGGGAGGCCTGGAGGAGACAGAGTGCCACATCCATTTCTGTGCCTACAGGGTAGTTTGGGAGTTGATTTTCCCGTGTTCCTTTTCTCATAAAACTGCACAAAGCCTGGAATGAAAACGTTCCTCCCTCTCCAAGCTCTGAGCTGACAGGTATTGTCCTAAAACACAGTGGCCCAGACATCACCCAACCACGTCAGCCACCCCAGCTTCAGGAAAAGCCTGAATAAACAGGTGAAGCAAGCCTCATAGAGACAGGAAAGCTTTATAGGTTTTTCATTACGCATGTTTAAGTGGGGTAGGATACACTTTTCTTTCATCCACAGTGGAGCTAAAAATCTCCTCCCCTGTGATGTCATCTTCTGACTCTTGTCATCTCCAAGCACAAACTAGAGGGGGCATCAGTGACTCAGGCAACAAGAAGCCAGCAAAGCCTCCAAAGACACAATGAAGCTGCAGTGGTTTTCCCTTATGTCAGGGAGGCCCATCTGGGCTTCCTGGTAGAAAAACATTCTGCACAGTTAAAGACTTTTCACTTAATCACATTAGCAGGTTGGGACTTTATGAAAGTGTAAGGTCATTCCTGGGCCATCCTGAACTGTCTCAACAAGGAAAATAAGCAAAACATGTATTAGCCCTACAGACTGGCTGTCCAAGGTACAGCCTTATAGGAACATCCTCCCTGTAACTAATAGAGGAGAAGTCTTAGACAGATGTGGGCTGAAACACCAATGGGTGTCTTGGTGACATTATAAAACTTAAGACAGGGCTCCAATGGCCTGTGAAGTCAGCAGACAGGACAAGGAGAATTACAGCCCATCATTCAAAGCCCAGCAGGTTGACCATCTGTTATTGCCCTTCGCCATAGGGAGCCCAACAGCTGAGGTTTTTTAAAATCATACTCACCTAGGCCTTCCATTCGGTACAAATTTTTTTAGCACTCAGCATTTATAAAGCCAGAAGGCAGCTTAACATTCCCATGGGCCCCACTTCCAAGTGGAAAAAAACTTGAATGCCAAGAAGGGCTAGCCATGTTGCCAGGTTTCTATCACAACCTCCAAATTCTAGCTCTGTGGCTGGTGTATGGGGAGCTCTGAGTCTTTGGAGAGATCTAAGAGCAATGAAATCAAGTAAAGGGCAAGCTTACAGGACAGGAAAGATAACCTGCAAGAGAGATGTTGAGTAACTGAGGAAGGAAGAAGAGACTAACTCATCTGGTAGACAAAGAGGTGCTACTGATATGGGGAACACTTCCTTTGTGGCAAGTGCTGTTAGTCCTGAGCAGGGGGCTGTTAGAGTCAGAAAGTCTTTTAAGAAAGAGACAGGCAAACACTTTCTGGAGCAGTTGAAGCTCAGACCACAGAGTCTAGAAATTGGTGCATGCCACCTTTTCAAGACTCTTAGGAGTCCACAGTTAATGATCGTAGTCTATGGTTCCCTATCTAAAAACAGAAGTAAACAAAGAAAACAGTCCTTAAAAAAACCTCAGCAATAGCTTAAAGAGGGAAATAACCCAACTGTTCATCAACAGAGGAATGGATAAACAAATCGTAGTATATCAATAGAATGGAATATTATTCAGCCACGAAAAATAATGGAGTACTACTGGGACTTCCCTGTCAGTCCAGTGGATACAACTCTACGTTTCCGCTGAAGGGGGCCTGGGCTCCATCCCTGATTTGGGAACTAAGATTTGCATGCCATGCAATGTGGCACAGTCAAAATAAATATGTTACATGCTATAATATGCATAAAGCTTAAAAAAATCATGCTAAGAAACACAAGACAGCATATATGTATGATTCCATTTCTATGAAATATCCAGAATAGGTAAGTCCATAGAGACAGAAACCCGAGATTAGTGTGGTTGCTGGGCACAGGATGTGGGGGGGGGTGGGTGCAGAGAATGGGAAGTGACTGCTTAAGGGGTATAGGGTTTCTGTTTGGGGTGATGAAAATGTTCTGTAACTAGATTGAGGTAATAGTTACACAACATTAGGAATGTATAAATGCCATAAACTGTATACTTTTAAATGGTTGTGTGTTATATGAATTCACCTAAATTTTTTAAAAATTTCATAGCACCACTCAGACGGATGATCTTCATGTTTTAGAGAGAGTAGCTGCTAGAGCAGAGGAGGGAGGTATGATGGAAGCAGGAGAAATTCAAGCATCTGATGACACTAAAAGCATCAGAGGCTACACTGGGCAGAGGGGAGCTCAGTAAAAATTTCACAGGCTCTGTGGTCCAGAAAAAGGCCCTGGGCATATCCAGTGAAAAGACTGTTAGCAGGTCTTCCCTTGCTGGGTAAGGGCTTGAGAAAACATATTTTTGCCTAAATCCAGACCCTTTCTTGGTGACCCAGCCAAATAAGGTGTGTCTCTGACTGTCAACACTCAGGACAGCTTTGCTAGACAGAGACCTCACTTGCATAACATCACTGAAGAAAGAGATACACCATACAACAGGTGGGGCAGAGTCCAGATGAAGCTCCAGCCCCTTCTCAAATTCTTGAGAGGGAGGGGAGCATGCCACTGCCTGGACCAGGCCTCTCCCCGTATTCAGAGCACACAACTCAGCAGAACCTGACTCCTCCCACCCCCCCCACACACCATCTCTTACAGGGTGACGCGTCTCCTTTTCCCTGTCTGCCCCACAAGCCATGAGCACCCACCCTAAAGCACCAGAGAACAGTGGCAGTAACTAAAAAGTTATTACAGAGAGTTTAAAATCATCTGTCTCAAGATGCTTTATGGTCTATATTTGACTCCATTTTGAATGACTTTTTCTTTAAAAAAAAAAAAAGGTTTTAGGTAGAAAATGTCAAGCTCTTGTCTTCTTGGCAGTGTGCTTTCCATTGAAAGAAAAAGACTGAGTAAATAGATGCAGTTATTTTAAGAGAAAATGTTACACAACAACATTTACAGCTCTAAAAAGAATTTAAAATATTTATAAAATCTGACATATGCATAGACCCAAAATGTCTGAAATGAATAATATGACTTTTCTATGTTTTCCATGGCCACGGCCAGGGAAAAAAAGTGTTTAAATAATGAATATAAATGTTTAGAAAGTCAATTTTAGGACTCTGCTAGATTAAATTTCATAAATGATGAGAATTACTTAACGATTCTCAAGAGCATGGAGTTTAGTAACTATACAGTGTATTGTGCATTAGATCTTATCTGAGGACTTTCCTATTATTTGCCAGTTGAGTGGCTGTTGTTCTCTACTGCTGATATAGCAGGGATGTAGGTAGATACATAAGTGGGTAGATTGATGGTGATAATGACAGTATAGATATTTTTATGTTCTTCAAAAATTCTAGTTCTTGCCCTTTTACAGCTGCTTTTTTTTCCCTCTAACATTCAGGGAATGCAAGTTCTCCTTAGACTGAATTAAATGCTAGATGCAAAGAAGAAAGTCGAGTAGCTGAGATTGTCATGGTCAGGTCAACCTGACCACTTCACCTCATATGGAAGACACTGTTGATCTTGGACAGAAGAGAAAAAGGAAGGGAAGAGGCAGAGAGAGGTAAGAAAAGGACATAGAGAGACAGATGGGAAGGAAGAAATGGAAGTAGCAGTTGTTTAGTTGTTAAGTTGTGTCTAACTCTTTTGCGACCCCATGGACTGTAGCCTGCCAGACCCCTCTGTCCATGGGATTTCTCAGGCAAGAATATTGGAGTGGATAGCCTTTTCCTTCTCCAAGGATCTTCCAGATCCAGGGATCGAACTCACGACTCCTGCTTGGCAGGCAGATTCTTTACTACTGAACGACCTGGGAACCCCAACAGAAGGAGAGGAGGAGAGAAAAATACTTTATTTCCCTCCTGGAGTTGTGTTGGAACCTCAGAGCTATGATGACCATTTTGTCATCTTGACCAAAAAAAGGACAAAAGAATTAAAGAATCACCAACTCAGAGGGTTGACTTGCTCAGAAACTGCCAGCCACGAACTCCTTATTAAGAGTAAGGAGCTCATAGTCTGGTTGACTGGCAGTTTGCAGACAAAGCAGCCCACTCAGTGGGCGTGGGCAACATGTGTGACACAGGCTTTGAAAGGAATCCTCATGGCTTTTCTTCAGAGTGTGCCAACGAGTGTCCTAAGGAGCAAGAAAGAGAATCAGGGCTGGCAAAACTAGAGACTTCTCTGTCTCTGTCTGCTGTGGTTTGTAGTTTAAATATTAAAATATATTGTTCTGTAGCTACAATTTTTCTGCTTTGCCATTTCTACTCCTATTTCTAAGGCACACATGTATGCTATTATAGAAAGTATAGCTCATTTAATGAGACCCAACAAAATCTGCCTGCCATGAAAAGCCTTCTGTGTTCCTACAGAGGCAGGGAAGATGTGAGAGGAGTGTTTGTAAGTATCCCCAGCTTTTCAGAGTGAAGAGAATGTCATCCTGCTGAGTCTACTCAGGAGGCCTTTGCACACAGTTGCTTCCTGTCTCGCTTTATCAGCACCTCTCTGGATGACAGGCATCAACTGTTGCTAAAAACTGCCCACTTGATACATCCTGCTGCTGCTGCTGCTAAGTCACTTTAGTCGTGTCCAACTCTATGCGACCCAATAAGATGGCAGCCCACCAGGCTGCTCCATCCCTGGGATTCTCCAGGCAAGAACACTGGAGTGGGTTGCCATTTCCTTCTCCAGTGCATGAAAGGGAAAAGGGAAAGTGAAGTCGCTCAGTTGTGTCCAACTCTTCGCAACCCCATGGACTGCAGCCAACCAGGCCCCTCCGTCCATGGGATTTTCCAGGCAAGAGTACTGGAGTGGGTTGCCATTTCCTTCTCCATGATACATCCTAGGGCTTTGCTATTTAGTTATTTTATGACTATATCAGATTGATGTCTAACTTTCAGGTGAGCCCTTGAAAAATCTATCAATAGTTTGGCTCAGGGACTCCTTGGAATGGGACACAGTCCTGCCCTTCAAGGAGTTTATAATCCATGGAGGAAAAAGTATCTACAATGTATGGGGCATAGATTATATACCCTGAACTGTGCTAAATTTAAATATATAACCTCACTGTAACTAACCTTACTCAGTGTCTTATGCAAACACACAGCACAAGAAATGCCACCTAAGCCAAACTAATCAAGGCACACTCACTACCAGTGAATTTGTACAATCCCAGGGTAGGACCAGCTTCCCTGGTGGCTCAGATAGTAAAGAATACGCCTGCACTGTGGGAGACCTGGGTTCAATTCCTAGATTGGGAAGATCCCCTGGAGAAGGGAAAGGCTACCCACTCCAGTATTCTGGCCTGGAGAATTCCATGGACTGTATAGTCCATGCGGTCGCAAAGAGTCAGACACCACTGACTTTCACTTCAGAGTAAGACCAAGGAGTGTGATCTGGCTGGGCCATTCTCAGATGGCTCCATAAGAACAGCAAGAATCTGATCTGTAGCAAAATGGGCTCTGCACTGGTCAGGAAGTGGAGGGCTAGGGAATGGCATCTAGAGAGACTGCTTGAGCAATGGTGCTTACGGGAGGAGGGAGCCATGATGGGGGTCTCAGAGGAGGCCGTGGCCTGGGCAGAAATGAGAAAGAGCCTAAGTTGGTCTGAGAAACTTTTCCCCTGAAGTTCTGAAACACCATATCCCCCAGAGAAATTTCTTTCCCTGGTGTGTGAGGCCCAAAGGGCAGCTGCCTCTAAAATTATCAGGAGAGTTGTTAAAGATATGGATTTCTGAAGACTTTCTCTGACCTACCAAATCATAACTTGGGAGGTTTGAGCCTGGAAAGACTCTAATGAGCCATTTTGGTGAACCTCATACAGGCTAAATTGAGAACTACCACCCCAGATGATGGCCCAAGCACCAAGTCAAACATTTATTCATTCAACAAACATTACTGTACACCTCCATGTGCTAAGCCTAGTACTGGGAAATGAGTAATACAAACTACTTTCATTATCCTCACTGCCATGAGCAATAAGAAAGAGAATTATGCATATGTCTATTTTGGGAATACACTATACTTCCAAGGTCACCAAAGTATTCGAGAAAAACTCTTCTAATTATGGCTTAATTGATAGAAGGAAGACCTGGGACCCTCGTGGGCTCAGATTCAAACACTGAAGAGGTCGAAGTGAGTAGCTCTGGAGGGCTATTCTGAGCTTCATTAAAGGATGCCCCCGATGCAAAGAGTTTGTCTCTTTTTCTCTCCTTTAAAAGTATGAACACAAAGAAATATCAAGTGCAACTGGGAAAATGAGACTGTTTTTAAAAGTCATTTGCAGAACTGGACAAAAACAGAGGCAATTCTGTGACCGAGTCCACCGCTGTACTGCAAATCCCTGCTCATTTTCCTTCTGATTTCTTCCTCAAAAGTAATATTGTGAAATAAGGACAGAGTCCACCTCACTGTAGATGGTCCTGGTGTCAGCCCTGAATAACACACTCGAGCAAACCAGAAGCATTCAGGCAGGCAAAATGCATCCCAGGAGGTGGCCTTCACAGTTGGGAACAAGTCTGACTCATCTAGTAAAGAGAAATATCTAACCTAAAACATATGCATTTAGATATAACTCTATAAAGCCAATGCTAATTAATCCTCCTGCTCATATAAAATGGCAAAGGAATTAACAATATTGCCAAGTCTGAAAAAGTCTTTTAATTGCACTGTGGTTCTTTCCAAGCAGCAGGCATCTGAGTCACACGTGGCCGCACCCCCCACACCCAGGCAGCTTCGCCCTTCACGCAAAGCACTTGGCACTCAGCCTCACAACCATGTTTTGTTGAAGCCTGGTACACATCTCCCTCACAAACTGCTCAGAAACCAGCAAGGTAAGTCCTGTTTACATTTGTAAAAGATCAACTGCTGAACATTGCAGGTACCCTAGGAACCCTTCAAGTCCCCTCTGGCATTTACCTTCCTGTGAAGTTATTTTTGTTTGTTCCTCATGCTAGGAAAGGAATTGATGTAGATTAAAATTGTGGGCTATGGGCATCTTGTCTTCCATTTGGGAAAGGTCATTAAATATGTTCTTAATGTAGAATTAACTGAACTTTCCTTTTTGATTCCAAGACTAAAATGAAAACCAAGGTTAAATTAGATTCTCTTTAAACACAAACTCTGGAATAGACTCCTGGGCATACTAGATGGAACATGCTGCTGCAGCACTCAGACCACTGCTGGAAGGTGAAGGAGGTCCTAGGAAGCCCCCAATCCTATCTTCCACTCCTGCTCAAGCAGAGGGCTTCCGAATCTCACTGGGATGTGAGTTCTGAGGGCATTCTGACGCTGGATTTTCCATCTTCCCCAGCTGGGAGCCTCCAGATGGCTCCAACTCCCAGAGATGGGGTTATTCTGCTGGAGAATTAGGACTCAAATCTTTCTGGGAGGCCCCAGCTAAAAAGGCTCTGACTCATGATCACATACTTTCTGCAAATTACCAGGTTAAATGACAGAATAAATAGTTATTGAGCACCTACTGTATATGAGGCAGTGCTGTTCTAGGGGCGCTGGGAGGCACGGATGAATCAAAGATTCTGTTCTCACGGAACTTAAATTCGGAAACAAAGAGGAGGAAGGACAAAGGGTATTTGAATAAATGCACATTATCACTATGTTTGGGGTGGGAGGGTGGCATTG
Source organism: Giraffa tippelskirchi (assembly GCF_054371585.1). NCBI lineage: Eukaryota > Metazoa > Chordata > Mammalia > Artiodactyla > Giraffidae > Giraffa > Giraffa tippelskirchi. The sequence continues at coordinate 129,038,532 of NC_137281.1, read as the reverse complement.
ATGACACTCGAGCTTTCCAAGTTATTCATCACATTTGGAAGTTTCATCAACAATATGAAGTTTTTGGACTTCTTTCCAGGAACTAACAACTAGTTATGAGGCCCTCAAGGCTTTTGGAATCCATGTTCTGCAGTGATGATTCTGTTTAAAAAATACAGGGCTAAGGTTCATGAAACTTGAAAGTCCTGAAGCTCCCTCCCTCCAGACCACCATCATGGAATTTAACTAGGGAGCAATGAATTAAACTAAACAGAATACACTGTCTTCCTCAAATCTGCCTCCCCTACCATTATTCCCCTGGCCCCACTCTGCCCCTAACCCAGATTATTTCATAAGATAAATCAAAGGGGAAACCATATTAATAGGAAACCCCATCTCAGTCAAAGCCACCATATATAGTTGTATTCAATTTAGTCTATGTGGATGGTGACCTAGAGCTGTCTGGGACACAACCTGTCACTGTACATGCGTCCCCCAAAGGAGCAACTTGTTCTCAGGCCATTCCTGGCCATGGTCTCCACAAATTGGATCAGACAGAGTTGGGGAAGCTCTCAGAAACTTAAGGAATCCTTAACCTGGGGAAGTCAGACAAGAAGAAGAGGTGTAGGATCACCTCAATTGTCCAGACCAGAGCTATCCTCAGGGACTGGAGCTCAACTAGGCCTGCTGAAATTTTCTCAGATAATCTTGAGTTAAAATTTTTAAACGGCTCCATTTTTCTGAGAATTCTTCCTTGATCTTCTTAGCTAAAGTAGCTTCTTCCCATCCATTTTTCACTGCTTTATACCATCCTAGTTTTGTTTCCTTTATAATACCATAATTTCTTAATAGTGTGTTTGACTATTTACTTGAGTTCTTCGGTCTCTTTCCTCTAGATCTTGATGGCAAGCTCTATGTCTCCCTCGTTCACTGCTGTATTCTCAAGTGTGAACAGTTCCGGATGTGTGATAGGTACTCAGAAAAATGTTTTCTAATTAATGAATGACTGATAGGAAAGGACAAAGGACATATGCCATAAGGGTCAAGTTACCCTTCATTCAGACATGAGCCCAGCAGAAATAGCAAAGTATGAGGACAATAGTCATATAGTTTGCACAGATAGATTAATTAAGTTTTTAAACATATATGTAATTTTGTATTGAAAACTCCAACTAAACTTTTCTTCATCATCATCTAGTTGAAGGAATGAACTGAACAGCCTCTGAGATCCCTTTTGGCGCTAACACAGCATGACTTATGATACACATTTGGTGAACCAATCCATTTCCTGTCTCTGATTGCTGATCTCTTTAAATCAGAAACAGGGCCAGTGCTGCAATCAATTGGAGAGAGGAATAGTTTGTTTCTAAGATAGCTGAAAACAGGTCAATACTGACATTTTTGAGAAGCTCCTTGATAAGACTGCTCTGAATTAGATACACACAATATAATTTCCTTATAATATCTAAAGGCAGGAGGTGGTTCAGCTTAGGTATGTGTCCTTGGAGATGTCTAACTATCAGTGAGCTCTGACTAGATCATTACATCATGTTCTCCTAACAACTGTCCTTCAATGGGTCATTATTCATGGACCATGGTGACCCAAAGTACTTTTCTCGCCACCTATTCGCTGAGTATGCCTCTTTCCCCTCATGTGGTGGGCATTTTTTGTTTGGACCACTCAGCATATATTTCCTTTATCTCTTGGAAAGAGAAGTTTCATTCTCATTCAAGTATCTACCTCTACCATATGCATGGGAAAAACTGACCATACTCCTATCTCTATGAGTGAACCTTCACTAATTTAAACTACACACTGGCTGAATGTGCTCAGAATGGCTGGGGACATTCCTGGTTATGTCATCCTGCAGTTCTAGTGAGAGAAGGGAGATGTCTTCCCTAGTGAATTACTGTTGCTCCATCCCTGACAGCTAGATTTCAGCTCTGCAGAGTTCAAAGCAAAGATCCAAATCCCAGTCCTAAAGACCAGAGAGCTCTACTGCTTGGAATGGTCAGTTTGATAGTAAAGCCTAAGTCTAGTCTCAAGGTTCATGGGATAAGGCAAAAGAAGTAACAATTCCTAGAAGAGAACAACACCAAAAAATACCCCTATCTTAGTGTTTTAGTGTTAGTTACTCAGTCGTGTCTGACTCTGTGCAACTCCATGAACTGTAGCCCACCAGGCTCCTCTGTCCATGGAATTCTCTGGGCAAGAATACTGGAATAGGTAACCATTCCCTTCTCCAGGGGATCTTCTTGACCCAGGGATCAAACCCCAGTCTCTGGCATTGCAGGCAGATTTGTTACCATCAGATGGTGATTGCAGCCATGAAATTAAAAGACGCTTGCTCCTTGGAAGGAAAGTTATGAACAACCTAGAGAGCATATTAAAAAGCAGAGACATTACTTTGCCAACAAAGGTCCGTCTAGTCAAGGCTATGGTTTTTCCAGTGGTCATGTATGGATGTGACAGTTGGACAGTGAAGAAAGCTGAGCACCAAAGAATTGATGCTTTTGAACTGTGGTGTTGGAGAAGACTCTTGAGAGTCCCTTGGACTGCAAGAAGATCCACCCAGTCCATCCTAAAGGAGATCAGTCCTGGGTGTTTATTGGAAGGACTGATGTTAAAGCTGAAACTCCAATACTTTGGCCACCTGATGTGAAGAGATGACTCATTGGAAAAGACCCTGATGTTGGGAAAGATTGAAGGCAGGAGGAGAAGGGGACAACGGAGGACGAGATAGTTGGATGGCATCACTGACTCAGTGGACATGAGTTTGGGTAAACTCCGGGGTTGGTGATGGACAGGGAGGCCTGGCGTGCTGCGATTCATGGGGTCACAAAGAGTCGGACACGACTGAGCGACTGAACTGAACTGAACTGCAGCATCAGGGAAGCCCCTATCTTAACCGCTCATAAAAATTAATTCAAAATGGATTAAAGACTTAAATATAAGGCCTGACAGCTATAAATTCCTAGAAGGCAACATAGGGAAGAAGCTCCTTGACACCGGTCTTGGCAATGATTTTTTTTGGATATGGCACAAGAAGCACAAGTAATCAAAGCAAAAATTACCAAATGGGACATCAAACTAAAATCTTCTGCACAGCAAAAAAAAAAAAAAAATTAAAAGGTAATCTATGGAATGGTACAGAATATATGCAAGCCATGTATCAGATAAGAAGTTAATATCCAAAATATATAAAGAACTTATACATGGTACAACCTTGGTGCTCCAGTGGTTAAGAATCCACCTCCCAGTGAAGGGGATATGGGTTCCATCTCTGGTCAGGGAACTAAGATCCCACATGCCATGGGACAACTAACCCCACCTGCTGCAACTACTGAGCCCATGCACCACAACTAGAGAGCCGTTGTGCCACAACCAAAGATCCATGGGCCACGACTAAGATCTTACACAGCCAAATGAATAAATATTTAAAAAAAAAACCTCATACAACTCAATAAAAAGAAAAAAAATTCTGATTAAAAATGGGCAGAGGAACTGAACAGACATTTTTTCAAAGAACACATCCAAATAGCCCACAGGTACAAATATCACTAATTATCAGAAAATGCAAATCAAAACTGCAATGAGACATTGCCTCACACCTGTTAGAGTGACTATCATTAAGAAGACAAGAGACAAGTATTGGCAAGGATATAAAGGGAATCATTCTGCACTCGTGGTGGGAATATAAATTTGGTGTAACCACTATGGAAAATAGTATAAAGTTTCCTCAAAAATAGAACTACTATATGATCCAGCAATCCCACTTCTGTATATATATCCAAAGGAAATGAATACAGGATATCTAAAGTATACCTGTACTCCCATGCTCCTTTCAGCATTATTCACAATGACCAAGCCATGGAAACAATGCGTCTGCCAGATGAACAAACAAAGATATGGTATATACAATGTATATGTGTGTATGTGCTTAGTTGCTCAGTTGTGTCTAACTCTTTGCGACCCCGTGGACCCTTCCAGGCTCATTTGTCCATAGTATTTCTAGGCAAGAATACTGGAGTTGGTTGCCATTCCCTTCTCCAGGGGGTCTTCTCTACCCAGGGATTGAACCTGGGTCTCCTGCATTGCAGGTGGATTCTTTAACATCTGAGCCACCAGGGAAGTCCATATAATGTATATACACAACAGAATATTATTCAGTCATGAGAAAGAAGAAAATCCTGCCATTTGTGACAATATGGTTGGAAATTGAGGGCCTTATGCTAAGTGAAATAAGTCAGAGAAAGACAAATACTGTATGATCTCACTTATATGTGGAATCTAAAAACACAAATAAATAAAGAAATAAAACTAAAATCATAGAAACAAAGAGTAGAATGGAGGTTACCAGGGTCTGGAGGTTGCAGGGAATTGGGATGTGTTTTTTAAGGGTACAACATTACAACCAGTAGATTAAAAAGTCTTGAAGATCTAATGCGCAGCATAGTGATTATAGTCAACAGTAGATAAATTATAAACTTCAAAGTTGCTAAGAGACTAGATCTTAATTGTTTTCACCACATAAAAACAAAAGAAAATTGTGACATAATAAAGGTGTTAGCTAACACTACAGATGTAATCATATTGCAATATGTAAGTTTATCAAATCAACACAATGTAAATCTTAAACGTACACATTTTTTTAAAAAAAGAAATACTAATCCCCCCACCCAAAAAAAGCCTCACAGAAAGACAAAAACAGCCAAAGTCAAAAAGAGTATGAAACTAACATATAAAGATGCTCAACATCACTAATTATTAGAACAATGCAGATGAAAACTGCAGTGAGATATTACCTCACACCAGTCAGAATGGACATGATTAAAGAACCTGTAAATAATAAATGCTGGAGAGGATGTGGAAAAAAGGGAACCCTCCTACACTATTGGTGGGAGTATAAACTGGGACAACCATTATGGAGAACAGTATGGAAGCTCCTTAAAAAACTAAAAATAGAGCTAGCATATGATCTTGCAATCCCACTTCTGTGCGTATACCCCAATAAAACCATAATTCAAAAAGATACATGCATCCCAATGTTCATTGCAGCACTATTTACAATAGCCAAGACATGGAAGCAACCTAAACATCCACTGACAGAGGAATAGACAAAGAAGATGAGGTAAATATATACGTACATATAGTGGAATATTACTCAGCCATAAATAGTGAAATAATGCCATTTGCAGAAATATGAAGGGACATAGAGACTGCCATACTGAATGAAGTAAATCAGGCAGAGAAAAATAAAAATCTTATGATATCACTTATATGTGAAATTTTTTTAAATGGTACAAATGAAGTTATGTACAAAACAGAAATGGAGTCATAGGAGTAGAAAATTTAAGTTATGGTTACGGGATGGGGGAGGCAAGGAGGGATAAATTGGGAGACTGGGATTGACATATAACGCTTCTAATATAAAATTGATGACTGATAAGGATCTACTATATAGCACATGAAAGTCTACTCAATACTCTGTAATGACCTATATGGGAAAAGAATATTTTAAAAAGTACATATATGTATAACTGATTCACTTTGTGGTATAGAAAAATTAACACAATGTTTTAAATCAACTATACTCCAATAAAAATTTAAGAAGAAAAAATTAAATAGATAACCAACAAGGATGGTGCTACTGTATAGCAGAGGGAACTCTACTCAATAATTCTGTAATAACCTAAATGGGAAAAGAATTTGAAAAAGAATAGATACATGTACATGAAAAAAAGTAAACCTATTTTTGAGATGCTTAATTAAAGAAAAAACTAGCATATAAAGGGATAGCAGTGAACCTTGCCTGGCTATGTACCCCTACAATTATGTTAGGTCCCCCAGCTCCAGATTTCCCTTGCCTTCACTTCTATCAGTATTTATCAGTGTGTTGTAAACACAAAACTTTCCCTCCATTCCTTCAGTTCCTACGGATTTTGGACTCAACATTGACTCTTCTTTTTCCCTCATCCTATACAAATAATCCATTAATAAATCCCATTTGCTTTATTTTAAACATATGTTCCAAATATCACTAGCCATTTCTCTGTAACTCACTACAACCATCTCAGACCAAGCCAGTAAAGTGCCTGAACTAATAAAATATCCCGTTAAGTAGTGTCCCTGAATCCACACTTAGCCCCCCTCATTCTCCACATAGTAGTCAGGGTATTTACTTTAACACTTAGATCAGATCCTGTTACTTTTCTGCTCAAAGTCTCCCAAAGTGCTTAACAGTGAAAGAAAATTTGAAGTCCTCCCCATAGCTCCCTAAGACTATTGTTCTGATCTCATTTCCCTTCACTCTTTCTGTCCAGTCATGCTGGTCTTGTTGAAGCCTAGAATGCCCTTCTCTCAAATATTATGTGGCTTGCTCCCTGGCTTCATCTAGATCTCTGTTCAGAGAGCCCCTCTGTAAAGAGCCTCTCTGTAAAGAGCCCCTTGATCAGTTATCTTAAAAGTTCATTTCTTAGACTTTCTTGGTGGCACAGTGGATAAGAATTCGCCTGCCAATGCAGGCGACACAGGTTCAAACCCTGGTCTGGGGAGATCCCACATGCCTCGGAATAACTAAGTCCAGGCACCACAGCTACTAAAGCCTGCGTGCCCTAGAGCCTCTGCTCCACAACAAGAGAAGCCTCTGCAATGAGAAGCCCACACACCTCAACAAACAGTAGCTGCTGCTCACTGCAACTAGAGAAAACGCATGCGCAACAACAAAGATCCAACACTGCCAACAATAAATTAAATAAATAAATATTATTTTTTTAAAAAATGCACAAAGACTTTTTCTAAAAAGGTTCTTTCCTTTCTATCCTCTTACCTGCTTCATTTTCCTTCAAAGTGTTTACCATTTGTTTGTTTGCTGTCTCCCACTATTAGAATTTAATCCCCATGTGGATGGGGATCAATGTCAAACTCTGCCTTTTCCCAGTAAGAGCTGAAGTGTCAAAGGAATAAACAGTACAAGATCATGGGTCCATTAAAATGTAAGTTCTTTTACTACCTTCTCCTTCTTAAATTTGGACATCTTTGTCTCCGTGTTTCCTTCCTGTTATGCAAATAAGATAAAAATGTATTTTACAAAATGAAAACTTGAGGCTTCATCTTTCCAGCTTCATTATTCAAGGTCTGAGTTAACATCTATCAACATTACTTGATCCATCCAAAAAAGTAAATGGACTATAAAATCTTTTTATAATGAATTTATTTGGAGGACTTCCCTGGCAGTCCAGAGGTTAAGACTCCAAACTTCCATTGCAGGGGTCATGGGTTTGATCCCTGGTCAAGGAACTAAGATCCCACATGCTGCATGGCCAACAAGTAAATTAAAATATGCTTTGGAGCCTAAAATAGTTTTATTTATTTTACTTTCCTTTTCTCTTTATGTGTTAACTTACCATTTGTATTTCTTCTGCAAAATACTTATTCATGCCTTTTGCTCATTCTAAATTTTGTTACTCATTTTTCTGATATTGAAATATAGTTCTTTATTTGTCTATCACATTGTTTTCAGATCTAAACTGTTAGGGAAATTTTTTAATATGAAATTCTAACTTGGCAATTATTTTCTTTCAGCACTTTAAGATCTTATTCCATTGTTTTCTGGATCCCATTTTTTTCTCCTGAGAAGTCAAATGTCTTATAGTTGTTCCTTTAGAGGTAAATGTATCTTTCTTCTCTATTTTTAAGATGTTTCTCTTTGTTTGATTCAGATTTATTATATGATTAGACATGGTCTTCATTCTATTTACCCTGCTTGGGTTCACAGAGAATCTTTGTATTTAAGGTTTGATGCATCAACTTGGGAAATTCTTAACTGTTATCTCTTCAAATATTCTTCTCTGCTTATAGAATTCAAATGTTAGATCTATTCACATGTCTCTTATACTCTTTTATATATTTTCCATCTTCTTTTTCCTCCAGTCTCCAGGAGGGATATTTCTATTCAGCCACTGTATAGCTCACCAAACCTCCCTTTACCTGTATCTTATTTGCTGTTAAACCTATCTACTCAGTTCTTAATTTCAGGTGCAGGACTTTTTAATTTCTAAAATTTCCATTTGCTACTTTTCTGTATAGATTTCTACTCTCAGTGAAATTCTCCATTTTGTGGGTCACTTCTTGGTCTGCTTTTCTAGATTCTGTCTCCTTCTCTGAGCATGATTTATAATTTTCTATTGAATACTAAAGTGTTGTGCATGAAAAGCTGTAGTGTCTCCATATTATATTACTCCAGAGAAGATACTTCTTATTCTCTGCCAAATGCTATAGCGGCACATAATATCAGCCCAATCAGAATCAAATCTTGCTCAAGATTTGTTTTCAGTCCTCATTAGATTTACAGTATTTTTGGTTCTCTCCCCCACTCCTAGGGATTAGGCCTCCCAGGGATCCCAACTGAGAATCAAGGATATTTCCTATGCTTCCTCCTCCTTAAGGGACCCTGAACTTAAATTTCTGTCTTCACAGCACTGCCTAAGATTTCATTCTGTCTCAGCAGCCTTCTGGTTGCTTACTTTACATAAATTAAACAGGATATATCTTGAAGGGAAAACCGATACAGCATCTGATCCACTTCTCTCCAGGTTTTTGTGTCCTTGACTCCAAGTTTTCTTGCAAATCTGGACTCTATTATTTGTCTCCCTAGCTTCATGAAATTGCTAAAAGCTCAGAAGTCCTCTCTGACCCTTAGATATGAAACCACTGCCCAGATTCTCAGCATCTTATCCATGCTTATTACATTAAATGTCTCATGAATAAGGTAGCACATAAAATGTGCTTTCTTTCTTTCCAGAATCTGGCCCTTTAAATAATAGCAGGCTCAGTATCTTTCTGATGCTTTCAAACAAACCTTTCTTTTGTACTTTATCCACATCTTCTAGGCATTCTTGGCAGGAACGATAGTTTGATACAAGTGATAGGTTTATCATAGCCAGAGACCTAACACATATGTCTTAAATAATAAATTTTTAGACTCCAAAACAGATTTCACTAAAAGTATCATGTATTCTCTACAATAAATAACTTGTTAAGGATCATAGGCTGATAGGATACGAAATAATTGTATTTTTCATGTAGAACACAGGAAAATTCTTCACTGGTGGCAAAGAGTTTTTTTGCAACAGAAAGCACTTCTGAAAAGTTACCATTTTCATGTTTTCTTCTTCAGGAAGAAAACAAAGTGCATACTATTTAGTCTTTGTATGTGGCGGGGCAGTTTAAAGGGTTGCTATGCGAGAAACCCCAGGTGGCTCAAAGGTAAAGAATCCAGTAAAGAATCTGCCTGCTAATGCAGAAGACGCAGAAGGTGCCCAAGACACAGGAGATGCAGGATACTTTGTCCCAAAGATATAGCAACCCACTCCAGTATTCTTGCCTGGAAAATCTGCTGGTGGGGTAGAGTCCATGGGGTCGCAGAGTCAGACACGACTTAGTGACTGAGCATGCACCCATGCAAGAAACAATCTATAATACCAGAAAATAACATAAGAACATACATATAGAAACAAGACTCTGGACTCAAAACTTGTATCGAAAATCACATCTTGTTTTATCTAAAATATTTATGTGAGAATAATTTTCCTGTTCTTGTTTTTGGTTAACAGCCTCATTTTTTGTTTTGCTTAAGAGACAGTATGCAGTCTGCAACCCTGGAGAGTAATATCTCTACTTTCACCCAAGCACTCTGTCACTTATATTTTGCTGCTTTTCAAATTGCTTGAGTCCTTTTATAGCTGAAAAGAGTGTGGTCATTCAGCCACAAGACCATGCTTTCTAGCTTCCTGAACCTGAAGATGTTTGATAAGAGTAAGAGGTAAATGTTGTCATCAGCACAGGATAACAAAGCAGCTTCCGCCCCCACAGAGAGACGAGTACAGGGATCTTTTTATCTCCTTCTTACAACTTAGTTTCTTCCTGTAGCATTGTCAAAGCTCCCTTCACAAACTTCGTGAAAGCTTGTGTTCTCGTTTATTAATAATTTAATTTTACTGGCCTGTAAATATTCACTGGGCCACAGGTCACAAAAGAGAGAAAACCAACCTCCCAAATGGAATCTTGACTGGATACCTGAAATAGTTGGGAGCTATTAAATGATTTGCAGACTAGTACACTAATAGATACCCCCTTACCATCTCATCTTAAGATAAACTTCTAAGGCATGGCCTACTCCACCCGCTTCAAGGTTAAAACTAATGATTAAAAGAGAAAGTAGCTATTAACCAAAGTGATCTGCTCTCAACCCAAAACCAACATTTGGAAACATTGTCTTAGAAATGAGGATCCCTGACATATGGACACCATATGTCCACTGACTTATCCAGAAAGAGTTATAGCAGCCCGAAAAATTCAGTCACTCAGAAATGTTTATTAAACACCTACTGTGTGCCAGACTCTGCTCGAGGCTGAGGATATAGTGGTGAACTTAGTGAAGCCACATTACAGACAAATAATCTATTCAATAGGAGCATTTCACATGGGAGTAAGTGTAATAAAGGAAGTAAAACAGGATGATGTAACACCGAGTGAAGAAGTGAGGCCCGGCTATAGGGTGATCACAAAGGGTCTCCCTGCAGAGGTACATGTAACCAAGATATGAAAGACAAGAAAGAGCCAGTCATGCAAATATCTGGGGGGCAAAGTGTTACAGGTAGAGGAGATTCAGTTCAAAATCCTAACGCAGGAGAGAAGGCACATGAAGGGTAGGTATATAGCATATACAAGGAGAGGGATGGGGGTTATCAGACAGATAGGAGTTAATGATGTCAAATCTCGTAGGCCACTGAAAAGCCTTCGCATGTTACTCAGTCTCTCTTTTCTACCTCCTCCCATCTCTGAATAGCATGTGTATGCGGTTGTGGTCAGAATTTGTCCCGTAGTGCTCATTAATGGAAAAATAATACCAATGTACTAGAACGTTGTCACCAGATAATAGCTTCTGGCAATGATAGAAATGCACTTATTTTTCTGAGGCAAAGCAACTGATCCTCCTGGCAATATTCAAGGGCACTGGCAGCACTTGAGCTGGGCCCTGTGATTAATGCAGATTTAATCGGTTTATCTGATGGATATCAGCACGGAGCTTTGACAGTGCCCCTGTGGACCCCAGTGCACTGACTGGTGAACACAACAGAACCATTGTGTGGCTGAAGCCAATCAAGGACTGGGCCAGTTCATCCCAGGGGCATTGAACTGAGATGAATAACCTGCTTTCTGACTGGCTCAAGTCACAGTGACTGTTTGTTACTTTTGCCAATGAATAAAGCTTATCCACATTCATTGGGTCCAATTGGTTGGCCCTGGTCCCACCTCACATAACTAATGCCACATTGTGTTGCAATATTTCTGAACTGACATGTGTCAGGCAGAGAAATTCTAAATGAGTTCATTGCCACCAGGGCTCTGACCAAAAAAAAAAAAAGTCAAATTAATGCAGAGTAATGGAATGGACAAACAGCCAGCTGCTATCTTCCTACCCTAGCACATTGTCATTCATCCCTAGAAATTGCGTCCAACTGATTATGACGAAGAGGTTCTGGAGATACCCTTCCTGTGTGTAAGGATAGGAAATTTTAACTCCAGCACCTTGGCCACCTTCCATTTTGAATAATTATATTCCATTAGCCAAAAATTTCTTCTGCCTTAGGCCTTCAGAAATATGGCTGGATGGGGTCTCAGTGTCTCCAGTCTCAATGCTTCATCCCAGAAGAATCTTTACTCTTGGTAGTGCTAATTAGAGAAGTTTTTACACACACAAACACATACACACACACACGCAAGTATGTTTTCCCATACACAAGACAATTTTATGCCTACCATTAAAAAGCTATGAGTATATTAAATAAAACAATACTCAATTGAGGGGGATGTATAATTTGGTTCACTATTAGGCATTAATTGTAGAGGTTTATTGATTTCTGCACCACAAGGGAGCTCATTATAATTGAAACTTTGCCTGGAGTGCAGCACAAATAGGGGACCGGCCCCATTTCCTGGGTTTTTGGGAGGAGGGTAGAGAAAGGGGAGCTGTAACGCTGTAGAAACCAGGCAGCTATATCCAAAAGCAAACTGAGGAGTGGAGGGGAGAAAAATTTTCCTTCTAACTTTCTAGGTTCTTTGCCTAGTGTAATGATCAAATTGACATGAGATAGATTAACAGGAGAAAAACCAATTTAATTTCATATGTACAGGGGCGCCATAAAGAGATGAGGCCCTAAGGCAAGTTGGGCAGTTGAGGCTCCTATGCCATCCTGAGCTGAGGAATGTGGTAGGGGCCTGGGGCTTCCAAGGGGAGGAGGACAATAAGCAGAGCAGATGTCTGGTAATTAGATGCTTGCCCTACCATGCAGAGAGTTCATTCAGATGAAAAGTTATCTCTGGTAATAATATTCTTTCTCTCTCTATTACCTAAATTCTTTTCTGTAGTTAAGGGGGAGGTAGAAAGCTCTTCCTGAGTCTCTTGAGCCTTAATTGTCTTCAGCTCAAAATAATCCACATGCCTAAGTGGCACATTTTGAGGAAGCTTGTTCTGAACGCCTTCAGGAGATAGAGGTAGCCTAGTCAGTTGCTCTATTAAAGACCTGAGTATATACATAGGGTATATATATTTTATACACATATTTAGATACATAGCACATATATGTACTAACATGGGACAGCCCCTGCCCAGTCAACTCTCTACCTTCCAACCAGCAGGCTGACCTTTTGCATCCTCCCCAGGACTTTTTCCTTCCACAGTAAGACCTTTGACTACTTTCTTCTACCACCTACATAGTACAATGGCTTTGCCACAGGTCCTGGTTTGGAGTTCAGAAAATATGGCACTCAAATAGCACTGTAAGCTCCTTTTAATCAATTTTATTAGTAAAGAAAGACCAGCAGGGCAGGGAGTAGATGTGGTGTGTGATCACAGTCTTCTCCATGCCCCATTCCTACCCTGTGAGAGATAGCAAGATATTAAAGACTAGACAAGATGTTGAAGTTTCACTTATAGAATCCAGGTATCTCAGCGAGGTTACACTTAAAACACCCAAGTGTTCTTTATCATAGTAATGATTCCACATTCTATGTGTACACGGTTCGTGACATTATACAGGAGGTAGTGATCAAGACAATCCCCAAGAAAAAGAAATGCAAAATGGCAAAACGGTTGTCTGACGAGGCCTTACAAATAGCTGAGAAAAGAAGAGAAGCTAAAGGCAAAGGAGAAAAGGAAAGATACACTCATTTGAATGCAGAGTTCCAAAGAATAGCGAGGAGAGATAAGAAAGCCTTCTTCAGTGATCAATGCAAAGAAATAGAGGAAAACAATAGAATAGGAAAGACTAAAGATCTCTTCAAGAAAATTAGAGACACCAAGGGGACATTTCATGCAAAGATGAGCACAATAAAGGACAGAAATGGTATGGACCTAACAGAAGCAGAAGATATTAAGAAGAGGTGGCAGGAATACACAGAAGAACTATACAAAAAAGATATTCAAGACCCAGATAACCACAATGGTGTGATCACTCACCTAGAGTCAGACATCCTGGAATGTGAAGTCAAGTGGGCCTTAGAAAGCATCACTAAGAACAAAGCTAGTGGAGGTGATAGAATTCCAGTTGAACTATTTCAAATCCTAAAAGATGATGCTGTGAAAGTGCTGCACTCAATAAGCTAGCAAATCTGGAAAATTCAGCAGTGACCACAGGACAGGAAAAGGTCAGTTTTCATTCCAATCTCAAAGAAAGGCAATGCCAAAGAATGTTCAAACTACCGTACAATTGCACTCATCTCACATGATAGCAAAGTAATGCTCAAAATTCTCCAAGCGAGGCTTCAATCGTATGTGAACCATGAACTTCCAGATGTTCAAGCTGGATTTAGAAAAGGCAGAGGAACTAGACATCAAATTGCCAACATCTGTTGAATCATTGAAAAAGCAAGAGAATTCCAGAAAAACATCTACTTTTGCTTTATTGACTATGCCAAAGATTTTGACTATGTGGATCACAATAAACTGTGGAAAATTCTTAAAGAGATGAGACTACCAGACCACCTGACCTGCCTCCTGAGAAATCTGTGTGCAGGTCAAGAAGCAAAAGTTAGAACTGGACATGGAACAACAGACTGGTTCCAAACTGGGACAGGAGTACGTCAAGGCTGTTGATTGTCATCCTGCTTATTTAACTTATATGCAGAGTACATCATGCAAAATGCCGGGCTGGATGAAGCACAAGCTAGAATCAAGATTGCTGGGAGAAATATCAATAACTTCAGATATGCAGATGACACCACCCTTATGGAAGAAAGTGAAGAAGAACTAAAGAGCCTCTTGATGAAAGTGGAAGAGGAGAGTGAAAAAGTTGGCTTAAAACTCAATATTCAAAAAACTAAGATCATGGCATCCGGTGCCATCACTTCATGACAAATAGATGGGGAAACAGTAAAAACAGTGGCAGACTTGATTTTTTTGGGCTCCAAAATCACTGCAGATGGTGATTGCAGCCATGAAATTAAGATGCTTGCTCCTTAGAAGGACAGGCTATAACCAACCTAGACAGCATATTAAAAAGCAGAGACATTACTTTACCAACAAAGGTCCGTCTAGTCAAAGCTATGGTTTTTCCAGTAGTCATGTATGGATGTGAGAGTTGGACTATAAAGAAAGCTGAGTGCCAAAGAATTGATGCTTTTGAACTGTGGTGTTGGAGAGGACCCTTGAGAGTCCCTTGGACTGTAAGGAGATCAAACTGGTCAATCCTAAAGGAAATCAGTCCTGAATATTCATTGGAAGGACTGATGTTGAAGCTGAAACTCCAATACTTTGGCCACCTGATGCAAAGAGCTGACTCATTAGAAAAGACCCCGATGCTGGGAAAGATTGAAGGCAGGAGGAGAAGGGGATAGACAGAGGATGAGATGGTTGGATGGCATCACCGGCACAATGGACATGGGTTTGGGTGGACTCCAGGAGTTGGTAATGGACAGGGAAGCCTGGCGTGCGCAGTCCATGGGGTCACAAAGAGTTGGACACAACTGAGCGACTGAACTGAATCTGAATGTGTAAAACAACAGTGTAATATAGTACAATGTTTTAATCAAAGACTTGGAAAGATGTTAGTAAAAATTAATCTCTGTGGAAGCTTGGGGTTTGGAGTTTTCTTTTTTCTTTTCTTTTTTTCAAATACACTCTCTAACACTCATTTCATCTAGCTTCCCTAAAGTTTTGAGTGTACCCCTAAAGATAAAATGGGCTTTGGGAACCTGGAAGAGGAGGCTTTCACTTATGCCAGAGAGATGTTCCTGGGCAAAAAGGAGCCAAGAGAGAAACAGGACTTCCCTGGGTCATGACGTGAGACTTAGGAGTCTCAGGAAATGATTTAGGTGATAAAGAGAAAACTTCAGGGGAAATTTCTGCAAAGAAAAACGTTTAAAAGTCCCATATATCCAGGCAAGTGAGTACAACAAATCTGAAATACAAATAGGGACTAGAAGTTCAATAAGTGAGCCCACTTCATGGGGAAAAGAGGAGACACAGAAAGGAGAACAGAGCCATTGGCATTTCAGAAGCTGCCTGTGAGAGATACTCAAAGATGGGACAAAGAGGAGCCCAGAGCACATGACAGATACAGATGATGCCAAAGTCAACACAATATTTTTGTGTAAAATGCAAATTTCCCCAGATTTCAAAGAGTCAAATTGCTTTATTTTACTTGGTTAGGTAAAGTAACAGTAGAGGAGGTCATGTACTCTATAAATTTCACAGAGCTCTCAGGGATAGAAAATGCTAACTACAGGAGGTAATTATCTGTTACAGAACATGGTTAATGATTATGTTCAGAAGATGTTAACAATCACGCTTAGGGAAAAGATTACAAGGCCTTCACAGGGGTCCCTCTGGGCCACGTGACTGTAACGTGGTCTGAGGAGCTTCTTCAAGGCAAATACTTGTTTTCATGGTGACAGGATAGCACCCGCCTGCTCACCAGCACCACATAAAAGCCCCCTACTTTGGCACAATAAACTTTTAGTTCAAGAGAGACTTTATCAGTAACCAAATGTGGAAAGTAACATCCCATATGATTTTATCTATCCAACGCTCAGTGAGGACCTAAAGTTCACTAGAGTGAATCTAATCCTAGGAAAGGTTTGGAACAAAACAGAAGAAAATGAGATGGGTCTAAGAATTCTCACTCCCGCAACACACACACACGCGCGCACGCGCACACACACACAGTATCCTGTTTTTTTCCTGAAATTTAACAGTTGCTGCTTATAAAATCGTCCTTGTACTAAGACACATAGTCATTCAGTTTTTTGCTCATTTTTTCTATCTCATTCATAATAAATGTGAGAGCTTTTTAAATATTTGGTGATGCCTTAGAGATAAGTGGTCACCCAGAGTGAGTGATGATTTATGGGGGTCAAGTAATAAAGAATAGGAATTTCATTTATTTTATTGCCTATTTACCTCCTGGGGAAGAGACAGCTGGTAAATCATTTTGGTGAGTAGTAAACTGGGGGGCCTTTGTTTGCCAGGCTCAGGAAGAAATCACAGGATGGAAAAGGATCCGGGGCTGCCTCCTTCACCCGCACTCTGCAGATCAGCAAGAAATATGTTAATTCTTCCATTCAGAAACTGTAGATTTAAAAATAATAACTGAGTTTCTTCTCTCCATTTTTCCAGTGCCTTAAGGTCCTCTTACTCTCTAAGTACTTCCTTATGTCTAACTTAAATACCTCTTTTTTTGCATTTTCACAGTTAATTATTTCTCCTTACTCATGTAGAATTTCTCTGGATGCAAGCACAAACATTCTTGTTTAAAATTGGATATCTTTGGTATTTCTGGTCAGTTCCTACAGGAACCTCAAGGAATCTCTATTTCCTCCTCTCTAAAATAGGAAGACTCCTTGCCCTCAAAGAGCCAGGTGAGAAAATAGACATTTCTTTGTTCTTTTATAGGAAGCTCATCAAAACTTAATTTAATCATTTCCTAGAGGTCAGCACTTGTGCAAAGTGACATCATTATTTTTATGATCAAATAAGTAAGGATAAAAGTGTATTTTTTCAGAACAATTTTGCACCATAACTTACCATAAATACCTAATGTCACCCTGCTGTTGTTCTACTTCTTCTGGGATGTGTCCCTCAAGCTGAAACAATAAGGAGAAATGTTGCTCAGGAAAAGTGTGCATCTCCTGCAGGTCATCTGTCAGGGCACTTTGCACACATCTGTGTGTGTGTGTTTAATGGGCCAACTCAGGGCTTTAACACTTTTTTAATTAGTTGCCAACATTTTGTACATGGGAAGTTTCAGTTAAAAGTCTGGATTTCAGGTTTTTATTTAAAAATGTGAAGATATAACAACCATTGCCTATACTGCTACAAGTGAAGCTATATAGCAGCTGCCTCCTTTAATGGGGTCTTCACTTTCCACTTTTCCCTAGTCCTTACCAGTCTTTATTGCATTACACCCTGCTCTTAACTTGGGTTACTTGTCTGACACCTTTTTCACAGCTAGCTATTTTGGGGGGGTGGGGGGCAATAAGCTTATATCAGTTCAGTCGCTCAGTTGTGTCTGACTCTTTGCAGCCCCATGGACTGCAGCATGCCAGGCTTCCCTGACCATCACCAACTCCCGGAGCTTGCTCAAACTCATGTCCATGGAGTCAGTGATGCCATCCAACCATCTCATCCTTTGTCGTCCCCTTCTCCTCCTGCCTTCAATCTTTCCCAGCATCAGGGTCTTTTCCAATGAGTCAGTTTTTCGCGTCAGGTGGCCAAAGTATTGGAGCTTCAGCATCAGTCCTTCCAATGAATATTCAGACTGATTTCCTTTATCAGTCCTATATACCCAGTTGAAATCAACTTTCCAAATGCAACTCTTTTTTCCTTTTGCTATGAAATCTGAGGACTGCTTAGTCTCAAAAGGACGTAATCTAGTGGGATTGGATAATCAACACTGTCCCATATTCCCTCCCCACTGGCTCCTAACAAACAGCTCTCATAGGGGTCTCCAATAAGGAGTATTAGTATGAAAGGGCATTTCCTCTGTCTGAAGTGTTCTTTGACCCTCTCTCTACCCACAGGCTGCATCCTTTTCTGAGAATCTATATCTGGAGGGGATTTAAAAAATTAAGCCAATCAAATCATCTCAGAGGATACTCTAGATCCCCTACCTCTTTTCTTCCTGCATGCTGTCATCCCACCTCCCAGCAGTCAAACACACTGGATTTATTGATTCATTTCTAACACAGAGAATATGACAGAAGTAGTGTGCTATCAATTCCAAGTTTAGGTTACTTAAAAACTGTTGCTCCCATTTTGAAGGATCAATCTCTCTCCCTTGGATGGCCTGTGCTGGAGGAAGCCAGGTGGCAAGTTAATAACCCCATGACAAGACTAACAGGGTGAGAGACAGAGGCCCAACAGCAACCACATGCATGACCTTAGAAGTGGATTTCCTCTCCTTTAGATGAGCCCACAGCCTCTACTGACAGCTTGACTGCAACCTCATGAGGGACTGTGAGCCAGAAGCTCCCAAGTAAGCCACATTCAGATTTCTGACCCACAGAAACTGGGAGATAATACATGTTTGCTGTTTTAAACTACTAAATTTGGGGGTAATTTGTCAAGTTGTTGTTGTTGCTGTTCAGTTGCTAAGTTGTATTCGACTCTGCAGTCCCATGGACTGCAGCATACCAGGCTTGCCTGTCCTCCACTGTCTCCCGGAGTTTGCTCAAGTTCATGTTCATGTCATTGAGTCAGCTTTGCTATCTAACCATCTTATCGTCCGCCACCCTCTTCTCCTTTTGCCTTCAATCTTTCCCAGCATCAGGGTCTTTCCCAGTGAGTCAGTTCTTCGCATCAGGTAACCAAAGCATTGGAGCTTTGGCTTCGGCATCAGTCCTTTCAATGAATATTCAGGGTTGATTTCCTTTAGGATTGACTGGTTTGATCTCTTTGCAGTCCAGTTTGTTAAGTAACACTATGTAACCAGCACAGGGGATGCTGAGGCTGCTGGTCCAAACACCATTGTCTAAAAACCTCAGCTCTGATGGAACAGCTTCTTCTTCAGTCTTCTGACTTCTTTAGGCAGGGAAACACTGGTTTTTTATATTTCTGGGCTCTAGAATGTTATAGAAGCATCCTTCCAGACTCTTCATCATATTGATTACAGAGACAAGTTTGACATATCAGCTCCAGTCACCAAAGAGCCCCCGATTCTCTGCAGGTGGAATGATGAAGGCAAAGTGCTGTGGGTGGGCTGGTCCTCCCCACTGATGCCCAGAGCTGTGTGAACTGTCAGGAGATTGAAGTTCTCTTACAAGAAAAGACACAGGCAATTCCTGCTTCTATTGAGGGTGCAACAGAAGTCAAGACCCAGAAAAAATGGAGGAGTGAATAAAGTATTTCTTTGGCAACCCTCACTGTCTCTCCCTTACCCTCCCCTGGTGAGCAGCCTTGGGAGCCTGCCCTGTGCCACATGCTCTGGACTGAGTTATCAGTGATTCCATAGGAAACTGCCCTGTGTACGTACATTCCACCTTCACATATACATTCCACAAAGGCAGGGCTCATGCCTGTTTTGTTTACTGCTATGTACAGGCACTTTGACTTGTGACTGGCATGTAGAAGACACTCAGTATGTATTTGTTGAAGTTTTAACACCTCAGAGTGGGACGTGATCAAGGGTGATGACCTCCGATAGCCAGAGCATACATCTTCCACTCCCTTCCCCTCCTCCTAGCATCAGTCTGCTATCCCTGGAATCTGGATTTAGGGAACATCCCTGATCATCTTAGCCGGGTCCCTGCACTGCGGAGATGGAGGGCTGGAAAAGGGGCATCATTCTTGCTCCATTCCTTTCTGCCACAGTGTTCGAAGAGAAGGACCATCCCTGTGCCCAGCAAGGAGACAGATATACAAAGACTCTGCAGGTCACCTCTACCAAGTTTCAAAGCCAAGGTCTCAGTTCAAGGGACACCAAGTAAGGAGATAGAAACACCAGATGGGGTCCTTTGGTGACTGGGTCCAAATACCTGGTGCCAGAAATCAGAAAATAGCATTTTTTGTATATATAGCAACTGGCCTAGGGCCTCATTCCACCATCTTCAGAGTGAAATAAATCTTGTTTGTTTAACAGACCCAGTGGAAGAATGTCCTGGCACAATGCCCGACACCCAGTGAGCACTTAATAAATATTTATTGAATGAATGAGAAAGACCTTGAGCCCAGCAATATATTTCTTGGCTGCAAGTGGGGAAAGGTAAAAGTCAGATTTGTGAAGCCATACATCCCCTCTCCTCCCCACAACCCACACACAGAAAAGAGCGAAAAGGAAAGCAAAGAAACATATCATTAGAGCAGTAGGAAGAAGCCACCTCCGCTCTGCGACTTGGGTCAAATCATAACTGCTTCATTTGTATAATGAAAGTCTGGGCTTGGAGAGCCAGGGCTGAGCTGCTATGGCTCTGAGTTTCTCTAAGGCACAGTCCCTCACACCTAAGTACACAGTTTGCCTGCAAAAAGTGGCCTGTCTTTATCAGAGCAGGAACAAGAAGGAAGAGCCATTGTCATTCAAATCATGGGGTTGACCTTTCTCTCAACCTCCTGCTTTGTGCAAGCAGCCCAGTTACAGAACAGATATTCTTCTTTAGGGCTATTTTTTTTAGTAACATTGGGAAGAGGTTGAAGAGGAGAAGCTTCCGGTGAAAACATGCCCTCCTTTTCAGGTTGTAATTTTTCATGTTCATTACAATGGGAAACCCCCTCTCCAAGGACAGTGCCCAGTGCCTTGGGCAGCAAGGTTTCTCCACCTGGAACTCAGTTTGCTGCTGGGGTGGAAGCAGCTGGTATTCAAGAATCAGGAGTAGATTTGCTTTTGAAAGGAGGTAGACAAGGGGAGAGCAGAGAGCAGGGAAAAGCCTCTTTGCCTTTTCAGTTTTGTGGACAGTAAAAAATGTCCTTCTGAAAAGAGCAAAATGAAGAGGTGGGGAAAGAAGTTTTTAAGTGAAAAGAACTAAAAAATTAAATTATTTTTTTGTGAAAGTAAAGCACTGATTTTCAGCATCTATAGTACTGGTGATCAGCACAAAAATCCTTACTGAAAATAAGGCAAATAAAATCTGTGCTAGGAAATTTCAGGAGCATTTAATAAATGTCACATAGCAGAAGGATTCCATGTTCAAATTAGTTTGGGGACTTTGCAGTACTTCTCAGAGCCTTTACTGTACAAAGGGGCATGGTGACTTGAAAGAAAGTCAAGTCACCTTTTACCTCTGGCGAGTAGGGTTTTCAGAAGACACTTTGGGAAACACTGCCTTATAACTCATTTCTCTTACTTGAAGGCAAATCATGCAAATAAAAAGAATTATCCTCTCTAGTTTCAGAAGAAAAAACAAGATCAACACGTTTAAAATTACTCCTTTGGGAGAGTGGAATTAACAATTTAGTTTCAATATTGAACCTTTGCATGGAAGTTAGAGGGCAAAAGAGCCGGGCTTGATATATTGACGCACTTGCTGACAACAACAGCTGTTCCCAAATGAAGAAACCTATCACCAGGAAGGCTGAATAACTTGTCTCTGGAATAAAAATAATGGCCACCCCAGATGGAGTGTTTGCTCTGTTATGATTCTGTGCTAAACAACATTACCTATGTAGATACAGATAGAGATATATAAAACATACAAGTATATATGGTATGTATGAATTTATATTTATGTTTATACCCATTTTCTATTTAATCTTTATAACCCCACGTAAGAAGATACTATCATTCATTTTCATTTTGTATATTAGTAAACTAAGATTCCAGAACATTACCTAACTTGCCCAAGGCCACATATAGACTAAAAGGCTTAGCAGAAGTTCAACTACCAGTCACAAAACCCTATAGAAGGAGTTTTGATATAGACAAAGAGTGTTCTATGCTGGGAAAGATGGAGGGCAAGAGGAGAAGGGGTGACAGAGGATGAGATGGTTTGATGGCATCACCAACTTGATGGCCATGAGTGTGAGCAAGCTCCAGGAGTTGGTGATGGACAGGGAACCCTGGCATGCTGCAGTTCATGGGGTCACAAAGAGTCGGACATGACTGAGTGACTGAACAGAGCTGTCCTGTGAAGCCTCAGGCTTCGCACATAATGGTTACCATTGAGGCAGAATGTTCTGGATGGTTGTGGATCTGAAGCTGTTGCAACAGTGAGTTGGAGTGACAGGAAGTTCCTGTGACAAGGGCAAAGAGTACACAGAGGGCTCATATCTAATCAGCACTAAGTGCTGGGCTGCATATTTGCCACATGGCGTGAATAGCTACAATAAAATACAGGGGAAGGTGCCCTGATTAGCTTCAGCAGCATGAGCAGTCAGGACTACACCTGGATGTGAATCAGACCTGCAGAAATACCTCAAGTAAGACCAGGTAATCCAAGTGAGGGTACAAAGGAAGGTAGGGTAGTCTGAGCTTTGAGAGTCCTTATGAGTGTGGATGCAGGCTGAATCACAGGGAAGGAAGAAAACCTTTTGGAAGACAATGTCCAAGGCATTTAGACTTTTTGTGACATGGTGGTGATGGTGGTAGCTGAATCGCTAAGTTGTATTTGACTCTTTGTGACCCCATAGACTGTAGACTTCCAGGCTCCTCTGTCCATGGGATTTCCCAGGCAAGAATACTGGAGTGAATCACCATTTCCATCTCCAGGAGATCTTCCCAACCCACGGATCAAACTCGTGTCACCTGCTTGGCAGGCAGATTCTTTACCACAGAGCCAGCAGGGAAGCCCTAATTTGCTTGATAACATATCCTTTATTGTTTCATTCTCTCCCTTTCTGACTTTTCCACGCCCTTACAGTGTTTGCTTGGATCATCTCCCAAATTAAACACTTGCCCTCAAATCCTTGTTCAGGGTTGCTTCCTGGGGAACCCCACCTGGACTTGGACTCCCAGGCCCTGGCAACCTGGGCATCCAACTTAAGTACTAAATGACCTAAATGATTCTACCTGAGAGTTTTACCCTAGAGCAGGTAAAGAGTTAGAAACAATCTAGAATTTGTTCTGAGGCCACCAGCAATGGCCTCCTATGTCCAGCAAGGTGGTATTTTACTCCTTGGATTTTAGAGTTGGGAAGGACATTTGAGGTCATCCAGTGTTTTTCTTTACAGATGAGAAAATTGAGGCTAGCAAGGTTAAGAGATTTACTTAAGGTCCCAGAGGGAGGCAGAGACAAGAGACAGTTTTTCGACCATAGTGGTTAAGAGCCAGGCTATTTGAAGGCAGGCCCCTGGGTTTGAGGCCACACTTGCAGTTTGTGTGATTTGTAGAAAGCTACTTAAGGTCTTCAAGTCACCATTTTCTCATTATAAAGTTATAAAGGGCTTCCCTGATGGCTCAAGCAGTAAAGCATCTGCCTGCAATTCAGGAGACATGGTTTCAATCCCTGGGTTGGGAAGATGCCCTGGAGAGGGAAATAGCAACCCACTCCAGTATTTTTGCCTAGAATCCCCATGGACAGAGGATCCTGGTTGGCCCACAGTCCATGGGGTTGCAAAGAGTTGGACACGACTGGGCACACATGCACATAAAGTTGTGAGGATTGAGTGAGATAATCTCTATAAAGCATTTAGCATGGCATTCATTGGGATGCTTTCAGCTCTATATAACGGAAGACCCCACTAAGAGTATCCCAGAAAAACAACATTAAGGAATTATATTGTCACCCAGCTTATTCAACTTATATGCAGAGTACATCATGAGAAACGCTAGGCTGGAAGAAACACAAGCTGGAATCAAGATTGTCAGGAGAAATATCAATAACCTCAGATATGCAGATGACACCACCCTTATGGCAGAAAGTGAAGAAGAACTCAAGAGCCTCTTGATGAAAGTGAAAGAGGAGAGTGAAAAAGTTGGCTTAAAGCTCAACATTCAGAAAACTAAGATCATAGCATCTGGTCCCATCACTTTATGGCAAATAGATGGGGAGACAGTGGAAACAGTGTCAGACTTCATTTTTGGGGGCTCCAAAATCACTGCTGATGGTGATTGCAGCCATGAAATTAAAAGACGCTTACTCCTTGGAAGGAAAGTTATGACCAACCTAGGCAGCATATTAAAAAGCAAAGACATTACTTTGCCAACAAAGGTCCGTCTAGTCAAGGCTATGGTTTTTCCAGTGGTCATGTATGGATGTGAGAGTTGGACGGTGAAGAAAGCTGAACACTGAAGAATTGATGCTTTTGAACTGTGGTGTTGGAGAAGACTCTTGAGAGTCCCTGAGACTGAAAGAAGATCCAACCAGTCCATCCTAAAGGAGATCAGTCCTGGGTGTTCATTGGAAGGACTGATGTGGAAGCTGAAACTCAATACTTTGGCCACCTCATGTGAAGAGTTGACTCATTGGAAAAGACCCTAATGCTGGTAAGGATTGGGGGCAGGAGGAGAAGGGGACGACAGAGGATGAGATGGTTGGATGGCATCACCGACTCGATGGACATGGGTTTGGGTAAACTCCGGGAGCTGATGATGGACAGGGAGGCCTGGCGTGCTGTGATTCATGGGTTCGCAAAGAGTCGGACACGACTGAGCAACTGAACTGAACTGACTGAAGTCTGGTCAAGGAGGTTCTTATGTCATCAAGGACTCACACTCTTCATGTTCTGCTGTGCCATCTGCAATGTAGTCTCCCCTGATGGATGCAGAATGTAAAACGACACTCCAGGCAGCACCACCTCTGACAACAATAATCAGCAGGAGAGGAGGTTGGTAGATTCTCCCCAAGATACCCTTTACATCAAGGAAGAAGACATTTCCCAGAAGCCCCCTTATGTCTCCCTAGCCAGGTCTGCATTGCACTCCATCTCTAATCCAGTCCCTGACAATAGAAGTCCAGGTAGCATGACTGGCTTAGATCAAAGCAACATGCTCCTCCTGGTAGAGGGGTTCAATCACTTACCTGGAACATGCCAGGGGGAGAGGCCAAATGAAAAGCAGGACTCTTCCAGCAAGAAGGAGGGGTTGGTGCAGACTGACTGCTGGGTTAGGAAGCAACCAAGTCAACTACAATTGCTGAGTTCACAAAGGTATAAAGTAAATGCTATTTTTAGTGTGATGCACAATTCTTTGTGCTATAAAATCGCAACTCTTTCTTTGGTTTAAAACTATTGGCCTTCAAAGGCAAACTTATCTAGTAGTATAAGTAACACTCTGTCTTAACCATCATTTTGTTTGGTTGGTTTTAGCTTTGGATTTTTTAAGACTTTTTTTTAAAGAGCAGTTTTAGATTCATAGTAAAATGAAGAGGAAGGTACAGAAATTTCCCATATACCTCTACCCACACATGTGTAGCCTCCCCA
The DNA here is from genome assembly GCF_054371585.1 of Giraffa tippelskirchi. Classification (NCBI taxonomy): domain Eukaryota; kingdom Metazoa; phylum Chordata; class Mammalia; order Artiodactyla; family Giraffidae; genus Giraffa; species Giraffa tippelskirchi. The sequence continues at coordinate 129,013,204 of NC_137281.1, read as the reverse complement.
TCATCACATCCCCACCAAAGCGGTATGTTTTTGACAACTAATGACACTACATTGGCACAACATCACCCAAAGTCCATCGTTTACACTCAGGTTCACTCTTGGCATTATACATTCTACAGGTTTGAACAAATGTATGACATAGTATTTTCATTGCCCTAAAAATCCTCTGTGGTCCACCTATTTGCCCCTCCCCTTGGCAACCACTAATCTTTTCACTATCCCCACTCTTTATTCAGTCACTCAGTTGTGTCTTACTCTTTGTGATCCCATGGACTGCAGCACACCAGGCTTCCCTGTCCTTCACCATCTCCCAGAGCTTGCTCAAACTCATGTCCATTGAGTCAGTGATGTCATACAACCATCTCATCCTCTGTTGTACCCTTCTCCTCCTGCCTTCAATCTTTCCCCAAATCAGGGTCTTTTCTAATGAGTCGACTCTTCACATCAGGTGGCCAAAGTATTGGAGCTTCAGCTTCAGCATCAGTCCTTTCAATGAATATTCAAAGTTGATTCCCTTTAGGATTGACTGGTTTGATTCTCCTTCTTCACAATCCAAGGGACTGTCAAGAGTCTTTTCCAGTTCCACAGTTCAAAAGCATCAATAGTTTTGCCTTTTCCAGACTGTCAGTGTTGGTTTGTCCAGTATGTAGTTTTTTCAGTTTAGTTCCTTTCCCTCAGTAGTATGTTAAGTCATGTTTTGCTTTACGTTATAGGGAAGTTTTGTAAAGGGTAAAGGTGGCTATGGAGCTGGGAGAATAGATGGAAGAACAGAGAAAGAAGGGCCTGGTAGAACCAGAAAATGAATTTCACAGGCATCCCAATTTTGCCTAGGGCCTGCTCCGAGCTGGGCTTTAAAGAATGTATTTTACACTTGAACTTGTCCTCCTGAAATCCAAATTCCCACTTGTACTGTGAGGCTTTCAAGTAAAGAGCAAGTCAGAAAACAAATCCTGCTGGAGCCGCTTCTAATAGCTGTGACTCTTAGTGTATATCGCCCTGGCAGGAGCCCTAACTTATTTTGCACACCCTGACACGGCTAGCACAGCAGATGATCAGGATGGAAAGTGGCTCATCGAGACGTTCCTAGGTTTTGTCACAAATGCAAATCTTAACCCTCAATAAGCGTCTTTCATCTATCAGTTTCTTCACCATGAAAAAGGACTCTTATCTTGATATTCATCTAGGCCCCTCAGCTGACAGGATCTTTTCGCCTGAGTGTTCTCTGTTCCCCTTGACTCCTAACTCACTTTTTCCCCAGAGAGGGAATCTGGTTGATCTCACTCACTGGCCAGTCTACTAGTAAGGACCTCATCCTCAGGTGAGGTACAGCCCCAGTCAGTCAGCAGGAAGTAGGCAGTACAGGGTCACGTCATGCTTGCCTGTGTGACATGACCTGTGAACAGGGGCAGGCTCCATTCTCTTGAAGGGGATATGGGAGGAGTGGGTGGGGAGCAGGGAACCAGACCAAAGTACGTGGGGGACAGAGGCATTAATTTACTCATGAGTATTTAGCCAGAAGAACTAGAGAGAAGTTCCTCTGGCTTCTCCAAGAGAGAGCCACTCCAGTGAGCAGCAAATATGGCATTAGATCTAAGGGATGGTGGCTCTGAGGGACCCAGAATTAGTCTGCCTCCCTCCCCCTTATTTACATCCATTTCAGGGTTTTCTGTGAATCAACAAAGATAACAAACAAACAAACAATGAAGGTGGGAAATTGCAGAAGAGAAGCTTGCTGAAGTCTAAAATGGGAGCCTAGTCTGAAGTTGCTGCCTTCCTCCAGATTTGGCAAAGTAGTCTCTCTAGACTTTTACTCCCAACCTTATTCCTTAGATTGGAACTCAAATTTCTCTCAGTCTGGAGTCAGAGAATTATAGATAGAAAAGTGCAAAATACACCAGCTTGTGTTCAGATCCAGAAACCGAGACCCAGAGAAGCCCTGTGACATGCCTAACTGCTGGAACTTGCCTTGAAATTAAGTCTTTACCCTGGCTACTCATGTATTCTGGTGCCAGTGGAACCTCTCCATAGCTGCCTGGAGAAGTCTCACAGGTACAACAGCTGCATGGGTGCCAAGAGTGCTTGCAGACACCAGACATGGGAGCCTGGAGAGTGCCTGAGCTTTCAAGTGCTCACAGCTGATGTAGGTAGAAGCAGCGTCATCCCAGCCTGATGAGGACCACCTGGAGAAACCACAAACCGAAGCTCAAGACACCCCACCTTGCTCACACAGCCTGAAGATTGATTCAGGGAAGTTACACCACCCGTAGTGTGACATACAACTGCTATTTCTTGAAAGAGTACCCGTCAAAATCACTAGTCATTAAAAATGAATCAAGGTAAGGCTAAAAATTACAAAGGTGAAGACTTAATCCAACTACAGTGTACCTGAAGGAGGGGAAGACCAACTCTTGGGCAAAACCCATCCCAAAGGTGAATAAAAGAATCCAGACACTTAGCCACTGCCCTCCCCCTTGGTTTTCTCAGGAATAGGCAACACCTCTTTGATGGAAGAGACCTGGGTTTGGATCCTGAATCCTCTGCTTACTAGCCATGAAGCCTTGGCCAGGCAATTGCACTTATCTGAAGTTCTGCTCACTCTTCTACATGATCTGGGACTATTGTGAAAATTCAGAGATAATGTACATAAGGGGCCCACCTCTGGATGGGCACAGAGTAGGTATTAATGAAGTAGTCATGAATTTGGCTGTAACCATCATTGTTCGACCACCGTGTGCCCATATCTAACCATGACCATCACCAACCTAGGCGAGCTGTTTCAACAGGTGAGAGGTAGGCTTTGGTTGGACACAGCTGCCTGGACTTCACATCCCAGTAACAGCACAGAGTCAGCACTGGACACTGGTTGGCTTAAAGCATGGATCTTCAACCTCAATTGACACTTCTGGATGGGATAATTCTTTGATTGAGAGACCTAACCAGCCTTGTAGGATGGTGAGCGGATTTCCCAGCCTCTACTCATTAAATGCCAGCAGCATCCTTCCCTAATTGTCACAACCAAAAACGTTTCCAGGCATTGCCATATGTTCCCCCAGGGCAAAATCACCCCTGGTTGTACTGCTGGTCTAGTGACATACCAGGAATGGGTTTCTCAGGTGGGGTAAAAGAATCCATCCAAAGTTTCTGGTTACAAATCACCTGCCCAGGGTTACCTTTCTCTGGCAAAGCAATGAAGAACATTCACCTCATATATTTTATAAGCACTGCATTCCAAGGGAGAAGAATGAACTGGGGAAATAATTTGGTGGGCACGTAGTCTGTGACTACCCATTGCTGCTTGATGAAATGGTAGGCTTTTCTGAAGCTCAAGCACAGACCAGATGTTGGCAGGAGCCCCTTGTTCCTAGTTAAACATTGTAACTGGTCAGCAGCATTCTTTCCAAGGATATTTATCACTCTCCAGTTAAACATACCAAGGCATTGCTCCAATTCCAGGGGCCTATGTCTGCAGAGGGCCCTTTAACAAGAAAATAAATGAGTAAAAGAATGAATGAAGCCCCCCCTTTTTCTTCTTTTCTTGTTTTTACTTAACAATTTATTTTCTCACAATTCTAGAGGCTGAAAGGTCCAAGATCAACATTCTAGCAGATTTGATTTCTGGTGAGGACCCTCTTCCTGGATTGTTGACAGCTACCTTTTCACCATGTCTTCACACTGAGGAAAGAGGGGGAAGCTGGAGGTCTCCAGTGTCTTTTTAAAACTTTATTTTAGATCGGAGTGCAGTTGATTAATGATGTTGCATTAGTTTCAGGTGTACAGCAAAGTGATTCAGTTATACATATACATGTATCTGTTCTTTTTTCAAATTCTTATCCCGTTTAGGTTGTTACATAAAATTGAGCAGAGTTCCCTGTGCTATACAGTAGGTTTTTGTAGGTTGTCCATTTTAAATACAGCAGTGTGTACATGTCCATCCCAAACTCCTTAACTATCCCTCCCCCAACCCATCCCCTGGTAACCAGAAGTTCATAACCCCTCCTTTTCATGTCACCTTCTGTTGACCTGTGTGACTCAGGTTTACTAATACATAGGCTCAATAAATAGTATTTTAAAAATTAGCAGGCTGTGATTGAGACACACCCCTGGCCAGGAATGGGTTCCCTTGGTCCTGCTGGTGGTTCCCTGGTAGAACCTCCAATGACCTCCAGGAGCACACCAAGAGAGCCCTCTGAGTCCTGCTGTGGCCAAAGTGTCTCAAAAATGTGCAGAAACTAGTTCTTTCCAGGTTCAGGGGGCTAAAGTGATTCCATTGGGAGTGAAGAGAATCAACCCCCATCAGCCACACAAAGAGCATCCCAGGATTTGATGGGCCCAGAGGGGAAGGGTGCGAGAAAGGAAGTAGGTGAGGTACAAACATATACTTAGTACGTACCTTACAGTAAGTAAGACACTTTTTCAAATGTTACCTCCTTTACTTGTCGCCACAGAGGGAGCTATCATTATCCCCAATATCACTGACAATAAATTCAGAAAAGTTTGGCCAGCTGAGACTGGCCTTTGCCACACCTGGGCCTCCCAGCTCTGGCTGCAGAGTTAAATCACCTGAAAAGCGTTAGAAAAATACAGATGCCCAGGCCCCAGCCTCCACCAATTCAGTCAAAACCCTCACAGTGAAGCTGGGCATGTTCATTTTGGAAGAGTTCCCAGGTGATTATAGTGAACATGTAGCGTCTAGAACCACGGCTCTACCGCAAGGAATAAAGAAGGGAGGTGTGGACAAAAGGACAACACAGTGGGTAACTGTTGTCTGTGTCTGGTTATCCACCCCCAGAGCCAGTGCTGCAAGGGACACTCCTCCCCCACACCCCCCACACCAGTAGGTGGCACTAGGAGAGGTCAGGCAATTTTAAGGTATGCCAAATCCACAAATCCTGCATGCCGTGTGATATATTCCAACAGGAACTGCTTTTGCATAATGGACTTTTCCATACAGTTGGCACTGCTGTCTCACTTTATTCCTATAGAGCACTGGTTCTCAGGCAGGGGACATTGGACAATGTCTGGAAACAAGACTGCTTCTCACTACTTGGGCAGAGTAAGGAGGTACTCCTGGGGATGCTGCTAAACACCTTACAATGCACAGAATAGCCTCCTGCCACAAAGAATTATCCAGCCCTGAATGATGACAGCAGTGAAGCCTTGAAGACAACCCTCCTTCTGGTCAGAAGCCTGTTCTGATCAGGCATGTTTCAAAGAATCACAGAATCTTAGAGCAGGAAGAGACTTCAGAGACAATGGGCCCAACTGAGACTCAGCTGGGTTTTTAGAAAAATCCTAGAACAAAGATACACAGTGTTTACCAAAGCACATTATAATGCATTGCTGGTTTGACTTTCCACCCAGATAGTACACGTGTTGCAAATTAACTAAAAATGGTACTCCTTACTAAGAATTCTTATTCGTTGATTTAACAAATATTTGTTGGGTGCCCAGTGTGTTCAGGGCATGGTGCCAAATTTCCCTGCCAACACTGTTACCCACCCTAGGACAGCCCTCTTAATATTCAAGCCCGATATAAGATCTGGGTGGGATATACAGACTCAGAACCCAGCAAAATCACCCCCAGCTGGATTTATGGTGGTTTTATTGTTTTCTGGCTCACTGGGTAACTTGGCAACCTGGAATCAGGTGTGCAAAAAACTGAAGGAGACCCATTCAAGAATCAACTCTCCCAAGGGCTGCATGGGGCAGTGGGAAGGGGGGAATGTGAGGCTCAGCACAGCCTGAGGCCCAAGAACAGATGCCTAGCATTCCTACCACTGCCCAAAGATGCCCTCTGCCCCTAACCCAGCCTACTCCAGCTCCCTCTGACATCAGGCAAGTGACGAGCTGCAGACTCTGGCCATCCAGCACCCAGCCACAGAGCCCAGGGCTCTCCTCCTCCCCCACTTCGCCTCCTCACTGCCACACGGTTATCGACAAAAGTGGTCCGTGGTAACTTGCCATGGAAATGAAAACTGCTCAGGGGGAAGGAATTGGGAACGTTTTGTCCTTCTGAGTCACAAAAGATTTAAGTCATTATCCCTATCGGAGGTCTCATTTACCCTGAGTGGAAACAACAGCAAAATAAAAACATGTCGAATGGATTGTGCAATAAAGGGAAATAAATGCTGCAGAGGCAAACTGGTGGGGGCAAAGAGGAAGGGGAGAGGAAAACACGAAGCCACCATGAGGAAGAAACACCATGACGAAGCCCCTGAGCCGGGGGTGCTGGACTCAGGGTGATGCTGGAGGCGGCGGCCAGGGGCCATTCTCCTGCCGGCTCCCTGAGAGTCCCTGTGCCTGTGACCCTGGCTCTCCCTGTCAGCGATCACAGCTCCCAGCCGCTCTGCCCACCCCACAAAACTCTGGGCTCAGCTATGCTGCTGAAACCTGGCCAGAAACAACTGTCCCCAATGTGAAGCCAGAGCTGGCCAGAGTCATCTGCATGGTGGGCCTGTGATCTCAGCAGATGCCCCCAGTATTTCACCTGACTCTCTGCTCCTTCTTCAGAACTCTACCTGGAAGTTATTTCCTCAGAGATGCTTCCTCTAATCCCATAGGTTCATCCTTGCCCTCAACAAATATTTACTGAATGAATAATATTTATTGAGTGGCCCCAAGGGTTAGGTGCCCTATGGGGCTTCCCAGATGGTGCTAGTGGTAAAGAACCTGCCTGCCAATGCAAGAGAAATAAGAGACACAGGTTCAGTCTCTGAGTCAGGAAGATCCTCTTGAGGAGGGCATGGCAACTCACTCCAATATTCTTGCCTGGAGAATCGCAGGGACAGAGGAGCCTGCTGGGTTATGGTCCACAGGGTTGCAAAGAGTCAGACCACTGAAGGGACTTCGCAGCAGCAGCAAGGGCGTGTGATCTCCCACAGCAAACTTCTTCTCTTCAACAATAATGATGGTAATTAACCACTTATATAATTATCTCATGGGGTCCAGTTCCCATCCCCAACTCTCCAGCCCTTCCAGAATGTAGAGCTACAGGAGACCAGAAGCCAAATCCATCTGGTTGACTCTGCTCCATCCCACTGTTGGTGCTTCCCAGGTACTGGGACATAGTGAATGAACAAGTGAACATACGTGTGAGCAAATGATCGAAGATATTCTATTTCTCAATTTAAGTCCTCAAAAATCCAGTATTTATTTTATCCTTATAGAATATGTCAAATTGGACGAGCCTCATTTCAAGAGCTCACAGCCACACATGGTTACCATACAGGAGAGCACAAGACTGGGCTCCACCAAGGTCTTACCAGCATTCTGGTTTGCTGGTAAAGTAGGAGAAAAAATAAGCTCTGCTACAGCAGGAGACAGGGCTTCCCAAATGTCTCCCTGGTAAAGAATCCGCCTGCCAAAGCAGGAGATGTGGGTTCAATCCCTAGTAGGGTCAGGAAGATCCCCTGAAGAAGGAAATGCAACCCACTCCAGAATTCTTGCCTGAAAATCCCATGGACAGAGAAGCCTGGTAGGCTATAGTCAATGGGGTTGCAAAAGAATTGGACACAACATAGCAACCAAACAACAACAGTGGGAGACAACACAGCCTTTACGCTTCTGCTCGTTAGACAGCCCAGGTCCAAACCTGACTCTGCCACTCTCTACTTTCCCAGCCTGGGTAAGTTATATGACCTCCCTGTACTTCAGTTCCCTCTTCTATAAAGTAGAGATATTTTAATAACAGTATCTGTGTTGTGAGAGACAGCAGGAACGACGAGCTAAGACCCATCAGCCCTTAGAACAATGCCTGACACATAAGCTCGCTGTAGTATCAGCCATTGGATATCTTATTACATGTCTGTATCACACACAGATATTCACACTCCTCTTCCTGCCACAAGAGACAGGAAGCAGCCCGAGTCACCACACATTTCATGGTTACAACAAAAGAAAAACCAGTATCCGTGTTAGAACTGCATTCTGAACATATCAGTCTCCAGCAAAGCCCACTGGGGGCCCCAAGAAAAGTAAGATAGAATCCAGGTGATAAGGTCTAACCTTTTCCTTTGTGCGTCATGTAGGTCCCTTTGTTCTCAGGGTGCCAAGTCCAGAGGCCTCACACTTGGCCCTTCAGCCTGGAGTTCCTGTTTATAACAGGACTGTGCCAACATCTCAGCTCCAGGGCTGTGTGCAGAAACGCCGCCCAGGACATTCAATTCAAGATGGCAGCAGCGAGCCGTGTGCAGAGGCACTGCTCTCGGCTCTGCAATCTAGAGCCCGGGCAACACAGCTGCGCCTGATACCACAATCCCTCCACCCACTCTGTGCTGGCGAGATCCCTATAAAACAGCCCCCACTACAGTCTCTCTGGGAGAGGGTGAGCTCTAGAGGCCACACTCACACCTCTTCACTCTTTGATCAAAGACTAAAACTTTGAGCAGAAGAACTCAGTCTTGTTCTGTTGGCTTTAGCAACACTGAGCAGAAGGACCTTCGTTAGGGACCAACTTGGGTCAGTAACATATTCTTTCATGTATCAAAGCAAATGAGACTGATTGTAGATGTACAAATTGTACAGGCTAGTAAAAATTTAAATCTGCATAGAAAATTTAGACTCTGCCGTGACACACATTATCATTGGTGAGAACAGGAAGTACTCATTTAAAGAAAACCCTTGAGCAACTTTCTACAGGTTGTTTTAATGTAGTTCTCACATCTGCTAAATTTAAATTAAAAAAATTAAATCTCATTGCACAAGACAGACAAGTTGTGTCCTTTCCAATCCAGCAAAGAAAGCAAATGACCTTTACATTTGATTTCCTGTCTGGGGCATAAAGTCAGTTTTAGAAAGCTGAGCATTCAGTAGGTTCCAGATGCAAGGCAGATGCTGGAACCCTGGCTGCTGTCATTATGGCTTTGGAGCAGGGGGATGCCACATTTGGAACGAGGTAATAGTACCTACATTGCAGGAACATTGTGAAATTCAGTTGAAATAATACGGGTGACAATGCTTGACCCAAAGTACGTATTCGATCAATGTCCCTAGGGAAACACAATCTAATGTCTGGATCTCATTAATGATGCCACAATCTCATTAAAAACACTTCCATATTGAACTAAAAATGTGTTCTAATTCTGCCCTTTTTGACTATACAGAATGAGTCTAATTTCTCCTCCAAAAAGCACTCAAATATACGAGAGTGACCTTTCACGCCCTCCCCACCAAACTTCTCTTTTCCACCTAAACATCATTAATTTCCCCAATAAGACAAGAATTTGTTGTCTTCAAAATAACTAGAAGCATCTGGGCTCTGGTGGGTCCCAAGATACACCTCAACACATCTCAGCACCGATAATATGCCAGTAGCCCTGGAGGATCCCAAATTTGGTCTTGTGGGATCAAGTTAACCTCATGGTTAACCTAATGCTTTCTTCTTCGTATAAAATTCAAGGAACTTTCTCCATATGCTCTCCCCACCCCCAACACTGACTGCATACACTGCTTTGTTTGAAAGAGCCTGTTTCAGGACTAATACGTTCTTCACAGTTGAAATCCAGCCCTGAACCTTTGAAGTGACATTTATTGTGGTCTTGGGAAAGGCTCAGCTGAGGTGAGAAGTGACAGCTGAGGGTGATAAATTAAATGCAGCTCAGTTTTCATTTAAGGGCAAACTATCATCCAGTCAGCAGGGCTGAGTCATCAGCCAGCTCGGGCAGCTTGAGATTTCTTATGTAAATGGTAAACAGAACACTAAATGGTGACAATTTCTTGAACTGCTAGGATGAGCCGTCGGCTTCTGTTCTCTGCTCAAACTTGACATCTTAAGTTGCTGGTTAGAGGAGAGTCGTGTTAACAAAAACATTTCAGGACTAATCATAATCATAAAGCCTCTTTTAGAAATGATGCTGTTTGAACTGCATGTTCACAACACACCTTGTCTGCTCTGCTTCCCAAAGCACTGGATGGGACGTTGTAATACTCTAGCATTGACTCTCCAGTATGGTAGCCACTAGCCACATGGGGCCACTGAGCACTTGAAATCTGGCTTGTCTGAGATTTTAAGTATAAAATATTACAGGAGTTCAATGATTTCATACAAAAAATTATAAAATATCTTATATAACCTTATATATTGATTTTATATTGAACTGATATTCTGGATATATTGAAGTAAGCTAAGCAATTATTAAAATTCACCTTTTTTTATACTTTTTTTTCAATGTGGTTACTAGAAAATTTTAAGTTGCGTATATTATTCATAATGTGGCTCTTATTACATTTCAATTGAACAACACTAGTCTGGAAGGCAAGGTGGGAGCTGGAAATCCCTCATTTCTCTGACTCTTCCTCTGGGTTCAGACTTAGGGAAAAAGGGACTTACTTCAGAACCTATCACTCACTTTACTGTTTATTTATTGGTTAGACTAGAGCAGTGGTCCTCAAACTTTAGTGAACATAAATGCTACAAACTGAACTATGAAGCCCCAAGAGTTATATGTTGAAGCTCTAACCCTCCCCCTCCCATCATGTGGCTGTACTGGAGATAAGGTCTTTAAGGAGGTGCTTAAGGTTAAGTTAGGTCACAGGGGTAGAGCCCTGATCCAATAACACTGATACTCCTGGGTATACATTATAGCTGAAAAAACCAAAAACATTGATTTGAAAAGATACACACACTCCAGTATTCATAGCAGCATTATTTACAATAGCCTAGATATGGAAGCAACCTAAACATTCAACAAATGAATGGATAAAGAAGAATATATTTGTGTGTGTATATATTCTTGTATATATATATATGTATGTGTATATACATATACACATACATACACACAATAAAATACTATGCAGCCATAAAAAAGAATAAAATTTTGCCACTTGCAGCAACATAGATGGACTTGGAGGGTATAACGCTAAATAAAGTAAGTCAGAAAGATAAAGACAAACACTGTATGATATCACTTATATGTGGATTCTTAAAAAAAATACAACAAACTAATGAATATAACAAAAAAGAAGCAGATGTACAGATATAGAGAACAAACTAGTGGTTACCAGTAGCGGGGAGGGACAATAGGGGAGTGGGGAAGTGGGAGGTACAAACTATTATGTATAAAATAAGCCACAAAGATACATTGTACAATAGGGGGTAATATAGTCAATATTGTATAATAACAATAAATGGAGTATAACCTTTAAAAACTGACCTGTAACTTACACAATATTATAATCAACTATACTTCAGTAACACAAAACAGAAGAGGAGGAAACGCCAACACTGTCCTCCACCATGTGAGGACGCCGGGAGAAGGTGGCCATCTACAAGCCACGAAGAGAGTCTTCACCAGAAACTAAACCCTGATGGAAACTTAATCTTAGATTTTCCAGACTCCAGAATTGTGAGAAAACACATTTTTGTTATCTAAGCCACCAAGTCTGTAGTATTTTGTTACGGCAGCTTGACCAGACTAAGGCAATAAGCATCACCCGGGAAGCTTATTAGACATACAGGTTGTTGGGGCTTGTTCCTGACCCTATTGATCTGAGATAGGCCTGGAAATCTGCCTCTTTTTAACAAGCACTCTAAGCATTCTATCTATATTTTGATGTGCTCTAGTCCAAAGGAAACATCATTATCTAGACTCCTGTTGGTGCTGTTACAGTCAGACTTGGTGGCCATGAACTGAATTCCTAGTTCCACCACTCCAGCATGCATGCTAAGTCACTTCAGTTGTGTCCAACTCTTTGCAACCCGCCAGGTTCCTCTGTCCATGGGATTTTCCAGGCAAGAATACTGGAGTGAGTTGCCATGCCCTACTCCAGGGGATCTTCCTGACCCAGGGATCAAACCCAGGTCTCTTCTGTCTCCTGCATTAGCAGGCAGATTCTTTACCACTAGTGCCACCTGGGAAGCCCTACCACTCCAGCAGTGGTAACCAAATTAGCTTGATTGTGAGCACCCCCTTTTGGTAGAACATTTTGAACATGCAACCAGCTGAGCACTATACTTAATAGATTACATATGCCCAATGGGGCTTCCCTGTTGGCTCAGTGGTAAAGAATCTGCCTGCCAATGCAGAAAACAGGAGTTCAATTCCTGGGTGGGGAAGATCCCCTAGAGAAAGAAGTGGCAACTCACTCCAGTATTATTTCCTGGGAAATTCCAAAGACAGAGGAGCCTGGCGAGCTACAGTCCATAGAGTTGCAAAAGAGTCGGACACAACTTAGCGACTAAATAATGAATCATTTACTGAATATTAACAAAGTTAATTTTTGCATAAAAACACAGGTACGAAGTGAAGCTGTTTTCTTTTGGGATCCCAGTGGATCATCTTTAGCCTGTGGAGGCCTCTCACTGAACAAGTTATAACACTTCATATGTTATATGAAGTCCTTGCTTTTGCCCAGGCTATTCCCATTCTGCCTTCTCTGCACTTAGAAAATGCCTGTTTATTCCTCAGGCTTCAGCTCATAAATCTCTTCTGAGCTGCTTTTTCTCCCCTCCCCCTCCCACAGACAGCATTTCAGCCCCTCTTTGCAGCACCTCTATGGACTTACCACACCAAACTGCAAATATTTGTTTAACCTGTCAGCTCCTTGAGGGCATGGACTGTGCTTTATTTATCTGTTTCACCTGTGCCTTGCACACAGCTCCCGGCACAAGGTATGCATTCTTTTTAATGTTTGTAAAATGAGCAAACCAATGAATGAAATGCAATTAATCAATACTTTCAGCAAGTCATTGCCCTTCTTTGCAGAAGTAGAATCACCATAGTGTGTGTGAGAAATAACCCACATAAAGGCGTGCAGCATAAAGCTATCTGAAGCCATGCTGGGCTTTAAGTTTGAGTTTACAAAAGCACGTATAATTCACGCCAAGCTGAGGATGAAAGCAAAGTGAGCAGCCTAAGCCACGCACAGCTTAAAGAGCAGAGAATGTTTTGGGTGTTTATTTTTGTTTCTGTTTGGTTTTTTTACTGCTATTTTTAATTATTTATTTGTATTAAAGTCAGGATGCTCCTGGCAAAGGAATAATGGATGGTTTGTGAGAGATCTCAGTGCATCTTTGTGGGGTAGGACAAAGATGGATGGGAAATAAGAGGGCTTTTAGAGGCAATATAATCTGTGAACTACATCCAGGTCTGTACCACGCAAACGAAGGAGTCACTTGGTCCAAGCTCCAGAAATGTTACAGTTCAAAGAATCGCCTTTAGGAAATTTAAACCTGGCTTGGCTGTGTAATGACAAGTGTCCTTCCTCTGTAAAGTCTAAAGCCTCACCAGTTAGAAGTTGGTCTCCCCATTCCTTCTTGTGCATTATATTGTCTCTGTCTCAAGCTTCCCCATCAGGTCATCATGGGCGGCAGCAGGAACCTGGCTGGAAGAATTCTCTTGGGTGCGCTTTCTCATGTGCTGGGACCCATAGGAGAAAAGAAATGCTTTGTCACTTCCCTGTTTACATAAAAGCTTTTCCTTTCAGCAGATACTTGAAAGAAACCAAGTTGTACATAACCTATTTATCTTCTCAGACCCACTTAAAAGGATTGACCCTATGATATACTAGAAAGTAAAATATACATCTGTTTATGAATCAAAAGTGATTTATGAATCATTTTTTGAGGTGATTAGCAAGCAACATTAGCAAGTAGAAAGGTTTCTATGTTGCTCCCCTAAGAGTAGGGTTGCCAGATTTAGCAAATAAAAATATAGGACACCTGGTTAAATTTGAATTTCAGATAGACAATGAATAATTTTTTGGTATAAGCATGTCCCAAATATTGCATGTGTCCTGCATTTTATCTGGAAAACTTACCTGAAGGGGAAAAATCTCTATATAACCCTCATGGGGAGAATTTCTCTCTATGTCTCTTTGGAAATGTTGATCACTAGCTGAGAGGTATATGTTAATAAAAACATACATCTAAAAAGAAAAAACATACATCTGAGACCTCAGACGGCTGAGTTATCTTTCAGTTCACACTCTCATTGACTCATCAGTGTTTCATCCCAAATACCAAGTATGACTCTCCTGGTAGCGTGTTTTCTCTGTAATGTAGCAGATTTCTAAAGAGCAAATATGTTACCTGACAGAAAGAACCCTGATGCAGGCAATTTCCTGTAGCAGTGGCGGATACAAGGTACTCAAGAGGGATTTCTGTCCCAGCTGAGCCTTTCAAAATGTTGTCATTACCGCCTCTACCTATTTTTAAAGGCTATTCTGCATCTGACTTGTTCATTTATTAATATCATATCTTGTGCCTGCTTCCAAAATGGAAGTAATTTGCATTAAAGAAGAATAAAAATCACCAAAAATAAATATCATGTGAGATTCCTGGAAGCCGAGGCAGAAAATGAAATGCAGCACATTGCATACCTCTCACTGCTGGGTACACAGCACTGCTGGCTTCTCAGAAGAACCGAAGTTCTTCTTGGCATTAAATTCCAACACACACATGCAAAGATGTGCTCGTCCAGCTGCCCCATCAGAACTGTCCTTCCAGAACTTTCAGAACAAGGTTATTTGTTAAGAATTCTACAACAGAAACAAGACTCTGCCCACAAAGCTAAAGTCCTTTCATTGGGAGATGCCTCTTTGGGAAGCAGGTTACTACCATAGTGTCAACACAAAACAGGGGAAGTTAAAAAAAAAAAAACAACTGGCTGAGCTTGGTCACAAATGTGAAAGTCGGCTTAATTTAGTTCATAAGTGAGAAACACTATAGAGCCTGAATAAAGGCTCTCCACAAAATGTTCTTCATTATTTTCATTCATCAGTGTAAACAGGTGGCTTGGTTTCTTCTGTAATTCTTCTGAAGCTAGTGAGACAAGATGATAAAGCTCCAAGACGATGCTAAATTACTAGGGCCCCTGATTAGAAAGCAGCATTTTTCTTTTCAGGGTTATGTACCACCATTTTTTTTTTTTTTATTCATTACTGATGTAACATCAAGCTGTGAACTTCTACAAGGCTGAAAATAATTCACGCAACCAACCTTCTTTAACAAACTAATCACCTCGCTCCTTCAGGAAGTACAAGATATGGAACACTGGTGATGATTATGAAAAATAACAGTATTTATAAGAACCCACTGGGCTCCACATTATAGCTAAGGAAACTTTAACTGTGTTTAATGATCTTAACACTTACATGCTCACTGAAATAGACAGGGCCTGCCACATCATTTTAGGACAGAAGTTCCTAAACATTTTGTTCTCAGACCCATTTACACTCTTACTAAAATTATTAAGTACCCCCAGAGAGCTATTGTTTACATACATTATAAGGATAAATATAGCCAGGCTGGATGAAGCCTCTTGATGAAAGTGAAAGAGGAGAGTGAAAAAGTTGGCTTAAAACTCAACATTCAAAAAATGAAGATCATGGCATCTGGTCCCATCACTTCATGGCAAATAGACGGGGAAACAATGGGAAACAGTAAGAGATTCTATTTTTGGGGGCTCCAAAATTACTGCAGATGGTGACTGCAACCATGAAATTAAAAGACGCTTGCACCTTGGAAGAAAAGCTATGATCAACCTAGACAGCATATTAAAAAGCAGAGACATTACTTTGTCAACAAAGGTTCATCTAGTAAGTCAAAGCTATGGTTTTTCCAGTAGTCATGTATGGATATGAGAGTTGGACTCTAAAGAAAGCTGAGCACCAAAGAATTTATGCTTTTGAACTGTGGTGTTGGAGAAGACTGTGGAGAGTCCCTTGGACTGCAAGGAAATCCAACCAGTCCATCCTAAAGGAAATCAGTCTTGAATATTCATTGGAAGGACTGATGCTGAAGCTGCAATACTTTGGCCACCTGATGCAAAGAGCCAACTAATTGGAAAAGACCCTGATGCTGGGAAAGACTGAAGGCAGGAGAAGAAGAGGACAACAGGATGAGATGGTTGGATGGCATCACCAACTCGATGGACATGAGTTTGAGCAAGCTCTGGGAGTTGGTAATGGTCAGGGAAGCCTGGTGTGCTGCAGTCCACGGGTCACAAAGAGACTGACATGACTGAGTGACTAAACTGAACTGATTATAAAGGATCAATATAATATATTGCTATATTAGAAATTAAAACGGAAAAATTTTAAATATATTTGTTAGCCTTATTAAGAAAAAATATAATACACATGAACATTTTTATCAAACACAGCTATGTTTTTCAAAATGAAAACATTAGTGAGAAGAGTGGTATTACTACACATTTTTGCAAATCTCTTTAATGCCTGGATAGCTGTATTGTCATATTTGTTTCAGTATTTGATCTGTTCCAATAATCATGTCATGTAACATCTGGGAAAAAAACCTGTACACTCATGAGAGAATGAGAGTGAAAAAGGAAATAGCAACTTAGTATTATTATTAAAATCATTTTGACCTCACAGACCCCCTGAGTGTGTCTCGGAAAGTACTAGGGTTCCCTCAACACATTTTGAGAACCACTGTATTTGGATAAGACTAACTCCTATAACAGCAAAATTAAGTTTACTATCTAGTGAAGATGGACTAGGATTACAGGAGTAATTAAAAGTTCCATTCTATATATATAAGCTAACAGAAGTATAAAATACAGTATCTATTTTAAGAGGCTCAAAATTTATTTTGCAATAGAGCAATGGGGTATGTGCTTTGCTCTTCAAAACATCAATTGCTTCTCTTACAAGCTTCTCCTCAATGGGCCCGCCCAACAGATTCTTTCTATGGGAAGATTATAATTTTCCCACCTGACTATGTTCATGTCAGCCATCTGACTCACTTTGGCCAATAAAATGTAAGTAGAAATGACATATGCTACTTCTGTGCAGAAGTTTTAATGACCATGAATGGATGCTTTAATGGATAGATAATTCTTCCATCCCTCATCTCCTCTCCCACGAGACTCACATCGTCCCAGGAAAGAGCTGTTTCTTCAGCCTGAGTCGTGAAATGAAGGAAACAAGGAGCAGAGAGGCAGTCAGTTCATAAAGTACAAGCAACCGAACAGTCCACTGGGATTTTTGGAGTTATTTGTTACCGCAGCATAACTTATCCTATGGTGACTGATAAAGGTGGAATAAAACAAGTACAGAAAAGCTTACACAGCAAAGAAGTGTCATAATAATTATTCTCATGTCAATATCCTCAATTTTTTCAACAAGTATTAAACGTAACCAGCATTATGGAGTCAGGCTGTATGTTAGACACTGAATAGCCAGGGATGACTATGATACTCTCTCAGCCTGGAAAGCACAGCTTTGACATTACCAACACGTGAAGCTTAGCTCTGCTACACATAGCTGTATGACCTTGGGTAGGTTCCTCTGAGCCTTATT
This sequence comes from Giraffa tippelskirchi, assembly GCF_054371585.1. Classification (NCBI taxonomy): domain Eukaryota; kingdom Metazoa; phylum Chordata; class Mammalia; order Artiodactyla; family Giraffidae; genus Giraffa; species Giraffa tippelskirchi. The sequence goes on along the minus strand of NC_137281.1, from coordinate 128,995,942 downwards.
TTCTCCCTGTAAAATGGAGATAATAATACCTACACTTCATATGACTGTGAGAATTAAATGATATGATTATGTAAACTATGCAGCAGAGAGCCTGGTATTGTGTGTATTTACAACCAAGATTATTTTCCTTCAACCTTTGTCTCCCCATTTCCCACCCCCCGCTCCTAGATGAGGGTCTTGGGATTCTAAACTTAGCTCTATCTACTGGATTTCTCAGTTTTCTGAATTTTACTGTCTCCAAATATTAAAAATTGCATATGTACAACATACATATATATACACAAATATATTCATTTAGTCTGTCACTCAGCTTATTAAATATTATACTCATTTTACAAATGAGAAAACTCAAGCAGTGAGAGGTTGAATAACTTCCCCAAATCATATGTCAGCACATATATATTTAATTTCATTTTCTTAATGGCTGATAATGTTCAACAGTATTAACAGATTAAGATTTACCTAACCACTCCCTTTTTGATGGGCATTTGTAAGATGTGTTATGTGTTTACTATCACAACAAAGAAACATCCTCATATAAATATCTTTTTACACATCTATAAATACATCTTAAGATAAATTCTTAGAACTGGATTGCTAGGTCAAAGAGCACAGAAATTTTGATTCTGATAGGTACCATGAAACTGCCTTTTAGAAAGTCTTTGTGGTTTTTATACTCCTGTCCCTGCCCTCAAGCAATGAACATGCCCTTTCTGGAGAGCCTTATCTGTACTTGCCCCTAAATCTTCAGCAGCCTGTGTCTCTGGATCTGGATCATGTTCCCAAGAACACTCTCATCAGGCACTGCTTAGGAAAGCTGCTGCACAGACAGCACCCATTTTGCTTGTGTGTGTGTGTGTGTGTGTGTGTGTGTGTGTGTGTGTGTGTGTGTGTGCACGCGTGCCTGATGGGTTAATGCCTTCTTCCTCTGCTTTCACATACAATGCATTTGGGACATCTGGCTGGAAGTGGGCTTTGTTCTGCTCTGAACTACACAAGAATAATTTATCTGTCTGAAGGGTAACTTGTATATTGATCCAGAAACATTGCAGGAGTGTAGCTTTTTCATTGATTATTTGATAATGGGTCATTTCATTTCTATCTACTTCTGACTTCTCTAACTCAGACAAAAAACCAGGTAACCCTGAGCACATGATTCATCTGAGTGAAAAGCATTTTGCCTGCCAATTCACATTAACTCAAAAAGTGACTCTGCAAACCTTTAAGTCATTCAGAGCAATACATTTCAGAGATGGCTCTTCCAGCCTGCCTTATTCTTAATATTTGTACAGGACACTAAGACAGTATTTAGTTTGAAGCAAATTGCGTATTTTTTTAGAATGAGGCAAAAGCAAATTTAAAACATCTTTCAGTGAAGTGAGCCACATTGACAACAGCACATGTAATTGCTTCCATTGTATGTTCTTAGCTAATTTACAACTACATTCATTGAATTAATAATGATCAGCTGGGATTCACAGAGGCCTGATCCCCAGGGCTCCATTCAGGGGCTGCTGGCCTGATATTTAAATATTTATTGATGATAACTGGGTAACAGACAGGGATAGACCCAGCCAGAAATAAATTCAATCTGCTTGCACAAGCATCTTAGCCAAGATGTCTCCTTAGGCCACACAGACGCAATACCAAGAGAATCGGAGGTGAAAAGAATATTGAAAATATGTGAAAACTGAGATATTGAGACTTATGATTGCTTTGCTTAGTTAAAGGTAAACTCTTTAAACATCAATTTTTTAACCAATTGCGAACTAAAAGATGAGCATTTTCATCTTTGAAATCCTCAACACTGCTTTCCTGGATTCTGAACTTTTCTTCCTATTTTAAAAATCATCTGAGGGCTGCTTAGGCACTAGGCTTCCCTGGTGGCTCAGATGGTAAAGAACCCACCTGCGATGCAGGGTTCGAGCCCTTGGTCAGAAAGATCCCGTGGAGAAGGGAATGGCTACCCACTCCAGTATTCTTGCCTGGAGAATTCCACGGATAGAGGAGCCTGGTGTGCTACAGTCCATGGGGTTGCAAGAAGTCGGACACCACTGAGCGACTAACACTTCCACTTTTTTTTTCAGGCTCTAGGCATTAGATCTGTCCAGAGACTAAACAGAGGCCCAGAGGGAAAAAAAAATGAAAGAGGTGGAAGGTAGGGGTGGGGGAAAGGAGAGAGGGAAAAAACTGATCAGAAAGAAAACACTGGGGGGTGGGGGGTAGGGATAGGAAATGACAAAAGATCCTTTTCAACCTGTGACCTGTCTTATCAGCATTTATAAACATTTAATTATTATCCATCCTCCTCAAGGTGATCCAGCCTGCTGCCTCTACTTGACAAATAGGAAAATTGCAGATAACTTAGCTTTCAGTGTTAATCACCTTTTGGAACATGTATTAGTCAAGATATGCCAGGTTATGATGCAGAAACAAAGAATCGCAAAACCTTAACGACTAAAAAGGACAAAGTTTATTTCATGCTCATGCTACAAGTTTATCTCAGGCTGCAGGGCATCCTGCTCATCACAGTCACCCAGGACATAGGCTGACAGAGTAGCCAGTTGCCCCTGTAGAAGGAGAATCTTGCGTTGGCAATTAAATGATCTGGCCTGGAAGTAAACAGCACTGATGACTACCACAGGGGTTGCACTTAAAACAGGTCTGGCTTTCGATCCCTTCTCTGATTCTCACTAACCATATGAACTTGAATATATCATTTAAACTCCTAGAGGCTCAGATTCCTTCTGTGAAAAATGGAAATAGTACAATTTACTCATGAAGTTACTATGAAGAATAAATGGGCTAATAAACACATAGAACCTAGAACACACTTGGGGCTGAATAAATAATAGGCTCTTGATTCTCAACCACATTAAGACTTCTAAAGAGCCCAGTGAGTTCACATGGATGTGTGCTTTTGCTCAGTTGCACCACATGATACATTAGTTCTGTAAAATATTTGTTAAACCACAATGCCTATGCATCCCAAGGCTCTCACTGCCACCTACCATGGTTCCAACAGTTCAGTGTTGTACATGGGGAAATATGACCTGACAGTGATTGAAGAATTGAGCCAAAGTTGTTCCACAGTCCCTTGGGTGTAACAACCAACTCTGTGTCTCCTGACATCTACTGCAATTGTTCACCTCACTGCCATACCTGACTTATTGTACGTGGAAGCAAGCAAAGAGAACAATATACTCCACCTCTAGACAGCATCTTTGGCAGCAAGCTTTTAGATAAGAAGGTAAGTCAAAAGGCTATTTTCTATTCATATGCAATGATTACTCTTTATTATATTTCCCATAATAATTAAGGAAAACTAAAGAGGTCAAAAAATGATGAGTTAACATTTACTAAGAATTTTCCCCATACCAGGTCCTACTCTATAAGCTTTCAGAAGATTCTTTCATTTACCTCTCACACTGAACCTAGGATGTAATATTACCCCATTTTTCAGGTCAGAGAACTGAGTTCCCTTGATGTGAAGTATCTTTGCCAGAGTGTCCTAAACAGTCAGCGGTTGTGTCAGCAGTCAAGCCCAGACAATTTCATTCTGAATCGCATCATCTTAGCTTCCTTACTATGGTTCTAATTCATCTACAGTCAATATTTTGAAATTTTGATTACCAGAAAAGGGAGTGGTAGCTGATGTAATTGCTCCATAAGTTCAAGGGCTAAGAACTGTAGGTTCATTCAGACATACTGTTGTATTCTTGTCCATCATTACACTCAACATCTCCATCAGTTCAGTTCAGTTCAGTCGCTCAGTCGTGTCCAACTCCTTGCGACCCCATGGATTGCAGCATGCCAGGCCTCCCTGTCCATCACCAACTCCTGGAGTCTACTCAAACCCATGTCCATCGAGTCGGTGATGCCATCCAACCATCTCATCCTCTGCCATCCCCTTCTCCTCCTGCCCTCAATCCTTCCCAGCATCAGGGTCTTTTCCAATGAGTCAGTTCTTCGCATGAGGTGGCCAAAGTATTGGAGTTTCAGCTTCAACATCAGTCCTTCCAATGAACACCCAGGACTGATCTCCTTTAGGATGCACTGGTTGGATCTTCTTGCAGTCCAAGGGACTCTCAAGAGTCTTCTCCAACACCACAGTTCAAAAGCATCAATTCTTCGGCGCTCAGCTTTCTTCACCGTCCAACTCTCACATCCATACATGACCACTGGGAAAACCATAGCCTTGACTAGACGGACCTTTGTTGGCAAAGTAATGTCTCTGCTTGTAAATATGCTATCTAGGTTGGTCATAACCTTCCTTAACATATCCATAGCATCAGACAATTAACCAATAGATTAAGTTCATGAACATGTAAAGAAAGAGCAAAGGAAAAGCAGCAGATCAGAGCACAGAGAATGTGGTCAACTAATATTTACCGAATGCATGAATGGCAAATTCATCACCACCAATTGAAGAAAACTCAAAGTGATGCTCTTCCTGTGCTAGTCAACAACATCCTAGTCATAAATGAAGTTTGCTATTCTGTGTTTTATGGCAGAAAGTGGAGAACTAAAGAGCCTCCTGATGAAAGTGAAAGAGAAGAGTGAAAAAGTTGGCTTAAAACTCACCATTCAGAAAACTAAGACCATGGCATCCAGTCCCATCACTTCATGGCAAATAGACAGGGAAACAATGGAAACAGTGACAGACTTTATTATTTTGGGCTCCAAAATCACTGCAGATGGTGACTGTAGCCATGAAATTAAAAGACACTTACTCCTTGGAAGAGAAGTTATGACCAACCTAGACAGCATATTACAAAGCAGAGACATTTCTTTGCCAACAAAGGTCCGTCTAGTCAAAGCTATGGTTTTTCCAGTAGTCTTGTATCGATGTGAGAGATGGACTCTAAAGAAAGCTGAGCGCCAAAGAATTGATGCTTTTGAACTGTGGTGTTGGAGAAGACTCTTGAGAGTCCCTTGGACTGCAAGGAGATCCAACCAGTCCATCCTAAAGGAGATCAGTCCTGAATATTCATTGGAAGGACTGATGCTGAAGCTGAAACTCCAATACTTTGGCCACCTCATGCGAAGAACTGACTCATTGGAAAAGACCCTGATGCTGGGAAAGATTGAAGGCGGGAGGAAAAGGGGATGACAGAGGATGAGATGGTTGGATGGCATCACTGACTCAATGGGCATGAGTTTGAGTAAACTCCTGGAGTGGGTGATGGACAGGGAGGCCTGGTGTGCTGCAGTCCATGGGGTCACAAAGAGTTGGACATGACTGAGCGACTGAACTGACTGAACTGATTCTAACTGTGTCAGCCCCTTAACGCAAGATATGCATGCCAGATTCTGAATATTGAACCTCATTGCATTACTGCTTTTTTATAAACCAAGAAGATAGTTCATAGAACAAAGTGTTTCAGGGAAGTGTCATAGGGTGGAAGCAGAGAGGTAATTCATGCTTATCTCCAGGGAGAAGCACTGACCTCATGGATGAAGCAGGCCAGCTCCCTCAGTCCTGACAAGTACTTTTTCAGTGTCATGTAACCAATAAATTGGAGAGAGAATTTAGTGCCTATCATTTTAATACTCACATAAAAGAACTTTTTAAATTCCGTATCTATGAATTTTCAGGGAGAACCAAGTAAATGTCAAGATCTAACCTCAAGATGTCAGATCTAACGCTCTGTCAAAACAAATCTCTCTCCAAATGATGACAACAATATTAAATAAAATTCTCCGTGTGTTTTCAAATATATAAACAATTAGCAATCACTCAGTTAGGAACTAATAGAATTTACAAGTTTCCCCTTCCTGATTTCATAGGAATATATGGAACTTAATGGGATGTGATTTTTCAGACTAAGCCCACAAGCTATTTCCAAGTCTTTGTTCCTTTTTCCTTTCACATGACAAGGTGGGCTGCAACTAACAATTTCTGTGATCACAGTGTATGATCGTTATTGCCAAGTGGAAGCTGTAAGGGTAATAACAGCAGTTGGCAAGGTAGATGAGGGTAGCATACAGCCCTTGTCAGTCAGTACCCCTCACAACACACATTTTCACCTGCCGTCCACATCTCCTTAGCTGTGTTTGTTGAGAAAGACTTAGCCCTGGCAAGCTGGTGAATGGCCCACGACATGCTCCAGCAATGGGGATCAAAAACACATGAGCACTGAAAACTTGCAGACGTAGAGGTCAATCCAAACACACTGCCCTAAAGCAATTATGTAACAGTCACCAAAGTTATCAATTTATTATCATGACTTTAAAGTCAAATGGAACAGACCAGCTTCACTGTACCAACAGAGGGTCAAAGCAACCCCAGAGGAAACCCTTTGGTTTTTCAACTGTCAAGGAGCCTTGGTTCAGAAACGAAGGAGGACTTCTGCTTAAGTCCTGAGCTGACTTGTAAGCTCACAAGATCACAAGTGGTCCTCCTCGTACCTTTGTGTTTTTCTGGGTACTATGTGCCCATATCTATGTGCCTGTTAAAAGACATAAGTTGTTATTTTCCTCTAGGCAGGAAAGTGTGAAAGTCACTCGGTCATGTCCAACTCTTTGTGACCCCATAGACTCTACAGTCCATGGAAATCTCCAGGCCAGAATACTGGAGTGGGTAGCTGTTCCCTTCTTCAGGGGATCTTCCCAACCCAGGGATCGAAGCCAGGTCTCCCGCATTGCAGGTGGATTCTTTACCAGCTGAGCCACCAGGTGTATCAAAAATGGCCTTATATAGACGCCACAGCACCTGTATCTTTGTTACCTGAAAATGTTTTTTTTTCTTCAAACTAAGGATGGTGCTGTAGTCTTGCCAATAAGCACCAAAATAGATCAGGTCACGCTTCTTGCTAGCATAGTAGTTTCCCACCGTTCCACAGAGTGCCAGGGTTTCACAGAGAGACTCCTCCAAGAGAGGAAAGGGAAAAGAGAAAGTCAAGAGGGTGGCGCATCTCTCCCACCTCCACAGCCAAGGCTTCTGCTTTATCTGTTCAATAAATCAGGTTTTTCACCTGAGGAGGGGTCTGGTTCTTTTAAAAGTTTGAAAAATATTATTTTAGAAGATGCCCAGGTTGTTGGGAAAAAAAATCAGTACGTAGTTTGCCTCGCTCATCCAAGAGAAGCAGCTGTGTATATAGCACTGTCTTGGGTTTCCAGAGTAAAGTGTTTCCCTTTCTCAACAGTGAACATTAGTGACTCCTCAGCACTCCAGGAAGAGCTAGCAGCAATGAGTGCCACAACAGCCTAATGGAGCCCCTAACAGAACAAAAACAAAAACGGCAGCACTATGCCACCATGGAAATGCTATCCTATTACTTTGCTTCATGGGACTTTAACCAGCCCTTTTCATAGGAATGGTCCAATCCAGCTATTGAAAGGTTCACACAGAGTGAAGGAAGTAAAGGGACAAAAGAAGCTGAGTAGAGGCTGTATCTGTACTCAGAAGGCCCGTGGTGACCTCACTGCATTCCTGCTGAGTCTAGAAAGAGAGGGAGAAATTAGACCCCAGGGTTGAATCATCGGTAGTCAATTCTGGATGCATCCCCAGACACAACATCAGTCAGACACCCTGGCACCAAAGACACAACCAAGAAAATGCTAGGGAAAGATCTCTGTTTAAAAGTCTGTGATCCCAAAAGAACCCTATAGCAAAAAGTCTTTGACTCCAAATGCTGTAGACAGTTTTCCTCCTGGTCATGCCTGCAACATACACAGCCTGATGTGAAATGAGCCTATACAGTTCTGATGTTCATCTGTTAAGCGAGAAACGGTGTCTGAGATAGAAGAGAAGGAGGCTCTTCTGAGAAGCACCTAGACCCTACAATCTAAAGGCGTCATGTTGATCCTAGGAGCCCCCACATGGAACTCTTCCATGAGACCCCCTAACCTGTTCTGTTCTCTGGGGACAGACAAGGGTTGCTGTTGTTCTTCCGTTGCTAAGTCATGTCCAACTCTTTGTGACCCCATGGACTGCAGCACACTAGGCTTTCCTGTCCTTCACTATCTCCCGGAGTTTCCTCAAACTCATGTTTATTGAATCAGTGATGCCATCCAACCGTCTCATCCTCTGTCACCCCTTTCTCCTCCTGCCCTCAATCTTTCCCAGCATCAGGGTCATTCCCAGTGAGACAAGAGTAGAGGGTCTCATTTGCCAGAGAGGAGAATGGAACACAGAGTGGATGGAGAAAGAGACCCAAGGCTTGGTCAGTGGGGTCTCCAAAAGCCCAGGCTTCTTCTGGCTCCTGGACTGTTTCAGGGAGACATGGCAGTGCCTCGTCTCTGGACTTTCTGGGACATCTTCTTGTCTTGCCTTTACCCAAGTGCCCTGCCTTTCATCAGCCCTAACGCTTCTGCACTGATGAGCTCCTTTCAGAGCAGACACAGGTGACTACTGCTTCTGAGGCCAAGACAGTGTATGCCCAACCCGAGCTTCTTCAAAGAGCCATGGGAAGGCCAGTTTAAATGACTTTTCCTCCAAGCAGTGCTTCAGAAGCTCCACAATGCACCTCTCTGCCCCAGCATTGTCTTGCCTGAAGATTTAGATGTGGAAAAGGACAGAGTCACATGGGCCATGCATGGCTGGGTTACTTTCTCTGACCCCGAAAGAACTTCCTCCATCTTCTCTCCAATCAGACCCAGCCCAAGGGACTCTGAAGTCATGAACTAATCTTTTCTCTCCCCAGATAAGGCAGCTTCTTTCACAGTGATATTACCAAGGCATCCACTCATCACTAACTTGGAATGGACGTTCAGCAACTTTGCTATGGGGTGGCTTTGATCTGGTATTTTCATTATGGTAGCTACATAATGAAGAATTGGGGGACATTTTATAAATCCCAAAGACTTAAAATGTATTTTTAGAGAATTGTTGGCTCATGAAATCTTAGGTTATGTCATCATTGTGTGAGAGCCAACAAAGAGGGATCTGAAATACATGTCTCTGGTGACCACATGGTTTCACACAGTTTTTCCAGAATTCATCTGTAGAGAGTCCCACAGGAATTTGGCAGTCACATCAGAGCAGGGGAGCTCATTCAGAGTGATTAGAATGGAAAGTTATAGCTGTAACTTTCTAATATCACGAATTCACAACAGATATTTGCATCCCTTAGGGGCCAAGCCATCATTTAGCTTATTAGTAAGGAATGATATTAGGCCCAGTCAGAGAAGTCTGGATCATCTTAGTTCAATAAGATTTGAAGGCTGAAGGCACAGCCACCAGTGAGAGACAAGAGAGGAAAGATGGGGCCATCAAGGCAGGACCTGGTAAGCAGCAAGGAAATGAAAGATGGTTGCAGATGTTACAGTCCTCTGGTTACAAATCCCCAGTCCCAATCAAACTTGCTATGGATATTCTGAGGATCAGGCTCTCTGAGCAGAGCCCACATCTCCCACACCAAAGCCACCAGGTTCTGCTTCTTGGACAGTCCGGCCCATGGACAGTTATCTTCCTTTAAAACTGAATGGTCCTGGTCCTGAACACTGTCCTTTAGGACAGTGACCTACAGGAAAAGTTCAGAAGGAACTGTGCTTTGAACTCCAAAGCCCAGATAAGATTACTCTTAGCCTAGATTTCATAGGCAAGTATTAAGGGCTAAAGCTTTATTCAGGTAGTACAATGCCAGGGCAGTGAAAATGAGGGGAAAGGATGGGAAGTAAATGCTTGTTGATGTCTTACTGTGCTGTCCACATCTTAAAGAGATGCAGCCATTGCACAATGGGTGTACGTATTTGGCAACACTGGACATCTCTGGTCAAGCTATAAAGAGAAGAAAATGTACCTCAGGACTGTCTATCAAAGGGAAAAATGAAGAGGGAATTTATCTACCTACCTCCAGTCTTGTTGGCCAAGATGTAGCCCATCAACTTCCCTGCATGTCTGAGTTATATCAAATGGCCCCTCCCCATCACATGGCATGATGCTCATTCACATCCAGAAGTCCTAGGAGCAGGCAGAGACTCTGGGCATCAGAACTGCACAGAACCTTTACAGAGTTGACCCGTATTGCAACAGCTGAGATGAAGTAACCAGCTGCATCTAGAAGGCAAGTGAGGCCAAGAGAATGAGGGAAACCTGAGATATGTCCAGGAAATGACATATTAAGACATAGTTGAAGCAAACTGCTTCCCCTTGCTCCTAATTTTAGCATAGCTGTCATCCATCAGTTGTGAGCACATCACTGGAACTGGCAGAATCTGGAGTTGAGGAAGCCTAATGGGAAGCCAGGCTCCCTGCCCTTCTGCTCTCCGGGTGACCTTCTGGAATGGAAGATGTCCAGTGCCTCACTGCACCTGCTCCCTGAGACATGCTTTCCACTCTCCATCCACAAACATATTAGTGACCAGGTGAGATCAGGTGTGGCCCATTGGGCAACTGTGGGACTCCTCTCTGGTTCTCGGCTTCATGATACACATCAAAATGCCAGAAAGAACTGCACATCCCCTTTCCCATATATTGAGGCAGCACAGCATTAGACAGAAGGTTTTAGGTTGGGCTCTGGAAGAAGACAGCCTAGTGCAACTGGGGCCACCACCTCCCAGTTATGTAACCTCTCTCCCTGTTTTCTCATATGTAAAAATGGGCATAAGTTTAGGGACCTCCTCACAGAACTATTGAGGGGATGAAACAAAACATTCCCTGGCAAGTGCCTAAGCAGTCACTGGTACCCCAGTCTCAGTGTTAGTCACTCAGTCGTGGCTGACTCTTTGTGACCCCATAGATTGTAGCCTGCCAGGCTCCTCTGTCCGTGGAATTTTCCAGGCAAGAATACTGGTGTGGGCTGCCATTTCCTTCTCCAGGGGATCTTCTCCACCCAGAGATCGAACCCTGGTCTCCTGCATTGCAGGCAGATTCTTTACCATCTGAGCCACCAGGAAAACCCGACTGGTACCTAGAAGGCATGAAATATTAGCTTTTAATAGTTAGAAATTCTCTTGCCCATTATTATTTCATTTTTTTTTTGTCCTCACTGCCCCAAAGTTGGATGGTAAATTGTGACTGCATTTGACCTCATCACTTACAAACCCATTTATTCCTCCTGAATAAACTTTTTCCCTCCTCTGTTGTATTTTCAATGTCATGTGAAGCTGCATCTTATTTCTCCTTCCTATCAAGCTTTCCTCCTTTAACCCACCTTATCAGATTCCCATTTTTCCAGATAAAGAAACTGGCCTCTGGCTTGGTCCTGCACCCAACACGCTTCCTAGGGTAGGTGCCTGGCTGAGCACTGACCCTTCAATGATAAGTGTTTGTAGAGGGCTGCCCGCTTCATTAAAGGTGAGTGCAGCCCCACAGGACCCAGCTGTCACCATCTGGTGTGCTGGACCACGGAGCACTGAGGAGGAGTGGGAACAAAGCTTCTAGAATATAATCACTCCTCAGATGCTGCAGCCTCCTAAGGCCAGCTGCCCACCCCAGCCCACCAGCAGCCTACACCCTGCTGCGGATGTGGGAGAGAGCCACCTCCAATTCTTGTTCCTAGGTGGGGCACTCTGTTTACTAGGACAGTGAGTCCTAGTAATGGACAGTTTAATACTAGACATTTGAAACTCGAAGCCTCAGAAACAAACAAATGCAGTTTCCTCAGGGCTCTTGAAGCTGTAGATTTCCATGTAACTTCCTTGGGCACCCAAAGCTCACCCTCACCTGTGTGATTAATAACAACGGCCCTCACAGCCCGGGGCAGTGGATTTCCAGGACCAGCAGCTGGCGGCCTCCCAGCCTGTCCCTTCCTACCGTGGACCGTGGACCGATACAGGGTGCGGGGAGTGGACGGAGTGGACCGGATGCTGGCTGCCTCACATCCTTGCGCCTCCAGGGCGATCAAGGGGAAGTTACCGGAGTGGCTGCAAGACAAACTGCAGCAAGAGCCGCTGCCGCTCAGGGGTGGAAGAAATCCTCCTGTTTCTGACTGACTGCACAGGGGCTTCTCCTCGGGGCGCCTTTGGGTCCCCATGTCCCCAGTCCCCTCTGTCATCTCTGGCCAGCACCAGATGCAGACTAAGGATGGGGAATGAGCCCCAGAAAAGGAGAGGAAAGATTCACCGCAAACCACCCCTGTGGGCTTCTGGATCAGGAATCCCACATGGAGCAGGAAGGAGGAGGAGATTGAAATGAAAGGCCTGGCCTCCCAGTCCTGGGAAAATCTTAATCTAAAATAAAACAAGCAAAAAAATAAATAAATGAATGAAAAAAAAGCAAGGGAAGTTCAGATACGATCTGCTCTCAGTAACAGCAGTTTCTTCAGGCCCCAGCTAAATCCAAGGAAGCAGGGATAGCCATTCCAATTTCAGAGCCTGACTCAGACTGTCAGGGTATCATATTAATTATATATAACCAGCTTAATTTCTGTATCTGAGCCCCTCTTCTGCTGATGGTAGCAAACTCATTCTTGTCAAAATTAAGTAAATGGCTATACCAGCATCTTCCCCAGTCCCACTCTGGGCCTCTCTCAGCCCCTCCTTGTCCTTACAGGGGCCCAGAACCCTTGGAATTCTCTTTGCACTAAGAGGGGATAGAGGACTGCCCCCGGGATGTCCCCTAATCGCCTGTTCCTTCTCTACCTTTGTGGTCCCTGGGCTGCACCACAGGCAGGGAACACACAAGTCACCCGTGCTCCGGGTGCGGTCACCCAGACTTAACTGGGGTTTCCATCAACGAACTTCAAAGCTGGGGCTTGGTTCTGATGGGGTGATCCTTTCTCTGAAATACTTCTTATAGAAAATTCAACTTATCTCCTAACTCAAAAATCAAAACCAAAGAAACTTCTCCAAAGCCAAGAAGAGATTTATATTTGGCAGGAAAAATTGTCCTTACATATTTATTCTTTCTTCCCAGCGCCATTGTTTTTGAAATCAACCTTATGCTCCTTCAGTTCAGTGTTGTTGTTGTTTTTTTTTTCGGGCAGGAGGGTCGGCCAGGTTGTTTTTGTTTTTCCTTTTGGAACTCAAATAACAATAAGAGTATAAACTATGGAAAATTCTTAAAGAGATGGGAATACCAGACACCTGACCTGCCTCCTGAGAAATCTGTATGCAGGTCAAGAAGCAACAGTTAGAACTAGATATGGAAAACCAGACTGGTTCCAAATTGGGAAAGGAGTACATCAAGGCTGTATATTGTCACCCTTCTTATTTAACTTATATGCAGAGTACATCATGCAAAATGCCTGGCTGGATGAAGCACAAGCTAGAATCAAGATTGCCGGGAGAAACATCAATAAACTCAGATACGCAGTGCAGATGACACCACCCTTATGCCAGAATGTGAAGAAGAACTAAAGAGCCTCTTGATGAAAGTAAAAGAGGAAAGTGGAAAAGTTGGCTTAAATCTCAACATTCCAAAAACTAAGATCATGGCATCTGGTCCTATCACTTCATGGGAAATAGATTGGGAAATAATAGAAACAGTGAGAGACTTTATTTTGGGGGGCTCCAAAATCACTGCAGATGGTGACTGCAGCCATGAAATTAAAAGATGCTTTCTCTGTGGAAGTAAAGCTATGACCAACCTAGACAGCATATTACAAAGCAGAGACATTACTTTGCCAACAAAGGTTCATCTAGTCAAAGCTATGGTTTTTCCAGTAGTCATGTATGGATGTGAGAGTTGGACTATATAAAGAAAGCTGAGCGCCAAAGAATTGATGCTTTTGAACTGTGGTGTTGGAGAAGACTCTTGAGAGTCCCTTGGATTGCAAGGAGATCAAACTGGTCAATCCTAAAGGAAATCAGTCCTGAATATTCATTGGAAGGACTGATGCTGAAGCTGAAACTCCAACACTTCGGTCACCTGATGTGAAGAACTGACTCACTGGAAAAGACCCTGATGCTGGGAAAGATTGAAGACGGGAGAAGGGGACAACAGAGGATGAGATGGTTGGATGGCATCATCAACTTTATGGACATGAATTTGAGCAAGCTCCTGGAGTTGGTGATGGACAGGGAGGCCTGGCGTGCTGCAGTCCATGGGGTCGCAAAGAGTCAGACATGACTGAGCGACTGAACTGAACTGAACTGAATAGTAGCAAAATAGTAATGATGATAATTTTCCAATAGTAACAAGTGTTTCTCCTCTTGGCAAGGAACTGCTGGCTTCACTGCCCCTCGGGCTCCATGTCCAAGTTGCTCCATGATCCAGATGACCTATTTATGGAGCCTCCCTGCTTCCAGGCTTCTGCCCTGGGTGTTGAGCTAGTAAGAGCAAGGAAAGGAAATACCGCGTTTTTCAAATAAGCAAATAAGCAAACTTTCAGAACCTAAACAAAGTCCTTAAGGTCTCACCCCAAACCAAGCCCTTGTCCATTAAAAACAGAAATGGCTTCTTTTGTCAAAAGCTGTGACTCTCCCACAACTGTCCCCAAAGGAAATACCAGCTATAATGGTGCCCTTCAAACTGCCATTTCTTGGGCTTCCCTGACAATTCAGTGGTTAGGACTCCATGCTTCCAATGCAGGGGTGTAGATTCGATCCCTGGTCAGGGAACTAAGATCCCTCATGCCATGCAACCAAAAAAATAAATAAAATTTTTAAAAATAAATATATTTTTAAATGCCATTTCTTGTTTATTGTCCCTCTTTGTGAGATCCATCTTACCAAGAAATAACCGAAAGAAAATTGAGAGAGAAGATCAGAAAAGGAGCAAGTAAGAATTACAGAAATATTTACCAGCCCATAAAATCTGTAGACTTTTAGAAAAACAAACTCATGTAAATAATGAATGATATTTTATTTCATTTTATTTCTAACTTCACTTAAAACTTATTTTTTATACAAGTTAAGATTTCTAACATAGATATGAACACAGTGTCAGATTACTATCCACATTCAAACTGCCTCAATTGTTCTAAAGCTGTCTTTTAGAGGCTAACTTTTCCCAACATCCAGGATCCAGTCAAGGATCACACATTGCACTCAGCTGAAACGTCTTGCTGTGCTGTGCTGAGCTTAGTTACTTTCATGTCCGATTCTTTGTGACCCCATGGACTGTAGCCCTTGGGGCTCCTCTGTCTGCGGGGATTCCCCAGCTCAGAATAGTTGAGTGGGTAGCTGTTCCCTTCTCCAGGGATCTTCCCAACCCAGGGATTGAACACAGGTCTCTTGCATTGTAGGCAGATTCTTTACCATCTGAGCCACCAGGGAAGCCCAAGAATACTGGAGTGGGTAACCTATCCCTTCTCTGGGGGCTCTTCCCAACCCAGGAATTGAACCGGGGTCTCCTGCATTGCAGGAGGATTCTTTACCAGCTGAGATAGTTCTCATTTTAGTTCTCATGATAATTCTCATATCACCAGGTCTGGGATAGTTCTCATTTCTTCTTTTATGACATTGAATTTTTGAAGAATTCAGGCCGGTTGTTTTGTAAAATGTCCTCAAATTTGGCTGTGTTTGATGGTTTCTTCTTAATTAGATTCAGACTAAATATTTTTGGCAAGAATCCCACACAGGTGGTGTTGGTCCTTGTGTGTCACACCAGAGGCCATGATGTCGATTTATCCATTATTGTTGATGTTAACGTTGATCACTTAGCTAAGGCGGTGTCTGCCAGATTTCTCCTTCATAAGGGACATTTTCCCCTTTGTAATTAGAAAGCAATCTAGGAGATGATACTTAGAAACTATGACTACCCTCTGCCTCATCAACCTTTCACCCAGTGGTTTTAGCATCCATTAAAAATTCTTACCTGAATTAATTTTTCCTGCAGTGACTGAAAAATGATGAGTTTTGTAATTTTGTCATTCCTCTGTATTTATTCATTTACATTCTTCTACAAAGAAGGGATTTTTCTTCTCCTTCCCTTTTTTATTCAGTATAAATATGGACTGGTAGATTGTTTATTTAATGTAATGTGTTATTATCCATTACTGTCATTATTTCTCTGATTATTAACTTTCATATTCAAGTTGTCCCAAATCTAGTTAGGAGAGCCTATTCAAGCAAATCCTGTGTCTTTTGACATGGCCTGTTCAGTTGTGAACACATTTCAGTGGTATTTAGAAGGAAAGACAGAGATCGAGGGAAACGTGGAGGAAGAAAGCCATGAAGACCTGGGCAAGAGGATAGCTATGGTCCCAGTGGCAGTTCTTTTCAGTCAAGGTGGAGATCTCATCTTCAGCCACAGCCTCCATGTCCCCCCCTGGGGCTCAGGAGCCACAGGGACAGGTCTTACAATAGTTGATGTGCATGGTAAGTCTTGTGGGAAGAACTCAGGATATGTCCATTGATAGGTTCAAAAATATTAGGTTATGCCTGGCAAATACCCTGTTTTCAGAAGGACGTAGGGCTTGTCTTGTCTCAAAGTCAACTAGCTCGTGAGTGGTATTCATAGGGCTTGAACTACTAGTCCAACATTTTTCCCTTTCCAAAAGGGAAATGAAGAATTCTAGAAGAATGGAAAGAGAAGAGAACAAATCATGATAGAAGAAGCACAAGGATGACAATGAACTAGAAATTGTCATGGAAAGTTCTGCATGCAATAACCAAACAGAAGAGCACATTTAAATGGATGGGCATGGTCACGAACATGACTCACTAGCTCTGCTTCACATGACCAACAAACATGCTCTGCAGAGGAATGGAGAAAGGGGAAACTGAACCTTAAGAAAGACAGAAGTGATTACAGAGGAACAAGGCAAGAAGCCAGAGAACAATGCGAGAGTGGATGCTTAGCCTTTAGCATCTCCCATTCATTTGCTGGGCAACACCCACTATTCAAAAGTATTCATGAGAGAATAAGATGCCTTTGTGGAAACACTTCAATGGAAGCACAAGATCAAATCTGGATGAGAATGGCAGTCAGTGCCTAACACAAGTCTTTGCTTTTCTATTTTAAATCTCTGAGCCTCAATTACAAGAAAAATACACTTCCCTTCCAAGACTAAGTTTGCTTATATGCATTGTCTATTGCCTCCCCCTAGTGATTACACATGAGATGTGCACTAAGAATTCATCATAGAGTTGAATCAAATGACCCAATGATAATAATAATACTGCCTCTTTATACTTGTACAATATCACAGGTCCTCAAAATGCTTTTTTGTATTCTGACAACAGTCCCATAAAACAAAGTGTATTCCACCACTGAATCGCTTTATGCTCACATTGCTTTGGAACTTATTAATCAAAACCTAGGTGTTTGGAGTGAGACCTGCACTTGAAGTTCGGTGCTGCCATGCATCCCTTTGTGATGTCCAGACATGGGTTTAAACTCAGTGCCACCATTTCCATATGTGTGAAAGGAGGTGAGACTTCACATATCAGAGAGATACAATAAGGACTCAGTGAGCTATATTTATGCAGGCTTGAGCATTGTGTCAGATGCACAGGTAAAGCCTGTAAAAATGATATGGCTGTTGCTACCACTGCTGCTTAAAGCATCTTTTTTTTCAAACTTTAAACTTTTAATTTTGTATTGGGGTATAGGCGATTAACAATGTTGTGATAGTTTCAGGTGAACAGCAAAGGGACTCAGCCATACATAAATGTATCCATTCTGCCCCAAACCTCCCTTCCAGCCTTAAAAGCATCTTTGAGGAGAGGTTTTCACTGCCTTAGAAACCCATTTATGGCTTTTGAACCTACTGGGAGGCATCCTGCTGAAAAACATGCCATTATAATTACTTAATTCTATTTTCTTTTGCTCAGTTTTCTGTTATTTCTCCCTTTTTAAGTTCGCTTAAGTCTTGTCATACAGTTCACGTCTAAAGGAGAAGAGGCTTGGCATGGCCAGAGTCCTGGCATCCCTCAGCTTAGGTCTCAAGCCTAGAGCCCCATGCAAATCCAGAGGACACCCTTTCCTGGGGCTCCCTGGTTCCTGTGAGGGTGCATCTGCCCAGCTCTGGGCACCCAGCACAGCCAGAAGAGCATGTTCAGACCAGGCTGTGCTCAGCATGGATTCTCTTCCTCAAAGACTTTATCCCCTGCTGACTAAAGAGGAACCAGTGGTCATGAGAAGGGGCAGAAAAATCCATAGGGAGCTCTTTAAGCCTCTAAATCAGACTTATTATCAGGCACACACACATACAGAGTTTCAGAGCAATTACAGGCTCAGGAGATCCATTCGGGGATGATGGGAAGTAATTCCTGTAGTCAGCTACCCCAAATAGCTCCAGCACCTAGACTGAGCAGATGTCAGAATGAAGAGCAAACAGCTTGTTCCTGAGCAAACACCTTTGACACAACTGGAGTCACGCAGGCAGCCCTTGGAACAAGTGTTAGCCTCTGTCTCCACTCCATGGAGGAGTCAAGAGTCAAGACTCCACCAGGTCCTTTAGGGTCTTATGAGATAAATGAGGGAGAAAGGGAAAACTGCAACTACACAAATTTCTTTACTCATGTGCCTTCTTCCTGTTGCTGAAAAAAATGCCACCTTTGCCACCTCCGAGGAGCAAAGGATTGGAGTTCTTTTTACTGTGCAGTAGCAAGTGCTCTCCAAAATTCATGTTCTGGGATGTGAGCCATTGGACACACATCTAAGTCTGTGCTAGCTTCTCTGCACTGAGGCTAGAGAATTTGTACTCCAGTCCCTAAAGGGGAAGCAGGAGATGCCATCGTGGTCTCAGTTCCTTCAGAGCTTCCAGTAGGTCCTGCAAGCCCATGCCAAGATCTGTAACAAACCAAGGACCTAGTCTGCCGACCTACTCCAGGAGCCAGGCACCCCTGGGAATCAGAGCCCATCATATTGTACACAACAAATATGTTAGATTGAACTGAAGGGCTCAATTCATGTGTATTGGAAAAAAACAAAACCCTAAATGATGCAGGACCAAAAAGTTATAGCTCTTCCTTTAGGAGACAAACATTCATTAAGTCCCTTCTGAGTGCTAGGCACTGTATATGCTTGACCCAGGTTTATCCTTTAGTCCTCACAATGATCTTATGAAGCAGGTGCTGGAATCCCTCCTTAACAGATACAAGATCTAAATAGGTTTAGATAGTTTACCTATTGTCATACAGCTTGAGGGATAAAAGGATTTGGAACCAATTCCTGGGTATTCGGAAGTGATCTAACTACAATGCTGACATCCCAATAAGCAGCAAAAGTCACTGTTGGTGAGAACTGCCACCTAAAAAAATGCCACACCCGGTCCCACACAGCTTGACTCAGGCAGCACTGAATAGGCAAGCTGTGCACCTCATCAGCCCAGTCTGGACACCACAATCTTGACTGCAGTTGCCACATAGGGACCACTCCATTCAGAAACTTGGAGGGTATCTTTAACTTTATGAAGTCAGCCAAAAGGACCAGATGAGAATGGCCACCTTCACTCCAGGGAGTAGAGCTCAGAACACCGGCTGCGCATCACACCGCCTGCATGAAACCTTGATCAGGCCTCTCAGTAGCTGTGCAGTCTTAGCAAGTCAATAGTCTCTTTGAGGCTCACTTTTCTCATTTATATGATAAGGTAATATAAGAATCTACTTCATTTAGTGTGACAGTTAAAAGAGATGATACCCTTAAGGTACTCAGCACAGCAGCTGGAATATAGTGATCATACAATAAATGTTCACTGTTATTATTACTATCATTAATCAGAATTATACACAACAAACAATAACTAATCTACAGTGGGGTGGACTCTCTACCACCTTCCAATCTCTCCTTGCGAGGAACTGATGAACAGCTTCAGCCAGATATGGCTAAAGGAAATGTCCTCCTTTTCTTTGGTTTTGCATTTTATGTGATGTATACCCTCCTCCTTTCCCTCTTCACCTCTGTGTCTGGGGGAAGGCAGAGCCTCTAGACTGGTGAGTGAACCGTGTGATCATTATAGCGTTCACAGAGGCTGCGATGGAAGTCTGGAGGTGGGGCCCCTGGGGTCCGAGTAAGAGAGTTGTCAACTTCCCCATCCAGTGTTCATCAGCACCTTGCTACCATGACTTGTCCTGTCCTGAAATCAGAGTCCTTAATACGAAGTGCAACGAATAATATTTGCTCCAAGTCCACATATAACTGTAATATAGTTTCTATCTCCTGCATTTTGCAGGGAAATTTACTTGCTTGTTTCACTATCACTTGTTGGCATTTAGGTGCACAGCACTGCAATGTATTCATCAAAGGTCTCCAGAGAAAGGGTGTGTGTGTGTGTGTGTGTGTGTGTGACACACAGAGACAGAAAGAGAGACAGAAAGAAATTCATCATAATTAATTGGCTTATGTGATTATGGAGGCTGGCAGGGGTGAGTCAGCAAGCTGGAGGACCAGGAATGCTGTGGGCAAAGTTTCGGGCTGAAGACAAGCAGTCTCGATATCCAGGAAGAGTTGATGTTTCAGTTCAAGTATGAAGGAGGGAGAAAATGACGTTTTCACTCAAAAGCAGGCAGGCAGAAGGAATTCTCTCTTATCTGGGAGAGGGTCAGTCTTTTGGTTCTATTCAGGCCTCCACCTGATGGGATGAGGCCCACCCACACGGAGGAGGGGATCCCACATGCCACAGAGCAACTAAACCTGTGGGCCACAACATTGACCCTGCACCCTAGAGCCCGGGAGCCGCAACTACTGAAGCCCATTTACCCTAGATCAGGTGCTCTGCGAGAAGAGAAGCCACAAAGAGAAGCCAGCCCACCACAACTAGAGAGCAGCCCCTGCTCGCCACAACCAGAGAAAAGCCTGTGCCGCAACAAAGACCCAGTGCAGCCAAAAATAAACAAATAAAATTATTTAAAAAAGAAAAGCAAAGCACCTCCTGTAGTACAGAGGCAAAAACTCCAATAAAATTTCCTGAGCAGCAGTGTCATAAACTACAATCCAGTAAAAAGGGAAACAGCCAAGTCTTGGTGACCAGATTTGGTCTGAATCTTGGTTCTACATCTTTCTGGTTTGTAGATCTTGGAAATGTTACTTAATATCTTCAGTCCTCAGTTTTCTCATCCTTCAAATGGACATAATAACATCCCAATCTTGCAGGGAATGAAGTAATGTATAAAATACTTGACCTCTGTAGGCATTACACAAGCGGAGTTTTTGTCATTGTTCCCCTAAAACCTAATAAATGGCACCGAATGCAGCGGCTGAGTGTGGTTCCTGCCCAGCCATCCTATCCTGCTCATTATGCAGGATCTTCCACTGCCTCCAGGCTAACAGCCCTCACTGTGGTGCCTCTTATGTTATCCTTGCTTTTGGGCTGCATTAATTGTCTGAGAAATCTGTTAGGCACAACCCTCCAGAGGCTCCTACTGTGCCCTACAATAGCTTACAATTCTTCACATTAAAAATGAGCATCTTCAACTCTTCATTTCTTACCCTCAGCCCCCTGGGACATGTTTAAAACAATAATCAAAGCAGCATAACCAGTTGACACAAGCCATGAATAAAAGCAGCCTGTATCTAATGCCATTCCTCTTGAGAACATTAAATGCTTTCAGTCCCACTTTAAATAAAGCCTTTCTTTCCAGGTGTTCAGCATCACTCTCCTAGCTACCTGGCCCGCCCTTCTCATTCCTCCTGAATCCCCCTCCTGCTTATTCTCACCTCTCTCAACAGCCTCCTTGGTTTTTTGCTCTCCTGCCCCAATATTGACGATCACAATGACAACTGATAACAACTATGGAATATCTACAATGAGCTAGGCTCTGTTATAAGGGATTTACAGGTGCTAAGCCATTTACCTCCTATAACAAACCTAAGAGTGTGTTCAGTTCAGTTCAGTCACTTAGTCGTGTCCAACTCTTTGCGAC
This sequence comes from Giraffa tippelskirchi, assembly GCF_054371585.1. Taxonomy (NCBI): domain Eukaryota; kingdom Metazoa; phylum Chordata; class Mammalia; order Artiodactyla; family Giraffidae; genus Giraffa; species Giraffa tippelskirchi. Next base: position 128,974,303 of record NC_137281.1, on the reverse strand, counting down.
CCCATGGACTGCAGCACGCCAGGCCTCCCTGTCCATCACCACCTCCTGGAGTGTGTTACTGTTATCCTATTGCAGATGAGATGACAAAGGTGCCAACAAGTCTGAGTAACTAACCCAAGATCACAGAACCAGTGGACATTCAAACCCACTGCATATTAAGAGGCTCTCATCCATCCTTGAGCCTTCTTCTCCCTCCCTCTCTTCCCCAAGTTCTTACTAGGTCCTGTCCCTTCTGTCTCCTAAATAACCCCTGAATCCATCCTTTCTCTCATCTGCATGGCCCTGGTTTGGTTCACACTCTCATCGCCTCTTGCCTGGATTCTCCCTGCTACAACCTCTTCCCTGGTCTCACTACCACTATGTCTCCTTCCCCACATCATCCTTCACATGAGTACATTATGCACTTAGTTCTTCACTCACTTAACAAAGTGTTACGAGGTGGCTATTATATGCCAGGCACTGTAGTACATTTGGGGTCATCAAAATGATAAGATAGTCCCTGACCCAAAGGAGCTCACAGTATTGGAAAAGTCAGACAAGCAAAAAATACTAGTCAGTGATAATGGAATACAAGACTGTAAAACACGCAAACAGAAACTCAGAGAAAGGACTACTAGATTCTGCCTAGCATTGTGTAACAGGATTGACTTGGGCTGCAAATCAACTAAAGTAGTTTAAACAAATTGATTTTTGTTTCTGTTTACATACTCAGAAGTCTGAAAGCAAGATGTCACAGGGGTAGGTAAGAATTTCAAAGATTTGGGAGCCTTTGTGCCATTTCTTTGGCTTGTCCTTCATGTCACAAAATGGCTGCTGCATCTCCAGCCACTGTGTCTATATTCAAGGCAGGAAAAAGGGGAAAGGCCAAAGGGTGGGACCAGAGCATGTGCTTTCTTTCTTTTTTTTTTTTTAATAAATCAAGAGAGAACTTCTTTTCTTGGAAGCCCCTCTTACAGACTTCTACTTGGGGTTCACAGCCCAAATTTGGGTTACATGGCCACTCTAAGCTGCAAGGAAAGCTAGAAAGTATTTGGCTTTTCAGCGCCTATAATAGGGGGCAACAAAAGAGAAGGAGGTTGGGTGTGGCTTTTTGGTGGACAGGCCACACATGGTCAGGAACATTTCAGAGCAGATATCATGCTTGCCATAGTCTGAAAGTGCCCTCCCAAAATTCATATGCTGAAACCTAAGCCCCAAGGTGATGGCATTAGAAAGTGGGCCTCTGGGAGGTGATTAGGTCATGAGGAGGAGCCCTCATGTATGGAGTTAGTGCCCTTATACAAGAGACCCTCTGCCCCTTTCACCATGTGAAGACACAGTGAGAAGTCTGTATGTGGCCATGGGCCCTCACCCCACCATGCTGGCACCCCAATCTCAGACTTCCACCTCCCAGAACTGGGAGAAATATATTTCTCTTGTTTCTAACCTACCAAGTCTGTGGTATTTTTGTTATAACAGTCTGAATGGACTAAGACATGCTTAAGCCAAGTCTTGATTCCTAACTTGCAATCCATAAATGTGATTTATTTAAAAATGTGATTGCTGTGCTGGTTCTCATTTAGAAATGCTTTAAGAGTGAAATTCTATGTACAGAATTGTCATGTCATCATTACCATGTACCTGCCTGACAATAGGAGGGGAGAGCCATTTAGATGAAGGTAGAAACACACCTAAATCATCCATCACCCTCTCCTATACCGCCTGCTCCACCCCCTCACCCCCCCATCCTACTCTGCCACACCCCACCCTAAATTCACTTCTCTGCCTGTACCCTCCATTTCAGGCCTTAGCCGAGACCTTGTATTCTCCTAGGAGCCGTCCTTGACCTGGCTCACTGGCCTATCAGTGGATTTTACATGATCTGGAACCCCCGTGGCCCTCGAGCTCTGTAAAGATACCATCATGTCTCTCATTCTCTGCTCCCTAGACCTTCAGCCTGGTTCTTACAAGATGTACAATAAAAATTTATTGAATGGATAAAAGTCACATATCCCCCATAAACATACTATAACATACCCATATTTTTAGGAAGTACAATACTTCCTTACTCCTACCTCAAAAGCAGGCACAAAAGCAAACAAAAACCACCCCAGAAATGAAGCCAAGAAGGAATGGGCTTAACCGTGATGTGGCCCAGTATCAAGATGCTGCTTCATTTTGAGATCTGTAGATAACTACAACACTGGCACCCAGATTAGAAAGAATAAGAAAGACACACCAGTAAATAAGGCTGAGACATGTACTCAGGGAACCTAGACAGGCTTTCTGGCTACAAGGACTCAGTTCCTGGCCACAGATGTACTTCAGCACACACGATGGTCCCTGTGTGCTGCGGGAGGCTCTGGTTCACTGTGAGGGGTGTGCAGGATCTCCATTATCAGGCCAGCACTCCACTCTTCTCACCACAGACCTCTGGGGTGAGAGGCTTTGCTGTATGTGGTAACTAATAAGCCCTAGCAGCCACACTCAACAGCAGATCATGCTCCCTGTCCACACCGCATGCTGTGGGCTGGGCACTCTTCTGCACGGCTCTCCCTCAAACGCTCCTGGGGATCTGAGCTCCATGGCACCACTCTGCCAATCCCAACCCTTCCCTCCCCACCTTGGAGGTCATACGCCTGCACTTGCCTTTGAGAGCAGGAACTTGCTGATTACTTCTTCCTCAGCTAATAGGCCTCTGGTGGTATCTTCAGTTTGGTCTGCTGAGTCTTTTCTGGGCAGCATCCAAGACAATCCCCCTGGATTTCTCCCTCACATGGCTCATGTCTGGTCCATGGCACACACACATATATCCTGCAGAAAAATGTGGGTAATGCGGGCAAAATGAAACAGGTAGTTAAAAACACTTAGCATCTGTTGCAGCGAATGCTGGAAAATAGCATTCAACAAATGTAATTATTACAATGCTATTATTCTTGTACTACTGTTATCATTGATAAAATGCCTCCAAGTAAATGGCTAATCAGTTGCTTTATAGGGGCATCAGTCATAATCCAGTTAAAAGTTCGGTGGTATATGCCAAGAGAGCCTATGTTCTAGGGGGCTAAGTGATGTAGTGTAAGGTGGTGAAAGAAGTTCATCCTTCACTCCTAAGCTACTCTGAGAGTGACTGAGAGCAGGCCAGTTGTCTCAGTATGGCCAGTTGCCAGTATGTCTCAGAGTATGCAGGCTACTCATAACATTCAAACCAGGCACTCAACACCTATGAGAAAGTTTTGTATTTTCCATGCAAATGTGGGTAGGAAATGCAGTTCGTTTACTCAATAGGTGTCAAGCTATGGACAGGAAGTTACAAAGATTGGTTGTCAGAAGAAAAATCCCTGTTCCACCTGACTGCACACGTTCATCTGTTTTAACAGAAGATCCAGTCCATCGAAACTGTCCCTTAAGGGAACATCAAGGCAAAGAGTCTGTAAGAATCTTTATACCTGGGTTTCTGTATTGTACTCACACTGTTGAGGACATAAGTCATCCTATCCTTGGTATCATAAGTGAGAAAAACTTGTCTCATCTAGTTTTATTCCAACTGTGTCTTCCTTTCAAGGGGCTAAAAATCATAACACTGGTCAATGGGAGGATAGCATTCATGTCTATAAAGAAATTCACCAAAGAGGAGACAATATTCCTGTGTGGCATAACCATGAAATAACAAGAAACACCAAGAAAACCACCAATTAGCACTTCACCTTTTTTAGCCCTATTTTGGGAGAATCTGGTTTTCAACGAGTTAGGCTGAGTACATGCTGCAATCTCTCCCTGCTCAAATTTGTAGAAATTAGAAAAGCAATATAAAAATACATTAGTAAATATTTAGCAATATTGGAAAACAAGAATTCTCATTTGACCAAAAAAAAAAAAAAAAAAGCTGTGAAGAAATTACAAAAAAAGGAAAGCACATTGAAAACCATAATGCATGATTTTCCAAAGTGTGGTCCCCACACCAGCAAATTCAGCGTCACTTGGAACTTGTTTGAAATGCATTCCTGAGGCAACCCAGAAGATAAACTAGAAACACAGCTTGGGAACCATGGGAATTAATACATTTGAATTTAACAGATAGAAAATATCCATTCTTTTCAATGGCTTGGAATACTTAGATCTTGACCATGAACTTGGCAACAAAGGAATTGCTGAAGAAAACTCATTACTGCATTTAGATTAGAATTTACTAGAGCCAGTTTTATTTTACTGGAACAGCTAGCACGAAGGAAAATGAGACACACAGGTTGAAAAGCCTGCACAATTTAGGTGGTGATGAACACACCTTAACACAATTCATCAGTGTAAGTGAAGTTCCATTTTCTACAACTATAGTCTATGAATTACAATCAACAATACCATACTTCAGATATTTTGAAAAGAATACTGCATTCAGCAGATAAACGGAAAGTTTGTACTTGGCATTGAATGAAATCTCAAGAACTCTGTATTGAATAACTCAGGAAGAATCTGCTCTTGGCTCAAAAACTCATAATTTCTTGATTTTTCATAGCAAAAGCATAGCAAATGCATAAATATAAATGTAAATAAGACATTTCTCCACCTGTTTGACTCTATTTCCTGTGTTCCTGAGATCACTAGAAAATAAATATTCAACATACTAAAGAGGATAACAACTAGCCTGGTAAAGTAATGTGAAAATTCAAACTACTCTATAGATAAAATCATTTCCCACCAAAGCTTAGCAGTCTTGCAGATAATCTCTTTTAAGACAAAACTAAATAATTTTTTTTTGGTTTATATTTTTCTTTCTTCTGAAGTTTCCACACATTCAGGAGGAAAAAAAAAAACCAAACATGACTTGTCATATAGATCATGTTCACTGACTCAAATGCAGTAACATTCAAAAACAATACTTTAAAAATCCATGATGTAGAAAATCCACAAGCTCAAAAAAACAAAAAATCTCTTACCTTAAAGGAAATCAAAACGAAAGTTAACAAAAAAATGTCTTTTGGCAGAGAAATGTACAAATGAATTGTGGCATAGCCATGGTTAAAATGATTGAATAAAAACTGCATATATGAATTTTAAAACTAATATTGAGCAAATAAAGCAAATGACAGAATGATTTATGTAAAGTTTCAAAACACTATTACATGCGTCAGGATACATGCATACCTATTAAGCATATCAGTTCGGTTCAGTCGCTCAGCCGTGTCCAACTCTCTGCGACCCCATGAATTGCAGCATGCCAGGCCTCTCTGTCCATCACCAACTCCCGGAGTCTACCCAAACCCATGTTCATCGAGTCGGTGATGCCATCCAACCATCTCATTCTAAGCATATAGCAACATGAAATTAAGTGATAAATATACCCCCAAAAGGTCCGTTGAGTCAAGGCTATAGTTTTTCCAGTGATCATGTATGGATGTGAGAGTTTGACAGTGAAGAAAGCTGAACGCCGAAGAATTGATGCTTTTGAACTGTGGTGTTGTAGAAGACTCTTGAGAGTCCCTTGGACTGCAAGCAGATCCAACCAGTCCATCCTAAAGGAGATCAGTCCTGGGTGTTCACTGGAAGGACTGATGTTGAAGCTGAAATTCCAATACTTTGGCCACCTGATGCGAAGAGATGACTCACTGGAAAAGACCCTGATGCTGGGAAGGATTGGGGGCAGGAGGAGAAGGGGACGACAGAGGATGAGATGGTTGGATGGCATCACCAACTCGATGGACATGGGTTTGGGTAAACTCCAGGAGTTGGTGATGGACAGGGAGGCCTGGCGTGCTGCGATTCATGGGGTCGCAAAGAGTCGGACATGACTGAGCGACTGAACTGAACTGATTAGAACTACTAAATGAATCAACAAGGTTGTAGGATACAAGATTAATATATAGAAATCTGTTGCATTTCTATACAATAATAATGAAATATCAGCAAGTAAAAAAAAACCTTTAAAAATTACATTAAAAATATTAAAATACTTAGTTCAGTTCAGTTCACTCACTCAGTCGTGTCCAACTCTTTGCAACCTCATGAACCGCAGCACGCCAGGCCTCCCTGTCCATCACCAACTCCCAGAGTTTACCCAAACTCATGTCTATTGAGTTGGTGACACCATCCAACCATCTCATCCTCTGTCATCCCCTGCTCCTCCCACCCTCAATCTTTCCCAGCATTAGGGTCTTTACCAATGAGTCAGCTCTTCGCATCAGGTGGCCAAAGTATTGGAGTTTCAGCTTCAACATCAGTCCTTCCAATGAACACCCAGGACTGATCTCCTTTAGGATGGACTGGTTGTGTCTGCTTGCAGTCCAAGGGACTCTCAAGAGTCTTCTCCAACACCACAGTTCAAAAGCATCAATTCTGCGGTGCTCAGCTTTCTTTATAGTCCAACTCTCACATCCATACATGACTACTGGAAAAACCACAGCCTTGACTAGACAGACTTTTGTTGACAAAGTAATGTCTCTGTTTTTTAATATGCTGTCTAGGTTGGTTATTGGAGAAGGCAATGGCAACCCACTCCAGTACTCTTGCCTGGAGGATCCCACGGATGGAGGAGCCTGGTGGGCTGCCGTCCATGGGGTCGCACAGAGTCAGACACGACTGAAGCAACTTAGCAGCAGCAGCAGCAGGTTGGTTATAACTTTCCTTCCAAGGAGTAAGCGTCTTTTAATTTCATGGCTGCAATCACCATCTGCAGTGATTTTCGAGCCCAGAAAAATAAAGTCAACCACTGTTTCCCCATCTATTTTCCATGAAGTGATGGGACCAGATGCCATGATCTTAGTTTTCTGAATGTTGAGCTTTAAGCCAAATTTTTCACTCTCCTCTTTCACTTTCATCAAGAGGCTCTTTAGTTCTTCTTCACTTTCTGCCATAAGGGTGGTGTCATCTGCATATCTGAGGTTGCTGATATTTCTCCCAGCAATCTTGATTCTAGCTTGTGCTCCATCCAGCCCAGCGTTTCTCATGATGTACTTTGCATATCAGTTAAATAAGCAGGGTGACAATATACAGCCTTGACGTACTCCTTTTCCTATTTGGAAACAGTTTGTTGTTCCATGTCCAGTTCTAACTGTTGTTTCCTGACCTGCAAACAGGTTTCTCAAGAGACAGGTCAGGTGGTCTGGTATTCCCATCTCTTTCAGAATTTTCCACAGTTTATTGTGATCCATACAGTCAAAGGCTTTGGCATAGTCAATAAAGCAGAAATAAATGTTTTTCTGGAATTCTCTTGCTTTTTCGATGATCCAGCGGATATTGGCAATTTGATCTCTGGTTCCTCTGCCTTTTCTAAAACCAGCTTGAACATCTGGAAGTTCACGGTTCACGTATTGCTGAAGCCTGGCTTGGAGAATTTTGAGCATTACTTTACTAGTACGTGAGATGAGTGCAATTGTGCGGTAGTTTGTGCATTTTTTGGCATTGCCTTTCTTTGGGATTGTAATGAAAACTGACCTTTTCCAGTCCTGTGGCCGCTGCTGAGTTTTAAAGTAAATTACAAACGTTTATTTTAAAATAACAATGAACATGTTCTCAAGAAATGTAACTTCATTTCCCAAAACAAATAAACCAAAAAGATGTAGTGAGAAGACCAGCATTGCTTTACATTAAGATAACTGTTTCTATTAATACATTGAATCTGTTGTGACAGACAAGTCATTTTGTTTGAAGTATATGAAGAAAATATGGCCTCACAAAGAAATGTCATTGGAAAACTGAAAAGTAGCCATTTCAGATGTGGCAATTTCTTAAAGATTAATTGTAATACATAGTCTGAAACTCTATCAATGAACTTTTTGCATTGTTACATTAAAATCCATTAGTTTATCTTGTTTTTTGAATGAATCTTTTACCCAAGCCTGATTTTGTAACATTGTATGTTGGTCATTTGAAAAATTCTTGTTCACTGACTTATGCAGATCTTCCAAATGTTGACACATTTCATTATATATACCAAAAAACCACATTAATTAATACCACTACTGATCTCATCAGAAAAGACATTCTCCAGTGAATCCAATATTGTCTTTATGGGAGTCAATAGTGGTGAAAATACAGTAACTACTAACACAGTTTGGAGTCACTGTTTTGATCCTTGCTGAAGCACCAGTAGTTTTACGTACTTATTTTAACACCATCAGCAAAAAAGGCAAATAACATCTTAGTATTATCAAAGCAGTTTTGACCTTTCAGAGTTCTGGTAAGGGCCTCAGGGAAGCCCAGAGCCCTGCAAACCACACATTTGGGAATCACTGAGGTTGAACATCCCTTGAAAAGTACAATGAAGAGAAAAATGAGAAGGTATATAATAACATCAGGAAAAAGTAGTGTTAAAAAACTATACAGTATTTTTTCAATTATAAATTTAAATTATACACATAATTACACACACATATGTATGTGAATATATTTATCAGTGTGCCAATAAGAGAAATAGGCCAGAAAGTTTAATTTGGAGTATGGAATCCTAGTTCCTCCAGTCAGTAGCTGTGAGACCTTGTTTAATTGTCCAAACCACCCCCACCTCCCAGCACCCGTCTCTCAACTTCCTTATTTATAAAAGGGAATGATGATAAAAGCACCCCTTCAATCAATTCTGGTGAGGATTAAATGAATTAATGCAAGTGAAGTGCCTGAAAAATGTCTGGCATGTGCTAAGTTGTGTAAGTGATTATATGTCAGCTGTCATAATTGAATGAATATGAAATTTCCCAATTTCCAAGAAAAACATAAACGGCAAAAACTGAGTCAAGAAGAAAGAGAAAAATCTATCAAGCAGTTGGTAAAAGGGCTTGGATTTGACCTCAGCCTCATTTTCCCAAGCAGCATCTTCGAGCAGCATTTCCCTCTTCTCTCAAGCACATCCTGAGCAGATCCCCATAGCTCTCTTGTAACTGTAGTTAATGCAAGTACAGGGGAGTGTCACTGGCCTTAGTGGCAGCAACAAGGAGTCTGTCCTTTAACTCCTTCTTTGCTCTCCCTTCTCTGCGGACCCAGATGATGAATGTGGTCAAGGGACAAACATCTCTTTACTCACCTGACGGTGCAAATGCAGCCCCCCTCTGGTGGTCACTGCTCCTCCTGTACATGCCATCTACAGCGGATCCCACAAGAGACAGATACCCATGTGTGGTTCACCCTGGGATGCAAGATGTGTGAAAAATCTGGTCCTGGCTCAAACCCTCCATGGGCAAATACAGCTACTGCCTCCTTGCGGCTGGGGTGAACACAAGCCTGGATGATTTACACAATGTGACTGACCTCCCAGAAATACACTAGCTTTGCTACACCAAACTGAACGGTATAGCCTGCTTCTCAGGTATCTTGTCACTCCCTTCCACAGCTCTCCATTCTTTTTAAGGGTCAAGATGCCTGCTGTCAACTACACTGGTCATTCTTCCCCGCCAGTAGTCATCGCCCTTCTGACAAATTTTCTCAGGGCGCTCTGCCTCAACTGGTTGCAACAGTGACAAGAGGAGCCACTCGAGTCTGAGGACATGGATCCCCTGTTTTGATGCTCTCGCCCTCTCCCAGCAATTGGCATATAGCACACTGGGGAAGGATGAACAGCTGGGAATGCGTAAGACAAGAAGGCTCATTTAGCCTTCCATTATTCAGGACAACTAAGGAACTGAGGATATTTAACCAAGAGGGAAATGGACTTCAGAGAACATGGAGCTATCTTGGCATATCTGAAGAATTGAAAGGGAGTGTGATAAGCTTTTCCTATGTGATTCTGGAGTAAGGAATTAGGACAAACTGATTTAAGTAACAGGAACCAAACTTTCAATACAATACTTTAATAACCACCAGCAATTACAACTGCACCTAACTGCAAACTTCTTGCCACCTCAGAGGCAAAAAGATGAATACGTATTAGGTTGGGATGTTGAGGGAGGGGACAGAAATTAATAAGAGATTACACCGAGTCCTCAAAATCTCTTGCAATTTTTTTTCCCAAATCAACATACATAATACAATTATGCAGTTTTGAGAAAATAAGCTCTGAAAGGACAAAAATAGCAAGAGGTTATAACATGGAATGCTGGATTTGCTTTTTCAGATGGCAGAGATAGGAATACTTTACACCATGCTATGCCAAGCTAAGTCGCTTCAGTGGTGTCTGACTCTTTTGCTACCCTATGGACCATCAACTGCCAGGCTTCTCTGTCCATGGGATTTCCCAGGAGATAATACTGGAGTGGGTTGCCGTGCCCTCCTCCAGGGGATCTTCCCCTTCAGTGTGGGATTGAACCCACATCTCCTGCAGCTCCCGCGTTGTGGGCGGATTCGTTACCGCTGAGTCACCGGGGAAGTAAAGGCAATAGCAAAAGGAAAAGAGATAATGATGAGATGGTATCTGGCCGGACTTCAGACCAATTTCCCAGTAGTTTGCTGAAAGCAGCCCAGTAAGGCCTGGGGTAGCCCAAAGGCCATGAGCAGTCTCTTCAGTTTACCTTCACATATGTTAGAAATACTATATGGTACATGTGCTATGTGGTGAAGGCACCACTTTAGATACTCCTCAAGGTATAAAAATGAATTTGGGGAATTCCCTAGTGGTTCAGCGGTTAGGACTTGGTGCTTTCACTGCCAGGTTTGATCCCTGATCAGGGAACTAAGATCCCATAAGCTGTGCAGCATGGCCAAAAAAACAATAAAAATTAATTTCACCCATTCATTCATTGAAATATTTGAGCACAGTTAAAACAGGCACTTCCCCAGGGCTTAGGATAAAGCAAAGAACAAGAGAGATGATTCTGGAACTCCTGGAGCTTACTTTTTGATAGAGGGGTATAGGGAATGACCCAGTATATACTGGAAGACTATTAATGTTATAGACCAAAACAGGTAGTGGGATATGGTAGGGTGGCACACTAGATGGTCAAGATCTGATGAAAAATGTGACATTTAAGCAGATTTCATGATGGTGAGGGGATAAGCGAAGACTGATATCTAAGAGAAGAGAGTATTAGCAGAAAGAAAACAAAATGGAAAGTCTCCATGGTTAGAAGCACAGCTGAACCAGCAAGGAGGCCACCATATGATCAGCAGCTACTTTAATACTCAATGGCATCAGACATTTGCCAATGGTTAGTTAGCATCTAAATGCACAGTGTTTTCACCTAATTATTAAAAAAGAAAACAAAAGATAAAACATGGTATCAACTAGTCCAAAACAAAAAAGGTAACATATGTAGTCTGTGTAACAGTATCTGATAAGAAGGAAACTAAAAAGTTAATTATTACTTAAAATAGCAATAGTAATAAAAATAAAGTAGAGCTCTTCTACCTAAAGTGAGGGTGGTAAGCCTGAAAGCTTAAACACTTGCCCCCATCCTTTCTATAAGCCACAGAACTTCAGGACACAGTTTACATGGCACACAACCACAGAGAAGACCCAGAGCTCCAGCTGAGAAGGTATACACACAACAAACCTATCTTGTCTAAAGTTGCGATTAATGACTGTGCTCTAAATTATGTTGCTCTGAAGTGCTAATGAAATTTGTTAAAGCTCAATGAAAATCAGAACATATTTGAATAATAAGCATCCCTTTATTTGCTGATGCCATTACAAAAACCGATTACATTAGCAACAAAAAGTATTTTCTTGAGTTGAAGTCAGAGGCAGTTACTCCCCAAAATGTTAAGTAAAACAGTGTACAACATCAGTATTAAAATGTTAAATTTTACATTGTCTTTACCACTTTTGATCTTCTGAACAATTTTATTGAGCAAAATAAGATAAAAGATTACATGTTTATCTTCAGGAATGTAAAGGTCTAATTATTCAAACAGTTTTTATTATAAAACTAAACTCTGAAGGTGTCTACAGAGTTGGCTTTTTTCTCTCTTTTAATCAGTAGTCTAATAAGGATTAGAAAAGACAAAACTCTGTTCAGTGTTTCTGACAAAGTAGAAAGGGTGAAAACATAAATAAGGCTTTAATTTGGCAAAATATAATACAATGCCTTCTGTTATCCTTGAATGAACAGCTTCCCAATTACTTCACTCTGCAAAAGATCAGAAAGAAACAAATTCATTTTAAAACATAGAAACAAAAGACAATCAGAAGACATCTGTCAAACACCAAAGGTATATATTCCATTTGATCTAGCATGGCCCTTTCAACTAAAATCAGAACAATCAATACTAATGGTAATCAAAAATAAGAGAAAAATCTCAGGATTCAGAAGAAGTTTTCAGATGGATTTTAAAATATGTAAGCCAAAACTTCAGACCAAACTGAGACTAAAAGGGATTTTGAACCCTATTTAGATTTGAACCCTATTTAGAAAACATTTAAGAAAACAACATTGGGAATCCATTTGTATTACTGCTCCACTCAAGAGACTATAAAGCTAATAAGATGCATCAACAACACTGAAAAGAGACTGAAATTTACAACTCTCCACCCACGAATAAATAATTTAAGTTTCAGAGATTTTCTAAGGCCTTTTGAAGCTCTCCAAGTCAGACAAAATGACCAAAGAAATTAAACTTCAAAAGCCATTAAAAAAACTAAAAGGATTTAACCATATGCAACATGTGAAGTCTGATTGGATCCTGGTTTGGAAAAAAGTAACTAAAAAGATATTTCAGGTATAACTGGAGACACCTGAATATGCGCTTAAAAATGGGTGATATTACAGAAATACTGTTGTGATGATTTTGGATGTGACAGTGATACTACAGATTTATAAGAGAATATCTTTGTTCTTGAGATGCATATTTAAGTGCTTAGGGATAAAAGATCATGTTATCTGAAAGTTACTTTCTAATGGTTTAACAGCAACAAAATATGTATACACAAATAAAAAGATGAAGCAGTTGAAGGGTGACTGAGTGTTATATATTCTTTCAACTTTTCACTATGTGTGAAATTTTTCAAAAAGTTTAGGTGAAAAGAAGCAATCAGAAAGTTAAAAGTAATCACTGGCTATCACATACTATAATCGAGGCAAGATTAACAGCAGATCAGAAAGTCTACATAGGCCACTGGTACATTAAACTAAGAAGTGCTGTGTAAACACATGACAGAAAATGAAGATCCATATGACAATCAAGTGTAAAGTATAGAAATAGAAGCTAGTCTTTATCTGAAACATTAACTCCCATACACCAAAAAGGAACTTTTTTCTTTCAGAAACAAAAGACAACTGTATTGTTAAAAAATCTGTTTGTTAAAGGGAGTAAGGAGGGCACATATATACCAAACACATAAACAAAATTTCACCTCAGTTTTTCCTGGATACATTAAAAGTCTAATTCATTACTGACAAACTAAATATCAACTTTAGGAAAAAGCCAGGACTGAAGGAAGAAACTACAAGAGGTTGGCAAGAGAGGATTAGATAGAATGAGGAGAAAAGAAAGCAATGACAACAAGGATCAGAACACACAGTGCTTGAAGTAGGGAGGAGAAAAGTACAGATTAAGAGCACAGAGCCTGGGCTCCGACCACCTTGATTTAAATCCCAGCTCAACTAGTTCTAGCTATGTGACTTTGGGCAATTTACAGAACCTCTTTGGCTCTGCTATAAAATGGGAATTATAATATAATAAGGGATTATTATTAACAATCCCTACCTATCTACTGCACTGGGTTGTTGTGAATATTTAAATGAATGACCACATGTTAGAAGCATGTTCATTCTTAGAGGAACACTTACAAAGTGTTAGCTGTTAAAACCATCATCCTTCTTCCACATGATTCCATAAACAGGTTCCAGGTAAGGGATCCTGGGTGTTTTGGTCTCAATGTTAGTGTCTCCCTCTCCCTCAAAATTCTTATGTTAAGATTGTAACCCCTATGGTAATGGTATTTGGAAATGGGGCCCTTAGGAGATTCCACTCATCAATGGGATTTAATACCCTTATAAAAAGAACCCCAGAGAGCTCCACTGCCCCTTTTGCCAACTGAGGACAGAAAAAAAGATGGCCATCTTTAAACCAGGAAGTGGGTCTCACCTGACAGAAATCTACTGGTGCCTTGATCTGAGTCTCCCCCAGCCTCCAAAATTGTGAAAAATAAATCTCAGCTGCTTAAGCCAGTATATAAGATTTTTGTTATAGCAGCCAATCAAAGACACTAGGGTAATAAAGTTTTCTGGTATGGTCAGATATACACTTGGAACACTTAGAAACCAGGCAAACATGCAACATAAGAAAAAGTAGGTATCTAAAAACAAAAAAACTTATACTACAAGCTGTAAAAAAAATTTATCAGTCCAAAGCTGTAAAAAAAAAATTACTTTAATTAAAAGCATGGGGGAGGGACGTCCCTGGTGGTCCAGTGGTTAAGAATTTGCCTTCCAATCGAGAGGACACAGGTTCAATCCCTGGTCTAGGAACTAAAATCCCACATGCTGCAGAGCAGCTAAGCCCACGTCCACAATGACAGAAGCCAGAGTGCTGCAACTGAGACCCAACACAGCCATTAAATAAATAAATACATATTTTTAAAAAAGCATGGGGGAATGATAGCCCTCTTTTTGGAGAGGTGGTGGGGTGGGGAGAGAAAAACAGATGAGTAGGCAGACTTCCAGGAGAAAAGAAAGATTAATGTTTTATAAGTTAAGGATACAAGATAAATACACCTACCCCTACAATTCACAGAAATGCTAAGTTCTGTGTATTAGGATTTAGAAAACTAAATTACTATATATTATGTCTCTCATTTTTGCCTTTTAAAAATAGATTTTCCCATACTGAAAATGTATAGCATTACCTTAAACAATTCATATGCACTTGAAATACATACTAAGAAGAAGTAAGATTCCTGGTGGGAAAGTAAATTGGTTCAGCCGATATGGAAAACAGTATGGAGGTTTTTCAAAAAACTAAAAAGAGTTAACATGTTATTGCTGTTGTTTAGTTGCTAAGTTATGTCCAACTCTGCAAACCAATGGACTATTGGATTAATATTGGATTAATTAAACCAATGGATTAGCAAATGCAAACTACCATATATAAAATAAACAACAAGGTTCTACTCTTCAGCACTAGAGGGAACTATATTTAATATCTTATAATATAATGGAAAAGATATTAAAATATGTGTGTTTGCTGTATACCATAAACTAAAACAACATTGTAA
The DNA here is from genome assembly GCF_054371585.1 of Giraffa tippelskirchi. NCBI lineage: Eukaryota > Metazoa > Chordata > Mammalia > Artiodactyla > Giraffidae > Giraffa > Giraffa tippelskirchi. The sequence goes on along the minus strand of NC_137281.1, from coordinate 128,959,251 downwards.
GTTAACTATACTTCAATTTTAAAAAAAGTAATAATCTATACCTAAATAAAACAGGGGGAAAAAAAGAGAAGATTCTTGACATCAGACATTAACCTAGAAGTTCTGATGATTAAGAAATTTGTATTTCCAATTTAATCATCTGGTAGTATTGATAGTTTTAAAAGAGTCAACAAGAGGGAGAATACACTGAGCAAAAATGATGGCTGAAGTTAAAAAACTAAGGGTAACACAAACATTTAAAAGGCATAAAGAAAAGCTGTGGGAACCAAGGGATCCCTACAGAGGGGTTACCATTGTCAGTGCTGGATAGAACCTATGCAAGGAAAGAGTTCTCAAGTGCTGGTGGACCTCTAAATTCATACAATCCATCTATCCTGCATGATATACTACTGATTACTCCACCACCCTTTCACTTGCCAAAAGTGTACTTATGTTCACCAGCTGACAAAAGAATGCTGAGTTATCACTTAGGTAAGCTTCCTGCTAAACAACAGTTCTGTTTTAGCTATGTTGCCAGGGTATATGAATTTCTTTTAACAAATTACACATTGTAATTTTATAAGCCAGAAAGAAAAAAATCTGAAAAATGAAAGTGTTATCACTGATGATCAGTGTAAGGCTCAAATTTTATATGATTAAGACCAAAGTGGAAACAGGCAAGCCAAAATGGTTCAGACTACATGTCTAGGAAAACAAAGAAAATAACTAGGGAATAATTTTGAGATGCTAGTGAAGTATTATCGACAAGTCCTAAAGGAAAAGGGTAACAGGACAGCTTATAATTTTGTAGGTTCTCAGAAATGAAACCCTTCTATGGACTGACCTCACCATATTTAGAATTCATAACTATTCACAGTATCTTGTATGCAAAAGAAGATCCTGTAGTAACTCCAGCAATTAGGAAATCACTAATGAATGACATGGAGTAACAGGTCATTTCATCCAGTTCCTGGAACAGCAGAAAGAGAAGCCTTTCTCTGGAGCAGAAGGTAGCAAGTAAAGAAGTAGATACTGTGAAGCTAGTTTCTTCTTTCAAAAATTTTTGTTAAGCAGTGAAATAAAAAAATTAGGGTGGTATCTTGAAGCATAAAGTTAAAATAATATATTTGAGCATGTTTTCAAGACTAAACAGAAACCATATGTGGAGAAGAAAACAGGACTGAAGATATGGCAAGGAAAGCTGCCCTGGGACACAGGAAGCAAGGTTATTTCCTCAGTTGGGGGAGGGTGGTAAAGTGGTACAAGTTTAACTGTAGGCAACTGAGAAGTCAGCTTACCAAGGATAAAAGACTGAGATATAATTCTTGTTGCTGACAAATTAGAAGAATGAGTTAAGTTTATGTGCAAAGTCTTCTTAGAGGTAGCTGACCTGAAATAGCAGTTTAAGGAAGAGTATGTATTAAGGCAGGCAAGAGGACGATCAATCTACAAGTGAGACAGAATGCCCCTGGAATCAAGACGGAGGTCCCTCCCAACTTTTCCAGGGCACCCAACCTATCCTGGGGCTTCCCTGGTAGCTCAGTTGGTAAAGAATCCGCCTGCAATGCGGGAGACCTGGGTTCGAAAGTTTCCCTGGAGAAAGAAATGGCTACAAAATTGTATTCTGGCCCACAAAATTGTATTCTGGCCCGCAAAATTGCATGGATTGTATAGTCCACGGGATCACAAAGAGTCAGACATGACTAAGCGACTTTCACTAACCTATCCTGAGGCCTTTGCATAAGCTAAGAGTAGATGAGTACTGAAAAGGAAGAATTCAGTGGTAAGTTGCCCCGTGGCATTGCACAGGCCACTCCACTGATCTCCAGGACAGCATGATTATTACAGAACAAACAGTTTCAAAAGAAGAATACCTAAAGTATTCAGTGCATACCAGAACATCTTAATCACCCACGGCATTGTGACTTAAGTCATTCTTATAACAGGTAAAACCCAGGAACCAACAATGAATTCATCAACATACATTCTCAGGTAATAAGGGCAATAAAATTTCATAACATAGTTTGGCTAATGATGGTTTATTTATCTTCAGCTAAGACTCTCACTTTAAGAATTAAAAAATGTATTTCTTTGGTTACCCATAAGCAACCTTAAATAAAACCCAGCTTCCAATGTAAATTGTGGTGACAATTTTTCAGTTAAGCATCTTATGTGAAAGGTCAAAGGATGAAACGAAAAGTGTTTCTATATGAAAATACTAATTCAAAAAGATATATATACTGCTCTGTTTATTGCAGCATTATTCACAATAGCCAAGATTTATAGAAACAACCTAAGTGTCCACTAATGAGTAAATGGATAGAGAAGGTAAACACACACACACACACACAATGAATTACTACTCAGCCATAAAAAAAAAGGAAATCCTGCCATTTGCAACAACATGGTTAGAATTTGGAAGTATTATGCTAAATAAACTAAGTCAGAGAAAGACAAATAACATGATTTCACTCATATGTGGAATCTAAAAAAACAAAAACAATGAGACAAAATAAGACAAAACAAAGACTCACAAAACAGAACAGCTTAGTGGTTACCAGAGGGGAAGGGAATTGGAGGGTGGGCAAAAGTGAAAAAGGAGGTCAACTGTACGGTGACAGATGATAACTCGTCTTATGGTGGTTATGACCTTGCAATGTATACAAGTATAATGCTACACTCACGAAACTTCTATATACTTAAAAAAAAAAAAGTACGTATTTTTTTTTAAAAAAGGTATGTTTTTTCTTCTCTAAACTACAAGATCAAAGTATGCACAAGATGGAAATAAAACTCCAAGAAATCTAAAGCTGTCATTTGGAGGTTTTGAAAGAGATACAGAGGGAAAATTTCCACTACAGTAACAAGAGTTTCTATATTTATGGTAAATATACACTGTATATACATTCACACACACACTACGTCAATTATCCACAGACAGACAACAGTTCTTCAGTTATTCTTACCTAATACCTGATAGTGTTCTTTCTCCTTTGTGAGCTGTTGGTTTACTGCCTGAAGCAACTGCTGTAACTGTGTTACAGTCTGATTTAGACTTACAGACATTGACTCCCTCTCAGAAGACTCCTAAGAAAAAGATTAAAGAGATGAAAAACCCTAAGCATAAGGAAAAGGCATTTGCAACCAAAAACAGAAAATATTTTATGGTTGTTTCACACACAGATATAAAAAATCTGAAAGATGACATGAAAACTGACAATAAAAACCACACAGAGCGATAGTATTTGCTACCTAGCAGTGCAAGTCAGTCTGCATCCAAGAAAGTTTAATGTTATAAATGTTGTCACTAGGCTACAAAGGGAAAAATAAAGGATCTATGAATATCAGACATAAATCCTTTTCTCCTTTCATAGAAAAATGTACAGAGAACCAAAGGAGAATACACTCACAACAACAGAAAAATAACAAACATATATTGAGCTCTTACTAAATTTGAGGCACTACTGGGTTACCCACTATTCTCAGTGTTTTAGATAGTAACTCACTTACTCCCTTCAACAATCCTACAAAATACGTACTATTATCATTATCTTTTATACATGGAGCAACTAAAGCCCAGAGAGGCTAAAGAGTTTCCCCTAAGTCAGTCACACAGCTATTGAACAACAGAATCAGGATTCAAATGCAAGAAGCAGAGTCTACAGTCTTAAGTAGTATACCATAATACCCCCCAACTCAAACCTAAACATTAATGTAATATCTCACCAAGCTAAAGTGAAAACAAACATAAATAAAAACATAGAATTTCAGATAAGATACCTCAAAGAAAAGATGACCTTGAGTTAAGAATGCAACATAACTGATGGAAGCACATTACAAAGGCATTTTTTCAGTCAGAGGTGGATCTTATACATTTTTCATTCTTCACATAATTTATAAGGTAATTAGCCCAGAGATTTGGAGCTAAAGAAAAGGCATACCGTTTCTTGGGAAAAAGCACTATTCTCAATAACAGAAATGTCTCCAGCAGCTTTTACTATTTTTGACTGGATAAGATCCAGTGACTGTTGAGCCTGTAAAGAAAGCAATATACAGCCTATCAGTACTACAATTGATGGATAACTCTATATACATATGAAAAAATGAGTGATTTCCTTACATATTTTGTATAAAACTAAAGCTCTTCTTACAATACAACATAAAGTCAATCTGTTCAAGTTTTTTCTTCAAAATCAAATAGCTATCTCCCCTACCAGATTATAAAAACACATGCTCACCATTTTTAAAAGTTCAAACAATGAAGAAAATGTATAAAGAAATTAAAAGCAGAAATAACTTCAGTGGTATTTAGGTTAGATCAAGATCACATTAGTGATATTAGTCTAGATCAGAGGCTGGCCAAATCTAGCCACACTCTGTACAGTTCACAAGCTACAAATGGTTTTTACATTTTTAAAAAGTCATGTTAGACAAAGAGTATGTGAAAGAAACTATAGGTGGCCAGTAAATCCTAAAATTTTGAGTTTGTTGATTCCTGGTGTGAATCCCTCATCAGTGCATACACCTCCTAACGGAAGATTGGTGGAAAATATTCTTTAAGTGGGCTTTTAACATACACATTACTTCATGAAAAATTTTATCTTTTTACATGTCAATAAATATTTACATGCATTTCCAATCACGACTTACACAATATTTCTATTGTATAGATATGGGGCAGTTCACTATCAACTACTGTTGCTATTTTATGCCAAATAAATAATGGCATATCTGTATCTTTGAGCACCTGTTTAATATCTTTAAAGCATCTTCTGAGAAAATAAATTGTTAGGCTAAAGCAGAGTGTTTTATTAGTTTGTCCAGTGTCAAACACTAAAATCAAGTATCAAAGTAAATTAGATTGCTCAGTCTTGACAATGTATTATATATGTCTAAGTCAGAGGTCCAAAACTTTTTAAGTTCACATTTTCTCTACTGGCAACAACATCAAAGAAATCTGAACCGACTCTAGAGTCCTAGACTTTTGTATAATAATTGTAAGCTATAATCATATAGAACCAACAGAAATATTTCCTTCAATCTTTCAGAAAGTGACATATTTGTTTTGCTGACTATATCTCCTATGAAAACAATCATAGCTCAAAAGCAGCTCTGATAAAAGCATAAACAAATAACACTATGAAAAATCTCAACAGAATTACAAATAACTTGTCAAACGAACGCAAAGAATAAAAAACGTAATTCTAAAGATCACCCATCTATGTGAGATTAAGAGAAACACTTCTACAAAGAAATAAAGGAATGAATTTCTGAAACAGCAGAGGTCTACACTTCTTTTAGATACATGAGGTGAGATGAGGTGAGGTGAAAGTCACTCATGTCCAACTCTTTGCGACCCCATGGACTGTAGACTGCTAGGCTCCTCTGACTATGGAATTCTCCAGGCAAGAATACTGGAGTGGGTAGCCATTCCCTTCTCCAGGAGATCTTCCCAGGATTCAAACCCAGGTCTTCCGCATTGCAGGTGGATTCTTTACTATTTGAACCAACAGGGAAGCATGAAGATCAAAAGAAACATACTTTGTAAATGACTATATAAGCAAATCCCAATAAAAAATATATAGGTGCAACCCAATTTTTTAAGAGTAGTACCAATTGAATTCAAAATGTAATCTGTACTTTACAAAGCAATTAATTATATAAATATAATGAAAAGAAGCGAATTAAGAAAAATGGAAAAACAAGCCAAAAAGTCTAGTTCCAAATATGTAACTATGTAGCAAACAGCTTAAATTTAAGAACAAATTAATGGGATGATGCAAAAGAATAAATTCAGAGTTAGCAGTATGTCAGCTTAAGACTCAACATACAATACATTATGATGATACGGCATCTTCAGGACAAGCAGTGTCTTACCTTATGCAAGTCACCAGCTACCTTCTGTCTTTCACTTTGTTCAGTTCTAAGTTTTGCGTGTGTTTCATTTAACTGTTTCTTTAACTGTAAAAATAAAGGAACACCACAATTAAGTTAATTCACATCCTTCTTTGATTATGCTGAGACCCCTAGGACTGAAGAATGAATGAGAAAGAATGAGATCACTAACAGTTATTATGCACAGTGGATTAGCCAATATGCTGCACCAGATGTATAGAAAAGCTGTAAGCAGTGGAGGTTCCAATCTGTAAAGCTAAACTTAAGAAAAGCTACAGAAACAAACTAGAGTTTAGAAAACTGCAAATATAAAAACAAAACCATCAAATTCCAGTAGAGTATTACTATTTTAAGTACTGTTATTGTTCAGTCACTTAAGTCGTGTTCAAGTCTTTGGGACCCCATGGACTGCAGCAAACCAGTCTCTCCTGTCCTTCACTATCTCCCAGAGCTTGCTCAAACTCATGTCCATTGAGTGAGTGATGCCATCCAACCAATTCATTCTCTGTCAGCCCCTTCTCCTTCTGCCCTCCATCTTTCCCAGCATCAGGGTCTTTTCCAATAAGTCGGCTCTTCACATCAAGTGGCCAAAGTACTGGAGCTTCAGTTTCAACATCAGTCCTTCCAGTGAATATTCAGGACTGATTTCCTTTAGAATTGACTGGTTTGCTCTCCTTGCAGTCCAAGGGACTCTTAAGAGTCTTCTCCAACACCACAATTCAAAAGCATCAATTCTTCGGCACTCAGCCTTATGGTCCAATTCTCACATCTATATATGACTACTGGAAAAACCACAGCTTTGACTATCCAGATCTTTGATGGAAAAGTGATGTCTTTGCTTTTTAATACACTATCTAGGTTTGCCACAGCTATTCACTATTCATAAAGCATATCCATTCACCTTTATTCCAAATTAAAAGGCAAAGTTCACTAATTTTAAATGTTTAAAGGTTTTCTTAACCTATATAGTTAAGAATTGTGTAATATTTTTAAAAACACTGAACAGAAAATGAAATCTTCAAAAATTTAAATGTTGTTCATCCTTTAAGATGTCACTAGAGATGAGTGCAAGACCACACTGACTTAAATATACCCACAAGAAACATCTTAACATATATATCTCAACCAACTTGTTGAAACAGTTATAAAGCTGTATTAAACTCCAGCGTCAATACATACTGCCTCTTCTCTTGGTAACTATTCTGAATAATTATGAAGGAAGGAAATGGACTCACTGACAAAAAATAACTTTTTTAATTAAACTCATTTTGCAAACTCTTTTCCAAATGCTTCAGTTTTTGCTCCTTTATTTAACTCTGACTTCATACATCAGAGAGGTTATTCCTTTGGCCCAGGAACATACAATGTATAAGCAAAAACAAAATTACCTTAACATATCTTAAAATGTGGAACAGTTACCCTGAGCAAAAAACAAACAAAGATTAAAATGAAGACTGCAAACTCAAGGCAAAAAAAAATTTAAATACCGTTCAAAATGACCTTTTGACAGAAGGGTCAAAATATACAAAGAGAGCATCAGGCTAAAGGGAGACTCTACATAATCCTTGGGTTTGAAGCTACTATTGGAGTCAGCCACCAAGCACTGAAGTTAAACGTAAAATCTCCAACAACTGTAGTTAGAAATGGATTTTTTTAAAACCACATTATAGGACAAGCATATCCCTTAAAGCTGTAGCATACCACAGTACCAATCTGTGCAATATATAGCAAATATACCTAAAATTAATCTTACATTGCACTGGGAATGATTCAATTCAGGTAAAATGAAGATAAATTTTATTTTAAAACTAGAAAGGGGTGTGTGTATGGACAGGGGGTCAGGATGGGGACTTGATGTGTACATTTCATAGACAGCCCTACTCTGAAAATTGATTCCCATGGATCACTGCTGTAACACTGCTTACCATGAATGAGTTAAGAAATTTTCTTTGGTATACAGCAATACTAAAAAGAAAATTCCAAACTTGGCAGCATCAACTTATAGTAAGGAGACAATTAGCTTATTGCGATTGTACTAGAGTTCATTCAGGTACTTTTTATTTATTTACTTATTTAAAAAAAAATTTTTTTAATTTTAGTTGGGGGCTAATTACTTTACAATATTGTAGTGGTTTTTGCCATACATTGACATGAATCAGCCATGGGTTTACATGTGTTCCCCATCCTGAACCCCCCTCCCACCTCCCTCTCCATCCCATCCCTCTGGGTCATCCCATTGCCCCAGCCCTGAGCATTTGTCTCATGCATCGAACCTGGAATGGTGTTCTGTTTCACATATGATAATATACATGTTTCAATGCTATTGTCCCAGAACGTCCCACCCTCACCATCTCCCTCAGAGTCCATAAGACTGTTCTATGCATTTGTGTCTCTTATTCTGTCTCGCATATAGGGTTACCGTTACCATCTTTCAAATTCCATATATATGCATTAGTATACTGTATTGGTGTTAGGTACTTTTTAAAAATCTAGTAACATTCTTAATTTTTAAAAGTCACAGACAGACAGACTATTGTTTGAAACATACAATAAGATAGTCATGTTTATGTAACAAATAAGCCTGTCAATCAGTGTAAATTTCCAGAAAACTTAAGAATGGGAATACAGTGTACTCTATGTCTTTATACAACATTTAGCTAACTCTGAGACTGTAGTTTTAAAATTATGCTCTGAATGATATGATGATGATAAAGAATTCCATAAGCTTTGCATTATATATAATGTATAGAAATGCCAGTTAAAATAAGAATCTAGATTGGATTACTGCCCTTGAAAGAAGAGTATGTATCTTCCACCTTCAATAATCTCCTTCCATGTTAGAGAACAGGAGGCCCAGTTAACTATGGTAACTCTAAGAAGAGAAACTTTACAACACAGCCAGTCTTTACCTTGTTTAATTTCTTTATTCACTGAAAATAATGCTGTTGAAGAAATTTGGTTTTATAAAACACAGAAAACTTTCTTGTGAAAGAGTTGCAAGCCAAACATGCCACTGTTAGGAGCTCAGAAAAGAAGGATCATCTTAGGAATCAAGAAAAGACAGACCATCTTGAATCATCAGAATATGAAGATTATCTTAAACTTTAAAAATGCCAAGCTAAGGGTGTTAGCAAGGAGAAAGGTTTGGATGGCTTCTCCACATGTCAACACAAGTGTTTTCAGAGCCTACTTGATACACAGTGGAGAACAAGCTTCTTACCAAATTTAGCTCTTCATTCTGTCTTACTGCTTCAGAATATGAATCATCAAGTTTTTTCTGCAATTCAGTCAACAGATCTTTCAGCTGCAATGAAGTTTAGAGTTTAAGATTGATCTCCTTATGATATCCCATGTTTGTATGCTACTTGGAAGCTCTGCCACAAACAACTTACACTGAAATATTTTATCATTCTGTTATAAATTTAACTTCACCTGAGAAGCAAGGTTGAAAAAATTCTATTGTAAGTACCTCTCTGACTTCTGTAACATAAGTAGATCGTTCCATTTCTGCCTTCTCTAGTTCCATTTCCAAATGCTCTCGTTCTCTTCTCAGCTAGCAATGCAACAAAGAAGGAAAAGTTAAGAAACATATTTAAGATGCTTCCCTACAATGAAAAGTTATAACACTTACTGAATACAAAACTATACCATCTCAATAAAGGTACAACAACCACATCATTGATAAAAGAAATCTTAAAACACAGCCTGTAAGAGAACCCTTAATGCTAAAAATGAGGCCATAGGTTACAAATCAAACAATGAGATAACATACATTTTCAATATCTTTATTTTCTCTTCTTAACCGATCTAGCTCTTGGTCCAAAGATGTGAATGACAACTGCATCTGAAATGTGAAATAATTATATGACCAAGTCAAACCACCAACAATACAAAGGCTTTTCTATCTTGTAGAATTTTAATCAATTAGATACTTCAGAGGGGTGTTTTTTTTTTTTGGCTTTTTGGAGGAGAAAGTGGCTTTATTTCTTTGCTGGGCAAAGGGAAAAAACAGTAGGATACTCCCTCAAAAACCATGTCCCCAGAGGTTTGTTTTTTTTTTTTTTAATGTATCTCATTTAAAGCCATAACTGAATTTTAAAAGCCCTTAAAAATGAGAGTGTCACATCTAACCTGATTTAAACTGTGGTCAAAACCTACCTCATTTGCATGACATTATATGAGGTCCAGCTAAGGTGCTTCATTTTTTAACAATTAACTGATGATCAGCTTCATCAATCCCCAAATGTATTATTACAGAATACCATCAACAATCCTAGATTCTGCACAGGTTGGCCCAGGAAAACAAGTGAGCAAGAGACGGCACTCTTTACCACACCCAAGTACTACTATCCATTTCATATGAGCATTCAAGATACCAGATTTGGGCATCTTTGAAGATTCTGAAACCACTTCCCTGATGAATATGGAGGGAAAACTATAAATAGAAGAAAAACTAAGACTACATTAACAACATTCAGGTCCCATGAACAGAAGAAGGACTTACTTTTTCTTGAATACTGTATCATGAGTCACAAATCAGTGTTTTAAAACATTGTGAACACCAAATTGTTTGCCTTATGTTATCGCATTGTGGTTCTTTAACACCACTTTACATCCTGTATCATTGGGGAGGGGGGCTTCTTTAAAACAGTGTTTTTAAAACTCTTTAAAACACTGTCATTGCAGGGGGTGCTCTTTAAAACTGTGTTGGCCCCACAGAGTTTCACCCTCAGTAAGCTATGGGTGGGGCCTAAAAGCATTTCTAACAAGTTCCCATGTGATACTGATGCTGCTGATCCAGAACCCCCACGTTGAGAATGGCCAGTCTGTTTGGATTTTGTTTTTTTTCAATAGTTCACACAACTCTTACTTATTTTTTTTCCCTAAGCTTTCTTCAAATACCTGTTTAATAGTCTTCTGTGATTCATCAACCTTAACTTTCCATTTATTCTCTTCTTGCTCCACACTTCTCTGTAGCTTCTGTAAAATTCCTTCCTATGAACAAGTATAGTTGTTCTGAAAAATTCATGTTCTAATACCAAGATAAACTACTTAAGCCACTAAGTAATAAGTTAATAATTATTTTAAAATGTAGATTAAAAATCATTTCCTACTGTTTCTGCAAGGACGGATTTGTATTTTTCACACTCTAGTTGTAACAATGTGTGCATTTCATCAGCTTCTTTCAACTTGTGCTCCAAATCCTGCAAAGAATGATATAAATAAAAATTCTCTCGTTTTACCAGAAAGTTTTGTGCTTCAAATTTGTTTCTGTACTTATTGATATATTAAGATAAATGGCTTCTGTTTTATCATTAATCACTACATTTCAACCTTCTCAAGTAGCAGTGAAATTCAATGACACTGTTAAGTCATTTGATTTTCCTAATAAAACTCCCAGTCTGGGACTTCCCTGGCAGTCCAGTGGTTAAGACTCCATGCTTCCAATGCAGGGGACACAGGTTCGAACCCTGGTCAGGGAACTAAGATCTCACATGCCAGGAAAGAAAGTTTAGTCACTCAGCTGTGTCTGACTCTTTGCAACCCTAAGGACTGAAGCCTGCCAGGCTCCTCTGTCCATGGGATTCTCCAGGCAAGAATACTAGAGTGGGTTCCCATTCCCTTCTCCAGTGGATCTTCCCAACCTAGGGATTGAACCCAGGTATCCTGCATTGCAGGCAGATTCTTTATTTTTCTGAGCCACCAGAGAAGCCAGGAGGAGTGGCCAAAAGATAAAACTCCTAGAGTACGTTTAATACAAAATATAATCATACAATTTTATATAAATAGGTTTGTCACTATTTAGTGAGACAGTAAAATCAAAGGAGATCCTCGTATGAAATAAAGTCACAATGCCACTTGTGATACAAAAAAAGTGAATATCCCAAATTTTAGCAGTCAAGCATAAAAATGCATCTAGGCTCGGAACACTCCTGCATAGTGTTATTTGATGTTATGTTAGTGAACGAGTCAGGTTCTACCTATTAACTGATCTTTACTTCCTGAACCCAAACTAAAAAGAGAATCAGAGATAAATACTCAGTTTTATAAATGACTAAGATAACAGAGCTAAAGAAATGACAAACACCAGTTTTGTACACATATCAAACATGAGGAAGACAATAGCATTTGTACCAAAATTTACACAAAATGAAATCACCTTCTTATACTTTCTGAAAAGATCACTATTCTACTCATAATGTAGTTATTATCTTTCCCAAACTTAAAGACAAATTCTGATTTATTCTTTTTTTCTACATTTGTTTAAAATATACACGCTTTACTTCTTGAACTAACCTTAACCTCCTCTGAACCTGAAGCTCCAGCCACACATTCTTTTGCCTTCTTCTCAAATCCATGCAACCATTCACTATAACTCTGTGGAGAAAAAAAGTCAAATAACTAATTTTAAAAATACCTAAATGAAGTAAGTAAAAAAAAGGTAAATAACCAAATTGGAAGATTATAAAAAGGAACCTACGTAGACAAACACCATCCCTGTGGAAATCTCAAAGAAGATTATAATTGTTAAGTAAGTCGTACATGACTTGGTCTTGAAAATAAACACTAAAAATATGTGTGTACTATACTACCATCAAAATCAAATCTAAATTTATTTACCTGTCCAAGGATATTTGCAAATAAATTCAGGCCATACAGGTAAGATTTGGGCTCAAACTAGCCTCTACCACTAACCAGTGCTGGGACTAATAGATTCAATCTTAAAGACAGAGAAAGCCTAGATTAAGTAATTTTTCAAACTTTTTTTTTTTTTAGGAGATAGTTCCACAGAGATACATTAGTCAGAAGATTTCAGATTCTATGAAGGTGTTCCAAGCATTATGAAAATACTTGAAAATTAGTATGTATTATTAAACATTTAAAAAATCATAGTGAGAAATAAGAATACACAAACATTTATGTGTTTAAAATCAACAAAAATTCTATTTGTCCTGTAAGGTTAGCTGAGGCATTCTTATAGTTTTAGTCATTATTCCAAACTTAAAAATAAATTATTCTAGATTTTTGATGCTTCTTGTCTGAATTTTAAACTCTGATGAAGAGTGTTTGGTAGATATTTTAAAGCAAATTTCCTCTTAGGTCTTTTAGGTCTTTGAAAGTGAAAGTCGCTCAGTCATGTCTGACTCTTCGCCACTCCATGTGCTCTACAGTCCATGGAATTCTCCAGGCCAGAATACTGGAGTGGGTAGCCTTTCCCTTCTCCAGGGGATCTTCCCAATCCAGGGAGTGAATCCAGGTCTCCCGTATTGCAGGCAGATTCTTTACCAGCTGAGCCACAAGGGAAGCCCAAATACCGGAGTGGGTAGCCTATCCCTTCTCCAGCGGATCTTCCCTACCCAGGAATCAAATCGGAGTCTCCTGCATTGCAGGCAGATTCTTTACCAACTAAGCTATCAGGGAAGCCCACTGATAGGTCTTTGGTTTAGTTTAATTCAAGATTAAACACACACACACATGAAATTTCTATTAACTGCGCTAATTAAAAGCTTTACTTATGTGGATGAATCAGGATTCTCTATATTTCATCAAATAAAAAAACAAAAAAAATTGGATTCTGAGATCACCCTGTAGTGCAATATCCCATAGTACATATTAGTCATAAAAGCCTCTCCATTAAAAAAAAAATTACATTCCCCTGTGGCTCAGTGGTAAGGAATCGTCCTGTAATGTAAGAGATGAAGGAGACATGGGTTCAAACCCTGAGATGGAGGAGGAACTGGCAAACCACTCCAGGATTCTTGCTTGAAATATTCCATGGACAGAGGAGCCTGATGGGCTACAGTCTATGGGGTCGCAAAGAGTCAGACATGACTGAGCACAATCATAAATTTGATTGATGATGAAAACATACTATTAAAATCCTACTTAGCTTCAAATACTAGGATTCCATATAAACTAAATTCAGCTTTGAAAAATTGTTTAGATGCTTACAGTACATAAACTTCCCTTCAATCTTGGTCATATAGTTTAGATCTCTTCTCTGCTGATTTTCTTAGCAAAAAAGCAATACAAAACAGTTTATAAAAATTACTTCATGTATAAAAGCCCTTTTATATCTACTGACTCTATTAATTTATATTAAATTTAATTATTACTGCATTATCTTAAGGTAAATAGCAAACACCCTCTTCAAACAACACAAGAGAAGACTCTACACATGGACATCACCAGATGGTCAACACTAAAATCAGACTGATTATATCATTTGCAGCCAAAGATGGAGAAGCTCTATACAGTCAGGAAAAACAAAACCAGGAGCTGACAGTGGCTCAGATCATGAACTCCTTCTTGCCAAATTCAGAATTAAATTGAAGATAGTAGGGAAAACCACTAGACCATTCAGGTATGACCTAAATCAAATCTCTTATGACTATACGGTGAAAGTGAGAAATAGATTTAAGGCCTAGATCTGATAGACAGAGTGCCTGATGAACTATGGACAGAAGTTCATGACATTGTACAAGAGACAGGGAGCAAGACCATCCCCAAGAAAAAGAAATGCCAAAAAGCAAAACGGCTGTCTGAGGAGGTCTTACAAATAGCTGTGAAAAGAAGAGAGGCGAAAGGCAAGGAGAAAAGGAAAGATATACCCATATGAATGCAGAGTTCCAAAGAATAGCAAGGAGAGATAAGAAAGCCTTCCCCAGCGAACAAAGCAAAGAAATAGAGGAAAACAATAGAATGGGAAAGACTAGAGATCTTTTCAAGAAAATTAGAGACACCAAGGGAACATTTCATGCAAAGATGGGCTCAATAACGGACAGAAATGGTATGGACCTAACAGAAGCAAAAGATATTAAGAAGAGGTGGCAAGAATACACAGAAGAACTGGACAAAAAAGATCTTCACGACCCAGATAATCGTGAAGGTGTGATCACTCACCTAGAGCCAGACATCCTGGAATGTGAAGTCAGGTGGGCCTTAGGAAGCATCACTACGAACAAAGCTACTGGAGGTGATGGAATTCCAGTTGAGTTATTTCAAATCCTAAAAGATGATGCTGTGAAAGTGCTGCACTCAATATGTCAGCAAATTTGGAAAACTCAGCAGCAGCCACAGGACTGGAAAAGGTCAGTTTTCATTCCAATCCCAAAGAAAGGCAATGCCAAAGAATGCACAATTGCACTCATCTCACACACTAGTCAAGTAATGCTCAAAATTCTCCAAGCCAGGCTTCAGCAATACGTGAACCGTGAACTTCCAGATGTTCAAGCTGGTTTTAAAAAAGGCAGAGGAGCCAGAGATCAAATTGCCAACATCTGCTGGATAATCCAAAAAGCAAGAGAGTTCCAAACATCTATTTCTGCTTTATTGACTATGCCAAAGCCTTTGACTGTGTGGATCACAATAAACTGTGGAAAATTCTGAAAGAGATGGGAATACCAGACCATCTGACCTGCCTCTTGAGGAACCTGTATGCAGGTCAGGAAGCAACAGTTAGAACTGGCCATGGAACAACAGACTGGTTCCAAATAGGAAAAGGAGTACGTCAAGGCTGTGTATTGTCACCCTGCTTATTTAACTTATATGCAGAGTACATCATGAGAACCGCTGGGCTGGATGAAGCAAGCACAATCTGGAATCAAGACTGCCGGGAGAAATATCAATAACCTCAGATATGCAGATGACACCACCCTTATGGAAGAAAGTGAAGAAGAACTAAAGAGCCTCTTGATGAAAGTGAAAGAGGAAAGTGAAAAAGTTGGCTTAAAGCTCAACATTCAGAAAACTAAGATCATGGCATCCGGTCCCATCACTTCATGGCAAATAGATGGGAAAAGAGTGGAAATAGTGGCTGACTTTATTTTTCTGGGCTCCAAAATCACTGTGGATGGTGATTGCAGCCATGAAATTAAAAGACACGTGCTCCTTGGAAGGCAAGTTATGACCAACCTAGATAGCATATTTAAAAGCAGAGACATTACTTTACCAACAAGGTCCATCTAGTCAAGGCTATGGTTTTTCCAGTAGTCATGTATGGATGTGAGAGTTGAACTATAAGGAAAGCTGAGTGCCGAAGAATTGATGCTTTTGAACTGTGGTGTTGGAGAAGACTCTTGAGAGTCACTTGGACTGCAACGAGATCCAACCAGTCTATCCTAAAGGAGATCGGTCCTGGGTGTTCATTGGAAGGACTTAATGTTGAAGCTGAAACTCCAATACTTTGGCCACCTAATGCAAAGAGCTGACTCGTTTGAAAAGACCCTGATGCTGGGAAAGATTGAGGGCCGGAGGAGAAGGGGACGACAGAGGATGAGACGGTGGATGGCATCACTGACACAATGGACATGGGTTTGGGTAGACTCCAGGAGTTGGTGACGGACAGGGAGACCTGTAGTGCTGCGGTTCATGGGGTCGCAAAGAGTAGGACACTACTGAGTGACAGAACTGAACTGAAAGTAAATAGTCTATTACCCATCATATCTTTAAAAACTTAAAATACTAGACTCTAAGTAGCACACAGAAAACTTAATATATTTCTTAAATATAGACTACATGCAGAAGTATTCAACTTTTAACAAGTGGATGAATAGAAGCCATATATAATCATCCATGTCTTACAGTGATTCATAAATATTTATAGTGTAATAAAGGTTTGGTGGTTGTAGGTGGGTAATATAGCTGTTAAGAAATAATTTGTTACATTAAAAGAATTTTTAATTCTGGTGATCTTATAAAATCTTTGAAGAAGAGAAATACAAATCATGAACTCTTCTGGCTCATAAAATACTATCAAACAAATCTCCCAATTTCATTATTCCATTAATAAAATATAAAGTAGGAATACAGAAATAAAAATGACTTATGGCTACAAAGTAAAAAAATATGAAATATAGGAAGAACAACTCCTCCTATGTTTATTGTAAAAACAGCACTAGAACTGACAATTTATCCATACTGCCCAGAACAAGGTATTTCATCAATTCAATCAATTATCTATTAAGTGATCAAAGCTGAATATATCCTTAACAGTTACAGTGAAAACAGAGCATTTTTGCTTCTTCTGCAAGTCAGACACAGAATATACATAGATAAAACCTAAGGGAGCAAGCAGCTAAACTCAGACTGCACAGAGAACAGGTCACTAAGTTCACTTACATCACACCTGGCACCCAAAGCCCTCTCCTTGGAGAAATATCCTGATTCAAAATTTGGGGCAGGACATCCATATGATAAATTCAGGAACATCTTATCACACTACTAAGCAAAGAAGCTACCAAAGATCTGCAGTGCTGTGTCAAAAAGATTCGGTAGCCAGACTAAATAAGCTCCAATGAGCCAAAGAAGCACAGGCAAACATTGTTGTTGATTAGTTGCTAAGTCGTGTCCATGTTCAACTTTTTGTGACCCCATGGTCAACAGACTCCTCTGTCAATGGAATTTTCCAGGCAAAAATACTGGAGTGGGTTGCCGCTTCCTCTCCAGGGGATCTTCCCAACCCAGGGATCGAACCCACATCTCCAGCAGTGGCAGGCAGATATTTTATCACTGAGCCTTATGGCCCTCCTAATGGAAGTACACAACACTGCTCATGAAGTAGTCTTGCCTCCACCCTGTCCCACCCCTGAAGTGCTGAGTCTGAATCTAATCAGGCCTCCACTGATTACCAATTTATGAGATACACAAAGGACAGAGGAACATACTGACATTACAGGGATGCAGTCAGCTAAATCCAGACTGGAAAAATGAACTTGAAACCATTACATTAAAAAAAAAAAAAAAAAGTGGGCGAGAAGGTACACTGACAAAAGGGAACTCGTGGAATAAAAAAGATCTAAAAGACATCTTAAATCAATCACATGTTGACTTTATTTGAATCCTGACTAAAACAAACTACAATAGGTTGTTATTACTTCATTAAAATAGATTGTATCACAACTGAAGAAATCCAAGTATTGACTAGATGTATAAGAAATTTTTTAAAAATATAATAATAGTATTTTTTGAAGGAATCCTTATTATTTAGAAATATTTACTGATGAAATGCTCTGATGTTTGACTTCTTCCAAAATAACGTAGGAAGTACAGGGTTAGAGGTAAAACAAGACTGTCAGTATCAATGCATGTCATATAGGTAATTGATCAGGTGAGATACCAGGTACATCAAGCTCATTACGCTATTCTCTCTACTGTTGACTGTATGTATAATTTTCCATTAAAAGAAAAAAACATCTATAGTATCATTTTAGAAAACTACATGCACACTCACTGGCTTTCTTTCTCTGCCTTCAAATATTCATTATATTCCCTGAATCAAGCAAACTTTTCTCTCCCATTTAAAACACATACAATCTCAAATAAAACAAATTATTCCAAATCATCTTCAAGACTTTTGCTTAAAAAGTTAACAGATGACCAAAATCTTAAGTTTTGAAATAAAAAGAGCCTGGTTCTTAGTATTAGATACTTTTTAAAATAGTGTTCCTAAAATTAAGAAGGAATCATCTAAAATTAAGTTCTATTTTTAATAAAGCCCTTAAGAATATTACTGATTTATCAACCACTATTGGGTCTTCCCTGGTGGCTCAGACAGTAAAGAATCTGCCTACAATGCAGGAGACCAGGGTTTGATCCCTGAGTCGGGAAGATCCCCTGGAGACAGAAATGGCTACCCACTCCAATACCCTGGTCTGGAGAATTCCATGGACAGAGGAGCCTGGTGGGCTGCACTCCATGGGGTTGCAAGGAGTAGGACACAACTGAGTGACTAACACTTTCACGTTCAACCATCACGTTCAACCACTACTGACTTATGAAGAAATATTTCTTTCCCATTTATGATGTTTATAACCTAAATAATGTCTTACAAATTTTATAGATTACAATAAAGTATCAATTAAAACAACATAAATGATTTTGAACCAAGTTAACTGATTTTAACTACTCAAGACATCCTAGGTTAAAAATGAGAGTGATAAGCACACCATTAAAACCAAGTGCAGAGTGCAGATGCTACTTATTCACAGCTTCCTTAAATAATGATAAAGATGTCATGTTTTAAAAAATAATAAATTAATCTTACCAAATTAGAAGGGACAGACACCTTTGGAAATAATTTTTTGAGAACTTCTTTAGCTTCTAACTCAACAGCTTCCACATGTTGCTGTCTTTCCTAAAGCAGAGGAAGCACCAAGTCAAACTCAGAAGATTATAGAATTGAAAAATAAAAAAGCTACCATCTTTTAAGCTTAAAGGAAGAAAAGGCAATGGTATTTTTAAAATTCTTACTACTGACAAATGTTCAAATTTCTCATTCTGAAATATCAAAATGCTTACATAAGAAAAAAATCTGCAAAATCTCAAATGCATCCTAAGTAACAAATAATGTCTTATATTAATAAAGCTAAGGCAATATCTGACAATATGAACATTTTCTGTGCCATCAAGTGATACCCCTCCAGGAACAATTCAAAAACCAAACCAAAACAAAAAACACTTCCTACAGCTAAAACAAGCTACATGCAAAAAATATGCATCTGGGTGACATAACTGAGGCTGGCAAGTCTCTTTCTAAAAATACATCACTGATGGACGATAATACCATGGGATTAAAATGGCAACTTTGATACTTCCAGTTTTAAGGTCATGTGAAGCTATTTATGCTAAACAAAGGGGGAAAAAAGAACCACCAAAATTTGACAGGTGTACATATGAGAAAAGGAGTAAAGAGAAGGAGGAAAAATTGATGGTATACTACTTCACCAATGCCATACATCAAGAAAACTGATTCTGACACATATGCATGGACTCTGTCAGCTGTAAATTTAAAGATAAGTATTACAAATGCATGTCTAGATTTGGTGATTTCAAATCCAAGTTTAATGGGTGTCAATTATTAATTCAAAGCCACAGTTTGTCAAAATTAGGATAATGATTTGATCACACAAAAAATAAATATCTAATATTCAAATTATCTCTACAAGATTAAAAAAAAGACATCTATAAAAATACACATCTAAACAAAGCCAAGAAAATCATCTCAAAACACTGGTGAAGTTCAACAGGTGACAAGGCAAGCAAGCTAGCAAGATATCAAGCCTATCTTTCCCGCATTATTTAAACTGATCTTTCAAATCTATTACAGATTTAAGATCTATTACAGATTTAAGATGCACACACTTCAATTTAAGAAAATCTAATAGTATAAAAAATCTAAAGTTACACAATAAGAACCTAGAGATTAACCATATTCTGTACATACAAAATGCTGTTACTTTACTCAGATTAGTGGCAGGATTTTAAAGATGGAATATTTAAAAGAGTATTTTCAATAATTCAATGAGTTTTAATGGAATATTTTCAATAACTCAATAAAGTCCACTATTTTTCAGAAATATACCCACCTAACTGCATAAAATAAGGTACAATCATTTAAGGAAAATGATTAACAGCTGATTCAGAAACAATCAAGACCTCATTCTTATCATCTGACCATAGAAGTGGTGGGCTTCCCTGATAGCTCAGCGGATAAAGAATCCATTTGCAATTGAAGAAACACAGGAGACAGGGGTTCAATCCTTGGCTCTGGAAGATACCCTGGAGAAGGAAATGGCAACCCATTCTTGCCTGAAAAATCCCATGGACAGAGGAGCGGCGGGCTACAGTCCATGGGGTCACAAAGAGTCGGACATGACTGAGCAACAAAGCATAGCAGCAGTAGAGCAATCTCTAAAGAAAATCAGTTAGGAAGAGAGACTGTGGGACAGAAAATTTTTTGAAAATTCCCCAAGGGAAAAATAATCTAACTAAAGGAAATAGGTGTCTAATTTGTAACTAACAAGAACAAAGGTGTACTAACAAGTTAGGTAAAAAGTTTTAATTTGACATAGTAGTTTGGTTGTGAATAGCAATATCCATTCCACCTTAAAATCTGGAAAAGATATAATTGAAAATTGCATCATTATCATTATTTCCTTACTATCACAATTTCCTTACTATTTTTATCTAAGTGTAATATGTGTGAAATGTCTTTCATGTGAACCTGTCATTTACAGTGGCTCCTCAAGAACATTTACTCCTTATAGTACAACTTGTAATCTATAGGTTAATCAGTATCACTTTACATCTATGCTATCTCAGGACTATCTAAATACACACATTAAAACAGAGAAAGAGTATAAAGTCTATGCTCTATAGATCATTAGCCATGCAAGAGGCCATCATGCACTTGGTGATGAGGCTTGAAACATAGATAAATTCTTATATTCATCACCAAACACATGGTGAAACAAATTCTAGTTTTCTTTTGGAATTATAACATGCAAGGGTGCCTATGACAAGTGGTATATAACTTCTTGTAGGAATAGAATGATATTAAGAGTTTAGCACTTTGTAGATAATCAGCCTCATTAACAAAATAAAAGCTAAAAGGGAGCTCTTCACAGTGAAAACCAAAGTTATAGAAACAATCAGAAACTATACAGAACCCCTACTGCTGACAAAGCTGACTGCAGCCACTGACAATGAAACAGTAACATCCAAGCTGGCCTAGATTTTTCTATTCCCTGGCCTAGATTTCTCTGGTCCCAATATTTGCTAGCTTTCCCAAATCAAGGTTTTAGTGAACATTAGGGCCTGATGAGTAAGTACATAACTAAACACAAACCCATTACACTAAAGGAAATATAACTACAAACACATATTTGATTAAAATTTTTATTAAAATTCTACTCTGCTTTATTTTTTAAAAAGTCCTTCAAATGTCATAAAGACCTACATTTAAAATTCAACGTATTACCTTAGCACACAAAATATTGATACTTCTAGAATGCCGAACTGAATAACATAATGAACCTTTACTCATAACAAAAATTAAACAATTCTATTCCAAGTTTATTCTTGGTAAGAATTTTCAAAATTCTTAAAACTGCTCCATTTATTTCTCTCAATCTTTAAATTCAACTTCTCAATTATAATTGATTAGAAATCTTTAAATCCATGGAACAACTTGAACTCAGGGAGAATTCTTAATCATTTGTAAGACAGAGGGGGATACATGTTTCAGGAGTACTTGAAACATATATAGGAGTATATACTCCAGTTAAGAGAATTATCCCTTATGCTAATACTGTATACTAAACATATATGCATCATTACTGTCCAGCCACTTAAAAACCTAGTTTAATTTCATCTCTTCTAAGGGATCATGCCCAATAACACACCCAAAATTGATCCCCTCCCTGTACTTCTGAAGACTTTCATCCTTTTCCACCTTGTTTGAGTCATCTTGGTATGCCTCAGAGAATCTAGGAGAATCCACTGGGTGTGTGTTTGTTAATTAGATTAGACTTTTTTGCTCAGAGTTTTCACCAAGTTCTTTTAACCAACCCAAGAGGTACACTCTGACAAGAGCTTACATGGGTAGCATAGGCCTCCTGAGACTCTTAAGCTTAAAGCAGTAATCATCAAAGCTCAAAAAATCAGGTAATCACAACAAAACAGCATGCCCAAAATTAAAGCTTCAAGGAGTAAATGAAAATAGCAGAGATGACAGAGGTGATAAATATGGATGATAAGGAGATTTTATATTTAAATTGCAGTAAAATTAAATGCTTTAGTCGGATTTTAAGACAAGCTGCAGATTTTCTCTGTTCAGTGGATTGTTTCTAGGAGTTAGCATTACAACCTTGGAAGTCTTGTTCACTTTGTCCTGCAGCAATTTTTCAGTTGATGCCAATGCTTCCATTGCTTCCCAGTTTTTCTCCCGAAGGTCCTAATCATTTTTAGAAAGAATGATTTCAGTTTATCCATTATTGAAATATTTTTGCTTTTTGCTTCATCAGTATTTTGCACTGCATTTAAATGCTGGTTACTGCAAAATTATTTCAATGGGAAAATATGTATATTAGCAAAAAAATAAAAAGCAATGTTTAGAAGTCTGAATGAGAAAATAAAGATGCCCACTTCCCAAGTTTTAGTATACACACCAAGTATGCCAGCTTTAATTACTATGCACACAAGACAAAGAAGAAAGCATTCAAAAGTAAGCACAGAAACCAAGACTACAAATATAATAATTTCAAGTACATCGAATATCAAAGGATTAAGGACAGAACAAATACACAAGTATTAAAAAAGTCTTTAAATATGATTTTTAAACAGGACCCAATATCATTCATGGGACTTTCCACTGCAGCATAACAATTTTTCCCCTAAATATGTTTTATTGATTCAACATATTTCAAGTCTACCTAGGAATGACATAGGAATTCACTGTATTTCTCTATCTTTCTTGGCATGGTCGAATGTGCATACCAAAAAACAACCTGACAGGAACTGCACTAGCTACTTGATCAAGACAAACAGGGAGGCTAGAAAACTATAAAACCCATTCTTTTGTAAGAGAAAGAAGCTGAGCTCTCAAAGATCTATTTTAACAGCATTTCATTAGCAAATATTAATAAGGACAATCTGCTATATTTCAGTCTTTCTTCAGATTTAGAAATCTAAAAAGATTAAAAACAAAAAGCCAATAACCACTATGTATTGAATGCTTACTTGTGTGTCCAACACTGTACCTGGCACTTCACATAAATTTTCATTAACCCTCATAACAACCCGAAGAGGTACGCATTCCCATTTTATAGATGGCAAAACCACAGCTCAGGTAAGTTAATAAACGTGACCACGTGTAAAAAAAGCAAATGAGGAGGCAGAACTAGAACAGACTGACGTCACAACCTGCTGGCCTCCAGTGTCCTGGCTCTTTTCACACACTGCAATGCCTCCAGCACTGCTGCTGCTGCTGCATTAAACTGGCATTACTATGCCTTCCTTATCTTAAAATTCCAATCATAAAACACAGCTAAGATGTTAACAGTAATACTGGCAAATTCATCTCAGGTTTTCTGGCCAAGCAATGCTATTAGTAATGTTACAAACACAAAGGGCAATTCACGTACCTAATTTTGACAAACTCAGGGGAGCAGAAACATGTCAACGTGTTAAATTAACAAATCAATGCAAACTTTGAAAAATCAAATTTCATTAGAAAATACCAGCTTAGATTTCAATAACATTTCTAACTTTGCTCAAGTCTTAACAATAAAACTTTTTGTGTGCAAAAATTCTTCATCTAGCAAGAATGCTTGTGTTCTACTTAAAGGTGCCATCTTCTGATCAAAGAGACTTTAAGAAACTTATCTAAATTTACTATTTGTCAATATTTCTCAGGGCACTATCCCATCCATTCTAACCTAAATGTATTCAGGTTGTGAGGCCTCTAACATGTTTAATCACCAAAATTTGAAAACACCTCTCAGTTTAAAAAGGGAAGTGCCAGAGACTTCAAAAGACATATAATTATTGAAAATACTAAGTTTGAATTCTGGCATTACTTTTATAGTTTACAAAAAGGCTAGCCCAGTCAAAAAAAGAAAAATCTTTAAGATAATGAGCTGAAAGAATAATTTTCCAGTAAAACTTCAACAGAAAGTAAACTATAGTTTTTTTTAAGCTGAAGCTATAATAATTCTAGCTTGAATATTTAAATATTCAAATGTGTACAAAATGGACTTTTCACTTATTTATTAAAAAAAAACCCACTCTCTAATAAAGTGATTTCCCCAATAATCTCAAAAAACCTACACACAAAACAATACTTTCCTACAAAGATTAAGAAATTTAAAGTAAAGGTAGATTAAAAGAATTCTAATCCATGGATTTCAGTGAAATAATAATAAGCTTTATTCTGATAAAGGCTTGCTTACATTATTTTTCTTCCTCTGGTGTTCAACAGCATCCTTCAAAGAATCTAACTCATTCTTGAGATCAGTTATTTCCTTCTCTCTTTCTGAAATTCTAAACGAGAAAATGGATTTATATAACAGTATTTTAGGTAAACAGTGAACATAATATTAGTTACTACAAAATAAAAACAGCAAGTAGGTGATGCTTTGAAAAACGCAGTAACCTAGGCAAACTCTTTAAGCTTAACTACAGTTAGCACAGAAAATCTATTTTCAGAATGACTTCTTATTTTCAGAAATAAATAAAACTTTACAATATGATATGTTGACATTTATGCTAAAAAGAAATCATCCTCTAAGAAACAGTTCATGAATACATGAACTGCTATAGTTGTAGTTACTTCTATTTTTAACTAGGGCAGTGAAGTAGCTATTTTCTTTTTTCTTTTTTTTTTTTACATTTTATTCACATTTATTTTTCGCTTTTAGTGTGCTCACAGAAAATTAGAACACCTTAAGCAGGAGTTTAATAGCAATTTTTGTAAGCAAAGTTACATTCCATCTCTAAGTCAAATTGGTCAAAGCTTCAGCTATTTTCACAAGAGTAAAAAGTGATGTAGTAAAAAGTGATGTACCACTCCCCTAAATTTTTTTTTCAGAAGGTAATGAAATCAATTATGACTTTCAGTGGCTAACCCACAATAAAAGCATGACATTAACATAAGGTAGGTGTTCTCTTTTCACTTTTAAAACAGTCTTAGGATTCATGTTATTTTGGTTCTGTCAAATGACTTAGTTACTTCCCAGAAATGCAGTAAGAAATGGCAAAGATTTATACTTTGATTCTGTTATAGCTGACAAGTAGCTAGGGTAGAAAACTGAATTACAAATACCTCTTCCCTAAGAATAAGGCTCTATATAAGGGGTTCGCAAACTAGAGTTCTGGGAAAGACCCACAGTCTGGTTTTGTATGGACCTCAAGCCAAGAGCCGATTTTATGTTTTTAAAGAATTGTGGGGAATAAAGGAAAAAATAGAGTATGAAACTATGTGGCCCACGAAGCCTACAATAGTCACTATCAGGCCATTTATTAAAAAGAAGTTTGCTTGTTGGCTCTTGCTCTACATAGTCAAACTCAAGACCCAATTTAACAGTAAATAATTCTAAACTAGTAACTTTGTAAACCACCAACTTTACAAACAAGTCAAGATGGAAGAACATATAGATATATTACTGAATACACTTAATGTGGCTGACATTTAACATGTTGAAGCATACCAACTTATCTGAAATGACCTTAAATACAGCCTCTTAGAGAAAAATACAGACCCACAATAAAAATGTTTCAGTTTAAAAAAAAACAAAAAAACTCCTTAAAAGAGAGCAACCATAAAGATTACAAGATTTGCTTTTTTAAATGCAGAAGCTAAACCAAAATTTGCATGGTTCAATTCCATAATGATATCAATAGAATAAGTGAGATAATTTAAGGTAAATTAGTAAAGGCTTCAAAGTACAGCCATATGTGATTAGATATTTTCTGAATGCCTAAAAAACCAGTATCACGCTCAACAAAATGTTCAAAGAAATCCAAATATTTAATACCATAAAAGGTACATTAGCTCAGCCAAAGGCATAGCTAAGCTCTTTGATCTACTATCCAAGAAATCCAAATAGAACTATAAAAAGTAGGGGAGCATATACAATTACATTAAACTGCTTATCTGAGAACTATTTAGTAACAAAAATTTACCACTTTTCAAATTGTGAATAAAAATTATTACTTACACTTTTAACAGTTCTTCATGAGGGGGAAAAGAAGATGCCTATTAAAAGAGTTCAATGTTACTTTAAAACAAAGCTTTCCAGAAGACTGCAAATAATTAAAACTCTTCTCAGACATAAATTATGACAACACCAAAGGTAAAACTATAGCATAATTGATATGCCATCAAAAAGTAATTTTAATAAAAACATGCACACATTTATAAAATGTGCTGAGTGTTAAATCAAATCTTCATTGTCACTATATTCTTAAAACTTTTCACTTAAATATATATCAGTTTCCTATCAGGTGCAAAGCACTGAGTTAATACCTTAAATTTTCATAATGCACAATTCATATTTGACTATATTAAGTTTCCAAAAGTAAAAAAAAAAACAAAAAAAAATTAATGAAGGTTAGGTAACTTGCATGTAAAAAATTTTACATAGTATTTACATATTATGTACATAGTCCTTCATATACAGTATTTATTCTTGATGACTACAATCTCCCAAAGTAAACTACTATAAACTTCTTGATGACAAGGACACTAATTCTTTTGTCCTTCAAAATAGTTTCCAGTTTATCCATATACATACATAAGATAAATTAATTTAAAGACTATTTTGGTAACATTAATTAAAAAAACATATACATCATATTTTTACCAAGCAGAATTATACTTTGAAAAAGTATACCGAATAGTGGTAAATTATTACTTATAATATTACATATTTCTTAGTTTCTCTCCCATTATAGATGTTCTGAGAAAAGGGGAAGAAGTAAGGCATACACACAGTTTTAAACTGACCTCTAAAGGATTTTATCTGACTTGCTAAGGAAAGCATTCTAAAGGATCTGAAAACACAGACACACAGATACAAAACAGAGCTGGAATATATATATAGTAATATTATGGATACTTTATAAACTATAGATTATCATATCTTGGCTATGACATAGCAAACTGCTTTCTATTTTAGGAAATTTGATAAACAGTTATAAATAAATGAAACAATGAAAAGGCAAAAGTCATGAGTCATAAAATTTTTGCCACATAAATAAAAGGCAAAGCATCTAACAGAACCTACCTGTTGGTAGTTTTGTTGCTTAAGCTCCTCAATTTGGGACTTAAACAATTTGTTTTCATCTTGTACTTCCTATTTAAACAAAAATTAAACATGAATACAGAGATTTTTATTTTCAATATAAACTTTAAAACATATCACACAAGCCAGGGAAATTCTAAAATAATAAAGACTTTCAAATGGTATAGTAAGCCCTATATTAAAACACTGTATAAAATTAGAATAGGGCTTCCTAGGTGGCAAGAGTGGTAAAGAACCCGCCTGCCAATGCAGAAGACATAGGAGAAGCGGGTTTGATCCCTGGGTGGGGAAGATCCCTTGGAGGCCCAAGGACATGGCAACCCACTCCAGTATTCTTGCCTGGAGAATCCCATGGACAGAGGAGCCTGGCAGGCTACAGTCCATAGGATCATGAAGAGTCAGATGCTACTGAGGCAACCTAACACACACACAAGCATAAAATTGGAATAATTAAATTATTCTGTACTATCTGGGGAGTGAGTATGTCTCAATGGAATAAATCCAGACACAAACCCAAACACCTGTAAGAATTTACTATCAGTAGGGCAAGTTCTACTGAAATTTTGGACTGGATATGTCTTTGTGTGGGAGGCTGTCCTACATACTGCAGGATGTTTAGCAGTATCCATAGTCTCCATCCACTAGATGCAATAGCACCACTCTACCAGCTGTGACAACCAAAAATGTCTCCAAATATTGGGGCCGGGGTGGGGGTGGGGGGAACCACTGCAGTAAAGTAATAACAGATTACTTAAAAATGTAGCTTGTCTTTTCTTTTTTTAAGATTCAAATGCTAATCTCGTAACTTAAATTACATGTCAATAAAACATCTAAGCAAAAATAAACAGTATTAGAAGAAAACATGTGAAAACATTCTTATGATCATAGAAGGAGAGATAAATTTCAAGACTTCAAACTCAAAAGATTACTTATATCTGAGTACATAAAAGTTTTAAACTTCTAAGGTGGGGGTGGGGGGGAATGGACAAAGGAAGTCAAAAGAAAAACTTCAATTGCCCCACATAAGACAGAGGGCTAATTTCTCTTATTATGTAAAAAGGATCTTACTAAATTAGTTTAAAAAAAAAAGTCAACCAAGAGGAGGAAATTAGGAAACTCAGTTACAAATACTCATATACAAATGAAGAGTGCTTCACTTCTCTCACTCTTGTTTAGTCACTAAGTCACTGGTAGCAACCATATCCAACTCTTTTGCAACCCTATGGACTGTAGCCTACCAGGCTCCTCTGTCCATGGGATTTCCCAGGTAAGAATACTGGAGTGGGTTGCTATTTCCTTCTCCAGGGATTTAAACCTACAGTCTCCTGCACTGGCAGGAAGATTTTTTTACCAATGAGCCCACCTGGGGAGCCCTACTTCTCTCACTGGCAAATGCAAATTAAAATAATCTAACCATCTTTCAAGCAGAATATCAAATCTTTCATCTTCATCAGTATTGATGAGGATGAAAAGGAATGGCTCTCTGTTGGAGAATGTAATTTAGTTGTTGTAGTTCAGTTGTTTAATTGAGTGTAATTTAGTTGTTTAGTTGTAATTCAGTCTATCAGAGAGTGTAAATCAGTAAAAACACTTGGGAGGGCAATTTAGCATTATCTGACAAAATTTTAAATGAATCTACTTGGGAACAAAAGGAAATGTGTCAGAACCAACCCTTGGAGCAGAAAATGTGAACACAAGTATGTGAGACAATGTTGTTGCTGTTCAGTCGCTCAGTCATGTCAGACTCTTTGCGACCCATAGACTGCAGCACACCAGGCTTCCCTGTCCTTCACAACCTCCTCGAGTTTGTTCAAACTCATATCCATTGAATTAGTGATGCCATTCAAGCATCTCATCCTCTGTCATCCCCTTCTCCTCCTGCCTTCAATCTTTCCCAGCATCAGGGTCTTTTCCAATGTGTTGGCTCTTCACATCAGGTGGCCAAAGTATCGGAGCTTCAGCATCAGTCCTTCAAATGGATATTCGGGACTGATTTCCTTTAGGATTGACTGGTTTGATCTCCTTGCAGTAAAAGGGACTCTCAAGAATATTCTCTAGCACCACAGTTCAAAAGCATCACTTCTTCGGCGCTCAGCCTTCCTTCTGGTCCAACTCTCACATACGTGTATGAGACAATGCAGACATCTAAAACCTTCTACCACTTCAAAACAAAGTTCTATAAGGACTTTCAATACTAACTACATGAAGATGACATGACACTATTTTCTATTTTAACTATCACTTTCAAGAAGGAAAAAAACCCTCTGCATAAAACTTTCACCCAAAAGTTCACTTGCAGGAATTTTAAATACAGATACAGTACTGTATAAGAACCAGCCTGCCAATGCAGGAGACATAAGAGACGCGGGCTCAATCCCTGGGTCAGGAAGACCACGTGGAGAAGGGAATGGCAATTGACTCTAGTATTCTTGCCTGGGAAATCCCATGGGCACGGGAGCCTGGTGGGCTACAGTCCCTAGGGTGGCAAAGAGTTGGACACAACTGAAGCAACTTAGCATAGCACTGTTAAGTACAGAAGGTGTGTGTGTTAAGGATACTCACCATAGACTTGTTTTAACAGGAAACACAACTCTAAATAATCTAGGTATTCATAAACTAAGACTGGTGGTATAAATAACAATACAATCATACAAAAAATATAACGTCATTGAACATTAAAGATAAAAATGTGCTTATGTGGAAATATCTCAAAAAGATTATTAATTGAGTGAGCAGAGGAGCAGATCCACCCAGATCCAGACCCAGGATCTGGGTGGGAGGGAATGTCATTTTGTATTCTATCTTCTTCTTTAGTAGTTAAAATTGTTTTCAAACATGCAAAGACAGTAATTCACATGATAATTTTAAGTAAACACATTTACCTGTAACAGCTTTGTTTTGCTAGAAAGATCACTTTCCCTCTCTTTTAGCATAGTTTCTAATCTCTTCATTTCATTTTCCTTTTCTTTCAACCTAGAATTTTTACAAAGATGTTATATTTAGTTAGGTGAATTGGAGGAGCATAGGAGAATTTTAGGACAATAAACTTTTTCTTTTATGATTCTATAATGATAGATACATTATACATTAGTCAAAAACCTACAGAATGTTCAACACAAAGCTGAACCCTAATGGATACTACGGACTTTAGTTAATAACAATATACTGACTTCACTCATGAATTGTAACAGATTACCACACTAATGTAAGATGTAAATAAGAAGAGAAATGAGAGGGGAGGGTATACAGAAATTCTCTGTACTGCTCTCTCAATTTTCTCTGTAAACGTAAAAGTGCTCCCCCAAATATTGTATTAATTTTTTAATGTGAGGTAGAAATAAATCTAAAATCATACTTTAATGATCTATATAACACTAAGAGGGCTTCCCTTGTAGCTCAGTCGGTAAAGAATCTGCCTGCAATGCAGAAGATCTGGGTTCAATTCCTGGGTTGGGAAGATCCCCTGGAGAAGGAAATGGCAACCCACTCCAGTATTCTTGCCTGGAGAATCCCCGTGGACAGAGGAGCCTGGCAGGCTACAGTCCATGGGGTCTCAAGAGTCAGACACAACTTAGCGACTAAACCACCACCACCATACCACTAAGAACAGGCCTCAAATATGTCTCTCAGCTTTCTATTTGCAAATGATACAAAAGCACCTCAACAGTTACACAAGCCCACAAGATAAACAGTTGTACAAATGAGCAATATTAGTGCCACAAACAGAGACATCCCCTTTTTCTCCATAAAGATAATGACTTAACAAATATCTTCAATATTTTACTTCTTTAAAGATAACAGCTTCAAAGAGCCACTTCTTAAACAACAATAAAGACTGAAAAAATCATATCTAAGCAAAAATCTCTTAAAAGTAACTAATAGAAGGCCAAAAAGATTAAGTCCAGATATACTTTTTACCACTTTAGACCAATTTAACAGAACAGACTTCATAGGATAAAAATTTTCTAGGATGAACAGATTAATACTTCCTATGCTCAATGCATGTATGCTAGGTGCATGCTAAGTCACTTCAGTCGTGCCTGACTCTTTGCAACCCTATGGGCTGTAGCCCGCCAGGCCCCTCTGTTCCTAGGATT
Source organism: Giraffa tippelskirchi (assembly GCF_054371585.1). Classification (NCBI taxonomy): domain Eukaryota; kingdom Metazoa; phylum Chordata; class Mammalia; order Artiodactyla; family Giraffidae; genus Giraffa; species Giraffa tippelskirchi. The sequence continues at coordinate 128,927,696 of NC_137281.1, read as the reverse complement.
CTCCAGGCAAGAATACTGGGGTGGGTTCCTGTTTCCTCCTCCAGGGGATCTCCCTGACCCAGAGACCGAACCCACATCTCTTGTCTCCTGCCTTGGCAGGCGGGTTTCTTTACCACTAGTGCCACCTAGGAAGCCTATGCTCATTAGATTGAATATCTTTACTATTCGGCTCATTAGACTGAATATCTTTACTATTTAGCACAATATCACCGACATGACAAAAGATACTACTTTCCCCAAAGTGCAAGTTACTTCTATAGAAAGATTCCATATTCATTATCAAGATTATGGCTAAGATTATCTTCTGGTTAATCCAGAGATGTTGATCTTTCAAGTAATAAAAATGATTTTAATTTGAAATAAATTTAACCTTTCTTTACAATAATTATATACTTCATTCAAAAAGAGAGACAGAGAACTTAAAACCAGTCTATATTAACAGAAATTACCAGAAATACTAAATTAACAGAAATACTCTGTTAATACATTAACAGAGCATTTTAGAAAATACATTTCAAGAATTTGGAAAGGATAGTCTCCAGGTATCTGAAAGCACTTGAAAGTTCTCTGTTTTATTACACCAAATAGAGATTTATTTACCCTTGGATTATAATTCCTATGTAACAAGAAAGTTAAAGACTTAGAAGAAACTCATCATAATATTCAAGGACATTCAAGAAAATATTGAAAAGTTCCTCTTTAAAATGCTGGCTAAAAGTGTACTCACACAATCTGAAGTTCTTCAAGTTGTGATGCAGAACATGCCTAAGAAACAGATTTCACATTTTTTATTCTAACATCAAAAAGATCAGGTTCTACAACATATTATAGAATCAGTCACCAATAAAATAAAAACACAATTATCTGTGGTAGATTTAAGATTGAGCCATTCATAAAACAAAGAATGAATTTTCTTTAATTTTTAATATCCATTTGTTTAAGGATTACAGATTAATATAACAATTAAACAACAGACACTTAAAAAGGAGAATGAGTCTATCTGAAAAAGTAAGGAGAGGAAATGCTTTTAGACTCAGGTTGACAAATGAGGCAGTAATAGATTTGACAGGAATAAAAGTTAATTTTATTTTATCAACAACAATAAAACTACAATACCACAGTAACTTTTATGGCAAAAAAAAAAAAAAAACCTCAGAGAATATATTAACTTCTTTATTTTCTAGTACAGTAGAGATTCTTCATTTTTTATAAAATATGCTGGCAATCTGTTTATACTATACCTCTTGAAAATTATGCTGTGCAAACTCCTGAATATGAGTTTTTAAAGATTCATTTTCTTCTTGAAGATCCTGAAAAAGAATAAGTCTGAATAAAATTGATATTGAAGTATAAAAAGGGGTGTTACCTTTTATTTTTAACTTCTCACCTGTAACTGTCTCCCTCTATTGTCTAGGTCTTTCTCCTTCTCTTCTAAAACAGTCTTCATGTTATTCATCTGTTCCTCCTTTCCTTTTAATCTAACAGTAAGTTAATAAGAACTATCAATGAAAAGGTTACATGACTAAAGACCAAACAAAGTAAAAGTACTGGAGACTGGAAAAGTATATTTCAGATCGTACTCATAACCCAAATTGATTAAATAAACTAAAAACATAAATATTTTACGTATAAAGGCATATAAGATAGTGGAGACATCAAACTGAGAAGCAGCTCTATTTCCACCCATTAACACACTGTTTAAGTCAATACTGGCAAATTTAGCTTATTACAACTAGTTTGGGTATGAAATATATAACCAGTTTCACAGTGGCTATTAAAATGAGCAAAGAGCAACATATCAGTTCAAGGCCATATTTAGATTATAAACCAGAAAAATAAGACTTCCACTGTATCCCCATTTCCATCAGTAAACCTGTAGGTTAAATGCTAATGAAAAATTTAAGATCTGAGGCCTTTAAGATATAATTTGATGTTCTTTAAAATATTACTTGAAATCAAATAAAAAGGAGTTAGGATTTTCATTATAATTTTATATCTAACTTGTGGAAAAGAAATATTAAAGGGAAGTGAGGAAGATGGTACTTACAAGTTCTGAAGTTCCTGAACTTGAGAAGTGATAGATAACTGAAATGCAAAGAAGCAGAAAAAAAGTAACTCATTTTCTTTCAGTTTACTTTACCAGGCTTTATGATAAACCTTAAAATGTGTACATTTCAAATCACAAAGATCCTAGTTGAATTACTCATGTCAAAATGAGATGACTTGATTTCACCCTCTCCTGACTCCAATGACAGGAGGTGTAGGGGGAGAAGAGACAAGGAATACAATTACGAATGATAAGTCTAAGGAAAGTGATACTTCTAAAACCTAAAATTGTGAAAATTAGAAATATTAACTGTCCACATACCTCCCTACAATGTCAGAGCACCTATCCCTCCCAGTCTTCAAGGCCAACTACTCAACAGTACTTTATCTAAGTGTGTGCTTAGTCTCTAAGTCATGTCCAACTCTTTGCGACCCCATGTACTGTAGCCCACCAGGCCCCTGTCCATGGGGATTCTCCAGATAATACTGGAGTATTCTTTATACTCTCTTTTACTCTCCTCTTATCATACACAATACAATAGGATCTTGTACTCCCCACTGTCTTCTCACAGTCCCTTCTTGGCTTAGGTATCAGCTCCTCAGGAGGGGACTTTCTGAATTCTCAATCTCTACTAGGAGTTTAATCATTTCCTCATACCTTATTTCATTCAACAATTTATCTCCAACAAATAATACAATACTTTAATAAGTAGGAGGAACTGAGTAAACATTTCTAAATTCATCTATTGGATAAATGTATGAATCATCTCTTCCATGCAATCTCAATATTTCTTTCAATGAAACCTTATCAGATTAAATTCACCAAAACTACACACTTATTTCCAGTAACCACATCTACCTCTGAAATACCCTCATGAAATCTGTACTTTATTCTATAGGCAAAGGTTGAGTAAAACATATATCAAAAATATTTTGGAACATGCATTTAAAAAAAAAAGTTTACCAAAGTGTTTTGTTTTGTTAAGTTGGCAAACTAAAATAAACATTACTACAGAAAACTTCCCAGAAAAAGAACTTTAACAATTAAAAGGTATATTGATTCAAATATTAAGGGCATTTTCTCAAATCAGGCAAAAATAATAAGCACAAAACCCAACATACTTACAACACACTACTAAAAAGTTTTTTTCTGAGTAACAAGAAAAAAACCAAAGAGTTCATAAATATATATACACTAATAAATCTGTCATGCTATGGCTCTGGGATTTTTACCTGTTGAGCCTTTTCAAGCTGGATATTTCCTATTTCTTCTTTTAGAGCCTCTATTTCCTGTTTCAAATCCTTGACAATGACAAAACAGACAAGATTGGACAATGGAAACACAGAAATTGACATAAAATGCAATGTACAGACAAACACATGAAATTAAATGGTATTCACTAAAGTTGATAAACAAAAAAACAAAACATAGGTTTTATCTCTCTCAATACCTGAATAGTTTTCTCCTTATTAGCAACTTTGAGAAGTTCAGCTTCCAAAAGCTCTTCCACAGACTTGATCTTTCCATCTTTTTCATGGATCCTTAGATAAGGAAATGCAGTATTAAATGTGGAGAGAAATCATCAAGACCCATCACTAAGATATAAAAACAGCACCAAACCATGAACAAGTTCACCAAATCAATTCTCTCCGTTTTAAGTAAAAGAGCAACTTGCAGCCAGGAAAAAACTCTTAAGAGTTCTTCCTAAACAAGAATTAAGCAGTAACTACTAGATGGCTGCAGCCTATACACACAAAAAGCTGGTGACATGCTTCAAAAGAGCACAGGGCATGTAAGATTTGTATTCCAAAGAATACTGGGGAGAACTGAGTTCCTCTCAACAATATAGGCTTCTAGAGAGCTCTGAAAGCTAGAGCAGAACTTATATACAATTATAGCATTAAACCTTACAGACACTTCAAGAAAACAACACATATAAAGAACTGACCTCTATTCAGTATAATCTGTTCATTAATAGTTCTTACTTCATAAACAAAATTAACAATTCGATACTCTAAGTTAATAAATGGGAGTCCATCATGGAAATTGATTTTTAACAATCACAAATTGCACTGGGAAAGCACAGCTAAGTTGCCTTATTCCAACAATGAAAAAATCCTAGCCACCTCAATTGCACAATAAAATACGACTTATGAGCATAAAGAAAATGGAGCAAAAGAAAAAGACCAGCTTAATAATGTCATTACTTACACTTTCTTAAGTTCTTCAACTAGAGATGCAAAAGAAACCTAGAAATAGGAGGGTATCCTACTTAGTAATACGCTCAAAATATAAATGGGTCATAAATAGAAAAGTATGTTATTTTTAAAATTAAATTTTCTACTACACCAAAATCTGGGAAAAATAAACCTGGGAAAAGCACTTGGAAAGTAAGGAGCTTTAAAGCTACTTATGGTTAAGTGTAGGTCAAAAGAAAAATCAATGTATAAATATTGAAATTATTAACTCAATGATCCTAACCATATAAGGAGAAGATAGGTAACCTCTTTTACTATTATTTAGAATTTTTACTTTACATATGTATATTCAAAACCATCTATCATTATAGTAACGAACAAGGACATGCTGTCTAGAGTACTCTATCCAGTGTCTGCCATAAAGTCAGCGTTTACTAAACTGCAACTCCTATTACTCACAATCAAGTCACCAATCAATCACAGATTAAAACTACAATTGACAGATGCCATGTTGGAGAAGGGAGGCACAAACAAAAGACTTGCTACTGTATTTGATAACAGGTATGCCCACTGTTTAAAAGAGAAAGGTTGCAGGATCTACTTAATTACCTGATCATTTTGCTTGGCCTTTAAATCTTGAACTTCTTTTGTCAAAGATGAATTTTCTGTTCTTATTGCCTTTTCAAAGACACATAAGTACAACATACTTTAATTTTCTGAAAAAACAACTAGCTTCAAAATATAGTAGCTTCTCATTTTTCTCTAGCCGCTTCTTTTCCTCTCTGAAGGCCCCTCTACATGTCTACACTTCTATAACTTCCAGAGCCAGCCAAATCGAGTTTTAATTTGATTATCCTCTCAAGTATTTCTACTTATGTTTCCACAACCTGAAAACCATCAAGTATACCACTTGTCAAGTCACTTCTCGCCTTAAAATCAAATACACTGTTTACCCTATTTCTTCCAGCAATCCTATTCAAATTAAGTTACTTAAGGCTAACGATGGGGCATCCCAAGTGGTGCTAGAGGTAAAGAACCCACCTGCCAATGCAGGAGACATAAGAGATGCAGGTTCGATCCCTGGGTCAGGAAGATCCCCTGAAGGAGGACATGGCAACCCACTCCAGTATTCTTGCCTGGAGAATCCCAAGGACAGAAGAGCCTGATGGGCTACAGTCCATGGGGTTGCAAAGAGTCGGACACGACTAAAGCAACCTAGCACACACTCAGGTAAGGCTAATGATAACCATAAAATGGAACTTCATTTTCTCGTTTCTCTGGTCTCTAACACTATTTCATGAACTTATCAACTCTACTAGTTACTATTGTAACTAGTTACTGTTTGGTTATAACTCGGGCATGGATGGAGGTGGGAAAGCCACTACAAACCATAACAACAGTATCTACTTCATTAAGGCAGTAAAAGCTACAGTCAACCACACATTTTTCTATTTATAATAAAATCTTAAATTTAATGAAAAAAGAACATCATATAAATTCATAAAATGTGGGTAACTAAAAGCTATGGGAAAAACATTACATGTTACAGCGAAAACTCTTTATGTCACTGAATAATCACAGGTAAAACAAATATACAATATGCTTTACATTAAGCTCTTCCTCTTTCGTGGCCACCTGAATAAGTCCAGTTTCGAGTAATTCTTCTACAGTCTTCAACTTCTCATCTTTCTCTTGAATGCTGAAATAATAAATTTAAAACACATGTATGAACTACATTTCAAGGAAAATGACATGATTTCTAAATAAATATTTGACATGGATTAACTCCTATGCCCATCATTCTTTATAAACTTTCAATTCTAGAAAGGTTTCTGATGATCTTCAATCCTGGTCCAAGGGTTCTTCCTCTTTACCAATAAATAAAATGTATTCAAGTAATGCATGCTTACATGCTAGCCTAAACAAGTAAATCATGGCCATACATGACTCTCACAAACCTAATGTAATGCCAAAGCAATCAACAGTACATCACTCTCTTCCCTTATGAAGTACAAAAAAATTTTTAAGAATTTACACTAATATAGTTAATCATTCTGTTATCTCAGACTTGGTAGAAATGAGTCATTAAACTATTAAAAATAATTTTAATATCTTACCATCTTTCCATTTGTTCCAAAACATCTTTATTAGGCTAAAACAAAATCACCAAAAAAAAAAAAAAAAAAAAAGATACTTTTACCAAGTTTGCATGAAATAAAACTACTTAAGAAAGAGAATTCTGTGAAAATTAAATAGATCCAAACTTTAGGAAGATGATGCATATTTAAAGACTGCTAATAGTTAAAGAATTTTTTCATTCAGAAAACACAAGAGACGGGGCTACACAAAAGACAAAGATGAAGTATAAAATGGGTTGGAAATGCCCAAACTTACCCTTGTGAGTAAGTTTTTAATTACCGTAAAAGAAAATCTTAAGGATAAGAACAGAATTTGCCTCTCCTTTACATTAATTCTTCAAATCTAAAATTCCAAGGTTCAGGCCTTGTAGGCCAAAAAAGAGGCTTTGCTCTTTCTCATCTTTGTTTTTCAACTAAGGTATAAGGCAAGTGTACAAAACCTGTGTTCAACTGAATGAATTTTTAACATGCAGATTTCACATAACCACCACCTAAGTCAATATACAGAATGTTTTAAAACTGACTGTGAAGTGCAAAAGAAACACAAGCACATATTTTCCTTGTTACGTTAAAACATGACATGTGAGCTGATCCCCATCTTTGACCCATTTTCTAGCATTCCCTCAATACACACAAATTCCTCATTGTTATAATTTACTATGTGTCCAGAAGCAGGGCACCCCCTTGGAAGTCCTAGGCCTTCAGGCAGCTAAGCAATCTAACAAAACAGGTTCAGGGTCTTTTTCCCTTCAACATTCTCTCTTACCCATTCTGTTCCCTACCTGCTTTCTCCTAATTCTACTAGTTTTGTAATTTTTTCCCATTTTACTAAAACCATTATTACAATCATTCTTCACAAATACTATTAATTTTTCCATTACCAAATCCTAATCCTAAGATTCCATTTATTAAATATTTCTAAAAATTAACTCTGTTTTCTTCAATACCTTAGGTTAGGTCTCCAGCTTTACACACCTCAAATATCATAATACCCTGCCTCTAGTTCACAAGCATTATATTGTAAGAGGTACAGGAGGATTTCTCAATGTGAAAAAAATCTTTCCCACCACTGGAAAGGAGATGTCAAAAATATATTAAATCATGATTATAAACTGAAAAATCATGCAATAAGTTTATAAACCTTTCATCAAGATGACTTTTGTCCATCTTCATTTTTCATGAATCCCATCTCACATAAAAACAATATAAAATTTGTGACCATGCATGATGACAGATGTTAACAAGACTTATTGTGATCATTTAACAGTAATACAAATGTCAAATTATTATGTTATACACCTGAAATTAATGTCAATTGTAACTCAATTTAAAAAAGATACTATTCTTAGTTATATGCAGCTTAATCAATTAGTTGTATTACAGCTTTAGTACTGTATACTTCACTACTATATAAATTCAAACACCTCATGGATACCATTATGATTCATCTAAAATATCAGACAAAAGGCTTATTCATTCTTTTAACATCCTTCAGCAGCACACCCACATAATAGATCAAGCTCATGGTCCTTACACAGCCTTCATGATTAGGCCCTAGCAAGCTTGTCTCTTCTTACACCTCATACTTTGCACCTCCACAATATGCCCTGAATATGCCAATTTTCCACACACTGCCATGACTTTTAATACTGTATGCCCTTAGCCTGGATTTCCCCTTAGCTGCTCAGCAAATTCTTGGCTTTTTTCAAAATCAGGTTTAATTGTCCCCTCTCTATGGTGCCTCTTCATCCTTATTCTCCTTCAGGTAGAATTATCTCTTCATCTAAACCTACCCACGCTATAAGAATTTTTGGAAAAAAAGAAGAATCTTATTCATCACAATTTTCTATGTATACATCTATCTCCACCCATATTCTCAAAGGCAGGAATGAAGTCTTATTCATCTCTATAGCCTTAACACTGTAGCACAGTACCCAGCATAGTCTCAGTAAAAATTTAGTGGACTGAATATCCTTTAACAAGGTTACAGTTTAAGTACTCTTCGTCAATTGCTCAATGAATATCCAATTGTATTAAACTGACCCAATTTAGTATCAATCCAGTATTTTAACTTTATATATTATTAATCTAATCCAACCCAATTTTCTCCTCCCTGGGTGATCTTCAAAACTACATCTTATACAGTAATGAAATTTTCTGCAATAAAATACAACAAGGCTGCAGGGCAAAAGAGAAAAAAATATTCTACTTCTACCATCTTTACTTAATAATCTTGTTGTATGTGTTAGTTGCTCACTCATGTCTGAGTCTTTGCGATGCCATGGACTGTAGCCCACCAAGCTCCACTGAATCTGACAAAAGTATTAGAATAAAAATAAAAAGTCATGTTGTTCCTTTGTTCCAGCCATCTCATCCTCTGTCGTCCCATTCTCCTCCTGCCTTCAATCTTTCCCAGCATCAGGGTCTTTTCCAATGAGTTAATTCTTCCCGTCAGGTGGCCAAAATATTGGAGCTTCAGCTTCAGCATCAGTCCTTCCAATGAGTATTGGATGATGCTCATGATGCTCAAAAAAAATACAGCTCAGGACATTTCCCACCCCCCCTAAAAAAAGTTTTGTTTTATTCTGAATAAATGAGATCTTAGTGACTGATTTATTTGTGTCATCTATTCACAGGATTACATCCAAATGAAGTCTTTTCTTCTTTAGTACATAAGCAGGTTACCTTACCTGGTATTTGTTATCTTTCTGCTTCCTACACCTAAAGAAACAACAACTTGGTACCATTGTTGGTTTCTGCTTCAATAAGCTCAACCGTTTCCTCCAGGATAAACATCCATGGGGCAAAGGGACTGAAATTTTTTTATAACTAAACTGCTCATCTTTCAACTGTCACTTGGAATTCTGACTGCTGGGTAGGAAGGGGTTAAAGAAGGGTGGAAATGAAAGAAATTAAAATTACGCTAATCTTTTATCTCTTCTTTCACTAGCACTGACAAAAAAAATGACCAGAGGGAAAAACCAAACAGTTGGCTCTTTGGTCTGCCAAGATAAGACAGGAGTCATAATGACAACCAAAAATACAACATCACAGTCATATGCTTTTTTTATTGTTTAGCCGCTCAGTCATGTCCGACTCTTTGCGACCCCATGGACTGCAGTACACCAGGCTTCTCTGTCCATCACCATCTCCCAGAGCTTGCTCAAACTTATGCCTATCAAGTTGCTGATGTCATCCAACCATCTCATCCTCTGTCGTCCCACTCTCCTCCTGCCTTCAATCTTTCCCAGCATCAGGGTGTTTTCCAATGTATCAGTTCCTCCCATCAAGTGGCCAGACTAGTGGAGTTTCAGCTTCAGCATCAGTCCTTCCAATGAATATTCAGCACTGATTTCATTTAGGATTGACAGTTGGATCTCCTTGCAGTCCAACGGACTCTCAAGAATCTTCTCCAATACCACAGTTCAAAAGCATCAATTCTTCAGCACTCAGCCTTCTTTACAGTCCAACTTTCACATTCATACATGACTACTGGAAAAACCATAGCTTTGACTATACGAACCTTTGTCAGCAAAGTAATGTCTCTGCTTTTTAATACTCTGTCTAGGTTTGTCATTGCTTTTCTTCCAAGGAGTAAGCATCTTTTAATTTCATGGCTGCAATCACCATCTGCAGTGATTTTGGAGCCCAAGAAAATCAAATCTCTCACTGTTTCCATTGTTTCCCCATCTATTTGCTATGAAGTGATGGAACCAGATGCCATGACCTTACTTTTTTGAATGTTGAGCTTTAAGCCAGCTTTTTCAATCTTCTCTCTCTCCTTCACTAAGAGGCTCTTTAGTTCTTCTTCGCTTTCTGCCATAAGGGTGGTGTCATCTGCATATCTGAGGTATTGATATTTCTCCTGGCAATCTTGATTCCAGCTTGTGCTTCATCCAGCCCAGCATTTCTCATGGTGTACTCTGCATATACATTAAATAAGCAGGGTGACAATATACATCCTTGATGTACTCCTTTCCCAATTGTGAACCAGTCCATTGTTCCATATCTGGTTCTAACTGTTGCTTCTTGACCTGAATACAGGTTTCACAGGAGGCAGGTAAGGTGGTCTGGTATTCCTATCTCTTGAAGAATTTTCCACAGTTTGTTGTGATCCACACAGTCAAAGGCTTTAGCATAGTCAATGAAGCAAAATTAGATGTCCTTACGGAATTCTCTTGCTTTACCTATGATCCAACAGATACTGGCAATTTGATTTCTGATTCCTCTGCCTTTTCTAAATCCAGCTGGATCATCTGGAAGTTCTTGGTTCACATACTGCTGAAGCCTAGCTTGGAGGATTTGAGCATTATGTATGCTTTCTAGACTATTTAAAAAAAAAAAATTAAAGAGTTTTTCAGAACAAGAAGAAAAATTCTAAGCATTAGTCAAAGAGCAAATCTTAAAAAATGAGTTTCCCCTCTTATCAAATAGTTCTTTTAGATAAATTTTAAAATGTCACTTTGGAATTCTCTTCTTTGGACTGTTCTTCATAAAACTCATCTTCATTTAAAAAAAACAACAACCCATCTCATGCTCAGTGTTAACAGAATATCTAAAAATAAGATTAGATAAACAAGATCCTACTGTATAGCACAGGGAACTATATTCAATATCTTGTAATAAACTACAATGAAAATGTGATAAAGAATACATATATGTATAACTGAATCACTTTTATGTACACCAGAAACCAAAACAAGTGTAAATCAGCTATACTTCAATAAAAAGAATTTTAATAAAATACAATTCAAACTCCCCAAAAAAGAAATTGAGATTTTAAAAAATATTAGCTCCCACACATGTGACAGTGAATTTTATGTAAGATTTTAGAATGGCAGTTCTTAGGGTATCATGTTATCTTAAGGGAAAAAAAATTAAGGCTAACGGCTTTACTCTTATCTAATGACGAAGAGTATCATTTTTAACACAGACTAAAACTGAAAAGAAAAGATCCAGGTACTCTGTTGAAACCTAAGTAAGAATCACCAGCACCTTTAATACTGTAATTCTAGGGCAGATTGAAGAGTTGGTAAGCATTTATTTTACCTCCCATGAAATTAATTTTAGAAAGTTTAAAACTTTATACATTAAAATCGATGTTTCAGAATCTCTGATAACCAACTCAGAAAAAGAATTACATTCTGCTTTTCTGCAGAAGAATTAACACAACCAAAAAATATCTATCATATTTTATCTAATCCAAGTCACCAATGCTGTATCTCACAACTGGTAGAATATTACATAACACTAAAAATTAAAAATGCCTTCAATTAAACTGTAACCAGAGACTAAGATACATCCACCCTTCAGATGATAAACTGAGAAGGAGGAAAAAATCTTAAACTGATGAAATATTACATTTGTTAAAAGCCATACCACAACAAAAGGAAATTAAGAGTTAAGAATAAAAGTGAAATACCAATTGAGCATTACATTGGCATGAAGTTACATCCCTGCGCTAAACATTATTCATTCAGCATTTTCTCTTCTATTACCTTTAGTTGGAAAGGATAAAGCATAAAATAATAAAGTGTATGCAAAGCACTTAATATCATATTTAGTGGGGAAGGAAAATAAGAAATAATGGATTAATTCTCGACAAGCAAATGGATGCTAACAAAATACTTCTAAGATACTTCCACAGCATTTGGCACAGCCACTTACACCAATTCAATATACCTGCATAGATGTGAATTTTAAAATAAAAAAGAAAGCAGGCATCTGCTAAAGGAAGTGCTATTATTACATTTCAGCTTCTAATAAAATGTGTCCACATTTAACAGTAATAGAGAAACATGCAAGGCTTCTATTTTAATATGTCATATAATATGATGTGTTTCTAGAATACTTTTAAAAACCAGAATTTGAAGAATTATATTTAGAAGAGTATGAATGCAACTCTTAGGAACAGCCACAGAACAGACATCACCTGGGGTGCGAGTTTATGGAGCCATGCTTATTCAGGCTGCTATAGTTTTGATGGCTTGCTATAAATACAAAAAGAAGTATCACGGCAGAAGCAGGTAGAGATGAGATGGGAAAAATAAATATTCTAAAGGAAAGGAATTAAGGCTTAAGATGTCTGCTACACACAAAGCATGAGGTTACTCAACTATATATAAACTCCCCCATTTAATTCTAACAAGCTTAGAATGTAAATAAAATCTCAATGTAAAAGACTTGGAATGAGAGGCCTTAGAAAAATTAAACAATTTGATCATCACTGCTTTTAAGTGCTGGTACTGGTTTCAAGGGCTTCCCAGGCGGCTCAGTGGTCAAGAATCCTCCTGCCAATGCAGGAGACTCGAATTTGATCCTGGGCCAGGAAGAGGCCCTGCAGAAGGAAATGACAACCCACTCCAGCATTCTTGTCTGGGAAATCCCATGGACAGAGGAGCCTGACGGGCTACATACAGTCCAGGGGGTCGCAAAAAGAATCGGTCTCAACTTTGCAACTAAACAACAAAGTACGTTTCAAACCCATTCTCTTTTTAAGAATCCACACTGTTTGAGAGGAAAAAACTGAAACTCCCAAAGTCCAAGGATTATTATCCTGAGAGCTAAATGTATCAAACTGATTTAAAGAAATTATTCTTATGCATCCTATTAAACTTTTTTTCGGTGTGGGGGTGGTGCTTATAAACAGGTTCACATTAGCTTCTTCTAAGGAAGAAAATGTAAACTTTCCTTAATTTAGATACTTGACTAGCACGAGATGACTAGAAATGCAATTAAAAGACGTATCTACATTTAAACGAAATTCCTAAAAATGACGGAGTTGATTACTATTTAAGAAGAACCAGATCTTGTTATACACTGGATATTTCTAACTTATAATTCATGAAAAGCCGTACCTGTTCAGAAACAAGAGTCTGTAGCTTCTGAACTTCTAATTGTAATGCTTTGTTTTGGTCACTTAGAATCTAAAAGAAAGAATCTCAATTTACTGCTTTATTAGGAAAAATTAACAAAGCAATCATTTGAGTAAGTTTTTAAAAAATCAAAGCCGTATAATTACTATAAGTACTTATAAAGTGAGAGGTGAATTATATACTGACCTAAGAAAGCAAATCTCATGGTGGCTTCATTTTTCAGTTTCAATGAACATATTTCCAGGGTATAGGAATACAGTAATGGTATAAAGTACATGTATGATGATATCTAAAAAGTAGTTTCTACTAAGCCCCCCTAATTCAGTCATGTGGTTTATCCCAAATGTTTTAACACTGGGCTTAGAACCCTTTCATGCGTATTTCAAAAAGTTTAACAGTTTGTCCCAATGAATTCTGGGAAACCCTGCTTTCATAAGTGAGCACTTACAGGATTACTATTAAGTAAAAGCAAAAAAAAAAACAAAAAAAAAAAGCAAATCTTTCTGCATGCAGGAATGTACCCATGCAAACAGAACACTTTACAATAATACTCAAGATATTTGGCCATGAACAGAAACTAGCACTACATCAGCAACAGAGGCAAATAAAACTACCTCAAACTATCAACTGAAAAATGTAGAGAAAAAGGTTGGGGCAAAACAAATATCAAAAGTCTATTATGAAAACAGATAAAGTCAAAATAATAGATTAAGTCCCCAAGTAAACTACAGAAATATTGTTTCAGAGTGATTACATATAAAAACTAGTTATTTCTACACTCACTTCAACTGAAAATTATACAAGGTTGTTCAAAGAAAGTTGAGTTGACAAGTTTAATTACACACCTTAAATTCTTCCATTTTGTTTGAAATTTCACACTGTAGCTGCTCTTCAAGCAATCGTATTTTATCATCCTTAACATGAATACTATGAGAAAAAAAAATACTTCATATATTCAGAAAGCTTATGTAAATTATGTGCACAACTATCAGTTATTAGCAGTAATATTTTCTTCAATTACACTTGAACATAAGTGTATGAATGGCCCATGTACAACAATACTTTAATCACCTTTTCTGCATCTTCTCCAGTTCATGTGCAGCAGCAGCCTATGTTGGGAATGAGATGAGAATTCTATTATTTCTCAGGAAGCACTCAAACCTATTCTTTTACTTAATTTTACTTATTACAGTTATATTTCATATATTTAGAGTACATATTAATAGTAAAATGAATAGCATATATTACTGTAATAATTTTTGCTGTCTAGTATTTTTTATTTCTCACTAATCAACTTTTATCCTAGTAAAAGCTACATCCTTTTCTGATTAAATGGCAGAAGGCTAAAACAAATCAGCACATGAGTGTTATAATCAAGTCCTCCAATAATTCCCTGACAGCTCAGTGGGTAAAGAATCTGCCTGCAATGCAGGAGACCCTGGTTCAATTCCTGGGTCGGGAAGATCCGCTGGAGAAGGGAAAGGATACCCCCTCCAGTATTCCTGGGCTTCCCTTGTGTGGCTCAGCTGGTAAAGAATCCACCTGCAATGCGGGAGAGCTGAGTTTGATCCCTGGGTTGGGAAGATCTGCTGGAGAAGGGCAAGGATACCCACTCCAGTATTCTGGCCTGGAGAATTCCATGGACTGTATAAGCCATGGGGTCGCAAAGAATTGGACATGACTGAGCGACTTCCATTTCATTCAGAGTTGGACATGACTGAGCAACTTTCATTTCACTCACCAATAACTCAAAAGTGATCAATTTCTTTGAACCAAACATTAATTTCAACATGAATATAGTAACATTCAGGTGAGTTGTGAGGGTCATGGTCAAACAAAAGAGGCTTTTAACAACACATCACGTATCAAACACAAGTAACCATTATACTTATTATCTATATGGATAAAACTAGGGCTTATGATACCAATGAAAATAAGTATAAACAAACTGTGCTTCTAAGGTAAATGCTTAAAAGCAATAAAGATCTACCTGTTCATTTGCCAGAGCCTGTAATTTTTGCACTTCAGCTTTTAATAAGAAATTCATATTCTGTATGTCCTAGAACAAAAAGGAAAAATAATATTAGAATTATTTAATATAAAATTAGATTTTAAGTCGTATAATGTCTCTTTTCTACCTAAGCAAAGGTCTCAAAGCAGAAATCTCAAATTACCACTTCTTATCAGAAAGAAAACCATCAATTCCTGTTATTTAACATATTTCCCAAATTATTGTGAATAATATCATCTGAGAAAAGTCCTTTGAACTTCTCCTCTTAGAGGGCTAAAGAAGATTTTGTAGTTTAGAAAAGAGACAATTTCCAAATGAATTCTAGAGTATTTTCCAGGCTTCACAGACACTCGTACTGATGACAAGATCAGGATAATTCAATGCCTATAAAGTATTGTAGCCATTTATAAGAAGTACTGTACCTTAAGTTCCTCCTCTTTACTTGCTAAATGATCATGCTCATTTGCTAAAGAATCTTCAGTCTGTTTTATCTGCTTATCCTTTTCTGCAATCCTTTAAAAGGAAACAGATTTGCACATTCAATAAACATTTAGAAGTCAAGTCACAAATTAAAGGATTAGAAGCCTCAAGTATGATCAACCTTACTTAAGTAAATTTTCATATAACTGTACCTTCAATCTCTATAGACCCTTTCAGTTTAGTAGTTAACTGTCACATGCATTACTACAATTTCATAAAATACATACCCTTATTTTAAAACTTGAGGTCAAAGAAGTTAATAATTTAAGCTCACAAGCCTGGTAATGTCAAAAACATTTTTCAGGACTTCTGGACTTACGTGATCCATGTCTATACAAATTATACAATACATAACAAAAAAAAGAATTTTATTTTCGGCATATCACCATATAGTTAGATTGTTCTTTTTCAATGGCTCAGTCATGTCCGACTCTTTGTGACCCCATGGACTGCAGCATGCCAGGCTTCCTTGTCCTTCACTCTCTCCTGGAGTTTGCTCAAACTTAGGTCCATTGAGTCAACGATGCCATCCAACCATTTCATAGTTAGATACAGAGTAACTGTAACTACTTATTAGATACAAAAACTAACTTCCACTAATTTTAAATCCCAGTGATGTCTTCCACATAACTGCTAAAGGCCAAAGGAAAAAGAGTTTTTCCAACTCTTTTTATGACAAAGACATAAAAACACAGAATACACAATGCATAGGGGTAGAAGAGCTAAAGTTGTTTCAAATCTAGTTGACAGTAATTTTTGAACAAGTTAGAACATAAAATCAATCATAAGTGTAGAATCTAACAGATATAAGTTAGTGATGACTAAGCAATTTTAAGAGAAATACAGAAAGGCAGGCTTACACTTTATGTA
The DNA here is from genome assembly GCF_054371585.1 of Giraffa tippelskirchi. NCBI lineage: Eukaryota > Metazoa > Chordata > Mammalia > Artiodactyla > Giraffidae > Giraffa > Giraffa tippelskirchi. The sequence continues at coordinate 128,911,077 of NC_137281.1, read as the reverse complement.
ATTCTTCTGCTAGAGCTGAAGCGGAGGTCTAAGAAAGAAAAACAGTGTCAACATAAAAGCCTTTAAGAAAAAGTTCAAAAGTTGTACAATAATCATCACAATAGAGCTTTAAAAATTAAAAGAAATAAATGTATATAAAGTTAAGGAAGTAGCTGGCTCATGATGAATGTTCACTAAATAACAGCTATTATTCTGAAAGTAAATTTGATCAACAGCTTCCAGTATTAGGGAATTAGCATCATAAGACATATCTAATGAAATAAGTTGGCAGCTCTGAAAACTATTTAACTGACAGGTAACACATACACAGAAAAAAAAGCAGCAAAGGCTATTTTTCATTTATGCATTTCTCCTTAATAACAATTTCTAGTAATGAAATGATACCATTCATGATTAAGTTTAACAAGTCGTTTGATAAAGCCCATGTTCTTCTTTACTTTTCAAAGATACTAAGTATTTAATTTCTGATAAGTCTTCTAGAACTACCTCCCAGCTATAACTTAAGATCTCTATCCAATTTGAGTTAATAATTTACATACACACAAACATTCATACACACACAAACACCCTTTCCTATGTAATTCTTTCTCAATTAATTTTAGACAATAGTTCCTACAAAGAAAACAATTAGGGGAAAAAACCCCAAAAAACCTGTTTGCAGTTTTGGGATTTTCAACTTGCCTGAACCTTAAAAACAAGCTTTTAATGTTAGAACTACTTTTTGCACAGAAAAGTGACTTCTGTTCTATATTACTTTTCCTACAAGCAATTTTTAGAATTTTAAGTTGAAAAACTGAAATTAAAATTCACAGTATGTATATTATGGAAACAAGCTAACAAGTTGAGTATGTAAAAGTTTCTTCTCTTCTTAATGTTATACTATTTATATTCTAAAGGCTATGTATCTATATCTATCTATCTATCATATTACACAACGATGCCAAAAAACAACAGGTTTAGTGAATATTTAATGAATACTTTTAATACATAAACCGTTATTCTTGATAACATTTGGCCAATTCCTTCTTTTTTGTGACAGGATGGTGGACATTTTTTTCCCCTCCTAAGGTTAAAAACTCTCTAACCCACCTTCCCATTAGTCAGATTTGGATTTCTTTAGTACTGTTCTCTCACAGCACTAAACGTGATTATCAGAGCACTTACCACTCAGGATCAGCCAGTTGAATTCACTGACTAGTCACCCAACTAATCCAGTGCACGGCACTGAACAGGCACTCAAATTATTTACACAGCTAGGAAGCTATTAGTAATGACAAGCAATAAGAAAGCACCATTACCTGGGCTGCTATCTGGGAATGGAATTGTTGAATTTGAGCTTTCAACGCCTCATTCTGCTCCAAAATATCCTTTCAAAAACCAAAAAGGAGAGGGAAGAAGTATGCTGTTAAAAATGCCAATGTATATGAACAAAATGAGTTATAGGTACATCTGTTTATCTTTTAAAGGTACTCTTAGATTCCAAAAGGCACCATTTTAAATAACAATGATGAGGTACTCTATTCTCAGAGCTAATTTATAAAGCAGAAATTAAGAATACATTGTACTGTTCCTAATCTAATACAAAAAGCATAAGACTGTGGGTAAAGGCATCTTTGAGCACATATTCAGACCATATTGTGACAACTGCTCAAAGATTAAAAATAAATTTTTCATCCCCACTCCAAAATTAGGATAAGGAAGGCTATCCTCTCTTTCCTACACAAGACACATCCAACCACTGCCCATCTTTATTACTTTTTAAAAAGGGAAAATTAGATACCTGAACTTGCATTTGTAGAGACTCTTCTTTGTTCACCCTTTTTTGCTCCGATTCCATTAATTGCATTAGTCTTTGCTCCAACTGTTGTTTTGATACCAAGGTATCTGTAAGCTTACTATGCAGACTCTGTACTTCATTTTCTTTGGCCACAAATTTAGTCTGTAGATCTAACAAAACATTGCATTTTACAAAGGTCTCTTCCCTTGCCTGGTTACTGCTACTCATCTTTAGAGCAGGCTTATCTCCCCTGGAATATTCCCCTTTTGAATCTCTCCTGTGCTTCCCCACCTGTATATGGCTCCCCTGAGCAGCCTATCCTTACATTTTTCACAGCACCTGCCACACTGTACTAATTCACCTCTTCTCCCAAAGAGTGAGCTTTTTGAGATCACAGATTGCCTTTTCTCTATATCCAGAGCTATGCCCAAGGCTTGACACAAAATACATAATAAATGTGTTAACTGAACAGTATATGAATGTTTAAAACTGCTATGTCATTTCTTAAAAGCATTCTTAATTTCCCCAAAGATGTTTTAGTAAGTTATTCAGTGAATTTCTTGCCAATTCCTCATACTCTCATACCTGGAGAACAGAGAAAGATGCTGAAGGCTGACAAATGTCCTGGTGCAGGAAGAAGTAATTAAAACTTTTCTGCCTACTTCTATTCTTAGCAATAGTCCCAAAACAAGAAAATGAGAAACAAAAACAGTCTTTGACACAATTAGAAAATAAATATAACTCCAAATCACAAGAAATTAAGATAAAATAAATGGAGAGCTGATCACTGACTTGGCAAAGATGAGGAAGGGTAAAGTAAAAGCTCAAGAAAACAGCAATTCCTGAGAGTTGTCTCCCCATTCTATAACACAAATAATTCTAAAACAGGGGAGGAAAAAACAAACAAAAACATACCACACTACCACCAAGGACAGGCAAACAGAGAGAAAAAAAATGTATATATGAGTGTGTTACATAGTTTTAAGAAAAGTTAAGGTGTCACTTCTTTAACAAGACACTAATAACAGAATGGAACACAACTCAAAAAAGAACTCCTGAAAATTAAACATGTAATGGTAACATCCAGAATTAGAATCAGGAGAGCATATTTCTTACCAAATTAGGAGAAGTTAAAACACCAAATTAATACCTCCAAAATTCTCTGGGGAAAACTATTTCCAACCTAGAACTCCACATCCAAATTACCCATTAAGCATGAAAATAGAAAAACTAAAAACATTTTCAGATACTCAAAGCCTCAAGAAATGTACTTTGAGGTATATTCTTACAGAGCAACTAAGAGATACACTATTAAATGAGGGAGGAAAGCAAAAAAGATGGCAGTGACATAGGATCCAGAAAACAGAGTAAACAGACTAAAGGAAGTCTCAGAAGACAGCTTTCAAGTCAACAAGTAGAAAGCAACAAGTACTGGAGCAGAAAGAAGGACTCCAAAGGCATAGCCCCAGGAAAAACTGACAGCTTCACCAGTATCTAACATGTTGAGAGGCTGGGGGAAGCAGAGAGGTTAAGGAGTTTAACCTTAGGTAAAATTTGAAACAATAAAACAAAGATCAAGCAAGTTAAAAATATAAAGCAGGAACTTCCCTAGTGGTCCAGGGGTTAAGAATCCACCTTGCAATGCAGGGGATGCAAGTTCAATCCCAGGTGGGGGAACTAAGATCCTACATACCATACCACAGAGCAGCACAACTACTGAATACTGAAGCCTGCACACCACAACTAGTGTGTATACTGCAACAGAAAGATCCCATATGCTGCAAGGAAGGTCCTGCATGTGCCAACTATATATATGCTGCTAAGTCACTTCAGTCGTATCCGACTCTGTGCGACCCCATAGACGGCAGCCCACCAGGCTCCGCCATCCCTAGGATTCTCCAGGCAAGGGCGCTGGAGTGGGTTGCCGTTTCCTTCTCCAGTGCACGAAAGGAAAAAGTGAAAGTGAAGTCGCTCAGTCATGTCCAACTCTTAGCAACCCCATGGACTGCAGCCTACCAGGCTCCTCCATCCATGGGATTTTCCGGGCAAGAGTACTGGAGTGGGGTGCCATTGCCTTCTCCGAACTATATATATACATATATATATAGCAATAATTAACTTCAGGAAATTAAAAACATTGCTCAAGAATCTAAATATTGAGCCAAAGGGAAATGCCTAGGGGTAAAAAATATCAGAGGAAACCAAAGGTCTAATACAGAGCCAAAACTCTGTATGATCTACTCTTGTGTTTGGAACTGTATTTTACTATTAGCTCACCACCACTTTCATGGGAGGAAGGCAGACAGAGATAAACACACGATTACAAGCTCCATTATCTCCTACATGAATTCATCAAATTAAGAATAAATAGTGAAAGTTATCATTAAGTAGACAGTTTTCAGTCAACTACTTGGAATGGTAATGCTCTCACCATTTTTCTCTTCACAATATAGGAATGAGTCCTTCTTAGAAAAAAATAAAGAAAGAAAGAACTGATTATGGAATGAGAGAGAATAACCACAGAAATGGAACACATACAGATTCCTACTACCCTGTTTATGGACTATAATTTTATCTGCAACTTAATACCTCAGATAAAACCAGTAGAGGCTTATTTTTTAAACCCTAAGAAATACTAAAGAAATAAAAGTATTCAAAGTGTAAAAGCTATTTTTATTGAGCTATAACCAAAATGCCAATTTATACTTTCTTCACGTATGGAGAGAGGAGGAAATTTTACCCAGAATTACATAGTAACTTTATGTGAATATTTCTTCCCCTTACCTTGCTGAGCTGCTTCATGCTCTGCTGTTCTCTTCCTGATATAGCTCTGGAATTCTTCCCACCTCCTCTCAGCTTCTTGAAGTTGAACCTGGGGAAAGGATAAGTCAGCACAAACACAGGATTTCAACTTACAGAAAAAAAAGCATCCTCTATCTTTACTGTTGTGCCATAAAACTGCTTCTTCCAACAACTAGTCACTAGTCTCCCACACTTGAATAACATAGGCAGATGTGCTCAGCCTCATAATATGCACAGATATTATCAGTCACAGCCATTCTACCCTCCAATATACAGGATTTACAGATCAGAAATTTCAGAAACTCCTTATTTGTGCTGATGAATCAATATAGCTACTACTATGTATATATCTGACTCACTTAGCTATGATGAGCTTTCCAATAATCTTCCTTCAGCTGATAGGCTTTTCAAAAGACGGGATGATATCTTTATTGCTAACCTTTAGTAGGTTCCTAAAATTCTTATTTTGAGGTATAGCACAACACTTCAATTATGACTATAATATTTAATGTCATTAATCTACTTATCCATATCCATAGAGCACAAACATCTTATTTACAAATGCCACCAGCAAATATATTAGCAAGACAAATATTTATTAAAAGAAAGGACAACAATATCACTCTCCATAGGGACCCATGAAAACTTCAAGAAAACACAAATTATGGTACTTTCTACATTTAATTATCCTCAAAGCCCTTTTAACCTCTACTACTCTGGAACTGGTATTAAGGTATATCATCTATATTGATGACTTAGGTAGGAATCTATCCAATACATTTAACTTACAGAAACTGAACTATATGTTCAACAAATCCTCTCCCCTGTACAAGGAGGAACAGACAATTCTACTCATCACTCTACTCAATATGCACAGGTTAAAATGTGCAAGAGAAATGAGTCCACTCCTCTCTCTCAGTCAGCCTAAGCAACCCCATGCATGTCTTCTCAGTATAAGCATCTAATGGCACCAAGTGCCACTCTGGTGTCTAAAGAAACCGCGTGATTTTTTTTTCTACTATGGCTCAAGTGAAAGCAACTGGAGTATTACTTGGCCTCGTGCTCAAGCAACAGAAAATCATCTATTCCAATGCTGAAATAAAAACAGGCTCTACTAAACTTACTTAGAGATCCAAGTTATTAATAAGTGATGCTGAAGGTGATTTTAACTACCTATCAAAAATCTGATTTTTGTCTTATACATGTACATGTAGACCCTCACCTCCACACATAAGGTGAAATTCTGTTTATGCCTGTCAATCAGCTAATATCAATTTTCATATCTTTAAATAGTCTTTAACTTCAAACTTAAGCCTGTATTCAGTTCTTTCATTAGTGTACATGTTTCTACACAGGCAGAGCACTAAGACTACAAGTCCCATTAAGCCTCAGACTGCATCTCTCAAAAGCTATATACACTCTCAGGTCATGGGATTGGAAAGCCACATTATTTATGAAATGATAAATAAAGGTAATGTTTCACCTTCAACTGAGTAACTGCTTGCTCAGCATTCTTCTTTTGGACTTCCTCTTGCTGTAGCTTTCCTGTTTTCTCAGTCAGCTCATTCACCAACCTAGCATAATCCTGGCGCAGTTTGTTTAGTTCAGCAGACTGCCTGAAAACAGTTAACTGGATTAGGAACCTTCCATTATTACAAACACATGTAAATGAGTAAAGAAAAAAATGTGAGTTCTGCTGAGTTAGTGATTCCACTTATAGATAAATGACAATTAATGCTCTGAAGTGAAGTGAAGTCGCTCAGTCGTGTCCGACTCTTTGCGACCCCGTGGACCGTAGCCTACCTGGCTCCTCCGCCCATGGGATTTTCCAGGCAAGAGTACTGGAGTGGGTTGCCATTTCCTTCTCCAGGGGATCTTCCCTACCTAGGGATCGAACCTGGGTCTCCCGCGTTACAGGCAGACGCTTTACCCTCTGAGCCACCAGGGAAGCCCCCATTAATGCTCTGAGTGTCTACTAATAGTGAATTTGGTTGAATGTAATCTCTGAATCATTCTGATGGCAATAATACAAATACTAAAATTACCATAAAGTAATCAAGAAAAACGGGTAACCACACACCATGAGCACGAATCAACAGTATCACTCTCAAATCAGTGTTCTGAATCAACCAATCAGAATAGTTATTCTATGTAAGCATGCTTCTAGTCTTCCCTAAGGCTGTTTCTCAAAGTATGGCACTGTGCATGCTTGCGTGCTCAAGTACGGCTCAGACCAACTAAATCACTATCACAAGGAATGTGTCTTAACATGCAGATTCCAGAACTCTACCTCAAAGCCACTAAATCATAAACTTAAAAGGATAAGACTCAAGAATATGATTTGTAGCTAACATGCCAGATATTCTTCATAATAATCAAGTTTGAGAACTACTGTTTAAGGAAACAGAAGCTTTAAAACTTGCTAATTCGGTCTCTTAAATTTGTAAGCTATTCCACTGGTGGTACTAGTATTTATCATACAGTTTAACTGAAGAGGTTCTTCAAAAGCAAGAGGATAGGTTTTGAAAATTCATTCATTTTAAAAACAAGTGTAAAGAACTAAAGTCTAACCAATTACTATCAAACACCATTTTGGTGACTGAAGAAAACACTCTACCATTCAATGAAAATACTGTCATTTTATTAAAAGTAAAGCATTTGGGAACATACTTGCTTTCTAGTTGGTTTGTAGTGTTGCTGACAGCGTCTCTCAATATGCCATTTTCCTGCTTCAAGTGAGCTATCTCTGCCTCCATCTGCTCACGAACTTGCTGGAACTAAAATTATTTTACACACATAAGATTTAGAAAACAATAACTGCCAGAGCTAACCTCAAAGAAAATTTATCATGATGAAAAGTAAAAAAGCATCAATAGAATAAAGTCTGGATATCCTTCTCAAATAAATATAAGCAAATTTAAAGGATAAATTTTGATAGTGACAGATACAAAGTAAATATAAGTTGTCACAGTATTCAAGAAAGCAAGTAGATGCTGGCTGCTATCATATGCAAAATAAATACCTAAGATGCTGTTTTAGAACTGAAAGATATTTTTAGAAATCTTTCCTACACAAGACTCATATAGAACTGAAACTGTATTGATCCTAGAATATGTCAATTAAGTTAGCAATATTTTAATAAAAGATTTTAGTAATCAGAAGTTTAAAGACTGAAAATATGTTTGAAACATTTACATTAAATTACAAATTGAGCCATATCCAAATAGATGGCAAATTCACTATACAAAAATCTACTTGCTAAAACATCTGGCTTCTAGTTTTTTATTTCAGAATTATAGAATCAAAAGACAACACTGAAACTTACATTCCCACATCCTCACTTTAGTATGTGAAAAAATCTTAATAATTTTTAGTAAACCTATTCAATTAAGAAGAAAAAAAGTATATGTTGCTGATTCTCAGAAAACTTATCATATAATAACTATATCTTGGCCTCTATAAGCAATCAAGTTCAAAAAAAGAAATAATCACTTCAAAACCCTTAACCTTCAATAAAAGATATTGAAACTACTTTTCAAATGAATGTAAGTCAGAATTAAGAGGGAACTAGATCACATGAGGTTAGGAAAAATCAGTTCTTCAATAACCTGGTTAATGGAAAAGAATATTTCAAAAGGCTGGGGGCTGGGAAGATGGAGGATTGAGCCAAATGAAAGCATCAAAGTAGTGGATGGGTTAAGAACCTGAGGAGAGATTCATTCCTTTTTTTTTCATTATTAGTGGCATTTCCACAGAAAATACTACTGGAATTCTGATAACAGTAAAGAACTTTTCATTTTTCAGCAGACTACTAATGTGATCGAAGCAGTATTTTACAAATAAAAATCTTGTGCTGATTATTCATTAGATTGGAAAAGAGACCTATTAAGAATGCTATTAACTGGGGCTCCGTAACAGCCTAGAGGGGTGGCAATGGATGGGAGGTGAGAGGGAGATTCAAAAGGGAGGGGAGATATGTACATCTATGGTCAATTCATGTTGATGTATGACAGAAATCAAACCAATATTGTAAAGCAATCAATCAACTTAAAAAAGTAAAAAATAAATTACCTTCTCTAAAAATAAAAAAGAATGTTGTAATTATGCTAGTAAGAAATAATAAACTAAGGTCATATCTAAAAACTGAATGCAAGAATAACTAGAAATAAAGTAACTTCAAGATTTTAAAACAAATTGTAGATTGGGCAAGGGAGCGAGAATTCAAAGGATTCAAGCATAAGAATAATAATGCTTCAAAACATTAGAAAATAAAAACAACCTGACCAAAGTTTGATTTTACACACATGTTAATTTTGAGGTGACAACAAGCACTTTCAAACTGAAGCATCAGCTGGCAATGGAAACAATTTCAAAAAAAAAATCATTGATCCACAAGGTTCAATTAAGGGGAGTATTATAAGCCCACTTGACAAGCAAGCCAAACCATATTCTTCAATAGCCTTTTTATCAATAATAAAGATGATATTTCAATGGAAGGGAGGGTGAGGAAACAAAAGAAGAAAGAAAACAACGAAAAATCACTGGTCCAGACCTAACAGAAACCATGAAAATGGATTAACACTGTAAGAGATAGTAAGCACTGAACCCTCTAAAATGTTGAAAGAAAACAGGCAAAAATAAGAACACCAAACTGAAGGTCACGTAAGCTAAAACCATTATCATTCCCTCTCTTCTCCACTGCATCACCAAGCCCTATCTACTACCTCTTTCTTATCAAATAAATGCCCTCATTATCAATGTCTTGACTTAAGGTTTTTGTTCTCTGACTTGGATTCCGGCAAAAGTCCTCCAACTATCCCTTGTTCCACTCTCCACACTGCTGTCACTCTCCATCCTATGTCAGAGTAATAATTTAAAATACTATAAACACATTGCTGGGTTGCTTAAACTCCTTCACTGGCCCGCCAGTTCTCAGGTATGTTGTTCAGTTGCTCAGTCCTGTCCGGCTCTTAGCGAACCCATGGACTGCAGCACACCAGGCTCCCCTGCCCTTCACTATCTCCTGGAGTTTGCTCAAATTCATGTCCATTGACATGTCTTCAGGTATACAAGACCTTATTTCTCTAGATCTCTTCATTCCAGCCCTGAATGCCAAATATCACAACTATTACTATATTTCTCATAAGCTGTTATCTCTAGACAACCTTTATCAAAAACACCTGGAGTACACTCATTAAAAAGCTCAATCCTGGGCCCCAAAAGAGACCTACTGAACCACCTATCTCTCAGGATGGGAAGGAATTTCACTGGGTAATAAGCCTTATACCCAGTGCCCATTCCTTCACTTTCTTTCCTGACAATGACTAATTGTTTCCAAAGAATCAACAAAGTCTGTTTATCATTGCTAACAAGTCTTCCCTAACAGTCCTTCTGTTCCCCACCTCTCATCTCCATTGTTCCAAAGCACCAGATGCTTATCTCTTTTGTAATAGAGTATTTACTTGTCAGCTTCCAGCCTCCCCACCTAAAAAAGTTGCTTACTTAAGGAGAGGGAGCCAGTTTAATTAGCCATTTATACCAAAGCCAGCACAGGGCACTTAAAAGTTTGCTAATAAAATGAATACAACTATTTAATTTTGTATTTAAAGAATGTTGAATAAAATCCTACATTATAACTTTACTTCCACTTCACTTTTCAAAGAACAAAAATATACCTTCATCTGCATCTGTTGAGTCTCTTGATAACTGACATGCATTTTGTTTTGAAACACATTATGTTCCTTTTCTAACGTTCCAATCCGATCTTTCATCCTTGCTATAACCACACTGCTTCTTTCTTTTTCTGCCATCATTTCCTAGAAGAGTAAATTAGAAAAAAAAAAAAAATTTATGAAAAACTTGTTACTTAAAAAATAAGAACAAGGTTTTACTAAGAAAACATATTTAACATCAGTAAAAATGATGTCAGCAAAACAATCATGAATTCTGAAATAAGTACTTGCTTAAAAACCAAGGTCAAAGGTTTAAAATAAAATTGTCTTCTACATCTCTTTCTTTTTTTTGGAAAAAATAATTTTATTATAATGCTACCACATTATATATATATATACCACATAAAAATAACTTTTATTTCTTTCATCTCTGGTTGGTTGGTTGGTTTAGTCGCTAAGTCGTGTCCGACTCTTGCGACCCTATAGACTGTAGCCTGCCAGGCTCCTCTGTCCGTAGGGTTCTCCAGGCAAGAATACGGGAGTGGGTTTGTCTTCTACATCTTACCTGCTCTTTATACCAATTCCCTTTCATAAACACTTAGCTGCTCTGTTTACTCACATTTCAAATGTACTTTTGGTCTAACTATTAAAGAGCTGAATGTGGGGTTAAATCCTACATCTAACTTGATTATAAGAACCATTTTTAAAGCAAAACAGTTAATTACTCATTATTTCCAGGTACCAGCTCTCTTTTGGAGTACAGAAAAGGCCCCCGGGGGAAAAAAAAAATCGTCAAGAAGACAAAAGTCTCTTTCCTATGGGAAGAGATAAGGATATGTTTATAGCAGAACAGGGAAAGTAAAACTTAGAAAGTTTTATTATCTTCCCAAGTCAAACATTAAAAGAGTGATTTCGTTTTGTGTTGCAAGTATTATGAACTCCTAGAAGAAATATTAATTACTAAAATGCAAGAAAGTCAAGCAACTTTAAAGTTACCTGTAGGTATGATCAGTCCATTTCTGCTGTTTTAAGAAACTGCTTGATAAACTTTAAGATTTTCATTTAACTAAGAGCTGTCCATTAGCATGAGTTTATTTACATGTGCAAACTGTTTTACTGATGTACATAATACATTTAAGAAAAGTATACACAACACATCTTAAGTATACAGCTCAATGAGTTACACAAAAGTAAAGATTGTTTTTCTAATTTTTAAAAAAATCAGAAAATTATAGTTTCTAACCTTATGGAAATACTTATTTTAGCAATCATAATTGATTAATCTTAATCTGACTGTTTTCCACTGACTTTCTTTTATTCACCTCAAATTAACAGAAAAGATTCTATATTCAAACGAGGCTATTCTCATAATGTAATCAAGTAGCTACATAAATGACAGTGAAATAAACTTCATTTATTCTACTGTATTTAACACCTAAAAGGAGAAAAAGCACTTCAGGAAAAATGAGACTACATTTACTATAGAATTTCAATTATGTTCTCAGTCTACATGATCTTTTAAAACGTAACTGACAGAATATCATATTAGTTTTGAGTATATAATGATTCAACACTTGTATTTATTGCTAAATCATTACCACCACACATAGTTACAAATTTTTTCTTGTGATCAGAACCCTTCTAGCAACTTTCAAATATACAATACAGTATTAATAACTATAGTCACCATGCCGTATATTACCTCCCCTGGACTTACATATTTTATAACTGGAAGTCTGTACTTTTATTTTTTTTTTTAAAGATTTTTTTTTAAACCTCTCAGAGTAAAAAGAGTTTAAAGAATTTCACTGATTAAAAACTACCTATGTAAGTTTCACATTTATCTGATAAATTGGATTTAAATAAGATCACACTGAGTTTTGTGCTTCTATAGAATAATTCTAGGTCAGAACCAATTGAAACATGCTCCCAGTGTCTAAATGCTTCCATTATTCTGAAATTAGTACACCTACAAGTACTGCTATTTTAAATTCACAATTTGACTATGGGATATAATGCCATGAAATAGTGGTATTTCCACCACTTAAATTCTAAAAGAAAATTACTTTCACTGGGTGTCAATTTATTACACAAATAAATGAGGAATTATGAACAATTTCTAAAATCCTTCACTGCCTCTGATTCAGAAAGTATATTCAGAAAGTATAACCCTTAAGTACAAGTCTTCACCTGGGTTAACTGCTTACACCGATCCTTCATGGTGGCAGCATCTTCCTTCAGAGCAGTGACTAACTTGTCTTTTTCTTGCAGTTGATGAACAAGTGTGGTCAGCTCTCCTTTACTGCACTACAATTGAGAAATCAATACAGAATTGTTAATAATTAACAACGGCTAATGAAAATTATGAAAATGAACTATCTGATATGAAGTGTTCTTAGGCCAAAGCAGAGTTCACTATTACATATAAAATAGAATGGCTGCCAAACACTGGCAGTGCAGTATCATTCAGAAAAATCACTACATCATTACATGTTCTGATGTATACAGTAGGACACATATCAATCAACAAACAGATTTTTACAAAGAATTATAGACTTCCATTTTTAAACACAAAGTCGAGACAGTACTCTCTCTCACCTAAAAGATCAAAAAAGGAACATGAAACCTAAAGCAAACTGAACTAAAATATATCAACTGTAATGTCAAAGCATAATATCAGGAAAGACTGCCAAAAGTAGTGGAGATCAAAGCAGATGCTCAACAACCCTGCCAGAATATACCCAAGACTACAGAGGTGCCATGGGTTACATAGCTCTCTGAAGTTAACAAGCATTCACTGAAAGGTAAAACCAACAATCCCCCATTTGGTATCAGGCACAAGCACAAAGACAGAAGGTAGGAATTTTCTTGCTAGGAGGTCTCAAGAAGCAGAAGTAGAAATATAGAAGATATCAGACAGATAAACCTAATTCAAAGAGGGCAGCTAAACAGTGAGGCAGTTACGAGAGATTCTCTACAGTGAGATTCTCTTCAGTGAATGAAGTTTTTCATCTGAGAAAGAAAGGCTCATAGCCCAAGGAGAACTATGGGGCCTGGCCTTTCATTATCAACCTCTAGACACAGAGATGATGCAAGAGAAACACCTCTCATTGGAAAAGGGGTATTAATGAAAAAGAAATAAAACAGGGTCTATGTAAGATACGAGAAAAAAGCAAGAAAACCAATAAGAAAAACCAAATGCCACGTGCAGAAAAATAACTCAAAAAAGATGGTCAAGAACAGACAAAAACTGTGATTAAAAAATATCACCATTACTTTTTAAAGTCTAACATACCAACAATTTTTGAAAATAAGCGGAAGAACAGAAAAGAAATAATTCACAAGAAATAATTCAGAAGAAAAATCAGACCACAGAATGAGATGAAATATGAGTTGGCAAAACCCAAAGTAGAAATTAAAAGTAACACCATATGAGATATATAACCCAATTAGAAGCAGCAACCAGAAAAAGACATGTTGCTGAAAACACAGAAGACACAAAGTTCACAGTGTAGAGAAGTAAATAAAAATAAGTGGAAATAAACCAAAAGCTTTACCTTTTATGACCAAAATATGAAAAATAAAGACAACAGGTAAAGAAGATCCAGTTCAGTCCCTCAGTTGTGTCCAACTCTTTGCGACCCCATGGACTGCAGCATGCCAGGCTTCCCTGTCCATCACCAACTCCCGGAGCTTGCTCAAATTCAGGTCCATCGAGTCAGTGATGCCATCTAACCATCTCATCCTTTGTCGTCCCCTTCTCCTGCCTTCAATCTTTCCCAGCATCAGGGTCTTTTCAAATGAGTCAGTTCTTCCCACCAGGTGGCCAAAGTATTGGAGCTTCCGCTTCAGCATCAATCCTTCCAATGAATCTTCAGGACGGATTTCTTTTAGGACTGACTGGTTTGATCTCCTTGCAGTCCAAGGGACTCCCAAGAGTCTTCTCCAACACCACAGTTCAAAAGCATCAATTCTTTGGCGCTCAGCTTTCTTTATGGTCCAAATCTCACATCCATACATGACTACTGAAAAAAACCATAGCTTTGACTAGACAGATCTTTGTCGGCAAAGTAATGTCTCTGCTTTTTAATATGCTGTCTAGATTGGTCATAGTTTTTCTTCCAAGGAGCAAGCGCTTTTTAATTTCATGACTGCAGTCACCATCTGCAGTAATTTTGGAGCCCAAGAAAATAAAATCTGTCACTGTTTCCATTGTTTCCCCATCTATTTACCATGAAGTGATGTGACTGGATGCCATGATCTTCGTTTTTGAATGTTTGGTTTTAAGTCAGCTTTTTCACTCTCCTCTTTCACCTTCATCAAGAGGCTCTTCAGTTCCTCTTTGCTTTCTGCCATAAGGGTGGTGTTATCTGCCTACCTGAATTTATTGGTATTTTTCCCAGCAATCTGGATTCCAGCTTGTGCTTCATGCAGCCCAGCATTTCTCATGATGTACTCTGCATAGAAGTTAAATAAGCAGGGGGACAATATACAGCCTTGATGTACTCCTTTCCCAATTTGGAACCAGTCCATTGTTCCATGTCCACTTCTAACTGTTGCTTCTTGATGTGCATACAGATTTCTCAGGAGGCAGGTCAGGTGGTCTGGTATTCCCATCTCTTGAAAAATTTTCCAGTTTGTTGTGATCCACACTGTCAAAGGCTTCAGTGTAGTCAATAAAACAGAAGTAGATGTTTTTCTGGAACTCTCTTGTTTTTTCTATGATCCAATGGATGTGGGCAATTTGATCTCTGGTTCCTTTGCCTTTTCTATATCCAGCTTAAACATCTGGAAGTTCTTGGTTCACGTATTGTTGAAGCCTCGCTTGGAGAATTTTTAGTACTACTTTGCTAGTGTGTGAGATGAGTACAACTGTGTGGTAGTTTGAACATTCCTTGGCATTGCCTTTCTTTGGGATTGGAATGAAAACTGACCTTTTCCAGTCCTATGGCCACTGCTGAGTTTTCCAAATTTGCTGGTATGTTGAGTGCAGCACTTTCACAGCATCACCTTTTAGGATTTGAAATAGCTCAACTGGAATTCCATCACCTCCACTAGCTTTGTTCATAGTGATGCTTCCTAAGGCCCATCTGACTTTGGACTCCAGGATGTCTGGCTCTAGGTCAGTGATCACACCATCGTGGGTTATTTGGGTCGTGAAGATCTTTTTTGTATAGTTCTTCTGTGTATTCTTGCCACCTCTTCTTAATATCTTCTGCTTCTGTTAGGTCCATACCGTTTCTGTCCTTTATTGAGCCCACCTTTGCATGAAATGTTCCCTTGGAATTTCCAATTTTCTTGAAGAGATCTCTAGTCTTTCCCATTCTATTGTTTTCCTCTATTTCTTTGCACTGATCACTGAGGAAGGCTTTCTTATCTCTCCTTGCTATCCTTTGGAACTCTGCATTCAAATGGGTATATCTTTCCTTTTCTCCTTTGCCTTTAGTTTCTCTTCTTCTCTCTGCTATTTGTAAGGCCTCATCAGACAACCATTTAAAAATAAAGACAACAGGCAACAGGCAAAGAAGATACAACTTACGCTTAATTAATACCCATATTTCAATTCTTTTAAAGGACACTGAATCTCCGGGTTGAAAAGACATGCTTTGTCCAAGGGAATATTTATAGAAAAGTCAATGCAAAGCCACATTAAATAAAGAAGTTTATGACAAACGAACTGATATCAAGCTTTGAACCAACCATTAAGCTGTAGAATTAAGACTGAAACAATCATAAAAGGTACAGTCACAAAACAAACATTAAATATATAAGTACAAATGCTATAATTTTAAAAAGTGGATAGGAAAGGAAAAGAGAAAGTAGGAAAATTTTAAATAGACTTCCTCTTATTATATCACATGGGGCCTAATAGTTAATAAGTTTGCATTGGAAGAAATCACATAATGGAGGCAATTATATTTAAAGGCCAACATGAGGAAATTAATAATCAACTAAAACTTATCAAATACATTTTAAATATTTTCTTACTATTTATCACATGTAATTAACATGTTAAGCAATTACTTTATGCTAGAACTTTAAGCATCTATTGTGTACTATCTCATTTAATTCTCAAAACCTTATTATCACTCCCATTTGAAAAACAGGGAAACTGAGGCACTGAGGTTAAGCAACTTCTCTAAAGCCACCAAGCTCAAAATAGTAACATATAGATGTGAATCTTAGGAAATGTGACCCTACAGCCCAGGATCTCAACCTATACTCTAAACACAAAACAGAAGTGTCTTATAACTTAAACACAAAGTTTTTAAACACAAAATGCCTTTGTGTTTAAGTTATAAGACACTTCTGTTTTGTGTTTAGAGTATAGGTATGTATGTGTACATACATACACAGAGCATCTCCTCTACAACTCTGTAAAACCCCTCTAGCTTCTGTTTTCCTCTTCGCATCTATGCTTATTCAAAGTGGAGACTGTCACCTTCCTTATTCATCCACCACTTATTTATAGTCTAGTAGTACAATGAAAGTGCTTTCACTAAGGATATCAAATCCATTTTTTCAATCCTTATTCTCCCTCATCGCTCTAAAGCATGTCACTGGTGATTTTTACCACCACTGCTGGACTCTCTACCCTTCCTAAGCATCTGTGATTCCAGTTTCCTGGTGTTTTTTCTCTCAGTATCCTTTGTGGTGGCTTTCCTTGACCTTTAAATACTGATGCTTCTCAAGGTTCATCCCTGAGCTTTCTTACTTCTCCGCACATCCTCTCTAGACTAACATACATCCCCTATATGTACTGGTGACAGTTGATTACTTTCTGAAACTACTCCCAATGCAAACTATTTTTCAACTCCACAGAAATATATATTCAACTGTGAAATGATTATAACCACTTAAAAGTTCCAAAGTATGCCTAAAACAACTCCCTAAAAATTTTCAAAACCCTCTGCTCTCTCTTCTTCTGCAACGTATTCATGAATAACCATTCTCACAATTTACCCAGTTACTCCAGAGAGCAAAAGCAAACATTAATTCTAGACTCTTCTTCAGCCACCTTATCTAATCAGTCAGCAAGTCCTCTAACTCCTCTCTCTCTACCCCACACCTATGCTTGTATTCCTGCATTTATCTTCCCCCTTTCTCTGAGGTGGTCTTTATCAGATGTGAATATTCACCTATAGCCAGGATCTTGAAATCTACTAAAAGGTCTGACCAAAACTCAATTTTTATGACATGAAAAGAGAGTAATTAAACTCACCTAGTCTTTTCCTGATACAGGGGATCTACAAGGGCACTGAGTCCCTGAAGATAAGAACAGAACCACTCCCTGAGAAAGCCAGAACAAGATTTACTTGAAAGCCAAAGGTTCCAAGAAAAAGGAAAAAATGTAAAGTTTCAAAATGCTCACTCCATTTCAAAACATTATCTTTAACAATTCCCAACTTCCTTCTCAGCCTACCTAATATAGCTATCAAGGGGAGTCTGACTAATCTCTAGAGTTCAAAGCTGTCCCAAGCAATAAAATGACTGTTCTTGCATCCATAAACCACCAACCACAACCTTAGCCAAAACAGAAACACCTGAACCAATTAATTTTAAAAAGGAGTAACTTCAAACAGTTAGTAACTAACTTCAGCTGGAGGTTCTTCCCTGCTAGGAGATTTTCTCAAACCTCTAAGAATTTTTTTAAGATATATTAAGATATACACACTTGCAAGAAAGTTCCTCGCAAGAGACTTATCTGACTTTGGATAGAAAGTCATACAGTTATCACACTTATTCTGAGGATCCTTGAACACATCCTTTACTCTGAACCATTGCTGGCACCACACGGAGACTAATAAGCATACTACATTGTAAAATGCCACAGATTTGTAAAACATTATCAGCAGATACTTGGAAATATGGACAGACATAATGTCATCACAAATGCTATGACAAAAAAATTTAGACGGTTACAAGAAAGTCTATGAGGGAGAATAATTTAGACTAGGAATTCAAATTAGCCTTAAATGAGGAAATGATATTTAAATGGAAACTTGAAGGAGGAATTAACCAAAGGAAGAAGTTTGGGGGTAAGGGCTTAGGAGTTTTATGACAATCCAGACAGAAGAGAACATTTGGTAAGCTTTAATGAGAGGATGAGGAAAATATCATGAGATAAAGCTATAGAGATAAGACATAGGCCTTTGAAGGAATCTAGATTATGTTTTAAGTGCAAAGAGAAAGGCATCCAAAATGTTTTTAAAGCAATGAATAATATAACCTGATTTACCCCTTAGAGGTTACCTTGGAACCGTGTAGAAAAAATAGATCAGAAGGCTACAGGGAATACAGAAACATCAACTAGGAGAATACTGACGATAATCAAAAGAGAAGTGATGGTTTCGAATAGGGTGGTCTTTAAGAAAAAATGGAAGCCACTAAAGGTTTTAAAGCAGAAAAGTGTTAGGAGTATGTGTGCTTTAAAAAAAAAAAGTGTTAGTTGCTCAGTTGTGTCCGACTTGTTCCGATCCCATGGACTGTAGCCCACTAGGCTCCTCGTTCATGGGATTTTCCAGGCAAGAATACTGGAGTGGGTTGCCATTTCCCTCTCCAGGGGATCTTCTCAACCCAGGGATCAAACCCAGGTCTCTCACATTGCAGGCAGACTTCACCGTCTGAGCCACCAAGGAAGACCTAAGAATGGTTAAGTCCACTATTTAATATTGAACACCAGATACCATGTCATCTTATCTCACACAAGTAACACTTAAAAACTTGTCACTTTCTGCAATATGCCATAGTACACATGATATAATAGTGAATATAATAAAATGAGAAATTCAATAGCAGCTTCATGGATTTTTTTCAAGTTTTAGTCAGTCATAGCAATGATTTTATCATTCAAAGCATTTATTTTAAAAAAGTAATATCACACACACACAAGAAAGATTCCCAGACGCTTTGAATGGTGCTATCTTCAATCATAAAAACATTCCATATGTTATCCAGAAATCACCTGACCTTGCTTTCAGTATTTACATTCACAACAAAGCAAGGTACAACTTAGCCATGTGCCAAATGACTTTAAAGTTATATAAATCACCTTATTTATTATAAGCAATTCATTTTTGTCAAACCTCAGATGACTCAGATACCTGTCTGAACTAAATAGGCAATTTGATTAGTATGGATACATGAAATAACTTCTGAAGGCATTCCAGAACTTTTAAATGTGACTAAGTGTTACTGGGGTATTAGATGGGAGTAGATTATAATTTATTGCTCTAGCAGAAGTCTTACTTGGTGAACTTTTAATCACTGCTCTCAAATATGCTCATAATCAAAACTATGCTTACCTTCTTTAAAGCATCCTGTATCACACCAGACTTTTCCTTTAGCAGGTCTACAACACAAAGGGCCTCTTCTTCAGAAAACACCATTGTCTTCAAGGACAGAAGAAAATCTTTAAATTTTACTTCAGCATTTTCTTAAAACAGGGAAAAAAAAGAAATTAACATTTAAAAGATACGTGATAAGACAGCAAAGGTAAAGAACCAAGAATTCTTGCAAAACCAATACAATATTATAAAGTAATTAGCCTCCAATTAAAATAAATTTATATTAAAAAAAAAAGAACCAAGAATTCTTGACCCAGAAAGTCAATAACCAAGAGAAAATAGACTTACATTACAGATCAAACAACAATAAATGCTCTAGTTAAGAGAGAAAAAAACTGTTTATCATCTTTAATATGGAATAACTGACTAAAAATTTGCTCAAACTGAAGAATATCTATGTTTAATTGAAGTATATAATTTACAATGTTATATTAATTTCTGCCATACAGCAAAGTGATTCAGTTATACAGATTCCTTTCTAGATTCTTTTCCATTATGGTTTATCATGGGATACTGAATATAGTTTCCTGAACTAAACAGTAGAATCTTGTTGTTTACCATATATATTATGTATATGAGCTTCCCAGGTGCAGTGGTAAAGAATCCACCTGCCAATGCAGGAGACAAAAGGGACTCGGGTTTGATCCCTGAGTCAAGAAGATCCCCTGGAGTAGGAAATGGCAACCTGTTCCAGTATTCTTGCCTGGAAAATTCCACAGACAGAGGAGCCTGGCAGGCTACAGTCTATGGGTTTGCAGAGTCAGATGCGACTGAGCACACACGCACACACAGAGACATACATAATACAGAGGTTTGCATCCAAACTGCAGAGTATTAAAGTGCCACAGAAAAAAAAAGCATTCCAATGTCTAGTATATGCTAGTATCTATACTAAATATGTTCACAAATATTCTTATTTAACTGTAATACTCACAACATATGAGCCAAATTTTACAGACAAAAAAATAAGAGACAATTGACAAAAAGTCTTATTTTGCAAAAATCAACTATATAACAGCAATCTTGACATTTTAAAAATCCATGCCCCAAATATCTCACTTCAGTTCCCCTAGGGCTCTTATGTTAGACAACACCTGTGTTTCCATAAAAGCAACAGCCACCTGTTAGACCAAAAGGAGCCCAGAGCTTCTAATAGTTCAGCTATATCGTAAGTTTAAAAAGGCAGTTGTGGGCATGTATGGGAACAAGGGGTATATGGGAACTCTGTACTTTCCACTCAATTTTGCTATGAACTTGAAACTGCTCTCAAAAAAAAAAACCTATTAAAAAAATAATAATAGGGAGTTCTCTGGCAGTCCAGATGTTATGACTCAGCACTTTCACTGCCGTGGGTCTAGATTCAGTCCCTGGTCAGGGAACTAAGAACCCACAAGCCATATGGGCCAAAATAATAATAATAGTTTTCTGTGAATTAACACAGAAAACTCTGAGACAATAAAAGGGAAAAGATTATCAGGCAACAAAATAGCTATGAGACCTTAGGCAAGTCAAAGTCCAATGTCAAGCTCTACAAAACTGAGAGGACTGGATTAGAAAACTACCAATAAATCTCTTACCACAAAGATTTTATTAGCCTTCTGGAATTCACTGATTCTATGAGAAAATGCACTCATTCCATAAGAACTCAAAAATATGTTTTTTCAATACAACAGCTTGTTGCACTCTGTATATATTACCTTTGTCAGTTTCAGTCTTCAGTTTTTTAGCCCCTGTTTTCTGGATTACTTCTACTTGGTCAGGTTTAACCAGATCAATAACCTCTCTCTTATCCACCACAGGATTTGAATCAGCATTATCCATCAGAGGAATATAAGTTGTTGCATGAATAAGGGGTTCATCTACCAAAACTGCAATTTAAGTTACAAATCATAATCACGCAAGGTTTTTTATAATGGAGTAATAAAATAACATGTAAGCACAATTAAGTTTCATGATAAATGCAGTTATTTTCAAATCTCTATTACCAGCTCAATTTGGCTTTAAATTCCTATTTATCCTTTTTAGCAAGTCAAAACACTCTTCTAATTAAGAAATATCCATTCAATATTATTTTACAGCATATCACTTAGGTTATCTAAAGCGTATCACACATCTCTTCTAATAATATCTGAAAATTTCTTCTTATACATTCTTATATGTTTTGGTTCGATCTCATGTTTCTTCTGATTCAACTAGACTCCATTCACATTTAATTAGTGCTCAAGGAAAATCATTAATTTCTATGTATGTTGGTACTTTAATGACCTCTTATTCCAACTGATAATTCTTAACTGATATTTTTACTTGCTAGATACAAAAATAGCCATTGTTTCTTGCAGATATCTTCTCATTTCTAATAGTTACGCCTCTGATTTACATGGCACATCTTATTACACTAGTTAAAACTTCCAAAACAACATTAAAAGTGAAGGAAGGAAGCTTTCTTAGTTTCTAGCTTTAATGTGAAGAACTGTAAGAGTTTAAATACTGTTCTGATATTTGTTGGTTAGAGACACAAACTTCCACACCCATATGGAAATCTCTCTATATCCCTACTTTAAAAAAAAAAACAACTTGGAGGCACATACAGTTCTTTTATTTAAAATCTGTAATAAATACTTGATATTATCAAATACTGGGGTGATTTTTTCTATACCTGATTGCTTGATATATCATAATTTTAGTGCAAATAACAGAATTTCACCTTTTCCCTTTCCAATTTTATTATTTTCTAGCACAGGTTGCTATCACACCCCAATATTATAAAAATTACTATCTGATCTACATAAATTTCATAGCTAAGACGTCTTGAGGACAACTGAGAGTAAAAATTGCTCCATCAGTTTTAATTGGATGTTTCTCATATAAATATACACATTACATTTAATAATTAGGAATGCAGGGTAATGATAAATCTAGATAGTGTTCTCAAGTATGATCTTTACATGATATTAAAAATACATTTCAAGAAAACTTTCCTTCTATAGAGCTTGCCTGCTATTTACATTATTTTCAAAACTCACTTAAGAATGAGAATATTTATAAATGCTTTGTCATTTTTAAATTTCAGATTAAGGTTTTCACCACAAACTTATACCCTTGCCCATCTGTCAAAGCACCCTGGACTTGTATTAATACTAAAGCTGTTAATATACACATTAAGCTGAAAATTAAGGAGCATGTGAGGTCTCTAGGGTCCTTGCCCTAGTAGACGTCTCTAGAATTAGTAGCTATAAAATACGTATCTACATGTTTCACCATTTTCAGTCTTTTGCTTCTTTGATGAAACTTTCTTCTTTCCTGATCCACTTTCTTGTTTAGTCTCTTGATGCAGAAGTAATGATTCCTGCTTTTTTGAAGGTGCCGTAAGAGATTCCACCTTTTTATCCTGATCATCTTTATTAAAAATAAATGAAAAATAATAGTAGCAAACAATGAACACATCAGAAAAAAATTTATTAATGAATACTTCCCAGAATGCTTTAGCACCAAAATTTTAAACTCTGATATACAATTCTCTCATTTATCATTCTAGCTTTATTGCTCTGCTACACCTGTTCTTTAACTTCATCAGGATTTCTAGTACTTGCTCCTTTTATATCCCATTTCTCAGCCACTCCCAACCCTACTCAGCTTATAGGCACTGTCAAATCTCTTATCTTAAAAAATAAAAGCCTTCCCACCACTGTAATCCCTAGCCTCCCACACCCATTTCCTTCTTATATTGACAAAAGAACAGTCTGTACTTTCTTTTCTACCAATCATTTCTCAACTAATTGCAACTTGATTTTTATCTCTTCCACTATATCCATAAAAATTTTACTCAGGTCCCTAGTGTCCCAAACGCCTGATTCTATCAATAATATCCCTTAATCCTTATTTAACTTCTATTCAGCATTTCAAACTATTGGTCTCTACCTCCTTAAATTTCTCTCCTCTCCATTAGGCTAAGTGAAATAAGCCAGTCACAAAAGGACAATCATTGTATGATTTCCCTCCTATGTAGTACCTAGAGCAGTCAAATTCATAGATACAGAAAATAGAATGTTGCTTGCCAAGAACTGGGGGGAGGGAAGAGTGGGAAATTAGTGCTTAATGGGTACAGAATTTTAGTTGGGAAAGACAAAAAGTTCTTGAGATGGCTGGTGGTGATGACTGTTCAAGAATGTGAGTGTACTTAATGCCACAGAACTATACACTTAAAAATGGTTAAAATGGTAAAATTTTTTATATACTTATTTTACCACAATAAAATAAATAAAATTCAGCTCCCATGAGAATTCTTTTCTTACACTTGGAATATTCCTTTGAAGTCTTCTTTGTAAGCTGTTCCTACTTAATACCTTATATCTAGTATTTTTCAGGGTTGTGTTCTCATTTTAAATACCTCCCTTGAATAATCTGCTCTACAACCATGACATCAACTACTATCTTCATGCTTAAGGCTTCTGAATCTGTATTCTAGCCTTATGCCTCTGTACCTAAATTTCCTACTGCATCCTGAATTGCTCCCTATGTGAATAGCCCCCACAGGCATCAGAAACACAACTGAATGCATTCTCCTCTCCATACACATCCACTCACTTCCCAGTATTGCCTCTTAGTGCTATCAACATCTACAAAGAAAAGGTTGGTTAGTCTTTCCTATAAAGGTCTGAACAGACAGTAAAGGTTTTGTGGGCCATTTAGACTTTATCACAACTATTCACCTGCTGTTGCATTATGAGAGTCAGCCACAAACAGATGTTAACACATGAGTGTTGTTGCATTTAAAAAAACTTGATTTATGACACAGAGGTTTCAATTTCATATCATTTCCACATTTAACACAATATTACTCTTCTTTTATTTTTAACCTATTTGAAACATAAAAACCATTCTTGGCTCATGAGCTATAAAAAACGTGAAACAGGCCAGATCTGGCTCACAGGTTGCAGTCTGCCAACCCTGACCTAACTTAGAACTTGGAAATCATCTTTAATCCTGCTTTCTCCTTTTTATCTGCCATATCCTATCCAATAAGGTTAGCCATGTCATTTTTGCTTTGCAGATCTCTCTAATCTCCTTTCTACTTCTTCTGTCACTACCACAGTTCAGTCCTTCAGCTTAACTTTGGAAAATAATACTCTCTTAACAAGTCTGCCTACATCAAACACTGCCCTACGAAACTTCTTTTCCCAAGTTCTGCCAAAAATACCTTTCTAATGTAAATCTGTCAATGGAAACTAACCCGTTTAAAAATCCTCAACAACGGCCAAATTATAACATCCCAACTATTTAGCACTGTACACAAAAATCATCATAATCGACCCATTCCATTACCTTTTCAATTTTGTTTCCTACCATTCCCTACCTCCCACTTCAGGGTACAACGCCACACTGCATTCTTGCACCTTTATTTCTTTATGCATGATCTTCTGCCAATGGAGAATAAAATCACACTATTTCCTTGATGAACTGACTCATTTTGCAAGACCCAGTTCAGGCACTGCCTCCTCTGTAAAGCTTTTGACCCACAGGTCCCATATGTATTAATTGTTTTGGCTTCTGTACTACCTCTATACTTTGTACTTTTCTTACTTAAGTCATATTTCATTATTGGCTCACATTATTGCCTCCTCTCCCCTTTACTCGTATTTCTCTAGTACCATGCTTGACATAGCTGGCAAGCAAATATTTAAAATCCAATATAATGATAACTGAATACTCCACAAGATACAAAAACAACTTAATGATAAACACAAGTCCTTTCACACTGAGCAAACAATTCAGTTTCACCTATCAGCACACCATTTCTCACGTCCTTTCCTTTGCATCTGTTAACCCTTCTCCTTAGAACACCCTATTCACCAAGAAAAACTAGATAATGTTTATTCAACACTTCAGATTAATTTTAGGTATTACATGCTCTAAGTGACCCACTTTAGTACTCCTATACTGACTGAGGCATATCTAGCCCATTATACTAAACTTTTTATATTATAATAACCTATTTCAGCTTGTGTCTACATTTTTGCGTTTGACTGCCTGGAAAATGCACTCTTTATCTCTGTAGTCCTAGCACCTATATAGTGACTAACACAAAACAGATGTATGTTTGCAAAGTAAATCAATCAAGGATGAAAATGATACCTGATTTCTCTTTTCATCTTTAATTCTTATCACACTGATTAGAAAGCATTGGTTGAAATAAATGTGAAAGCTTCTAACTACTGATATTTATAGGTCTTTTAGTGGTTTTAGTAAAACACATTTTATATATTTCCACTTAAAGCCTTTTCCATATGCGTAATGTGAAATTTAGCTTTAAATGCTGTTTTATGATCAATACTAACTCTTTCTATCAACATTTACTGAAAACAAATAGTGAAAAGGATAATGATCTCGATTTCAAACTCAGTATTTAGCATGTGTGCACACTTAAAGTATCTGAACTTCAAACTCTATTAAAGTTATTAAAACAAATATAACCATGCAATAAAGTTTAATAGATTACAATACCGCTTCCATTTTTAGACTTCTTTTGCCCTGGTTTCTTCTTTGAGGCAGCTGCTTCCGAGGGGGGAGTGGGTTGTTTAGTAACTGGGACAGGTTCTACTTTTTTGCATGGAATCTTTGATACATCACTTTCTTTGGTGACCTGCTCTTCTAGTACAGGCTTGTGTTTCTTTTCCTTCTTCTTTCTTTCTCTAACACTACTTGGACTTTCAACCACATTCAATGGAACAGGTACAACTTGCTCATCTTCTACAGCCAAGGCATCAGACAATTTAAAGTCCCGTGGTACACTCTCAGAATCGGATTCATGGAGGTTTCCATTTTGGATTTCTTTCTTTTTATTCTTTTTCTTTTCTGCCTTCTTTTTATCGGTTTTGGTGGGAATAAGCTTTTGTTCTCTTTTCTGTTTTGCAAGAACTTCATCATATAATGTTTCTTTCATGAAAAGCCAGAAGAAGAGGAAAATTACTGTAATAACCACTGAAGGAATAAGAACAATAAAATATGTTGACTCATAAAACTCCATGGTGCTTTTGTTAATGTGATCCTATAAAACCTAAATGTGGGGAAAAAAAGAAAAAACAAAAACCTGGATCAGTCTTATAAAAATTAAACACACAAAACCTCTGTTCTTTCAAGAGGTATTCAGATTTAACCTGACCTACAAATCTAAACAGGTTTTTTAAATCATATACTTAACAGTTCAAATATACTATATACTGTAAAAAAATTTTTTTGGTAACTAGGAATGTAAGATATCCTTCTATTTTTCAAGCATGTGAAAAGATTCTGACAGAAAAAAAGTAGCCATTCATTTTTCTCCAAACTATCCACTTTTGATACTATTAGTATTTAGTTTTTCTCTTACTGTACAATGTTCATGAATATGCTATATATGGAAACAAAGAGGCATTAACTATTAACAACACCCTAGATATTCTTAACACACTCTTAACAGCAAAGAAAATAAAGGGAGTTCACTCCTTCACTCAGCTATGAGCACCTTCATTCCAGCTAACCATTGCCTCATGATATGGTGGGATCCATCAAGAAGATGGAAATAAAGTAAAAATCAAAATGTTAGGATATGCCATTTGGCACTAAAATAAATTACAAATAAGTTGCTTCTCTTGATTTTTTTTCAAGGTACCTCTTACTGCAAAAAAGTTATACTTCAAAAACAAAATGGGTAATCACATCCTATTGCAATAATTTAGTCAATAAGCAAAATTTAAATGATATTAATATAACCCTCGACTACTAAGAGAAAGATTTAACAAGATGAAGGGAAGAGTGAATCACAGGCTAACAAAATACTAAAAAGAAACTTTATATAGAATTGTTCTTCTCTAATAATTAATGAACTATTCAAAAATTTTTTATTTATTAGACAGATTTCACTATGCCTAAGTGTCACTGGTCAACCAAAAATTATTAGAATAAAAGATTATTAAAAGATGTTTTACTTTTGGATTTTGTCTAATATTACCATCCACAGGCTACAAAGCCTGTTCAATTTGGCTGAGGGTTAGGTTAGGGGAGAAAAAGGACAAAACAATGAGTTAGAACTCTATAGATTTTTGCTCTGAGGAAAGAAAAGAGGCTAAGACACTGAGCAGTAGCCAAATGCTGGAAAAGTGTCAAATCAAAGTCAGAAGGTCTTTGATGAATAGCAAGCTCCAGTCCATTCAGCCTAGGTCTTTCTTAGGAGACAAAATCTATGATGAAGCAGAGAAAGCAGCAAACCTTCAGAGACGAGAGGCCATGACACCACAGAAACTAAGAAACACAAATTCCTGATGATTTTTCTAGCTCCCTTTTCTAGGTCTCATATAAGGCTGGAAGAATCATGATTTCAGTCTCTCAATTTTCAGGAGATTCCCTTCATACAATTCAATGCCCCTTCATTTGAGCTCTCTTTCTGCATCTAGAAGTAGTCCAACCAAAACACCAAGGCAAATTTAAATTCAAGAAAATGTTTGCATTGCTTTAATCCAATATTCCTGATGCTTTATCCCAAGACATGTACAAAGAAAAGCATATGTAAAGATGTTCAGGGCAATATTACATATAATAAGAAAAGCTAGGACAAAATACACAACATCAGAATGGGTTGAATTAGCAAGCGTCAAATCAATAAAATATTGCTGTTAAAACTGTAAATACTGAGACTATTATATTCAATTAAATACTAAATAATCAAAATCATAATTTTACTTGCAGGATCAAAATATCTTGTGTAAAATAATAGATTCTTAAGATGAACATGTAAATTAAAGAACTGTGCAATAATCATGGGTGCAGTCTCACTTGTCTTAATACTTTGAATTCTGTTAGTTTAAGAGGAACTCATAAAATTTTCAACTCCTTGCTTTAAAATGGCAAAATGAATAAGTACTACAGTACTGATTAATATAGTACAGTTCAGTTCAGTTCAGTCGCTCAGTTGTGTCTGACTCTTTGCGACCCCATGGACTGCAGCACGCCAGGCCTCCCTGTCCATCACTAACTCCCAAAGTTTCCTCAAACTCATGTTCATTGAATAGGTGATGCCAACCAGCTCATCCTCTGTCGTCCCCTTCTCCTCCCACCTTCAATCTTTCCCAATATCAGGGTCTTTTCAAATTAGTCAGTTCTTCGCATCAGGTGGCCAAATATTGCAGTTTCAGCTTCAACATTAGTCCTTCCAATGAACACTCAGGACTGATCTCCTTTAGGATGGACTGGTTGGATCTCCTTGCAGTCCAAGGGACTTTCCAGAGTCTTCTCCAACACCACAGTTCAAAAGCATCAATTCTTCAGTGCTCAGCTTTCTCTATGGTCCAACTCTGACATCCATACATGACTACTGGAAAAACCACAGACTTAGACTAGACGGACCTTTGTTGGCAAAGTAATG
Organism: Giraffa tippelskirchi; assembly: GCF_054371585.1. NCBI lineage: Eukaryota > Metazoa > Chordata > Mammalia > Artiodactyla > Giraffidae > Giraffa > Giraffa tippelskirchi. The sequence goes on along the minus strand of NC_137281.1, from coordinate 128,882,082 downwards.
ACTTTGATTTTTAATATGCTGTCTAGGTTGGTCATGGCTTTCCAAGGAGTAAGCGTCTTTTAATTTCATGGTGGCTGCAGTCACCATCTGCAGAGATTCTGGAGCCCAAAAAAACAAAGTCTCTCACTGTTTCCACTGTTTCCCCATCTATCTGCCATGAAGTGATGGGACTGGATGCCATGATACTAGTTTTCTGAATGTTGAGTTTTAAGCCAACTTTTCCACTCTCCTCTTTCACTTTCATCAAGAGGCTCTTTAAATCTTCACTTTCTGCCGTAAGAGTGGTGTCATCTGCATATCTGAGGTTATTGATATTTCTCCGGGCAATCTTGATTCCAGATTGTGCTTCATCCAGCCCAGCGTTTCACATGATGTACTCTGCATATAAGTTAAATAAGCAGGGTGACAATATACAGCCTTGACATACTCCTTTTCCTATGTGGAATCAGTCTGTTGCTCCATGTCCAGTTCTAACTGTTGCTTCCTCACCTGCATACAGGTTTCTCAAGAGGCAGGTCAGGTGGTCTGGTATGCCCATCTCTTGAAGAATTTTCCACAGTTTATTGTGATCCACACAGTCAAAGTCAATAAAGCAGAAATAGATGTTTTTCTGGAACTCTCTTGCTTTTTCGATGATCCAGAGGATGTTGGCAATTTGATCTCTAGTTCCTCTGCCTTTTCTAAAACCAGCTTGAACATCTGGAACTTCATGATTCACGTATTGCGGAAGCCTTACTTGGAGAATTTTGAGCATTACTTTGGTAGCATGTGAGATGAGTGCAATTGCGCAGTAGTTTGAGCATTCTTTGGCATTGCCTTTCTTTGGAATTGGAATGAAAACTGACCTTTTCCAGTCCTGTGGCCACTGCTGAGTTTTCCGTATTTGCTGGCATATTGAGTGCAGCACTTTCACAGCATCATCTTTTAGGATTTGAAATAGCTCAACTGGAATTTCATCACCTCCACTAGCTTTGTTCGTAGTGATGCTTTCTAAGGCCCACTTGACTTCACATTCCATGATGTCTGGCTCTAGGTGAGTGATCCCACCATCGTGATTATCTGGGTCGTGAAGATCTTTTTTGTATAGTTCTTCTGTGTATTTTTGCCCCCTCTTCTTAATATCTTCTGCTTCTGTTAGGTCCATACCATTTCTGTCCTTTATTGAGCCCATCTTTGCATGAAATGTTCCCTTGTTATCTCTCATTTTCTTGAAGAGTTCTCTAGTCTTTCCCATTCTATTGTTTTCCTCTATTTCTTTGCACTGATCACTGACGCTTTCTTATCTCTCCTTGCTATTCTTTGGAACTCTGCATTCAAATGGGTATATCTTTCCTTTTCTCCTTTGCTTTTCGCTTCTCTTCTTTTCACAGCTATTTGTAAGGCCTCCTCAGACAGCCATTTTGCTTTTTGGCATTTCCTTTTCTTGGGGATGGTCTTGATCCCTGTCTCCTGTACAATGTCACGAACCTCCGTCCGTAGTTCTTCAGGAACTCTATCAGATCTAGTCCCTTAAATCTATTTCTCACTTCCACTGTATAATCGTAAGGGATTTCAGTTAGGTTATACCTGCATGGTCTAGTGGTTTTCCCTATTTTCTTCAATTTCAGTCTGAATTTGGCAACAGGGAGTTCATGATCTGAGCCACAGTCAGCTCCCAGTCTTGTTTTTCCTAACTGTATAGAGCTTCTCCATCTTTGGCTGCAAAAAATATAATCAATCTTATTTTGGTATTGACCATCTGGTGATGTCTATGTGTAGAGTCTTTTCTTGTGTTGTTAGAAGAGGGTGTTTGCTATGACCAGTGCGTTCTCTTGGCAAACCTCTATTAGCCTTTTCCCTGCTTCATTCTTTGCTCCAGTTTTACATTATACCCATAGGTAGAAGAGTAATGCAAAGCAGGGGGAAAGGTGGCAAGAAGGAACTGGGAATGAAATTCAGGGGAATACAGGGAAAAGATGAAAGACAGAAAGATTTTTAAAGGAGGTAGTGGGGTGGGGGTGGCCAACAAAAAAGTGAAAGAAACGGGAAGGAGAAGAAGTTGAGACAGAATTAATTGAACTCAAGATGATAGGAATCAGGTATCAAAGTCCATACTATCTAAGTCCATAGTAGCAATTCAATGTACATTTGTTGAGTTATTAATAGAAAAACATGGAGACAAGCAGAGGCTCAGATTATGAGATGACAGCAAAAGTCACCAATGCTAATTTCTTCCATATTATTACATTCCCTTTGTAATATTAAGGACCTTTTAACTTAATCACATCTTAAACCTTAATAGAACACAATTTTAATGTAATTAACAGCTATTGGCAGTACAGATGCCTCTGTCAAGTGAACCAGAGTGAGCCATCCATGGGACCATAAGAAATCAAGCCCAAACCAGTCGCTTTATCTTTTATTTGGACATAAATCTTTCAAGAAATTTATGACATACCAGTCCTCCTCAAACAAAAAAGTATACACTAAAGTGTACATTCAGAACATTTCTAGACTCCCTGAAAGATATGCATGGATCCCAGGTTAAAGAAACCTGCCCTAGAATAACAGACCAAAGTTTCCATCCCTGGCCCGCCCTACTCCCAAACCTCTCCCCCCAAAGTTTACAGAATGGATATATATATCTCCTGTGTTTCATTTGAGTATATATTATGAATGCTAATCAAATAGTTTTAAGATTCTATTTACTTGCCTTCCTATAACTTAGGTTGTTCATACAAAAATTGAGCTGTATCACTGAGTTTAAATTTTGTAAATTTCTCAAAAGGCTTAACAATCTGTTTATATTAATATAATAAATAATGTGAAAACTAAAATTTCATACACTTGCTCCTTGATTTTAGTTTTAAAAAGTTCAAGAGAACTAGTTAATCGAAAAAGATTGTTGCTTACATATTACAAGGAAAAATGGAAGCAGTTTGATAGGTAAACTATTGAATTTCAAGTAAATGTAAAAATTTTGAAATCTCTTTTCTTACTACCACAGTATTTTAGTTACTCTTGACTCTGACACCATTTTCTTTAAACTAAAAGAACATTTAAAACAAATGACAAAAAAACCTAACCTTATAAATTCTCTGTCCTTCAGCTGTCCACTGAGGTGACTCAAAAGAACCAGTAAGAAAAATGTAACAAAAATTCAAGACTAAACTCTGAACAAACTAAAAGTCATTTTTTTCCCACTGATGTACACCAAGCAACATATGAGAAAGCACATTTGTAAAGAGCAAATAAAGAGTTGAGGCAAAGGTAGTTTTCAACCCAGGAACACTTAATTACATAAAAATTCCCGTATAAAATCTATAATGTCTGAACAACTTAAATGAATACACCTTTAAGATATACAAGCACCAAGAGTATTCTACAAGAGCTTTGTTCAGTGTAAAACACAGTTATAATATTACTGTAAGAAGCTGAAAGCCCTTATCACAGATTCTTAGTAAAAACAGATTTCATAAGTCAAAAAATCTCTCTGTAACCTCATCATGCTGAATCTAAATAGTCTGTATTCCAAACATGCCAATATTACACCACGTTTCTCTTCCTTTATATCCACAGTAACATCTTATGTTGCTTTTTTAATATACAAGTGAAGTGAAGTGAAGTGAAAACATCACTCAGTCGTGTTAGATTCTTTGCAACCCTATAGACCATAGACTGCCAGGCTCCTCTGTCCATCGGATTCTCCAGGCAAGAATACTGGAGTGGATTGCCATTTCCTACTCCGGGGGAATCTTCCCAACCCAGGAATACAACTGGTGTCCCCTGCACTGCAGGCAGATTCTTGACCGTCTTAGCCACCAGGGAAGTCCCTTTTAACATACAAGTTAATATTTTTGAGGAAAACAGTTTATGTATGGAAGTATTATACAATGCTTAATAAAAATTATATTCATGGGCAAGTATCATTTGATCAGATTTCCATTCCACAACAGAAGTTATCTACAATATTTTCAATCCCTTCTTAGTAAAATTTAAGATTGACCCCATGGACTGTAGCCCGCCAGGCTCTTCTGTCCATGGGGATTCTCCAGGCAAGAATACTGGAGTGGGTTGTCATGTCCTCCTCCAGGGGATCTTCCCAACCCAGGGATTGAACCCAGGTCTCATGCATTGCAGGCGGATTCTTTACCGTCTGACCCACCAGAGAGGCCCACGCTTTGTGTTGTCACTAAACTTCAAAAAAAGTATGCATGTCATATTCCAGATATATCCTGAACAAAAATAAATTTTCAGACTGATGAACAGCAATACAATGAAGCACTAAAATGAAGTCAAGAGTCCTGACTTTTGGTGCCAATTCTGACTTAGCTTCAGGGGTCTCCTCTTACACAGAGCTAAAGTCCAAGCTACTTACATGACTTTGGAAACGCCAAGACAAAATATTTAAGCAGTCCCAAGTTGGTGGTACCCACAGTGCATGTGACAAAAATGAATGCACATCTTCTTTGCTGGATTGCTCCCTCAAGCCAGGAAGCTCAAGATTCCCAAATATTGTCATTCAGATAAGAGCCCACACCACAAAATGACAGAACATGAGATAAGCCACCATGAGCAAGAGGCAACAGAAATAAATTAAGGAATCACATCCCTAAAGATTTAAGATACCTGAACTACTAGATATAGATTACAACCTACACACATAAAGTAACTAAGAGGAAACTGGGGAATGAGTAAAGAATAGAAACTATCAAAAGTAACTAGGGTAGATATGAATCAATTACGACTTCTACAAGTAAGTTACAATCAAAATTTAAAATCCAATAGATAGGTTAACAGAGGTTCAAGGAAACCAATTAAAATGACTATTTCAATAGGCTAAATAGATCTGATAGAGTGAATTAAGTCAATGGAGATTAGAGGATGGTGAAAGTGAGGAAGGAATCTAAGACAACACCAACGCTTCCAGTTTGTAAGAAATCTGTAAACCATGAAATCACATGTCAAGTTCAAGCATACAGGAGTAAGTTTTTGTCTGGGAGTTCTAGATATGGTTTTGAGAAATATAAACTACAGCCAGATACAGAAGGTTAGCAGTCAACTGAGTAGACAAAACTAGCAGTAAAAAGCCATGACAGACTCTAAATCGGGAAACCAAACGGAGTGACCTTCTACAAAGCCCAATTTCCCCTCCTTCCTAGTATCAAACCCAAAAAGTTTTGCCTTGTTCTTTTTATCAAATCTTCACTTATCCCTCAAAACAGAGCTCAAATCATTACAATGAAAGTATCTTTTCAACTATCATCTTCCACAACACTTTGTATAGTTATTTTATCATCAATTATGTGGGGAAACAGTGGAAACTGTGTCAGACTTTACTTTTTTGGGCTCCAGAATCACTGCTGATGGTGACTGCAGCCATGAAATTAAAAGACGCTTACTCCTTGGAAGGAAGGTTATGGCCAACCTAGATAGCATGTTTAAAAGCAGAGACATTACTTTGCCAACAAAAGTCCGTCTAGTCAAGGCTATGGTTTTTCCAGTGGTCATGTATGGATGTGAGAGTTGGACGGTGAAGAAAGCTGAGCGCCGCAGAATTGATGCTTTTGAACTGTGGTGTTGGAGAAGACTCTTGAGAGTCCCTTGGACTGCAAGGAGATCCAATCAATCCATCCTAAAAGAGATCAATCCTGGGTGTTCATTGGAAGGTCTGATGTTGAAGCTGAAGCTCCAATACTTTGGCCACCTCATGCAAAGGGTTGACTCATTGGAAAAGACCCTAATGCTGGGTAGGATTGGGGGCGGGAGGAGAAGGGGACAACAGAGGATGAGATGGTTGGATGGCATCACCGACTCGATGAACATGGGTTTGGGTAGACTCTGGGAGTTGGTGATGGACAGAGAGGCCTGGCGTGCTGCAATTCATGGGGTCGCAGAGAGTCGGACATGACTGAGCGACTGAACTGAACTGAACTGAACTGATGTGTAACATTTGTTTTCTAAGGCATTCTGAATAAACATCAGTACAAAAGGCCACAATCCCTGCCCTTAATAAAGCTAACGTTCGACTAAAAGACAGTCCAGCAATTTATATACAGTACATGAGACAGGAACACACCTGACACATTTAAGCAAGAACAATAAAGACAAGTATAATGTACAAGAGGAAATGTAGTAAAAGATGAAGTTGAAGAGATCATTTGAAGGGGGCAGAGGACAATGAACAAAATCATGTAGTTTCTTACATCCAATTGGAAGGACCATGGCTTAGAGAAAAAAAAATCACCAAGGGAATGCGTACAAACAGAGCCCAGGTCTCAAGACAGAGCCCCTGGACAATTGAGAATAAAATAAAATTAGGAGAATTCCACCCTGGTTGCTAAATGGATAAAATATATCAAGAAGGAGAGATTAATCAACTTTGTTAAATGGTGTTAGTAAATAAAGTACAATAAAAACCAGAAACTGACTATTGCATTTTAGCAACTGAGACATTAGTGGTAACTTTGACCAAAACAACAGAGTGGTGATCATCAAAACCTGACTGAAAGGAATTGAAAAGTGAGAACTCCAACAGATGAGAATGACTCTTTATAGACTTCCTGTGAAGTAATAAAGAAAAATGCAATGGAAGCTGGAGGGGAATATGAGGTTGGGAGTTTGGTTTGTACAGGCAGAAGAAATGACAGCATGTTAATACAATGATAAAGATGATCCAGTAGAAGGGGAAAGCCTGATGAGGCAGGAGAGAGAGGGGTGAGGGGCAACATTTTCAAATGGCAAGAGAGAAAGAATTTGGTGTGCAAGTAAAGAGACTGGCCTTAGATGGAAGCACAGACATCTAGGGAATATATAGGCACAGGCAAGGAGGTAGATACAGTGTATAAATTTGTGCAAATTATCATCCTGATGCTACTATTTTCTTAATGAAATGGGAAAGTTATTAGTTCAGAGAAAGGGTAAAAAAGGGGGCACTGTCAGTCCTATAAAACACATTTTAATTATTATATGGCTAATATTTTATTTATAAATTTTGCTCACTTTATTCTCCACTTAAATTTAAAACTTGGAATGGAGAACACAGGATGCTTAGCAGTACTGGACAAACAGATTCACTGACTTTAAATGAATCTATGATCTAGCTGAGCAAACAGAGCATAGGACTTCCCTGGTGGTCCAGTGGTTAAGAATCTGTCTGCCAATGCAGGGAATGAACACAAGTTCAATCCCTGATCCAGGAAGATTCCACATGCTATGGGGAAACTAAGGCTGGGCACCACAACTACTGAAACCCACACGCCCTAGAACCCATGCTCCACAACAAGAGAAGCCACAACTAGAGAACAGTCCCAGCCCTACGCAGCTAGAGAAAGCCAGCATGCAGCAACAAAGACCCAACACAGCCAAATAAATAGACACCACAACTTTAAAAACAAAAACAGAGCATAAAAACCGAACCTGAGTTCAATGAGATCTACTCTTCCAGCTCAAGCACCACGCCTACAGATAGTTCTCCTCCTCCTAAAATCCTAGAGCATTTATTCATGTACATGTTCACAGAATTCTATGAGACAGGGCATAACAGTCTAGCAATTATAGAAACATAATATATTGCAGTGCAACGAAGATAAATGAAGAGAGAATAATGGAACTCAAAATCTAAGATAGATCCAAACTGATTTTTTTATTTAGTTTATTGTAAATTATTTCAAATCGGTAGAGGAAAGGCTTGATCATTCAGAGCAAATAAAGACATCCAGACAACTTAAGAAAATGTATAAAGTACTTAAAGAAAACACAAGAAAATAAATGAATTCATCTTACATATTGCACAGCTGAAAAAGTTTAAAAGTTTACAAGTGTATTAAATCTACAATAAAAATTTTTTAAAACTTGACTCTACAAACCAATTAAAAAAACAAATTATTATTCAATTCCTGAAAAGGCCATCAAAATACAAAAACTTATCTAAATTTCTATTCTCTAGTTAGTCACTACAACAAAAGTATAATCGCCCCAGAGTCCATAATACAAGTATAAAATTATCTTTTACAACAGTAGGAAAAGATTGAAAGCAATCAAAAGATAAGATACTCTCACAAAGCAAACACTGAGTTGCCTAACATGGGAAATCCATTTACAACTTCCTAAAATTAACTTTACAGACTATACTGGAATCTTAAAGCTGAGGTGCAATTTCTCCTTGTATACTGCAACACATAGTTATTTCTATGACTCACACCTTATTAACACATCCCTTAAATTATTTCAGCAATACCCATTCTAGAGTACTGCTACCCCAATCTGAAACAAATCCAACTAAAGCCAGAGATGAGTAATGAAATTCAATTTCTCCATTAGGTATCATGTCACAACACATGAAATGTCTATCTGTTCTCTTTTAACCAGACTCACTATCTTCCCTTTAATACAGACTAGAAAAATCAGTTTGAACAGCTTCTCCAAAAAAATAAAAAGGATCTGCATAGCTGGTAGCTGCTGCGAGTTATACCAATCCTTCAGATTTTTGCTTATCCACCAAGCCCCAGCTGGTCCATTTTCTCAGGAAAAGGCACTGTTCATTTTAAAATCATACCCACAGGAAATAACCTGGTCAAGTTTATTCTGTAAAGAAAGATAACTTATGGTAAGTTAGACAAATTAAAAGCTTTACTATCAGAAACTTAACAATACATTTAAGTAATTAGTATTTCAAATCAATACATAAAATCAGGTTCTAAAGATGAATATAAATCATCAAAATTGTTCAAAAAATGAACATTAGAACATGAAATTCATACCACTGATGTATAACACAGTTACACCATATACAGAAGACTTCCTTCCCCTAAAATCTACAGTCTTAAAATCTACTTTTTCACAAGATCTCTAGGTTGGAAGAGGCCATCTAATTCAACTACCCACCCAGCTGAAAGGTCAGCAATTTTATGCTTATTAGGAATAAACACCTCCCATAAGCTCCTTCCATAAACACATTACAATATTCTTCCTAGTTTTGATCCACAGTCTTCCTCCCATAACTTCTCCTTGTGGCCCTCTAACCACCCTAAACCTCATCAACTGTGTCCAATTCCACTACCACAAGGCAGTCCTAATAACTGATGCATGGTATCGATTAAATTTATCAACAAACAGAAAACATACTTCAAACCCTACCATCCCTTAGGAAAGTTTTGCTAGGGTGTTAAAGTGAAAGCATTCATCACTCACTCACGTCTGACTCTGTGATGCCATGGACTATAACCTGCCAGGCTCCTCTGTCCTGGAATTCTCCAGGCAAAAATCCTGGAGTGGGTAGCCATTCCCTTTTCCAGGGGATCTTACCGACCTAGGGATTGAAACCACGTCTTCTGCACTGCAGACAGATTCTTCACAGTCTGAGCACCAGGGAAGTTAAAAAGTGTTAAGCTAAAGCGCATCACCTTAGGTCACTCATCAATAAAGGTACTAAAATGATAAAATAATATATTTATTCTTGCCTATTCCCCAAAAAGACATAGTACTTAATATCATTTCACAAACTAAACATGAAATGTAAATGACAAGACAAGAATGTCAAATACTATTCAAAAAACTCCAAAGGAACTACTGGAAAACTTCACTAGGAAACAAGAATGTTTACCTCTTGCCCAAAAACTGCCAAATAAATGTAATATAAAGAGCCCCAAATACATATGAAAATTTCAGTATAAAATCAGAGAGCCATTTCAAATCAATAAGTAAATCTATGATTTAATAAATAGTATCAGCACAAATGGTAGCCACTTTGGGGGAAAATTAAAGCCCATAACTAAATTATATATGGATCAAAGTTTTAAAGGTTAAAAAATTAAACCATGAAAAACCAGAAGACAAATGTATTTCTTTTCATGTAAAATAATTTTGTTTGTAAGAGGATGTTTTTTTCCCTATGTCTCATGTAATACTCAGAGCCATCAAGGAAAAAAATGGGAAAAACTGACCCAGAAAACACTGTAAAGATTTTATGGAAAAAATAAGGGACTAAACTCAAAAAAGACAAAGGTCTGGTAGCCTTAACTTACAAACGTCACCAAAAATGTGAGAAAAAGATGAACACATGACAGAAAGGTTAAAGGACACCTTTACAAGATTCCTAGGGGGGAAAAAGGTATCCAACAAATAAATATATATATACTTCAATGCAACCTCACTCATATTAAAGAAACGCAAATTAAAACAATGTTACCTTTCCCCACTTAAGTTGGCAGGGAAGGAACATGTGGGAATGAGGGGTTATCAAACAGGAATGAGGACATTTTGCAGATGAGGCACATGTACACCACCCTGATCCTGGCGATGGTTTCATCAGTGCACACGTCACAATGTATCAGACTGTGCACTTAACACATGCAGTTCCGTGTGCGCCAATTATACCTCAATAAAACTGCATTTACAAAATCTGGCATGAACTACAAACTATAAACCAGTATCCTCATGTAGTGTTAACTTGATTATAACCAGTGCAATCTCCTAGACAGATATAAGAATAGTGCATACTCTTCAATAGAGAAAACTCCTTCTCTGGTAGTTTATTGTAATCACACAAATACAAAGACACGTTAAAAAGAGTGCTCACTGTTAGCAAAGCAACTTTAAAATTAGGAAGAACCATATGACCAACATTAGGGAAATGATTAAATAACCTTACAGTAGAGCTTCACATGTAAAGTGGCAAGACATTCAAAAACACTGTAAATAAACCAAATATACATAAAAAGCAAGTTGCACAAGGCTCAGATGGTAAAGCATCTGCCTGCAATGCAGGAGACCCAAGTTTTGATCCCTGGATGGGGAAGATCCCCTGGAGAAGGAAATGGAAACCCACTCCAGTATTCTTGCCTAGAAAATTCCACGGACAGAGGAGCCTGGCAGGTACAGTCCATGGGGTCACAAAGAGTAGGACACAACTGAGCAACTAACACTATCACTACTACATACAGAGAAAATTCCCTTTTAAGTAATACAGTCATGCTCATACATGCTTACAGAGCTCCTGAAAGGACACAACAGAAACCATTAAGTCTATGGTGACTTCTGGGTACCTGTCTGGTAACTTTTCATCTTGAATCTTTCACAATGTTTACATTTTTTCCACCGTGCGTATATTATTTTCATAATATAATTTAAGCTTAAACTGAATTCACTGTATTTTAAAATTATAAATTAAACCATGATTTTAAAGCTAATTTAAGGACTCCATTTCTTAAATTGGAAGTGAAAACTCTTTCAATTAAAGGTAACAGAAGTTGCTTTGTTTTGAAATAGACATGTTTTCCGGAAATTAAGGGAAACCCCGGGGGACAGGGAATATGAAATAGGAACTGACAGTATTAATGGTCACTCAATACTATCACAGGAAACACTAGGCTGTAAGTTGGGGAAGTGGAAATGACACAGGTACATAAAACTGGGACTTTTTAAGGGGTCCACGTCAGCAAATGGCAACCCTCTCCAGTATTTTTGCCTGGAAAAATCCCATGGAGAGAGGAGCCTGGTGGGCTAGATAGTCCACAGAGTCCCAAAGAGTCAGACACAAGTGAGTGACTGTATACACTATACACTGCAAGTCAGCAAAGGGTAAAAGAAATGGCCTTACTGACACAAGGAAAAGAGACAGCTTGCCTCCTTTGCCCACCACCCAACAGGTACACAAAAAGCTTTCACTAAGACTTTATAAGAGATGGGGCTTCCCTGGTGGTTCAGTGGTCAAAAAGCTGCCTTCTAAAGCAAGGAACACAGCTTCAGTCTCTGATGGGGAACTAAGATTCCACATGTCACGGGGCAACTAAACCCTCACAGCATAACTAGTGAGCCCTCAGGCCACAGCTGGAGAGCCCGCATGCCACAGCTACAGAGCCCACCAACTCTGGAACCCTCATGCCACAACTAGAGCCCATGCACTCTACAGCCCATGTGCCACAAACTAGAGAGAAGCCCGAAAGCAGCAACAAAGAGCCCACATAAGGAAACAAAAGATCCCACGTGTCACAACAAAGACTCAACACAGCCAAAAACAAACCTGTATTTTTTTTATTAAATTAAAAAAAAAAATTTTATAGGAGAACAGCCAAAATGGTGGAGTAGAAAGACCCTAAATGCACCTACCTTAATGAGCACACAAAATTCACAACTACCTGTAGAACAGTTCAATTCAGTTCACTCAGTCGTGTCCAACTCTTTGCAACCCCATGAACCACAGCACGCCAGGCCTCCCTGTCCATCACCAACTCCCAGAGTCCACCCAAACCCATGTCCACCGAGGCAGTGATGCCATCCAGCGATCTCATCCTCTGTCGTCCCCTTCTCCTCCTGCCCTCAATCCTTCCCAGCATCAGGGTCTTTTCCAATGAGTCAGCTCTTCACATCAGGTGGCCAAAGTATTGGAGTTTCAGCTTCAACATCAGTCCTTCCAATGAACACTCAGGACTGATCTGCTTTAGGATGGACTGGTTGGATCTCCTTGCAGTCCAAGGGACTCTCAAGAGTCTTCTCCAACACCACAGTTCAAAAGCATCAATTCTTTGGCGCTCAGCTTTCTTTATAGTCCAACTCTCACATCCATACATGACCACTGGAAAAACCATACCCTTGACTAGACAGACCTTTGTTGGCAATGTAATGTCTCTGCTTTTTAATATGCCGTCTAGGTTGGTCATAACTTTCCTTCCAAGGAGTAAGCGTCTTTTAATTTCATTGCTGCAATCACCATCTGCAGTGATTTTGGAGCCCAGAAAAATAAAGTCAGCCACTGTTTCCACTCTTTCCTCATCTATCTGCCATGAAGTGACGGGACCGGATGCCATGATCTTAGTTTTCTGAATGTTGAGCTTTAAGCCATTTTCACTCTCCTCTTTCACTTTCCGGAGAGGGTAATGGCACCCCACTTCAGTACTCTTGCCTGGAGAGTCCCATGGATGGAGGAGCCTGGTGGGGTGCAGTCCATGGGGTTGCTAGGAGTCGGACACGACTGAAGTGACTTAGCAGTAGCAGTTTCATGCACTGAAGAAGGAAATGGCAACTCACTCGAGTATTCTTGCCTGGAGAATCCCAGGGACGGGGAAGCCTGGTGGGCTGCCGTCTATGCGGTCGCACAGAGTCGGACATGACTGAAGTGACTTAGCAGCAGCAGCTTTCACTTTCATCAAAAGGCTCTTTACTTCTTCTTCACTTTCTGCCATAAGGGTGGTGTCATCTGCATAACTGAGGTTATTGATATTTCTCCCGGCAATCTTGATTCCAGATTGGGCTTTACCCAACCCAGCGTTTCTCATGATGTACTCTGCATATAAGTTAAATTAGCAAGGTGACAATATACAGCCTGGACATACTCCTTCTCCTATTTGGAACCAGTCTGTTGTTCCATGTCCAGTTCTAACTGTTGCTTCCTGACCTGCATACAGGTTTCTCAAGAGGCAGGTCAGGTGGTCTGGTATGCCCATCTCTTGAAGAATTTTCCACAGTTTATTGTGATCCACACAGTCAAAGGCTTTGGCATAGTCAATAAAGCAGAAATAGATGTTTTTCTGGAACTCTCTTGCTTTTTCGATGATCCAGAGGATGTTAGCAATTTGATCTCTGGTTCCTCTGCCTTTTCTAAAACCAGCTTGAACATCTGGAAGTTCACGGTTCATGTATTGCTGAAGTCTGGCTTGGAAAATTTTGAGCATTACTTTACTTGTGTGTGAGATGAGTGCAATTGTGTGGTGTTTGAGCATTCTTTGGCATTGCCTTTCTTTGGGATTGCAATGAAGACTGACCTTTTCCAGTCTTGTGGCCACTGCTGAGTTTTCCATATTTGCTGGCATATTGAGTGCAGCACTTTCACAGCATCATCTTTCAGGATTTGAAATAGAGTCGGACATAACTGAGCTACTTGCTTTGACCCACAGATTCTTCTGTGCTCTTCTACACTATATTCCTCTCCATCATAGGAAACTGTCATTTTTTAGATTTCATTCAGTTCAGTTCAGTTCAGTCGCTCAGTTGTGTTCGACTCTTTGCAACCCCATGGACTGCAGCACGCCAGGCCTCCCTGTCCATCATCAACACTCGGAGTTTACTCAAACTCATGTCCATTGAGTTGGTGATGCCACCCAACCACCTCATCCTCTGTTGTCCCCTTCTCCTCCTGCCTTCAATCTTTCCCAGCATCAGGGTCTTTTCCAATGAGTCACTTCTTCGCATCAGTTCAGTTCAGTCGCTCAGTTGTGTTCGACTCTTTGCGACCCCATGAATCGAAGCACGCCAGGCCTCCCTGTCCATCACCAACTCCTGGAGTTTACCCAAACCCAGGTCCATCAAGTCGGTGATGCCATCCAACCATCTCATCCTCTGTCATCCCCTTCTCCTCCTGCCCCCAATCCTTCCCAGCATCAGAGTCTTTTCCAATGAGTCAACTCTTCGCATGAGGTGGCCAAAGTATTGGAGTTTCAGATTCAACATCAGTCCTTCCAATGAACAACCAGAACTGATCTCCACAACTCCCCTAAACACGAGTTCTCTCTACACACACACACACACAACCCGCTTACCTTCCTCTTTCTCATTATATGATTTCATCTTGGAAACACTTCTTTCCACTTTGCTTTTTCCTTTTAACTGTTTCAGAACAAACCTAGCTTACAACTAGATGAAGAGTGAGCCAGGTAGAAACAGTCAAAAAAATAATAATTTTGAGGTGGGGATGGAAATGGTCACTAATGGAAAAAAGGTTAAAAAAAAAAAAACTCCACTCAAAATGTACTCAATAAATAAATAAACCAAAACACAGGAAGAAATTTAATAATGTGGGGAGGAAAAAAAATCAATAAAAACATGAATTCACACCAGATGGTATTAGTTTACGTAACAGTCTGACAAAGATTTTTAAATTTGAACATGTTGAAGGTGTCAGAGTGATAAAGGAATCTTTTTACAAAATAGCAAAAAGGTTATAAAACAAAAACAGAGACAAATGAAACAGGCAGGTGTATATAAAAAAGCAATTCCAAATCTAAGAAATAAAAATTATAAATACTGCCATGTAGGCTTCATAGACAGAATAAACTCTAGACTGGACAGAAGCAGAAGAAAAACATAAATTGCTACCCTAGTATAAGGCATAGAAAAATAAAGAGAAAAAAACTGAAAGAACAATTAAAATACAAAAAGGATAAACTAACAGACTCCAACACAGGTCGACCAAAAGAGAAGAAACTTGAAAATAATAGGAGCTATTAATATATTTAAAGAGCTGAGAATTTTCCAAAACTGAAGAAAGATTTGATTCCTGAGATTGTATGTATACTCCGAGCTGGATACAGAGAAATAGGTCTACACTCACAGTGCACTACATTAAAACCATAAAATATCAAGCACAAACAGCTGGAATTTTAAGAAAATAACTAACCAGACTACTTCACAACAAATGTCCTTAATAACTTAAGAAAACTACACGCAAACACTGGCATCACTGAAATGTTTACACATCTTTAACTTCATATTGGGGTTGGGGGAGAGTGAAGACTTCAAAGTTTACTAGATAACCATTCATACCTTAATGTTCTTACATAATATTTACCTATGACTCTAAAAGCAAGGTGTGGACAGCACATAATACTAATAACTCAAAGATTTATTTCAAAATTATCTACTAAATTCACACATTTTACTACTTAAAAAAAAAAACTGAAATGAAAAGCAATTTTGGAGAAAAGACAGCGGCAGCATAAAAGGGAAAAAAACAAGAATCAACTCCTGAGAAAGAATTATGAAATGCAAAACTAAACTTCCTAAGACAACATATAAGAATATCTTTATAACCTTGAGGTAGAAAAGGATTTCTTAAACAAACACAAATCCTGAGAAATTCTACTAAATTAAAATGTTTAACTTTTATTAACAAAGAAACCATAAGAGAACGAAAAAGACAAACCACAAAGTTGG
Source organism: Giraffa tippelskirchi (assembly GCF_054371585.1). Taxonomy (NCBI): domain Eukaryota; kingdom Metazoa; phylum Chordata; class Mammalia; order Artiodactyla; family Giraffidae; genus Giraffa; species Giraffa tippelskirchi. The sequence continues at coordinate 128,866,176 of NC_137281.1, read as the reverse complement.
AAAAGACATCTGTGATATGTGATAAGCAAAAAATTAGTAATATGAACATAAAAAATTACTATTATGAACATAAAAAATTAGTATTATGAACATAAAAGAACTCCTATCAAAGAGAAAAACAAGGACTTAGGAAGTTCAGTTCAGTTGCTCAGTCGTGTCCAACTCTTTGCGACCCCATGAACCACAGCACGCCAGGCCTCCCTGTCCATCACCAACTCCTGGAGTTTACCCAAACTCATGTTCATTGAGTCAGTGATGCCATCCAACCATCTCATCCCCTATCGTCCCCTTCTCCCGCCTTCAATCTTTCCCAGCATCAGGGTCTTTTCCAATGAGTCAGCTCTTCACATCAGGTGGCCAAAGTATTAGAGTTTCAGCTTCAGCATCAGTCCTTCCAATGAACACCCAAGACTGATCTCCTTTAGGATGGACTGGTTGGATCTCCTTGCAGTCCAAGGGACTCTCAAGAGTCTTCTCCAACACCACAGTTCAAAAGCATCAATTCTTTGGCGCTCAGCTTTCTTTATAGTCCAACTCTCACATCCATACATGACCACTGGAAAAACCATACCCTTGACTAGACAGACCTTTGTTGGCAATGTAATGTCTCTGCTTTTTAATATGCTGTCTAGGTTGGTCATAACTTTCCTTCCAAGGAGTAAGCGTCTTTTAATTTCATTGCTGCAATCACCATCTGCAGTGATTTTGGAGCCCAGAAAAATAAAGTGAGCCACTGTTTCCACTCTTTCCTCATCTATCTGCCATGAAGTGATGGGACCGGATGCCATGATCTTAGTTTTCTGAATGTTGAGCTTTAAGCCATTTTCACTCTCCTCTTTCACTTTCATCAAGAGGCTCTTTACTTCTTCTTCACTTTCTGCCATAAGAGTGGTGTCATCTGCATATCTGAGGTTATTGATATTTCTCCCGGCAATCTTGATTCCAGATTGGGCTTCATCCAGTCCAGCATTGCTCATGATGTACTCTGCATATAAGTTAAATTAGCAGGGTGACAATATACAGCCTGGACATACTCCTTCTCCTATTTGGAAACAGTCTGTTGTTCCATGTCCAGTTCTAACTGTTGCTTCCTGACCTGCATACAGGTTTCTCAAGAGGCAGGTCAGGTGGTCTGGTATGCCCATCTCTTGAAGAATTTTCCACAGTTAATTGTGATCCACACAGTCAAAGGCTTTGGCATAGTCAGTGAAGCAGAAATAGATGTTTTTCTGGAACTCTCTTGCTTTTTCGATGATCCAGAGGATGTTGGCAATTTGATCTCTGGTTCCTCTGCCTTTTCTAAAACCAGCTTGAACATCTGGAAGTTCACAGTTCACGTATTGCTGAAGTCTGGCTTGGAGAAGTTTGAGCATTACTTTACTAGCGCGTGAGATGAGTGCAATTGTGCAGTAGTTTGAGCATTCTTTGGCATTGCCTTTCTTTGGGATTGGAATGAAAACTGACCTTTTCCAGTCTTGTGGCCACTGCTGAGTTTTCCATATTTGCTGGCATATTGAGTGCAGTACTTTCACAGCATCATCTTTTAGGATTTGAAATAGCTTAACTGGAATTCCATCACCTTCACTAGCTTTGTTCATAGTGATGCTTCCTAAGGCCCACTTGACTTCACACTCCACGATGTCTGGCTCTAGGTGAGTGATCCCACCATCGTGATTATCTGGGTCATGAAGATCTTTTTTGTATAGTTCTTCTGTGTATTCTTGCCACCTCTTCTTAATATCTTCTGCTTCTCTTAGGTCCATACTGTTTCTGTCCTTTATTGAGCCCATCTTTGCATGAAATGTTCCCTTGGTATTTCTAATTTTCTTGAAGAGATCTCTAGTCTTTCCCATTCTATTGTTTTCCTCTATTGCTTTGCACTGATCACCGAGGAAGGCTTTCTTATCTCTCCTTGCTATTCTTCGAACTCTGCATTCAAATGGGTATATCTTTCCTTTTCTCCTTTGCTTTTTGCTTCTCTTCTTTTCACAGCTATTTGTAAGGCCTCTTCAGACATCCATTTTGGTTTTTGGCATTTCTTTTTCTTGGGGATGGTCTTGATCCCTGTCTCCTATACAATGTCACAATCCTCCATCCATAGTTTTTCAGGCACTCTGTCTATCAGATCTAGTCCCTTAAATCTATTTCTCACTTCCACTGTATAATGGTTAGGGATTTGATCTAGGTCATACCTGAATGGTCTAGTGGTTTTCCCTACTTTCTTCTATTTCAGTCTGAATTTGGCAATAAGGAGTTCATGATCTGAGCCACAGTCAGCTCCCAGTCTTGTTTTTGCTGACTGTATAGACCTAGTGGGCAGCAATCTGCCTGCCAATGCAGTGGACAAAGGTTCAATCCCTGGACCGAGAAGATCCACATGCCACAGAGCAACTAAGCCTGTGCACCACAACTGAGCCCTTGCTCTAGAGCACGTGAGCGACAACTACTAGAGCCCATGCACCCAGAGCCCTTTGCACTGCAACAAGAGAAACCACCACGAGGAGAAGCCAACACACCTCAACCAAGAGGAGGCCCAGCTCATGCAACTGGAGAAAGCCCATGCACAGCAACAAAGACCCAACACAACCAAAAATAAATTATGTTTTTAAAAAATAAAGAAAAAAACCCAAGTCATTTCTGAGAAAAGGAAACAAAAATGGCCAGCAAATATCAGAAAATACATCTCCACACTATAAGCAAAAATGCAAAACCCACAACATATCAATTCACGCCCAACCGGCTGTCTATCTTTATTTTTTACCATTATTAGGTACGGTAGACCCTTAAACAACACGTGAGTGAAATGTGAGGGTCTGATTCACAGATTTTCTTCAATAGTAACTACCTCAGGACTACACAACAAATGCCAAACCACATTTGAGAGGAACAGGGGATATGGAGGGCCAATTATAAATTATAGGATGAATTTTGACTGCACAGAGGGTCAGCGTCCCTAACTGCTCCAGATATTCAAGTGTCAACTATATAGGCAAGAATGTGGAGAATGAACTGGTACTACAATTATACCGGAAAACAACTCAGCACTACCTAAAGCTGAAAATGAACCTCTCCTACAATTCAGCAGTTCCACTCCAAGCGAGATATAAGGTCCAAAGCAATTCATTCAAACTGCTAATCTCAAACTGTTACCTACATTAGTAGGTAACAAAAATCAACTTAGTAGGTCTTGATTAGCATTCTTACTTTTAATGAAACAAACTAGCAACACATAGGGTTTTTCCCCCAAGAAACTTAGTTATACACGTATATATCTGATAATGTACTGAGTCTCATAATGTGAAAGTTATTTCTTATTGTAAGTAAGAACAAAAACATTTTTTTAAAACACCACCTAGAGACAGTATAGATGCAAGTGCACCAACAGAGCCATACAAGGTATTCATAACAGCATTGTTTATAATAGCAAGAGAAGACTGGAAACTACCCAAATGCCCATCAACACATAATAAATTAGAAAATATACATACAATGAAATTCCATATAGAAGTGAAAGTGAATGAATCAGAGTTATATATAACATGGAAGAAAAATATTAGGACAATAAAGTTGAGGGGAAAAAGGAAGTTCCAAATAAACTCATACAGAAGGATCCCATTTATAGTGTTTAGAAAGAAAAAAAAAAAATACAAAGAAGGATTACATACCACAGTAACTGAAACTATACCCAGAAATGAAAATACCAAATTATATGAGAAGCTTGAGAAATTCACTTCACAGAAATCATATTCAGCCACCTGAGACATCCAGGTTATGAAAACTATGTAAAATAATTATAGAACACATTTCAAATAAACATGATTTCCCAATAAAGTAAACAAGTACAGTCCAGAAGCACATAAATTCAACCTGTGTGTGGATTTTTAAAATTTAAGGAAACAAGTGTTCAACAACACAGCATTCAGAACACTGGGGAGCTTTCAATGTAGCTTGTTCAAATTTATTTCAAAGATAAATAGATCTAGACATATGCAATCACTAAATAATTTATGTACATATTTCACTTAGAAAACTTACATTACTGATCAATAAGATTAACTGGTACTAAGCAGAGAAGTATTTTTGCTGAAATTTGTGTATTAAATTTTATTTTCCATCCCACTCCCAAGAGTCAACTTGAAACCCTTATTCTTGAAGTCTCACTTTACATGGCATTCCATGTAAATCGACTAGTCATGCTAATGGAGAAGGAGGATGGCACAAATGACAAGGAAAGCAGAAGGCTCAATGAGTCCCAATCATTTTCAAACATCAGACAACTGATTCATTCATTTTCAATGCCTGAAGCAGGCCACCAAAAGTCAGTGCTCTGGGACAACCCAAAGGGATAGGGTGGGGAGGGAGGTTGAATGGGGAGTTCAGAATAGGGGGGGAACACATGTTTACCTATGGCCGATTCATGTTGATGTATGGCAAAAAACTATCACAGTTTGTAAAGTATTTATCCTCCAATTAAAATAAATTAATTTTTAAATTAAATCTGGCAAGCAGTACCTAAGCACCAGAAACACAGTTGGCAGTGGTGAACAAGACAAAGTTTCTGCCTCATTAATGTTTATATTCTTACAGGTGAAACAGCTATCAAACAAATAAATAAATAAGCATATATTATCAGTTCAGTTCAGTCCCTCAGTCATGTCTGACTCTTTACGACCCCATGGACTGCAGCACACCAGGCTTCCCTGTCCATCACCAACTCTCGGAGCTTGCTCATACTCATGTCCATCGAGTCGGGCATCCTCTATCGTCCCCTTCTCCTCCTGCCTTCAATCTTTCCCAGCAATCAGGGTCTTTTCCAATGAGTCAGTTCTTCGCATCAGGTGGCCAAAGTATTGGAGTTTCAGCTTCAACATCAGTCCTTCCAATGAATATTCAGGGCTGATTTCCTTTAGAATTGACTGGTTTGATCTCCTTGCAGTCCAAGGGACTCTCAAGAGTCTTCTCCAACACCACAGTTTAAAAGCATCAATTCTTTGGCGCTCAGTTTTCTTTATAGTCCAACTCTCATATCCACACATGACTACTGGAAAAAGCATAGCTTTGACTAGATGGACTTTCGTTGACAAAGTAATGTCTCTGCTTTTTAATATGCTGTCTAGGTTGGTCACAGCTTTATGATGTTAGGTAATAACTGATAATGCAATGAAGAAAAATATAAAGCTCAGACAAAGAGGACATGCATTTTGGTGATCAGGGTTGGCCTTTCTGAAATAACCACTGAGCAATGCCTACAAGATCACAAGGCAGTAACTCATAATGCACATACATAGGAATTAAGGCTGAAAAAATGTTTTATAAATTGAAAAGATCATAGTCTACCTACTGCTTTCTATATAAAGCATTTTATAGCATTTAGTTTTAAGTAGCTTTTACCATTTTCTCTCCTTGGAAAACTTTAGGTCCTCAAATTTAAGTCACTAGCTTTCAGAGTTAATCCTCTAGCTACAGGGGAAAGAAATCTTTATAACCTTAATGCAACTTTATAATACCTAACAACAGACAACTGTACACGGACAGTGTTTCTTTTTTTTTCAGAAAACATTCTTATAAAACAGCTCAATGGATGAGAATGGGCTCTAGAGTCAGAATATCTAGTTCAAATTCAGGTTCCCCCTTTTCTTTGCTCTGTGTCTTTGGACAAATTACTTAACCTGCCTCCATCGTTTCCATCAAATACCATCTATCTCATAAGGCTGTGAAGAGGATTCAATATGATACTATACATAAAGTATTTACAAAGTCTTAAACAGCAAATAAGCACTCTAATGTTAGCTATCATTTATGTAGCAACTACTAAGATTTATAAAATAAGCAAGGCAAATGAGTCTCGGGCAGGTAAATCTACACATACAGTAAGTGGTTTTAAGAAGCAAAGCCAAATTCAAACCCAAGTTCTTCAGACTCCCTAGCACCCACACTTTATCCACTTACACCACACATTACACAATTAAAGAACTGAGCAATAAGAAACTTGCATAGAAGACTAGCATTAATAAGGTCTAAGACCCGCAGATCTCCTAGTTACTACTGACTTTCAGACCAGACTGTTTCCTTGGCAACTTAAGTGACTCATGTATAAGAATAAATAATAATCATCACACATTTTCCAGTGAGAATGTAGCACATCATCAAGGCTCTTGATAGACAATGTAATTACTAAAAATCATATAAGTTCTGATAACTAATTGCAGATGTCACTGAGAATCAAAATAAAGAAATGTGGATAAATGACATTCTCCACAGTAATGGTAGGCAGCTAGGATCTTGTGAGAACTATTCAATATAGAAGCTATCTTAAAGGACCTCTCACTGGATTAAGTGACATTTGTCCCCTTGGTTAAAAATATAGGGGCTGGTGTCTGCAGAAAGCTAAATGCTCTGGCTAACAACCTACTCATTTATATATTTTATTTCTATAAATCGATTAAATGACAGACTGAAGATCAAGCTTTCATTTCTACAAAACTAAGTTAAATCCTTTGGAAGGCTTTAATAAGGATTGGAAAAACCTAGAATGATTTGGAAGTTTGAAAGTTTCATTTTACTTTTTAAAAAAAGAAACAATACTAGAAATCATAGACAATGCTCTTAGGGTATAATGCATAGAAAAAAGATCAGGAGACCTCTACTCAAAGACAAGAGATTGATCCAAATAAAATGAGAGGCAAATAAAAGTAACTGCTTAAAATTAAAACCAAGTGCACAGATACCTTGAGTTCTTGCTTTAGCCAACTTTTTAAATGACCTAACCAATGATCCTAATCACATGGGACAGGTAAGAAGGTCTCAACCACACTCCAACATCCCTTCCTCCATCAAGGTGTTCCCAAAGTTTCCCAGCCATTTTTCTTGTGCTGTCTGCTCATAGGAAAGGAGCAAACTGAAAACCACATGTGTCCAAAATGAGATATGCATCACAGTAAAAAAAAAAAAAGTAACACAAAAAAAACAGCCTGCAAGAGATAAAGATTTTAATTCACTTGTAATAAAAAAATCTTTAAAAAATCTTTATTGAGATTATGTTGTGTGCCAAGCACTGCCCTAAACCCTTGGTGTTGTTCAGTTGCTAAGTTGTGTCTGACTCTTTTGCAACCCCATAGACTGTAACTCGCCAGGCTCCTCTGTCCATGGGATTTCCCAGGCAAGAATAGTGGAATAGGTTGCGATTTCCTTCTCCAGGGGATCTTCCCAAATCAGGGATTGAACCCATTTCTCCTACATTGGCAGGTGGATTCTTTACCACTGAGCAACTCTTAGGATCCCTCAATAAACAAAACAGACAAAAAGCCCTGTCCTCATAGAAGTTACATTATAGTATGTCTGGGAGCAGAGAAAAGAGACAATAAGCAAAATCAACAAGCAAATTTTATAGCTTGTTGGAAGGTGACAATTGCTATGGAAAATAGAACAGGGTACAGGGATCACAAGTAGGGAACTGCAGCTTTAAATAGGAAAGCAGACTTCTGAAAAACATTTCAAGAGCAGATATGAAGGAGACAAGTGAATGGGTCACAGAGATACCTCACAGAAAAAGTGACTCAAGGAGGGGAAACAACCAGCATGAAGCCCCTAAGACAGTCAGTGGGATTGGAGCCAAATAAGCAGGAGGCAGAGCAGTCGCTAACTTGGGAGAGGTAAGGGGAGACAGGGAGGGTAGGAGGATTCTGTAAGACCTTGTAGGACTTCGCATTTTACGATGCATATGGGAAGTCACTGCAGGATTTTTGAAGAGAGAAGAGGTATGATCTGGTTGCTCTGCTGAAAAAGACTGCAGAGAACCAGGACAGAAGCAGAGAAACCCATTAGGAGCTTAACTGCAGAAATCTAGATGAGAGAAGACTGGTTTAGACTAGCATAGTGAGCAATGGAGGTGGTAAGAAGTGACTTGATTACGGATATATTTTCAAGATAAGACTGAGCCAAGAATACCAAGTATGAATAAGTCAGGGATACTTCCACTTTTCTTTTCACTTGAATGTTGGACAGAGCTGCCATCTAGTAAGACAGATTAGACTGCACCTTAAGCAGGTTTAAAGAGGAACATGGAATTTTAGTTTGAGTTTACTACTTCACATCCAAAAGGAAACTCGGAATAGGTTTTACAGAACACAGGAGGTAAGTCTGGGCTGGAGATATAAAAATGGAAGCCATCAGCATATAGGTATTTAAAGCCATGACGATGGATGAGATCACCAGAGGAATATAGAAAGTAAAGTGACCCAAGAGTTGAGCACTTCAAGAGTGAAGAGGAATCATAAAGACTAAATAAGCAGAGTAATTAGTAAGAAGAGAAACCCTAAAAGCAATACCCTGGAGGAAGGGGAGTATAAACAATTCGTTTTGTGCTAAGTCCCAGGTAGTGTACAAATCTCTTTGCTGAAACTTGACGTGAGGTTAAAGTTCTTAACTGTAGTAAAGTGATAGGTAAAATACTAAAATCAACTTTTTTAAAAGAAGTGAATTCTTACACATTTCCTAGAAATAATAGATTTCCTATTGGAGTCATTACTGAAATTATTCTTAGTACTAAAAGTATGGGCTTTCCAGGTGGCTCAGTGATAAAGAATCTGCCTGCCAAGCAGGAGACACAGGTTCGATCTCTGGGTCAGGAAGATCCCCTGGAGAAGGAAATGGCAACCCACTCCACTATTCTTGCCTGGAAAATCCCATGGACAGAGGAACCTGGCAGGCTACAGTCCATGAGGTTGCAAAAGAGTCAGACAAGATTTGATACAACTTATTGACTAAATAACAAAAACTAAAAGTATACTATTTTACTTATTTTATCTTTTTAAGATAAAACCAATTAAAACCCTATACCACTTTAATAATTAATTAATTTTAAGAGCCTAAATGACTTACGCTGCAATCTATCTCAAAAACTGAGGGAAAAAAAAAAATTTAAAACACCAATTCAACAACATGGCATGCAAACAGTTATAAACTGCCATTACTTTTTCTCTTTCAAGAGCTCAGCTATAGAAGGTTAAGTTAAATCAAACTCCTTAGTCATGATACTAACAATTTTCCCCCTTTCTGCTTAATTTTCTGTTTATAGGGGAAAAAAGCTTCTATTCTTATCTAAACCAATGTTTTACCTATGCTTTGTACATAAGCTACATTTTCAAGATCAGAACACCCAAAGTCATGTTCACAAATACTGAAAGAGGAAACAATGAAACTCAACTTGACTTATGCATGTTGTTGTTCAGTCGCTAAGTCGGGTCCCACTCTTTGCGACCACATGGACCACATGGACGGCAGCATGCCAGGCTTCCCTGTCCTTCACTAACCTCAGGTCCTTCATAAATGTCATATTGACTGCCATTTAATATCTAATTATTAGAATGTTCTCCCTACTAAAAGTAGATTAAAGCCTCTAAGGAGGCTTGGAGTGAGAGAATCAAGAAAACATCTGCATTAAGCAGAAGAGACTATGATATTCAAGGATACAGAAAAAACTAAAGTGGAAACAAAACGGTAAATTAATGGCTCTTCACAATGTTGACCCTGATCCCATAAGAGTTATACAATACTCAATATTCTTTATAATTTTAAAGTGCTTAATATTTTTAAGAAAAAATTTCATCAGGCTTTGTTATATTTTAAGTTTCAGTATGAGTCTCAGAAAGGTAAACAGAAAGCCTCACTCTTTAAGTGCACCTGATAGAGACAGTTACATTGCTAAAGGCTGCAAAATTAGAAGAGACATTTCTAATTCAATGTTGGAGGCAGGGGGAAAGGAATGAATTAATGAATTTTCCTTAGAATCTACAATCTACAAATCTTTCTTGTTATATCCTTGAAGAAGAGCAGGTGGGGGGTCGGAGACTGGGGGGCTTCTCAGATAACACATTAAATATGAAAGTATTTATAGCAAGGCATGTCTACTCAAAACAGACCAACTCAAGAGTACTCTGGTGTTATTCTTGGGACAATCATACCAGTCTCAGCAGCAACTAGTTAGCCAAGCTGGAGGCAGTGATACCATGCGCTTGCTAGGTAGTGAAAAGAACCTAATTAACCAAGAATTCAAACTTTTTAAGATAAGTCCTAAACAATTTAGGGTGTTTAGTTCATTCACCTCAAGATGTTTATCTTTAGCAGAAAATGGTTGTCTAAATTTCTCAAGGGTTTCCACAAAGCATCTCAAAACACCCCACAACTCTGAACAGTTAACTTCAACTGCAGCTTTTTAAGCAGTTCTTATTAAGATACCTGCTAAGGAATCCTCTCCTGGAATAGGTCCAACCATGAACTTAAGATTCCTCCTTCCTCTCAAAAGGAACAGCTAGTATTAAACAATCCATTCCTGAATCTAATCAGGGTGCAGCTTAGCTGAGGTTAGGATGCCGCTCCCCGCGCCTGGGGCTGCCTGTCTTCGGTACACACATGCTCCTTCACCACCGACGCGCGGGGCAGCACAGCCCACGTCTGATTACCTTACGACTTCTCTAGGCTGCAGGTTTGGTTTTCTGCCGAGGTCCCCGAAGCCAAAAATCTCCTTGTTGGATAACCGATGAGGGGAGGGAGAATCCGTAAGGAAGACACACCCCTCAGGGAGAGGAAGGATAACTTCCCCCTTCTCCAGGGCGGTCCCCAGATTTTTCCAAACTCTCCCCTCACGCTGCTTTCCCATCCTCAACCGCCCCACTCCGGGGCCCGGGGACAAGCCCTGGGCGGCGGGAGGCGGCCCTGAGCACGGACGAGCGCTGCTTCCCCAAGCACCCCGAGAGCGGCGAGGGCTGAAATTCCAGCATGGCGTAAGCGTGGCCCAGAGCCGCCGCCGGGGACACGCTCCCTCCGTCCCCCGGCCGAGGCGGCGGTAATCCGCCTTCCCTCCCGGGGGCCCTCACGCCCGTCTAAAAATAGGCTCCTCGGTCACCCCAGGGCCCTCTCCCGCCGACCTCGCCCTCGGGAGACGTCCTCGGAGGAGGCGCCGCGGCGGAACCGGGGTCGGGCCGGGGCGGCCCGGTGAGGCCGAGAGGCCCCTTGGAGCCCGCCCGACCCGGTAGCCGGGCCCAAGCTGGAGCCCGGCGGCGGCGACGACCCGGCGCCCGAGGCCTACGGCGGGGCGGCGGCGGGTGGTGTCGGGACCCCGCGGCCGCGCCCCCCCGCCCGGCGCGGCCCTCCCGTCGGCCCGGCACCCCGCGGCCGGCGCAGCCCTCCCCCCTCCGCGGTCCCCGCGGTCGGAGCCCGGGCCCGGCACGGCCTGCTCTCCCTTACCCTGTGCAGCCCGGAAAGGAGACCGGGAACACGCGGCGGCGCCGGCACTACAGCCCGGGCCGCCCGCTCCGAGTCGCCGCCGCCGCAGTTGCTCAGGTGCCGTCGCGCCGCCCGGCAGGAAACGGGCGGCTTCGGGGCGGGGCGGCCCCGGCACGTCCCGGCGTCTGGGCCCCGGCGGTGCCCGGAGACCGGCCCCTTAAAGGGACAGGCGTCGCCGCCTCGGGCCCCGCGCGCTCTCCCGCGCGCTCGGGTAAGTCCCAGCGTCCGGCGGGCTCGGGATTCCAGGGCTTTTCTCCAGAGATAACGTCCCGCAGCCAGGTGGAGGGTGGGCGCTCGAGGCACAGCGGAATTCTCTCGTGCAGGAACCCCCCACCCCCCGCGTCCTTCCCCCAAAGCTGGTTTCGTCTTGCATGGCCCTCCTACCGAAGCACCACCTGGCCCCCCAGACTGGAATTTTTTTTTTTTTTTTAACCTTAAGCAAATGGTACTCGATTTCACCCAGCCCGTCCGAGATTGCTCCTCGGAAATCACTGAAAAACGAAATCTTCCGTCCCTCTGTCTCCAGAGTTTCTCTCTGAATTTGTCGGGCAACCCTGGCGTCAAAGAGAGAGAAAAATTTTAAACCGACCTAAATAAATTGTGTGCAAATACTGTGGAGCTGTTGTGTCTGCCAGCCGGTGGCCATTCATTAAGCCCGGGTAAATAACTGGAAGCTGTAACGGAAAGGAGAGGCTGGCCAGAATTCCTGCTTATTAGTTTGCTCTTTGCTAAAAGAATGACAGCGATCTTTCTGGTCCACTGGCGAATGAGATGTGTTTATTATTTACTGCTTATCAGTTTCTCGCAGAATGCCAGGCATTATCCAGAACATACACAAAACACTACAAACTCTCCTCAAATGTTATGAGCGCTCAAAATAATTTAAAAGCTTTTAGAGGGTGGATAGGGATACAAAAAATTAAGACTCATCACCAACACCTCCCCCTCCATACTGACAAAGCGAGCAATGTTTAAGTAATGAACATCAGAACAGTTCCTATATCAACAGGGTTTCCTTTATATTGACTGGCTAAAAACGTACTGTACCTCTATTTTTTTGTCAAAGGTTTCTAAAGACCCTCCAAAGTACAAACGAAAACTGAAGAGTATGTGGTAGCCTGAGCTGTTGAAAATTCTGCCAGTCTTCAGCCACTGTGTTCTCCAATGATGCATTCTGTCTTATTTTAACTCCGGAAGCGCCTCCTCCTTTTTCTTTCTCAGTAGGGTTACTCAGCACCTCGGCGGTTCCAATGCCCTCAAAGCAGTCTGTCTCTAAGCCTCGGGCTGTCTCCTGAGCCTGTGATAAAGGATCCAGCTTCACTGAAGAGAGAAGCCATTCGTCTCTTCCTACAAAGGTGGGGGGGGGGGGGCGAATCTATCATTTCTGTAAAAGGAGTTTAAGGACTCTTGATTAACCTACCAATAACCGTCTAATTTCCTCTGGTTGGTACTAAAGCATATCTTAGGTTAGAATTTTAAAATTCTATAATTTTTATAACTTCTGTAAAATCCATGTCATTTTAGAGACAGTAATTTTTAGGTACACTTGTACATAGGACAAGAAACGAGCTTAGAGACATGTTTACAGCAAATATGCCACTTCTTATATTCAGGGATCACTTATTTTTGTGTTCTGTAGTTTGAAACAAAGAAGTGTAAATGTATCAGCTATTCCAACTTCTGGGAGTTTTTGAACTTTGACTTCTTTTAAAAGAGAAGTGACTGGGTGCTTCATTCCTTATTATAAGCTTCATATTTATCCACATCAAATCAAAAAGATGTATTAGAAATGTTATGCATGATAAACCCTATTAGGAATTAAGACTTACCCTCTAAGTTTTGAAATATAATATAATTAACTATAATTAAACAGATATAATTAACCTTGGTTGCTGCTTACTACACTCAGTGTTACTGAAACAGCAACTAACTTGCTCAAAGGGATTAACACTCCCAGTATCTGAGCTATCTCTAGCTGTGACAACTTAGAAAATAAATTTTATTGAAAATGATAAACTGTAACACTGTTAACTAAAGAGTATTCCCCCCACTTCTGTTTAACAAAGTGCAATTTATTGGAGAGTGCCTTCCAATTTTTAACATGTAATAATTCTTTTTTCTAATTTTGGAAAAGATTTAAAGACGCACAGTACTTATCTCTCTAGCAGACAGAGAGAAAGCAGGCTATTCCTGTTTTGGCTAGGGAAGACTTCCCAGAAGTGGTGAGTTATATAGAGATTTGAGTAGTACATGAGTAACAGACTACATCTCCAACTTCACCAGTGAAGGGATGGCAGAGATGAAACTATAACAGAAGCATTTCACAGAACTAAAAGTAAAAACAGGATTCCAGGTCCACCTTTTCCACCCAAATAATGGAGTGGGGCCGTTCATACAGACAGCTACAACTGCAGATCTAGAAATAACCAGGTATTCTAACAAAGTATCTGTCACTTATTTGCTTATCAGAGATCTGCATTGTTCATGTTCACATAAAATCTCTTCAAGCATATGGCATTCAAATTCTTTCGTAACAGACTAAAGGTGACCCTGAATCATTTGCCACTTTTTGCATGGAGAGGTGGGATCAGTGTCCCTCCTTTTGATTATGAGGAGGCTCTGTGACCAACCTGACCAATAGGGTATGCCAGAAGTAACACTCTGTCAATTTCTGGGCCCAGACTGTGAGAGACAGGCAATTTCACTTGCTGTCTCTTGGAACCATTGATCTTAAAGCCCTAAGCTGCCATGTGAGAAGTCCAGCTACCTCTTTGGAGAGACCATGTGCCTTGAGACTATAGGGGGAGGAAGAGAGGGCCAGCTGGGCACAGCCTTCCAACTGCCTCCATCAAGGTGCAAAACATATGAAAGTATACTGCTAGAAACCCCAGACCATCCATGCCACAAGCTAAATACCACAAAGTGATCCCAGTCAGTACTTCATGGAGCAGAAAAACTACCCAGCCAAGCCCTGCTTGAATTTCTGACTGTATTTAACTTTTTATGACTTTTGGATAGTTTGTTATACAATAACAGATAAGCAACACATCTTTCTTCCACTTCTAAATAGCTGCAAGAAATCTTAGAGTCTTATTTAAGCAGAAGGGAGTTTCCACTGTGCCTGTACAATCCTGAGACATAACTGGGGCCTTTCCAGGGAAACTTGGGCAGGATTGATTAGGTAGGTAAAGCTTCTATTGTAGCATGCGTGTGTGCTCAGCCACTCAGTGGTGTCCAGACTCTTTGCCACCCCACGGACTATAGTTCACCAGGCTCCTCTGCCCATGGGATTCTCTAGCCAAGAATACTGGAGTGGGTAGCCATTTTCTTCTCCAGTGGATCTTCCCGACCCAGGGATCGAACACATGTCTCCTTCATCTCCTGCACTGGCAAGCAGATTCTTTACTTCTGAGCCGCTAGCTCAGTTGATTAGTATTAGTTGTTCTGCTGCTGCTAAGTTGCTTCAGTAGTGTCCGACTCTGTGCGACCCCATAGACGGCAGCCCACCAGGCTGCTCCATCCCTGGGATTCTCTAGGCAAGAACACTGGAGTGGATTGCCTTTTCCTTCTCCAATGCATGAAAGTGAAAAGTGAAAGTAAAGTCACTCAGGTCGTATCCGACTCTTAGCAACCCCATGGACTGCAGCCTACCAGGCTCCTCCGTCCATGGGATTTTCCAGGCAAGAGTATTGTAGTGGGTTGCCATTGCCTTCTCCGATTAGTTGTTCAGTGAGCATTTTAAATTTTAAAATGTGGTCAACATGAAGGCGACTTAGTCACACAAAGGGGAAAAAAAGTTGCTCTCTTTCACCACTACTGTCTGTACAAGCTTCAACCCAAGCAGCTAAGTTGCAGGGAGGAACCTCAGCCTGAGGAATCGGGCAAGAGAACATGGATATTTCAGCATCACCATCACCACTCCTGCCCAAATAATTCTTAAGAGCATGACCTGGTGAGGGCAGATCAGTAGCAACAAATCAAACCAGGTCAGCAATATTTGCAACATGCACAGCATCATGTTAGGTGTTTGAATATAAAACATGCATTCAAAAATATGTGTCCCACAGAATAGTGCCTGCTTTTTAAACCATGCTTCTCTTTGCTTGCTCATATTCAGCTCCTCTTGATAACTCTGAGATCCCAGTCAGTCCCTGCCCAGTGTTTCTCCTCCCTATACTATGACAACCCTGTAATTAACCTTTCCCAGGCTTTGTTCCATTTATTTCTGACCACATCTCCAATTTACCAATTTCCTTTGATCCAGGTCAACAATTTTTAAAAGCTACCTTTTGTTACTTCCATACATTGTTTTGGCAATGTTATATTTGTAAGAATGAGTAAACAGACTGCAAGCTCCATTAGAAATCATTAGTCTGTGAAAGCTATAGAATAATTCCTCTGGATGCCAACTCTCATGACACGGACTTCTGGATGTCAGCCCTCTGGGCCTCCTTGGGGACCTTAGTCCATCAGCAGTGCCCTTTCTGTCTGAATCTTCAACCTTTCCCTCTCCATCAGTCATGAATGTATTCAGGAATCTCTCCACTTATGAGGGGGGAAAATAGTTCTTTCAAGCTTCAGATCACCCCATCTACCCATTTCCTTCAAAACCAGGTTTTTGATTGATTGGTAGATTGGTAAGCAACTCACTTGACTGTATTCTCACTACCCATTCACTCACTGCTTATACTCCAGGAACCTATTTCTGCTTCTGCACCAACAACTGAATCCTGACACATTTCTCATTGAAGTCACCGAGGATCTCCCTGCTGCTAACTCCTCTCTGTCACATATCACAGCTGATTACTTTCTCTTTCCTTAATCTCAGTGACCTCACCACCCGGCTCTTCTGTTCCCTCTTTTCCTTCTCTCCAGCCTGAAGCTCCTCAGATTTTGTGTTTTTCTTCTCTGTCTCTTATGGTTGATGTTCCTCAGGGTTCCAGCCTTGCCCCTCTATTTTCCCACTTTGCAGTCTACTCTGGCCTTCTATTACAATCTATATTCCCAAGTGACTGCATTTTGCAATCCTTTACCGCTAAGAAAAAGGCATCCGCATTAGTCTGAATTCTCCAGAGAAACAGAACCGATTTCTTACATATTTACATGATTGTGGAGGCTGGGAAGTCCAAACTCTTGCAGCTGGGCAAGGCAGGCTGGAGACCCAGGGAAGAATGAATATTGTTCTTCAAGTCCCTAGGCAGTCTGCTGGCAGAATTCCATTTTCTACTGGGGAGGTCAGGTTTTGTTTTTCAAGGCCTTCAACTAATTGAATGAGGCTCACCCATATTATAAAGAATAATCTCTTTACCCAAAGTTGGTCCATTAAGATGTTAATTTCATCTAAAAAACATTTTCATAGAAACATCTGGAATACTGTTTGACCAAATATCTGGATACTGTGACCTAGTCACATTGATACATAAAATTAATCATCACTTATCTTTGGATTCTGAATCCAACACATAACTACATTTGAGTCTGCTACTCTAATTCATTTTCTGGGCAAACTGTCAGGCTACTAATTTTGAATGAAGCCCAGATCAAGGAAGCACTCTAGCAGATCTAGGACTCATGTGCCCTGTGGTCAATTGAGACTTGTGACCCAGCAGATGAAGATGAGAATACTGTGCAAAACCACTGGCAAGTCTCAGCAGGAGAATCATAGTGCAGATTTAGGGATATGCTCGTCATTGTCCTCTAATCAAGATCACCTACTTGCTGTCAGCAAGGTTATAGCACAATGCGCAACACACAGTATGACAATACATTATAATTTTTTAAATGAACAGAATCCATAAATTTCTCCCACTTCCCTTCTGCAGCAAGTTAAAGAGCTATGTCAGTATTATGTGGCAGGCTGGGTGGGAGGGAAGTTTGGGGGAGAATGGGTACATGTGTATGTATGGCTGAGTTCCTTTGCTGTCCACCTGAAACCATTACAACATTGTTATTTGGCTATACTCCAATCCAAAAAAAAAAAAAGATCAAGTAGTTGACCATGGAACACTAACCATTTAGGTGACCCAAGTTGCCCATTATGAACTGGGTGTAATCTGACCCATCAACCCATAAATTTGGGAATGGGAAAATGCATTCATCATCAAAAAGATATGGCTTTTGCAAGATCTAGTTTGAACAGGTTCTGAAAACACAAATGAGTTACATAAGCGAGTAGCTAAAACTTCCAGTGCCATCTCACCATCTACTCCAGTGCCACCTCTCCTTCATTCATACCTATGGTCTCATAAGAAATTCCAGCTAATCAAGGAAGAAAAAATTTGATCTTGGTTTAGAGATGCAACTGCATAACATGTGAGTACTGGATGAAAGTAAACTGCTACAGAAAGTAAACTGCTATAGAAACTGATACTTTCATCTCCTAAATGAAAGTAAACTGCTACAGTTCTACAGGGGTGGCCCTGAAGAACTCTGGGGATAAATTTTCCCACAGGGCAGAAAGTCAAGCTGTATATCTTGTTTGCACTTTTCCTGGAAGGAGACATGCCCATATGTTTATGCCTACAAAAAGTCATGGGTTTGAGGTCAGAGACTTAGAAGGTAAAAGACTGGAGAACTGGTACCAAAGAGGTTTGGGGAAGAAGCATGTATGTGTGCCCATTTAATAATGAACATAGAATGTAAGGATATTTCTTTCCTGTAGGAATGCTTATCTAGGGTAAAAGACTGCAGTTCTTTATAATCAAGTAGATAAGATGGGCCACTATAGGTACACCAACGTCTTTCCTCCACCAATCGGCAATATGTTCAATGAATTCAAAAGTGGTCATAAGGCAGAGATGTAGGTTCTACAGCAGTGCAAGCTTACAGATTTCTCACCAAGATTAGTCTGTCTACCACCACTGCTAAGTGCCATGCCTACCAACATCAGAGACCTACACTGAACCCTAGTATAACATCATATCCTGGGGGGAACATCAGCCATCAGATGGCAGGTTGATTGTATCAAGCACTTTCCATATGAAGCAGTTAGTGATTGGTCCCCCCAGAAATAGACACTCCTTCTAGATATGGATTTGTTTTCCCTGCATGCAAATCTTCTGCCATCACTACCATCTGTTTACATACTGAATGCCTATTCATGGTCACAAAATCCCACACAACTTGTACTGACAAAATCATTTCACAGCACACACACACACAAAAATAGAAGTAGCTGACATTATGGAATTGTTGGGATGGCTATCAAAGACCCAGTTTTGGTGATAAGTGAGAGAAACATTGCCTTTCAACATTAGAGTGCTCTTCAACAAGATGCAATGTTGTTATTCAGTTGCTCAATTGTGTCCAGTTCTTTGTGACCCCCAAAACTGCAGCACGCCAGGCTTCCCTGTCCTTCACCATCTCCCAGAAATTGCTCAAACTTATGTCCATTGAGTCAGTGATGCCATCCAACCATCTCATCCTCTGTCGTCCCCTTCTCCTCCTGCCCTCAATCTTTCCCAGCACCAGGGTCTTTTCTAACGAGTCAGCTCTTCGCATCAGGTGGCCAAAGTATTGGAGTTTCAGCTTCAGCCTCAGTCCTTCCAATGAACACCCAGGACTGATCTCCTTTAGGATGGACTGGTTGGATCTCCTTGCAGTCCAAGGGACTCTCAAGAGTCTTCTCCAACACCACAATTCAAAAGCATCAATTCCTAGGTGCTCAGCCTTCTTCACATCCACACATGACTACTGGAAAAACCATAACTTTGACTAGACATACCTTTATTGGTAAACTAATGTCTCTGCTTTTTAATATGCTGTCTAGGTTGGTCATAGCTTTTCCTCCAAGGAGCAAGCGTCTTTTAATTTCACGGCTACAGTCACCATCTGCAGTGATTTTGGAGCCCCCCAAAATAAAATCTCTCACTGTTTCCATTGTTTCCCCATCTATTTGCCATGAAGTAATGGGACCAGATGCCATAATCTTCATTTTTTGAATGTTGAGTTTTAAGCCAGCTTTTTCACTCTCCTTTTTCACCTTCATCAAGAGGCTCTTCAGTTCCTCTTAACTTTCTGCCATAAGGGTAGTGTCATCTGTGTATCTGAGGTTATTGATATTTCTCCCGGCAATCTTGATTCCAACTTGTGCTTCATCCAGCCCAGCGTTTCTCGTGATGTACTCTGCATATAAGTTAAATAAGCAGGGAGACAATATACAGCCTTGAAGTACTCCTTTCCCAATTTGGAACCAGTCCATTGTTCCATGTTTGGTTCTAACTGTTGCTTCTTGACCTGCATACAGGTTTCTCAGGAGGCAGGTAAGCTGGTGTGGTATTCCCATCTCTTTAGGAATTTTCCACAGTTTGTTGTGATCCACACAGTGTTTGGCTTTTTTTTTCACCCCACAGACAGAGTATATAGGTTCAGAATCTAAGGGAAAAAAATAAGAGCAGCTCTTCACATTATTCTACTTAATCATCTGCTTCTAAAAATTTTGCTTCTGATCTCTGCAGCTTTATAAGGTCTTAATTTCCAAGGGAGGAAGGCTTCTACCAGGAGACACAGCATAGTTCTATTTGGGCTGAATGCGGAGGCTTCCAATTAGCTGTTTTGTGTTTTCTTAATTTTATCAGTTTGCCTGAGATTTTCCCACATTTGTTATTCAAAGGCTCATATCCCAAGAAACCCTCCAGTTTCAGGAAATCTGGGACAGCTGGTCACCCAACTAAGTTCCCTGAGACATTGAAAGAATTCAACACATTTGCTGTAGTGTGGATCTTGTTTATGTCAGGCCCAACCCATCTCTACTCTCCCAAAATATATCCTTGATGACACCCGGGCTTATTCTGTATCCCAGAGGGAACCATCTGACAATGGCTTGCCCATTCATTCAGTAGCTTGTCTTCACAAACATCCTGTTTACATGTCTTTGGGGACAGTGCTTTCTTGGCAAGTTGAAGGGAAAACTCTGACTGTCATGCTAATGTGTGCTCTTTACTTGTATTGTCCCATATTTTCTAGGACATGAATATGGTATTCTGATCTTTATCTTTTTTTGTGAATTCTCATTAATCTAATTTTTCCAGCAGTATGAAAAATTTATGTTAGATCTGCAAGGGATGATAGAAATCATCTAACCCAACCCAGTATTTCATATTTATTTGCAATGCTCTGTTATTTAAGCCTTATTACTTTTGTTTTAGTTTATGATATGTCATGTTCACCAAGCATTCATTCCCTTAACTGACCAAAGATTATACTTACCCATTTAATCCAGTAATTTATCTTTTGCTTGTATGATTGTGAGCTCTGACCTTTCTAGAAAAAGCTCAGTGTTCTTTAGTATCTCATCAGAAGTCACTCTCAATGAGGGTTTGTTGGTGAGGTACCCTTATCTTCTAAGTATTGAACATCACTGTCATTTTCTATTGTGTCTGGGTAATGACATCAGTGATTGTCAAAAGATCTGTTCACAGATGGACTGAGTTTACAGCACCAATCACAGAGTAGAACTCAAGATTGAGCTTTATTTCATTTCAGGTCAGAAACAACTGAGATAAAACAATACCCTCCCACAAAACCTCTATTGGTACTACCCTCATCCATATAATAGGGTAAATAGATTGCTAGTCTTGTGTTATGCTCTTATGAATCAGTTCTTCTGATTTTTCAAGGACAACAATAAAGAAGAGCAGAATTTGCAAAAAACAATGAACTGTGAATTTAAATACTAACCAAGAAATATTCATCATGCTTAGAAACTCAGAGTCTACCTCCTCTGAAATTACCAGGAGAGAAAGGAGATGTCTACTGTCAGCCAAAGGCCAATGAAAGAGAGTTTTTGTTTACCACTTTTTTTTGTTTGTTTACCACTTTCCTTCTTTACTTTAAATTTTATTTTTCTATAACTGTATTTTATTCTACTGAGTGTATCAGGACTGTTATGAGAGGTCTGAATTCCCATTGGTTCAGGAGATTGAAAAGAAACTAAAATACAGGAGTATAAAGGTCAACAGTAACAAACTGCTTTCAGCTTCTAGCCTAACAATAGAGGATATAATGTCAAGATTGGTGAAAAGCTCAGATCCAAGCACAGATACTCCACTGACAAGTTCAATGAATACTTTTGTCAAAAGTTATTTAGTATTGAGCAAAGGGAAATAGAGTATCTCTGAAAAAGAAAAGAATGTTTTGATTGAAAGAAGTACGAATCAACAACTGAAGTATTACACAAAGCATCAGATTTGAATGATTCCTAAACTTTCTTCCAGTTTCTTTTCATAAATTTTGTAGTTAATCTTGTCCCATCAGTTGTAGGAATCTATTGTTGATGGTGAACAATTTTCAAATGACTTCAGAGCAGAAAGTAAATCTAGGCTAAAACTACAAGATTCTTTAGCAAGAAGTCTGAGAGGTTTAAGGTGGAGCAGATTAGATCCTTGCAAACAGACAGAAGTTCTAAGGATTTTTAAGAGCCCACCTTGCAGATATTCTCTGTTTAAACAGTGGGGCTTCTAAAAATCTAAAGCCATTGTCCCACCACAACTTCACAGAGAGTCCAAGGTAGATAATAGCTTATTTGAAAGAGATTTACGGGCCTGGCGCTTTTTTGTTTCTTAATATTTGTTTATTTATTCATTTGGCTGCGCCCAGTCTTAGTTGCAGCAGGCACGTGGGATCTTTAGTTGCAGCATGCAAACCCTTAGTTGCAGCATGTGGGATCTAGTTCCCCCACCAGGGACCCAACCCTGGCCCCCTGCATTGGCAGCATGGCGTCTTAGCCGCTGGACCACCAGGGAAGTCCCCTGACGTTTATATAAGGAAATAGATTATAAATGGACACTTGGGAAGTCCACAGAGTTTTTAAAGTAATTATATCAACATGATCTAAAAAAGAAAGAGGCCTAAAGCACCCGCCATGCCTTTACTAGCATTTCCCAAAGTGTACTCCACAAATTCTGTATGATCCACATCAGACCCGGAGAAGGCAATGCCACCCCACTCCAGTACTCTTGCTTGGGAAACCCCATGGACGGAGGAGCCAGGTAGGCTGCAGCCCATGGGGTCGCGAAGAGTCAGACACGACTGAACGACTTCACTTTCACTTTTCACTTTCATGCACTGGAGGAGGAAATGGCAACCCACTCCAGTATTCTTGCCTGGAGAATCCCAGGGACGGAGGAGCCTGGTGGGCTGCCTTCTATGGGGTCGCACAGAGTTGGACACGACTGACGCGACTTAGCAGCAGCACATCAGACCACGTGTTCTAAATTTTTGGGGAGGGTGGGTGGAGGGAGGCCTATTCAGGACTTAATATTTTTCATAGGTAAACTTATGAATGTTAAAGTTTGATATCCCCCTACTTACTCATTCCTAATTATATTACTCCTGGGGCACTGCTTTCCAGTCCCTCATGTTGGAATACTACCACCTTCCATTCCTCACATATTATCTATAGTTTAAATTTTACACATTCTGGAAATTTTGCCGTTTCAGCAATATGGATGGACTTGGAGGGCATCATGCTAAGTGAAATAAGTCAGACAGGAAAAGACACATACTGTATGATATCACTTATATCTGAAATCTAAAAAATACACCAAACTAGTGAATAAAGCAAAAAAGAATCAGACTCACAGATAGAGCAAACTAGTTACCAGTGTGGAGAGGGGAGGGGAAAGAGGCAGTATAGGGGAAGGAGAAAAAAAAGGGTTATTACGAACTATAGGAATCACTCGTGGGACACTTTTGAAGATTGTAAAGCACTGTAGAATTTAAAGAATCTTTCATTCAATAAAGAATATATTAAATAAATAAACACTTTTATACATTTTTTTCAGTAAATTAGTGGTGGATCAATTGGTCAAGGAAAGTATGATGCCTATCTCATTAGATATACACAAAAACATTTTATTTCAAACAGATTGTACCCCTAAATATGAAAATTAAAATAATGTGTTTATAAGAAAACATAGGAGAATATCTTCATAATCTTGAGGTAGACATTTATTAAATAAGAGGAAAAAGTAAAAACATAAAACAAAAGATTAAAAATTTCACTTCTTTAAAATGAAGAACTTCTTTTCATCAAAAACATCATTAAGAGAGTGACATGCAAGGTAGAGCTGGGAGAAGATATTTGAAATACATATAGCCAACAAAATACTTATTTCCAGAATATGTAAAGACCTCCTACAACTCGAAAAGGAAAAGGCAGACACCCTATTTTTTTAATGGAAAAAATACCTGAATAGACACTTTACAAATGAGATTATCCAAATGACCAATAATCATATGGAAATATGTCCAATATAACTAGTTATCAGAAAAATGAAAATTAAAGCTACATTGATTGGCAAATAAGAATTAAAGATATTCAGTGTTATTAAGTCACTAAGGAATTGCAAACTTAAAACGTAATTAGATCCCTCCACACACTTATTTGGTAAAGATCCTGATGCTAGGAAAGACTGAAGACAAGAGGAAAAGGGAGCAGCAGAGGATGAGATGGTTAGATAGCATCACCGCCTCAATGGTGAATTTGAGCAAACTCGGGGAGAGAGTGGAGGACAGAGGAGCCTGGCATGTGACAGTTCATGGGGTCACAAAGGGTCGGACATGACTTAGCAACTGAACAACGATAACAACAGCACACCTAGCAAGATTGCACCAAGTGCTGACGAGGATGCTGAGCAACTGAACCTCTCATTCATTGCTGGTGAAAATGCAAAATGACACACTACTTTGGAGAAGAGTTTCTTATAAAATTAAATATTCACTTACCTTATGCATTAGTTTGCTAGGTTTCCCATAATATCACAGACTGATCAGCTTAAACAACAGACATTCATTTTCTCACAATCTGGAGGCTAGAAGTCCAAGATCAAATGTCAGCAGATTTGGTTTTCCTAAGGACTCTTTCCTCAGCTTGCAGATGGGCACCTTCTTACTATGATCTCACATGGTCTTTTCTCTGCACTTGTGCCCTGACCTCTTCTAAAAAGACGCCAGTCAATTGGATTTGGGCCCATTCTAATGACCCCATTTTAACTTAACTGCATTCTCTTGGACTTTAATAATAAACATATTATCTGATTTAAAAAAAATTAAAATGGAAAAGGAATAGTGATTACCACTACACTTCTGAAATGCCTCAAGACCAGCAATCCTAAATGTTGGCAAGGATGTGGAGCAGCTGAACGATTTGCCTTCGCTTGGTGGTGGAAGTTTCAGTCAGTTCAGTTCAGTCACTCAGTCATGTTCGACACTTTGCAACCCCGTGGACTGCAGCACGCCAGGCTTCCCTGTCCATCGCCAGCTGCCAGAGCTGGAGTTGGTAGGAGTATAAATTGGTACAAATGCTTTGGGAAATTTATAGTAATTAAAACTAAATGTGTTTATACTCTACAACCAGAAATTCCACTCTAATAAATATACCCAACAGGAATGAGTGCGTATATGCCCCAAAAAACATGTACAAGAAGCTTCATGGGGAAAGCTAGAAGCAACTTCTATGTCCATCAACAGTAAAATGGACTAAATAATAACGTGTCCCCTGGTGGTCTAGTGCTTAGGATTCGGTGCTTTCACTGCCATGCCCCGGGTTCGATTCCTAGTCAGAGAATTGAGATTCGGTAAGCCACGTGGCCAGGTCAAAATTTAAAAATTAAAGTAAAAAATAAGTTCTAAATTACCAAAAATTAAACCAATAAAATAATCTTTATTATGGTGTATCCACATAATGAAATACTATAAAGCAATAAACAAACCAAACTACTGTTACATGCAACCATGTAAATCAATCTCATAGACATGACATTGATTTAAAAGAAGCTGGACACACTATACTATTCCATTTACATGAAGTTTAAGAACAGGTGAAACTAATTTATAGTGAGACTGATTAGAATAGTGATTATCTTGTGGAGTGGGACAGTGATGACTAGAAGGGGACATCAAGAAACCTTCCAATAAGCTAAGAATATTCTGTATGTTTTTTTCCCAGGTTTATGAGGTAGAACTTTCTGTCTTGATCCAAGTGATAGTTACACTGGTATATACATATGTAAACTTTCATTGAGCTGTGTTGCTAGATTAGTGTTTTACTGTACCTAAAGTACACTTCAATTTGGAAGAGAAATAAAAAATAAAAACCAAACAAAACTGTATCCGTATTTCTATGGGGGGAAGTACATGGGACTATAGATGATGAAACAAGACTGACCTCATGTTGATAATTGTTGAAGCTCAGAGATCCATATATTGAGGCTCATTTTATTCTCTCCATTTTTTTTTCCTCTGAAGAGAAATCTTTTATCCATCACAGGCCCATTTCAAAGCCACTTATAGGAAGCCATAAGATTTTCTTTCTTCCTTCAAGCTTCTAAAGCATTTTGCTCAATTAGTAGAAACTCTCATTACCAGCCTACACTTAACCTGGTCTCCAAACTCAGTGGCTGTCTCCATTCTCTCTGTACTATTCACTGCTTTGTAACACCTGTGCCTATAGGCTACACACTAGCACACCAAAGAATGTCTATGCTGGTGAATGAGTATGCTTACCAAGGGTCAGTTGAGTTTTCTCAAGTCAAATTTCTGTTACTGCATTTACATGATTTAATCAAATACTGAGTGCAAAAAGAACTGTTTATTAAAACTGTCTATTACTTTGGAAACAGTTGGTAAAGACAAACAAATTTTAATGTCAAAATAGGTGTTTGTGTGTAACTGTGAATTTTATTAAAAACCACTAAATTGTACAGTTTATAGGGGTGATTTTATAGTGTGTGAATTATTTTAATTAAGCTGTTATAAAAAAATTAGGAGTGCGTGAGATGACTACAAAAGATTACAAGGACCTTGAAAAAAATCTAAAAGACCTGTGCAATTACATTGCTAATGTCTTTAATTTCTTCTTTATCTTTTAAGAAAAAAGTATAAGGGAAATCACATGCAACTCTTTTGAGTGTGATTTATGCAAGAAAAGCAATGTGGAACTTCAATCAGCAAACCTATACTCAAAGAAATCTTGACCCTACATCAAACTATTGGAGAATAAATGGTCATTGATATGGTTTTAGGCTAAGATAAAATGTTCAAAAATTAATGTATTTTTTGTTCCTTTATTGTTGATTCCATGTGTGTTGTATATAATTAATATATGTTTTATTGCAATGTAATTCACAAACCATATGATTCACCCATTTAAAGTATTCGAGCCAATAATTTTAAGTATATTCAGTTATAAAACCATCATCACAATTTTAGAATATTTTCACTATCCCAAAAAGAAATCCCAAAGACATTAGTAATAAGTCTCCATTTCCACCAAAGCCCTTTGGCTCTTGAAAACTAGTAACCTACTTTCTGTCTTTATTGATTTGCCTATTCTGTACATTTTATGTAAATAGAATCATACGAAATGTGAATTGTGACTGGCTTCTTTCACTCAGCATAATTTTTTCAAGATTCATTCATGTTATACCATTAATTAGTACTTCATCCCATTTTTGACTGGATAATATTCCATTTTGTGAATATATCATTTAATTTATCCATTTATCAACTGATGAATATTTGAGTTGTTTCTGACTAAATAATACTGCTACGAACATTTGTGTGCAAATTTTGTGTGCAAATTGTGTTTTCATTTCTCTTTGGTATATAGCTAGGAGCAGCGTTGCAGAATTCTGGTAATTCTGTTTAATCTTTAGAGGAATTGTCAAACTGTTTTCTGCAAGAGCTGCACTAATTCCTACTAATTATAGATGAGGGTTCCAGTTTCTCCATATCCTCACCAATATTTAAAATCATATGTCTTTTTTAATTATAATATTTTAGTGAATATGAAGTGGTATCTCATTGTGTTTTTGATTTGCCTTTTCTGATAATTAATGATGTTGAGCATCTTTCCATGTACCTGTTGGCCATTTATACATCTTCTTTGGAGAAATGTCTTTTCAAGTCCTTTGTGCAATTTTAATACACATTGTTTGGTTTTTTGCTATTGAGTTGTATGATTAGAAGAATTAATATTATTAATTGTTTATACTACCCAAAGAAGTCTACAGAGTCAACGCTCTCCTCATCAAAATCTCAATGGCATTTTTTACAGAAATAGAAAAAAATCCTAACATTCATATGGAACCACAAAGACTCCAAATAGTCAAAGCAATCTTGGAAAAGAACAAAGATGAAAATATATTTTAAAAATATATTTTTAAAATATATTTAAAAACTACAGTAATTAAAAGTGTGGTACTGGTATAAAGACAGATATGTAGACCAATGGAAGAGAATAGAAAGCCCAGAAAAAAATCCATGCTTATAGGGTGAATTGATCTTTGACAAGACTACCAAGAATATACAATGAGGAAAAGATACTCTTCAATAAATGGTGCTAGAAAAACAGGGTATCCATATGCAAAAAATGAAATTGGACCCCTACCTTACAGCATACACCAAAAATCAGTTCCAAATAGATTAAAGACTTATATGGCATTTCCCTGGTAATCCAGTCGCTAACAAGCCGCCCACCAATGCAGGGGACATGGGTTTGATCCCTAGTCTGGGACAATTCCATAAGTTGGAGGGCAGCTAAGATCATGTGCCACGACTACAGAAGCCCACATGCCCTAAAGCCCATCCTCAGCAACAAGAGAGGCTACCACAATGAGACCCACACTGCAACTAGAAAGTAGCCCCTACTCACCCCAACTGGAGAAAGCCCATGCTCAGCAACGAACACCAGCACAGCCATAAGTAAATAAGTACTTTTTTTTAAGTTACAGAACCATGAAGTGTTTTCCCCATGCAAATCATGCAAATGCATCCAGAATAACATGGAGCCCACAGATCATGGACCCGACAGTCCACTGACTGCTCAGGATCAGGTTCCTGCAGAGTCTAGTCTCCTGGCACCCAAGTGCCCAGAGCTCTGACTTGGGCTGAAATGTAAGTGCTATAAGCACAATGGGAAAGAAGAAAAAGAACAGAGCGAGCCCTTGACTTTGAGGTGTGAAATAAAAAGGAACAAATAATACTCTGCCCGCATTCACAGACACCTCAGTGTGCTCCAAAACGACCGTTTCAAATATTAAATAGGAATCTTTGTTTGGAGATTGGCTCCGATGTGCCCATTAAATCTCAGTTTGAAGCCTTTTCTGCCTATTCCTCCCACAGAAGTCTCATAATGCATGGCTCTGGGACCACAGCTCTGTATCATGGTGCTTTATCACATTGAAGGATGATGCTGAACAACAACAATACTACCCAAGACTGTGAGTGTGGTTGGACAGATTAATGGAAGGTCTGTATTTTGGTCTGTGGCTGTGGTCGCTGCTTGCAGCTCTGCCTCTCAAGTTGCCCATTTCAATTCAAGTTAAACAGCGTTTCCGACTGTGTGTGCCAACATGCCATGCGTGCAGCTGCTGCCTTCCATCCGTCACAGCCCAACTTACCCCACTCAAGTTCCAGGTCAGCATTTCCTGATTGCATTCCTTGTCCCTGTCACGCTTCGAGCTGCCCTACTTCCAGCCATTCATCACCCAGCAATTGTTGCTGTTAGCTGTCTTTCTTACATGACCAGTCTTGCAAAATATACCAGACAGGAAGGCCAGAGGGCTGGCTGCAAGCCAGGATGATGCCCAGGCTTCTTTAGTGATCTGAAATATCATAGATAAATGCCACTAGTGATGTCTGTGCTGAAGCTGAAAAGCAATACACGAGGACATTGAAGGCCTAGCTCTTTCTCTACAAAGGTAGAAAGCATCCTTGATTCAATGCTTGGGCTGCTATATGGACTAGTGCTTAAGCGCACAGGCTTTAGAGTCCAAATGCAGGGGTCTGCTACAAACTTGAGAGGTTACTTAACTCTGCTCATCTACATAACTCTTAGGGTCATTGCAAGAGCTGAATGAGTTAATTTATGCAGAGCAATTAGAACAATGCCAGTCACATTAAGAATCCTGTAAGGGTTTGCTATTGCTATTTTCCCACTCACTCAGTTTAGTAAGCTTAGGTTGACCACTCGGGATTATTTATTTACTCCTCAGATCAATTTTAGTGAGCGTTTATGAAGGTCCAGGCCCTGTGCACAGTGATCCAGCTCCTTTACAGTCAGCCTTGTCATGGTCATCTGGAAACCCTTTTGCAATCACAGCTATGCTACTTATTATGGAAGCAAGAAGACCTCAGAGAAGAAACCACTGACCAGAGACTGGCAGATTCCTAAGAGCATTTCTTGATTTCCTTGGACATAGCACAGCCTGGGCTTCCCAGGTGGCACCAGTGGTAAAGAACCAGCATGCCAATGCAGGAGATTTAAGAGATGCAGGTTCAGTCCCTGGGTTGGGAAGATCCCCTGAAGGAGCGCATGGCAACCCACTCCAGTACTCTTGCCTGGAAAATCCCATGGACAGAGGAGCCTGGTAGGCTGCAGTCCATGGGGTTGCGAGGAGTTAGACACGACTGAGCAACTTCACTTTCACTTTTCACTTTCATGCATTGGAGAAGGCAATGGCAACCCACTCCAGTACTCTTGCCTGGAAAATCCCATGGACAGAGGAGCCTGGTAGGCTGCAGTCCATGGGGTTGCGAGGAGTTGGACACGACTGAGCAACTTCACTTTCACTTTTCACTTTCATGCATTGGAGAAGGAAATGGCAACCCACTCCAGTGTTCTTGCCTGGAGAATCCCAGGGACAGCAGAGCCTGGTAGGCTGCCATCTATGGGGTCGTACAGAGTCGGACACGACTGAAGCGACTTAGCAGCAGCAGCAGCAATGCTCCTTCACAAAATAGGTTTATTCAAAAACAGAAAGACAAGGTCTCCAGGACTTCTCAGTAAAAACCATTCAGTTGTGTCTGACTCTTTTTGACTCTATGGACTATAGCCCACCAGGCTCCTCTGTACATGGAATTCTCCAGGCAAGAATACTGGAGTGGGTTGCCATTCCTTTCTCCAGGGGATCTTCCTGACCCAGGGATAGAACCTGTGTCTCCAGATTCTTTGCTGTCTGAGCCACCAGGGAAACCCCAGAACTTCTCAGAGACCACAGCAA
Source organism: Giraffa tippelskirchi (assembly GCF_054371585.1). Classification (NCBI taxonomy): domain Eukaryota; kingdom Metazoa; phylum Chordata; class Mammalia; order Artiodactyla; family Giraffidae; genus Giraffa; species Giraffa tippelskirchi. The sequence goes on along the minus strand of NC_137281.1, from coordinate 128,835,889 downwards.
ATGGTGGGCTGTCTTCCTTGCCAATTTCTTATCCTTGGTAAATCTTTTGAGTATCCTCATCTTGTTGGATCCAGAATATAGATTACCCATTTTTAAATTATTTTAGAATAATTTTATTGTTCTACACACTCACAAATACCACAAAAAGTACTAACTGGAATTGTATGGAGTTTATAGATAAATTTGTTGGGACTTGATATCTGTACATTATTGAGTCTTCCCACTCATGAGCATAATATATCTTTACATTTAGTCAGTCTTTTATGTCTTTCAATTAAGTATTATAATTATCTCCATACAAGTCTTTCACATCTTTTGATAGATTTGTTCTGAGGTACTTTGCAGTTTTTGTTGTTCATTTTTTGAAATTATATGTAATTTAATTAAATATTATATATTTATTTTTAAATTTACTTATTTTTAATTGGAGGATAGTCACTTTACAAAATTCTTTTGATTTCAGCCATACTTCAGCATGAATAAGCCATACATATACATATGTCCTTTCCCTCTTGAAGCTCCCTCCCAATTACACGTTTTTAAAAGGTGACTCTATATCACCAATATGACAATCATTCCATCTAAAGTGAATACCAAGACATGTCCCACACATCTTAGAAACAGATACACCCAATGTCCTAGCAAATTCATCCAGAAATTTATATGAAGAATATAATTAAATATACATAAAGATTTAAACACAAAGGTTGTATAATATTAGTGAGAGAACAACAACTAGGATGATTCGAGTGGGATTCATTTACAAATGCATGAATAGTTGCAGGAAAACCACAAGTGATGGTGTAGGTATCCAGGGCTTCCAGCGGCAGCAGAGCTATCAGCATTAGGTCCAGTAAAAAGGGACAAGGGACGATGGTTAGGAGAACTAGAGAGAGAGGCTTGTGTGGGGTTGGCCACCTTGAGGACAGTGACTTTCAGTCAAGGAGAAAAGCCAGCTCTAGGAGGCCTGACAAGGAAGGAGCCAGGATGAATATCCTGATCTCACGCTTGTCCTTCCCTCCAGTCTCCTGCTGGGGCTTCGTGTTGTCTGAACCTAACAGGAAGCCAGAGGGCAAAGGAATCAGTTAATGTACTCCCTAGAGTGGAGCTGAGAGGTGGGAGAAGGGTAGAAGGTAAATCTGGAGGAATAAATAAGAGATTTCCAGCATAAAGATATTCATTGCATCATTGTTTATGACATAAGATTAGAAATAGTCTGAATGTCCCAAACTATGGAAATATTTAACAATTTAAGGTGTATAAATATACCAATGAAGTCCTTTGCAACCATTACAAATATTGATGTCAAAAAGCTTACAAAGCAGTCTGTATAACATGCCTTAGTAGTAGTAGTTCTCAGTTGCTCCCTTGTGTCCAACTTTTTGCAACCCCATAGACTGTAGCCTGCCGGGCTCCTCTGTCCATGGGATTTCCCAGGCAAGAGTACTGAAGCAGTATGCCATTTCCTTCTCCAGGGGATCTTCCTGACCCAGGGATTGAACCTGCATCTCCTGCATTGGCAGGCAGATTCTATACTAATCAAATTTGCCTCTCTTATATCTGCATTGGCAGGTTGGTTCTTTACCACTAGCACCACCTAGGAAGGCTTTTACTTGTTATATGTGTGTGTGTATTAGTTGCTCAGTCATGTTTGACTCTTTGCAACCCCTTGGACTGTAGCCCTCCAAGCTCCTCTGTCCATGGAATTCTCTAGGCAAGAATACTGGGGCATTTGGGCCTAGGAAGGCTTTTACTTGTTATATGTGTATGTGTATTAGTTGCTCAGTCATGTTTGACTGTTTGCAACCCCTTGGACTGTAGCCCTCCAAGCTCCTCTGTCCATGGAATTCTCTAGGCAAGAATACTGGGGCATTTGGGGAGGGGGGTTGCCATTCCCTTCTCCCCAGGGGATCTTCCCAACCCAGAGATAGAACCCAGGTCTCCTGCATTGAAGGCAGATTCTTTACTGTCTGAGCCACCAGGGCATTGTTTGTTACAGATCTATTCAAATTCCCTCTTTCTTGTTGAGTCAGTTTAGGTAATTGTATTTCAGGGAATTTGTCCATTCTTCTAGGTTGGCTTCCCTGGTAGCTCAGAGGTTAAAGCATCTGCCTCCAATGTGGGAGACCAGGGTTCAATCCCTGGGTTCGATCCCTGGGTCGGGAAGATCCCCTGGAGAAGGAAATGGCAACCCACTCCAGTATTCTTGCCTGGAGAATCCTATGGACGGAGGAGTCTGATAGGCTACAGTCCATGGGGTCGCAAAGAGTCAGACACGACTGAGCAACTTCACTTTTTCTAGGTTGTCTAAATTGTTGTCGTACTGTTTTCCATAGTATTCCTTATAACTCTTTTAATTTTTGTAAGTTTAGTAGTAATATCTCCTCTTTCATTCCTAATTTTAGTAGTTTTGAGTCTTCTCTTTTCCTTGGTCACTCTGGGTTTGTCAGTTTTTTTCATCATTTCATTGAACCAGAGTTTTACTTTACTGATTTTCTCTATTGTTTTCATTTTCTCTATTTCCTCTCTACTCTATTGTTTCCTTTATCCTGCTTTCTTTGAGTTTAGTATTATCTTCTTTTTCTAGTTTTTTAAAGTTAGAAGTTTAGGTTATTGATTTGACATCTTCTTTTCTAATACAAGACTTCCCTGCTGGTTCAGATGGTAAAGTATCCACCTGCAATGCGGAAGACCTGGGTTGGGAAGATCCCCTGGAGAAGGGAATGGCTTCCCACTCCAGTATTCTTGCCTGGAGAATTCCATGGACAGAGGAGCCTGGCAGGCTACAGTCCATGGGGTTGCACTACTAAGCCACCAGGGAAGCCCCATAACATAGTTTACCTTTTTTTTCAAAAAAAAATATGGACATAATTTTTATATGTGTATATATACACATACAATACATGCATACACATTCATGAGGAAAAAACGCTTAAAGAATATGCATCAAAATGTTAATGATGGTTACCACAGGGAGAGTAGAGTTACAGATAATTTTATGTAGGTGGGCTTTTTACGCAAGAAAAATTTAATGTAAGAAAAATTATTAATTATAGCAGGGGATTGGAGCAACAAGAATTAAGCTAGTAAGAAACAAAGAGAATTCTAAAGAATATAACAAGGGCAGAGATAAGGAGCAGTCACAACACTAAAGTCTAAGACAGAAGACTTAAGGACCCTCCCCACTCCTCACCTCCACATTTGACCACAGGATGGTAGGGAAGTTACTGAGCTACTGTGCTCTCAAAACTTACTCAAAATCTGCTCTGTAGGGTTCTGGGGAAATCAGAAGCACTCTGCTGCAAAACTACTGGAGGGGTCGGGTGGGGCTGGTAGGGGAAACTTGTGGCCACAGGAGTCTGCCAAGGCAGTATACTGGAACAAGGGAGGAAAACCCCTTCCTATCTACATGGAACTTCCAGTTCTCTGTACTGATAAAGTTTAATTCATGTGCCATCTGGCAAAGGAAAAATGTGTCTCTCCATTTTTGCAGAACAGGTAATGAAGTATGAATTTGAAGCTGAAAGGCAATGCATTGATAACTGGCACTCACTCCAAAATCTACCATCTAGGGGTACTTCTTATGAACATGCACAGATCTGTGTGATTATAATCTGTTGTTTTCTTGTTGTAGATGCTGTGGGCATCTTTCTATGTCAATAAATATAGATTTGCATCAACATTTTTCATTGCTGAACAATATACATACATTTTATTTTATATAATTTATTTCCCATTGGTAAACATTTGAATTGTATCCTACTTTTACTATGATGAAAAATATTGTGTACTTTTAAAAATACTTTTTAAAATAATTATTTTTTAAATATTTATTTTCTCATAATAAATTACTAGAAGTTGAATTATTAGATTAACAGTTCTATGTTAAATTCATGTGGGTATCTGTTGGATGCATTATTTGATTTAGTAAAAAGTGCATTTTTCATTTCATATATTTCTCAAGAATGCGTGAAAAAGATGTAACTCAGACATCTGATCCGGAATCCGAGTTAAATAAGGTCAGATACCAATGTGGTTCCAGGAAGAATTTCTCTGAGAGCTGTGTATCCTGGCCAAGAAAGAGAATTGTCAAAGATGGCACTTACTCTGGCTTTTTACTAAAATAACATACAGTAGTTTTTAATTAATAAGATTTATTTCTTAGAGCAGTTTTATTTTGCTTCACAGCAAAATTGAACAAAAGTACAGAGAGTTCCCACCCCCACACATGCACAACCTTCTCCACTGTCAACTATGCTCACCAGAGTGGGACATTTGTTACAATCAGTGAATCTAAATGGACACATCGTGTGTGCGTGCTAAGTCACTTGCGACTGTTTGAGACCCTATGGACCATAGCCCACCAGGCTCCTCTGACCATGGGATTCTCCAGGCAAGAGTACTGGAGTGGGTCGCCATGCCCTCCTCCAGGGAATCTTCCTGACCCACGGACTGAACCTGCATCTCTTATGTCTCCTGCATTGGCAAGAGGGTTCTTTACCACTCCTGCCACATGGGAAGCCCCCAATGGACAAGTCATTATCATTTAAGCTCACTCTTGGTGTTGTACATCTGTGAGTTTTGACATAAGGTTTATTTTACTTGCTGCTGCTGCTGCTGCTGCTGCTAAGTCGCTTCAGTCATGTCCGACTCTGTGCGACCCCATAGACGGCAGCCTACCAGGTTCCACTGTCCCTGGGATTCTCCAGGCAAGAACACTGGAGTGGGTTGCCATTTCCTTATCCAATGCGTGAACGTGAAGCTGCTCAGTCGTGTCTGACTCTTACTGACCCCATGGACTGCAGCCCACCAGGCTCCTCCATCCATGGGATTCTCCAGGCAAAAACACTGGAGTGGGTTGCCATAGTCTTCTCCAATTTTTCTTGCTAGTATGCATTTAAGTTTCTTCCTTGTCTTTGCATGGCTTGATAGCTCATTTCTTTTTAATATTTCATTGTCTGGTTGTACCAATTTATTTATCCATCTTTGTGCTTCCAAGTTTTGGCACTTATGAGTAAAGTTGCTATGAAACACTTATGTGCAGGTTTTTTTGTGGACCTAAGTTTTTTATTAATTTGGGTAAATAACAAGGAGAGCACTTGTTGGATTGTATGCTAAGAGTGTATTTTGTTTCGTCAGAAACTACCAAGCTGTCTCCCAAAGTGCCTGAATCATTTTGCCATTCCACCAGCTATGAATCAAAGTTCTTGTTGCTCTACATTCTTACCAGCATTTGGTGTTGTCAATGTTTTGGATTTTGGCCACTCTAACAAGTGTGTAATGGCATATCATTGTTGTTTTAATTCCCTAATGATATTGAACTTCCTTTCATGTGCTAATTACCATCTGTATATCTTCTTGGTAAAACATCTGCTAAAAGCTTTTGCCCATTTTTAAATCAGGTCTTTTGTTTTCTTATTGTTGAGCTTTAAGACTTTCTGATATATTTTGTATAATAGTCCTTCATAGATGTATCTTTTGCTAATATTTCCTTCTAGTCTGTGGCTTGTCTTCTTATTCTCTTGACTGTCTTTCATGGAGCAAAAGTTTTTATTTTTAATGAAATTCAGCTTGTGAATTGTTTCTTTCATGAATTATCCTTTTGGTGTTGTATCTAAAAAGTTATCATCACCCCAAATCACCTAGGTTTCCTCCTATGTTCTCTTCTAGGAACTTCAACGTTTTGTGTTTCACATTTAGGTCTCTTCCATTTTTTGTTAATTTTTGTCAAGAGTGTAAGGTCTGTATCTAGATTATTATTTTTTTTTGCATGCAGATGTCTAGTTGTTCCAGCACCATTTGTTGAAAAGATTTTGTATTGTCTTTGCTCCTTGGCCTAAGATCAGTTGATTTTAATTATGTTAGTGTACTTTTTGACTGTCCTGGTCCATTGACCTGTTTGTCTGTTTTTCTTCTTACCAACACACACTATCTTAATTAGCATAGTTTTATCATAAATCTTGAATAGGGTACTGTCAATCCTCCAACTTTGTTTTTCACTTTCTATATTATGTTGGCTACTTTGAGTCTTTTTCCTCTTCATATAAGTTGTAGAATCAGCTTGTCTATATCCACAAATAACTTGCTGGAATTTTGTTTGAGATTGCATTGAATCTATAGATCAAGTTGGGAAGAACTGATCTCTTGACAATATTGAGTCTTCCTATCCATGAATATAAAATATCTTCATTTATTTTGTTCTTCTTTGACATTTTACACAGTTTAGCAATTTTCCTCATAAAGATCTTGCACATATTTTGCTATATTTACACCCAAGTACTTAATTTTGATGGGTGCTCAGGTAAATGATGCTGTATGCTCACATATAGGAAAGTGATTGATTTTATATATTAATCTTGGATCCTGCCTCTTTGCCATAATTGCTTATTAGATCCAGGCTTTTTTTTTTTTCTTGCTTAACTTTTCCAGCAGAATAAAATAGTGTTGTTTTACTCCTATTCTCCAGCAAAGCCACCTCCCAACCTTAACTATTTCAGATCATCTGGATAACCCTACTCAATCTTCAAATCTTATTAAATACCTCCTCTTTATAGAATCCTTCCCTAGCTCCTAGATCAGTTTAAGAACCCCTTGCTTTATGTTCTTACAGATTCTTATTCTTATCATAATATTAATGCTTTACTTTATTAATTAAAATTCTGTCTGCCTGACTACAATGTAAAGTTCGTTGAGGTCAAGGACCTTGTCTGTCCTGTTCAACACTGATATATAGCATAGACTCTCAATGAAGGTTTTTTGAACAAATGAATGGTTATACCTCCATTCCAATCACCATTACAAACAACAAAAACAATATCTGAATTATCCTGTATCTATCACTCAGAATCAAATCAGGAAACTGAAATCACTTGGAGTATTTGAAGCAGAAGGAATCTGCTACCGTGAATTGGGAACACGGGAGTTGGAAGAGGCTGAGAATACCAGGGAATGGGATGTAGACAAACAATATCATCTGCCATATCACTAAACAAAGGATGTGTTTGCCCTCAAGCCATCAGCCACTGCAGCTACCCCCAACTCAGCACTCTGAGAAGGGATTCAGGATACTGACCCTCAGTGTCATTCAGGTGAATATCAAGGAATGATTTCAATGATCCCAGACTCTTCCATCTTCCTATGCAAGTGTTAGTCACTTAGTCATGTCTGACTCTGCAACCCCACAGGCTGCAGCCCAGCAGACTCGTCCGCCCATGAAATTCTCCAGGCAAGAATACTGGAGCAGGTTGCCATTCCCCTCTCCATCAATACAAAGAAAAGCTCTAAATTCATTAACTTGAGATTTCCAGTTTTCTTTAGTTAACACTAATCTTTTGATGTTCCTGGTTTTTGGTTGTTGTTGTTGCAGAACTCCTACATAACCTGGCTCCTTCCTTACCTCTTCAGAGTAGTCCCTGAGAACTATGTCAGAAACCATCTTCCATGCTTAAGTCCTCAGCAAGCCCACTGAATAAAATATAATTCTCAACTTCTACACTGTGCTTTTTTTTTTTTTTTCAGTGACAGGAAGATATCTGAGATAATAGCAACAGCAGGAAGCCCTTAGAACACTCAGGCTGGAGGAACAAGAGGAAAAACTGATATTACAGAACCCAGGGGGCCCAGTTATGTGGGCCACAAGTCCAAGTACGGTACAGCTCAGCTGGGTCCACTGTTTAGAGTCTCTTAAAGCCTAAATCAAGGGGTAGGCAGGGCTACGTTTGTTTGTGGAGGCTCTGGAAATGAATTTACTTCCACAGTCATTCAGTTTGTTGATAGAATTCAGCTCCATACAGGGATAGAACCCAGGTTACTGTTTTCTCACTGGGTATCAAACAAGAGTGATTCTCAACTTCTAGAGGCTCCCCACATTCCTTGTCTCATGGCTTTCTTCTTCCATCTTCAAAGCTCACAGTAGCAGATCAAGTCTTCCTCATGCTTCAGAACTCTCATGCTCCTTCTGATTCTTCTGTCCTCGTCCCAGTCAGAGATAATTCTGTTTTTAAGGGCTCATGTAATTAGAGTGAGTCCACTTTGATAATCCAGGATAATCTCCCCATCTCAGGTCCATAATCTTAATTATGTCTACAAAGCCCTTTTGCCATGTAACTTTAATGTTTTTTTAAAAATGTATTTCATTCAACTCTAGTTGACTTACAATGTTGTGCTCATTTCTTCTGTAGAGCAAAGTGATTCGGTTATACATATATGTGCATTCTTTTTCATATTTTTTTCCATTATGGTTTATCTCAGGATATTGAATATAGTTCCCTGGGCTATACAGTAGGATGTTGTTGTTTATCCATTCTATATATAATAGTTTGCATCTGTGAATTCCAAACTCCCAGTCTCTCTCTCTCCCACCTCTCTTCCCTCTTAGCAACAACAGGCATAATCTCTATGTCTGTGTAACATTTAATAGTTCTACATGTTCTGGGAATTAGAGCATGGGCATCTTTGAGGGCCATTATTCTGCCTCTCACTGGCTAAACTCAGCTAGAATCTGATATAAGGGCCTAGGAAATAGGCCTACAAAGCAGAAGAATGAGGAATAGATCTGAATGCAAACAGGCTTAAGATCATCACGTTTCAAGACAGCACTTTTTCTTCTCAAACTCGGACTGACTTAACATAATTAGACAGTTATCTAATTGCTGTAAAAAATAATGAATTAGGCCCATTTACCATAAAAACAAAATAAAACCATCAGTGATAACACACTCTGCAATGAGATTAATTCAAATATAAAGCAATTGTCAATTGATTTCCATTATCCTTCCAACCCTGTTTCTCAACTGGGGGCCAGTTAAAATTTCTATCTTCTGCAGAGAAACATGGAGATGAGCTCTAGGTTAGACAGGAAAACTGGAGACAATTTCAGTCTGAAGAAGTACAGAGGTTGAAAGGGAGTCCTTTTGTGTATAGTGTGTTCTTGATTCAATCTCCCATCAAGGTAAGTGCCAACTAACCCAGAGTTTCCTGGAATCTTTGCTGCTATTCCAGAAGGCTCAGCCCATCACAGGACCCAGCATTGTCTCCAGGAATATCTGTGTTGATAAGCTGCCTCTAGGTGATATCAGACTTCATCAGGGACAAGGAGAGTCTGAGACGGTACAACTGTACTCCGAGAACTTTCAGTTACCTTGTTCTGTATTGCTTGCCCTGGATTATTTCATTAACCACATTGTAACAAGATTGTGCAATTATGTACAGCTCAAGTTTTTGGACCCTGAAAGTCAGAGAAAGGATGTTTACAGTGTTGTTAAATTAACATTTTTGGTAAACATTCTCTGACATTTTCTTGCTTCTTATTAACAACACTGTATGGCAACAGTATCTAAAAGGGAACTTCAGGGATGTGCCTGATGGTCCAGTGGCTAAGACACTGAGGCTGAGCTTCCAGTGCAGGGTGCCCAGGTTTAATCTCTGGTCAGGGAACTAGATCCCACATAATGCAGCTAAGAGTTCTCACACCCCAGCTAAAGATCCCACATGCTGCAACAAAGACTGGAGATCCAGAGTGCCTCAGTGAAGACCCAGTGCAGCCAAATAAATAAAAAAATAAAGAAAAATTTTAAAACTAAATAGAAGGGAATTTCAATTTCCTTTTGAAAGTTTACCACTTAAACATTTTTCCTGGCTGCTAAAGACTGATTTATTTTCTAAATTTAATTTCAAAATTTACACACGCCAAAATCTACCTTCTTTGGTATACAGGTCTATGAGTTTTGATAAATAAAGTGTATAACCACTGTCACAATCAATTTAGAACAGTTCCATCATTCCAAAGAACTCCTTTTGTCTGCCCATTTGTAATCAACCTCTCATGACCCCTGGGAACCACTGATGTGTTCTCCGTCTCTTTTAAAGAATGTCATGTAAATGGAATTGGACGGCATATAGACTTTTGAGTCTGGTTTCTTTCACTAAGCATATGAGATTTTTTTGAGATTTATCTATGTTGTTTCGTATGTGCTTAGTCGCTCAGTCATGTCTGATGCTTTGGGACCCCATGGACTGTGGTTCATTACTTTTTATCACTGAGTAGTACTCCATTGTATGGGGTATTAGTTTCCTACGGCTGCTATAACAAATTACTACAGACTTGGTGGCTTAAAGCAACACATACGTATTCTCTCACAGTTCTGGAGGCCAGAAGTTGAAATCAGTATCACTGGGCCAAAACCAAGTGTTGGTGAGGCCTCTGGAGTCTTTAGCAGAGAATTCTCTCCTTGTCTTTTCCAGCAATACTGGAAGTATTGCTACCAGCAATATTTAACTTGTGGCCACATTACTCTGATCTCTACTTTTGTGGTCACAGTACCTCCTATCATGCCTTTCTGAAGTCAAATCTCCCTTTGCTTTCCTCTTACACAGACTTAAGTGAATCTCCCTGCCTGTAACCCTTTTCTTCCACATAAGGCAACATTCACAGGTTCTAGGACGTGGATATCTTCCAGGGTATCATTATTTGGCCTTCCACATGTGCGTATGCTACAGATAATTTATCCATTCACCCACTGAAGGACAATTGGATCACTTCCAGTTTGGGGCAGTTATGAACAAAGGTGCTATAAATATTTGCATGAAAGTTTTTATGGGAATATAAGTCTTCTTTTTTTCTAACCCCTTAACTATCCTTTCCCCCATTCATCGCCCCCTAGTAACCAGAAGTTAAGAGAAAAGAAGTTTTCATTTCTCTTGGTAATGTAAATACCTAAGAGTGGGATTGCTGGGTCAAATAGTAATATTTGTTTATTCAGTTTCAAGAGAAACTGTCCAACTGTTTCCAAAGTGGCTGTACCATTTTGCATTCCCACCAGCAATGTTTGTGTTCTAACTCCTCCATAGCCTTGGCTACACTTGGTACTGTCAGTGTTTCTAATTTTAGCCATTCTAGTAGATGTACAGTAGTATTTCCTTGCAGTTTTAACTTGTATTTCCCTATTGACAGTGATGCTGAGCATTTTTTAATGTGTTAACATTTTAATGTTACATCATTTCATGACCTCTCTCAGTTGGCTACATTTTACTTAGCTCTTAAATGTGCTTTAGTAATTATTTAGAGATAATTAACTACTTAACAGGCAAAAATCTTAGAAGTACTACCTTCTCATCAAATTAAAACTACTGAGAAACTTTCAATGTAGTGGAATTCTAACTATCAAAATGACTTAACACAATATCCATAAACTATACCCAAAGTGCATGGTTAGTATAAGATTAGTCAGATTGGTAAAGAGTATGTCTATAATAAACATGTCTTCTTTTTCACCTTTATGAACCAATTTGAATTAAGAATCTATATGAACTGTAATAATTCAAGGAGTTTTCCCTTCAAAATGTGGATGTAATGTGGTACATCTACTTCAGGAAGTTCATATAATTAGATCTGCAAGGCATGCATGGACGCGAAGTCTAACAAATTCATTTGGTTACAAGAAAGTTTCTTAACCATGGAAATACTTCCTGTGAAACTGCCAGAAACTCCAAATATCACCAGGTTCTGCTGAGGCACCTGGATCGTAATAAGAGCCATTTGAATACGAATCTATCTTCTTTCGAATGCCAAAACTCTCATAGACTAGTTCATGCATAAAATATGCTTTCAAGCTTCCAACAGCTTCAGGATAAATTCCTTGCGCCAAAGAAATAAAAGAGATAAGGCAACTACTTCAGGAGGCTTGGAAGACAGAGCAAGTGAAGATCTTAGTACCAAGGACTCAAGTGTAGAATTTTATTCTTTCTTAAAAATCATTAGAATATTTTAGTTAGCAAAAACAGTAGCAGAATTGTATGCCAGTACCTTTCTCACATATATTAGTAAGAATAATAGTTATAGTAACTACCTTTTATTGCATGTTTACAATATTATGCCAGATACTATTTTAAGTAAATAGTATTAATTAATTTAAGTAAATTAATGCATTCAGTCCTTACAACTACCCCAAGAGTAGGTACTACTTTTATTCCTATTTTATGGCTAAGGAAACCGAGACATGAAGATATGAGCCCAAGGTCCCAATGGAGGAGAAGAAGTTAAATGGAGCTGGACAGACTCCACATCAGCTGACAGCGGCTGTCTACAAGCTGATACTGTGGCTGATGACCAACTGATGTCCTGATGACCAGCTTGACCTGTAGAGATTTTTGAAATTATGATTCCCAGGCCCCAGTTCCAGGGTTCCAGTTGATCATTCTAGAATCTGCACTGCTTTCTAGGTAACTTAGATGTTAAAGAATCTGCCTGCAATGCAAGAGACCTGGGTTCAATCCCTGGGTTGGGAAGATCCCCTGGAGAAGGGAATGCCAAGTCACTCCAGTATTCTTGCCTGGAGAATCCCATAGACAGAGCAGCCTGGCAGGCTACAGTGCGTGGGGTCACAAAGAGTCAGACATGACTGAGTAACTAACACAACACAGGTGTGTATATGTGCTCAGTCATATCTGACTCTTTGAGACTGCATGGGCATATGTCCGTGGGATTTTCCAGGCGAGAACATTGGAGTGGATTGTCATTTCCTACTCCAGGGGATCTTCTCAAGCCAGGGATTGAACCCGATCTTCCTGCATCTCCTACATTGGCAGGTAGATTCTTTACTACTGCACCACTGAGTCTGGCTCAGTTTCCCCAGGTGATTCTTAGCATTGACTGGTTTACCAACATCAGGTTGGTTTCCACTGGTGATTTAGAAATGCCTTTTTGCTGGTTCCAACATGTCCTGCAGAGAGATCAGACTTTCCCAAGGATCCTTAGTAAGTTCCTCTTCACGGTGATGAGGGGTTAAGACAACACATATTTCAGGTCTTCAACATGTAATTAGTCAGGTTACTACTTCTTTTAAAAGTTTTAAGTACAATGAGCAAAAGTTAAGTTAACATACCATCCTTCTCATACCTGACCTCACCTTCCATTAAAATTTATTTTAATCCTTATCCATATTATACATTTATATTTATTCCTACAGTAAGACTTATTATTTACTCTATTTACTCTCATGTTTTCCCCCAACTGCTGATGATAACTGTATTTATATTCTACCCCAGACCTTGAACTCCTGGTCTGAACATCAAATGACGTGTCCAACGCTTCCTCCTGGAAGAACCTCTGATTGAACATGCCTAAAAGCCATCTCCATGCACCACAATCCAACCATACCTGTTGCTTCTCCTACTTTCCCTTTCTTGGTGTTTAGCCCCACCACCCACTCAATAGTACAACCTAGAGGCTGGAGGACATCTGGACTCTACTCTTTCCCCCACTTGCCATGAGTCCATAGTCACACACTTCCCGTCTCTTGTGTCCTCTCCATTCCTGCCACCACAGCAGTTCACGTCCCCACCACCTCTTGCCTGGACATTGCAGTGGTCTCCCAGCCCCCATCACTGGGCTGCACTGCTGCTTGAGTGCTGTTTTCTCTTTCTTTACTTTCTTTTTTTGGAGAAAGCAGACACTTTTGAATCCAAGTTAAACCTTTTTTTTTGGCTGCACCACGTCTCAATTGCAGCGTGTGGGATCTAGTTTCCTGACCAGGGATCGAATCCAGGCCTCCTGCATTGGAAGCATGGAGTCCTAACCATTGGACCACCAGGGAAGTCCTTAACATTTTTAATGTATATTTGAAATATACAGCTGATTATAGAGAATAATAGGGGTTTCCCTGGTGGCTCAGATGGTAAAGAATCTGCCTGCAATGCAGAAGACGTGGGTTTGATCCCCAGGTCAGGAAGATCGTCTGGAGAAGGGAATTGCTACCAACTTCAGTATTCTTGCTTGGAGAATTCCATGGACAGAGGAGCCTGGCGGGCTACAGTCCATGGGGTTGCAAAGAGTCAGACACAACTGAGCGACAGACACTTTCATAGAGAATAATATAACAAACTGTGTTCTGACTACAAGTTTTATCAAAATCTTAACATTGTCATATCTGCCATTTTATTTAAAGAAATGAAAATATAGATATAGTTGTAAATATAGATATTTAAGCCCACTTGACTAGCCTGTCCCCCACCCAAGTGCCTCTTTCCCCAGTACATTCTCATGAAATTGCTATTATCAATTTCAGATATGTTTTAAGCTTTCTCTAGATATTTAAGAATTGACTAACAGTTTAAACCATTGCTTTGTAGGTTTTTAAACTTTACTAAAATGATGTCTACTGTACATGCCTTCTGCAACTTTCTTGCCTCACTCAGTTTTTTTTCTTCTTCCTGTTGACACTCATTGCCCTAATTCAGTCACATTAACTACCATATGGTATTTTGTCATGTGACTATACCACGATTTGTTCATTTATCCTCTGTCAAAGGCATTTAGGAATTTTCACGAATGCAAACAGTTTGGTGCTGCTCTATTTGAACAGATGCTGGAGAGTTTCTCTAGGTTGTATTCTCAGGAGGGGCATCACTTTGCTGGTCTCCTGAGCCAGGGAGACAAACTGTTTCCTGCTTCCCTTTCTCTACGCTGCTGATTCGGAATAATTTTTCTCAAATGCAAATCCAACCTTGTGACTCCCCTGTTGAAGCACCTTTGACAGAACAAACCTGTCATTCCTCAGAAGACTCAAGGCCCCTGTGCTCTGCCCTGTCTTCTTTGCCAGCCTTTCCCCTCACTTCCCACACCAAATCCTGCCTGTGCCCAGCTTTCTCAGAATTGCCCCCTGCTTCTCCACAGGCTGGGTACGTCCTGTCTCCCACCCATTTCTACATTCTCTTCTCTTTCCTGGACTTCCCTTCCTCAGTCCACTTCCTCCATCCTTCCTACGAGGAAACACCTAATTGTTTTTCCAGGGTCACCTACTAACTGAAACATTTCCTCATCTGCCATAGGTCACCAGTTTGAATCCCACCCCTACTACTTACTAACATGGGCAAAACTTTAAATATCTCTGAGCTCAGGGATGTTTTTTGTTTGCTAACCAGATGAAAATAATAATAATGCCTACAACATATGCCTATCAGGAGGGTTAAGTTTGATTATTGATATTGATTATTGGATCTGATATATTTCCTTAATATAGAGCATTTCATTCAACACTTGATAATAAATACTATCTCTCATTCATTTATCTACTAAAGATTTTATTAACATTATTCTTGTGTGTGTGTTGCTGTTAGTTTCTTCTTTACATTTCTCCCTCCCTGTACTAACTGTATGGGACCATGTCTAATTCATCCTTTGTATGGCCAGCACAGACTGGCATAGAAAAGGCACATAATAACTGTTAAGTGAATAAATGATTGATTCTTTGAGCTCTCAGACCTGCTAGTTATAGAAAGAAAAAAAAATTTAATACTTTGGCATAGATGGGCTTCCCTGGTGGCTTAGAAAGTAAAGAATCTGCCTGCAATGCAAGAGACCCAGGTTCGAACCCTGGGTTGGGAAGATCCCCTGGAGAAGGGAATGGCTACCCACTCCAGTATTGTTACCTGTAGAATTCCATGAACAGAGGAGCTTGACAGGCTACAGCCCTTGGCTTGCAAAGAGTCAGACATGATTGAGTGACTAACGTGTTTAGATGGTATCTTATTTCCACAGGAAAAAAAATACAATCTTTGATGACATGTGACATTACTTTTGTTTCCCTTTACCATAAAGCTTTCTTACAATAGCTTCCTGCCTCATTTCTTTAGGTTGGTAATGATGTATACAAGCCAAATAGTAATGAGTATTGGAAGAATTTATTTTTCCACTTGGTTGTTGCCCTGAGAAAGAGTTTGCTTTAGAAAAAAAAAAAAAAATCAAACACCCTGTTTCCATTGCTTTTGCCACTTCCTTATAATCTTATTGAGGCACAAATTAGTACTGAGAAGTTCAGTGAAAAGGCAGTGATAAAATTTCTGAAATCTGAAGATTAATAAATGTAAATTCACCAGTAGAAAATGTAAATATAGCTGCTTCTGACCTGGAAGGAAGAGCGATTGGAAAGCAGGGGTGGGAACAGTGAGACTGCGTTCTTATAGTCTGTCTGTCTTCCTCAACACTTGGAAACCAGGGACCAGATCTCAGGACTGGGTCCTGCAGGGCTCCTCTGACATTCTGTGCTGCCAAGCAAACGGCTTCTCTTTGTTTCTGCTCGGTTATCCTGAGCTGGCCAGGCTGCTGTCTCCTGCCGTAGAGCAGCCTTCTCTGCACCCTGGCAGGGGTGGGGGGAAGCCCAGAAACAAACCCCTGCTCACCGCTGCCTTCCTTCGGCTGGTTTCTCTTCTCCACATCCCCCAAACCCACCTCCAGCAGCCATTCTGCCTCCAAGAGACAGTTCTCCTGAAGCAGATTGCCACTCTGACCTCTGAAATTCAAATTTAACGACATCTTGTATTTTTTGCTGAATCTGAAGGAGAGTTCTTAATTCCAGGGACGGTAAATCCCACCTCAGCCCCAGGCTGGTCCCTCAGTCGTGATCTTCTTACTCCCGTTGGCTAATGATTAGTCTGATGATGGTTTCTAATCCAGTTATGATTAATGAGATGAAGAGGAAATCTTACAGAGAAGAGAAGCCTTATAAGAAAACCTTATACTTTCCCGTCTTCTTCCTGCTTTGAAAACAAAAATGAGAAGTACAATAGTCATCTTTTCACTGCTCCTGCTGCTAAGTCGCTTCAGTCGTGTCTGACCCTGTGCGACCCCATAGACGGCAGCCCACCAGGCTCCGCCGTCCCTGGGATTCTCCAGGCAAGAACACTGGAGTGGGTTGCCATTTCCTTCTCCAATGCATGAAAGTGAAAAGTGAAAAGGAAGGCGTTCAGTCATGTCTGACTCTTCGCGACCCCATGGACTGCAGCCTACCAGGCTCCTCGTCCATGGGATTTTCCAGGCAAGAGTACTGGAGTGGGGTGCCATTGCCTTCTCCTAGGATGCAGCAAACATGAGAAGAATCATCCAGTCCAGTAGTTCTCAAAGGGTGACCTAAGGATCCCTGGGAGTCCCTTAGTCCTTTCAGGGCATTCTCAAGGTCACCATTTTCCTAACTATATATCTATGTAAGGACACACTTCAACCAAAGACCATGGCCCAACAAATTGACTGCAAGCAATATGAGAATCTACTTATTCTTTGTTAAGTCAGACATTCAAAAGATTTCAAACAATCCCAATCTTCTCACCAATTTTTTTCTTTTTGTTTTGAAAGTATTTTTCACAAAATGTTATTTTGTAATTGGCTTATTATTTTCAAATGAATTAGCAAATAATTTTTGAAAAGTATATGTTCTCTAACACAATAAACATCAATACACATAAACCACTATGGCTGATTCTTATTGATATACGACAGAAAACCCACAAAATTCTGTAAAGCGATTATCCTTCAATTAAAAAATTTAAAAATGTATCAATAGGCATAATCCACATAAACAAAAGCTCTTTGGGAGTCCGTAATAATTTTTAAGACTGTAAGACCCAAAGCCTGACATCTACTGACTCAGACAATGATCCTGACAACTTAATCTACTCAACCAATGCCAGGAACCACAATCCTCTGAACTTTTTGTAATGAGAAAAATGAACCTCAGTTTTTTGATTCCTCTAATAAGATTTGCTGTTACTGCCAGCTCATCACAATCTAAAATGAGTTATGAGCTAACTCAACAATGAGTAGTCATTGATGAGGCATTATTTCAAATTGATCAGTTGAAACGATAGCTTTAATCACTCGAGGTTGTTGAGTAGTAATAAATGGAAGTAATAAAATGACAAAGTTATGTGAAATATGATTTACAAGGGATTTCCTTGGCAGTCTAGTGGTTAACATGCTGTGATTCCATTGCAACGGAGGCCAGTTCGATCCCTGGTCAGGGAACTGAGATCCCACATGCCATGAGGCATGGCCAAAAAATAAAAGAAAAAAAAAAAAAACTGAAAAAAAAAAAGAAATATGATTTACAGAAAGAACAGAACAAACAGAAATCTTTTCAAGATACAAAAGGGTAACTTTGGAAAATTTGCCTCTTGACTTTCCCTGGTAGTCTCTCTAGCTCTGGAGAGGTATCCCCAAAATAAATATTTAGTACTTGTGTTAAATACATGATATTAAATACAAAATAATTAAGAACAAAACATGTATTCTATAGTCCCAACCTAAGCAGTTTACCTTGGAAACTTTTATGATCCTATTTAGAGTCTTTGATCGTGAAGCTTCTTATTTATACATAATATCACTTTTTTAAAAAAAGAATTGGAAATTTTTATTTGAGCCAAATTTGAGGATTACAATCCAAGAAAAGCATCTCAGAAATCTCTGAGAACTGTTCTGCTGGTTAGAAATCAAGGCACAGTTACAGAAGTTTTTTGAGACAGAGAGCTGTATATCAAATGATGTATTTTAAAAAATTTTTATTGGAGTATAGTTGATTTATAATATTGTGCCAGTTTCAAGTGTACAACAAAGTGACTCTGTTGTACATATACATATATCCACTCTTTTTCAGATTCTTTTCCCATATATGTCATTACAGAATAATGAGTAGAGTTCCCTGTGCTACACAGTAGGTCCTTATTATTTATCTGTTTTATATATAGTAGTGCATATATGTCAATTTCAATCTCCTAATTTATCCCTCCCTCTGGTAACCATAAGTTGGTTTTCTACATCTGTGACTCTATTTCTGTTTTGTAAATAAATTCATTTGTACCATTTTTTTTAGGTTCCACAAATAAGCACTATCATACATTTGGCTTTCTCTGTCTTACTTCAGTCAGTATGACAGTCTCTAGGTTCATCCATGTTGCTGCAAATGGCATCATTTCATTATTTTTTATGGCTGAGTAATATTTCATTGGGTATATGTATCATTATCTTCTTTATCCATTCCTCTGTCAATGGACATTTAGGTTGCTTCCAGATTGTATCTTTGTGCTCTTTTTTTTCCACTGCATTTGATTTTCTGGCTTCTTCTTTTCTGACGCATCATAATTAGCTTACTGTTGTAAAATACCTGTGACTTCTTTTAAGCTCCTAATCTTTACACCTGCACTTTGTTCACTGAGCATACATTCATACACAATTAGCAATGAAGCTCAAGTGTTACCCTAAACAGTTATATAAAAATTCTTGTTTTTTTTTTTTTTTTTTTTATACTTTTTGGGCTGTGCTGCAGGGCATGTGGGATCTTATTTCCCTAACCAGGGTTTGAACCCTCCCCCTTTGCATTGAAAGCACAAAGTCTTAACCACTGGGGGTTAGCAGGGAAGTGCCAACCCTCCCACATTTTAAGAACAAAGATATAGCTTCCTGTCACCTCAACAAGAGAAAAGGGAAAAAAGCAAAAATATTTGGTGCACTTTCTGTTAGTATTAAAGCATAGTGTTAGTCACTCAGTCACTTTGCAACCCTATGGACTGTAGCCCACCAGGCTCTTCTGTCCATGGGATTCTCCAGGCAAGAATGTGAAATGGGTTGCCATTTCCTTCTCCAGGGGATCTTCCCAATCCAGGGACTGAACCCAGGTCTCCTGCATTGCAAGCAGATTCTTTACCATTTGAGCCACCAGGGAAGTTCTACTAAATCTTAAATAAAATATAAATCTGGTCCTGATTTTCATGAAATTACCAATTAGGATATTTGGGCAGGGAGAAAGGATTAAAAAGTACGTATTTGGAGTTGCTATGCTCTTAAAAAGTGTGTAACAGTATGAAATTCTGCCTTAGGCCATTAAATTGATGAGAGAACCCACTCTCAATATATTTTTAAAACTCTGAATTTGTCCAGGAAAGAGCATGCAACTACTGTCTTCAATGCCTGTAGATGCTTGCAGGTAAAATGTAGTGAATTTGGCATTAAATGAAAAGCTGTCAACTAGCTTTTTCTATTCGAAGAGTTTCCAAGGACTGGTTTAAAAAGATAAATCAACTGCTGTCTTTACTTTTGCATTCTAAAATAATCTTCACAGACAACTCACACATCCTCCCAAGAAACCTTGGGGAAACCTGGTCTCTAAAAACTTCAATCTTTTTTTAAATTGTAGTAAAATACACATAACATAAAACTTATCATCATAACCATTTTAAGTGGACAGTTCAGTAGTGTTAAGTACATTCATATTGTTGTGCAATCAATCTCCAGAACTTTTTCATCTTGCAAAACTGAAATGCCATACTCAACATTCAACAATAATTCCCCGTTTCCTCTTTCCCCAAGCTCCTGGCAACCACCATTCTGCTTTCTACGAATTTGACTACTCTAGATACTACATATGTGAAATCATATATTATTTATTGTTTTGTGATTGGCTTATATCACTTAACATTATGTCCCCAAGGTTTACCCATTGTCCTGACCAGAGTGTGTCGGAATTTCCTTCCATTTTAAAAACTTCAATATTTTATTGCATTATTGTAAAGACCTAGTTTAGGCTGTTTTGATACAAATGAGAAGGAAGAGGGAATTGCACTCCTTTGATAGGAAGAGAGTTTTTCTTAATTAACATTAACTATGTATATGTGTACATGTGTATATATGTATATGTGTGTATTAACATTATAATTGCCACTACAGGATATGACGTGAAGAAATATTCAGAGTTACCCTTTTATACTCCAAATAATGTAAGAATTTACTCTTTGAGAGGAGAGAAACTTAAAACCTGAAATATCCCATCACAGACATGTCTCATCATCTCCCTAAAAGAGCAATATAGGGCTCACCTGGTGGCTCAGGAGTAAAGAATCTGCTTGCAACACAGAAAACACAGGTTCAATCCCTAGTCTGGGAGAATGCCACGTGCCATGGAGCAGCTAGGCCCATGCACCACAACCACTGAACCTGTGCTCTAGAGCCCGGGAGCCACAGCTATGGAAGCTGGCAGTCCTAGAGTGGGCCAAGAGAAGCCACCACAATGAGAAGCTGCACACCGCAACGAAGAGTAGCCCCGACTCACTGCAATAGAGAAAAGCCGCACAGTAACAAAGACCCAGCACAGCCAAAAATAAGTAAATAAATGAAATTCTTTCTTAAAGAGCAACTTAGAGAGCACTTTCTCTGCCCATATGTGACCCAAAAAGAATGAAAGCTGTTCAGTAGCCCTGGTCTCCCCAGGACCTTTCTTTTCTATAAAATTTATATGGAAGAAAGTGGCCCCACGGTTTCAATAGAGCTATTAAGGGACATCTATATTTTCAGGATGATGCCAAAACTTCTCAGTGATCCATAATTTTGTGCACATTAGCCTATTAGGATGCTAAGGATATGAAAATGAAAATTTATTAGTTGCTCAGTTATGAACTGTTAGATTGACTTCTATGAAATTGCCAATATTTTATTGCTTTGGCCTACAGAAACAGCCCTTTTGCATCATTCAACCTAATGAAATCCTACCTATTTTTCATCTATCAGAAAATTAATGTAAATGCATTCTTCTTTTAATACAAAACATATAAATAAGTGGTTAAGAGCACAAGCACCAGATTAAAAAAGACTTTTCATTGAATCCTGGTTCTATTTCTTTGTAGATGTGTGGATTTTGGCAGTTTCTTAAACTTTCCAGGTCTTCTAACCTGTAAAATGCAGGTAAGAATACCTCTCAGAGAGCTATTGTGAGGTGGAAATGAGATAAGATGCATAAAGTGTTTAGTACAATGTTGGGCACTTAATAAGTTCTCGATTAATTATTAAGTTTATTATCACAACGAAAAATGGAAATTTTCACAGATGATCGCTTCTAGAAAGTAAAGAAAATGAAAAGTGAAAGCTTAGTCGCGCAATCCTGTCTGACTCTGAGACACTACGGATTGTAGCCTGGCAGGTTTCTCTGTCCATGGGATTCTCCAGGCAAGAATACTGGAGTGGGTTGCCATGCCCTTCTCCAGGGGATCTTCCCAATCCAGGGGTTGAACCCAGGTCTTCTGCACTGCAGGCAGATTCTTTACCATCTGAGCCTCCAGGGAAGCCTCTGTAAAGTATGATAATTGTAAATATGATGGTTAGATTCAATTCCACTACTCTTAATGGTGTATTTGTGCTCAGTCATGTCCAACTCTTTGTAGCTCTATGGACTATAGCCCACCAGGCTCATCTGTCCATAGGATTTCCTAGGCAAGAATACTGGAGTGAGTAGCCATTCCCTTTCCCAGGGGATCTAACGACCCAGGGATTGAACCTGCATCTCTTGCGTCTCCTGCATTGACAGGCAGATTCTTTATCACTGAGCCCTCAAATCATATCAAAGCACAGCAAAAACTGCAATCCTCATGGCTAATCTCCCTGGCATAGCCCAGTGTCTACTGCTCTCCTTTCTGGACTGCATGTCCATCAGAGATGGGAGAGTGGAAATGGCCTATCAGTGCTGATTTTGTGTACTTCTGTGAGAGAATGCCGCAGAAAGTGAGGACTAAATGACTCTCAGTTGGGATTTTTGAGCTTTCTGCCTCTCTGGAAATCAGCTGGCTTCTGCTTGCTCCATTTACTGTACCAGCCAACACAAGATGAAATGCTCATGTCATAATTTAAAAATTAAGGATATCCCAGAGGATCCCCATGCAGGGCACACATTAGTGTTTGCCCAACAATCTGTGAGTTCAATTGCAGGAACAGTTTAGGATAGTCTATTCCTCATGGCCCAAAGGCCTTGAGTCTTCTCAAAAATCAGAGCTTGTCAAATGGAGGAATGAAAGAAGCAGGGAAGCAGCAGGAGATGGCATTCAGATAGCTATTTCATTTGTGTTATGGGGCAGGGCTGTATCCTCTCCTTGAGCCCTTATGTGTTAACCTGGCACTCATACTAGGCTGTTATGGGATTAGAGAGGCAGCGTGCCACAGCAAAGCAGGGGACAGTTTCTTTGGGGGGCCTGGATTTGATTTGGCTCCATTCACCACATGCTAGGTCTGCAACCCTTCGCAAGTTATTTAACTTTTCAGTGTCTCTATTTCCTTACTGTAAATTGAAGATGATAATGGAAACTATGTCATTCATTACTGGCTGTTGGCAGGATTAAATGAATTCATATAAAGCACTTAGAAAGGCGTCTGACAAACAGTAAACATATTATAAGGGTATACTACTATCGTTACCCAAAGGAGGAAAGGAAAGATATACCCACTGGAATGCAGAGTTTCAAAGAATAGCAAGGCAAGATAAGAAAGCCTTCCTCAGTGATCAATGCAAAGAAATAGAGGAAAACAATAGAATGGGAAAGACTAGAGATCTCTTCAAGAAAATTCAAGATACCAACGGAACATTTCATGCAAAGATGGGCAGAATTAAGGACAGAAATGGTACGGACCTAAGAGAAGCAGAAGATATTAAGAAGAGGGGACAAGAATACACAGAAGAGCTACACAAAAAAGATCTTCATGACTCAGATAACCACGATGGTAAGATCATTCACCTAGAACATCCTGGTATATGAAATCAAGTGGGTCTTAGGAAGCATAACTATGAACAAAGCTAGTAGAGGTGATGGAACTCCAGTTGAGCTATTTTAAATTCTAAAAGGTGATGCTGCAAAAGTGCTGCACTCAGTATGTCAGCAAGTTTGGAAAACTCAGCAGTGGCCACAGGACTGGAAAAGGTCCGTTTTTATTCCAATCCCAAAGAAAGACAATGTCAAAAAATGTTCAAACTACTGCACAATTGCACGCATCTCACACGCTAGCAAAGTAATGATCAAAATTCTGCAAGCCAGACTTCAACAGTACGTGAACTGTGAACTTCCAGATGTTCAATCTGGATTTAGAAAGGCAGAGGAACCAGAGATCAAATTGCCAACATCCGCTGGATCATCAAGAAAGCACGAGAGTTCCAGAAAAACATCTACTTCTGCTTTATTGACTACACCAAAGCCTTTGACTGTGTGAATCACAACAAACTATGGAAAATTCTTCAAGAGATGGGACTACCAGACCATCTGACCTGCCTCCTGAGAAATCTGTATGCAGGTCAAGAAGCAACAGTTAGAACTGGACATGGAACAACAGACTGGTTCCAAATCGGGAAAGAAGTATGTCAAGGCTGTATATTGTCACCCTGCTTATTTAACTTATATGCAGAGTACATCATGCAAAATGCCAGGCTGGATGGAACACAATCTGGAATCAAGATTGCTGGGAGAAATATCAATAACTTCAGATATGCAGATGACACCACCCTTATGGCAGAAAGCAAAGAAGAACTAAAGATGAAAGTGAAAGAGGAGAGTGAAAAAGTTGGCTTAAAACTCAACATTCATAAAACTAAGATCACGGCATGCAGTCCCATCACTTCATGGCAAATAGACCGGGAAATAATGGAAACAGTGACAGACTTTTATTTTTGCGGCTCCAAAATCACTGCAGATGGTGACTGCAGCCATGAAATTAAAAGACATTTGCTTCTTGGAAGAAAAGTTATGACCAACGTAGACAGCATATTAAAAAGCAGAGACGTTACTTTGCCAACAAAAGTCCACCTAGTCAAAGCTATGGTTTTTCCAGTAGTCATGTATGGATGTCAGAGTTGGACTATAAAGAAAGCTGAGCCTGAAGAATTGATGCTTTTGGACTGTGGTGTTGGAGAAGACTCTTGAAAGTCCCCTGGACTGCAAGGACATCCAACCAGTGCATACTAAAGGAAATCAGTCCTGAATATTCATTGGAAAGACTGATGCTGAAGCTGAAACTCCAATACTTTGGCCACGTGATTTGAAGAACTGACTCATTGGAAAAGACCTTGATGCTGGGAAAGATTGAAGGTGAAAGGAGAAGGGGACGACAGAGGTTGAGACTGTTGGATGGCATCACTGACTCAATGGACATGAGTTTGAGTAAATTCCAAGAGTTGGTGATGGACAGGGATGCCTGGCATGCTGCAGTCCATGGGTTCGCAAAGAGCAGGACACAGCTGAGTGACTGAACTGAACTATTGTTACTTCATTTTCATCACATTTTTAATGTGGAAATAGAGGCAGCTGTGTGTAATGTTGTTATTGACCATTTCAAGTTGGTCCCCAACAAGAGTCCTCCTGTCAGGTGTTTCTTGAGCCAATAGAACAAGATAGAGTTTGGTTTAGAAGCCCAAGAAGCTTTATTCTTTGATCAAAGAATGGAGAGGTAGGGGCTCCCACTCTAGAGCACACGCTCTCCCCCAACATGTCGTGGGTGGGACTGCTTTATATGGATCTTCTGGGGTGGGGGACTGGGGGTAGTTCTCACATGATCAGGCACAGCTGTGCTGCTCAGGCTTCAGATCACAGGGCCCAGCATCCAGTGTCTGCTCATGGCCTGCCACTGCCATCTTGAATTGAGTGCTAGTCACAGCACTCAAGCTTCTGGGCTTCCCAGGTGGCTCAGTGGTAAAGAATCCACCTGCCAGTGCAAGAGACTCAAGTTTGATCCCTGGGTCAGGAAGGTCCCCTGGAGAAGGAAATGGCAACCCACTTCAGTATTCTTGCCTGGAAAATCCCATGGACAGAGGAGCCTGGAGAGCTACATAGTCCATGAGGTCACCAAGAGTCGGGTACAACTTAGAGGCTGAACAACAACACAGCTTTCCTGCATGAGGCCAGATGAGCAGCGCAGCCATTTTTGCACCAGGAACTCTGGTCTGAAGGGCTGGGTACAAGGCCTCTGGGTGCGGTACCCCATGGGTACCGCACCCAGAGGATCAAGCAAAACTAGATGAAACACAAAGAGATTAGACCTTATCACCTATCACCTAGATCCCACCTTATTTTTCTTGGGCTTTTATTTTCCTTGGGCTTATATTTCTCAGTGGGCTTTGCTGGTGACAAAGTGATTTAGGGGGGTTTTCTGTGGTAAACTACCTCTGTATGCTCAGTCAAGTCCGACTCTTTGTTGACCCCATGGACTGTAACCCATCCATCTGTCAATGAATGTTTGCTAGCATTCTACCTTTCAGTTATGGCAAACGTTGATATGAACACTGGTGTCCAAATATCTGATAGAGTGCCTGCTTTCAATTTTGGAGGGTAAATATCCAAAAGTGCAATTCCTGAATCAAATTCTATTGTTTAATTTTTTGAGGACCTGGCATACCACTTTCCACAGTGGATATACAATTTTACATTCTCTTCACCAGTACATAGCAGTTTCAATTTCTCTACATCCATTCCATACTTATTTTCTTCTTTTTGAAAACTTTTATAAAGCCATCTTAATGGGTGTGAAGTTGCATCTCATTGTAATTTTGATTTGCACTTCCCTAACGATTAGTGATGTTGATATCTTTCCGTGTGATTATTGCCATTCATATATCTTCTTTGGTGTAATGTAATTTTTTAGATACATATTTCCTAATTATTAACCCTAAATAATAACAGTTATACAATCAATAATGATAATAACAACCCATCTATTAGTGTGTAATGAGTATCTTCTACTTCACCTAATACACAGTAGGCACCACATGTGCATAGATAAATAGGAACCCTTGCAAAGTAATGTGTTTTATTTTCACACCCAGCCAGTTAGGATAACCTAGCTGAGGTGACAATGCACAGGGAGTCTCCTGAGCAGAGGGAGTAGGATGGAGGATTTTCCAGACAGAGACTAAAAGTTGTTCTCATCCTCCTGAGACTCCTCCAGCTGCCACAGCACTTGCAGAAGGCCATTAATGGCCAGCATTCAGGGGCATTTCCTGGCAGCTGTAACAAGTATTTTGTAGAATTAGAGACACATACATTTTAAATAGAGCCATATAAACACATTTCTTGGATACTCTGTACTTTAAATCTATACTCTGAGCAACTTCAGATGGGGAAACATAGGACTCCTTGCAATGGATTCTGCTCTGACAGTATAAAGAAATGCGGTCATCGTTTGATAAAAGATAGATCTAGAGACAGGTGCAAGCAGCTCTGAAGATGACAACGCAAGAGTCTGGCATAGAACTGCCTTAAGGTCTCACCAATATCTGAAGAATACAAGACCCCAGAGTCATTTAATCATAAATTTATTCATCAAATGTAAACACAGTTGTTCAGTCACTCAGTTGTGTCCAACTCTTTACAAGCCTGTGGACTGCAGCATGCCAGGTTTCCCTGTCCATCACCAGCTCCTAGAGCTTGCTCAAACTCATGTCCATTGAGTTGGTGATGCCATCCAACCATCTCAACCTCTGTCATCCCCTTCTCCTCCTGCCTTTCTCTTTCCCAGCATCAGGGTCTTTTCCATTGAATCAGTTCTACCCATCAGGTGGCCAAAGTATTGGAGTTTCAGCTTCAGCATCAGTCCTTCCAATGAATATTCAGGACTGATTTCCTTTAGGACTGACTGGTTTGATCTCCTTGCAGTCCAAGGAACTGTCAAGAATCTTCTCCAACACCACAGTTTGAAAGCATCAAATTTTTGGCACTCAGCCTTCTTTATGGTCCAACTCTCACATCCATGACTACTGAAAAAACCATAGCTTTGACTAGACAGACCTTTGTTGGCAGAGTAGTGTCTCTGCTTTATAATACACTGTCTAGGGCTGTCAAAGTTTTTCTTCCAAGGAGCAAGCATCTTTTAATTTCATGGCTGCAGTCACAATCTGCAGGGATTTTGGAGCCCAAGAAAATAAAGTCTCTCACTGTTTCCATTGTTTCCTCATCTATTTGCCATGAAGTGATGGGACTGGATGCCATGATTTTTGTTTTTTGAATGTTGAGTTTTAGGCCATCTTTTTCATTCTCTTTCACCTTTATCAAGTGTCAGGATACATTTAATAGGAGGCTTCCTGTGTGCTGTTTTCAGCCTTGCATGAATTCTATGGTTCCTTAACAGCACCTGAATACAGGTGCCAGAGAGCTGACAAGCCGGCTTTCGGGGATAATAGAAATTCATGTATCTCATTCATATGGAAATTCCATATGGTGAACAGCAGCCATTTACAAGTCTCCTCCTTTCTGATATGTAAAGTAACTGTTACAACCCCCTCTCTAGAGCATAATTCTAACCTCCGGCTTTCTAGATGACTTGTTAGACTTTTGATTCCTATCTCTGCTAAAAAGGGCTATCTGGTAAGAGAGTATATATATGCCCACAATATGTTGAATAAATGCCTTTGTTCCACCGAATACTGGTCCCCGTGTCTTTCCTCATTTTCTCTCTCTCTCTCTCTCACTCTCTCTGTTTCAGGCTGCTTCCACGGAGCACAGGTGTCCACCGTGTCTACTTATTTGCCCGGGCTTTCAAGACTTCTTCGAGAGGGCGCCCTGAGCCTACGTAGACGGTGCTAGCTCTTTGTCCTAGAGTTATATTGGCATACTGTGTAAACCAGGGAATATCAGCCTCTTTTTTTCCTTCTTTTCTTATCGGTCGACTCTGTACCCCCAAGTTCCGGTCCATTAAAGGACCACAACAATCAAGTAGCTCTTTAGTTCCTCTTTGCTTTCTGCCACAAGGGTGGTGTCATCTGCATGTCTGAGGTTATTGATATTTCTCCTGGCAATCTTGATTCCAGCTTGTGCTTCTTTCAGCCCAGCATTTCGCATGATGTACTCTGCATATAAGTTAAATAAACAAGGTGACAATATACAGCCTTGATGCACTCCTTTCCCAATTTTCAGCCAGTCTGTTTTTCCATGTTTGGTTCTAACTGCTGCTTCTTGACTTGCATACAGGTTTCTCAGGAGGCAGATAAGGTGGTCTAGTATTTCCATCTCTTTAAAAATTTTCTACAGTTAGGTGTGATCCAGACAGTCAAAGGCTTTCATGTAGTCAATGAAACAGAAGTAGATGTTTTTCTGGAATTCTCTTGCTTTAGCTATGATCCAGTGGATGTTAGCAATTTGATCTTTGGTTCCTCTGCCTTTTCTAAATCCAGTTTGAACATCTAGAAGTTCTCGGTTCACGTACTTTTGAAGCCTAGCTTGGAGGATTTTGCGCTTGACCTTGCTAGCGTGTGAAATGAGTGCAATTGTGCAGTAGTTTGAACATTCTTTGGCATTCCCCTTCTTTGGTACTTTAATGAAAACGGACCTTTTCCAGTCCTGTGGCCACTGCTGAGTTTTCCAAATTTGTTGGCATATTGAGTGCATCACTTTAACAGCATCATCTTTTTAGGATTTGAAATAGCTCAGCTGGAATCCCATCACCTCCACTACTATGTGCCAGATGCTGTTTTAGGCTTACAGAGGTGAATACAGCATAACCTTAACACTTACATTCTGAGAGGTAGAAAATAAATGATCAAAAACAAAATGTTTGAGCTGGACATAAGTACTATGTAGAAAATTCAAAAATTAGTCAATTACATCTGTGAAAGTAAAGTGTTAGTTTTTCAATCATGTTCAACTCCAGCCTTAGAAGTATACTGAGAGTTGATCTAATCCAACCCTTTCATTTTACAGAAAGTGAAATTAAGAAGTATACTGAGAGTTGATCTAGTCTGACCCTTTCATTTTATAGAAAGTGAAACTAAGACAGAGAAATTGATGTGAGTTACCAAAGGCAAAGAGCCGACTAGCAGATGCCCTGGTTTGGATGACTTCTGACTCCACTAAAGTAAGTAAGTGTTAGTCACTCAGTTGTGTCCGACTTTTTGCAATCCCATGAACTGTGCCCATCAGGCTCCTCTGTCCATGGAATTCTTCAGGCAAGAATACAGGAGTGAGTTGCCATTTCCTTCTTCAGGGGATCTTCCCAACCCAGGAATCGAACCTGGGTGTTGCGAATTACAGGCAGATTCTTTACCATCTGAGTCATCAATATAATTATTATAACTCTATACATAGTGTACAGTTGTATATAAGCTATGTGTGTACATAATTTGTTCCATAATATGGATTCAATTATCTCAAGTAATCTTTCTCTTGTCTTTCAAACCCTAGGTAAAATATATCTACAAGCATTATTAAAGAGAGTTATCTGAACCTGAAAGCACCACCCTGTGCCCAGAGTATGAGTGCCAAGAAAGCAATCCTCTCAGAATGGAGCCCAATGTGAAAAACAATCAAGTAGAAGATGTACTATTAAGTGCAAATGAACAGCTTGAAAACAGAAGAATCAAGATCATGAGATGACAAGCAACAAATATTTCCTTGAAAATATTTGGATGTATATTTGGATGAAAATATTAACAAAACTCTGTTAACTTAAAAAAAATTCACAACGTGAGAGCTGTGAATTAAGTTTTATTTGGGGGCAAAATTAGGACTATAGCCCAGGAGACAGCATCTCAGATAGCTCTGAAAAACTGCTCCAAAGAGGTAGTGGGGAAGGTTGGTGTAAATGTGATTTTGGTAAGGGCCAATACATGCAATCAAGATCACATTTTTTGCAGAAGATTTCTATTAGTCTTGAGGAGCAGTTGTCACTGTGGAGAATTTTGGTACTTTTCTAGATATGAGGAGATACAAGTATTGGGCTCATAAAATCGGCTCCTGAAAATATCTATCTGAAGACCTATTCAGCCAGTTTTTCCCAGAGCACAGAATGCCTCATTTTTGCTCTCCACCCCGAACTCCTTTCAGGGAATGTTGAAAATCAGCAGCTGCAGCAACACATGACCTAATCCTTGCAGAGGTAAGTGGCAAGCACCCATGGCAAATGCCAGTTTGTAGTTGACAACACACATTTGATAAGAGACTGTTAGCCAAAATATACAATGAACTCTTAACATATAAGCAGGGACCTAAACAGACATGTCAACAAAGAAGACATACACATGGCAAGTAACTATCTGAAAAAATGCTCCACATCATGTCATCAAAGAAATGCAGATTAAAACAACAACTAGATACCACTACCATGTAGGAAAAACTCAGTTCTCCTGTGCATCTCTTTCATCTTTTACTCTCATGCTACCACCACACTCACAACACTTCTATCGCCAGATATGTGAGGGTTTTCCCCCACCAAAAATCCTCCGCAACACGAGCTGAGCGTTAACAATTTTACCCATTCTGACACTACCTGGAGATAGCATCAGATCCTACAGGTTAAGGGCTTAGTCCTACAAGACTGTCACCACCTCAGATGCCAATCACCAAGTCTAGGTTGTCACCTGTGCTTCTGACCAATTCTCTATAAACCAAATATTCCCACCAATCCCTCTTTGCGGTTGAGTACTTTGTTAAAGTGGCTTGCAGGATTTAGGAAAACAGTTTATTTACTATTTACAAGTTTATTATAAAAGGATATGATACAGGATATAGATGAATATCCATAAAGAAATCCAAAGGGCTAGGGATGTAGGAAGGAGCTAAGAGAGTCTACACTCTCTTCAAACACCACTCTCACGTCACCTCTATGTTCTCCAACTTGTAAACTCTCTGAATTCCATGCCTTTAGAATGTTTATGGAGGCTTTATCATCTAGGCATGATTCATCATTAACTCCATTTCCAACCCTCTCCTCTCTCTTGAGAATTGGAGGTGGGACTAAAAATTTCAAGCTTCTAATCATGGCTTGGTCTTTCTGATGACCAGCCCCCATCCAGAAACCCACAAAGTGTCACCTTGTTAGAACAAAAGACACTGCTATCACCCAGGGAATTTAGGAACTCTGAGTCAAGAACTAAGGTCAAAGACCAAATAATAGAACAAATCCTAGGGCTTCTATTTCTTAGGAAATTACAAAGGTTTTAGGAGCTCTGTGCCAGGAACCAGGGGCAGAGACCAATACATATATTTGTTATTATCTCACAACAACATACTTACTAGACTGGGCAAAATCCAAAACACTGACAACACCAAATGCTGGCAAGGATGAAGAGCAACAGGAACTCTCATTCACTGCTAGTGGGAATTCAAAAATAGTACAGCCACTTTGGGAGACAGTTTGGCAGTTTCCAACAAAGCTAACCATACTATTATCACACTGTTCAACAATAGCATTCCTTGGTATTTACCCAAATGAGTTGAAAACTTATGTCTACACAAAACATGCACATGGATGTTTACAGCAACTTTTACCCCAAATTGCCAAAACTTGGGAGCAATCAAGATGGATGAATGAACTGGTACATACAGATAATGAAAAAGTCAATAAAAAATTATCGGCCATGAAAAGACAACAAATATATATTACTGACTGAAAGAAACCAACCTAAGGCTACACACTGTATGACTCCAACAATACGGCATTCCAGAAAAGGCAAAACTCTGGAGAATAAATATTAGTGGCTGCCAGAGTTTAGAGGGGAGGGAAGGATGAAAAGGCAGAGTGCCGGGAGCCAGCTCACGAGAGTCCCACGCATGACAGAGTCATGAGGAGAAGGACTGACAAGCAGAGCAACTCAGGCCTCAGGGAGTCTTGGGAGGCTGCCTCAGCGCTCACCTTAAAAATGAGATCTCTCTTTCTGATGCTTGCTATAATAAACCTCTTCTTATCTCTGTGACTTAGGCAAAAGGCCTTTCCTGATTCCCTTCTAAAATAGATCATTCTGAAACCTCAAATCAACAAGGCCCCTGAACGGTAGCACCCTAAATAAAATTATCTGGGATATAGAGTATGCTGATCTAAATTCCTTTTGCTAACATATTGGTTTGTTTAATAAATGTACCTGTGCCTTTGGAGCTAATGTGCATAACTGCTGCCTAGTAATAAAACAGCATCGAGAGCCTCCCCACAGAAAGCCCCTATGGGCACAAAACCCTTCGCAGGAAAAAAGGCTTTTTACGAAATACAAAAAATATTGCTTTGTGAAACTGTTACTTAATCTATATTTACTCACTATGTTTTTACTCTTAATGTATTTAGCCTATATAATGAAAGCATAATAGTTAGAGATTTATATAAATAGAAGTTTAGCTTTAATACAAATAATAAGACAATTGTTGATTTAACTGATGATTCTTACTTAAAGTTGAACTTCAGCTTGCTGTTCTTTGACTTTATGGAACTACATTCTTTTCTGTTAAACTCAAGGCATAGAGTAAATTACCAAAAACAGGTTTTACCTTAAAACTTCCTGTTGATGAATTCTTTCCTGATGTGCCCTATACAAAAGTGTTCTGACTGATCAACCCTTATCAATGGAGAGTCACAAGGTGTTAGCAGGCCACCAGGCCAGAGGATGATGTAAACAAAATGAGGCTTTTTGTAACTAAAGACATGCAAACGGCTTCGATGAGGGTCGAAACTGCTGGCCCATTAAGCTGAATTCATATGCCCATTAAGCTAAATTGGTATGCCCACTAAGCTGAATTGGTATGACTCTATACTTTACATTTGTTTCTATGTACCACTAAAAATATAAAAGCTGTCTTAAAAATAATAAAGTTGGGAGACACTTGGAAACGCTGAGACTCGCTGTGTCTTCTCATTCGCATCGCCTACGCCGTCCATCCTGAGGGAACCCCTGGACCTGCTGGAGCTGGACTCCGGCAGCAGAGCACAGAGAATTTTTAAGGAAGTGAAACCATTCTACTACAATGGTAGATACATGTCATTATACATTTGTTAATGCCCATAGAATGTACAGCACCAAAACTGAACCCTAAGGTAAACTATGGACTCTGCCTGACAATGATGTGCCAGTATAGAAATACCGATTGCAACAAATGTACAACTCTCACATGGGATGATGATAGTGAAGAGGTTGTATGTGTGTGGGGACAGTGGGTATATGGGAACTCTCTGTACTCTACTCAGTTCTGTTGTGAACCTAACGTTTTTCTAAAAAATGAAGTTACTTCCCTGGCAGTCTAGTGGTTAAGACTCTGAGCTTCCAATGCAAAGAGTGCAGGTTCAGTCCCTGGTTTGAGGCACTAAGATCCTACACACCTCAAGCCAAAAATAAAGCTTATTAGCTAAATAACAACAAGAAGACAGTATCTGAATTTCTGGCTAGCATAACTAGAATGTTATGTACACAGGTGATCTGATACATGGCCATGTTTGAAGAGCCATGCCTAGGACCATAAGAAAGTCAAACCATGATTTTACTACATGGCATTGACATTATCTTTAAAATATTTGAGATGAAATCATGTTATTTGGTTCTCTTTTTAACACTAGCAGTGGTTTAGAGCCCTGTCTTCAGATTAAAAGTTGAATTCAAATGATAGCTTTGAAATAGAAACATTGTCACTGTATAGATCTTTACTTTTTTTAACTCTCAATGGATATCATCTTTCCAAATTTTATTTTTCTGACTAAATTAATCTTCAGGAAACTATAAAATGTACTTTCCATCTTGGAGTTAGATTGCTCGTTTGACGTCTTGAGCTATTTACTTTCTGTATGACCTTGGACCACACAAGAAACTCAGTTTCTAAAAGTTTCTAAAATGTCACTTATAATGCATGCACCTGGGTTGGTATAAGGCTTAAATGTGATAGTATATGTGAAAGTGATCTTTAAATTGTTAAGAAGTTAACAAATGTGAGTTATTTTTATATATAAAATACTCCAGATGTAATTTTAAGATCACTATATAAAACCTCCCAGAATTTAAATGTTCTTGGAAGTTAACAATCATCTCATTGACTTTTATTTTCTTGTTACATAAAATCATGTTTAACACAGAATGCATGATCTGGTTTTATTTTTGTTTTAAAAATTACTTAGAGAATTCCTTGGTGGACCAGTCGTTAGGACTCTACTTCCACTGCTGGAGGCCCGGGATTGATCCTTGGTCAGGAAACTAAGATCCTGCAAGCCACATGATGTAGTAAGACAAAAATTTAAATATATGTGTGTGTGTGTGTATGTGTGTGTGCACGTGTGTATGAGTATATCATATAAGCCATACAGAAAAGTCTTGCAAGATACGCATTTTTAACTTGGCCCTCAAATTCTTTGGTATTTCTTCCATTGAATGGTGGGGTTTATGGCTCCTTCCCCTTGAATCTGGATAATCTTGTGGCTGTTTCGAACAAAAGAGCATAACAGAAGTGATACAGTGTGGATTCTGAAGTCAGCTCATAAAATGTCAGGGACCTTCTGCCTGGTTCTCTTGGAATGACTACTCTCCTAAAGTTTCCTCTGGATATTTCTCTTAGAACCCAGCCGCCATGCCGTGAAAAGCCCAAACACACAGGGAGGCCAAACCTAGATGCTCCAGACTCCAGTCAAGAATTGCAGCTGAGTTTGGCCTCTGTGCCATTCCAGGGTAACCAGCACAGCTGTGAGCAGAGAAGCCACCAGATGATTCCAGTCATGGTTTGTGAGTCACCAGCACTTCTCTTCCCAGGTGAGTCCCCAGTATCGCGGAGCAGAGACAAGCCACTCCTGGGTCCCCTGTCTGATCTCCTGACACTCAGGCTCCGTGTACTTCATAGAATGTCTCAGGCCACGAAGTTTGGGGCTGTGTGTTATGCAGCAATAGATAATAATACACAAAATAAATAACTAATAATAGATAACCAAATGCCAAAGTAGTATTAGTGGGATTAGAATATTTTTCTTATTTATAGTTCCAATTTCTCTGTAATGAGTATATATTACATACAAGCCAAACAATATTTTACAAAGACTTTCAAGAACAATTATAAAAATGCTTAAGTCTAGTCTATGGCCATATCACCCTGAACACACCCAATCTTGTCTGATTTCAGAAGCTAAGCAGGGTCGGGCCTGGTTAGTACTTGGACGGGAAACAAAATACTTAAGTCTGCTCCCTCCAAGATTGATTTCCTGCTCATCCAAGTTCTTTAAACAAGTTCGGAAACTCCAAAAGGAAACTCCAAAGAGAAACTGAAACTTCAACCTAAGAATGAAAAAGAGCTAAGGCCAGTCTGTGGATTGCATAAATCATTGTGAATTTATTTCTCCCACATTACATCTATTTTTCTTTTAAGAACCCAAATGATAAAATTTATTCCTTCAGAAATTTTGAAAAATACCTGAGACTTGTTGACATAAATGATTGCTTTGACTTATACAGCAAGAAGCAAGTTACAAAGGTGCATTTCCCATAGTAAAGCCACCAACTAACTACACAAACAAGATGGAACAAGCGCGAATTATGTGAGGAATGTGTTTAAGCTCAAGAACTGACTTTAATTACTATCCAAACTTTTCAAAGTGGGAATTAGTGTATCAGTTTTAGAGTAAGAATTGGATAGATTTTTTTTTTAATATTTAAAAATAACTCAGATTTGTTAACTCCTTAACAACTTAAAGATCACTTTCACATACACTATCACATTTAAGCCTTACACCAACTCCAGGTGCATGCATTAGTGACTTTTAGAAACTGAGTTTCTTGTGTGGTCCAAGGTCATACAGCAAGTAAACAACTGAAGACATCAAATGAGTAATCTGACTCTAAGGAGGAAAATGCTTTTCATTGGATTCTCACGTAAGTGCATCCTTCTTTCCATAGCATCTCCAGATGTAAGAATTCACCCAAAGTGGAAAGGGAACATTTCCTACTCCTCAGTTGTGAGGGCTGAAGTTAAAAACCCATGTATAGTATGTCTGTTGGGGTTTTGGCTGCAAGCAGGAGAAAGCTGCTCTGGCTAATTTAAGCAGGAAAGGAAATCTATTGAAAAGATACTGGGCATCTCCTGGAATCTTTGGGAGACTGTGTATACAGGTCTATACTCACATCGGTGCGGGATACAAACTCGCTAGTGCTGTCCCTGGGTGCAGACACAGCAACTTCCCCTTCACCCCACCGATATTGGATGTTGGACTCTGGGCACTGTTGCCAGAGATACTGCATCTGTGTCTCCAAACAGCTACCAGAGAACATTCTGCTGGGCTCCTTCCTCACACAGTTATTTTCATTTCAAGTTCTAGGTCATGCGCTTTGATTGATCAGCGCTGTCTTAGCTGCAGAAAAGGCTCAGGAAATATATTTTTGCTATTTTTCAGCTTGTAGAGTGGAAGCCTGACTCTGTCTCACAAAGCTACAGGTGTTCGCCTGTCACAGGTTTATATGATGGAAAGACAGAAGGATAGGTGGCCTCTGTCTGTGATAAGGACCCTCCATTCCCTTCAGAAGGAAATTGAAGTTGGTATGGATTTTGCACCTAAGTGAACTTGATGACAACTTGTTTGTGCAATGCTGACTACCAATAAATTAATGACTGTGTGATTTTTTTTTTACTGGACAAATAATAACATGCACTTTCTAACATCTATCATCTGTCAAGCATCATCAGGAGCAGGTTTACTATAAAGTTAATGAAGGAAAAGCTTCAGGCCTCTCATTTACAAGGGACCTATCCAAGGTCTTAATTTTGCACTTAATTTTGTTTTTGTCATTTTGTATCCTTTTTCTTGAAAAGGGGATCTACAAGTTACATAACATTTAGGCCCCACAAAACCTGGATGCACCTCTGAGCACTTTACTAGATCTGTACGTGCTCAGTTGCAGCAGACTCTTTGCGACCCCATGCACAGTAGCCTGCGAAGTGCCTCTGTCCATGGAATTCTCCAGCCAAGAATACTGGAGTAGGTTGCCATTTCCTTCTCCAAGATAATTTGTATATCTTAGCTCAAATTTTTACAACTACATACAACACATAAGATAGCTAATAAAGGGTAAAAACACTGTCTCTAAATCCTGCCAAACCCTGCCTCCTTCCCTTTTCCTTTCACAAGTATTTCATATTCCTAACTCCATCTCAGCATCTGCTTCCCAGAGAACCCAACTTTCAATGAATTAACCACTAACTTAGTTCATAATTCTGTGGGTCATTGATCTGGGCCGGGCTCAGCTGGGGTGGTCCGTCTCTGCTCCACGGTTTCTCATCATCAGGCTAGTTGGACTTGTTCACATGGACTTCTTCACTTTTTCACATGGCAGATAGAAAGAACTCCAAGAGAGAAAGTAGAATGCCCTTAAAATCTAGACTCTGAACTGCCACAGCATTGTTTCTGCCATAAACTACTAGCAGAAATAAATCACAAGTCCAGGCCAGATTCAAGAGGAGAAACAAACTCTACCTTTTGATCAGAGGAGCTGTAAAGTCACAATGCCAAGGGTTGGGTACAGGGCAGGGTGAAGAATTAGGGCCAATTTGCAAACTGCTACAGTAGGTGTGGTCAAGTGATTAAGTTGTTAACAACTGAATGACCAAATGTTAGCAGAAGTGAAGTATGCATTTATGAGCCTGGATCTTCAGACACAGAGTTGTGCCTCCTCCACACCTTCTTCTCTCTTCCCTTCATATGGAATCCATCCAATCTTATTATGCAAATGTTATCAGTGAGGGGCTTTAGAAAGAACCTGGGTTCTTAAGGAAACAGGGAGCAGAGCTGCCCTGCTGACCAGGGTCATTTACATCTTAACTGTTAAAAGAGAGAGAAAAAAACCTTTTTTCTTTAGACCACTCCATTTTGGGACTCTTTGTTATGGTAACTTATTATTACCCTAACTAATGCATACGAAAATTGACAGAGGAACTGGAAGCTGGCGGAAAATAAAACTGTTTAAAGAGGAATTTTAAAAAGCCTTGCTGGGAGTTGTGCAATGTAATCCCTTTTTTTTCCTTGAGCAACCTCATAGGTCTTCATCACTCTTCAATGTGGATTTGACTTTATTTTTTCCCAGAAGTGTCAATATACTGAACTAGCTCTTAAGAAAGCATGGGGCAATCAACAAGGACTACTGGCATGTGGATTACAGTATCATTACCTCATTTTTTAGAGGGGACACTGAAGTTAGGTAACAAATATTGATGAAAACAGTATTTCAATCCTAATTTATCAGACCCCAGCCCATTTCCCATCTAGGCAGTTATTAGGTTCATTTCCCACTTGTGAATGTAGAAGAGGTTTTCTTCTCTGTGTTGTCATCTTTAGAGTGGGGAGAGAAACTTCCCACTCTATTCAATGACAGGTAGTAGTCCATAGGGATACATTGCAGAAATGCGGCCAGGACTCCAAGACTAATATTCTCTTTGGATAAAGAGAAGCAAGAGAGTTTACCCAAGTCATCTTCTTGCCAAAATTACTCCTTAGATGAAATTATAACTCATTTGGAATCTTTATTAATTAATTTAGTGAGGGAACAGCTGGGTTGGTGCCATCTATGCAGAATGATAAAGGTGGTTCATGTTTCAGCCAGAAATCAGAAGACAAATAGAAGCAGTTTTAAAATTGGCAAAATGCTGCAGCACTCTGTTGTTTGCCAGAGGCTTTGTTTCTGGCCAGAACGGTAGTATATTTAACAGTAATTGCATATTCCTTCAAGCAATATGTGGTATGTATGTGTGCCTGTACACAAAGGATTATATGGAAAATACAGCATCTTATAACTACTATCAGGCCAAGATTTAGTACCTTGTAATTTTCTGCAACTAAGCAGGAGGGGGTGTCTAATGCCTGGCATTAAATTTTGCTTTCCAGTTCCAAATAACCATTTTAAATCTCAGGGCTTAAACAGCAACAGATTCAAAAAGAATTTATATACATAATTAACTATATAACTGATTACACTTGCCTGAATATACACTTGATTAGTTTAGTGTTCCTTGTGTACATGTTTCCAAGCAATAGTATATTTGGTGAATTGAAACAAATAAATAATGATAAGAAATTTACAGACAGCTAAATTAAAACAAGATTTTGAAAACATCTTCATATAATTCAAAACTATAGTCCTAGAAGTAATTGTTTTGTGTATATCATGCAAAACACGCCAAGTAATAATGCTGTCGGAATTATTTCTCACATGCAAATACAGAAAGTTAGTGGCTCTTAACCAAAACTTGAAGCTGAAAAAAAGCCTTGCACAGTATCTACTTCAGCTTATCATATTAAAGATGTAGCAACTGAAACCCAGAAAGGATTCTCGATGAGTTCACTATCAGTATTTCATTATTATTAAAATTTTGTTATTATTTTATTATTATTATAACCCACTCCTCTATCCTTCCTATTTTTAAATATTTTCTTTTATTTATCTATTAATTTACTTATTTATTTATTTATTTGTCTTCCCCAGGTCTTAGTTATGACACATGAGATCTTCCAGTTGTGGCATGTAAAATCTTTAGTTGCAACATGTGGGATCTAGATCCCTGACTAGGGATCAAACCAGGACTCTCTGCATTGAAAGTGTGGAATCTTAACTACTGGGCTACTAGGGAAGTCTCTGAAGTATTTTCTTATCAACTGCAGAAATAAAAAAGATGAGAAATGAACTCTAGAGGCCAAACCAATCTCAGAACCATAAATGAATTTCTCTTTATTATTAAAGAGTATTTCATACATTATTTTCACACACAAGTATTTATCTCTGGCACATAGTAGGTGCTCAGTATTACTTGAATGAATTAATTCTTCCAGGATTACAAAAAAAGGGGGGAGGACAAGAAGAATCAGATTTGCCTAGCATGTAGGTTCATTGTAGAAAGATCTTTCATTCCACCTCACCTGATCTGCTCCCCTTATGCCTCAAGTCTCAGTCTAAACAACACTTCTCTAAGAAAGGAAAGCCTTTACAGCCCCCTCCCATCTCTAATCACAAAACCAGGGTAATTGCAATTGTACTTACTCTGCACAACCTTGATCAGAATTTCATCTTTAATTACGTATGTATATGTGTATCTAATGTGTCTCTTTCCCACGAAATCAAAAGTTTCTTGTCAGAGTTTTTGTTTGTCTTCACCACTATTTCTCTGATACCTCGCAATAGCATTCATTGCCCTTTAGTCAATCCTAGAGGAAATCAACCCTGAATATTCATTGGAAGGACTGATGCTGAAGCTGAAGCTCCAGTACCTTGGCCACCTGATGAAAGGAGCCGACTCTTTGGAAAAGACCCTGATGCTGGGAAAGATAGACAGCAGGAGGAGAAGAAGGTGACAGAGGATTCGATGGTTAGATAATATCACTGACTCAGTGGACACGAATTTGAGAAAACTCTGGGAAATAGTCAAGGACAGCGAAGCCTGGCGTGCTGCAGTCCATGGGGGTTGCAAAGAGTTGGACACAACTTAGCAATAAACAACAACAGCATTTCCCCCAACGAGTACTTTCTAAACATGTGCTGACCCTGTGGATAAATAACTGAGTAAATAAACAAACAAGCCTGTGGCAAAATCACATTTGACTAGACAAACCTACAGAAGAATATATAATTTGTCTTTCCTTGAACTGTTTAAAATAAGAGAAAAGGAAATAAAAAAACCAATCATAACAGACTTTTGAAAATCAGAGTTCCAGATCAGAGGCAAATATAGACAAAATTGTATCAGGAAAATAAAATGATTCTAAGGAAAGATATTTAGGAAAAAATGGCTCTGACAGAACATTTATAAATATACCCACATTTCCCACAGTAAACAGGAGCACTTTACCTTTGAAGCAAGCCCAGCAAAGCTGGGGCAAGAGTAGCATCTGACTTGTGAACATCACCGAATGAATGAAAAGATAGTCTTACATGTGCTTTTCTTTATCCTTCTGCATTGGCAACTGTTATGGAAAGATCGAGATGAGGGGCAAGGACAGTCTTACCACAATTTTAAAATCAGAGTCAAAAGCCTTACTGCAAACCGATATCGAAAAACCGCCATAGCCACTCAATTGACTTATTGGACAACCAACAAAAATGAACTTGAGCTGATGGTTGTATCCATTGCAATAAGTGAGGCAAGAAATAAGAACCAGATTTTCAATATGAAGTCAAAAGCTTCAAAAGCAAAAAGGAGATCTAAACCAAAAGTTAAAGGCTGTTACATTAAACACAGAAAAAATACTTGGCTATACTTTCGTGAATTATAAAAATAAATAAAGGAAGTGGCATACAATGGTTTATATACACTGTTTAACACACATCTTGCAACTAAAAAAATCAAGAGAGGAAACACATACCAAGTGAAGCTTTTATCATCAAAGCCCAAAGAAGGTTCATTATAATAAGGTTTCTAGACACAAAGATCAAAGAAAGAATCCACAAAGAAGCACGGTTTAGGGAACTC
The DNA here is from genome assembly GCF_054371585.1 of Giraffa tippelskirchi. Lineage (NCBI taxonomy): Eukaryota > Metazoa > Chordata > Mammalia > Artiodactyla > Giraffidae > Giraffa > Giraffa tippelskirchi. The sequence continues at coordinate 128,794,159 of NC_137281.1, read as the reverse complement.
TTTATATCACCAACATGAATATATCAGAGGAAATATGGGAAAAAAGGATGAACATGACAGTGATAACCCATTGAGGAATGTGACATAATGGAGAAAATTTGGCTGTCAATGCTCAAAGTATTTGTTATAGTGAAATTGAGAGAGAAAAGAAAGAAAAACAAAACACCTAATGGCAAGGCTAAACGAAGCAGAATGCAGATGAACATACGACTATATTCTGGTTTGTATGCTACCTCTAGGGCTTCTAGCTTAAATTGTACAAAACCTCTTGAATAAAGATCTTTTTACCGAGGCCAATCTCGCTGCATTGTCCAGAACTGTTCGTCATATGATAGGCCAATAAATCAAGATGAGTTGTTGCAGCAAAGAATAGCAACTTTATTTGGAAAGCCAGCAGACTGAGAAGATGATGGACTGGTGTCCCAAAGAATCATCTTTCCTGGCTTAGAATTCAAGCTTTTATACTAAAAGGGGAGAGAATGTGGTTGGTTATTGCAAACTTCTTGGGGTCAGGATCCTTTTGTTCTAGCAGCTGTTCACATAGGTCAGGTCATGATATTCTTGTAAACCTCCAACAAGACAAATGTTACTCTCTGATCTGCAACTGAATGGAAAAGTGTTACATCTTTAAAGATCAGAGCCTTGAGAATGGGCTATCCCAATACTTTAGGCTGTAGGCAATATTCTTAACTTGTAGCAAAAGCAATAGGATACAAAGGTTAAAGAAAAAGAAACAGATCAAAAATGGAGTCAGATTTGTTCTTCCCTACTACAATCTTGATTCAGACACATTATATTTTCATCATAGTTGAGAGTTTATGAACATTCTTTCAAATGTTCTGTAAGCTATCAAGATTTGCTGACACACTATAGATAGCCCAAAAGATAATCTTTTTAAAAGGTAATTTAACTTTTCTTAAAATTTAAACTGAAAAGCCCCACTCATAACACTTTGATTCAGAAAACAGAATGGTATCCAAAGGCAAACCAGTAGTTTTATTGGGAGAATTTGTTTGAGAATTTTAAATGCTAAGACTGGAATTGGAGAAGGCAATGGCAACCCACTCCAATACTCTTGCCTGGAAAATCCTGTGGACGGAGGAGCCTGGTAGGCTGCAGTACATGGGGTCGCTAAGAGTCGGACATGACTGAGCGACTTCACTTTCACTTTTCACTTTCAAGCATTGGAGAAGGAAATGGCAACCCACTCCAGTGTTCTTGCCTGGAGAATCCCAGGGATGGCGGAGCCTGGTGGGCTGCCGTCTATGGGGTCGCACAGAGTCAGACACGACTGAAGCGACTTAGCAGCAGCAGCAGCAAGACTGGAATAGTAGCTCTTTAGACCAGTGCTGCTCAAACTACCTGTGAAGGGCCAGGTTTTTTTCCAATCTACCGTAGACTGATTTTTTTGGTTGTTTTGTTTTGTTTGGCCATGCTGCGAGCAGCTTGTAGGATCTCAGCTCCCTGGCCAAGGATTCAACCCAGGTCATAGCAGCAAAAGCACAGTAATCCTAACTGATAGAGTACCAGGGAATTTCCCTGGAGCAATGCTTTTGTAAAACACAGTAAAAATGAATGACTGTACTAGGAAAATGAATTTTTTAAAAAAGACATACTAATCATGAGAGAAACATTAGACAGATCTTATTTAAGGGACATTCTACAATATAACTGACCATTTCTCCTCAAAATTGTCAAGGCCATCAGAAAGAAGCCAAGAGGAGCCTAAGGTATCATGACAACTAAATGTAATGTAGTGTTCTGGGTAAGATTCTAGAATAGAAAAGGACACTAAGAAAAAACTAAGGAAATCTGAATAAAGTATAAACTTTAATAATAATAGTAATGCCTCGATGTTGGTTCATTAATTATAACAAAAATTACTCTCAAATCTCTAAATGCTATAGAAGGTTTCTAAATTCCTACTCTTGGTTTCAGAACTTATCTCATTATAGGCTGATAATAAACAGTTCATGGACTGGCGCTAGCCCATGAACCACAATTTGAGTAGCACTGGTCTAGGCCAGTGCTTCCCAAATACCATGGTGAAGTTTTCATTGGGTACACAGCCAATCAGAAAAAAAGGATAATGAATTGAGTTTTCCATAAAGCTAATTTAATCTGACATAAAGGATCATCAATTTAATTTGATACAAAAGACCATTCTATATTCTGAGATTATCTCCTTTCTACATATTTAAGGGTGTGTGTGTGTGTGTGAAACAATGGAGAGAGTAGATGGTAGCTGTCTTTGTTTGGATGCTTTTGCCTACAAATTATTGAACAGTGGCTGAAACAATAAAGATACTTATCATTTTTCATACAAGAATCCTGCACTTAAAGGAATTCCAAGGAAAGTCAAGTGCTGTGATTCCAGAAAGATTTCTTTCATCCTTGCACTGTGCCATCTGGTACATGTTGGCTCGTCCCCTTAACCTGGCTTTCTTCATGGTCCCAAGATGGCTGCAGTAGTTCCAGTCACCCCACAAGGACAGCAATGTCCAAAAAAGCAAGGCTGCCAGTGGTGATTTACCATGACACTAAGGAAGCTTAAGCTCTAGAACCCTTCACTTATACAGGCTTCTTCCAAGGTCCTGAAGAGGACCCTAGCAATCATTCACCCGGTCATGTATTTTCGTAAACTGAAAAAGCAAGATAATTTTACACCTTTTTCCTTAAAAAGGGCCCCCAAACTGTATAAGGTTCAAGCTCCATAACCTGGATTTTACCCTGAAGAGCACTTTTTCTTCATGTATCTCTCTTTTTAAGACTAAGAAAAACTTTCCCCAGAACTCCTGCATTATATATATCTCATTGACTAAAACTAAGTCAAGGCTCACTCCTAAACAAATCATTGGTAAAGGGATGGGACTGAATAATTGGCTTATCCTAATCAAGATTCACTCCTTGCCACAGAAGAAGAGTTCAATTACCCTGAATTCCCTGGCTACTACATACATGAACAAAATTGGGATTCTGAAAACAAGGAAGAAGAGCATGAGCTTTTAATATGCTACCAATGGTGTCTTTCACAGAGAGGATTTTTCTCCCTTAATTGTATTTGCAAAACTAAAAGTTGGTGACCCCCTATTGGGTCCACTGATTACAAAAGAAAACTTTACTGGATCATGAAATTTAAAAGCTGGGAACTTGCAGGCAGATCAATGAAGAGAATGAACATAATTAATAACTTTTAATGACTTAGGTTTGACTCACTTAGACTGCGTTATTTATTGAACAGTGCTCTCTGGAGAAACCTGCAGGAGAGAAGGGTAATAAGATAGAACAGGCGTAAAAGCTAAGCAAAGCCATAGTTTCAGCTGGAGTCTAGTTTCACACTGATCCCATGGGGAGCTTTGGAATGTGTCTTACATCACAGAGTTTCTGCCTTCTCAAAAAAACAAGGAGCTGTGTTCCACACATCTGTCAGTTACTAGTTGGCTGAGGGGAAGTGGCTAACAACCTCCCAGCCAACTCTTGATGAGCTGGTTCTCTCTGGACTAGAGCAATTCTCTGGAGAAAGGTGCAGCTATGACTGGTTTGCCACCAACATGCACAGCAACTGTGGGATGGATTGGACAGCCTAGTAAAGGGATTTGGGTGGGGCTCCATCAATGTCTAAAATATTACCTTCCATCGAGTAGTTTTCTGGTTATATATTTCAGAGGAAAAAGTCAAAGAACAGTTTTGTTCACATAAATATATAGTATACAGAATAGGCTGGACTCATGAGCTATAATCATAAAGCAACTGAATTTTGCCTTTCACTATCCCTTCAAATTTATTAGATGGAACTGGTTCATCCTTTACCTCTGAATGAACTCAAGCAGTCTCATGACTTTTCTGATCCTTTTCAGGAAACAAAAATCCTCACCATGACTTGACATAAGCAAACTTTAGTTGAAGTAGAATGTCTAGGCTCCTATACCCCCTCTTATCCTGCTTGCTAACTGTGGTTTCTGACCCCTTAAGCAGCGAGAGGAGTGAGCAAAAGGAAGAGGTGAGGAAGGCAGGAAACGGCTGACCTAAAATGGCCTTGAAGACTTTGTCCTGGCAGATGTTTAGAGCTTGGCTCTTTCCTTTTGTGGGTAACTTCCATGGTTGCTTCAGAAACATCCCAATCAGAAATCTTTTACTTATAGCTTCCTTGATCTAAGCAATCACATCTTAAATCTGTCTGGTCTGTCTGTCTGTCTTACTCCTTCTATGGCCCATAATAATTTCTTCAGAGTTTCTGCTAGGCCATCATCACCCTTCAGGAAACCCTATCAGACTGTATGTGGGGTAAGTATCCTCACCACTCTCTCTCAAATCTGGATCTTGGGAAATATTTAGGAAGTCTTGGCCCCATTCAATTTTATTCGCCTGTCAGCAGCCAGCCAGCCCACTCTCATCCTTTAAATTCCTGGAACCGAGACTGTTTCACTAGGCTTGAGTGAGGAGCATCCACCCACCAGCTCTACTCTTTGATGGCAGCTGGGGAATCCATATCACAGCTCTTGCCAATCCTTTCTCTCTCATCCCATCTATGCTCTCAGTGTGGGTGAAGGATTTAAGAGCCAATTAACACTGAGTGACTTTCACTTGCACTTAACTCTGTGCAGTTCAGTTCAGTCACTCTCGTGTCCATCTCTTTGCAACTCCATGGACTGCAGCACGCCAGGCCTCCCTGTCCATCACCAACTCCCAGAGCTTGCTCAAATTCGTGTTCATCCAGCTGATGATGCCATCCATCCTCTGTCATCCCCTTCTCCTCCTGCTTTCTATCTTTCTCAGCAACAGGGTCTTTTCCAAGGAGTCAGTTCTTTGCATCAGATGGCAAAAGTATTGGAGCTTTAGCTACAGCATCAGTCCTTCCATTGAATATTCAGGACTGATTTCCTTTAGAATTGACTGGTTGCATCTCCTTGCAGTCCAAGGGACTCTCAAGAGTCTTCTCAAACACCACAGTTCAAAAGCATCAATTCTTCATCACTCAGCTTTCTTTATGGTCCAACTCTCACATCCATACATGACTACTGGAAAAACCATAGCTTTGACTAGATGGACCTTTGTCCACAAAATAATGTCTCTGCTTTTTAATATGCTGTCTATGTTGGTCATAGCTTTTCTTCCAAGGAGCAAGCGTCTTTTAATTTCATGGCTGCAGTCACCATCTGCAGTGATTTTGGAGCCCAAGAAAATAAAGTCTGTCACTGTTTCCATTATTTCCTCATCTATTTGCCATGAAGTGATGGGACCAGATGCCATGATTTTCATTTTTTGAATATTGAGTTTTAAGCCGGCTTTTCTATTATTTAAATTTAAATGAATCAAAATTGGGAATTCCCTGATGGTTCAATGGTTATGACTCCATGGTTTCACTGCAAAGGGCATGGGTTTGATCTCTGGTCAGAGAACTAATATCTCACAAACTAAGTGACACAGCCAAAAAAGTAAAAATAAAGAAATAAATTAATTAATCAAAATTACAAAAAATTAAAAATTCAGTCATGGTACTTATAAGTCAAGGGCTCAATAGCCACATGTGGCTAGATGCTACCACACAGAAAACACAGATAAAGAACATTTCCATCATTGTAGAAGGTTCTATTGATTCGTTGATTTTTGAACATCTACTTTAAAGTCTCTGCATGGTGTTCTGTTTTTGAACCTTTGGTATCTGAAACATCATCTCTTAAAGCCTCAAGCAAAGCCTAATAAACTGTTCCACATACATTTTAAAATGTGAGATGCATTAATATAACTAAATAGGATTTTCCCATGAATCTCATCTCATATATAGTAATCATCACATTCTTAAAGTTGTAAAAATCGTACAAGGACTACTTCAATCAGCTTGTTTTATCTTACATTCAATTAATATGTCATAATTTATCTTAGAGAACATCTTTGAATATCATTTAATAAAGTTTATATTTGTTGAATTTGCACTTTTGAAATTACCCTTTGTTCTATTTTATGTCCAATGCAGCAATAATTTAAAAATGGGTCACTGAGGGAGTACCTTGGTGGCCTAGAGGCTAGGACTCTGTGCTTTCACTGCTGTGGCCCTGGTTCAATCCCTGGTCAGGGAACTAAGATCCTGCAAAACCACTCAGTGCAGCCAAATAAATAAACAAAATAGTTCATCAAAGTATAAATATAGTAATGAAAATAATAACGTAAACACTATAATTGAGAACAACCATATAAAAAGTGACTAGAAATCTAGAACAAATATACAATGTATACTGATTTCCTATAAGTAACAAAAGATGAAAAATACAGACAAGAAATATGATTAATCTTTGAAGTTGAATGATAGTCATTAATTAATTTATTCTCTAGTTCTCAGCAATGTTGTCTGCTTCAAAATGTGGCCAAATAGTAGCATGAACCCTTTGTGTAATGTTCTAACAAAGCATCAAGACCACTCAGATGAACCAATCATCTGTTCTATTTCAAAACAAACAGAAAATAAATAATATTCTCCAATATGAAAACAGTGAAATTTGCTGCTGGATCAAAACAATGCCTATCATTCATTCTTATGAACCTTATTAAAAGTAATAATACTTTGCAAGTAAAGTGCATGTCATGGCATTGCTGAACAATAGTTGCAAAGCAAATGATAAGAATCATATTCAGAGAGAAGACAGAAAAAGCTATTGGCAAATCCCTTAATGAATGACTCTACTGTAGAAGCTAATAACAAAGGCACACGTGGTAGCAGAGTAGTTACTATCTTTGTGCATACTAGTACCTCATGCCAGGAGGAAATCACTGATGAGAATCAGGATAGAAATCAAACTTTGGGGTATCGTGATACAATATATGGATGAGAAGTTCTAGATGAGTTTTTTGTTCTCCTTATCCCTGAAGTGTTAGTCGCTCAGTCATGTTCAACTCTATGCGACCCCATGAACTGTAGCCCGCTGGGCTTTTCTGTCCATGGAATTTTCCAGGCGAGAATATTGGAGTGGGTTGCCATTTCATACTCCAGGGGATCTCCTTGACCCACGAATCGAACCCGGGTCTTTTGCTAGTGGAATTTTTTATTGTTACAAATCATAACAACTTAATGTGCAGACTCAAACCTGTAATTTTCATATTCTTACTTAACTTTTTTTTTAAATAACACTGAAAATATTTTGTGTTGGGGTATAGCCAATTAACAATGTTGTGTAGTTTCATGTAAACAACAAAGGGACTCAGCCACACATATAAATGTATCCATTATCTCCCAAACCCCTCTCTCTTCCAGGCTAGCACATAAAATTGAACAGTTTCATGTGCTATACAATAGGACTTTGCTGGTTATCCACGTTAAATGTAGCAGTATGTACATGACCTTCAGAGATCTTGAAGATTATGTTTTCATTATTGAAATGAAAATTAATTTTCATTAATTTTTAATTAATAAATTAAATTAATTTATTTTATTATAAATGAAATCAATAAATTAAATAATTTATTATATAACCAGTGTAATAAATTAAAATATTAAAATAAAGAAATTTTATTATAAAATCTAATAAATTGAGTTATTTACTATATAATTAACATAAAATTTAAATCAACATATTTTATTATTACTAATTTTATTATAATTAATAAACATATTGGTTTTTTAAATTAATAAACAACATTTGAATGAAAAAAAATCCACCTTCCAGTACAGGTGACCTGGGTTCCATCCCTAGGGAAGCTAAGATTGCACATGACTTGGGGCAATTAAGCCTGCCTGCTTGCCACAAACAACTACAGAGAAGCCTGTGGGCCACAATGAAGGATCTATCCATTATGACACTGGCTTGACAAAAATTGCATACAATCTTTAAAAATCTGAAATGATCATCATAAATTTTGAATATCATTTACTAGTGAGCAATCTTTTAAAATTTTCACTAAAATTTCAGTTCACAAGTATGCCAAACATTGATAAGGGGTCCAATGAGACTGAATGTGAAAGTCGCTCAATCGTGTCCAATTCTTTGCAACTCCATGGATCGTAGCCCACCAGGCCCCTCTGTCCATGGAATTCTCCAAGCAAGAATAGTGGAGCCATTCCATCCTCCAGGGGACCTTCCCAACCCAGAATCAAATCCAGATCTCCCAACTTGCAGGCGGATTCTTTACCATCTGAGCTACCAAGGAAGCCCAATGAAGCTGAAATTATGAGAAAAACTGCCTTCTTCATATCTGTGAAAAAATCACACAGAAACTTGTATCAACTGCCCTTCTGAGTTATAAGATTTAAATATTAACTCACTGTTGAGGGTCCTGAAAGCAAGAGACATTGCATACTAATAGCTAAGATATTTCATAAGGCCTTGATAGTGGCTCCCAGGAAGGCTACGAGTACATTAAAGGCAATTAGAGATACAAGCCATCATCGCCATTATGTTCCCAGTTGATGCTCCCAGAAATCAGATCTTACAGGGTATTTAAATATTAAAATCTAAAAACATGCTCTTGGGACTTCCCTGGCAGTCCAGTGGTTAAGATTTCATCTTCCAATGCAGGGAGTACAGGTTCAATCCTTGGTTGGGGAGCTAAGATTCCCCATGCCTCCTGGCCAAAATACCAAAACATAAAACAGAGGCAATACTGTAACAAGTTCAATAAAGACTTTAAAAATGGTCCACATCAAAAAAAAAAAAAAAAAAGAAGAAGAATCACACTTCCATTGAAGGGGGCACAGGTTTGATCCCTGGTCTCCATGGCAAAAAACCTGCATGCTATGTGATGTGGCCAAAAATAAAATAAAAATAAAGATAAAAATAAAAATTTGCCCTTCCCCCAAATGAATCGTGTCAATAGATAATCAATGGAGATTAGAATAAACAGTTTGAAGATCTCTTTACCCCTATAACACACAGAAAATTGGCTCTGGGAATGGAGATGATGATAATAATGATAAGCAGCATGCAGTGAGTGCTTACTGAGTTCTAAGCTTTATGCTAAGCACTTACTTTCATTCTAACCTTACTATTACTATTTCAGACTTAGTCTGTTTGTGCTGCTTAAACAGAAAAACCATAGAATGGGTAGGTTATAAACAACGAAAATTTAGTTCTCACAGTTCTGAAGGCTGGAAGTCTGGGATAAGGGGGCCAGTATGTCTGAGCTTTGGGGAAAGTCCTCTGTCTGGTGGTGGACCTTTAGTTACATCCCTAACCACAGAGAGAAGACACAAGCTCTCTCACAACTCGTGGAAGCACGCTAATCCTATTCATGGGGGCTCCATCTTCATGACCTCATGTAATCCTAACTATCTCCCAATACTATCATGCTGGGGTATAAAGGTAGGGGTAGCGTTTCAACATGTGACTGTTAGGGGGACACAAACATTCAGCCCTGCAAGATAGGAATCACTGTTCCCAGTTAACAGATGAGAAAACTGAGCAGAAGAAATGTGGAATAAATTGCCCTTGGACTTGATAGTTTTATAGGTCCAAATAGAGTGTGTCTTACTCTAAACCCATACCTTTAGCATAATGCTAAACAGGAAAGATTCTGTGGACTGCTGGAAATCAAGAGCCTCTAGAAGAGGCTGGGTGTCATGCGTCCACTAGAAATAAAAGATAAGCCCAGGGACTAGAGAAAATAGACAAGTCAACAAGAATTCTGCAATTGTGACTGATAAACATGTAGGACAGAGATCATTTATTTGGTCATGAAAGAAAACGACAGCCCTTGGGACCCCAACAAGAGCACCAGAGGGCACAGCTAGAATTAATAAGAGGATCTTCCAGGCATCATAAATGGGCAGATTTTCATAACCTCTAAACTTCGGCAGCATGCAGTACAGAGAGAAAAAAGGGCTGAATTATACTTTTTGTCAATTAAATATATTCCTCTTAAACTCAGTGGTAAAGGTGGAGTTCCATATTTCAGATTTTTTGGAATTTGGGGAGAAAAGAGATTATACCAACTCAGGCATATTATATAAGTTGTTTTCTTTGGCCACCTACATGGCTTGTAGGAATTTTAGTTTCCTGACCAAGGATCGAACCTGAGCCTCGGCAGTGAGGGCACAAAAGTCTAACCACTGGACTGTCAGGGAATTCCCTATGTAAGATTATTTGAGTAGAAAAAATGCAGCAAATTTGAACTGATATAAGTAATTGGGGGCAGGAGGAGCAGGGGACGACAGAGGATGAGATGGCTGGATGGTATCACTGACTCGATGGACATGGGTTTGGGTAGACCCCGGGAGTTGGTGATGGACAGGGAGGCCTGGCATGCTGCTATTCATGGGGTCGCAAAGAGTCAGACACGACTGAGCAACTGAACTGAACTGAACTGAAGTAATACAGGAAGTTCTCCCATCTGTGATTCCCACGGAAGAGTTTGTGGACTTTGCAAACTCTCTGTTTATAGATATTGCACCATCATGCTCTCAGAGATTGCTGGCAAGTTCACACCTCTCACAAAGGATGATCACTTCTATTAATATGTCGTTGTTTAGTCACTCAGTCATGTCTGACTCTTTGCAACCTCATGGACTGTAGCCTGCCAGGCTCCTCTGTCCATGGGATTTCCCGGGTGAGAATACTGAAGTGGGTTGCCATTTCCTTCTCCAGGAGATCTTCCCAACCCAGGGACTGAACCTGTGTCTCCTTCATTGGCAGGTGGATTCTTTACCACTGAACCACCTAGAAAGCCCCTCTGTTAATATAGATGAATAAGAAGACTTAAAACAGGATTCTATTGGACTCTAATTAACTGAGGTAAGTTCAATTATGTAAACTGAATCAGATAGAGCTTACAATTAACCCAAGAGTTACTTTGAACTGCTGAAATATTTAACAGAAGAGTTAACAAAATACTTTGCTGATTTTTCTAGTAGTTACTGCAATCTTCTGAAATTAACAATTTAATAAATCCCATAGGATGAATAAATGTTCCTGTTTATTCAATTCTCTAGAAGGTTTGCATCAACTGTTTATTAGAACTTGTCCTCAAAACTATCTGGAGCAGTTGTTTTCTTTATGAGAATCCCCCTTGAAATTACCAATTCCATGTGTTTAGAGGAGTACTCAGGGTTGGATTTGAATTTTCTAAGTTAATCTTGATTAATTACTTTTTTTTACTAGGTATTTGTTCATTTATATTTATTTAAAAATGAGTTTTTCTCATAATTTCTTTCTAATCTCTGCTGTCCCTTGTGTTATGTCCCAGTTGTTCTCAGTATAGTGCTCTTGTGCCCTTTCTCTTTTTTAAACTAAGTCTCCAGAGATATGTTAATTTTATTACTCATTTCAAAGAACCAATTTTTTGCTTTTTGATTCGTTTTTACCTTTTTTTTTCCATTTCATTAATTTCTACTTTATTAGTTCCGTACTTCTACTACTCCTTTGGTTTATCCTGTTGTTACTTTAATAACTTTTAAATTAGCCACCTAGCTCATTAATTTTCAGTCTCTGTCTTTTCTAAATTATCCATTTAAGATTATGTTTCCCTATATGCATTGCTATAGCTGAATCTTCAAATTTTTTATTTGTTACGTTTGTTTTTATTTTTCAGTTCTGTGTATTTTGAATTTTCTATTATGAGTTCCTTTTTTACCTGTGAATAATTTAGCAGTTTATTTTAAGATTTGCTGGCATATAAGATTTTCAGGGTCATCTTTTTACAAACTGATTTGAATTTTAACTGCATTGTAGTCAAAAATTGTGATTCCAATTTTTCAAAATGTATTAACACAAATTCTGGACTATTAAGTAGTCAATTTTCATAACATTCTGTATGGCATAAAAAAATGTACATTCTCTAGTTGTTTTATGGGATCCTATATATGTTCATTAGATCAAGTTTGTTAATTGTATTATTCAAAATTTATCTATCTTTACTGATATTTTCTGTTCTGGAGGACAGCAGAACCATGTTTGGAGAGTCCTATAAGAAAGGGTGACCTACAGGAACAAGGCAAGGATGCCCACTCTCACCACTACTATTCAACATAGTTTTGGAAGTTTTGGCCACAGCAATCAGAGCTGAAAAAGAAATAAAAGGAATACAGATAGGAAAAGAAGAAGTAAAACTCTCACTGTTTGCAGATGACATGATCCTCTACATAGAAAACCCTAAAGACTCTACTAGAAAATTACTAGAGTTGATCAATGAATATAGTAAAGTTGCAGGATATAAAATTAACACACAGAAATCCCTTGCATTCCTATACTCCAAGAATGAGAAAACAGAAAGAGAAATTAAGGAAACAATACCATTCACCATTGCAACAAAAAGAATAAAATACTTAGGAATATATCTACCTAAAGAAACAAAAGACTTATATATAGAAAACTATAAAACACTGATGAAAGAAATCAAAGAGGACACAAACAGATGGAGAAATATACCGTGTTCATGGATTGGAAGAATTAATATAGTGAAAACGAGTATACTACCCAAAGCAATCTATAGATTCAATGCAATCCCTATCAAGCTACCAATGGTATTTTTCACAGAACTAGAACAAATCATCTCACAATTTGTATGGAAATATAAGAAACCTCGAATAGCCAAAGCAATCTTGAGGAAGAAGAATGGAACTGGAGGAATCAACCTGCCTGACTTCAGGCTCTACTACAAAGCCACAGTCATCAAGACAGTATGGTACTGGCACAAAGATAGAAATATAGATCAATGGAACAAAATAGAAAGCCCAGAGATAAACCCACGCACATATGGACACCTTATCTTCGACAAAGGAGGCAAGAATATACAATGGAGAAAAGACAATCTCTTTAACAAGTGGTGCTGGGAAAACTGGTCAACCACTTGTAAAAGAATGAAACTAGAACACTTCCTAACACCGTACACAAAAATAAACTCAAAATGGATTAAAGATCTAAACGTAAGACCAGAAACTATAAAACTCCTAGAGGAAAACATAGGCAAAACACTCTCTGACATAAATCACAGCAGGATCCTCCATGACCCACCTCCCAGAATATTGGAAATAAAAGCAAAAATAAACAAATGGGACCTAATTAAAATTAAAAGCTTTTGCACAACAAAGGAAACTATAAGCAAGGTGAAAAGACAGCCTTCAGAATGGGAGAAAATAATAGCAAATGAAGCAACAGACAAACAATTAATCTCAAAAATATACAAGCAACTTCTGCAGCTGAATTCCAGAAAAATAAACGACCCAATCAAAAAATGGGCCAAAGAACTAAACAGACATTTCTCCAAAGAAGACATACAGATGGCTAACAAACACATGAAAAGATGCTCAACATCACTCATTATTAGAGAAATGCAAATCAAAACCACAATGAGGTATCATTTCACACCAGTCAGAATGGCTGCTATCCAAAAGTCTACAAGCAATAAATGCTGGAGAGGGTGTGGAGAAAAGGGAACCCTCTTACACTGTTGGTGGGAATGCAAACTAGTACAGCCACTATGGAGAACAGTGTGGAGATTCCTTAAAAAACTGGGAATAGAACTGCCATATGACCCAGCAATCCCACTGCTGGGCATATACACCGAGGAAACCAGAATTGAAAGAGACACGTGTACCCCAATGTTCATCGCAGCACTGTTTACAATAGCCAGGACATGGAAGCAACCTAGATGTCCATCAGCAGACGAATGGATAAGGAAGCTGTGGTACATATACACAATGGAATATTACTCAGCCATTAAAAAAAATACATTTGAATCGGTTCTACTGAGATGGATGAAACTGGAGCCCATTATACAGAGTGAAGTAAGCCAGAAAGAAAAACAACAATACAGTATACTAATGCATATATATGGAATTTGAAAGATGGTAACGATAACCCTATATGCCAGACAGAATAAGAGACACAGATGCATGGAACAATTTTATGGACTCTGAGGGAGAAGGTGAGGGTGGGACGTTCTGAGAGAATAGCATTGAAACATGTATATTATCGTATGTGAAACAGAACAACATTCCATGTTCGATGCATGAGACAAGGGCTCAGGGCCGGGGCAATGGGATGACCCAGAGGGATGGGATGGGGAGGGAGGTGGGTGGGGGGTCCAGGAAGGGGAACACATGTAAACCCATGGCTGATTCATGTCAATGTATGGCAAAAACTATTACAATATTGTAAAGTAATTAGACCCCAACTAAAATAAATAAATTTATATAAAAAAAAAAAACAAAAGTGTTTTGGCTGATCAACCCTTATCAATAAAGAGTCACAAGATGTTAGCAGGCCTCCAGGCCAGAAGATGATGTAAACAACTTAAAACTTTTGTAACTAAGATATACAAACAGTATCCTGGTTCTGATAAGGGTCAAAAACTGCTGACCCATTGAGCTGATTTGGTATGACTCTACACTTTACATTTGTTTCTATGTACAACTAAAGATATAAAAGCTGTCTTGAAAACAATAAAGTCAGGAGACACTAAAAAAAAAAAAAAAAAAAAAAGAAAGGGTGACCTAAAAATTTGTATTAAAAAAAGAATTTATATTCACAAATTTGCTCTTCATAAAATAAAGCAGAGGACAAATATTCTCCAGCATGAAAGAGCGCAAATGAAATAACTGAGTTCTTCTTGAAAAAGAAGACAATACAAAATTCTTTGATAATAAAACGCAGTCATGCAAGAATGGGTAGAATCAAAACAAAAGATTTTCGAAAAGAAAGAGCCCTGGTGAGTATTGACTATGGTGACAGACCACCTGGGCTGGAATCAAATCTCTCTGTGACATTGGACAAGTCATTTAAGCTCTCTGTACCTAAGTCTCCTCATTGTAAAATGTAGACAAGAGATGAACTGAAGTCTTAAGATTTTCTAAGACTTCATTTGGCTTATGTACGAAATGAAATTAGAACAGGGCCTGATAAAGAAAATGCTGTGAGCTGTATATGTGAAGCTAGTATTTCATTTTAGAAAATAAGGCTAAACAGCCATGAGGGCTGTTACCACAAATCAGAATATGAGGAACGTTAGAATTGCCAAGAAGGCTGCATAGCAAACTTCATAGCTAAGAACTTTGAAAATAATGTTTTAAGATGGATCTAGGGAATTCCCTAGCTGTCCAGTGGTTAGGACTCAGTGCTCTCACTGCCAAGGGCCTGCATTCAATCCCTGGTCAGGGATTTACAATCCTACAAGCCAAAGAATGTGGCCAAAAAAAAAAAGGACTGGTCTAGTGAGGACAGGCCTATTGCCACTGCCAAGCTTCCAAGAACTGGAAGCTGCAGCTTGTGACTCCAACACCCCGGGCACCACTGGACACTGGAGTCTATCGCTAGCAGTGCCACCCCTGGAGCTCCTGAAACTTGATCTTGCTGCAGTGGCCACGAGAGAGTGCACACGAGAGGTGAGTCTGGATCACATGCCACATCCAAGGTGCAAAGGAAACGGGGAAGTGAGTAGAGGCACTTTCAGCTTTGCAGGCCCAGGTAGGTTCTGTCTGCTACCCAGACTCCTGTAAAAGAGAATTTCCCAAGCATAACACAGGACTCAGATGCTGGGCAGCCTTAAAGAATGACCTATCTCCTCTGCAGTAAACTAAGTCAGTACAGGGCATGAGTTCTATACACAGAATGCCTAGGGACAAACACTCTGTAACTGTGGCCAAGTTAATTAAACTGTAGGAGCCTTCATTTCATGTTCATTTCATCTGTAAATGGAGATAATAATAGTACCATTCTCACAGTGCTGTCCTAAAGATTAAATGACTTAGCAACTGAACAGCAATATTAAATAAGTTAATTCAAGTGCTCAGTAAATGTTAGGTATGTTAAAGTAATTGTTCTTTATCTTCTTCTTCTCCTTCCTCTCTTTTTCCTCTGCTTCTTCCTTCTCCTCTTTTTCCTTCTTTCTCTCCACTCCTTCATGAGTACTATGTCAATTCAGTTGGGTCTGACTCTGTGTGACCCCATGGACCATAGCCCACCAGGCTCCTCTGTCCATATCTGTCCGTAGGATTCTCCAAGAAAGAATAATGGAGTGGTTTGCCATTTCCTTCTCCAGGGGATCTTCTTGACCCAGGGATGGAACCTGTGTCTCCTGCATTGCAGGAAGATAATTTACCGTCTGAGCCACAGGGAAGCCCAATGAAGGGAGAAGAAAGGAGAGGGGAAATTAAAGTATGTAAGCAGGGAAGAAAACATGAATTGCTGAGATTGTCCTTACTTCTGCAATGTTGTATAAATACTACAGTTAATATTTATGACTTGTTTTCCCACCATCTATCTATTCCACGTTCCCTTGGTTTTCCATCAGTATCTCAGCTGGTTTGGATTTTTTACCTGAAGGAGTGAGCCAAACCTTAATTCCTGTGGGAGCTGAGCCTTTTGTGGTCCAGTTGCTATCAAGTTACTGCAGTTTTCCACTTACTTCTACCATTGGCAGTGGTGGAGGCAGTCCAGTGGTTCCCTTGAGAACCCATCCATATTCCTTCTTCCCCTCACTGTGTGCCAAGGTGCCAGTTGGATTCTCTGAAAGTAGATACTGAGATGGGAGTTTGGGGTGCAAAGTGCTTGTTAGGGATCAACACCAGTGATGTTAAGTAGGCAGAAGCAGAATTGAGCAGAGGAGCAAAACTGCAGTATAAACCTGGCAAAGCCTAAGCCACCCTGCTGGCGAGGGAGCTCTGAAGGAAGCGTTGCCAGTTACTCAGTCACCGGCTATCCTAGGAAGGTTGTGGCATGTGCAAGGTGGCTCTTGGCAGCTAAAGGTCTGCTATCTGGAAGCTGACTGCAGACCATATTGTCTGTAGCTGGGCCAAAAGTCCTTCCTTCAAAGGGATCTACCAGGCTTATCTCTGTTTTTCACAGGCAGCAACTTCATTTCTTCTTAGGAGCCAGGCACAGTCACCCCATCAACATCATGAACTCCTCTTCTTATGTCTGTTCAGCCAATGGCATGTGGAAACCTTACTCCTGATCCATTAGAACCATAATTGCATCTGCTTGTGGAAACATTCCTCCCCCTGGGCATGACAAAGCACAGAACTTTAAAGATGGACAACAAAAATTTTGCAACTAGGTCACTGAGTGGAATGCTCAGAGGTGTCTCCTCCACCTCCTTTGTCATTTGCAGCATAGAGCTGAAAGTATTGTAGTTTTAGAAAAACAGATTGACCTGTTTATGTTAGAAATAGGCTTCTAAAAAAAAATCTAAATGTAAGTCAAATTGTGGCAAACTGAATTGAATTTAAATGCATTTGAGGAACTCACAGTGTAAAGGAAATGGTTCAGCAAAATTATTTTTATTAATCAAATAGTCACTCTTTCATCCCCTAACTCACTTTTCCCACTTGCTCTCCATCTCCATCAAAATTAATATATTTTATCAATTAATATGTTTGACATTGAGTTTCAAAAGTAATACACACCTGCACTGTTACCTACAATTTAATATCCCATAATGTTTCCTGGCAATACTGGTTTCTTGTTCCTGACAAGACACCTAGGGCTTATGAAATTACCCCAGCAGGAGGTAATAGAAAAGTGAATATAAAACCTTTCTGTTAGTGAGTAAGTTGAATAAATGCCCCTATGAAAGGGTACTAAGCACTTAGTTTCATTAAGAAAAATGTACAATAGCCTAAAGAGTTAAGGGGAGATTTTGTGCATGACTATAGCTCATCACCGTGGAAGGTAGAATGTTTCTAAGTTTTAGGAGTCAAATAAGTAAATATTTTTAAATCTTTATGATTTGATTTTAATTTCAATATGCTGTTGGTCTTAATAGATGCTTTAAATTTCTCTTAATTTTACTAAGACTTTATAAGTTTTGCTTTTGCAGTGTTCTGTAGTATTGTTTATTAACTCACACTTTCTGTGTGTCAGACCAAGAGGATATAAAATACTGTCCTTCCTCCCAAGAAGCTCACAATCTCATGGGTATGCAGAAAAACTAAATAAAAAGCTATGGTGTCCCTTAATAAAAGTATGTACAAGATTGCCTGAAAGAGAGCCACCAAGAGCAGTCAGGAAAAGTGGCATCTGGACATGTCATTCAAGCCAAGATGTAAGGCGATGTAGGAAAGAGGAGCTGAGAACATGCTTCTTTTGCTCCTTCTTGATCTTTCAGTTGTAAGAACACTCCTTCAGCTTGCCTATGGGAAGATAAGGAGTCGGCCTTCTTTCACCCCTACCACATGCACTGCCTCTCCCATTCTGCCACTCCTTTGCAAGACTCATATCGGAGTTCTGGTTAGATTAACTTCAATATTTACATTAAAGTTACACTGCAAATGCCATCCATAGTTGAGCCATTTGGCATATCTGGATAACTTTTCCTTTTTTTTTCTTATCAATTATTTTTTTCATTTGCTTGGTTTTTCAGTCACAAAACATTCTGTTTAGATCTGTACATCTCTACTCCAAAAAAACTTGCATTGGTTTCATCTTCATCTATTCTAGAGTCTTAAGGCCTGCACTACATCCATAATGGTTCCCCTCCATGCTGGCGCCATCAGCCTGCATTGCAGCAAGTCATAGACTTGGACTTCTTCACCCTCATGCTGAGAAAGGATGGCCCTTTCTCCCTCTCTTAATTTACTCCCTCATGTTGGAGGGCACACTTCTTGATACCTTGAGAAAGAGTGTAAGAGAAGTAAAATATTAGGAGGTGGGACTGGAGAGGAAAAGACAGATTACTAAAGAACCTGAAGACATTTTTGGGATGAGCTGGCAGTATCCATTATTTTGATTGTAGTATGATTCCTAGCATCCATATGAGAAAACTCATCAAATTGAGTGTAGTATATTGTATGTCAATTATATTTCAAGTAAGCTACAATAAAATAAGAAGAGGGAAAAAAGATACACATATAAACTTCGAATGTTTATTAACTTATATTATTAGCAAGTCTGTGGGGAAACAGGGTATTTTTGTATACCCTAACACATTGCAGTTGGGAATGCAAATGGTACAACCTCTACACAACGGACTTGACAATATCTAGGCAAATTGCAAATGTACCTAGCCTTTGGCCCAGTAAGTCACTTCTTAAAATCAAACAAACATTGGCAGAAATACTGAAGGATGTCTATAGATAACTCTTTGTTGAAGCACTACGGGTAATAGCAAAAGACTGGAATCAATCTAAAGGTCCATCTGTAGAATGCTGATAAGTGCTGGCACAGCTGAGTAGCGAAGTGCTCCTCAGTTGAGAGAAAAAATTAAGAAGTTCTCAGTACACTGCTGTGGAGTAATCATTAGGATGTATTGTTAAGTGAAGGTATCAAGTTAGTAAACGTTGAGGATATTGCTACTTTTTGTTCCTGGTAATGTTCTATTACCTGGTAATGTTCTGGGTGGTAGCTACATGGGGTGCATAAAAATGTAAAACTTCACTGAGCTGTAGATTTAAGATTGGGGCACATGACCATATGTATCCTAAATCTCAATTTAAAACATTCAATGGTAGCAAACTGCGTAAAGAGTAGAGAAGAGAAAATGGAAAGAGACTTGGGGCCACAGAGAAGCACTAGCCTAAACAGATTGTACTGTCAAGGGAGAATTTTTCTCTCCCTCCTTTTTTCATTCCTTTCTTCTTCCCTTCCTTTGTGTAATGGGGAAGACTTACACATATGTAAAAGCTGATGGCTGATGAGAAACACCAGTTAAAAATTGAAATTGACTCTGTATAAGAAAAAGAAAGTATAATCCACAGTGTAAGATCTGTGGAAAGTTGGGAGGGTATGCAAATCCAAGGACAAGTAGAGGGATTGTCCTTAGATGGAGGAGGAACATTTCTATTATTTCAACAAGGGAAAAGGAGGCTGGAATGGGGGCAGCGACAGGAATTTTGTAGGATGAGGGACACCAGGCACAACTGTGCTGTGTAAAGGAGCTAGGTGGGTAGGGTATGCAGTTGGGGAGAAGAGAGAGGTGGTTGTAGAATCCAGAAAGCAGAAAGGATTTGAATAGTGTTACATTACTTTGGCAACAAAGGTCCATCTAGTCAAGGCTATGGTTTTTCCAGTAGTCATGTATGGATGTGAGAGTTGGATTGTGAAGAAAGCTGAGTGCCGAAGAATTGATGCTTTTGACCTTAGTGTTGGAGGAGACTCTTGAGAGTCCCTTGGACTGCAAGGAGATCCAACCAGTCCATCCTAAAGGAGATCAGTCCTGGGTGTTCACTGGAAGGACTGATGTTGAACCTGAAACTCCAATACTTTGGCCATCTGATGTGAAGAGTTGAGTCATTGGAAAAGACCCTGATGCTGGGAAGGATTGGGGGCAGGAGGAGAAGGGGACGACAGAGGATGAGATGGCTGGATGGCATCACCGACTCGATGGACATGGGTTTGGGTAAACTCCGGGAGTTGGTGACGGACAGGGAGGCCTGGCATGCTGTGATTCATGGGATCACAAAGAGTCAGACACAACTGAGCGACTGAACTGAACTGAACTGAACAGGGAGTGGGAGAGTAGGATGTAAGATGAACAGGAAACCTAACAGGATTGTCAGATACTAAGATTGTAAGATACTAAAGGCCTAATTGGCACTACATGATCATCTGGCTTTCTCCAGCAGGGCTCAGTTGAAGCAGAAAGTTGGCTCCATCCATAGTGGGGTTTTGCCAGACTGGTACAAACAAGAAATAAGGGGGCTTAGATAATTGGCCAAGCATGTTACTAAAATGATGAATCATTCAGTCTAAGATGGATAAACAGGGAAGCAAAGAAAGCAGAGGGCTGATTAATTAGAAACAAACAGAAGGCCTGAAAGACTGACTTTCCAGCGAGGTTGAAAAGTGGTTGTAATGGACTGGTTGAAAGCTGTGAGTCAGCATTTCCTAAAGTGTGTTCTGAAGAATATTACCATGTAAGTGGCTCATGCACTAATAATGCATCATTAAGATTCTCAGACATCTTGCATAACAGGTTTACTGTGTTTAACCAAGCACTCCTGAACCCTTGCATTACTAAACCTCTTTGAATGTAACATCTACTAACACTTTCTAAACCAGTGTTCTTCCAAACACGTTAGCAATTCTGCTCTGTATGTCACATGCTGAAACTTTTACATTAAGTGGGATGAAGTGAATATTATCACAGCATATGATCATAGTTTTATCTGTCTTAATGTATTTCAATATGAAAAGATTATTTTCCTAGTAAAAGTATGTATAAGAGTACAGTATATTTTCTGAAAGTTGAACAGGGTATGGTTCATGAGGTTAATACTGTTCAGTTTACCTTTATTCTGCTATGAAGGTGATTAAAAGACAGCACTATTGTGTCAGATAATTAGAGTCAAATTTAACCGCTAAGATTATTATCTTAGTCTGCATTAATACTATTCTTCATTTGGACCATTAAACAGCCTTCTGTTAAAACTAATTATATCCAGCTGAAGAAAAGGCACTGAATATAAAAGTCCTGAGGTTAATCATATCAAATGTGTATCTCTAGTCTTTAAACCTCAAAATAAGATTTCTACTATACACAATAAGAAAAATAAGGAACAGCCATTAAAACTGATAAACAGAAAAGTCTCTTTTCTTTCACTACCTTTACTTAAGAAAAATAAAATGTAAGTATCTGATGTAAACTGAATTAATGTGTTTGCTGCCCAGCCCTAAGGGAGGGTTACACTTGCCCACTTTGCTGACATTAGGCTTGGCCAATGAAGTGTGAACAGAAGTGACATGAGTTACTTACAAGCAGAAGTTTTAAGAGTCAGTGAATGATTCACCATGGTCAGTTTCCTACTGCCACAAGATTAGCAATGTTCCAGATAGAGGCTGCTCTGTCAGCCTAGCTTCCTGGATAAGGGTAACACAGAGCAGATCCTCAACTAATTCTGAAAAAATGAGTCACATGAGCAAGAAATACCAAGTTTGGGGGGTCATTTATTACCACAGCTTATACTGACTCTTACAGAAATCACATTCTCCACACTCTACTCATTTCCCCAAACCAGCAGCTGTTAGTGAACAGAAATAGAAGTAATCACCAGAAAATACAACTCCCTTCATATTGCCTCCCAGTGGTGGCAAACTGGTTTCATCGCCCCCAGCTACTTTAATGGACTTAATAATGGCAGCCTGGGTAAACTTTGTAGAGGACTCCGAAGCCATTCCTTGCTCAGCAGAAAAGAGTGCCATGTTTATCAGTATGTCTTTCAGTAGGGGAAGGGGTAATGAGCTGCCCTCCACGGCCTAAGATACACAATCTATTCTCACTATCATTTCTAGGTTGTTTTTTTTTTCCTTCTCTTTTTGTGCAAGAGGCATTATTTTTTCAATGCACCCAGAAATAAAATAAATTTTAAAAAGCTAATTTGCTAAAATACTTAGGACAACAAATGATCTTATTTTATTACTGATGGAAGGGGAAAAAAAGGTTTCTGTCAGAGTTGATGACAGAATTTCTCCTCAGGCAGAGAACTGTCTTTGTTAGAAACATCTTAAAATGGATTTTTTGGTTATTAGGATGGCCTTCTTGACCACATCTATATGGTTTGCAGAGAGAGGAAAATAGTTAAACTGTTTTACATCAGAAACGCACATTTTTGGAGTTGTTGAAACAAAGAGAAGTCCAAGAAGAGGGTCAGATGAGCAACATGGCAAGAGGCCAAGGAAAAGAGAGGACCACAGGAATTTCCCCAAAGTACACAATGGCTTAGGGACTTTAAAAAACTAAGGAGGTTAAGTATTCATTTGCAAGTGTTTTGCCCTTATATTCTGTAAGGTAATACTGCTAACCCTAATATACATAATATGCACACACGCACACATACACACATACTCCTCTGTTATGGGTTGAATTATATCCTCCCAAAATGTAAATGTTGGAGTCCTAACACCCCCACACCCTGTACCTCAGAATGCGACCTTGATGTAATTAAGATGAGGTCATACTGGAGAAGGGTGGGCCCCTGATCCAGTAGGACTAGTGTCTTTATAGAAAGAGAAAATCCAGATACAGGGAAAACACCACGTGAAGACTGGAGTTACACTGCTACAACCTAAGGAAGCATCGGAAACTAGGAGAGAGGCCCACAGTTATTCTTCCCTAGTATCTTCTGAGCCGACACATAATCCCACTGCCATCTGGATCTCAGAGTTTTAGCTTTTACAACTGTGGGACAATAAATTTTTGTTGTTTAAGCCACTCAGTTTATATTATTTTGTGACAACAGCCCTAGGAAACACACACACACACACGCATAGGCAGGCATGCACTCCATTGCCCAAATCTTTGGTAAAGTCTGCAGCACCCACAGCCAGGAACAGTGGCACTCTAGACGCTGAGGGTTTGTAAGGAGTCTAGTAAGTAGGCAGTATATGCAAAAGGAACAGGGCATAAAGCAGAGTGGAGACCAAGAAAGCAGAGGAAACAGAGAGAAGGGACAATGGGAACATAGGCTCCTTCTGTTTTGTGCTGCCGGAAAGAATTTTCAGAGCTACTGGGAAAGTATCTGAGCTACTTACTGCATACGGATGAAGATTTGAGACATTTTTTACTAAATCATAAAGGACCAAATGAGCTCAGCAAGCTGGGGAAGTTAGAAACAGCTAGTGGCTGACATCTGGCTCACCCAACTAATGATGTCAAGAGGAAGTCTCTGGCTCACTGGTAGTGAGCCATTGAAGGAAACCGGCTTACCGCGCCAACCCTGAAAAAAAAAGCAATCCTTGCAACAATCCAGGTTGCTCTGACCTTGGCCTAATGCTCCTGATTCCCTGTGCAGAGCTAATGAGTTTGCTGCTTTGTGGATTTTAGAGGTCAGGGAAGAGATGAGCTTGGTCTAATGCCTGCTGACTCATAAGACACAGAGGCCCTGGCCTGCCTCTGATGCGATGTGTGTACCTGAATCCGCACTGATTTCTATTTCCTCTCCAGCAAAGAGAGGTTGCTAAGGACAGCCAGTTATGCATCCAGAAAAGAGACCCAAGAACCCTGTCCTGCCACCAGAGAAGACAGTGGAAAGAAGGAAAGGTCAGGTACATTTCCTCCTAGACCTCCCCTTTCAGCTCCTCTACAAGCAAGCTGCCGCCAGAGAGTTAGAGCTACTGCTGTTTCCTACCAAGTAGGAGCTACGCCAAGCAGAGGCAGGCTTAATGAAAGTCTGCTTATCCTACGTTGGCCATTAACTGGGGCTAGAAGTGAATCAACACCCTTCTGCTCCTTAAGCAGTGTGCAATCCAGACTCAGTGTAAACAATGAAATAGAGGACAGGGTCAAATGAAATACAGGCCAAGTGGAGCTAAAGCGACATGCTACAGGTGCTCTGAGGAAAAACTGTCTTAGCTGTATCCTGGGAGATCAAAAAGAGCTCCACACAGAAGGCGACAGCTAAAGTCTAGGAAAAATTTCCAGGGACAGACAATCCAGAAATGGTATTCTTGGCTGAGAGAATCATAGGAGTGATGATAATGCTTTTTTAGAGACTGGAAGTATAGTTTTTTGTTTTTCCCTAAAACAAAAATTCCATGCTCAGGAATTTGCACTGTATTCTCTACATGGTGGAGAAAGCAATGCAGATTGTGCAAGGTAGTCTGTGTTCTAGAAATGTATGTGCAACTTATGGACTCAATCAATAATGAATGCCCTGATTGTATGCCCCTCATTCTTCCAGGCACCATGGTGCCAAAAGGAAGACCACACTCCTTACTCTCAGAGGCTACAATCAATTAAAGAGATAATGCACAGATCCAGAGTTAGAAAGAGAGCTGGGGAGGAGCACCATGGAAGCTAACTGGCCGCAGGAATCCAGAAGGGTAAAGCTGATCAGATAGTGCTTAATGGAGGGAGTGAGCTGGGACTGAGCCAAGAACAAAGTGTAGGATTGGAATTGCAGAAAGAAGGGAGAAGCACTTTCTGGGATTGAGCAAGAGGAAGGGGAGACCAAACAGCTTATACAAAGGCTGTTAGTGTAGTGGACTTGGGGATATTTGCTTGAGTTTGGAAACCACGAACAGAGGCCCTAGCATCACAGGTTTTGCAAACAGTACTGCTGTGACACTACCAAAACCATTCCTTTCCCCAAACCAATGCAGAGATGCAGGCTACATAAAAGAACACTTTGTATTCACTCTTTCCAAGATATCAATACAACCAAACCTAGGAATGCAACCAGAAAACTGAAAACTGCAACCCGATGCTGAAACACTTTTGTTCTTTTGTGAAACAGCACAAATTCATCAGCCTAGAAAGTCCTCAAACATTCTGGAAGCTGCTGTCCAGGAAATGCTAGGTCAGTGCCTAGGCTCTAGGAGGTACCATGGGAGAAATGATCATACAAAATCATGGCACAAAGTTAAAAAAACCAGCACACACCAGGCAAATCCTGCACATATGCCCAAAACTGAATTCTACCACTTAAGTAGCATTGACCACAAATGATCTCTTATGTAGAAGGCAGTGTGGTCTCTGGGCAAGTCCCAAGGTTGAATTCTGGCAGCACCACTCACTGTATGACCTAAGTGCTTTGAGCTTCAATTTCCTCATCGTAAAATGATAATAGCACCTGCCTTGTACTTCTGACACAAAGATGAAATAAGATAACATATGCAAAGCACCTCACATGATAATCGGCATTGAGTCAGCCCTGGATAAACTCTGGTTCCTCTTCTTTTCCTCCCATTGGTCTCACACTATTTATAAAACCAGATCAAGAGGGTCAGCATGACTAGGGAAAACTAACCAAAGGAATATGATGCTAATAAGTCTTGAAGACTCAGACCACATTAAAGGTCTCTGAGTCATGGCCAATGTCCAACTTCTGAAAAGGCTCTGGAATTTGCATCTATTCCAGATGTCACAGCTTGATTAATGCCATCTCTCCATCACACTCTGCATCAAATGTTAAGACAAGATCTATTATAGAATGCTGGAATAAGGTCAGCATAGCAGGCATAAGGCCCTGCTCCCAGTTCAGGCAGAATGGGAGCCAAGAAGAGGTGACCGAGGGTGTTGAAACAGCTTCCGAAGCTTCCAGAGGTCCAGGAGGAGCAGGGGTAGATCTAGTCAAAGAAACAGTCCTAAGATTCAGAAAAAGTCCCCAACCTAGAGTGCAGCTTGACTGCCAGAAAATCAGAACAAGTTAATAATCTGACTTGACAGGCAGCCAAAAGACTTGGGGTAGCTCATTTAACATGTGGGTGTGATGCAGGCCGGAAGACAAAAGCGCATAAACAATAGCAGGTAAAATATGAATCAAGCTACTTAGCAAGTCAGACTGAGATCTACCCATTGCCAAGTCTCTTGGATTCCTACAAGATAACTTCTTCTGTCCCTTTTCTTCCTTCCAATCCCTTTGCCTTATTTCAGGCCCCTATTATCTCTTGGGTTTCCCCAGTGGTTCAGCAGTAAAGAACCTACCTGCCAATGCAGGTGATGTGGGTTCGATCCCTGGGTCGGGAAGATCCCTTTCAGGAGGCTATAGCAATTCACTCCAGTATTCTTACCTGGAAAATTCCATGGACAGAGGAGCCTGGAGGGCTATAGTCCATGGGGTTACAAAGAGCTGGACATGACTGAAGCAACTGAGCACATACCCATTATCTCTTGCTTTTAGGTGGTACAGTGATAAAGAATTCGTCTACCAATGAGACGACACAAAGAGATGTGGGTTCAGTCCTTGAGTTGGGAAGATCCCCTGGAAAAGGAAATGGCAACCCACTCCAGTATTCTTGCCTGGAAAATTCCATGGACAGAGAAGCCTAGAGGGCTATGCTACATGGGGTCACAAAGAGTCAGACACGACTGAGTACACACACACACATCACCTCTTGCCAGCTCAGGGATACCTTAATTTTCTATTTAATTTTCCTCATTGCTCAGCAAATAAAATCTACATTTCCTAACCTGAAATTCACAGCCCTCCATCATATGATATGACCTATCTTCAACACTCTGTTCCCTTTCAAGACCTTTATGCTTCAGCCAAACTAAAAGAGACACACACTCACATCTCTGTATTTTTCCACTTCAGTGTCTTAGCTTGAGCTGTTGTTTCCCAGCGATTCTCACATACCCTTTGTATTCATTTCCCAGGGCTGCCACAATAAATTATCACAAACTGGGTGGCTTTAAACAAGAGAAATTTATTCTCTCACAATCCTGGAAGCCATGAGTCCAAAATCAAGGTGCTGGCAGGGTTGATTCTCTCAGGGACAATCTGTTTCATGCTCTCTCCTAGCGTTTGGTGGCTGCCAGCACCCCTGAATTAGACTGCCAATCTCTGTCTTCATCTCCTCACAGCCTTCTCTGTGTGTCAGCGTCTCCAATCTCCCCCCGGCCTTTCTCTTAAAAGGGCACTTGTCACATGATTTAGGGCCCACCCAAAATCCAGGAAGATCTCATCTCGAGCTCCTTATCTGGATTACACTTACAGTAATTCTTTTTCCAAATAGTCACAGTCCCAGTTTGAAGGAGGATGTGTCTTTTGGGGGGGGCCACAATTCAACCCCCTGTGGGCTAAGTCGCATCAATCATGTCTGACTCCATGACCCTATGGACTGCAGCCCACCAAGGTCCTCTGTCCATGGGGATTCTCCAGGCAAGAGTACTAGAGTGGGTTGCCATGCCCTCCTCCAGGGGAGCTTTCCTACCCAGGGATCGAACCAGCATCTCTTACGTCTCCCACATTGGCAGGCGGGTTCTTTGCCACTAGTGCCACCTGGGAAGCCCGTTCAACCCCGCTATGTTCTTCAATACTTTGCTTTAACGCTGCTTCCTCTGTGAAGAATGCCCTGATGGCAATACACAGGAAGTAACCCTTCCCTGTTACAAACTACCAGGACACTTAACTAAATCCTCCTTGGTGTTATTGCATGCTTGTATGCAGGACTCATCGCAGTGTGAGTTACTTCACAAAAAGTAACTTCCAAGTAACTCACATTGCGATGAGTCCTGCAAACAAGCATGCAACAGCACCAAGGAGGATTTAGTTAAGTTGCAGGCAGATTCTTTACCGTCTGAGCCACCAGGGAAGTCCAAGAATACTGGAGTAGGTTGCCATTCTCTTCTCCAGGGGATGTTCCCAACTCAGGGATCGAATCCAGGTCTCCTGCATTACAGGCAGATTCTTTATCATCTTAGCCACCGAGGAAGCCCCTTACTTCCACAGACCTCAGTTTCCTCATCTTTGAAACTGAGATGATAATTACATCTTCTTATAGCACTGTTTTGATAAAAAGACTTTTTTAGCCACATGGCATGCAGGATCTTAGTTCCCCGCCAGGGATGGAACCCATGCCCCTTGCAGTGAAAGCATGGAACCTTAACCACTGGACCACCAGGGAAGCCCAATTAAAGACACTTTAAGGGGCCTTAAAGCAGAGCCTGAAAACAGTAAAATATCAGTAAGTGTTATTATTATTATTATTATCTTTATTGTGGTGGATTTTATCATTTTCCCTAATATTGTAAGTTCCTTAAAGACAGACATCTCTGTATCCTCCATGGCATCTAAGAAGTGTCTTGCACAGAGTAAAGAATATTGGGGGAAAATGACAGATAAGCTGCCTTGAAATAAAACAGTCATCACAGAGACATATTTGGAAATGTTATGAAGGGGTGTGGAGAAGGCAATGGCACCCCACTCCGGTCCTCTTGCCTGGAAAATCCCATGGACGGAGAAGTCTGGTAGGCTACAGTCCATGCGGTCACTAGGAGTCGAACACGACTGAGCGACTTCACTTTCACTTTTCCCTTTCATGCATTGGAGAAGGAAATGGCAACCCACTCCAGTATTCTTGCCTGGAGAATCCCAGGGACGGCGGAGCCTGGTGGGCTGCCGTCTATGGGGTCACACAGAGTCAGACACGACTGAAGCGACTTAACAGCAGCAGCATGAAGGGGTGAGTGCTCTATCTAGCCCCCTATCAGCAGTGAAGTGCTCAAGTCTTCCCCAAAGGTGGGGAGTATCTTCTTGGCCACTCCCAGGACATTTCTGCCAACAGCTACTCCCTTTGACTTACAAGAAGCATAACTGGGAGATTTATCACTCAGTGGCCCTTATGAGTAAGCACAGCATATCCAAGGAGAATTCATTTTCATAAAGAATATCATCTGTGGATTTGTCATCATGGTAATTATATTTTTATCATTCTCATTGTACCTCTTAGCATTGATGTGACTCTGAAATAGAAGGGAAAAAAGGGGGTGGGGAGGGAATGGCTCCTGGTTTAAGGGAAAAGTGACTCAGTAGCCCTAAGCAGCCTCTTCAGAACTGGGTAGGTGTGCTGACTCACCTCCCAAAGGCTGCTCCCCTCAAGGGCCTCTCAGGAGTGTGGAAACCTTCACTACACTGCTAGTTCTTCTCTCTACACACTATACTCTCCCCCATGTGATCCCGTGGGCTATTTCTAAAGGGTCAAGGCTCTTGAGAACATCTAAAAGATGTTCACCATTAGACATGAGGGCTGGCAGTCACTGCTACTTGGCTGCAGATAATATTCCTGGTAACCCTACCATCATTGACTGGGCACTTAGTAAGCGCCAGGCACTGTGTTCTACTGATTATTGCTTGTAATCCTCACCACAAATCTAGGAGAAACCTGTGATTAGCTCCATTTCACAGGGGAGAAACTTCAGGCTTATAGATAGTAAATAACACCTAGAGTCACAATCCTTGTGCATGATGAAACTAAGATTCCAACTGGATCTAACTGCCAAGTTCAGACTCTTAACTACTAAACACTACTACCTCCTAATATGCATCCACATATTCCTCTCTTCCAAGCAGAGAACGAAAACAATCTTCTTCTTGCATTTCCCAGGTTAGAAATACTGAGGCAGACCCTTCACAGATGGGTAAACAGCTGCAATCTCAGAAGTTTACCTGATTTCGCATAAGAAATATAAAGACATTTCAAGTTTCCTGAGAATGCGTATCAGAATTAAAATTTTAAATGTTAATTCTGGAGGAGGGAAAGATAGTGTTGGAGAGTCACTCCCAACTTGCCTCTAATTATAGAGCATACAAGCACAAGCATGTGCAAAGATTCATATTTTAGCAAGGTGTGTACAAAGCGTAGTTGAATGAGAAGACAGAAGCGGAAACCCTTATACATATTTTCCCAAGCAGATGCCGGAAAGCCTGATCTGCTGTGCCTGGTAGGGCAGGTAGAGCAGACTTCTGGGATCAGGTTTCTCTGGATGTATTCAGTTTGGGGAAATGATAAAGCAACTCAATCCTGCCCAGAATCAGTGCTGATTGATGCGGTTCTGTTCCCATGTAACAACTGCCAAAACTACGCTCATACAAACATTTGCTATCTATAGGCTTTAGAAAGTAATGTATTCTTTATCGTAGAAACTCTCTAATGGTACATATAGAAAGGAAATAATGAGGATGAATCAAAAAGAGAAGAGAACTTGTGAAATTTTAACTTTTTCATTTTACATGAAATTGAGCCTTTTTTCTGGGAAAATTAAAAACAGCAAGTCTTCTTTACATGCAGAACACAGTGCCACCTGAGAAGGAAAGCAGTGGCGTTATCAGGGAGGCACTGTGGAGCGGTTACCATGCAAGATTTGCCATGGACTGAGAGTGGTGAGCCAAGGCTGTGGTTTCTAAGAAGGTTATTTGTGACTGTGCTTCAGAGCCTCCTCGATTAAGTCCTAACCCAGGCTCCTTCCCAGACACTGACTTTTATGCTCCAAATCCACTGAAAAGGGAAAGGATGAGTTATTGCAGGATATTTTTATTTCAAATAATTACTGAAAGGAAGAGAATTCATCAAATTTTGATCTATACAAGACCTTCAAGCAGTGCTCAAATCCACCTACCTATTCTTGTGTATAAAATCCCTGTCAGGAGAACTGACAGTTCAACGCGGAGATTTATCACAATGAATGTCCAGGGCTCCCAAAAGAAAGAGAAGGCTGCACCTAGCAAAACTGGCACCAGATTAAAAAATGTTCTCTCCTAACATGGCCTCAAGAAACCTAATGACTTCGCAAACGCTCATTTCTCAGCTTATTCCTAGGCAGCAAAATTGCCCCTCACTTCTAGCACCTATCAAGGTGGTATGAACGTAGATTACTCTAAAGCACTTTCAGTTGCTTTAGCCACTGAAAAAATTGAATCCCCTTGTATAATTATGTAAAAATATATTTGCACTGATTGGTACAATGACAAACCCTAATTCTTCTTTTTTTGGCCATACCCTGCAGTTTGCAGGATCTTAGTTCCCTGACCAGTGACTGAACCTGCACCCTTGCCCCTGGCAGTGAAAGCTTGAAGTCCTAACCACTGGATGGCCAGGGAATTCCCTAATTCTAGTTATCAATATTTTTGAAAGTACCCCCCTGGTTTTCTGAGCACAGAGTAACATTCACTTTTTATTTTAACATCTAGGGGTGCAAGGACTCCTTTGTATTCTGTCTCGAAAAAACTGTTTGCTCCCCAAATGAGGAGTTCCTTCCTGGAGAGGAAAGAGCACCCTCTAGGAAACACCTAGAAACAGTGTTTCCTAAAGTTCCATCAACAGTGAAATTACATCTCCATTCTGCAGCAAGCAATGTGATTGCCTTGTAGCAGCTAAGGCCCAGCACCTAGGGCCTACAAGCTTTTCAAGGGCCAATAAAATTGTTTGAGAGCTGAGAAAAATCCATTGGCTCCAAAGTCTTTCAAATTCAAAATTGAAACTAGTATATTAGATTAAATGTTTACAAAATGTGACATATCAACTAATCACAGCAATTTAGCTATTAAATAGTTAAATATAAATTACATTTAATGTGAGATGTGGGTTCTTTTTAATATTTTCTATGAGGGACAACCTCTTAAAGTAAGAGTTAAAAGCCTATTTTTCACAGAGTTGACCTCTTAAAGAGTCTTCATGATCATTGACATGGTCCATCTAAGTCTTGGTATTACTCTCCTTTTTTTTCCCTTAATATATATATTTTATTGAAGTATAGTTGACTTACAATGTTTCAGGTTTGGCATTACTCTCTTAAAGACATTAAAAACAATACTTCGTGCAAAGTACTTGGTGAAAGTTTACACACACTCCCAATTAACTCGTTTCATCTTTACAATAGTAAATTATGAAATAATGAATTAAAATGCTTGGATACAGTGGGTTTTTGTACCCCCCATTTTTTTTTTGTCAAAGTACAAAATATGACAAATTCTGAACTACAAAACAGACAAAGAATCTTCAGAATCAAAACAGATTAACAAGCGCAGTGCAAATGAAAGCAAACTACTAATCTGAAATGGCATATGTAGACCTTGATGGGGGAACAATACATAGCATGTGGCTTCAGAGTTAGATATTCTGAATAGGAGCTGAGTGACCTGGGACCAGTTACTTAACCTCTCTGTGCCTTAGTATCCTCAACTGTAAAATGATAAAAGTGCATTAGGTAAAGAATCACCTGTAATGCAGGAGATATGGGTTCATTCCCTAGGAAGATCCCCTGGAGAAGGGAATGGCTATCCACTCCAGTATTCTTCCCTGGAGAACTCCATGGACAGAGGAGCCTGGCGGGCTATAGTCCATGGAGTCACAGAGTATGACATGACTGAGCGAACACGTTCACTTTACCTCACAGAGTTATTGTGATGTTTAAGTGAGTTCATAGATATGAAATACTTAGAATATAGCTTGGCCCGTCATAAGAGGTGAACAAATGCCAGCAATCAATTATTATTTAGCAAAGCCATACCAATCTCTGATTCTCAGAAATAAAACAATTTAAGATTTTGAATCAATTAACTCTTACCAAAGCTGAAAACATCCACAAAAACAGTCATTCATCTTTTATTCTGAAACTCTTTATTTGAAAATAATTTCAAACTCAGAATTATTAACATCTTATTCATTCACCTTATCATTTGCCCAGCAGATCACTGCAAATCTGTGTCCCTACTTCTTATTCATAACTTATGATGTACGTGCTTTCTATTTCTGAGTAACAAATCACCATAAGTTTGGTGGTTCAAAACCATACCTTTTTATAAGATCGCAGCTATACAGGTCAGAAGTCTGAGCACAGCATGACTGGACTCTCTGCTCAGAGCTTACACGACTGAAATGAAGGTCACGGCTAGGCTGAGTTTCTTTCAGGGACTCCTTTCTCTATTGCCGGCCAGATTTAGATCCTTGCAGCTGTAGGACTGAGGTCTCCATTTCTTTGTTGGTGTCAAGTGTGGGCCACTCTCAGCTTCTCCAAATCACCCACCCTCTCTGCAACATAACCCCATCCATCTCCAAAGCAGCAATGGAGATTCTCCCTCATGGCAATTCTTCCTCAAGTTTTGAATCTTTCTCCCAAGAAAGGGCCCAGTTCCTTGTAAGGCCTTGCCTGATGAGTTGATTAGATCAGGCTCACTCAGGATAATGTGTCTCTCTTTCTTAAAGTTAACTGGTTTGGGACCTTAATTAAACCTGCAAAATCCCTTTACAGCAGCACCTAGATTATTGTTTGAATAACTGGGAGAAGGTGGAAATTTGGGGGACCATCTCAGGATTCCACCTACCACATATGATAAGGTACTTTATAAGCATATATTTTAGCCTGCTAGGGCTGTCACAGCAAAATATCACAGACAGAATTGCTTAAACAACAAAAATTCATTTTTTTACTGTTCTGGAGGCTCAAAGTCCCAGATCAAGGAGTCAGAAGGTCTGGTTTCTCCTGAGGCCCTTCTCTTTGGCTTGAAGATGGCCACCTTCTTACTGTGTCCTCACACGGTCTGATGTCTCTTTCTTTCTTATAAGGACACAAGTTACACAGATTAGGTTTCTAGCATATGAATTGGGGGGGGGGGGGCGAGACACAATTTGGTCCTTATCTGTCTAATAACAAAACTGAGCTAGTATTTGAGCTATTTGAGCTACTAAACAGGTATTATGCTAAACATTTTTGATAAGCTATCTTATTAAATATAAATCATTAGATTAAATAATGCATTAGTATAACTATTATATAAAATCCCAGCTTTGTCAAAATATATCCTATATTCTTGATTAGAAATTGTATCTGATTTTTAGACCTGATTCTTAGAGTTCTCTGTCTCTACTATGCTCCATTCTGAGGACAGTTTTTCATTCACTGATCAAATTTTACTGATTATCTATGAGCTTGGTTCAAACGCACAAAGATGAGTAATTAACAGTCCTCCTCTCAGAGAGCATAGGCTAGAATAGGGACATGCATGTCTCCATTTTGAAATATCTCATATTGAGAGTATCAATTGTATTTATAGAACTATTCTGCACATGTAAGTTCTTATGAAAACTGAAGCACTAAAAATTAAAATAATACTTTCAAGAAAGAGGAAAATCTTCTGGTTATTTGGTTTTACATTACCTTCCTGAACTGCATCAACCCTAACTGTGGACTTCCCAGGTGCACTAATGGTAAAGAACCAGCCTGCCAATGCAGGAGATATGAGACATGAGTTCAATCCCTGGGTGGGGAAGATCCCCTGGAGAAGGAAAAGGCAACCCACTCCAGTATTCTTGCCTGGAGAATTCCATGGACAGAGGAGCCTGGTGGGCTACAGTCCATGGGGTTACAAAGAGTCAGACACAACTGCAGAGACTTAGCATAGCACAACCCTAACTCTGCAGCAACACATTCTTTTATACGTGGCTTTAGACTGAATCCTCTGAAATTGGAAAAAAGCCAGCTAGGATTTGAAAGTAAGAAGTGCTTATAACATAAAAGTCCAACACCTGACTGGGTACAGTGCCTAAAATTCCACTCACTTTACTCAAGAAAAAAAAATTCTATTAAAATTTTTTTCCTCACTGCCCAACCCATTTCATGCTAACACTGAACTCCAAAAATCACTGCAGATGGTGACTGCAGCCATGAAATTAAAAGACACTTGCTCCTTGGAAGAAAAGCTATGACAAACCTAGACAGTGTATTAAAAAGCAGAGACATCACTTTGCTGACAAAGGTCCATATAGTCAAAGCTATGGTTTTTCCAGTAGTCATGTACAGATGTGACAGTTGGACCATAAAGAAGGCTGAGCGCCAAAGAATTGATGCTTTCGAATTGTGGTGTTGGAGGAGATTTTTTGAGAGTCCCTTGGACTGCAAGAAGATCAAACCAGTCAATCCTAAAGGAAATCAACTCTGAATATTCAATGCAAAGACTGATGCTGAAGCTCCAATAATTTGGCCACCTGATGCAAAGAACTGACTCATTAGAAAAGACCCTGATGCTGGGAAAGATTGAGGACAGGAGGAGAAGAGGGGGAGACAGAGGATGAGATGCTTGGATAGCATCACCAACTCAATGGACGTGTGTTTGAGTAAACTCTGGGAGATTGTGAAGGACAGGGAAGCCTGGCATGCTGCAGTCCATGGGCTCCCAAAGAGTCGGACGCGACTTAATGACTGAACAACAACACTGAGACCTTTTCTGCTGGAGAAGGCAAAGGCAGCATTTGCAGGTGGGAGGAACTCTCCAGATTGGCAGGCCGCGTTGCCGCTCAGCTGTGGGCAGAGTGCAGTAATTGCACTCAGGCGAAAACAGTTTTCCTGCCCCAACCCTCCTTCCCCAGCAAGGTAAGGGACTCATGGGCCGGGTGCTGAGTTCTGCAACTCCCTCCCTGGTTCATCATCCGTTCCCTCCAGCCGTCTGCCGGAGCGTGGACTAGGCGGACAGGGCGAGGCACCACGCCCAGACCCTGGTCCCCTGCTCCGGCCCGGGCCCCGCCTCACCACGAGCGGCCGCGGGCCAATAAATGCCTTCTGCGCCCCACACGCCTGGCCAACTGAGCCACAGCTCCATTTGCGCTGGCTCTTCCCCCCATTCCCAACCTCTCAACTCCCAACAGTGAGCCCTCCACCCATGGAGGAGGAGCAGATGTACCTGGAGCTCTACCTGGACCAGTGCTCCACCCAGGTGAGCCTGGAAGCCGCCGCCACTCTTCCAGAGTCAGGGCCCGCGTCCCGCGCACCCAGGAGTCTGCCTTCATTTTATCTCCAGTAAAACTCCTAGCGACCCTAGGAGGTGGACTTCATTATCCCCATCTTTCATTTGAAAAGCTAGAAGGTTCGAGAGATGAATTAACTTACTAAAGGTTGCTGGTCCAGTGTGAATACAAATTGGAGACACCTGTGGCTTCTTTCAGTTTGTTGATTCTTACATTTTGAGGTTTTGCTTTTTAATCTAAGAACTGTAGAAAACAGAGGAAGGAGTCCTCAAAAAGAAAAACAAGGGACTTTTCCTGTTAGTCTGGTGGTTAAGACTCTGAGTTTCCATTGTAGGAGCCTGGGTTTCCGTCATTGCTAAGGATCATGCATGTGGCAGAGCCAAAAACAGCTGAAAAAGCAAGAGAGCAACTTATGGAGGGGGTGGTGGTGGTTGGGGGCTGCTTAAATAGACCAGTGATTAGCAGTGAAGTAGAAATAGTGAAGTCCCACAGCACTTAACATTGCAAAGGAGAGCCAAGCTGGGAAGATTCCATGAAAGATGAGTTAACGGCTCTGTAAAGACAGTTTAACAAAAAGTTTCTTCAGGGATAAGGCTATACTCTGTATACGCAGGGAATACTCTGTAAGCTTGTTCTCTAAGGGGTGTTCCTATAAGTAAACTCAGACAGGAGGCTGTCAGGGTTCCACTGACATAAAACATCCCCCTTCAATATCTTGTTGCCATTGCCTCAAATTCCTTGTGGAAGTTCAGTTCTTTGGGTGGGAGTTTTGCCTTCTGCTAAAATGCCATAATGGGAAAAAAGAGGGGAGTCACCGATGTTGCAGACATTAGTGCTTTAGTGTAAACTGGCTGATGGAATCTTCTCTGGCTAGAACAGAAGAGGCCACAGAAACAATGGAGAGGAATCTGGGCCGCTGTCCCCACCTCACTTTCCCTAGGGCCCACCTGTGGGGTGGGGGTGGAGGGAGATAGGGGCTAATAACATAATTCAAAATGAAATAACGTCAAATCTTATTTTAAGAGAATAACTGCATTCTTCTAAGTGTTTTTGTCTAACATTTAGTCACCGCTGCCATCTGCTGGTCTTGTGGTAACAGCACCATCAATAGGATCTAAAAGTGAAAGTCCCTCAGTCCTGCTGACTCTTTGCGACCCCATGGCCTATACAGTCCATGGAATTCTCTAGGCCAGGATACCGGAGTGGGTAGCCTTTCCCTTCTCCAGGGGATCTTCCCAGCCCAAGGATCAAACCCAGGTCTCCCACATTGCAGGCCGATTCTTTACCAGCTGAGCCACAAGGGAAGCCCAAGAATACTGGAGCGGGTAGCCTATCCCTTCTCTGGTGGAAGGGAATTCCTGGTGAAGACCCAGGAATCAACCAGGGTTTCCTGCTTTGCAGGCGGATTCTTTACAACTGAGCTATCAGGGAAGCCCCATAAAATGCAAAGAGGGCCACAGAAGCCACAGGCCGACGAGGATGGGATTTGAACCCACGTATGCAGAGCACAATGGATTAGCAGTCCATCGCCTTAACCACTCGGCCACCTCGTCCCAGTAGGATCTAGCCAGACTTATTGTGGGCTTCCCTGGTGGCTCAGATGGTAAAGAATCTGCCTGTAATGCAGCAGACCCATCACTGGTTCCATCACTGGGTTGAGAAGATACTCGGGAGGAAGGCATGGCAATCCACTCCAGTATCCTTGCCTGGAGAATCCCGTGGACAGAGTCTGGTGGGCTACAGTCTATAGGTTCTCACAGAGTCAGACACGACTAAAGTGACTTAGTACACAGCGCACACAGATATATGTATACTTCCCATGTGGCGCAGTGGTCAAGAATATGAGTTCCATCTCTGGGTCAGGAAGATCCCCTGGAGTAGGAAATGGCAACCCACTCCAGTACTCTTGCCTGGAAAATGCTATGGACAGAAGAGCCCGGCGGGCTACAATCCATAGGGTTGCAAAGAGTCGGACACGACTGAGCACGCACTGTTAGCCAGACGCATTGGCTGAGATAACTTTGTCATGGAGAAGACACAGCACCAGGCATTTGTGACTGTTCAACTGTTAGAAGTAAGATCTTCTGACAGGTGAGGTTATCCTGCCAGCTAGTGGTCAAAATATAGAATCCAGTCGTGCAGCTAGGGTGACATGGGTGGTAATAGGCACCAACAATTTTTTTCCATAAAAAAGGCCATGAATTTTATATTAGCTGTTTCCCTCAGTTGCACACCTCATTCCCTCGGTTGATGATAATGGAAGTTGATCAGCCTTCCCTGGGCTGGAAATACAATACATTGATTTAAACTAGTCTTTCCATTTAAATATCAATAACTTTCCCCTTATGCACATAAATGGAATGATTTCTTATCTCTCCTTTGACTAGAAGGAATGAAGATGAGTCCTTTGTGGAGGCTTGATTAGCACTCAAGGCTGTATCCTCAGCTTCCTTCACTTACTGCTCTTCTCTTTAAAATATTTTAAAACTCAAAAAAAACCAAACTTTAAGTCAACTAAAGTTTATAATCAACTTAGGGAGTACAGAAAAATCTGTACTTTTCAAAGTACAGATTTAGAGCATGATTGCCAACTTACCTGAATTACAGAAGTGGATTTAGAGTAGCAACTTACTACAAATCTAACCAAAGAAAAACGTTTTATGAAATATATGCTTTTTCTGTATTTTAAGATATGTTTTCCTGTTTTCATGAAGTGTGTTGTAACCCTAGAGTAGAACTTTAAGGAGACTTTGTGGAAAGAGCAGGGTGTGAATATAAGCTATCTGAAAGGCCTCCTCTGGAACACACTGCCTGCCAGCCAAGGTGGCATCCTTTGGGTGTGACATGATGTTCTGTCTGTTGTGTTTTGTCTGTTTTGGGAACGGCCTAGGATGCCCTTACCCCATCCAGATCACCCCTGCTGAGCCCAGCTGTGCCTAAGGATGTGGACATGCTTACTTCATCTAATCCAGCATTTAATCCCCAGCTTGAAGAAGTCACAGAAACATCTGGCAATTTCTCACCTGTGGATCTTAGCTTCTTACCGGATGAGCTTGCCCAAGAAAATAAAGACCAGACTCTCATTAGGAGCAAGCATGAAATTGAAGAAAACTGTAAAACTCAAAGTTGGCAAACTAGGTTGCCCTTACCCAGCCAACTGGACACTGGTCTGGCCTTAAACAGCAGCAGTGGGTCAAGTTCCCATTCACATCTGCACCCTGCTGATGGTAACTCAGCCCAGCCGTCTCCTGAGAAACCACACTCCTTGCCTCTGGCGTCCATAACTCCTATGACACCAATGGCCACTATTTCAGAATGTTCTGGAATTGTGCCTCAACTACAGTAAGTTGCTATTGTTTTAAATGAGTAAGGCTTCTGAGTATAGATTTTGTATTCTTGAATGGGATCATAATAGTGTAGGGAAGAGGATTTCGGATCTCAGTATCCTTTGTTTTATCAGCTCTTAGTGGGCTTGGTTTTTTACCTGAAAAATGAAGCACTAACTCTTGATCTCCTAAGCGGGAATTGAGGGTTAGTCTACATAGTCTTGAAGGATTGTATTGTTTACACTAAAGCACTTTAGTTGTTGTAAATTGTGGTTGGAGTTGGAATAACACAGAAGATAAAAAAATGTAAAACTGAATTTGATTTGCAAGTTGATTTGATGTTGTGCTTTCTATTTTGAGGCATTTTGAAAAAGATCTGAAACTTAATTTTAATCAGTCATGAAATTTTAGAAAAAGCTATTTAGTCCTTTAGGATTTTTAGAATATACTAAGGATTGTGTAACTATATATTTCACATTTAGAATAATTCTCCCCCTAGGAAGTCACCTAAACCTATAAAATGAGGAAGTTAATATGTTTTAATTATTTTTTACTTTTTAAATCTGGTATAACGTAGGTTGACTTATTTCTTTAGGAACATAGTTTCCACTGTAAACCTGGCCTGTAAATTGGATCTGAAGAGAATAGCTTTGCATGCAAAAAATGCAGAATATAACCCAAAGGTAAGATTTCTCAGTAATTTTTTCAATAGTTAGGTTCTATTTAGATGTTCTTTCCTTCATAGGATCATGATATTGACTCATTCCTTTGTTAATATTTTTAAAAAAGAAAAAATGTTTGGTGGAAGACTTTTGGCAATTTGAAGTTTAATTACCTCATTCTCTGTTTTGAACTTATAAAAATAATCTCATTTTCTGTGTTGAATACTTATTAAGCAGTTTTAATCATTAAGATCTTTCCCTTGTTATTCAGAAAAACCTTTCAGTATGACTGTTTTCATCCTGACTGTGGAAATACTAACTTTCTTACAATGTTCATGTAGACAATTCATGTAAATATTCGTGGAAATAATTTTTTCTAATTGTTGTCCCATTTAGCTGACACGTGTATTTTTTCACTTATAGTTTCTCTTATCTGGGAAATCTCAGTTGTATAAAGTGCAAAGTTGAAGTGTATGATTCTGGCTTTAATAAAATCTATTTTATTAAATTCTATCTTATCTATTAAAATCAAAGTTCAATAAAATCTATTCTTTTTTGTGTCTTTCCAAGGCCAGGCATGCCATTTTCAGTGGTCTGTTTACCTAGGATCTGTTAATTCAATCAACATTTAATGACTAGTTAAATTACTTAGTACAAAGATGAATAAGGCCTGGTGCCTACTGGGGAAAAGTTCACTGTCTTGGGTAGTGGAGGATTTAAGGAGTTAGATGAGAAAGGCCATATTAGTCAGAACCCAGAGGACCTTGCCAACATCAACTATTTATGGATAAAGTCTTTGTTTTTTCCTGCTGTGGTAGTGGTGCTATTGACATCTGAATTTAAATATTACCTGAATATTACCTAGTGCAACGAAGCTTTCCTATTTATCTTTTGTGTTGCTGGCTATGATGAGGACAGAAACCCAGTGATGGGCTAGGATTTTTAAGGATGTAGCTATGACTGACTACACAATTGAGCAATCAACATTTTGAGCCTATTTTATTCTCTACCATCCTCAGCTCTCCTTTCAATTTGGTGCATAGGATTTGTCCATACTTAGACTTGACAGCTGGAAAAATTCTGGTTTGGCATTTCAGATGTCTTAAGAATTTAACAAAATGAAGATCAGGTGAGAGTGTCACCTTTTAGTAAACACCTGGAAAACATTAATAGGCCTTGATGAGTTGTGTGTAGCGCTGACTCAGTTCTTTTTACTGTCAGCACTTCAAATGCAATAAGACCTGTAAAGCTCTTAGCATAGGGTCCGAAACATAACAGGTACTCAAATTTTAGCTTTACTACTATTATTCTTACCTTTTAGAATCATGTACATTTTAGAATCATGATCATTTTGTTAACCTTAAGGTAGGAGAATAGACCCAGACGTTGTTTAGTTTTCCCACTAAATTTCAATTTATTCAACACTTTTCATGTCCAGCTCACCCTGGCAACTGAAATAGTGCTAAGCCTTCAGTTCAGTTCAGTTGCTCAGTCATGTCTGACTCTTTACAACCCCATGGACTGCAGCATGCCAGACTTCCCTGTCCATCACCAACTCCCGGAGCTTATTCAAACTCATGTCCATCGAGTCGGTGATGCCTTCCAACCATCTCATCCTCTGTCGTCCCCTTCTCCTCCTCTCTTCAATCTTTCCCAGCATCAGAGTTTTTTCCAGTGAGTCAGTTCTTCACATCAGGTGGCCAAAGAATTGAAGTTTCAGCTTCAGCAGGTGTTAATCCCTAGTGGAGGTTAATTGTTCTTTTGGCTTCTGTCTATAGAGGTTTGCTGCTGTCATAATGAGGATCCGAGACCCCAGGACTACAGCTCTCATATTTAGCTCTGGGAAAATGGTCTGTACAGGAGCCAAAAGGTAAGAGGAGCCACTCTCCTCCAAAACCAGACAAATAGTTCAGTATGTAAAACAAGGAAGGATGGCATTAATATTCTGAAACACATAGTAGAAGCAAAATACTTTGCTGAAGAGTTAAATTCATGAAATGCGAAGTTAGGGGTTAAAAACATTCAGCCTCATAATACTGACATATCCCACTTTACAGTCTCGCATAGTGAAGGGGGCTTCACTAGGCTATTACAACTTGTTTCTAAGATATATTTAAAAATGAAGAAAAGAAAAGCTATAGTAGTAGTAAAGCCTGTTATAAATCTGGGGATGGAGTTCTTGTGTATTTTCCTCATTGCAGGCAGATACATGGATAGAACTTTTCAAAGGAGGGAAACTAGACATTTCTTGACCATTAGCTTGAGCATTCACTCGGGAGGGTCTCTTAAAAGGCTTCTCTTTCCTGGATCTCATGCCGAGGTAGCCCTGTGCTGACGGAGATCTGTTCGCCATAAAACTAGTAGGAGAGCTGCTCTTCCCTCTAGGTGTTAGTAGATGAGTAGTAAATTGTCCTCCTGAAAGGGTGTACCAATTTTCTTCAATGAACACGGAGTGTTAATATTCTTCTTTCTATTTGCCAAATTTATTGGGAAAAGTTACATTGTTTTAATTACATTTCTTTTTATTTACTAGTGAGACTAACTTTTCATATGGATATAAACTGTCTACTGTATCTTGTCCCAATATTCTGTGGAGATATTTATCTCTTGGTATTTAAGTATTTTCGCCATTTTGTACTATAAGTATTTCTCCCATATTAATGTTAGTGATATTTTTTGGTTTCTTTTACACACAATGTAATTTTGTGTGTGTATGGTTAGTCTATCCAATCTTTCTCTTTATGGCTTCAGTGTTCGGCTTCACGCTTAGGAAGGCATTCCCCACGTGTAAGTATTGACCTCCATATGTTTTTCTTGTTTCTT
This sequence comes from Giraffa tippelskirchi, assembly GCF_054371585.1. NCBI lineage: Eukaryota > Metazoa > Chordata > Mammalia > Artiodactyla > Giraffidae > Giraffa > Giraffa tippelskirchi. Next base: position 128,751,532 of record NC_137281.1, on the reverse strand, counting down.
TCAAGTCTTGCTTTGTGTCAAAGAGAGGAAATTAACGTTTTGATTCATCTAGAGCCTTCTCTGGATGAAGGAAATGTTCTGTATCTGTGCTGTCCAGTGTAGGTAGCCTCTCATCACATGTGGCTACTGAGAACTTGAAATATGGCTAACACCATGGAGAAACTGAACTTTTTATTTCATTTTAAAATTAACACAAATTTAAATAGCCACATGTAACTGGTGGCCACCATATTGGGCACAGCAAGTCTAGAGTTTCATTTCAATATTTTCAAATGGCCAGTCAGTGTCCCAATACATTTATCAAAGAATCCATTTTATCTATTTCTCCCCCACCTGTTTTTGCATGTTCTTTACCTGTGTCCAAGTAAGTTTCTGGACTTTCTCTTCTGTTGATCTGTGTATCCTCTGATCTAGAAATCTCCATTTTGAAGTCATTTTTGGACAACTCTGCAAAGATGTTCATTTCAGCATTGTTTAAAATGGGAGCAGAGGGAACAAATATCTAGGTAGATAGTTTTGAGTCAATCAAAAATATAATTATTTAGCCACATATAGTATATTGCTGCTGCTGCTGCTAAGTCACTTCAGTCGTGTCCAACTCTGTGCGGCCCCATAGACGGCAGCCCACCAGGCTCCCCCGTCCCTGGGACTCTCCAGGCAAGAACACTTGAGTGGGTTGCCATTTCCTTCTCCAATGCATGTAAGTGAAAAGTGAAAGTGAAGCTGCTCAGTCGTGTCCAACTCTTAGTGACCGCATGGACTGCAGCCTACCAGGCTCCTCCGTCCATGGGATTTTCCAGGCAAGAGTACTGGAGTGGGGTGCCATTGCCTTCTCTGATAGTATATTGAGTTGTTAAGTTTTGGATCAAGAGTTGTGAAAGTTTGGTTAGTATAAGGGATATCAGAATTATCTCCAAAAATGTATCCCAGTGTAGTTTCTTTAGTTGTAATAACCAGAGTTTGCAGAGTGAGGAATACCTGTGTTTGCACAGAAAAGTGCAGAGGGGCTAAATTTATCAGTGGTAATCACCACTGGTGTTGAAATTTCAAGGTTATTAACCTAGTTTCGAGTGTTTGTACAAGAACATATATGTAAACTTTAACTGTTAGTTGTTTGGGAATATCTGTGTGATACAAGAAACTAAAGGGCTATGAAAATTCTTGAAATTTGACCTTATAAATATTAGTACTGTAGGAAATGTAATGGGTCAGTTAGGTGAAATATGTTTTTTAAAAATGGGAACCACTTATTTCACTTCTGCTATGGGGACATGGCCCTGGTAGGGACATTTCAGGAGTTGGCAATAGATGAGGAGAATCAACATGAAGTGAGGTGATGTGAAAATAGGACTATGGGGTGAGAGATCTAGAATAGAAAGAAACTCTACCAGTCCCTTTGGTCCAGGCAAGTAAATTCAATCTGGCTTTTCTTTAATGTGCTTTCCGATTTTCAACTAAAAGATAGGGATAAGCCATAACAGAGGGTAGAATTTGTAGGTTTTACTTACCAGGTGCTGTCCCTGTTTGGCAACCCCTGCTACTCATTGTTTTTATTTTGGTAGTGACCGTAGTGACCATTGAAAAGTATCTAGTGAAAAAGCCCCAAATCTCAGGATTTCACATTCTCTGCCATAGATTTAAGGGCAGGGCTGGACAAATAGTTAGAAGAACATAGCCACACAGTTGGGTGAATTTATTTCTTTCTCATTTTGAGCATGAGTTGAATGACAGTTGTGTAAGAAAGCCTAAGCAAAACTGGACAGATTTTGAGGTATTTTTATGACTCTTTTTACAAGTACATAACTTGCCCTGTAAAGATCCAAGTCCTGACATCCTATCTATACCACTCAGATGGCTCATATCTTCCTTTTCCTCATGTTGGCTTTTTCTGTATGCGCATGTCCTTATTTTTGCTGCTGTGGTTCTCATCTAAATGGCACACACTTTTAGACCGCATGGGTGGTTCTAAAACCTTAGTGAGCACCACAGTCACTGGCGGGCTTGTTACAACATGGATTGCTGGGCCCCACCCAGAGTGTCTGCACAGCTGAGGCAGGACCTAGGACTTGGCATTTCTAGCAAGTTCTCAGGTGATCATACTGCTGCTGACCTGAAGACACCTTTCGAGAACCAGTAGAAATTGTTAATTTTATCTAATAGCACTTAAAACAAGTAAAAGAAAAAAATCATATGTAAAAGATGGCTAGGAAGACATAAATCTGTTTATGATTCAGTTCAACAACTGTCCATTGTACCAAACCCTTTTCTAGGTGCTAGGGACATGAGTAGGGGAGGTGGGTTCTTCTCCTTAAAGTCTGCAGATTCCTCGTATACAGTGAATGATAAACATGGTACAAATGCTAAAAATAAAATCAGAGAAGTGTCTGAATATAGCCCAACTTGTCAGCAGTCATAGTGATTAAGACATCTTTAATGTCTTGCCCCTCCCCAGCGAAGAGCTGTCTCGGCTTGCAGCGAGAAAATACGCTCGTGTGGTGCAGAAGCTGGGCTTTCCTGCCAGATTCCTCGATTTTACAATTCAGAACATGGTTGGAAGCTGTGATGTGAGATTTCCTATCAGTCTGGAAGGTTTGGTGCTAACCCATCAGCAGTTCAGTAGGTATGATTGTATAACTTCACTTTGAGTTTACCAAAATATTAAAATTCTATTTGGGTTGCTTATATAATATAGCTTTCAGAGAAAGTGTACATTTTTTTTTAAGCCACAATAAGTGGAGAAGGAAATGGCAACCCACTCCAGTATTCTTGCCTGGAGAATCCCAGGGACGGGGGAGCCCAGTGGGCTGCTGTCTATGGGGTCGCACAGAGTCGGACACGACTGAAGCGACTTAGCAGCAACAGCAGCAGCAAGTGAAAGGGTTAAGTGGCTATACCTAAGTCCTCATTGGTTACTGTATGTGTCTAATCTTCTGAAATAGTGGTTCTCAAAACTAAAGTGCATAGCAATCACCTGGACGGCTGTCGTATCAACACACATTCCTGCCTGGGCTGCAGTCGCCAGAGATTCTGCTTGACGCTGCATTTCTAACAAGCTCACAGGTTGATGCCATTGCAACTGGCCAGAGGCCCACATGTTGAGACTCACTAATGTATAGATTTCTAAAAAAAAAAAAAAGTCACACCTGACTGGGGGCAGTGGCAATGGCAGGAAGAGAAAGGCTATGATACGGACTAGGTTAGTAGGAAGGGCTGACAGTCAGTGAGGGGAGAAAGGGCTGGAGAGAAGATCTTAAAATAATATTATAATAATACAGAATGGCTGTGGCATATTTTATGAAGGCAATCCTATCTAGTTTTTGTCCTATTGAGTTTGTTCGAGGGTTTTCTTTTCCTGTGTGTGGCTGTAGCCCTCACCACAGCTTCTTTCATGGATTCATATTTCTTGGGGAGTATCTCTACCCTGCTTGGCTTCTTCAAACGAAACTTCCCATCTCAACAGCAAATGCTCCTCCTCCAGCTGCTTCTGTGCTTCTCACAGCCTGCACAGGCCCTCAGAGCGTGGTGATGGAGGGTGACTGACAAACACTAAATCCCACCACCCCTTGGGCCAGGGCACTTGAACTGGCTTAGAATCACAGATGCTCTTAACTTGAACTGAAGTCCTTTCACTCTGCTTTTCCTTCCCTTTGCCTTTGAGCAATCATTCTGTTTAATAATAGAGAGGGATCACAGAGCTGTGTTTTCTTTAACGTTTGTTAACTCTCCATTGAGATATGACCTAAACAGAAGTTAAAAACTGCCTTGTTTTTCCCTAACTTTCAAAAAATTTTTGTTCATTCTGAGATTTAGCTTTTATGATACTCTTTAAGCAGTATCTTGCCCTTGATTGTATTTTCATTTTTTCCTGTGCCTTAATTTTTGCAGCATATGTTTACTAAGTGCCTATGAGGTACCCTTTGAGTTCACTGAGAAGCATCCCATGTAAGAAGTATTGCCTTTTTATGTGTTCTTTTCTTCCTTCAATCTTGGAATGACTCATAGATTCATAGTAAAACCTTCATTTTTAAGAGTCTCTGAACACATACTCTATCTTATCTTCTAGATCCTCAACCTTGGACCTCCTGTCTATCTTTCTCTGAACCAGTTTTTAATGAACATGTGAAAGATGTCTGCCTAGTTTCGAGGTACATGTCTGTATTAGTCTTGGCATTCCCCTTTCTGGCCATTTAGGGCTCTGAAATGATGTGTGCAGTTCCTCCCAAATTTCATTTCTTTTTCACCAAGATTGTCTTCTTTGTAGGTCACATTTAAATCTGGAGTGGGAGTGCCTCCTTGTCAGTACTTCTACCTCTGAAAAATGAAATTGCAGAAGGGCAAGATGAGAATTCATCTGATGCACTGCTTTCAGTCACTTGGAGTGGGTCCATCACTGTTTCCCCCTCCTCATAAGCCAGTTTTATGATCTCATTCATCTTTTTAAAAAATTTGGCCAGATACTCTCACAGATACGTCTTTCTAGACTCATTTTTGCCTCTCCCAAAATGTCCTCCACCCTATGTTATGGATTACAACTGCAGCGTGTGTATTTGTGACATTGGGGCATTAAAATACCTCTTTCTCAGCAGATTTGTGTCTTTAAAATGAAGATTTTCTTTAATTGCCTGTGGCCCTGTGGGGAACCATGGCAACATATCACTTATAACTGTCAAGTCAAGTTTGCTTTATGTTCAAACCTCAAGTTCATTTTATTCCCCTGATTCTACAAATATGTATATCAGCATCTGATAATATGTGTCTCACTTTTTACGGGCTACCTTCTCCATCAGTCTTTCTATGGTATAATTGTTTTCCGTTTTCCCTGAGCAATTTTTTTCCCTTCCATTCAGTTTGTATTGGGTTGGCCAAAAAGTTTGTTCCATCTCATGGAAAAATCCAAATGAAATTTTTGGCCAACCCAATAAATCAAAGTTTTCTTAAATATTTCTTAAATGAGTAGAATCTAGGTGGCTACTGTGTAGTAGATGCTATGGTGATAGTGGCAATCAATGCAGCCATGGGCCCTTGCCGTTATGGAACCACTATTTTAAAGGGAAAACAGAGAAACCAACCAAAGACAATAATGAAATGTAACTATGAAGGTGTAATTGTGAAGGTGAACATCTCTTGGCGTGTTTTGGTACTATCAATTAGGATACTTAATGTAACTGGGGAGAGGCTGAAGATAAGGAAGATTTCTTAAGAGAAGTGACATTTAAACTGGGATTTGAATGAGCTGGTTTGGTCCAAGAGATTGGCAGCTATTTGTTGTTTTCAATCTTCATGAAATGTTCTCCATCTCTAACCAAAATCTCTTTTCTTTCTGTCTCAGCCTTTTGAAATGAAGTAGAGTAAATACAATGAAGTAAATCTCTAGTTAGGAGTTCATCATGCTAGTACCTTAAAATCATGGTTCTGAAGCCAAAAACAGTTCACCATAATTTACATACCAAAGACTTTTTTTGTATATATATGTATGTATCTGTTTTTTATTGAGGTACAGTTGATTTACAATATTAGTTTCAGATGTACAATATAGTGATTCAAATTTTTATAGATTATACATTTAATATTATTATAAAATGTTGGCTATATTCCCTGTACTGCGTAATACATCCATGTAGCTTATTTCTTTTTACATTATAGCCATTTGCACCTCTCAATCCCTTCTTACTTCTTCTCCCTTCTCTCTCTCCCCATTGGTAATCAATAGTTCATTCTCTGTATCTGTGATTCCGTTTCTTTTTTGTTACATTCACTAGTTTGTTGTATTTTTTAGATTCTACATATAAATGGCATCATACAGTTTTTGTCTTTGACTTATTTCACTTAGCATAATACTCTCCAAGTCCATACATGTCGTTGCAAATGGAAAAATTTTATTCTTTTTTGTGGCTGGGTAGTATTCCAGAGTGTATATATATCACATCATCTTTATCCATTCATCTGTTGATGGACACTTACATTGTTGCCATATCTTGCCTATTGTAAATAATGGTGCTGTGAACTTTGGGGTGTATGTATCCTTCTGAATGTTTTTATTTTCTTTGGATATATACCAGGGAGTGGAACTGCTGAATCATATAGTAGCTTTATTTTTAATTTTTTAGAATGTATTTATTTATTTGACTGCATTGGGTCTTAGTTGCAGCACACAGGCTCTTCTCTGCATCACTTGGGATCCTTCATGCAGCCCATGGACTCTAGTTGTACCACTTGGACTCAGTAGTTGCTGCTCACTGGTTTAATTGCTCTGCAGCGTATAGGATCTTAGTTCCCTAACTGGAGATCAAACCCTCTTCCCCTGCATTGCAAGGCAGATACTTAACCACTGAACCACCAGGAAAGTCCCTAGTCAATTTATGATTTAAGGTAATTATTGATACATATGTTCTTACTGGGGCTTCCCTGGTGGCTCAGATGGTAAAGCGTCTGCCTGCAATGCAGGAGACCCAGGTTCGATCCCTGGGTTAGGAAAATCCCCTGGAGAAGGAAGTGGCCACCCACTCCAGTACTCTTGCCTGGAAAATCCCATGGTCGAAGGAGCCTGATAGGTTACAGTCCATGGGGTTGCAAAGAGTCGGACACGACTGAGCAAATTCACTTTCACTTTCATGTTCTTACTGCCATTTTGTTAATTGCTTGGGGGTTGTTTTTGTAGGCCTTTTCTGTTCCTTTCACCTTTTGTTCTCTTCCCTTCTGATTTGATGACTATCCTTAATGTTATGTTTGGATTTCTTTCTCTCTTTTTTCTTAATTTTATTTTTAGCTGTGCTGGGTCTTCATTAGTATGTGCAGGCTTTATGTAGTTGTGGCGATCTAGAGGCTATTCTCTAGTTGTGGAGTGCATGCTTCTCATTGCGGTGGTTCTCTTGTTGCAGAGCAGGGGTTCTAGGGCACGGATTCAGTAGTTGTGGTACACGGGCTTAGTTGCTCGAGGCATGTGGAAACCTCTCAGACCAGGGATCAAACCTGTGTTCCTTGCATTAGCGGGCAGATTCCCAGCCACTGGACCACCAGGAAAGTCCTTTCTCTTTTTGTGTATGTATTATTAGATTGTTGGTCTGTGGTTACCATAAATGAAGTTTATATATAGCAATCTATGTGTGTGTGTGTGTGTATACACACATAATTAAGTTGTTGATCTCTTAAGTTCAAAGGCATTTTAAGAATCCTGAATATTTACTCCCCTCCATGATTACTGTTTTTGATATCATTCTTTTTCTTTTTTGAATTCCCTAATTGCTTATTGTAGATATAGATGATTTTACTACTTTTGTCTTTTAACTTTCCTGCTAGCTTTGTTATTTACTACCTTTACTGTGCATTATTGGCCTTTACCTGAGCTTTTTCCTTCTCTAATTTTCACATTTCTAGTGTGGCTTTTTCTTTTTCACTTAGAGGGGTCCCTTCAACATATATATTTTTTTTAACGTTGGTTTGGTGGTGCTGATTTCTCAGCTTTTGCTTGTCTGTAAAATTTTTGCTCTGTCCATCAAATCTGAATGACAGCCTTGCTTGGTAGTGTATTCTTTGTTTTTCCCTTTCATCATTTTAAATACATTGTGCAAATCCCTTCTGGCCTTCAGGGTTTCTGCTGAAAAGTGGGCTGTGATAGCCTTACAATAGTCGCCTTGTATGTTGGGAACTTGTTGATTTTCCCTTGCTGCCTTTGACATTCTGTCTTCATCTTTACTTTTTTCCATCTTAGTTACAGTGTGTCTTGGCGTGGCCCTCTTTGGGTGGGTGCTGTTTGGAACTCTCTGTGCTTCCTGGTCCTGGATGTGTGCTTGCTTTCCCAGGTTAGGGACATTTCCAGGTATTTACATACCAGAGACTTTCATTTGCTCTTTTCCCTTTTAGTGTCTTCAGATGTGGTTGGAAAATCAAATGAAAACATTTCTCCTCTGCCCTTAGTCTTCACTGTCTCAGCTCGAACTTCATAGTTCCTGTAGAAGTTTTTCAGGGCTCCAGCTAGTATCATTGTCTCCCCAGCGTCCAGAAGTGGTTTGTGGGCAGAAGTCCTGACAGGCTGTCTGCAGGAAAATAGAGTGATGTCCCAGGAAGACGTGTCTACACATAACGACCTCCATATACTTCAGATGGGTACCCTCACCACCGTGATGCATCTTTCTGGTACCAGTAAGAGGTCATAGCCATTGCAGAATGGAATGGAGTTCTGTGTGATCTGGATCCACTGTTCAAGAGCAAAAACTTTTTTTTTTTTTTTTCTGCACCACACGGCTTGAGGGATCTTAGTTCCCCAAACAAGAATTGAACCTGTGCCTTCAGTAGTGAAAGTGCAGAGTGCAGAGACCACTGGGGAATTCCCCATGTGTATTATAGTGTTCAATTTCCTAGATTTATTTCTTTCTCTTCTATCCCCATTAGCCATTGTTTTGAGAATAGTTTTATTTCATCAATATCCTCTTAACTACTGACATCTTTTTTGTAGGCTCCTCAAGCCTTTCTGGGAAGGAGTGAGTTACTATGTATAGGAGCAAATTCTGTATTTGTAAAACTTGGTATGATTTAGTATACAGTATCTGTCCAAATACAAAGTATTCTAGTAATGTTTTTAGGTTCTATCTGCTAAAAATGTTAACTTTAGCAGTTTATAAATATATCCACAATGTGCTCATTATTGTGGAACTTGGAAATTTTTGAAAATGTGTTTATGTATTGATATACTCTTTTTGAAAGATAGAGAACATTTAACTAAGAAGATCTTAATACATTAAATCTGATGCTCTAAATTTCCTTAATTTCTAAAAGCTTAGGATGTCTGCACTTGGAAAAATATTATGACTAAAAATGAATTCTGTCACTGACTGCCACAGAAATTACCTAGGACACTCAAGACTACTTTTGTCAAGATGGCCAAAAGGTTTTTGGTAAAATGGCTTTTGAAAACTGTTTTGTGTACTGGGTCTCAAATAAAGTAGTTGAATAGTGCTATTTTTTAACTTCTTTCTTTTATATCTTAACAGTTATGAACCTGAACTGTTTCCCGGCCTTATTTATAGAATGGTGAAACCACGAATTGTGTTGCTTATCTTCGTATCCGGAAAAGTTGTGTTGACAGGTAAGTTCTAAGATTCTGACTTTCATAAAATTCAACAGCTTTGCGTATGCTTTGCTTATGCTTTGTTTTACCTTTTAAATAGCTTTGTTTGCTATCATACAGCAATTCTTGATATTATACAATACCTGGAAAAAAATGAACAGCAAAATGAAAGATAGCATCATACATTGGTTCCTATAGTTAAACTTTAGGGACCAATATAACTTTTTCCATGTTTTTATGTCATTTTGATATATATATATATATATTCGTTTATGTGTCTGCTCAGTTGCTCAGTTGTGCCCAACTCTTTGTGACCCCATGGACTGTAGCCCACTAGGCTTCTCTGTCCATGGAATTTTCCAGGCTACTGAAGTTTATAGCTATTTCCTACTCCAGGGATACTCATCTTTATAGCCTATCTTTTTAATAACATTATAATATATGTAGCTTAACTCACTGTTACAAATTCTTAATGAAGGCTTTCAATGTCTGAACAATGTTCCTACAAAGGGGTCAACAAATCTTTTTCTGCAAAGAGCTAAATCTAAATGTTTTAGGTTTTGTGGGCAGTAGAGTCTCTGTCACAACTGGGCCTTGTTTTATTGTGAAAGTAGCTGTGAACACCACATGAAGAAAAAGGCTCTGAAGTGTGAATTTAATGTAATTCATTTAATTTACACATATCAAGTAATTTTCTTCTTTTTCCCCCAACCATTTCAGTATAAAAAATCACTCTTAGCTCACAGGCTATACAGAATTAGGTAGCAGACTAGGTTTGACCAGCAGATCTAAGTTTCCCAACCTCTGTTCTAACACACTACTGCATCAAACTAATTCTCCCGTTGTCAGGTTATGCTTTTTCTTTGTTTGCTGCTTATTAATGGGACAAAAGTTTGGCTATTTTTATGTGTAGAGAATCATTTTATTAGTGTGAATGCTCAGAAGGGGAATATTTGTCTAAAGACAGACCATTTTAAAGCTTCTTAGTACAAATTATTTTACGAAATTGTTTTGCAAAGGGTTATACAATGCAGTTTTTCTATAGCATACATTGCTGCCAGCAATATATCTGAATATCTTTTACAAACTCTCAGCAACATTCAAAACAATAATTTACAAAATAAAACTCGGTGTAAGTGAAAGGGATCTCACTGGTAATCAGAAATAGAAAATTGATCGCTTTTCAGCATAGTAAATAGCATTTAAACTTTTTAAAATAGCGTGTATGTATTACTTACATACTTTACTTTACATACTTTACATACTACACATTACTTACTGCTTTTTGTCTACTTTTTATTAGTTTTCCCCCTCTAAGGGTTTGTGTGAGTTCACCATAGTATTGAAAATAACTACTCTTCATTTTATTTGTGATTTTTTCCAGTTTGACTTATTTTTATGTAAAGGTTTTTTAAATTCTTGAGGTAAATGGTTGAGGCTCTTTTCCACACCATTCTACTGAAGTTTGTTGGTTTTGCCTTATTTTGTCTGACTTTTTACACATTTTACTCTCTGGGACCAGGATGAATATCCGGTTTATATGGCACGAGCCAAATTGACTATACTCCCACCCCTAAATAGCTAGCCAGCCAACCTAAAACTACATATTCTTCTCATTATTAATTTGTGATGACTTCTTTTTGGCCTTTATTTTAAAACATGGGTCTGGTCTCCAGTTCCACCTTTGCTCCTGAATTATACTATGATAATCCTACTGTATTTATACTGTATTGTGGTTATGAATGTGCATTAATCCTAGTGAGCTCTATATCTGATAGGCCAGTTTCCTGTCGTTGCTTCTCTTTGTATTAGCTCCCCTCAAATATTTATTCTTCCAAATAAACTTTAAAATTTAATAATATCTCACCCCATCTAAAACCAGTTGAGATTTCTGCATTAGTGGAATTAATTTGAGAAACATCGATAAAGTTATCACTCAGCATCCAAAAACATGGAGTGTCTGTTATTAAATCTTTAGAATGCCCGGTAAGTGTTATAGTTTTTCTTTCAGAAATAATGTTTCTTCAAAATGGGGAAAGCTTGTTTAGAATTCAAGAACCTTTTGAATATAACAATGCAACAACTACTCAGATGCAACCAGTTTAGTGTCTGGAATAATTAAGACCTTCTAGTAATTGACAGTTTCCCTCTATACGTCCTGAAGAAAGGGGAAAAAGCCTACCAAGTACATTGAATAGTGTAGATACTGCAGGCAAATATATGCCCTCCTCCAGGGAAAAAAAACTTTTTAAGACCTTTGGATGGATGCTTTCATCTATGTGTTATGTATCATTATGAATCTGTCTTATTAACAAGTACAAATTGCCAAGTACAGGCTAAGTTCCTATTATAGGTATACAAGAACAAATTTCTTTGAATATACATAATTCAGACCAACTTTCTTAGTTATCCCAAATAAAAAGGAAAAAAATATACTTTCATGTTCACATTTGCTAGAAGTTTCAAATTACAAAAGTAAAGGAATGTCAACACAGGGTACTGAAGACCATACAATATCCTTCCCTTAAAATTTGTCAATGTGTTCAGCAGGTATAGCTAATTGTAAAATTGTCTTACTCCTTTGAGGTGCCAAAGCTGCAGTCAGCATGTCCAAAGCTACAACTGAATGAATGAATAGTTAAATGAGCTGAGAACAAAGAGGACCTACTTTCCTACTTTGTCCTTGGTCATGGTCCCAGGGAGCAAACAGCAAAGGGAACTTAACACAACTTTTTCAGGTCTGTGCTGCTTTTCTATGGCTAATATGACATTTAGGACCCATGCTTTTTCTCAGACCATGGTAAAATGAATAGTCTAGGTAGGATCTGCTGGAACAATATACAGTGATAGCATATATGTCAATTTTCACTTCCAAGATGAGATATAATAAAGACATGTTAGGTACTCATATACCAGGCATTATGATAAATAAGGGCTTTTATGTGGGTTCTAGTTAACTCTGGGCTTCCCTGGAGGCTCAGTGGTAAAGAATCCACCTGCAATGCAGGGGATGCAGGTTCAATCCCAGGGTTGGGAAGATACCCAGGAGAAGGAAATGGCAACCCACTCCAGTATTCTTGCCTGGGAAATCCCATGGACAGAGGTGCCTGGCAGGCTACAGTCCATGCGGCTGCAAAAGAGTCAGACATGATTTAGTGACCAAACAACAACAGTTAATTCTGTGAGGTTGTGCTTAATATCTCAGTCTCCTCACCTGTAAAATGAGGACAATGGAGAGCTTAAGTAACATTAACAATGTCAAACAGCTGTTCATGCTCCACATGCCTGGCTTCAGAACCCACCATCTTCACGTACGCACACTATCCCCCAGCTCTTTAATGTCTATGAAAACACCTGTGTGGTCTTTTGGCCACCTTCCTCCTAATACTCCTTGTCACCTAAGGAATGGCAAATACTCTTAGTGGTGAGAGGCAGCAGGTGTGGTGGCTAAGAGGCTAAGCTCTGGAAGCCAGTCATCTAGTTTTAATCCAAGTTTTAGCATCTATTGGCTATGTTGACCTTGGGTGAGTTTGGGCTCCACCTTGATTTGTACATATGTAAAAGGCAGGTGCCCACAGAAACTACCTGCTAAGTGTTATGAGGCTTAAAAACAAGACCTGACATATGGCAAACACAGTATAAATGTTAGCTGTTATTATCTCTGTGAAAGCCCACTCTTCTTGTGTTTTCCCTAGCACTGAAAAAGATGAATTGTTGCTCTCATGCCTTGCCCAGATGATAGGAATATAAAGTTTATAGAGGCTTTAGTAAAATGCTTTTTATACTTATTTCCTTCTGGCATAAAGGATGCAGAAGCTGGGTCTTTGTTACCGAGGGTCACTCTCAATCAGCTGGATATCAATGGTTCTTGGAAATGAGTGGGTCAGAGGACACCATAAAAAAATTAATAGTGAGTGAGCCAGACAGAGAACAGGATATCCCTGTCTATCATTGCTGGTAATTTACCACTAAGAGCAACTCAGTATATACTGAAAAATGTATACCTTGAGAGGTTAACGTCTGTTAACCAAACATCTTTGAGGGTGGAGACTCAGAAAGTAAACTCTTTGGCAGTGAATGAGTAACTTTTGCCCTTGCATACTGCCCCCCACCCATTTTAAGCTAATAAGTACTTCATTTTTGATTCTTAAATTTTTTTAAATTTATTGAGGTGAAATGCAAATAGCACAACTATAACCATTTAAATGAAAAATTGAGGGACAATTAGTTCATTCAAAATGTTGTGTAACCACCAACTCTAGTGCCAAAAGATTTCCACTATTCTAAGATAAAGTCCTCTATCATTGGGCAGTTATTCCCCTTTCCTCCTTCACCCTAACCCTTGGCAACCACCAGTTTCTAGTCTCTGAATTTACTTATTCTGGAGATTTCACATAAATGGGATCATATAATAAGTGACCTTTCATGTCTGGTTTCCTCTAATATAATGCGTTTGAGGTCCATCCTCATTGTAGTATGTATCAGTGCTTTATTACTTTTTGTGGTAGAATAATACTCCATTGTCAGCAATGAATATGCAGCTACGTGCATCTTATTTGAGTACTTATTTTCAATTCGGGGGAATATATGCCCCAGATACCCAGGAGTGAAATTGCTGTGTCATATGGTAATTCTTCTTTGAACAGCTTTGAGGAACTGCTAAACTATTTTCCATAGTAGCTGAACCATTTTATGTTTCCACCAGCAACATACGAGGTTCCAATTTCTCAATCTCTTTGCCAACACTTGCCATTTTCCACTTTTTAAATTATTCTAGCTCATCCTAGATTCTGAATCCTGATTTCTACCTACTTCTTAAATCTCTTGATTCTCCTTTTGCGAATTCCCTCTCATTAGTCCTATCCTTAAACCAGATAACTACTTCTCACAAGTTATTTCTGCTGTCTTACCTAGCATTTCTCCTAGTTAAGTTTATAGCTCTCAAGAACAAGTCTTTATCAATTAAACTATTTTCCATTTTCCTTCATGCTAACAGTTTTTAGTATTCTTTCCATTAATCTCCTTGCCTCCTGCCCAGTATCAGATAATAGTTCCCTGATGGACTGACAGTTCCACATAAGTACTACCTGTCCTTAACCCTTAACATAACATGCCTGCGTAGCTTTGAAAGCGGAAGGTAGTTAGTAGGGCTGACTGATAACCTCACTCAAGGGTGGGCGCTGTGTCTAATTCATATTTTTATTTCTTTTAACTCCTAGAGCAGTTGTAATTAAAGACTTCTTGAAACTTAACTCTAAGGGTAACAATGGTAGAGTCTTTCCCTCTAATAATCCCTTCCCAAATTGAAATTTAAAACTTTGGAGCTGTTCCGGTTTGTCCCACTCTGTTAGTCAATATTAGGGAATGAGGATTTTAACTAAAGCTGAGTAGATCAAAGGAAGTCCCTTTTGCTGGTAGCTAACTGCCCGCAGCTGCTGATGAAGGTCACGTTCTATGGTCACGTTCACGGCACACTGAGAGACAACATTCCATATTTCATACTGCGCCCTAGGAGGCTAAAGACATACTGATGCACCCACATTACAGAAATACTAGAAAACTCTGCTCTAGGGTATGTTTTTGTGGCAATGTGACTGTAGTCACCAAATTCTTTTGTCTTTACCAGGAATAAAGTACTTCTCAGGTACACCTAAAGTATTAAAAGCAATTGGAAGTGACAAAGAAATTTTAGTCTTAAGAAAATTTTAGCATTGCTTTTATATTAAAGATTATGTAAACTTGGATTTCTTTATAGGTGCCAAAAAACGTTCTGACATCTATGAAGCATTTGAAAACATCTATCCTATTCTAAAGACTTTTAAAAAAGCCTGAATTTATCATTCAACATCTCACAGTATATTGGTTCGAATATACGCATAAGCCCAGCAACAGAACAGATGTTCCATGCACATTTTGACTTTAATTATTTTTTTTTCTTTTTTTTAATAAATTTATTTATTTTAGTTGGGGGCTAATTACTTTACAATATTGTAATAGTTTTTGCAATACATTGACATGAATATGACTTTAATTATTAAAGTGTGATTCTGTATGAGTAACCATGCCTAAGAAATGAAGACACTTTTTTCGAAATGACTAGTGTATGTTAATTTTAAAATGGAAAAATTAATCTGATTTCAGAATTTGAAGAGTTAAGGCCTTGCTAGAAAGATATTCTAACATCATTAAAATTTAATGCTTTGTTCTTGTTAAAGGTATAGTACATGAACATGTGTTCTCTAAAAATATATAACAATATATAGAAATTTAAAATATCTGTATAAAACAGGATAGAAATTGTCTATTGTCTTTTTCTTTTTGCCTTTTTAAGTGTCGAGTAGATGATCCTGGCCAGTAGGTACAGGCCTGTGACGGATCCTGTCAGAATACAAATGAAACATTAAAGTCTGAAAACTTAAAGAAAAATTAAATAGTTACATATCCTTTTGTTTGAAATGCTCAAAGAAAAGTATTTCTCTCCCTAAAAATAATCTTAAACTTTCAGGAACCATTCAGGTTTAGTATAAAGTCTATTTTGAAAACAGTTTGGGGATTTTGTGCTTTTTTTGTACCTTCATAACCCTGTGTAATTGTATTAAAATAGATCAAATAAGACTTAAGAGGCTGGAGCAAAGAGCTCAGCTTCAAAACCGAATTAGCTTGTGGGAATCATGCGCATTTGATGGAGAAGTGGAGATTAACAGGGAGGGGGATGGGCTAACAGGAGTCTTGGACCTTGTTCCCATGTGGGCGGGGATTGTCTTTCACTAAAATGAGGACAGGGAGGCCTGGCCTGCAGTCCATGGGGTCGCAAAGAGTCGGACACGACTGGGCGACTGAACAACAACAACAAAATGAGGAAACGTTTGTGGGGAGGGAGAGTTCAGTTTTGTTTCTAAATTGCTTCAGACCAATTCTGTACAGTGAATTGGTTACCGTACATTACTTTAAGCCTAGTGTAGGCAGTTATGAATTTGGGGGTATGGAACTTGGGAGAGAAGCCCTAGCTGAAGAGAGAAATTAAGGCAGTCATTAATTTATAGCTTGCCAAAATAATCCTTTTGAGTCACTGGTCTGGATCATTTGACCTATGAGCCCAATTTTTTTTCTTCTGTAGTTTACAGGCATATTCAGACATCAATTACTCTGATATAATCCTCCGACCCACCCTATTTATCCTCACAGAAAGAAATTTGGAGTAATCCAGCCATGTTAAAATACTACCTACTTGAAATTCCTAGAGTATGGCCCAGAATAGAAGCGGAATGCTGGACATTAAAATTTATTTTTCATAAAGATACAACTGTGATTTACACGTTCAGTACAGTTGTTTCCACTGGTTAGTTATTATTGGCAAAGTACTATCAGATTACTATTAAACGGATTGATTTGTTAATCCTCATGACGTTGGGTAAACGGATTGATTTGTTAATCCTCATGACGTTGGGTGGGCACTGAAATTTTCTCCACGTGAACATAGGAGAGGTGAGGAATTTGCCCCGAAATCACATGAGCCAAAATTCCACTTCGCTCCATAGACCCACTTCCTTCATCCAACTCTGCGGTAGTTTTAGCCAAATTTAGTAAGTATCCACAGCGAATGACAGAAATTCCCTTATGCGTTCCCAATCTGTTTTCCCCAAATCCTGAGGGCATTGTATTACTATCTCTTGCACAAGTTTGTGGCGTTAATTTGTAGCCTGGACGTGAAGGAGCCGTTGATGACGCTCTGTTGCGCAGCCTCGCCCCCCTCTAACCTAATTCCTAGCCAGCGGCGGAGGAGGGGTAGGCGAGGTCGGGCGACGTGCTCGCGGGATTCCCGCCGAGCTCCTGGAGCCTCCCTAGGCCCCTCCCAGGTCCCTCCTCCTCACCCAAGATGCACCTGGTTGAAAACAAAATCCCACGTGACTGGCTCTGCTCTCAGGCTATCATGGCGTCTCCCAGTGGGAAGGGAGCCCAGGCGCAGGAGGCTCCTGGCTGCGGGCCCCAGCCGCTCACCCGGGACCTGGTAGACTCTGTGGACGACGCGGAGGGGCTGTACGTGGCGGTCGAGCGCTGCCCGCTTTGCAACACCACCCGCCGGCGGCTGACCTGCGCCAAGTGCGTCCAGAGCGGCGATTTCGTCTACTTCGACGGCCGCGACCGCGAAAGGTACGGCAGCCGCCGCTCCGCTATTGTCTTCTCTGGGTGTCTCCACCGGCTCGGAGGCTGGAGCCTGGAGGCGAGTCTGGGCCGCGGAGCCCAGCGAAAAGAGGAGGAGGTAGCGAGGGTAGCTCCTTTGCGCCGGTGCTTTGCTCCCAGGGGACGGGGACGGGGGTGGAGGCCCGAAGAGGAGAGGTCGCAGTTTCCTCCTAACCCACTCGAGAGGAGTCTGACCTTACCGTGCTTCTGGTACTAGGCAAAAGGAATAGGTGATGCCTGTGGAGCGGTCTTTTCCTATTATTGCCATAGAGTTGGATTCTCGGTATTTTGTTATTCTCTCATGCAAAAGCTTGGTTTAATCTTTATTTTCAAAAGAACATTCATTTTCTAGAGAAGAGGCCAGAAGAGAATCAAATAACTGGTTAAGAGGGATTCGGGCCCTGGTAGCTTGTGTCACAGATGGATCTTGTTATCAGACATACTTACTCTAATGTGTGAACTAGTCTAGCTAGTTTCTCCCCTTTGCAAAGATTGTTTTGAATGCTAAGGAGTTTGAGGATGTGTTTCCTCTGTTTTAAAATACAGAGTGGGAGCTGCAAGACCTTAGTTAAGAGAATTGAATTTAAGAACACGTTTTGGCCTTGTTTTGAAATTTAAACAAGAGGCCTACAAGTCCTGGGCTTTCCAGGTGGCTCAGTAGCAAAGAATACACCTGCCAATGCAGGAGCCCCGGGTTCAGTCCCTAGGTGGGGAAGATGCCCTGGAGAAGGAAATGGCAACTGACTCCACTATTCTTGCCTGGGAAATCCATGGACAGAGGAGCCCGGCGGGGTATGGTCCATGGGGTGGCAAAAGAGTCAGACCTGACTTAGCGACTAAAACAACAAGTCCTTGGTTAAATAATTGTAAAATTAGTGTGGTTAGCTGCAAGGTTTCTCAGTCCCAACTTTTGTTTCAATAACTTAGTGACAGTAAGCCAGCTAATTTTTTTAGTGCAAAAGTTCAGATATTAATGCCTTAACAACAACCCAGTAAGTTATTATCCCGAATTTACTGCTAAGGAAGCTGCACAGTATCTTGCCCTGGGTCACACAGATAATAAGGGTAGGGACCAGAATTAAATTCCAGGCACCCTGAACCCATATGCCATGCACTTAACCACTGGATTATATAACATCTGTGTTTGGAAGTGTTGTTGAGTTTCTGATAGTCTTCTGATCATGAACGGAGTTCATTACTTTTTCTTTTGAGAAGATTTGTATGGTATAATCTTCTAGTTCATCACTGTTTTCTCATTGATGTAGTTAATTTAGAAACTGCTGATGTAATAGGGAATAGCTTTAAGAATTAAAACAGTTTTATTATAAAAACACTAGGTATGAGATGGAAATGTCATTAGAGGGTTCAATTCTGGATCCTCTTCTCTATATTCTTTTTCCTAGATCCATTGCTATAATTTAAATATCATCTATAGGCTGAAGACTGCCAGACTTGTTTCTCCAACCTAGGCCTTTGTTAAATTGAGAAAACAGCTGCCAGCTCTATTTGTATTTAAATTTGTAGTGAGAATCTCCATCTTCACATGGCAAACTGAATTTGTGATTATTCATAATAAATCTACTCTTCTCATGCTCATCCCAACCCAGTAAATCCCAACCCAAAGACCTAATTCTTTGGAACAGGCAAAAAAAGTGTTCCAGTCTTCCTTGACTCCTCTCTTAATGCTACCATATCTTATCCCATCAACAATCCCATCTGCCATTCAAAACCTACCCTAATCCCAGCCCTTTTACTACCTCTTGGTCTGGTCCATCTGAGGATGATTGCCTCTTGAGTCTCTGCTTCCACCTTTTCTCCTTCAGAGTGTAACTTCCCGTATTGTAGATAGATTAATACCATCCTTCCATTCCTCTGTTCACATCTTCCAGGGGTGTCCTATTTTACCCAAAGTTTAAAAAAAAAAAAAAAGCCATAGTCTTTATCCGAAGTTCTTTATTATTTGTTCCCCCTCTGTTCTCCTATTGCTTTTCTCTTACCTACTCTGTAAAACATCATGGCCTCCTTGCCAGCACTCAGACATACTGAGAACACTCCTGCCGCAGTCTTCTTCAGACGGCCAGGAACTCCTCTCTCCTAGGCTTCCAGACCACTTTCTTTGAATCCTTAGGCCTCTGTTCCTTCCAGAGAAACTCTTTCTGACCATGAGTTAGAATAGTAACATTCTTCCCCTCTCAGCCTGCGTTCTGGTTTTCCATAGTACCTATCGCCATCTTATGGTTTACATGTTAATTTGTCTAACTGCCTCTCACTCCCATGTTAGCTCGGTGAGAACAAGACTGCTTTGTGCTCTGCTATGTCCTCATAGTAGAAGCTTAATAAAGATTCGTTGAATGACTGAATCAATCTACCCTTCCTTCCCAAACTTTATCTGATCTTGAACCACTTCATTATGATACATCATGACCCGTTTGTTGCTTAAGCCAGAAACCTGGAAGTTGTCCTAGCTTTTTCCTTTTTTTCTTATTCCACATATCCAAATCATTGACAGGTATAATTTGATTTGCTCCAGAGTAGATCTTGAATCTGTCTACTTCTGGTGCAGACCGCTATCATTTCTTTCCTGGCCACTAGTTTGGTTTCTTTCTTTTACACTTACAGCTCCTCCCTAGCCACCCTTTGGCCTTCACTCAACAGCCACAGGAAAAACGTAAATCAAATAATGTCACTGTTTTGCTTAAACCTTTCAGTGTTTTTTCACTTTATAGAAAATAAAATTCAAACTTTTTACTGTGCTCATTAAGCCCTATGTGATCTGGCTACTGCCTACCTTCTAATTTTGGCTGTAAGGTTGAGTTTAAAATGTGATCTTTGGATTCAAGCTGCATTGAATTGAATCCAAGCTCCACCACTTGTTATGTGATTTTGAAGTTTCATAGGTTTCTGGTAGTAATTACATAAGAGCATGCACTGAATTACTTAACATGATGTCTAGCATGTATTAAGTACTCAAAAAGTAAACGCTCACCACATTCTCTCATGTTCACAGCTCAGTAGTTGGGCTTCCTCTCACATCCTCAAACACATGGAACTCTTCCATCCATGGACCTTTTTCCTTACTATTCCCTCTGCCTGTAACACTGTTCCTCCTGATTGGCATTTTGCCTTTCATGTCTCAACTTAAATGTCACTTCGTCAGCGAGACTCTCCCTGACCTTCACTAAGGTAGGTCCCCACTTCCATCTCTCCCCCCATTTCTGTCACAATACTCAGTTCTTTCATGGTACTGAGCGTGGTAAGTGGTGTTGCTTATCTGTGGAAGGTAACTGCATCCAGAATGTATCGGTAGTTCCACACAGGAGTGAATTCTGCTTTTGTTCAGTCCCATCCTGGTGGTTAGTGCAACCCTGGGGGAGAATGTAATAAGCAGATTGTTGAAGGGAATAATAAAGGCAAGACCATTTTAGAAACTGAAATATGAATTATTTTCAGGAGAGGGATATGTTACAGTGGATTTCTTTTTATGACCAAGCAGAAAAGTGAAAAATAAATACCAGGATCATTCAGAATTTAGAAATGAAAAAGAAAGTTAAGGTTTAGGGATAACAGACAGCCTCACTTCACTTTCAGTCATCCCTTTTTCTGTAGTGTGTCTTTCTAAAGAAGAGGAGTTTGCTTGTTTGTTTTCCTTTATTCCCTGACCAGTGTCCAACATGTAGTAGGAGGCAAGAATCTCTTGAGACCCAGGACCCTGTCCTGATGGCAAGATCAGTTTTACTGAGCTCATTGGGTACAGTTATTGGCATGAAATATTACGGCAGATAAGAGAAAGGCAGGTTTCTGCTCTCGAGGATTTACACTGACTACTAACAAGCCTTAAATATCTTGGGCCAAAGGTTGACTGTGAGATATTCTCTGGTCTTCAGTACTTATGAAAAACTTTGTATTCTGTGCTTTACTTTCCGACCCCTTTTCACCTCTTACTTTATGAAAAAACTCTTCACTGACTGTGGGAAGCCACTTGGAAATAAAACATGGAAGCTTCAGCATGATTTAAATACCCTTATTTAACCCCTGGTTCTTTTCAGTAAGTTAACCAAATTAGCTCTGCCTGCAAGGATCTTGAATGTGATGTACATATCAAAGTTCCTATAAATGTAGACGTATTTTTTCAGGTTTCATTAATAGACTAGCTGAATATACAGGTTTTAATGGTTTAGCAGTTCAAGGAAAATTCGATATTAAAGAATAAATGTGTCTCCTAATAATTCTTTTGACTTCTAAGAAGGGAACATGCATCTTTATGTAATTTTGTGGACAGTATGAGTTTGGCAGTTAGATTGATTGAAAAATACTTGGACTTGCTGCTTTTTTTTGGTTATTGTTCAGTGAGACACTTCCTTATAGCCTTGGTACCCTTATCAACACTATCCTTTCCTCATCTCCCACCTCGGCCCAGTCCTGAGATGGTACCCACATCTCTGCTTTTTCATCTGTCTTTTGACTTGTTTGCTTCTTTAAGAGATGAAGAGGAATGATTTTAAGCAGTACTCTCAACACCATCTCCTTTGAATCTTGTACCGGAGAACATTTTAAAATTGCAGGTCTTTTAACAGGAACGTAGTTTTCTGGATTAAACGTTTATCTGATACTAGAAATAACACTGTTACCCAATAGATAACTGACAAATTGAAATAATCTTTCCACTCAAAACTGGAAAAAATTGCTTACCAGTTTATGATAAGAATGAGACGGGGGGGATAATCTGAGGATATCCAGGAATATCTATATGCTGGTTTAGAAACCAGTTATTTTAAAGTGTGGATCAAAAACAAAGGCATTTTATGAGCATATGGATATTGCTTTCATATATACACAGCATCAGGAATGATACAGCACTCCTTTCACTGATGAGTTTTAGGAATATAGGACTACATTTTTACCACCAAACAGAAATATGGGCACCAGACAAATTGAGAAGTGGAATAGAGGACAAGCAAGAAATTTTAGACCTTACTGAAGATTTTGAGAGGAAGATGCATCCTAAAAATTACTCTTGAGACATTTCTGTTCCCCTCCAGTATCTTTTTGGTTGTCAGTCCTTAGCTTATAAAAGTTTGTTTTCATGAGGATTCGGTTCTGGACCCACATCTGTGTATCCCACTCAGCAGAATAAAAGCTCCATAGGTACCTGGACTCCCCACCTTGAGACAAGAGTTTACCAGCTGCTGCTCTTTGGTCGTCTCTTCTGGGAAGGGCCACAGCTCCTGTCCCATGTAGCTTATCGCTTGTATTTACACCAACACACGTGGCCCTCCTAAGAGAGTAAAATTCTCTGCAGTCAGTATCACTAGCTACTCTTAACCATTATGTGTGCCTTTCAGAATTTGTGAAAGGATTTTGCAAGAATTGCCTCATTTGTTCCCTGCCACAAAACCATGAGTTATCAACCTGTTTTTAAGATGAGGAAGCTCAGAGTAGTTGTGCCTTACTGCTGGGCTATGCTCATTCTTTCATTGACCTCCAGATCTGAAATACATACATAAATACGTATGTATATATTCAATATATATTCAGTTTAATACATTAGTAGGATTAAGTGCAGAATCGCTCATTGCAATGAAGAAAAGGGAAACTAGCCTGTATTGCGTGTTAAGTGCCTGTACCTGATGCTTTCACATTTATCTTATTTAATCCATATAATCAAGTAGGATAATCATTATTTTCATTTTACAAATGAGGAAGCTAAACAATGCTCTGTTTATACTTTCTGCTAATGACTTAACCTTCATTCCTTCCAGTGGAGTATGTTTTTACTACAGTTAACCCTTGAACAACAGGGGTTAATTCACGTGTAATTGATAGTCAGCCCTCTTTTTATCTGCGGTTGCTCCGCATCCACAGATTGAATCAACTTCAGACCATGTGGTACTGTAGTATTTACAATTGATGAAACCCACATTGTTGAAGTTGTGTATTTTCTCATACTTGAAATACTCTAACATAAGGTAGAAAAACTGTTCTGATAAGGACTATGTTTTTTCATATTGCATTTGTCCATAAACATCAT
The DNA here is from genome assembly GCF_054371585.1 of Giraffa tippelskirchi. Classification (NCBI taxonomy): domain Eukaryota; kingdom Metazoa; phylum Chordata; class Mammalia; order Artiodactyla; family Giraffidae; genus Giraffa; species Giraffa tippelskirchi. The sequence goes on along the minus strand of NC_137281.1, from coordinate 128,728,259 downwards.
ACCCTTGAATGCCTAAAAGAACTTAAGGGAGAAAAGTGTGAAGGCTAGTAATTTTTGCTGTGTTATTAATAGTATCCTAGTTCAAGAAATATTCAGTTCTTTAACCATTTCTGCTTGTATAATAGAGATTGCTATGCTCTTCTCCAAGAAAATTTGTGCTCTTTCTTAACCCGATAAGTCTCTCTGCCTTATTTCTAGAGCCAGAATCATCAACTCTTCACCAAACCTGTGTCCAAATTGGAGCAGGGGGAAATTCCTCATCACTAATTTGAAAGCTATCAGTGCTTATTTTCTCCTTTCAGGTTTAAGAAACCCAAGGAACATAAGGGTTGACTAATTCTTAAGGCCCTCAATTGCATATTTGAAAGTTTTGTGGGCTTGTTCTGTTTGCCTTTCTTAAAATACAGGAGTAGTGTTTCTTGGACTTTTCTATTGCTATAACCCTAGGCACAAAGTGAATGTAAACCACTAGGATGAGGGAAAGGACTGGGCAGGCAGACGGAAGGATGAGAGTTATTTTATGAAAGGCACTAAGTAAGTGCTCAGTAAGGTGTGTGTAGTTGGTGGTCTGACGGTGTTATTGATCATCTAACACAGAAATAATAGTAGGATTCCTGATAGAGTGCATGGGACACACTTAGGTGACCAGTCCTGCTTGTGGCCAGATCCACTCAGTCACCCAGGACGATCTGTGGCCATGGCGCAGCGTGGGGTGATGCGGGTCACACTTGTAACTGAGCCTTGTCATCCTGCTGTCCCACTGGTGTGGTGAAGTTCTCTGGGGCAGGACAGATGAACTTCTTAGTTTGTGAAACAGCAGAATCTACTCTGCCTGTAATGCCTTCCTTCCCTTAGCAGGGCCACCTCTAACCTGTCCTCAAGTGGCAGCCCAGGCAGACGTGACTCCAGAACCTGAGTTGGGTTGTGTATCGTCTCTTAGATTGATAGCAGCAGACTGTGTGTGACCACCTGCTCCTGGTTCTCACCAGTCTCTATCACAGGGGCACTGTTTTAAAGTCGACTTAAGGGAATCCTTTTTTAGGGGGGAGAAAAGCAAATACAAGTCTGGAGGGATTTGGTAAATAACACAAAAGACATTTTTAAATTGGGAAAGAAAAATATTAAAAAAGTGTTTAAAAAACTATAGAAAAGTGAACAAAGGACATAGAATAACAAATGAAAAGTAGCCAATAAGAAATAATGAAGAAAGGCAAATAAATGAATTGTAAACTGTCTTTGAAGGAAGGGAGTAGGAAGCCAGTCAGGTTAGTAAAGAATAAAATGTGCAGTGCTGAGAGAGAATGAGAACAGGTTGTAGGGTTGTAAATATCATATGAAATGATTTCAGAAGAAATTTAAAGATAACTGCCAGACGTTTGCATGTAAAGATTTGACCTAGCAGTTTATTTGTAAGAATTTCTTGTAGAGAAACCTAAAAGCTTAAAAGATTTGTGCACCAGGATATTCATTTCTAACATCATTGATAGTAGTGAAAATTTGGAAGCAATGGCATGATGTCCATTCAGTGAAATTCTATAATGAGATACATCTTTATGTTCTGATGTAGAAAAAGATACAAAACATTTTATGTAATAAACCCAGCTTGAAAGACAGTGTATAAAATAAAATATGCCTTTCCCCCTTTTCCTTTTTTCTTTTTTTCCCTTCCCTAATCTATCTCCATGAGTGCTGGATTGGAAAATGCAGAGAATGGACGAGGTGCCATGAGCAGTTGGCTTGCTGACCAGGCACGTTCCTTGATACCATCTGCTCTTTTGCTCTGTTCACATTACCTGTTTTTTCATTTCCTTCATGAAGAATGACATTACTCATGAAGTGTTTGGTACAGGAGGAATTGCTATCTCCTCTGTTATTCCTGCTGTCATCTGTATTTTTATGTTTGAAGCTTGGGTTTGTTTCTAACAACCCAGGAGAACTAACCAGCCTGATACAAAGCTGGACAGTGTCATCATCCCAATTTGTTTTAGTGCAAAGTGGCATCTTTACAACAGATCTGAAAGGAGCACTTTTATAGCCTTTGAAAGCAGGATTTTCTCCTTCATGTCAGTCCTTTGTTTACACAGGTTGACGAATCTTATGAGTTTGTCATCTCCTTTCAGGTTATCAAGAGCATGAATCACGCATTACCTCAGTAAGGGAGAAGTAAATACCACATTTGTTTCTCATTTTCAATATGGAAGTGGAAGCATATAACAAGTACCATGTCTAGTACCCAGCCAGTTGCAGAAAATGAATGATTAGATTTCTTAACATTCTGTAAAATGCTCTGCAGTAAGCTGCAGGCACATAGTAAAAGCCTGATAAATTATTTGGTGAACCTATGAATTTGTCCACATTCTACATTGGTTTCTGAGTTTTCTCATGTTTCCTGTAGTTACCATCTCACTGGCCATTGCAGTACTACCCAGTAGAACTCTGTGCAATGATGCTCCATATCTGTGCATCCAGTAAAGTGGCCTCCAGTCATATGTAGCTGTTGAAATGTGAGAGTGTCACTGAGAAAATGAATTTTTAATTTAATTTTAATTTAGTCACTTAAGTATATAATTCTGTCACAGATAATATTGTCTGATTTGCTTTCTTGTTTAATATATGTAGCACATTTTCAGTGACTATGAAACGGCAGAGTCATAATTAGGGCATTTTATCCCTTCCATTTAGTAGATATCTGGGGTTATTTCAGATGTGGGATTATAAAAATAGTGTGTTAGACTTCTGTGTCTGGATTATTTTAAGGAAGACATTTTTAGGGCTGTTATGGTTCTGGTTTTATGTTACGGTTCTGTTGAATTGTGTTCATTTAGACTGGGAAATCAGGAGATAGCCAAAAGCCTAATTCTGGACTCCATACCATGTTACCATGGCGGGTAACATTACCTTTATTTCTTTGAAAGTAGTTAATAAGCCACTGTTAGCTCAATTCAAAATCATTGCATGATATTCAGTTCAGTTCAGTCGCTCAGTCATGTCCGACTCTTTACAACCCCATGGACTGCAGCACGCCAGGCTTCCCTGTCCATCACCAACTCCTGGAGCTTGCTCAAACTGATGTCCATCAAGTCGGTATTGCCATCCAGCCGTCTCATCCTCTGTCATCCTCTTCTCCTTCTGCCTTCAGTCTTTCCCAGCATCAGGATCTTTTCACATGAGTCAGTTCTTCGTATCAGGTTGCCAAAGTATTGGAGCTTCAGCTTCAGAATCAGTCCTTCCAATAAATATTAAGGACTGATTTCCTTTAGGATTGACTGGTTGGATCTCCTTGCAGTCCAAGGGACTCTTAATTAAGAGTCTTCTCCAACACCACAGGTCAAAAGCATCAATTCTTTGGCGCTCAGCTTTCTTTATGGTCCAACTCTCACATCCATACATGACTACTGGAGAAACCATAGCTTTGACTAGATGGACCTTTGTCGGAATCATAATGTCTCTGCTTTTTAATATGCTGTCCAGGTTGGTCATAGCTTTTCTTCCAAGGAGCAAATGTCTTTTAATTTCATGACTCCAGTCACCATCTGCAGTGATTTTGGAGCCCCCAAAATGAAGTCTGTCACTGTTTCCATTGTTTCCCCATCTATTTGCCATGAAGTGATGGGACCAGATGCCATGATCTTAGTTTTTTGAATGTCGAGTTTTAAGCCAGTTTCTTCACTCTCCTCTTTTACTTTCATCTTTAATTCTTCTTCGTTTTCTGCCATAAGGGTGGTGTCATCTGCATATCTGAGGTTATTGATATTTCTCCCAGCAATCTTGATTCCAGCTTGTGCTTCATCCAGTCTAGCATTTCGCATGATGTACTTACTCTGCACATCAGTTAAATAAGCAGAGTGACAATATACAGCTTTGACGTACTCCTTTCCCAATTTGAACCAGTCTGTTGCGTGATATTACTCATGCATTTTTTTTTAATTTTCTTATTTTAAGAAAGAGATTTTTAGGGCCATTATGGTCACATTTTAGGTACTCAGTAGCCACATATGCCTGATGGCTGCCATGTTGAACAGCACAGATCTAGAAGATTTGAATATCACTGCTTGCCACCTTCAGCTGGTTGATGCTTATAGAACTCTATACCCAGGAGCTATAAAATATACATTCTTTCAAGTGCACATAGAACTTTCACCAAGGCGAAGCGCCTCATATGCAAGGCCATAAGACAGTCTCAAATCACAAGATTGAAATCTCATATATTCTGGGACCACGTCAGAGTTAAAGTAGAAAAATAACAGTAAGTTACTTAAAAAGCTGGTATATCTGGAAATTGAGTGATACACTTATAAATAAATTCTTGATCAGAGGGATTTTATGGAAAATTAGAAATTTCAAACTAAATGATAAAATACAGCATTTCAAAAATGTCAAGGGTTTAGCTTAAGCAATACTTTGGTAACTAAGTCCCTAATGTAGCAGGAAGAAAATAAGAATAAGGGTAGAATACTGACAAATAAAAAATGATCTGTGATGTGATATTCTTCCCTTTTGGTAACTTTATTAATAATAGTAACTTGCTAGCCATAATGACTAGCAATAAATTTAGTGAGAAAAAATTGGACATTACTTTGCCAACAAAGGTCCGTCTAGTCAAAGCTAATGGTTTTTCCAGTGGTCATGTATGGATGTGAGAGTTGGACTATAAAGAAAGCTGAGCACCAGAGAATTGATGCTTTTGAACTGTGGTGTTGGAGAAGACTCTTGAGAGTCCCTTGGACAGCAAGAAGATCCAACCAGTCAATCCTAAAGGAAATCAGTCCTGGGTGTTCATTGGAAGGACTGATGGTGAGGCTGAAACTCCAGCAGTCTGGCTACCTGATGGGAAGAACTGACTCATGTGAAAAGACCCTGATGCTGGGAAAGATTGAAGGCGGGAGAAGAAGGGGATGACAGAGGATGAGATGGTTGGATGGCATCACGGACTCAATGGACATGAGTTTGAGTAAACTCCGGGAGTTAGTGATGGACAGGGAGGCCTGGCATGCTGCAGTCCATGGGGTTGCAGAGTCGGACACGACTGAGCGACTGAACTGAACTGAGGCACCAATTTATAGATGAGAGCAGGGTTCAGTTATGTTTAATAATTACAGTTATTTATAATGGAAGCCTCAGTTTCCTTGGATTCAAACTCACTTTATTGCTCTGATTTGCCTGTTTCGGAAGATGATTTAACCTAGGGGTGAAGAAACCTATAGACATATTTTATAATTCCATGAAAGAGTTTTAAAGCTGAGAATATGAACCTATTTTAAGTAATCTAGTTTTAAGTAAAATGGTAGGCAGCCGTGTGCATCCCATCGAGAAGATATGTTTGGGACAGTGACATTTCCAGATGAGTCTGCAGAAATGATTGGCTTTCAGGAATTTGCATAATCTCGTTTGAAAAAAAAATGAATGTTTAAATAAAACGCTGCATTTTTTTCTTACAGGTTTATAGACAAGAAGGAAAGATTAAGCCAGCTTAAGAGCAAGCAAGAAGAATTTCAAAAAGAGTGAGTTTTCATTTTGCTTTCTAATTTGTGGGGGTTATCTGGTCACCACATGGTTTATTTCAATGCTGTGGTACGCAGATATGTGGTTTGCTGATTTATTGAATTTAGGATACAGATCTCAACATGTGAAGAGCACTGTATCTGGGAGAAACCAAAATAAGAGATTGTCGAGTTTCTGGAAAACAATGGGATCAAACATGGTGCCTGGTTAATAGCAGGCACATTGACTGAATGGGTGAATCAGAGAGCTGACCCTGGTAAATGGGTCCAGTACAGAAAGCATATTACACTAGTGGTGGTGGCTCATGTAGGACATTATTGCTTCTCTTTGTTCTTCTGTATGAAGATTTTGCAAAGTGTGGTCTGCAGATCATCTACATAAGATAAAATTAACTTAGTGTTCTGGTTAAAAATTCAGATTCTTGGAATCTGTCCTCAGATATTCTGATTCAGTAGGTCTGAGGGGAGGCCCAGGAATCTGAGTATTAACAAGCACCCCTGACAAATCTCTTATCCTCTGGATTTGGAAACTGTCCTGTAGAACCTTTTGTCCCAAATTGGTCCAGTCACTGTTCTCCATCCATACCCCAGACATGATTAATACATTTATGAGCAGATTAACTCTTCAGAGATGCCCTGCATTAGAGAAACCTGCTTGGATTTATTTTACTCAGTCATTTCTCTGACTTATTCTATCATAGAAACTTAACTTTTTTCCTATAGAACACTTCATTCTATAGAACAAATTTCAGCCTACACTGACTTGTGCCATTTTAAAGTGGGGGAACTGACAATACCATTTTGGATCATGAATTATCTTATGTTGTTGTTGGATTGCTAAGTTGTGTTCAACTGTTTATGACCCCATAGACTACAGCTCACCAGGCTTCTCTGCCCTAATTATCTCCCAGAGTTTGCTTAAACTCATGTCCATTGAGTCGGTGACGCCATCGACCATTTCATCCTCTGTCACCCCCTTCTCCTCTTGCCTTCAATCTTTTCCAACATCAGGGTCTCATTATTATTACTTATTACTGCTGGAAATTATTGATTATGATGGAGAGCAAAGACAATGGCTGTTGTGGAAGTTTATTATATTTACAGAAAGGCTCTGAGCCATACTAAAAGTGCAAAAGGAAGCAGGTGAGGAAAAAAATTGCAGAAAGCAGGGGATTTGGAAAACATTTTTAAATACTTACACCCCCACTTTGGTATATCCAGAGTTTTCTAAGTCCTTATTTTAAAAAGTTGTTGATTTTGAAATTTTGAGCTTCACCAATTTTATTATTTTAAGAGCTTATTTCCTTTATCTCTTCTTCATATAGAGTATTAAAAGCTATGGAAGGAAAATGGATGACAGATCAATTGGTAAGAACAAGAAGTATTTAAATAATATTCTTTACACTTGAGGTTACATGTTTTTAAATTGGCAGAACTTAAAAAATGATTTTGAACTTAAATTTTTGTGATCATTTTTTGGCAGTTCTCTGTGAATATATTTCTAGTGCAGGCTTCTCACATATTTCATTTAGATACCAAAAACAGGGTATTGGCAGTTAATTATGGAACCACCATAATGAATAATTATGAGGTCTGATGCTGACAGAAATATACAAGAACAGTTAGATGCTCTTTTTTAAAAAAAAATTACTCATCACGTACATACACTTTCTAGATGGGTTAATTGAAAAATAAGCTAAAATATTAAAAGAAAATATGGGAGAGTGTTTATATAATCTAAAAGTGAGCAGACCTTTATAAGCCATAAAGTGAAACATTTGATACACTACATAAACATTTAAAAATTGTATCTGTTGAAGACCCTGGCAAAATGAATATAAACTGGGACAGAATGATTACAACATATGAAAATAAAGAGTTTGATTGATTACAGTTTTATTCACTGTTGGTGGAAGGGCATATTGGCATATTTGTTTGAGGGACAGCTTGGTGGTAGTTTGTTGCATTTGTAATGCATATATGATATATATACATCCAGCAGTTTTCCTAAGAAAGTGCACATGAATATAGAGATTTACAGGTAAAGATTCTGATTGTCTGCATTGTTCTTAGTAAAATTAATATACAATTAAATATTCATCAAACAGAATGAGCTAATTATGATACTGGATAGCTGTTAAAAAGAATGTGGTCAGTCTCTATGCACTGGTACGGAATGATATCCAAGGTATATTTTTTTAATGGAAAAAACTCAAATAGTAGGCTCGGGTAAAGTATGATTCCATTTGTGTATGTGTTTTAAATATATATGCTCTTGAAAGTCTGAAAAGATAGACAGTTACCCCTGAATAGTGGGAAGGAGTCAGGCTAACAATCTCGTTCTTCTCTTTTGTGATGCTTGCTTTTTTATAATAAGCATCATTCATAATTTTTAAATACTTAGAGATGTGATATAAGTGAATTCTGCTTATGTTCTAAATGTTCTGTAAACAAATTATGTTGTATGGAAAAAAGTTATAAAAGACTATTTATAAAGAATCTCATCCCATTTTTTTTAAGTTCCTTTCTAAGTTTTCTAGTTTTTCTATCAAAAACTTAAATATTGGTTCTTAAAGACTATTATCTTTTAAAAGGGAAAACATCTCATTGCCAGTTTATTCCTAAATTGATCACGATTCCCGTGAATCTGTTCTCAGATGTCTCTCACACCGCTTTGGAGAGGGCAGCGTTTTCCCCACTGAACAGTCCTGTAATGTTATCTGTATCTTGTACCATCACACTACTTAGACAAGTGTTAAACATTATAAACATTTGAATGTTGTTAAACTCTTTCGGATGTCCCCATTTATGGAGACATCTTGGAATAGATAGATCATACTTTCTAAAAACCAACTAGTATGTCAGATTTTTACTTATCCTTTATTCTCTTTAGAGAAGCCATACCTATACCTTGGTGATGGAAAAAAGCAGTTTCATGTTTCATAAAATTTTTTCAGGCTTTTCCAGAAATCTTATGTGAGTTATACACTTAAAAAAGACTTCTGCTCTGTTGCAGTTTTTTATTACTCTGTAAGTAATATTTGCTATTGTATCAGTGAGATAGTACAGCTGATAGTCTTCTCAGTAACCAGCACTGAGAATTTAGAGCAGTGCATCCATAGAACTCTCTGATGATACAAATGTTCTGTCTACACTGCCCGATATGGTAGGCATTAGCCATAGGTGGTGTTGGCATGTACCACCTGACATGTGGGTAGTGGGAGTAAAAACCAGATTTTTTTTTTTTAATTTTACGTAATCTCATTGACTTTGAGATAGCCACATAGGACCAATAGCTCTGTATTGGACAGGACAGGTTAAGATAATATGCTTCAACATTTTTCTCTGTACTTACTAACACAGAAAAGAACTATGTGAATTGCTCATTCTCTCTTAATTTCCTAGCAGCTTCTGTACTGAACTAGAAAAATTTTTTTCTTTTTTGTAATCCACTAGTTAACAAAAGCTGTAATAAATATAATTATACTGGTCTTTTCTTCACTGCATTTTCTAAGATACCCCTTAGGATAAGTAGTGTCCCTAGTAGATAATCATATTAATTGTAAGAGACCAATATTTGTGATATTTGTTTCATACCTTTTTTAAGAGATGGAAAATAATGTCCTGCAAGATGAGGATTGAACAGCTGAAACAAACTATATGTAAAGGAAATGAAGAGATGAAGAAAAGTAAGTAATTTTCCCACCTCTCTCCAGCCCTAATAAAGGACTCAAGTGTAATTTCATGGGATTGATCAACTAGGAAGAGAAAGGGGGAGGGGTGGTAGAGGCAATAGCAACCTGGAAAAGTTAACTGGTTGCCTTTTACTCTTTTTAAAACATTTGTATAAGGAATTTATATATATATATTTCAAATGTATGTATATAAAACATGTATCTGTGTTATATATATTTACAAATGTGTACATATATACATAAACACATGTGCAAATCTAATGACCTTTATAAACTACTTATCTCAGTTTAAAAAGTTGAGTACTGTATATGTGTCATTTCCCTTAGCTGATAGGAAGCTCAGAGTCAGTCTTGGTAATCAAGTATAAATATTCAATTCAGTTCAGTCGCTCAGTCGTGTCCAACTCTTTGCGACCCCATGAATCACAGCACGCCAGGCCTCCCCATCCATCACCAACTCTCGGAGTCTACCCAAACCCATGTCCATCGAGTTAGTGATGCCATCCAACCATCTCATACTCTGTTGTCCCCTTCTCCTCCTGCCCCCAATCCTTCCCAGCATTAGGGTCTTTTCCAATGAGTCACCTCTTCGCATAAGGTGGCCAAGGTATTGGAGTTTCAGCTTCCACATCAGTCCTTCCAATGAACACCCAGGACTGATCTCCTTTAGGATGGACTGGTTGGATCGCCTTGCAGTCCAGGGGACTCTCAAGAGTCTTCTCCAACACCACAGTTCAAAAGCATCAGTTCTGCGGCGCTCAGCTTTTTTCACAGTCCAACTCTCAACATCCATACATGACGACTGGAAAAACCATAGCCTTGACTAGATGGACCTTTGTTGGCAAAGTAATGTCTCTGCTTTTAAATATGCTATCTAGGTTGGCCATAACCTTCCTTCCCAGGAGTAAGCGTCTTTTAATTTCATGGCTGCAGTCATCATCAGCAGTGATTTTGGAGCCCCAAAAAATAAAGTCTGGCACTGTTTCCACTGTTTCCCCATCTATTTCCCATGAAGTGATGGGACCAGATGCCATGATCTTAGTTTTCTGAACGTTGAGCTTTAAGCCAACTTTCTCACTCTCCTCTTCCACTTTCATCAAGAGGCTCTTTAGTTCTTCTTCACTTTCAGCCATAAGTGTGGTGTCATCTGCATATCTGAGGTTATTGATAGTTCTCCCAGCAATCTTGATTCTAGCTTGTGCTTCCTCCAGCCCAGCATTTCTCATGATGTACTCTGCATGTAAGTTAAATAAGCAAGGTGACAATATACAGCCTTGACGTACTCCTTTTCCTGTTTGGAACCAGTCTGTTGTTCCATGTCCAGTTCTAACTGTTGCTTCCTGACCTGCATACAGGTTTCTCAAGAGACAGGTCAGATGGTCTGGTATTCCCATCTCTTTCAGAATTTTCCACAGTTTATTGTGATCCACACAGTCAAAGGCTTTGGAATAGTCAATAAAGCAGAAATAGATGTTTTTCTGGAACTCTCTTGCTTTTTCGATGATCCAGTGGATGTTGGCAATTTGATCTCTGGTTCCTCTGCCTTTTCTAAAACCAGCTTGAACATCTGGAAGTTCACGGTTCATGTATAAATATTAGTTCACACCAGAAGCAAATACTGACTTTTTCTCCATCAGTGAGTCTTATACATATTTTAATCTGTATTACTTTTGCATTATGTGTGTGTACTTCTTATTTTATCACAGGTAGTTGCCAGATTTTAAGAGAACCCTCTTAGAAATCCTGTGTCCTTAGACATAGTGCATGCTGGGACGTCCCTGGTGGTCCAGTGGTTGAGACAGTGAGCTTCCAGTGTAGGGGGTGGGGGTTCAGTACCTGGTCAGGGAACTAAGATCCCACATGTCACGTGGCAAGGCCAAAGATAAATTTTAGAAAAAGAAAAAGAAGTAGTTCATGTATTTCTGAAGATCATTGTTTAAAGTTTAAAATGGATTGCTGTCATACCTTGTAAGTCCCTTTCTTATCTACTCATTGCTTTCAGAAGCAAGTATTTTATAGTGGTAGTTAATGGTATAAAAGCTGCCTTTGAAAAACTTGTCCTAATAAAGTGCTTGCTTGGATTTTCACAGGATTGATAAGCTAGAGAAACAGGGCAGCCTGGTGAAGAGGTCTCAGAACTACAGCCAGCCCCTCCTGTGCTGAGTTTAGCTTGCACTCTCCAAAGGCTCTGGTCAGCAGCAGTGTAGGGACTCATTACTTACCATGGGTTCACCCACTTTCCTCTCCTCCCTGGATGTTCACAGTAGGAGTTTGCCACCAGGCATCTGTGAACCTCCTGAAATTGCTGAATTGACTGAGTTTGTGCGTTTCTCTGATGAATAAGTTTAAAAACTTTGATCAGCTCCTTTTAATAGGCTCCTATCCCCCCAATTATCCTTTTAGTTTAGTCGCTAAGTCGTGTCTCTTTGCAACCCCATGGACTGTAGCCCACCAGGCTCCTCTGTCTATGGAAAAACATCTATTTCTCCTTCATTGACTATAATAAAGCCTTAGACTGTGTGGATCACAACAAACTGTGGGAAATTCTTAAAGAGATGGGAATACCAGACCACCTTGTCTGTCTCCTGAGAAACTTGTATGCGGGTCAAGAAGCAACAGTTAGAACTGGACATGGAACAACTGACTGATTAAAAATTGTGGAAGGAATATGATAAGGCTGTGTCTGTCCAGTCTGCTTATTTAACTTCTATGCAGAGTACATCGTGCGAAATGCCAGGCTGTATGAGTCACAAGCTGGAATCAAGATTGCCAGGAAAAATAACAACAATCTCAGATATGCAGATGACACCACTCTTATGGCAGAAAGTGAAGAGAAACTAAAGAGTCTCTTGATGAAAGTGAGAGAGGAGAGTGAAAAAGCTGGCTTAAGACTCAACATTCAAAAAACTAAGATCATGGCATCTGGTCCCATCACTTCATGGCAAATAGATAGGGAAAAAGTGGAACAGTGTCAGACAATTTTTTTCGGCTCCAAAATCACTGCAGATGGTGCCTGAAGCCATGAAATTAAAAGTTGCTTGTTTCTTGGAAGAAAAGCTATGACAAACCTAGACAGCATTTTAGAAAGCAGAGACATCACTTTGTTGCTAAAGGTCCATCTAGTCAAAGCTGTGGTTTTCCCAGTAGTCATATACAGATGTGAGAGTTGGGTCTTAAAGAAAGCTGAATACGAGTTGATACTTTGAAATTGTGGTGCCGGAGAAGACTCTTGAGAGTCCCTTGGACTGCAAGGAGATCCAACCAGTCTATCCTAAAGGAGATCAATCCTGGGTGTTCATTGGAAGGACTGATGTGGAAGCTGAAACTCCAATACTTTGACCATCTTATGCGAAGAGGTGACTCATTGGAAAAGACCCTAATGCTGGGAAAGATTGAAGGAAAAAGGAGAAGGGGGCGGCAGAGGATGAGATAGTTAGGTAGCATCACTGATTTGATGGACATGAATTTGAACAAACTCCGGGAGATAGTGGAGGACCAAGGAGCCTGGCATGCTGCAGGTCATAGGGTGGAAAAGAGTTGGACACAACTTAGTGACTGAACAACAACAAAGCCCCAAAATACTGAAAGCAACAACCATGGAAAATGTTAACAAGAGATATGGTTCTCCACTAGTGGACTCTATAGCTGTGATTTCCATCCCTAGCAGATGATTGGTGTCACCTGATAAGCATTTTTAAAATCTAGAGAGAATCTGGGCCCTGCCTTGAACTTCGAAAATGAACATCTCATTCATGGGGACTGGGGTCAATGGTTCATAACCTGTCTGTAATAAAAGACCTTTTTTTCTCTTTAATTTCCAATGTGTCATAAACCAACATCAGTACTTTTGTAAAATACAATAAAATGAGTTACTAGAAAAGTGATTGCACACTTGGATGCCAGGGTAATATCACATAGCCATGTCAAAATATTATTTTTCTAAATTTGCTCTCTATTTCTGTACTTGTTTTGTTTGGTAAAGTTTTGGGCCAGATCCATGGTTCACACTTTGAGTAGTAGCTCTACTCTGATGACCTGCCAGGTTCATAAGCTGTTTGCCACCATCTACACTAGACTCAGAAAATTGTGCAAACAATTTCAAGGCAGTTAATGGATTCCAGAAGCTCATGTTTATAGATTAGATTAAGAGTTTGCTACTCAAGAAATAGCCTGTTGTGTGTTTTTTTAAAAAAAAAACAGAATCTTATTGCTAAAATACCAATTATAAACTGTAGCTCCTGGTGAATATTTCTCCAGAATCTTTTGATTTAAAATGTTATGATTGCATGATAATATGGCATAGATAGGGAAATTGTATTGTATATGAAATTTCAGAATTGAGTTGATCTGTTATTTGCCAAAATAGCAAGAGTAGATTACAGACAGGGAAGATGACATGGAGAGAAGAGTGACTTGACCTGAGTGCACTAGTGCAGGATGGGTGTCTGTAATGATTTCCTGTCACCTTCAAGGGGTCCCGGTATTATGTTGGAAAATGTCGTTTAAAAAGTCTAACCACCATATGGCTCAGGGAATGGCTAGATATTGATAGATACATTTGAGTACTTGTAAAGAACTCAGTAGAGATCATGAAAATGAATGAACTTACTGGAAAGTGTGTGAAAGGACCATAGACTGAGCCTTCGGAACATTCATATTGATCAGGAATGGTGAAGAGATGAATCAGAGAAGAAAAAATATATGTGTGTGTGTGTGTGTGTGTGTGTGTGTGTGTGTGTGTGTAAAAGAAACTTTATGCCTGAAGTGAAATAACCTAGCTTCAGTTTCATGCATCCTCAGTCTTGTCTGACTCTTTGCGACCCCATGGACTGTACCCTGCCAGGTTCCTCTGTCCATGGGATTCTCCAGACAAGAATACTGTAGTGGGTTGACATTTCCTCCTCCAGGGGATCTTCCCATCCTTGGGATTGAACCCACGTCTCTTGCATCTCCTGCATTGGCAGGGATACTGTTACCACTGTGTCACCTGGGAAGCCCTAGGACCTTCATGAAAAGGACACATATTGGGCAGGATGAGTTTCTGTTTTCTTGGTTGTGTGGCCGGGCTCTGGTGGCCCTTGCAGTGGTTAAAATGCTAGTGTATGGTGGGTACTCCCACCCTGTTGGGGGTGCTGCTTCCCACTGTGACTTTTCAGAGTGGTGGTCTGTTTCTTTGTTGCATGACCACTGGCCATGAGGTTGTCCTCGGGTTCTCTGAATGGAGCCCAAAGCACACTCAATAGTTTCCTAAGGAAAATCAGATCTCCAGTGAGTTTTTCAAACTTAGATATTTTTTCTGCCCAACATGCCTGTTACTCAGTGTTTACTTTAAGAAAGTCAGGTGCTTTGTGTGCTAAACTTCAAACACAATCCAGCTTCCCTAACTTGAACTTGATAGTCTTGAGTGATTCTTACTAATGTTGATTACAAATGGAGACTCAGAATCATTTTAGTGGTGGTCCCCTTTGCTCTGTGTGTAATACCTCCTTGAACTAAACTCTTGGTCTCCATACTTGGTGAACATCATCTCATTAATGTTATTGAGGTTTTGCTTTCAATTTAGACGTAATGCAGGAAGACACTTAATGCTTTGGAGGCTGTGGTGGGGGAGTGGTAGTATGCAGTACCCAGGAACTGTTTCCAGAGCTTATTGTTGGGTGTGACTTGTTTATTTTAGATGCCGAAGGCCTCCTCAAAACCAAGGAAAAGAATCAGAAACTTTGTACTCGAGCGCAACGGCACCAGGAAAAGAAGGAGAAGATCCAGAGGCATAATCGCAAACTTGGTGACCTGGTAGAGAAAAAAAACACGGACTTAAGAAGTCATTATGAGCGTCTGGCAGATCTTCGGCGGTCTCACATATTAGAGCTCACATCTGTCATTTTTCCCATCGAGGAAGTAAAGACTGGTGCGAGGTACAGTAAGCGAGTCTTTCAACTCTAGGGAAACCCAATTTCCAAAGATTGAGTGTCTTTCAAGCACGTCAGCACATTTATTGGGCCTCATTCTGGGTTTTCCTGGTGATGAAACTTAGGTCTTATCTGCTTCAGCAAACAGTAAACACTGCACGAAGTTGGGGAGGCGGCCAGGGGGAAGGGTGGTGGCCCTGGGAGAGGTGAAGCCCAGGCTTATGAACTCTTAGAGCTTCCAGAGGAGGGCCGGGCTCACACCCTTCATCCGGAACCTTCTAATGTGGCTGCAGGGCCAGTCAGGCTGCTCATTAGTCACATGCTGTTAGGCAAGTTCTTGCACCTTCAAGTCTTATTTCCTTGTCTGTGAGATGGGGATAATAAATGCCTACTTCACAGAGAAATCATGAGCTAAGATGGAAGAAAAAGCCCCTGGGTCTCTTACTTGGTGGGCGAGACATGCTGACTCTACCTTTTCCTGGTAACCGTCCCATCTAGCTCAGGATCAGCTAGGTTGAGTCTCAGGCCATGGTGCTCAGATGCCCTCAGGAGCCAGTGGGACGAACAGGATGGGGATTCCCAGCTGGCTGACCATCAGAGTTACTCAGGAACTTCAGGAGAAAACAGGTCCTAGAGGACTGAGCTCCAGCCTCCCTGTCCATCTTGGAATGCTTTGTTTCTTAAACTTCGCCAGATGATGCTGGTGATCACACAGATTTGGAAACTTCCACTGAGGAGTTTCGTTTGTTTTCTGGTTAACCATCGGGCTCTTGCCCTTGAGGGTTTTCTTTCTCTTCCAGTTGTCTTCACTTTCTGGCACCTTTTCCTGGAGCTGGACAGGCAGTGGACTCTTGCTCCTTAGGACTTAGAATTCACTGCCTCCACTTCAGTCTGTCCTTTCACCTGTTGCCAGAGTGAGCTTCCTCAAAGCCTGAAGGTCTGATTGTGCTTCTGACTTGACAGCCTACTCTCTGACACTTAACAAGTCATTTGTCACTAGTGATGGTTAGCAAATACAGAAGTAAAAAGGCAGGTTCAAAATAGAGAAGAATTCAGGGCTCAGAAATAGATCCTGAGATAGGTGGTAGTTTGAATCAGTGGGGAAAAGTCAGATTTTTCCAAAAATTGGTGTAAAGACAGCTGGCCAGGCCTTTGAGGGGGGAAAAAGCTGACAAACAGAAGCATTCTGCCAAATTACATTCTAGATTTTTAAAATTACATATGAGCCAATATACCCATGTTAGAACTCATGGTCAACAAGACTAGGATACTGTTCCAGATTTTAGGATACTAAGATTCATAGAGAAAAACTTTCTCTTCCATACTTGTGCTGTTTAAATCTTTTATGTTAGTGTATATTGCTATATATCATTCTTTTCTTTTTTTAAGCTAGTAGTGTTGAAGTTATCCCTATGATACCTTGTTCCTTCACATTTCTTCTCAACCTGCCTTGAGTGGAGGAAGGAGGAAGTAGAGGGACAGCTTAGAACTGGCCACAGTGTCCTGTGCTGTCCTGCCCTGTGCGGGGCCGCCAGGAGGAGTGGCTTTACGTGTACCTCGTGGCAGAGGAAGAGGAATTGGGAGCTGGTGGCCCAGGGGGTGGATTCTAAACCCAGAGCAGCCCAGCAGGCCCTGCCCTGTCTGGGCATCTCCCACCTCTTCTTTCAACACCATTTTCTGGCACTTCCCTCGTGCTTCCCACATGCACCTATGCTAACCTCTCTGCTCCCCAGACACCCTGTGTTCTCTCGCCTTCTGCACGGTAGCTGCTGGGCCTTCTCATTCCACTTCCACACTTAAGGCCTGCAGCGCTCCAAGTGTAGTCTGTGAACCTCTCTGGGTCACTGAGGCCTTTTCAGGGCATCTGTGCAGTCAGAACTATTTTCATAATGATACCAACACTTTATTTTCCCTTTTCACTCTGTTGACATTTGTACTGGTGGCTCAAATGCTGTGGTGGGAAAACCTCTGTCTCCTTGACAGGTTTCAAGGCAGTCACACCAAACTGTGGTAATAGTCGTTGGATTGTCTTGCAGTGCAAAAAACCAGCCAGTTATACATCAAGAACCCTATGGATGAAGCAGTACAAATTCATTTGATTTTAATTAAGTCTTGACCGCTGCATGCCTGTCCTTAGACTGCTGTGCAGTGTGGTGGGAAGTCTGTAGAAAGCATGTTTGCTGCATGCTGAAAGCTACCAGGGCTGAAGGAAAGGCCCTTGAGTGAGTTGCTGGTGAAACTAGTTTTTTTTTTCCTGTGGGACACTTTTCTCCCCTTGAAAGAACAGCAGAAAAACTTGGGTTTTAAAGAGATTTTCAAAAGTCATGATCAGTGCTGTGCTGTGCTTTGCAGCTCACCTGGTCAGCAAATAATGTCACTCTTCGCTAATTTTCCTGTTTTGAAAAATACAGTTTTTCATTCATAAAAAGATGCTACTTATGTGTAATGGGGTTTATTATTTTTGAGTGAGTTAATAATTTAAAAATTTCTCAGATTTTTAGTACAGTAAATATTAATAGATCTAACACACATACACAAAAGCTCTTTAGAGTCCTCAGAATTTTTTAAGCACATGAGGGGGTCTTGAGATGACATAGTTTGAGAACCTAACACTTGACGCCCTTGTTCGTGGTGCCATCATGCCCACATGCTGTGGGCTTCTGTGCCACAGCTGCTTTGCCCTTCACCACTTGCTTATCTCTGTATTTTCCAATTAAATCCCTGTCCTTTCATGCATCATCCAGTGTTCCATGTACCTGCCAAGTAACTGCACACTGTTTAAAACCCAGTGCCTTTACATCCGTATGATGTTCGGTTTGTAGAGATCCTGCAGACGTGTCTTCAGAGAGTGACAGCGCCATGACCTCCAGCACCGTGAGCAAACTCGCCGAAGCGCGGAGGACGACTTACCTCTCGGGGCGATGGGTCTGTGATGATCACAATGGGGATACCAGCATTAGCATCACGGGGCCTTGGATTAGCCTTCCCAACAACGGGGACTACTCGGCCTACTACAACTGGGTGGAAGAGAAGAAAACTACGCAGGGGCCTGGTGAGAAGCAAGATAGTGTTTGAAAACTTTTATAAAATTTTTTTTAATTGAGGTGAAACTTATGTAACAAAATGAACAGTTAATAGAGTCAGCGAGGTGAAATTTATGTAACAAAATGAACAGTTAATAGAGTCAGCAGGTGAAACTTATGTAACAAAATGAACGGTTAATAGAGTCAGCGAGTGGGACTTAGTACATTCACAGTGTTGTGCAGCCATCACTTTGTCAAGATCAAAAGCACTTTTTTCATCCCAGACAAAAACTTTGGGGCTCGAATCAATCACTCCCATCCCCTCCTCTTCCCAGCTCTTGGCATCCACTGTCCTGCTTTCTGTCTCTATGGATGCTTTCTGTTTGTTTCACAGAAATGGGATCATACAACATGTGGCCTTTTGTGTCAGGCTTTTTTCACTTAGTGTGTGGTTTTCAAAGTTCATCCACATTGTGGCATACACATTTCATTCCTTTTATGACTGAATAATATTCCTTTGTGTGGCTATGCCACATTTTGTTAATCGATGAATGGACTGAAAACGTGTTAATATTTTTTTAGATATTTCACCTTTTGGGGTCAAATGTTACTTATAGAAAAAGATCTCACTATTTAAAGAAGTGTATTTAGCCTGTTGGGTCCCATTTCTATAGCTTCTAACTTTGTAAATAACTTTTTTTTTTTTTACCAGTCCTAAGTGGAGATTGAAATACCCCAGTAGAAAAACCCTTTAAAATGCCAGTAGCTTCTCTTTAGTGGAGAAACATGATGCATTTAGTTTTCCAGCAAGTATTTAATATGAGTGTTTTCTGTCATGCACACTGCTGGTGATACAAGGCAATGTCACCAAGGCAGGTGTAGCTCTTTGCCTCTCTGTGGAGAGGAAAGGAAGCAACTAATGGTCAAAGTCATCACACACTGAGTGTGGGCTGTGGGCAGGACCAGCACCTTCATGGGGTGGGGCTACAGAGAAAGGGACTATTTCTCTGTAGGGTAGTCAGGGGAGGCCTCTCTGAGGAGGTGACTTTTAAGTTGGTCATTAATTGCATAAATAATCCATAATCCAAGCAGTTCAGACTTCAATTTCATTTATGCTAGGTCTGGTTAGGCCCATTTGCTTAGGTTGTATTCCACTCATCAAAAATTATAAGTAATGAAATATTGATGTCTGGCCATGGACCTTTTATTAGTAAAGAGTAAAGCTTAGTCATCAGTAATGTATTGATAAAACCACACATCCCAGAAATCTAGGTTCATTAATGTTTATGTTGAAATTGAAGTTTTTTGTGTATGGCTGTTGTTTATCTGCTTTATAGACATGGAGCATAATAACCCTGCTTACACGATCAGCGCTGCATTGTGCTACGCGACTCAGCTGGTCAACATTTTGTCTCATATACTCGACATAAATCTTCCCAAAAAGCTGTGCAACAGGCAAGTAATTGAAAGCAGTGATGTCACCTTTATCTTGGCGCTCTCATGTTCCTATTGTGTTCTTTATTCTAATTAAAACAATGGGAGGGGAGTTGGGGAGGGACAAGAATTTAAGTATTATCGGGACTTTCCAGGTGGTCCAGTGGTTAAGACTCTGCGCTTCCACTGCAGGGGGCATGGGTTAGATCCCTGGTCAGATCCTGCATGCCTCATGTACAGCCAGGAAAGAAAAAAAAAAAAGAATCAAAGGATTTTCTGGAGAGAAAAGATCTGACCATGAAATACTTCATAAGCCCAATGTGCAAATTTGTGTCATTATCTTACAGTGCACGTGACGTTGTTTGAAAAGACCACAGAATTCTCTCATACGAAAAGATAATTTAAGGGAAAACCAGGATATGCAGAGGGCATGTTTATGTGTAAGAACTGAGTAAATTGTAACACTTTTTTATTTAATTGTAAAGGTTTATAGTCCACCCAGTTCCTACTAGGACCTTCCTACCTCCCACCAGTTATCCTTGCATTTCAAGTAAATGTTAATGTATGTTATTACCACTGCCACCTCCCTTTAAACACAAAAGATATTGTGCTAAACTAAGGTGTTTTACACCTTGCTTTTTAAATGTGTTTTTATTTATGAAGATTTTTTGAGCACCTGCTATGTGCTCGGCACTGTTCTAGGCACTGGAGGGGTACACTGGTGATGAAAATATAATCTCCGCCCATTTGGTACTTAATTTTAACAGAGAGACACATTGTAAATGAACGTTGTGTCAGTTGGTGATGAGGATTGGGGAGAACATTAGAGCAGGTGAAAGAGCGGAAATGTGGGGCAAGGAAGGGTTTACCTCATCCGAGAGGGTGGGTATGGATCCTGTGGGAACCTGGAGGAGGCTGGGAGCAGGCCACAGGGATCCCTGGGCAAGGAGAAGGGCAGGTGCAGAGCCCGGGGAGAGGGAGAGAATGAGGCAGTGGGGACCCAAGTCTGTGGTTCCCGTGGGGACCTTGTAGATTCACTGTTGGCTTTAGCCGTCACTCCGCCTAACGTGGATAGTTGCAAAGTTTTCCTTTGTGCAAATGGTGCCAAGATCTCACCAATCTGCTGTGTCCCCTGCTCATACCTCAGAGAATAATCCTGTCCATTTGTTGTTTCATTAGTGTGCAGATACTTGTGCAGAGTAAGTTTTCAGAAGTAGGGCTGCTTGGTCACAGGGAACATGCATGTGTAATTTCTGGATGCAGTGAAGTTGCTCTCCAAGAGCAATAGCTCATTCCTAGAAAGTTTCTGATAAGTGCAGTTTATTATGAGGCAAAGGACTTGGGGTATGTCTTGTGCTAGCTGTAGTGTAAAGCATACTCTTTAAAATGAACATTTTAACAGAATTTCTTCAGGAATCACAACTTTACAAATTGTCCATTTGTTTTGCAGTGAATTTTGTGGAGAAAACCTCAGCAGACAGAAATTTACTCGAGCAGTGAAGAAACTGAATGCAAATATTCTTTACCTGTGCTTTTCCCAGGTATGGAAAATACACTATGAGCTCAATTTTAATTTGTTACATGGTTGAAAATATTAATCTTTTTTTTTCTCCCACTTTTTCTAGCATGTAAATTTAGATCAATTACAGCCACTGCATACACTCAGGAATCTAATGTACCTGGTCAGTCCGAACTCTGAACACTTAGGCAGGTAAGAAGGGTTTGTTGCTTTTCTCTAAGTAGTGTTATTGTGATGACTTGTAAGTAGAGTTGCTATACCCATGAGCAGGGTGCAGGGGCCTGATCCCCAGCTCCAGACTCTCTAGATGGGACAAAGATAACACAGTCCTGTGCAGAAGGAAACAAGGGTTAGTCGTGTTTGATCCCTTGTGGTCCTTACATAGTCTCTTCTAAGAGGAGATAAATGGCAACCATTTTTAACACCTACAGCAGAATAGAAGCCATATGTTCCTGGAGTGGGGACTTCTTGTTCTGTCTCTGAAGACCAGAGGCTGTTTCTTTGAATCCACATCTGTTTCTTCCTTAGCTTGGCCTAGTGTCTCCCTCGATTCTTACGCATTTTCTTTTATGCCTGTTCATTCTTTCCCATCATAATAATCCTTCCCTGTTTTCTTTTTGTCGCTGAGTCCATCTGGCCGCCATTTGTTGGAGATGAAGGGTATTAGAAAGTTGATGAAATGAAGTAGTTTGAAACCCCATTATCCTAAAAAGAGGAGTAAGTTCACCAAAATGACCAATCAGGACTGGTCTGTGGGATCTTTCTAGTCTCTCAGCCCACAGAAGCACAACATAGATGAGACTTATCTTTGAGACCATCCATGCACCCATTCTCTGGGTGCTTATCTTTTTCCCTTGCTCTGAGAAGTCAGTCTGTACATTTCTGCAGATATGACTTGGTTAATGTATTTGAACTTTTGAAAGAGAACAAAGGAAAATAAAAGGTGGGAATGTTCCTTGGGGACTCCCTGCCCCATCATTCATTTTCTTTGATACTGGAACCACGGCTCTAGGGGAGACCCCTCCACTGACCAGGGTGCCTGGCTCCCTTCACGCTGCAGTGAGCCTAATCTTGGTCATCTGCTCTTAACCTTGTCTTGTGTGTCTTCTCAGCTCTCCCCCCACCTAAAACGGTGCTTAACTTTTCTGGGACATAGGGCCTTCTGGAGAAAGCTGTGAAATCTCTCCAGAGAACTGCACCTACGCCTAGAATTCTGCGTCATTTTATAGGCAGGTTATTTGCCTCACCCCAAATCACATGCATTAGTTCACAGGCCACAGGAACCTGTTAAGGTAGCCATCCCGATTTTAGTGGTTGAAGCCTATTTTTGTGAGTTTGCTGCTGTCTTCTCTGTACATTATTTATAAAGGATTCCACATGAGGAAATTTATCTTTGATAATAACAGCTAATACTTATTGAGCCAACCTATATGGACAGTGGGCCAACTGCTTGACCTATGTAAGATCGACATGATAGATGAGAAAAAGGCAATGAATAAAATTCAGTTCTCATTAATAATTAAAGAAAAACTATTAAAAATTTTAAAATAGGTTATTAATAAAGGATATTTACTACAAACCTACATCAAAGCTAGTATACTTACTGACATGTTACTTAGGTAAATATTTAGTAGAGTCTTCCCCTTATAGTCAGAAAAGGCCAAGAATGCCTACTATCACTGCTGTGTTACTGCTCTGGAGGCCTGGCCAAGGCAAAACATTTTTCCAAAAAGGTGTGTTTATATTGGGAAGAAGGTGACAATGTAGATGGTATGATTATCAAACTGGATATCCAGGAGGACTACGAAACTGTTGGAATTGATTGTTCAGTGGTGGCTAGATACAAGTTCACCGTACAAAGAGCAATTGCTTTCTTATATGCCAACGGCAACTAGTTAGAAAATATAATGGATGAAAGGTCCTTTCTATTGTGACAACAAAAAATATAAATTATCTAAGAATAATCCTTACCAAATACTTGCAAACCTATATAAAGAAAATATGAAACTTAAAAAATGATTCAACATATATTTCTGGAATGTCTGCCAGGCACTGTATGAGGTATTGAACTGAATGAAAGTAAGCCCGAGGCTGTGAAGGCCCTTGGTGTTTTCTAGGATGGGAAGGCTCAGTATGGTAAGAATGCCATTTCTGCCCAAAAGGAAATCTGATTGGAAATTTCAACAGATATTTCATGGAACTTAAGTTGATTTCCAAAGTTCAGCTAGAAACACAGTCTGAAAGGAAATTTTGAAAAAAGAACAAGGGATGGGCTTGGCTCCTTTAAAACACAGTATGAAGGTAATTAAAACCTTTATTCCCTGCTCTCAGCATGCAGATAGGTGGAGCACTTACAGGAAGAGAACGAAGAGTCCAGAAACAGGTGTGCACGTGTGTGCGTGTGTGTGTGTGGGAACATCATAAATGATAGGGCGGCGTGTTGAATCGGATAACAATAGCAGCTCAGTGGTGGTGGGCCAGTTGGGTATTTCTGTGGGGGAAAAGTTGGAATCATACTGCATTCCACATGTAAAAAATAAATTCCAGATGATATAAAAGACCTTATTACTTTATTTAAAAAAACAAAATAACCTATAAAGGAACTAGGAGGAAAGAGAGTGGGGAGGGAATTCCCAAGCAACCCACAAAACCCAAAAACCATAAAGGAAAGGAGTTACACATTTTACTGTGTCAAAACTAAATATCTTGGTAAAAGACACCATAAACAGTTAAAAGACAAGCAATAGGTGTGTTTTGTAACCTTTATCATGGGCAGCAGATTAAAATCTAGACTAAAGAAATGTTTCAAATCAGTAAAAGACGAACCTAATGGAAAAATAGACAAAGAATTTAGGCGGGAAGAAGTGCAAGCAGTATTCAAATGAAAAAATCTTCAGCCTCAATCAAGAATAAAGAATTACTAATCTAAATAGCTTTCTGTCAGTAGTTTTCAGCCATAAGTTTGGCAAAAATGGAAAGGCTTGATGATACCCAGTGTTGCTGGAAAACAGACACCTTTCTTTTAGGGCAGATTTCCTTGATGGGTATGAAGTTTTCTTTGGGCTGCCCTCCGTTTTGAGGGCTCGGTCCGACAGGAGTACGTACACATGCACAGCCAGGTTGTTGAATTCGTGTCTGTGAACCAGGAGGGCGGGAAGTAAGCTTCACGAGTCAGGTCCCCTTTCACACCTGCCTCAGTTGGAATTAAGACTTTAGAGAGGTTGTTGTAAGAACCTGGGTTCTGCCTGCTTCCATTAAGACTAGCTGAACTGAGGATCCCATCCTGAGCCCAAAATAAACTTCTTCTTTGAAATAAATTTACAGAAAAATAGCAATAAAATAAAAATAGGACAAAAATACTTAGACCCTTTACCCAGATTCACCTTTGTTTGTATTTTACCATATTTGCTTTATCATCTGTGCAGTTTCTCTTTGTCTCTTATCTTCATAAATACATACATACATACACAAAAACTTTTTTTTCTTGAACTCTATGAGGATAAGTTACATGCATCATGGGTGTTACCCCTTAAGTACTTCAATATGCATTTCTTAAAAATAGGGGCATTTTCTTGCTTTTAACCACAGTACAGTTATCAACATCAACAAATCTAGTTGATACAGTACTCTAGTGCCCAGACTCACATTTTGTCTGGACCAGATAATGTCCTTGATAGCACCGCCCCTGAGTACAGGATCCAGTCTTAAGTTGGATGTTGTGTTCAGTTGCTGTTGTCTCTTTACCCTTTAAATCTGGAACAATTACCACAGTCTGCTTTGTTTTTCATGACATTACCGTTTGTTTGTTTGTTTTTAAATAGATCTTTTATTCTGAGTTTGCTGTTTCCTTGAAACGTGGATCAGGTGTACATTGCAGGCTGGAATGCCACCTAGGTGAATATCTGCTGGCTGTCAACATCCAAGGCCCACTGTGGCCATCTGTCCTGCACTGGTGATGTTAATTTGATCACCTAGTCAAGATGCTCTCCAGCTTCTCCTCTTTACACTTCCTGTATTTTTCCTTCCTTGCAACTAATAAGCAGACATTTAGGAGACATCTTGAGACTATGCAGTTATCCTCATCAGAATTTCCCCCTGGATTTTGTTACCTGTTGTCTTTTTCCTGTCTGATCCAGCCTTCACCATATTTAACACATCATTTTTATCCAGAGTTTATAGCTTACTTTAGGGTTCACTCTTGAGGTTGTATATTCTATCAGATAATAATTTTGAAATATTTTGCAAAAGAGACTTCCTAAAAGCCAAAAAAGATGGCTTCCTAAAAGCCAAAAGATTATTCCCTTAGTCGGTAAGAGTTAACTCCCTACAGGATCATGAAAAATGAGTACTCTTAACTTCAGAGACTTGAATAAAAGGATGTCAGTTATTCAGCTAAACTGAAAATGAAAGGAATGATTTTATAATCTTTATTCCCAAAGACATTAAGTGAAAAGACTTAGTTCTGCTAGTTAATTCTGTGTTGACGTGTGTGTGGCTTGGGGTGTGCTGGGCAGATCATCTCTAAGCTAGAAGTGATAGGAGAGCAGTTGAGTGGAGAAATGGTTCTCAGAGACGTAGGTTACTCATCGGAACTAAAATTGTTCTGACTTGTCACTTTGGGAATCATCTTACTGGCTTATTTTTCATTAGAAGTACTAAATTCGGCACCTTCTTCAGGCCAGCTGGACTCTGCTTTGTGGAATCCTGAGCAGAAAGCTGGAGTCTCCGTGGCTTCCAGCAGGGAGCTCTGCCTGGAGGAAGTGTCATTTTCCCCACCTTGCATCGCTCCTGCCTGTTTCCTTGGGAAAACCCTCAAGGAGAAGGTCCGCGAATGATGGCAGTCTCATGCCGAGAAGGACCCCAAGAGTAGATCTGGTAGCATCAGAGAGGACTAGAAAACAGGTTGTGCCTCTTGGGCTGGCTGGAAGGAAGTGACTGCTTTGGAGAGCTGACCAGGGTCTGTGTGGGGTCCTGGGGGCGTTGGGAGATGAAACCTGGCAGTAGGTGCTGAGGGCCCTGGACAGAACAGAATCCAAGACTTTTGTGTTCAGGAAAACAGGGACTAAGGCTAAGTCCCTCTTAGTGGCAGAGGCACTTAAATTGTGTTCTTGGTGGGCAGCTGCCATGAGGAGAGGAGCGGGGGTAGCTCTCAGTAAGTGAGGGGGGTGAAGGGAGGCTGAGCGGAGATGGGACCCTGACCAAGAGGTGGGGTGGGGTGTAGAGAGGACCAGAGCTGGAGGGACCAGTGAGGGTGGAAAGGGGGGCTTATTTGGTCATAGCAGGCAGGAGCATGAGGGAGGAGGGGGAGAGTCCCTGCTGGCTTATATTTTGAGACCGGTGGGCTCAGACATTGGAGAAGATGAGTGTGAGAGTTTAGCAGCCCTCAGTCGGAGAGCTCTGACAGGCTGGAGGGTATTTGTGAGTGGAGCTGGGAGGAGAAGAATCTGAAAAAACATCTTTGGGGTAGATCTGTCCAGGAAAAGAAAAAGAGAAGGGGGACAAGACTGAACTGTAAGGAGAACCTTTTCAGGAACCAGAAAAGAGATACTGAGAGTTAAGATGCTGGTCAGTGGTTAGGAGGTTGAAAGGCTGCTGGGGAGCGACACCCCCCAGTTCTTCCTCCCTCTACCTCTTGCACAGTGAGG
This sequence comes from Giraffa tippelskirchi, assembly GCF_054371585.1. Classification (NCBI taxonomy): domain Eukaryota; kingdom Metazoa; phylum Chordata; class Mammalia; order Artiodactyla; family Giraffidae; genus Giraffa; species Giraffa tippelskirchi. The sequence continues at coordinate 128,701,533 of NC_137281.1, read as the reverse complement.
GCTGCTGGGCAGGATGGAGGACTGGTCAACTTGGGAGCCCCTGCTCTGAGTGGCTCTTTGAAAAGTAAGTTGTTCACTGCAGACCGAAGGGGAGCCCTGCAGTGCCTCTTCCAATTTAATTAATACTTGTAAAGCCCTCAGACCTGAACAGAAGTGTTAGCTATTACTGTTGCTGTGTTCTAGCCGGGAACCATGGTTGTCTTGAAAGAATGAAGGTTGCCTGACCCTGAAAAAAGTGAGTCAGAAGGTACAGGTCTGATGCGGTGCACTGGAGGCTAGTGCTAAGGATTTAGCATTCAAAAGGGCGCAAAGAATTTTAGACCATAAAGTAAAACGACAGGCTCTGCAATTGTTTTTTCTCATGTCTCCTTTACTTTTGCTAACGTCTGTCATTTTTCCCCTAAATCACTATCAATGAAATGCTTCAGTGAACAAGGCCTTGGTCCCTATCTTGGGGACCATAGGGGATAGAGAAGGGCTGCTGGTGTGACTGGTCCCATCCTGTAACTGGCTGCAGGGAAATCCCCCAGGGGTAGTGGGCAGGGTGACTGCCCACCTGAGGGAAATGCAGCCTGGCTCCCCTGAGGCAGGAGCTGGGAAGAGGGCAAAGAGAAGGAGCAGGGGCTGTGTGGAATTTGTTGACAAGCGTTCCACGGTGGCACTGAGGAACCATCACAGGTGATGAGGCCTAGTTTGGAGGTGATGATGTCATTGGGGACCTTTGGGAAATAAAAATAGTTTTCTCTTGAAATATAGTACAGAAATACACACTATTCCAGATGAATATATTCTGAATAGTTGTATCTCATTCAGTGCTATAAATGTGTCCCTAGAAAATTATGTAATGATACCTTAAAATGTGCGCAAGAGCTTGCTGTTGACATAAATCCAAGGAAGCGTTGTTAACATGCATACAACTCTATCATTTAGCCCCTCTGAGTGTTAGGAGTTTAGTAACTGGGGGCTTACATAAGGCAGAGAAAACCTGTACAGTTCTGTTGTTCCACTGATCTACCAGCGTATACCTCAGCTGACTGTTAGAATTCTCTCATTGGAATGCATAGATACAGCAGTTGTTTGAAACAGGAAATCATACGTTGGACAAGCGTGCCTTGTCTCAGTGGATGGGCTTTTTCCACCCAAGGTCTTCACAAGTAGGTTGAGTTGAGGGAAGGTGTCATGTGGTGGTTTTATGCATTACTTGGATGGCCGTCATTATTTAGGTAACTGGATGCGTGCTCAGTCGTGTCCAACTCTTTGCGACTGCCGTGGACTGTAGCCTGCCAGGCCTCTCTGTCCATGGAATTTTCCAAGCAAGAATACTGGGGTGGATTGCCATTTCCTACTCCAGGGGATCCTCCTGACCCAGGGAATGAACCCAAGTCTGCAGGCACAGTCCTTACCACTGAGCCACCTGGGAAGCCCCTTATTTAGGTAAAGAAACACTCAATTCTAGGCCAGCAGAGGGTGCGGTGATGGCTCTGGTCCCCCACGTCCCATCAGGTCTTCTGTCGTGAGAGTGGTGCTTGTCTCATTGTCTGCCCACAGATCAGGACCCTTTGAAGTGCGAGCAGACCTGGAGGAGTCCATGGAATTTGTGGATCCTGGAGTTGCTGGCGAATCAGATGAGAGTGGAGATGAGCACGTAAGTGACGAGGAAACCGACCTGGGCACGGACTGGGAGAACCTGCCAAGCCCCCGGTTCTGTGACATCCCTTCCCAGCCCGTGGAAGTCTCCCAGAGCCAGAGCAGCCAGGCGTCCCCGCCCATCGTGAGCAGCAGTGCTGGTGGGATGATCTCGTCGGCCGCGGCCTCGGTCACCTCCTGGTTTAAAGCTTACACTGGACACCGTTAACGGGCAGTGACCAAGAGGCGCCACTGCAGCCTGGAGAAAGCGCTTCTTCCACTCTCTAGTAAGCGTTAGGTGTTTAGCTAAGATAGTGCCTGGAACAAAAAGAGATTAAGCTGTTGGGTGTTTTTTTTTTTTTTAAGCATGGAGTCTAGCATTTCTTTTGGTCAGCTGGGCAATGGTGGTGACCGACATGCTTATGATAATTAACAGAACAGAGGGGTCAGAGGTCCTTCTCCCAGACCAGTGGTGGTGGAGGAAGGCCCTGTTTGGTCAGTTCTGTTGAGGCAGAAATGCAGGGAGCTCCCTCTGAAGACAGGCCGTGGACCCCACAGACACGGCTGACATGCTGGTCCCTGTGATGCTGAGACTGTTGCTAAACACTTTGTTGCAGAGATTGAATCACAAGGAAGTGATTCTTAATGATTAGGACTTGAAAGATGAAAACTGTTTAATATGAGTTCGTTTTTATGCCATTAATTTCTTGTACAGAGAATCGGCAGGCAATTTGAAACACGTGGTTTCTTTATAATTTGGTCATGTTCGGTTTTTAGGTCAAGGATTTTTGTTTCATTTTAAAAGGGTGGGTTTTTTTGGTTTAGTCTTTTGTTTTTGTTTTTGGAAGGAGAGAGGTAGTTTAAAAATGATTTCACTTGTGCTGCTGCGTTGTGGCCCTTCGGACATTCCTGTTTTCTTTCTCCCCACACACCAAAGAAACCAAGGTCTTTTTTTCTTTAGGACCCATATCCATGAAGAGAAGACATGCTGGCTGCAATACTGTCCTAGAGATTTAAGAACTGTTTTCTTGTGTTTTGAGGGAAATTAAGTTCATTCTTACCTAGACTGAATTCCTGCCACCCACACGGTGTGCATTTTGAAATTGAACTATTTTCTGTAGGTAAAAAAGTAAGTCATTAGGGTTGTTCCCTTATGGAAGCCAAATGCCTGCCTGGGCACAGGTTAAAAGCCACTGAAGTGGCCTCTGGTCATTCTTCCACTGTCTAGTTTCTTTCTGAGGGATTTAGTAAGAGCAGGTTTCTCCAGGGAAAACCCCCCTGCTTGTTTGTTTCCTAGGTCTTTGTTGCTCTAAGGACACTACCTTTGCTCTGAAATGCAGAGCACATCGTTATAGCTAATACTGCTCTTCTCTATCCTGGGAAAGCTCTGATGGAAAGAATTTTCTCTCACCAAGAGATCATTTTCAGCTAGTGTGTCTTGTCCTTCTCTTAGTGACAATCTTATAAGAAAACCGTGGAGAGGCATTATGTACAAAGTATGTAAGTAGTTTTTTATTTTTAATAACTACAAAAAAAATCCTATGTATCAACTACAACTGAAATCCTATGAAAAATTCCTAGCAGGCATTATCACCATATCTTGTTAGTGTGACTGGCATGATAGTACCTCATAAATCACTCGGAGGTTTGTCCCGCCCTAGCTTTTCTTGTTGTAATTATTATAGTTGATACTTTGCCTCCAAATCTGAGGTGCTATATGTAGCTCTTGCTATTTGGTATACTTAGTGTTTGGTAGAGTTTGGGGTAGAATTGCAGAGAAGAATGTTTATTCCTACCCAGGAATCCTGAGTTCCCTGACTTTATGAATTTTCCACTGAGGGAGGAAACAGGCTTTTCCCCTGGTGGGTTCTTATTACAGCCAGTACGGGTTATAAGTGCTGGCCTTCGTGATTGCTGGGTTGCATTGCCCCATCCATGTCTGTAGAGTAGTTCATAGAGGGTGGCTGCGGTAGACTTGAACAAATACCAAATGAACTTAAAATCCCATGAGATGAGAGTTGTCTAGGCATTCAGACCCTCAAAGAGCTTAGTCTTGGAACACTGGGATTTGGGGCTTGGGGGTAGAAAACAACTTTAGCTGAAAAAATGCACAGCAGTCGCGGTTCTTCTCAAGTAATCTTCTTATGAAGAAGATATCACAAACTAGAGTAATTCAACAAAACTTCCATGGATATGGGAAATGTAGGGATTGATAGGGTATGTTTTGTTGTTGTTAATGTCAAATAGAGGCACTTTACTTAGGGTTAAATGATCAAACCTTTAATGGTTTTGAACACCAACATACTGGCTTAACACTGCTGAGATATTTTGGTTTTCATTATTTTGCACTGGATCCACCCTGTAAATATTCTTAAATATACATTTCAACCACTGTTTGTTTTTTCTACTCTCTTTGCTGCTCATTAAAATCTCTCATGGAGGTGCCAGAACCATATGTAAACAGCTTTTTAAAAAATTGAAGCTGGTATTTTTTTTTTTTTCCTAAACAAAGCCATAGAACTTGGTCATGTTTTCCATAGTAAAATGATTTGTTGAAACAAGGTAATACTAGAAAAACTCACAGGCACCACATAGGCTGCTTTAAATGGTCTGTTAAAGACTGGCTTTGTAATGGAGTGTAACAAAGAAAAGTTTTGCACATCTGTAAGTTCAGGGGGAGAACAATGTCAACATCAGGGAGTGGACAGAATTATGTAAGGAGTCGTGCATTGATAATATGGGGAAGAACGTCTGGTGGCATGCTGTTAAAAGAATCTCCTCGAGGTGTCACGTTGCAGGGATTCCCCACTGCTCTGCGACTTCTAAACCAGTTAGAGTCATACAAATAAATGTTTTCTAAACTTTTATTGTATTATTGCAATAAATCTTTTAACAGTACTTTGCAAATATGTATGTCTTCTTCAAGCTCTGATTACTCATTTCTACTGATAATAAATTGAGGGTAGCAAAAATGAGATCTAACTCTGGAGTATTTTATACAAACTATAGGATTCTTTTTTTTTAAGAATTTTTGCCACGTGATGAAAAAATGCCTGTTAATACTTTTTAAAAAAGCATTAGTGGTATTACAGTAATGGCCCATCTTCAGTAAGCTTGAAAGTTGGTTGCATACTTAATCTGAAGATGCATTTTTGTTTGGTAGCTATCATTTGATGCAGATCACCAACAGTGACTTTTGGTGTCTTGCAACAGCCCTTTAAGGAGGGAGGAAGGGAGGGAAGGATGGGGCCTCTGGGTTGCCCATATGGAATCTGCCTAAGATTTCTTCAGAACAAGAGAAAGGGAAATGTTAGAGGTGATCTGTCAAGCAGTGAGAACAGAAGAATCCTTCCCCTCTGTGTTTTGTTCTGCTTTAGTAACTAGTCTCTCCCAGGTGGGTAATCTGTACCTTTCAGGTAAGATTACTGTGGAGAGGGACCACGTGCAAGGTGGATGGGGATACCAAGAGTGATGACCGTGAAACAGCAAGAGCAGCTCATAGAAATGCTGAGGCACTGTTGCCATGGTCATCCTACTCTCTTTTACCTGCAGGAAGAGGCCAGCCAGCAGCAGCAGAACAAGCAGGGAAATGGAAGGAGTCCTGAATAGGGCATGTGCTTCCATGTCAGTCCTTCCACCTCCCTGGATAACAGTTAAAAACATGCTCCCATCTAATGGGTACACACAGATTCCCAGTCCTCAGAGTTAGATCATGATTGATGCAGGAATCAGGTAGAAGCAGATGGAAAGAACTAAGGATAACTTTGTCCTTAGTGGTTGGGAGGTCATAACAGCATGCACTGCTGCTGCTGCTAAGTCACTTCAGTCGTGTCCGACTCTGTGCGACCCCATAGACGGCAGCCCACCAGGCTCCTCCGTCCATGGGATTTTCCAGGCAAGAGTACTGGAGTGGGTTGCCATTGCCTTCTCCAGTGCATTCAAGCGAAAAGCGAAAGTAAAGTTGCTCAGTCGTGTCCTACTCTTAGCGACCCCATGGACTGCAGCCCGCCAGGCTCCTCCGTCCATGGGATTTTCCAGGCAAGAGTACTGGAGTGGGTTGCCATTGCCTTCTCCAACAGCATGCACTAGGAAATTTGAAACCAACTTTTGGGCAAGTTATCTGAACCCCAGCTATGAAATACTCAAGGCCACCAGTAGCACCCCGTTCCAAGGATCTGGTGAGAAAGTACCCCCAGAAAAAGGGTTCACCGTCTGCTTAGAGTTCCAAAGATGAAGTGTTTTTGTTTTTTTAACCAAAAAGGACCAGTGGGACCATCTTTTCTAGAAGAAAAGGGATGATAAAACAGCAAGAGCCGCATCAGTGATTTTTTTGTTGTGTTTTTGTAGGAAGGAATGAGGTAATAGTCTGGTGGAGAGAAAACCTGATGGAGAATTCAGATGGTCCTTGTAAAAAGTGAGAAATAGGCAGGAGGTATCTGACAGCACTAGGTAAGCTGAAAAGTGGGTGGGAGTCAGTAGAGTGGAAGCAGCTCAGTCATGAGGACGTATTAATACCTCCTGGTCCATATCAGCTTGTTCACTATCTCCCCCCTTGGACATGGCTTTTTAGCATTTACTTTATGACTTCAGAAGACACCTGGATTTTGAGGAAAGGGCTCTCCTGCCCTTCCCAGCAACTTACTTCCCTAAATTTAAAACATTATCAGGAAGACATTTGTAGAGCATAAGCAAGTAGATGGCTCTTGATTTTAATAACAGAGGGGCAAGTGGTTTGGAAGGTAGTAGATGGGAGAGACACATCTCCCAACGAAAGGATGATTAATAATGATAGAAAAGGCATATCTTCTGCATCAGTAATGCATTCAGTAATAGTTGCTGTCAGAGTAGGAAGGATCATGTCTAGCACCCTGGACTTGCACCCTAATGGTGCACCTTTTTTCTGGCTTAGGGATACTGGTACTGGCTTACGTTGGAAGTTCTACTGCACTGATGGCCTTGGAGAAAAAGTCTGGGGCCTGGAAAGCTCTTGACCAAGACCTTTAGTGCCCAAAACATATATGCATTAATGTTTTAGAAACACTCACCTATAGCAGTGCTGTCCAGTGTAATATTTATTGTAGGCCCACATATGTGGTTCTAAACTTTCTGGTAGTCTCATTAAAAAGGTAAGAAGAAATAGGTAAAATGTATAATATATTCATCTAATTAGCATGAAAAATATTAACCGGCGTTGGTGGAGTGGGGGGGGGCTGTAGGAGGGTTCATTTGTATTCTTGCCCTGGGCCACAAAAACTGGGGAGGGCTTACCCCTTTATTTACACTTAAACCCTCCTTGAATTCATTCTTTTCTGGGGTGTGTCCACAGTCCTGTTGAGAAGGTATGCAATAAAGAGCCTCAGCAGAGCACACATTGGAAGCCTGAAGGGAGACTACTGACCTGGGAAAAGATGGTGTGAGAGGTCCCAGCTTAGATGCCAGGGCAGCCAGGGCACTGTCTCTGCTTAGGAGAAGAATCAATCCAGGCTGGGGTGGAAAGAGAATTGTTCATGGCAGGCCACACACCCTGCAGCAGAATCGTGCCTGGCTACCCATACAGGAGGCTTGGTGAGGAAGAGCAGAGGTCGTCAATGGCTCTGTCCCAGAAGAGAGTCCTGTCCATCCCTGCCTTCCCACTGGGCTGCAAACATGCAGTTACACACAGACCAGCCGTTTCCCCTCCTTTGCTCTGCATTTTACTGATTGGCAAATAATCGATTTTGAATCTGGTTTTGAATCTTCTATCAACCTCTTCCTACTACTTAATAGACATCTAAAAATACCAGTTAGTAAAGCAGTTTTATTCTCTGATGGCGGTGGTAAGGGAGGTGAACGTAAAGAAGGGAAATAATTAAAATAGCACAAGTGATTCTGCCCGAGTTAGTTAGGAGACGTGATCTGCTCATCACTCAGCAAGCACAAGTCCTCTTACAGGACTTGCACATTTCCCACCACTGTGCCTGGTATGTATCCTTCTCTACTGGTGGGAGATGGACGTGCAGGACTTCATTTCAGCTGTACGCCATTTTCTCCGTAAATGCTGACTTCTGAACCTAATCCCTGCTGGGTTTTGTCATTCCAAAGAGAAAAGCAAAACATTTAAGTAGAGGTTTCTAATTTTAAACTTTTATAGCCTCAAAAGAATCTTAATCCGAAAAGAATTTGAGACAACGGGTCCCAAAACTAGTTTTGTTCTGAGGTCTGTTCTCTACTAAGTAAAGAGGAGATGAGGGGCCTTTGAGAGGGGAAGGTTTCACTTTGCATTTCAGTCAGAGGAGCACCATGTCTCACCAGGGTTGTTGTAGCAGAGGAGATGGGCATCTCTCTGCTCCCACTCCCTTCCCAACTGCCAATTTTAGTGGCTCTGCTCCTTTAAAATTATGTATGTATGTATGTGTTCATCATTCAGTCGTGTGCAACTTTTTGTGACCCCATGGACTAGAGCCTGCCAGGCTTTTCTGTCCATGGAATTCTCCAGGCAAGTCTGGATTGGGTTGCCATTCCCTTCTCCAGGGGATCTTCGCATCCCAGGGATCAAACCCGGGTCTCCTACATTGCAGGCCGATTCTTTACCATCTGAGATACTGAATAACACCAGGTCAAGCAAACCACCTAGAATAGGTGGTGTTACTGCCTAACTGGGTTTTGCTTAAACCAGTTAGATGTATATACACTGGAAGTCCCCCAAGGGTTCATAACCACAGTGATGTTTGCTCTTCCCATGAGGTTATGCAGACACCAACTACGGCCACACACTTCGGTGCATGTCATAGAAGGGACTGCATATTTCTCATGAAGGTCTTTTTGCCAGTCACAGAGATTGCAGCACTGGCTTGTCTGAATCCAAAGCAACACCCGGGATAGAAGCTGTCGGATTCCCTGAGTGCTGGTTGCTGTGCATGGCAGAGAACGCCTTTATGTAAACACAACATGGTACCTGACAGTAAGGGCTAGGTAATACCAGCTCTGGTTACTGGTGCAGTCTATGGTACAGCAGGGTTTTGGCACAGACGGGCTTTAGTCTTTTTGAGGTAGGTTGTGGGAGGTAGGAGAGGAAGAATAGCCAGTCTGCTGAGTAAAGAAGGAATAGAGGCTATTAAAGCAGTAGGGAGAAAAGAAAAATGCCCAGGAAGGCCCACATAATAAAAAATCTGAGGCCAGTTCATAAAGGTTGACAGGGAGGCCCTGACAAGTCCAAGTTAGAAGGGTGGTTGGAGAGAGTCCAGGAAGGGAACTCCGAGATCAAGCTTAACTATCAACTCACAGCCTTCTGCAGTCGGGAAGCCCAAAGGAACCTGCTGCCAGGGAAAACATGACAAAGCCCAGATCATACCAGACACAGCTGACAGTTACCCAGCAAGACTGCAAGGGCAGCCACGGAAGCAACCCTAACCAAGAAAGCTCCCTGGGACCAGCTGTGGCCAGAGGAAAAGATCCTCCCAGGTCCCTTCATCCCTCTTCATGTTTGTCATACTAGGAGGAGTTACAGTAGAGCACAGTCAGAACTGGCCAGCACCCCTCACATCAACATGATGACTAAAGAAGTATAAACATTTTATGGCATGTGCGTGTACTGGGTGTGAGGCACTGAGGGATGGCATGGCCAAGCTGCCCTCCATGAGCCCTGAGTGGAGTTGCAGAGCAAGGTCCAGACACACAAGAGGCAGTAGAGAGGTACTACCAGGCAAACCAGCTGGGCAGGACTGGGTGGGGGCTGCCAAGGAGATGCCTACTGTGCACAGAGTTGTCAGTGTGTCAGGGCAGGGAACCTGCTCAATTGTGAATGAGCCTTCTTCATGGCCATATTAATGCCAGAGTCATTTTGACAAGGCCTGAAAAAAATGTTTTAACTTTGGGCCTTTTGCCCTTTCTGGGTTTTCTTTCAAATGAAGTGAGGGGTGGGAGAGAGCTGCTAGGCCAAGTATTTCAGACCCTCTGAGCAAAGGCTGAAGGGATAAGTTTTCTTTATTTGGGTCCCCACGGGGGCGGAGTTGAGGTGAGCCTAGGGTCCTCATGCCCACATTATTTCCTTATGAATCTAGGATTCTACAGTCAGGCAGGGAGCACTGCAGTGCTGCAGAAGTGAGAAGTGAACTGGTTTCCCAGCTTGGCACTAGGGGGCTCTGAAGCACAGCATCTTTCTTCTAAGGGGAAAAGCTACACTTGTCTAGAAACGAAGACCAGGGAGGAGGTGCCCTCTGACGCCACCTGCCAGAGTTCTTATCATTCACAGACATCCCTGGGAACTGGGTCTTGCATCGGGTTCAAAAGGGGTCATCACTGATTTCTGAGGACCCCAAGAATTGCATGCCAAGATGGGTTGGGCCATCTTGTCTTCGGCCCTATGTCAGTCCAGGCCCTCACACTCACAGCTTTGTGTCCCATATGAAAACCAGATCCAGGATGGCTGACCTGGGAGAAGCATCCTGGGCACATGTAGAACCAAGCGCCAGTAACTGAAAGCTGACACACACGAGGCACTTTCTGCACAGCAAGCTGTATGAAGTCCTGCGAGTGCACATCTCCTTTACTCCTATCACAGCAGGAAGGTGCACTGAGATGGCCGCTTTAGAGCAAATCACAGGGCAGGACAAGTACCGGAAACTCCAGCCTTGGGGATGGAAAGCATTTGCCCTTGCGTTGGCTGGAGCGAGTCACGAGGAAGGACACCAACACCCCGAGGGGAAGTCAGCCTTCACAGCCTCCTCTGGTCCCGTCACAGAAGGGCTCCAGCAGAGCAAGGGGAAGTCAGCCTTCACAGCCTCCTCTGGTCCCGTCACAGAAGGGCTCCAGCAGAGCAAGGGGAAGTCAGCCTTCACAGCCTCCTCTGGTCCGTCACAGAAGGGCTCCAGCAGAGCAAGTCCCGTCACAGAAGGGCTCCAGCAGAGCAAGTCGGAGGTATCATGCTGTGGCTCCTTGTTTAGCATCCAGGAAACACTTCCTAGTTTTAGTTTCCCCTTTTCAGGGAGGAGCAGCTACTGCCTAAGGGTAGGGGCAGAAAGAAGCCGCTCTGTGGCCACACCACCTCCACCACAGGTGAACCTGGCTCCCTCGACTCCAGCCTTGCCCCACTCTGCTTGGCAGTCCTGGCCAAAGCTTTACTCCACCTTCACATCCTTCTCTTGTGGGGCCAGCACAGTCTTTATTCATCATTGCCATCGGCCTCGCCCCCAGAACACTCACCAGTGCTTCCTGACAGCCAGGAGCTGATGCGGCTGCAAGGCTTTGTTGGTGGCTACTCAGTTCAAGCCAACCTAGCTTGCAGGTCCTCCCGCACCTTTCTGGGGCCAGATACTTTCCAGCCCCACCAAGCATTACATGAACACAGGTCTGAATATATCCTCACTGACTTCTGAACAACTAACTCATATGCATAGATAATAATGCCTCATCCAATAGGAAATAAAGACAGTCCTGGGCAGACAAATGCAAAATAAGTGTTAAAGGTTTGTAAAAATGTAAGCTCATACTGTTAAGTGAAGATGGCCTCTTTCCAGTGGTAGAAGAGAATTCTCTCTTCCCCTCCCAACAACTCAATTTTTAAAAAAATTTTTAGGGCTCAGTTTACAGTATCTCTAATATTACCTCAAAAAAGAAAACAAATCTGCAAAACTCAGGTTCCACTTAAGATGCATGTTTTTATTGAAGTTAAAAAAAATTTGTAACCAGACAGAAAGAATAGACAAAAATGCTATAATCTGACTATATAATATTCTCTCATTCTTCGTGAATCACTAAAATATAACAAAGGATTATTCTCTATGCTAATTTTTAAGGTTGTCCAGTTAAACCATTATTTGGTATCCTTTCAACAGGTTAACCTCTTAACTATTTAGAGTTTCTTCTCAGAAACACTCATATATTATACAGAAAACATTCATAGTTTATTTGGGAAACATTCATATTTTATACAGGATGTACAAATTTGAGATGAGACCCCCCCCAACCCAAAAAAACCCAAAACAACCCACACGATTGTAGCTGCAACGCTATCCTAGGTGCATTGTGGTGATTATGTTCAGTTGGCGTCCACTATTTACAACTGGATTTTAATGGTGTTATTTACAGAGGGGCCAAAAGCACTCATCTAAAGTAAAGGCGCTCGGGTTTAATGTGCACTTTCATAGCCCTAGGAAAACACAACCATTATATACACTGTAAACACCACAGGGCATGAAATCCATCTCCAATCACAAACATCAACCTCACAGATCAAGCATACAAGGTCTAAGTAAGGTGCCTGACTTCTCCTTTGTAAGCATTACTTTTCATCCAAGAGTACTGCTATTCTTTTCAAAGGACACTATTCACTTATTTCAAATCTGGGACCAGTGCTCGAAACATTCTTGGAACCCCTTTTCAGGGATTGCCAGCATAGTCTGTGATGAACTCTGCTGAACGTTCTTGATGGTGACAAGTCTTCATCCTCACGGATTTGATTTGGGAAAACAGGCATAGTTATTCACAGCCAGGTGAATCAAACCATGGGATACAACCCTGAATCAAACATGAGGCACCACTATAAAATGGTAAGACCAGTTTTCTTATACAGATCATAAATTCAGAGATTTAAGATGCCTGAGCAGTGGCGGTCCTGATGGATAGCAGAGATTCTCCTGGAGTGATGACTCTGAGAGGCAACACTCACTGAAATGGTGTATCTAGGTGGTGGTCTGCAGTTTTTGAAATCGGTCTGTTGCCTCACACATACATTTTAATACTCCTCTTCAGTTTCAGTCCCTTTTGCTTTCTTATGGATTGCCCGATTAAAGCTATGGCAAGCAGGGACCCAGTGATTGTCATGGAGCCCCAGCTTACAGCCAGGGAAGCCCTTCTGAGACCGGTGGCAACACATCCAGTATCCCGGCCCGTAGGGCAGTGCCTGGCAGTAGGGCTTGGGGTGCCATCGGCACAGGGACACATCCCCTTTCACATATTTTTTCTTGCACTGCTTGCATGGATCCTCTCTGTAGCGTGGATCCCGAACCCAGCGAGAATCTGCTGGCCTGATATTGTAATATTCAATGATAAACTTGAAATAGCAGCAGGTACATTTAAGAGCCACTAAACTCTTAGTAGGAAGCAACCTGAAGATTTTCACCATGATGTGGTGGGGCAGAAAAGCCATATACTGCTGAGGCTCTAAAAGCTGCTGGATTTTAAACCTGGTCTCCAGAAAGTCATGTGACACCTGCTTCTTCCAGCTGGATGCCTCAAGCATTGGTAACGTACTTTCCACAGGAGAGGCCAGTGGGACAAATGAATCAACCGAGACACTTTTTTCCTCAGATGCACCGTCACCTTCAGCAGCCTCTTCAAGCTGACTGACCCTGGAAGACTCTTCTGTTGTGCTTTCATTTGACTGGGAACAGCCTGACTGGTGCTGACCAGATGGCAAAAAAAACAACATCCCTGGAAGTGGGTCTTCACAGGACTCCGAACTGGAAGACTGGTCTTTCTTTACCTTGGACACAGTGATACTAATGCACAAAGATTCTTTTTTGCGCTGATCAGGATTTTGGTTAGCAAGTGGCACAAGCTCTTCACTAATGCCACCAACAGCATCTGTGGGCAATTCAATGGCTTGGGGACAGGTGCGAGGAGGAAAAGGTGGCCCAACAAGTTCCTCTGTCATTTCCACATCGTGCCTGTTGCTGCTTTTCATGGCAGTCTGCTGATCTGGCTCTAATTCTGCACTGTCTGTGTGCAAACTCATGCCTGCCGGCAACGAGGGACAGCCTCGAGGCGCGCTGTCCCAGGCCTGGTCCCCCTGAGGAGAACAACGGTCAGCTCTTAAGGGGCTGCAGCCCACAGATACAGACCCTACAGTTTTCACCTGAGTGTCAGGAACCTCCAAGGTGCCTTTGTCTGCTTTGCTGTCCTCAGCCTGGGTGCCATTCACAAGCAGTACGCGGCCCACATTGCGGCGAAAGCTGTTATTCCTCGAGAGGCTCCCGGGCTCCCGCTGGCTCTGCCGCTTCAGGCACTCGGACTCCAGCCTGGCTACCATGTCGAGGACACGGACGGGCTCGCTCTGTGGTTCACCAACCTCAGGATTTCTCCTTTCTGCAGGTTCTTCACATGCTCCTGGGGCAGACAAAGGCTCGGAGGCTGGGGGTGCACCTCTGGATTGCCCGGAAAACCGCACCACAGCAGGTGCGTTAGTGCAGTTTTTCGCACAACTGGCTAGCAGAGCGCTGGCTCTTTGCTCGAGGAAGGCGACCATCTGTATGACCGATAGAGGCCTCCCGGCATACACGCCGTCCCCGCCGTCACTCACGTAATGCACAGAACAATGCTCAATGCCACATGCAAAAGGCTCAGGCTGGTAGCATCTACTGTTGACCTCCTTCATCCTTTCTAACTGTATCTTGGCTTTTTTAAGATCCCCTGATTTTTTCCTTCTTTTAGTAGCTCTCCCATCAATATCCCAGGAGCTTTTTATTTTCATAGATCCTATTCTATTACTGCACTGGTGGGCTGCAAAGAATGCTATCTTTTCCTTGGTATTTCCCGGTTTCACAACAGCCCAGATATCGAGCGGCCCTTCCCCTTCTTCACCCTGGTGGATTGTTGCAGATGGTGCATTCTTCTTGGTTTTAACATTCAAGCTGCTCTCTTCAGGACTCTTCCCACTCATACTGCACAGAACATTTGGAGAAAGGATTCCAAAAGGCTTTCGAGATGATGCTTTACCAAGAGAGGCTAAAGGAAAGACACTTGATTTCATACAGCTAGCTTTGCATTCTTCATCGCTGATAGCCCGTTGGTGGCTCATAGGAGTTCTCAGAGTTTCCGTGCCAATTTCCAGAGGTTGCCCTTTCTTCTGGAGTTTCCAGTATGGCTTAAGGTGCATAACAGAGGTTCTACAAGAAGGAAATACACATTTGGTTAAGAGTCTGATTTTATTTTTAGAAGAGCTTTTTAAAAAAAATCTTATACTCACATGGTTCTAGCAAGTAATAGAAACATTATCTTTCAGTTCACTAAATCTCTACCAATTCTCATTTCCACTAGTTTTTCATATACAAATCAAGAATAACAAAAGCAAAAGCAACTATTCTCCATGGTTTACATGCTGGAAAATAAATTTCAGACTGAGTGACTAAAGGAATTTCAGACCGGCATTAATTAACATTCTATACATAAAATCAGTACTTTGAAGAAATTTGAACTTACTAAAGACACTTAGTATAAGACACAGTATAGAAGAAACAATAGTATAAAAGAAATCCATCCAAAATCCCTGGTATATTAATGCTTTTCTAAGTCATCATGACTAGCATTTTATTGATTGCAAAACAGTCTATCAGAATTGTTAATATTGCTTTGTAAGCTATTCTTACTGTTGAATATTTTAGACATCTATAACTAACAATCTACCTGTATAAGCTCTTAACTGTCAGATTTTCTGCAAATAAAATACAAAATCCACAATCTTCATTAATTCACTGGTTCAGGAAAAAAGTTCCTGTTTTGTTCCCTGGCCAGGGGTGGAGATGGGAACCATTTTATAAATTACAAAGATATTCAGAGATACATGTTCTAGTCCTTGTCATATCACTAATTAGCTAGACAGGGTGATTTTACCTTGGGTAAGTCACTTCCTCTCCGGGTCTGAGTTGAAATGTTAACTGAAGGGTTGGGATACTAGTCTAGCAAAGCTATGGTTTTTCCAGTAGTCATGTATGGATGTGAGGGTTGGACTCTAAAGAAAGCTGAGTGCTGAAGAATTGATGCTTTTGAACTGTGGTGTTGGAGAAGACTCTTGAGAGTCCCTTGGACTGCAAGGAGATCCAACCACTCCATCCTAAAGGAAATCACTCCTGAATATTCATTGGAAGGACTGATGCTGAAGCTGAAACTCCAATACTATGGCCACCTGATGCGAAGAACTGACTCATTGGAAAAGACCCTGATGCTGGGAAAGATTGAAGGCAGGAGGAGAAGGGGACGGATGAGATGGTTGGATGGCATCACCGACTCAATGGACGTTGAGTTTGAGTAAGCTCCAGGAGTTGGTGATGGACAGGGAGGCCTGGTGTGCTGCAGTCCATGGGGTCACAAAGAGTCGCACAGCACTAAGTGACTGAACTGAACTGCGATACTAGATTATTTAATGATTTTTGTTAGTTTGTATGTCAAGATATCCCACTGCTACACAGAACACCTTGGATTGAGAAAAACAAGTCTTGTCAGGATGCCTGCTGCTGCTGCTGCTGCTAAGTCGCTTCAGTCGTGTCCGACTCTGTGCGACCCCATAGACAGCAGCCCACCAGGCTCCGCCGTCCCTGGGATTCTCCAGGCAAGAATACTGGAGTGGGTTGCCATTTCCTTCTCCAGTACATGAAAGGGAAAAGTGAAAGTGAAGTCGCTCAGTCGTGTCTGACTCTTGGCGACCCCATGGACTGTAGCCTACCAGGCTCCTCTGTCCATGGGATTTTCCAGGCAAGAGTACTGGAGTGGGGTGCCATTGCCTTCTCCTCGGGATGCCTGGTCTCCCATAAAATAAACCTACAGCCCAAAATGAATACCTGCAGTCACAGATTGGTGGGAGTGAAGCAAGGGCTTTCACAGGTCTAAGCATGTGGGCTCTCAACCCACTCTTGTTCCTAGGGATACAGTCTAAGACACACACATGGGGTAGCCCGTCACATCCCTGTCTCATTTGCTCTGTAGCAGTTACCCAGGGCCAGCCTGCAGTTACACTGGGGCAGCCTGCATGGTCATTGCTTTCAGATAGCAGTTTTATCCATCAAGAATGAAAGTTGATTATCCAGAACAAATTTACCTTTCATTTCAAATTTAATTCCTCGAGTCCAGTCTCAGCTAAAAGAAGAAATATGGATATGAATATCTTCCAGCTAGGTAAACAGAAATCTTACTTTTAAGGCGCACAAAGTAAAGATACCCCTGAAATAGATCAGATTGATTTGTTTCTGATCTTTGACAATTACAGCCTACATCTGTTGAGATCACCTCCTTGTGTGCACTGAAGCACTTTTAACAGCTTTATATTTTATAGAATACAGAATATTTATATTCTATAAGTCAGTTTTACAAGGAGTTACCCAGAATTCCTCAAGAAGATAAATATATATATGAATAAAATAAATGAAT
Organism: Giraffa tippelskirchi; assembly: GCF_054371585.1. Classification (NCBI taxonomy): domain Eukaryota; kingdom Metazoa; phylum Chordata; class Mammalia; order Artiodactyla; family Giraffidae; genus Giraffa; species Giraffa tippelskirchi. Next base: position 128,684,790 of record NC_137281.1, on the reverse strand, counting down.
ATAAGAGGCCTCTCATATTCCTAGTGCCCTCTCTGTGTCAACAATTTCCTGGTTTTTCATCTCTTCAATCCCTTCCATGCAAAATGTAAGAAATTGAGGTGTTGAAAAATCCAATTAATTCGCACATAATGATCTCATTACAGAATGCCTGTGAATAAATTTAAACTTCAGCAATGTGTGTGCCATTCTGCACTGCACGTTATGTTCTCTTCGCCTTCCTCCCCCACACACTATTTTAGGTGCTATTACTGATAGACAGCGACATTTGGAAGAAACTAATGTGATTACAGAAGGTTTTTGTTTGTGTATATTAACCTGCAAAGTCAGCTCAACTAACACATTATTAATAGAGAAGGTTTTAGTAGGATTAAAGTAGGAGATGATCCCACCGAACAGGAGTGAGGAAAGGTCCAACAGTGAAGGAAAAAAGCCAGTAAGGTCATTCAGTACAACCAGGGTAAGTGCTGAAGAGTAAGTGGTGATTCTGTGGGACCCCTGAAGGAAGCAGAACCTTTAGGCGCAGGCTGGAGTCCTCCACTGGTTGAAGGATGGCTGAGGTATTAACCGCTTGCCCTTCCTTTGCTGGGCTTGAAGGCCCTGAGACAGTAAAATGCTGGCACGACTCAGAGAAACTTGCAAAAATTGAGAGTTTGGGTTGAAGCACGAGGATGATAGAGGGCATCTACTGCAAAAATCCGTAAAATAAAAATTTTACATCTCTGAGAGATTACATCAGACAGTGGTGCTTTGCCCACCCCCCACCCCATCTCACCTTCTTAAATGCAGACAGGCACTGCAGAAAGCTCCAGTCAGATTTCCATGGTTGCCAATCTCTTCACACAACTGTATTTTAAAAGTTCACCACAATAAACTCCTGATTCCTTGCAATTAAATAAAATGTGGGTTATTGCACCTACCCACACATGAGTGTTTGTTAGATGCTCAGAAATATCCTTGAAAAAAAATTAAGATCTCTATGCCGCTGAATCAGAATTTCTGGGACTGGGCCAAGAATCTGTTTTTAACCTTAGATTTAATTTGAAAGAGAATTTAAAGGTCAGTCATGTGTTAGATCTGAGAGTGTCAGTGGGGTTCTGGTTTGGGCTGGAGGCTGGGCTACTGACAGGTGTGAGGTGGAACTGCCCAACACCCTTCAGTCCACACTGAAGTATCTACTCTGACAGATGGGTAAAGACACCCATCTTCTTACTTTATATTCTCTTTAAAACACACACAAAAGTCAATGGCCATTTTATTGCCAATTTCTGTCCAATTCCAACTCCTCAGTTTCTTTGCACTGCTTTCCCAGCTCTCTTCTTCTCCAGCCTTTAAACACTGATGTATTCCTCAGAGTTCTTTCTCTAGACCATTATTACTCTTAAGCTATATATCTAAGTGACCTCACAGTTTTAATGACCAGACTCATGACGCTCCAGTGGTATGCTCTCTTCAAGCTTCATATGCTATGACATGCCTAACAGACATACTCACCTGGATGTCAAAAAGAATCTCAAAAATCAAAATGACTACTTAATGACAGCACCAAGTACCTAGTCAACCACACCAGAAAAGTTGAAATCACTTCGATTCCTCCTCCCATCCCATCACCAAGTCACTAAAAATGGCTTCCTTTTCTTGCTCATCCCTTGTACAACTGCCCTAGTTTTAGCTGCCATATTTTCTCTCTACAATGCTGTTAGCTAAAAGCCTAACCCCTTGCATCAATGAGATGCAAGGTCATGGAGCCCACTGCTGCCTTGCCCTTTCATAATTCAAACTTTGGAAGCTTGTTCACAGACCATTAACAGAGGACCACAAAGATGAAAGCCAAACTAATCACCTAAGATACAAATTTTAAGGAAAGCAGAGCCATAGAACTAACGAAACAGCTTCAAACTTTTTTCATACTAACTGCCACCCATTTCTTTCTATCCATTTATTATCCAAAAATTATTAATAAACACTCTGGGCTGGAATTTAGTGGTGAAATTATGAATAAGACACGGTTACTGCCCTTGGTTGGTTTAGTCACTAAGTCATGTCCGACTCTTGCAACCCCATGGACTGGGGCCTGCCGGGCTCCTCTGCCCGTGGGATTCTCCAGGCAAGAATACTGGAGTGGATTGCCATTTCCTTCTCCAGGGGATCTTCCTGACCCAGGGATCAAACCCAGGTTTAAGGAGACAGTAAAATCAAATAGGCAATTACAATATAGAGTGTGATATGTGTTATAAGGGACAGTACAGGTGCTGTGAGAGTCCATGAGGGAAGAAGGTAGAGGGAGAGGACAGAGAAGGAAGGAGTGTGTGAAAGGAGGAGAGGGAATATCAGCACCAAGTTTAGTCTCAAGGGTACAGAAACGGGTCAGAAAAGCTGTGAAGGAAGATAAAGTCCTAAGAGTTCAAAAGTTAGATGATGCTTTTGGGGAAACTGAGGTAGGTGAGAAATAATCAGCATCCCAGCTAAGGTGGAGAGACAGAAGGAAATAGATTAGAAACGAAAAATAGGCACGATTTTATTTAGTGACTGATTATAAATGGAGGTTGACGGAGGGAGTCAAGGATGGCTCCTCATGGCTATAGCAACCTGATAAAGAGTGGCACCTTTTAGTGAGACAGTGACAAAAGCAGGTGAGCTGTTAGTATGGAGCAGGGGAAGAGGTAAGTTCAGTTTTAAGAAATGCTGCGTCCAAGTCTGGCCAAGAGAAACAAGTGGAAAAGAACAAGACAGTTGCGACAGAAACTCAATGAGGATAAAGTTTTCTGGACAGAGATTATGATGTCTTTTCCCAGAATTTTCACAAGTATATACTGCATATATTACTATTATAATCAGAAAAAATGCACATAAAAGTAAAGAGCAATCACACATCCTACAGCAAGGCCATATAAAGAATTCTTTCCAGGGGACTTCCCTGGCTGTCCAGTGGCTACAACTGTGTTCTTACTTCTGAGGGCTGGGGTTCAATCCCTGGTCAGGGAACTAAAATCCAACAGGCTGAGCTGTGCAGCAGGAAAAAAAAAAGAGTCCAGTTAGTGATGGAGACACCCTGGTGCTCTGCTGTGAGGAACTGCAGCAGATGAGCAGAGGAGAGTCAGAAATTCATGGAATGAATGACAGGTGAAAAAGTGAATGTTTGCAACTCTCTCATGAAGTCTGGCTATAAATGATCTTTTTACATAACTGTTACCTTAAGTCCTTTCCAGGAATAAAGTGAAATATCACAATGAATCAATTAAAACTTGAACAACTTTCCTCCTCCAGTAAAGGCCAAAATCTCACTTTCAAGTAATTCCAGTATTCTTTATCAATTCAATTTCTGATGTCAGCTCAAAAAAGCTGGAAAAAACTCGTAACTCAAACATACTGTACAATCTGAAAATGAAGCCATGGAAGAGAATTTAACTTTGCTTAGGGGGATAAAAAAAAAACCCTAGACAAATGTTAGAGTCTAAAGAATCACACTAACTCTAGTCTACAGAGAAGCGAACTTGATCAATGAGGAAATCAAATGGCAATATGGAAGGAGAATGAGGAAAAGAATGAGATTTCTCTTAGTGCTAACAGACTTAATGCTGAAAGGAAGCCTGACATCAAAGGCCTGTTTTCTAACTTGTCCCTCTTGGTCTGTGGCCTTGCCTACCTAAACAGGTTGGAATATAAGGCGTTTCCTGTTTCTTTCTACTTTATTACGGTTTTAGGAATGCTAATTCCAAAGAGGAGTCATTTATCAGTATAACAGGAGCTACTCTTTATTTACAAAGACTAGAGGAATAAAAAAGTATTTTTTCCTTTAGTGGATGAAAAAAAGTAGAGAGTAAATAAATCACTGTGTCTTTAAAAATGTAAATGCTTCCAGGAACATCTTATTATGATGGCCTTCTTCACTGGACCATTACAGAAAGGATTAGCAGCTTCAGCAAAGTACTAAAATCACTTTTGAAGCCCCACTGGTAGATAGTAGCAGAATTAAAATCAGAATTAGATAAATCTCTTGGATCTATACTTTCTTTGCTACAAAAATGAAAAATTAAAATCCTAGGTTCAATTATGACACAAAATTAAATACTCTGACAGCATCTATTCAAAGAGCTTCTATCTTTCAAATTGGGGTCAGTTTTTCTTAAGTGCCACATAAAACTTCTACTCAGAACTGTGATGATTTAAGCAGATGTGTCATAAGAAGCAACACTAATCTACAAGTATGTAGAACTGCTTCTATGGCTATTAAAGCAGAAAAAAATGCCAAGATCAGGAGGGTGTCAATACAGTCAGAGACATAAAAAAAGACTCCCATTAACCTCTAAGCATTGACAGAATGCATCCAACTCTCAGTGTATCTTAACAACAAAACAGAACAAACTCTAAGCCAGAAAAGACCATATTTCTCAAACTGAGCTCCAGAATATTTGGGACTGGCTTTTTTTCAGGAAGGTGTTCACTCCTTTTTTAAAAGTAATACTGTCTAGAGTCATTTCATGGGAAGTTTGAACTTCTCCTCGGAAGGACTGGATGGTTACTAGTGTATAATTTAATGGAAAAATCCTTTATTTTCCTTTATTGTCTTTTAATATTATACTTATTTTTCCTATTTCCAATATTTCTTTCAAAAAACAAAGGAAGACTTCTATTCTTTTACACAGAAAATTGTTGCTTCTCTGAATGTGCTGGTGCTTTTTTAAAACTTTGAAACCAATCATTCTTCCATACATATTTTATATGAATTTATATTTTTAAGGCAGTAGCAATTTTTTACATCATTTGCACATGCAGTATATTCAAAGAAACAATCAGAGCTTTAACATGTGTCCTATTTGATTAAAATGTAACTTGGACATAGGATGTCATATTCTTTAGGGAATAAATGTTAGAGAGTCTAAGGCCAGTCATGAACACAGTTTAAAAACCCATTATGTGCCAAATAACATTTCATAGGAAAATAAATCAGAACAGCAACTAATTCTCAAGTGTAACTGCAGCACCCACACTGTGCTTGTCTGCCAGTGTACTCATACCACTCCATCTTGAGCCTCAATCTTGAGCCAAGCAACCTAACAGCCCACTGGGCACAAGTTGGCCCATTAACTATTATAAACAACTAAATTTTATTTTTAATTTTTATTTTATTTATTATTATTTTTTTTTTTACATTTGCCAAAGTTTGGGTTGTTTGGTCTTTATTTAAACCCTGTGTATTATTCAGGGTCCTAGGAGGAAACAGAACTCATTGCAGATGGTTTGAATGAAGAGATTTTATGAAGAGCTATCTACAGATATATGAGCAGGATTAAGGAAACAAACCAGAGAACAAAAATATCCAGAGACTGGCAATGTTGAAAGCCATTATTATCCCTAAGGCAGAGAGACAAGGAGGAAATGGAGGTACCAGAGCCAATGAGAGCTGAAGACGGAGAAGGGGCCACCCGGTGGGAGTCATGGAAGGGGTGAACCATTTGCTGCCTCTCTGATACCCTAGTACCAAATCCACCTGCAGCCAATCAGCAAAGGGCCCCAGGGATTGAGTCCATAGGGGTCTATTTTTAATTTTTATTAAAGTACAGCTGATCTACAAGGTTGCTTTAGTTTCTACTGTACAGCAAAGTATACCAGTTATACATATACATGTATCTCTTTTTTAGGTTCTTTTCCCATATAGGTCATTATAGAGTATTAAGAAAAGGTTCCTTGTGTTATACAGTAGGTCCTTATTAGTTACCTATTTCTATATACTAAACCACTAAATTTAAAAATGGTTTATCCCTCAGGCAGGGGGGAAAAGGTAAAAATTCAGGATAACAAATATTAAAGCATTAAGCAAAATAGTTTGCTTCCATTATCAATGAAGATAAATGAGCTGACAAGCTAAGATTCTTGTCAGCAATCCTGGGTGGAGGTGGAAGCAGGGAGAGGATTACTTGACCTACAGTGTTTATCAAAGAAAGAAGCCTAAATCTCAGTCCTGCCCAGCTGTTTAGTAATTCTTCTACCACATCCCTGTATCATTTGTTGAATCAAGACTTGCAGTAGCAGTCTTCACTGGGTGGTCAAGGTGTTAAAAATTACCATGTGTAAAGAAATGAAGTTTATGATCAATAGAAAACAGAGAAAGTTGCTTTGTGGCCGTTATTGGAGCTTAACGCAGCAGGTTTAAATACTGAAGTGAAAAATGAGTATTTTTCCAAGGGGAAACGTGAGAAATCTACACTACAGAAAGCCAGTCATTAGGCACTGAGGAGACCAAATTGTTGTGTTACAACAAAAATCACATACTGGGTTTTATGTAGTTGTATATATAACACATCTCGTATAAAACTTTTGAGTACACAAAGTAATCATGTTTACATTTAGCGATCTTCCAAAGGCCTGGAAGTAGCTAATGATCAACCAAACAGTATCAGAGTAACTTTTAATCCTACTAGCCAACACTAAAGGTGGGCAGAGGGGAGAAGAGAAAAAAATATATTATTACAGAAAATCTAAACTAAGGAAACACCTATGGCAATTCAGCACAAAATCTTACCCCAGTGGCTCAACAGTAAAGAATCCACCTGCAACACAGGAGCCGCTGTTTCGATCCCTGGGCTGGGAAGATCCCCCAGAGGAGGGCATGGGAACCCACTCCAGTATTCTTGCCTGGAGAATCCCGTGGACAGAGAAGCCTGGTGGGCTACAGTCCATAGGGTCACAAAGAGTTGGATATGACTGAAGCAACTGAGCACACACAAAACCAAGAAAACCTACTGCAATTCAGCACAAAATCTTAACAAGAGAAAAGACCAATAGGCAGAAATCACTAAGCAGGTCTTGTTTAGTGAAAGAAGCTCCATTATTTTCTATCTACCAAAGTCAGCCAGCAAAAATAACATTGTGCTGTGAAATTTTTAAACCTGGCTACTCTATGCAAAGGTACTTTCTTTGACCTTCCTCAAAAAGCAGCTTTGGACCTGTTCAGACAACTGGGCAAAGGATAAGTTTATATAGAATTCAACCTAGGGAACTCTATGGATATAATTTCACCAAGATGTAAGCTCCCAAGGACAAGGACCCTTGTCTACCTGGTATACCACTATTGCCCTAGAATTTTACTCAAAAAATGTTTGTTGAATTTGAATGAATGATGTATTTTACATTATATAGACTGAATCTGGAAACCAGAGTGAGAATGTAACATCTGTCCCTACTGCACAAGCACCTCAACTGGATGGCTATAGCCTGTTGGATTCAACAAGGTATTAGGGGGCAAGAAGAATGTGTGGCAAGTGTCCCAGAAAACAAACTGCTATTTGTTAAAACGATTTATTATACTATTATTTTCTAAAGAGTTACCTAAAAATTAACTTACTATTGAAAAAAATCAGTTTTTTTCCCACTGCAGATATATATGAAGAATAAATTCAATCACACTTATCAGCTATGATCAGAAAGAGAATTCAGCTCACCTGAGGAGCACTGAGCTTAACAAGATGTGAAGACAGTAAAGAAGAAAGTCAGTAAGAATGTATTAGAGGAAATGTATTAGTTATCTAATGTACTAGTTATTTGGTCACTTTTAGACTCACTGAAGAAAATCTCTCCTATTAACCCCACCACAGATACTTTCATGAACTTCTTTGTGAGCTACTCAGACCACTAGGCCTTAGATCAATCCTTCTCCAGTTCACCAGTTTCAGCTGCTTGCTTTAAATGAAATATGAAAGACGTGACTGGGTTTTTCTAAACAAATTAATTCTTTCCATAAACAAACAAAAATACTCATATAATACATATTAATATGAATATCTGGAAGGTCATCAAAGATATCAAGTGGGCCCCACAACCCAGTGAATAATACTCAAATGTAAAAATGCAGGTTAAGAAATAGGACTTACTGTAAACTACAAAACTCAACAAAATCAGATCACCTTCCAAGCCTCCCTTCTACAATTTTACCAAAAAAAAAAATGCACAATTTTGAAACCAAGGTCTTCAGTAAGCAATCCCACAGTTAACTACACTAAGCAGACATATTTTTGACCCAAAAATGATTTTTTAATCAATATTTTTTGCCTAGAAACGATTTTTTTAAAAATTAATTGCATAAGCTCATTAAAAGAAATGACTTACATAGCAAATAAGACTTTTAAAACAGCAATTAATAATATACAAGTAGGCAAGTACACACTAATTACAAGGCATATTTATCCCTAATAATTATTTCTTGCTAGGAAATAACCACCAGTAAGCAATCTAAGACAATTTCATAACTGGATGAACTAGGTGGGTCTGAAGTCATCCTGAAGTAATCAGCTACCCTACACAGCATATAGAACATCTCAACACCAAATCATGTACTATATTTTAATCACTGCTACAAAGTCAGAGAAAGAGAATATTAATTCAGAATAAAATACTTAATTCATTAAATGCGTTAAGTAAAATTTTATTTCCTGACAGGTTTTGATTCAAAATAAACAGAAGGAATGATAGATATCACCATTTTCCAAATTTTACTGAATTAATGTATCTAGGCAACGATCATCAGTAGCTGCTAACATCACGAAACTGAAACACAACCAGACATTACATACTCCTGATGGGGGAAAAAAGACACTTAAAAAAAATTCAGTTCTATTCTGGCCAATCCTTTGGAGCTAATCTCAGAGGAAATACAGGAGACAGAAAACATTAATATATATGTGTGCATGTATGTATGTAATTTTAAGTCCTCATCCCTTAGATATACATCCTAAAATCTTTTAAGCTTAAATGATACGTTTTCAAAACAACATGGGGGAAGGAATTCCCTGGTGGTCTGGTGGTTAAGACTTTGACTTCCAATGAATGGGGTGCGGAGCCAAAAACAAAAACAAAATACAAACACAGAAGCAATATTATGACAAATTCAATAAAGACTTTTAAAATGGTCCACATCAAAAAAAAAAAACAAAACGGGGAGAAGTGGTTCAGAGTACAGATCAAGCAAGATTGGCAAGTAGACGACAAATTATTGAAGCTAAGCAATAGCAAAGTGGGGCTTATCATTCTATTATTTCTGTATTTGTTCAGTTCAGTCACTCAGTCATGTCTGACTCTTTGCAACCCCGTACACTGCAGCACGCCAGGCTTCCCTGTCCATCACTAACTCCCGAAGCTTGCTCAAACTCATGTCCATTGAGTCGGTGATGCCATCCAACCATCTCTGTATTTGTTACCTAACTAAATTTTCTCAGAATTACTGGTTTTTTAAAAGGAGAAATAAATAAATGGAAGCATCTGAAAACGATGGATGGATGAGTCCAGAAATGTCCATTATGCACACACAGTTGGAACTGCATACCCTCTGATTTAGAGGGAGAAAACTAGAATTCACAGGTTCCCTGTTAGGGCAGCTCTGCAGGGATTGTTAAGTCCATCCCCGCTGAGCCCCAGGCTGTTTGATGCAATACTCCTTCCTGGTTCAGACCCAGGGCACCAACCAACAGAAGTTCTTCACACCCTTTACTGAAAACTGAACAGGAAATAAACCATAAGGCACAAAAAAGGTAAGAAAAGGGAGACAAACACACAGGCAGTCAAATAAAAAAGAACTGAAAGACAACAGTGGTCAAGACCAATCAACTCATTTCTCAAACAAATATGGCTTTCAGTCCCTCATTCTGTAACCTAAATGTGCAGCTTAATACCTGAATCTGCCTTGCAAAAAATGCTCTTAACTTTCACAACTTGAAAGAAAAATATAAACATTTAAATAAATACATATGAAATTTTGCTATTTAAAGATATCTTATTGCAAATTCTTTTCTAACAGTCACCCCCCACATTCACTCATGGGGAAGGGGCAAATTATAGTATTAATACTAAAATATTAATATTAATAATGTAACCATTGATATTTACTGAGTACTTAAGCTGTACACTATGGAGTTTGATTATGTATGTATATGTATTAATTTCATCTTCAGGACAATTTTATGAGATACATAAAATTACTATTATTATTTATTATTCCCATTTCACAAATGTGAAAGCTAACCATGTGGAAGCTGACCAACCAAGTATAACAAATACTAAGTGTTAGGTCATTTTTTTGGGGGGCTTTGCCACGTGGCATGTGAGGATCTTAGTTCTCTGACCAGGGATCAAACCTGTGCCCTCTGCAGCAGAAGCACAGAGCCCTAACCACTGGACTGCCAGGGAATTCCTGCTGGGTCATTTTTAAAATGTGCTTCATAATATTTTATATGAGGCCATGTATGTGTATATACACACATATTTATATAACAATTAGTAAAACAATCAAATGATTTGTCTACAAGTCACTAAATGGTCTGTACTGCTGCTGCTACTGCTGCTAAGTCGCTTCAGTCGTGTCCGAAGCGCTTCAGTCGCTTCAGTCCTGTGCGACCCCATAGATGGCAGCCCACCAGGCTCCCCCGTCCCTGGGATTCTCCAGGCAAGAACACTGGAGTGGGTTGCCATTTCCTTCTCCAGTGCATGAAAGAGAAAAGTAAAAGTGAAGTCGCTCAGTCGTGTCCGACTCTTCTCGACCCCATGGACTGCAGCCTACCAGGCTCCTCCGTCCATGGGATTTTCCAGGCAAGAGTACTGGAGTGGGTTGCCATTTCCTTCTCCATGAGGTTCCTAATTACAAGTACAGTATATTTACAACTGTCACAGACCACAGTCACTTTAAGTTCATTTTAATAGAAATGTTTCTCTTGCCCAGGAAATAATCAAAGACCCAAAGATAACTGAACATACACAGATCCAAGCTGAACAAAAAGCCAAAGAAAAAGCATTACATACCATCAACTCCTTAAGAGTATATCCCTGTCTGAAATTTTATAAATTTCTCATTGGGTCAAGTACAGATCACTTTACACAAAGGAATTCCAAGAAAAATGCCAGAATTATTCTACAATAGCATCCTCGTCTCCCACATCTTCATCAATCTGGACTCCATCTACAGGGGAAATAATGTTAAGGAACTCCTCTGAATGAAAACACCTGCCCTTCAGGGTTGTACCATATCATTAATGGATCCATCTAACTTGCTAGGTGGGACACCCAGTTTGACAAGGCAACCTCCCCACTCAGGGGACTATTTCATAATCTCAGAAATAAGCCCCAAATTCCACCTTACCTCCCACAAGAAAAGCTGTACATCTTCTCAGTCATCTAAGGTTGAAAACTCAGCACAGTGGTTCTCAAATTTCTTGGAACCTGGATCCTTTTCAGAACTGAGAAAAGGTCTGAGTTCTCTGCCCCAGAAAAATGCCAGAATATCCACAAAAACAATTTTGGACAGAATTTTGGGGATATCTCAGGACTTATGATTAAATAGTTGCTGCTTTGGTTCCTCCTCTTCCCTTCACCTTCACAGTAGCCATCTGACCTTTCTTCCCCATCTGCCAAATATCTTTATCACTCTTTATCCATAGGAACTACTGAAACCGAACTGGGTCCCTCCCTGCCTAGGTCTCATCCACAGCTCCACCCCTACCCATCAATGGTTACTATAAGCCTTGTTTGAATTCTCAGAATACTCTCTTGGGACACTTACCATGTCTACCTTGTCTTCATCTCCTCTACTACACTGTAAGCTCCTGAAAGGTAAGAATAATCTTACTCCTTTCTGTATCTCTTATAGAGCATGCAGCAAAGTGCCCTGCACATGGCAAGCATTTTCACAAGCATGAATGTCAAGCCTGAGGACTTAAAAAGAACACAGCCAATCAGCATAACCTCTTAACTGGAACATTAAGAGTGTCTGACTAATCAATGCAGCCCAGGAAGTTGATGCAACTAAGCAGCTCCACCCATCATTTCCTGATCTAGCACCCTGCTCTCTCACAGATGGGAGGTATGTGAGATGGAGACTCAGTCCGCTCTCCAGCCCATGGTCAGTTTTCGGCAAAACAAAAAGTAGTCGGGCTTGAGCAGCAGCATTTTTCCAGCACTCTAGTTACCTAAAACATTCCTATGCAGTATCAGCTTTTAAAGAAAATCCTGTTCACCAGCCATGCACAAACACACATTTCCACATACTGTCACTTTAGCTACAATAAAAACTTGCATGTCACTAAGAACCTCCAGGACAGAACAATCTAGATATGAAGGCATTCAGCTATGAGTTAGGCAACGTCCTTCTCCTTTTCAAAGCCCCAACCACATCCTTTAAATACTAAAATATATAGATTCTAAGTTTCAATAAGAAACACTGTGAAGTCTTCACATGATTCTTTAGGATATTAAACACAGCTGTCTAAGGTCATGTTTACATAGATTAAAAAAAAAAAACCAAACAACATCAGTGTTAACAAAACTGATGATAAACAGGCTCCTGCACATCCAAACTAGAACGATGACACAAAGGAATTTTTAAAACTTCCATCTTTAGGGTATATAAAAGCATAAACTATGTCCTATTATAATGTTTTGGTTATTTCTGTATAAGTTATGTATATAATATATATATATATATAAATTACACAGAAATATATATAACTTACACTAAAAAAAATCATAATGCTTTAATTACTTCAATAGAAAGCCCTAACTTCCCTGGTTCTAAATTAGTTATATAAAGTATGCAGAGTTCACACCCAGAACCATGAGGTAGGTGAGGTACTTCAATTATTAACAAAGCAAACCACAAAGGAAAACCTGATCAGATTTCAGTGCTAGGTTAAATAGATGCAAAACTATAGATACCAAACAGCAAAGCCAAACAAAACTCTCTCCCCTAAATCTTTATTAACAAGCTTATTCCTCTGTATTACTGCCCAATCTTATATACAAGATTATTAGTACAATAACATAACAGTAATCCTAATTCACAAACTACTAGAATTTGTGACTCATGGATATAATTCTTGTTTTCCATCCTCAAAGGAGGATCCTACTTGCTAGGCAAGATGGCCCTGTAGCTAACAAACCAGTCCACTGGAAAAAGAAAACAAACATCTTTCCTATACATAACAGCACCTGAGCTGCAAGGAATGTTTTGTATCTACAAAGCACTTTCATAAACATCTCACTTAGCCCTCTTTCTGTTCCTCAGCTTATTTGCATGTTGGGGCCTTTGTGCCAGCTGCTCCTTCTTTCTCGCCAATCTCTGCATGCCCACCTATCCCCTTGAGGTCCTCATGTCACCACAAACTTCATATTCCTCAGTGTTTTTGTAGTTCACAGCCTGCAACCACTGTGCCGAAAAGGAGATAAAAGCCCAGAAACTGAAACCTGCTCAAGATCACAGTAGTGATGTAGTCATTACGTCAGAGGTCAACGTCTTCTGATATGCTAAAAATTGAAAACACAGTATTTTAAGTTATAAAAGATTTAAATAAATAAAGAGGCTCACCAAGTTCTCTTTATGAAAACATTCTTCAATATGTTTTACTTCAGGAACTGACACTCAGTCCCATCTTGTATTAAACACTTCCCTCCCAGTTTTAAGACAATCTAAAAAAGCTCTGTATCCAAAACATCTTCTACAGTGATTAGCAAAGAACTAAAAATTTCCCAGGGGCAAACCAAAAGCTAACATGCATCACCTGGGAGAGGTGATAGTGCTAAGCCCAGGTTCGAATATAAATAGACACTTCGGTGGTGGTGGTTTAGTCGATAAGTCGTGTGCAACTCTTGCGACCCCATGGACTGTAGCCTGCCAAACTCCTCTGTCCATGGGATTCTCCAGGTAAGAATACTGGAGTGGGTTGCCATTTCCTTCTCCAGGGGATATTCTCCACCCAGGGATCGAACCCGGGTCTCCTGCATTGCAGGCAGGCTCTTTACTGACTGAGCTACAAGGGAAGATAGCAGACTCTTTACATAAAAAGTCAACACTTCTTTTTCTTTAAAAAAAAAAAAAAAACCCCTATTCAGTGTTGCACACAACAATCTCCTCATGGAGAGTAACATTCACTATAATTCTCACTTTTACTGAGCAGAATGTTTATGTGAGAAAAATATTAAAACACTAATGCATGATTCGGAGAAGGCAATGGCAACCCACTCCACTACTCTTGCCTGGAAAATCCCATGGACGGAGGAGCCTGGTAGGCTGCAGTCCATGGGGTCGCGAAGAATCAGACACGACTGAGTGACTTCACTTTCACTTTTCCCTTTCATGCACTGGAGAAGGAAATGGCAACCCACTCCAGTGTTCTTGCCTGGAGAATCCCAGGGACAGCGGAGCCTTATGGACTACAGTCTATGAGGTTGCAGAGTCAGACACGACTGAAGCGACTTAGCAGCAGCAACAGCAATGCATGATTAATAGAATATTCTTCAGTTTCTGAATTCGCTTGGAAAATGATTATTTAATACCTACACATATGCTCCAATATATTTGAAACTCTAATTCAAAATGAAAGCCAAATAATGTTAACAAAGGTTTCAGCAGCAATTCAAGTGGAGAAAAAGTAGTGTGAGTAACCACAGTATCTTTAAAACATGACAAACACAAAAGAATCTGCAGACTGAATGTCACCATTTGTATTGCATGTGTCAATTTAGTTTCTAAACTTTATTCACAGTAACATCAAAATACTGAAGTATGCATACATTATGCACCTATTTTCTCTTGATAGTGGTGTAAATTGAGAAGCATACAAAGTTTACTAGTTTTGTTCATATATATTTAATTACACTATAATGTAAAACAAATTTCAATTCTACTCATACTGAAGGGCCTCAATAAATTTCTTCCTTTGGATGGTACTCATACGTTCTTCAAATTTACAAGATACTGCTCCCAAGACCAGAAGTTATACAGTGAAGACCAGAAGTTATACAGTGAAAAAGAGGATGAGAGCAGCATAGAAAAAACTATTAATATATTTGTAAGTATATACCACAGTGGTTTGATTAAAACTACACAAAAGGCTGGCCCATCCTCATCCAGATGGGCAACACTGGTGATGCACTCAAACTGCTACTATCTAGAGGGGCATACAGACTGGTTCCAAATAGGAAAAGGAGTACGTCAAGGCTGTATATTGTCACCCTGTGTATTTAACTTATATGCAGAGTACATCATGGGAAACGCTGGGCTGGATGAAGCACAAGCTGGAATCAAGCTTGCTGGGAGAAATATCAATAACCTCAGATATGCAGATGACACCACCCTTAGGGCAGAAAGTGAAGAAGAACTAAAGAGCATCCTGATGAAAGTGAAAGAGGAGAGTGAAAAAGTTGGCTTAAAGCTCAACATTCAGAAAACTAAGATCATGGCATCTGGTCCCATCACTTCATGGCAAATAGATGGGGAAACAGTGGAAACAGTGGCTGACTTTATTTTGGGGGGCTCCAAAATCACTGCAGATGGTGATTGCAGCCATGAAATTAAAAGAGCTTACTCCTTGGAAGGAAAGTTATGACCAACCTAGACAGCATATTAAAAAGCAGGGACATTACTTTGTCAACAAAGGTCCATCTAGTCAAGGCTATGGTTTTTCCAGTGGTCATGTATGGATGTGAGAGTTGGGACTATAAAGAAAGCTGAGCGCCGAAGAATTGATGCTTTTGAACTGTGGTGTTGGAGAAGACTTTTTTTTTTTTGGAGAAGACTTTTGAAGAGTTCCTTGGACTGCAAGGAGATCCAACCAGTCCAATCCTAAAGGAAATCAGTCCTGGGTGTTCATTGGAAGGACTGATGTTGAAGCTACTCCAATATTTTGGCCACCTGATGCGAAGAGCTGACTCATTTGAAAAGACCCTGATGCTGGGAAAGATTGAAGGCAGAAGGAGAAGGGGACGACAGAGGATGAGATGGTTGGATGGCATCACCGACTCAATGGACATGAGTTTGGGTAAACTCCGGGAATTGGTGATGGACAGGGAGGCCTGGCGTGCTGCGGTTCATGGGGTCGCAAAGAGTCGGACATGACTGAGCGACTGAACTGAGAGGGGCATAAAGAGAGAGGGCCCCTTAACTTTGAGGATTTTCACCAATCCTAAACCTTGGTGAATTTTCTTCCATTTCACAAGTACAGAACAATTTCTAGTCTCTAATTTGAATGGTCAAGTAATTATTTCTGGGTTTCCCTGGTAGCCCAGTGGATAAGAATCCACCTACCAATGCAGGGGACACAGGTTTGATCCCTGATCTGGGACGATTCCCATGCCAAGGAGCAACTAAGCCCATGTGCCACAACTACAAAGCCTTGCTCTAGAGCCCGGGAGCTGAAACTACTGAAGCTGGAGCACCCTACAGCCTGTGCTCTGCACCAAAAGAAGCCACCGCCATAAGCAGCCTGCGCACCTCAAAGAAGAGAAGCCCTCGCTTGCCACAATTAGAGAAAGCCCATGCAAAGCAACAAAGACCCAGCACAGCCAAAAATAAATACAATTATTTTTTAAAGGGTAATTATTTCTCCTTCTATTCAAACCTTACAGTTTGAAAGCTAAGTTATGGAACAGATCTTTCAATAATTCACTCAGTATTACTGAGCATGTATTGAGCATGTACCAGGAAATCTTTCAGAAGTTGTGGCTATAACACTGGGCAAGTAAAAAAATCCTCATTCTCATCAAACTTGTGTTCTAGGTGGGGGACATGAATAAAACACATATGATACATAAAGGTACATATGGAGGGAAATGGAAGGGAGAGGTATATGCATCTTGCACTCATTATATATTCAGGTGTAAGAGTTCAGAAATTGGAATACCTGAGTCCTCCATTCATACCGTCCCCTTTCTAGTAATAAACCAGGAGGTTTGGGTTATGTATGAAAAAAGTGAAGAAAGAAGAAGAATCTAAGGAAGAATTCAGTTTAAGCTGATTAAGCGATAATCAGTATTACCCCCCTCCCAAGAACTCATTCAATATAGGAAGATTCAGCCTCATCCCCCACCCTTCTCTCTCTTAAAGGCAGAACAAACATGGCTTAAAATTTTGTTTATAAGCTCCTCCTTAAGGCCTAATCAACTTATTACATACTCTCTTCACCCATTAACTAAATGGATTTTAACTTACTAGGTGTTCCTACTCTGCTGAGTTTCAACTAATTCCATTGATGGTTCTAAATCTAACTGCTCATTTGCTAGATTATGGTCCTTCTAAAGATGTCTGATGGCATCCAAGAGTTCTCAACTCTCCCTAATTTTCTGAATCATCATACCTCAAAGTTGAAGAATATACTCACTTGAAAGAGAAGAGCGTACTTAACCATTCATTCTTGCCACAGATGTTATTATTCCATGGAATTAATTTGAATCATTTTTAAGGTTTAAGAATGAGATAATATAATTGGAGAAAGAATACAAAATATGCAAGAATTTTAGAAATAAATTGCTTTTTAAAGACATTTTCTGCAATTCTCCACCAGTCCTTTCCTGGTCCTCCAGACAGTAGTTCTCTGTCTTTCAGGGTAGATACTGTACCCCATTCTCCAGGAACTTCTAAGTGCAGTCAGTTCTGCTGTATGGAATACTGATACACTGGGGAACGATTTGAGTAAGGTGTAAATTTCATGTTTGCTTTTGTAGGATTTCTTCTGTAAGAAACAATAGGTGCACATACAAAAACCACTCGATTGATGCCACCAGCATAGGGCACACACACACACGCACAGAACTCAAACATGTTTTTTAAAACTTTTAAAAAACACATGTCAAGCACATGCACCATCTGTACTGTTTTCCTGGAAATTTGAAATATTCTGCCCAAGTTAGCTATGATGCCTCAGGGTTCCTCAAACAGTTTGGGAACTAACAGTCTAGGCTCCCCACACCCCCAGGGCTAACAGTTAATAAATTAACCAACACACTGCACAAAGTGGCTAGCCCCCAACCTTTCTCCAGGACTCCAGATTTGTAAACTGATTATTTGAAGTATCTACTTGGATATCTAATAAGCTTCTCAAACCTTCCTTTTTTCCTGATATAACAATTTAACTTATGCTTTTTGGGGGTCATCATTACCCATACAGAAAATTATTTGGCTAGTCTAAAATGAATTATACTTTGATTTTCCTAAGCTCTTTAATTCTACTCATAAGCTAAAAGATTAGATAAAATAAGGGTAGATGTTTCAGGTGACAAATCTCAAATCACTATCGATCTTTTTTTCTTCCCACCAACCTTCTTCTCAGATCTTAGCTTTAAACCATCTGTTAAGGAAAATCTCTGAAGACATAGGCCCCAAACAACGTTGTCCCATAGAAAGATCTAAGACAAGGTACTTCAAAATCTAACCACAACACGTTTATACCAAAGATTACCTGTGGCCCCCACCTACACAATTTGGCCCAAATCTAAAAATCACTTTTTGGTGATTAACCCTGGTGGCCGAATGATTAAGACTCAGCTCCCACTAAAGGGGTAGCAAATTTGATCCCTAGTTAAGGAACTAAGATCCTGCATGCTATGTAGTGCATCAAGTAAATAAGTAAATATCACTTCTAACCTTCACCTCCTTTGATTCTCTAGTCCCCTAGACCTTCTCTACCAGTCATCTTCAATGTGGACTGGAGGGTGGAGTGTGGTAATCATATTAATGAGCCTTATTAATAGGAAGCTACTTGATCATCCTCAGGCAGAAAGTCAAGCCCACCAGGATTTGTTTGGAAGTCTTCATAATGTGATGGAGCCTCTCAACTCCACATTTTAGATTTTATTTCTTCTCCTTTTCAAACTACCTGTTGTGCATGCTGAGAATGTTTAGACACACCTTGAGCAGGCCTGCAGTCTCACCTATGAAAAGGTATTTGGATTGTTTTTAGGTCCTTTTGAAAAGTAATGGAGTTGGCTTCTTGTTACTAGGGTGATGAGAGCCCTAGAAACAGATATAATTTCCAAATGAAAATTCAAAGCATTCTGTAGCTTTGTTTTTTTTTAATCAGGAATGAGGTAGGAGGAGCAGCAGAGGCAATTATGGAGTATATTTATAAACATGTAAAGGAGTATGCTTCTTAACTCTGAATAACAAGATTCTAAATTAACTTACAGGAAAAAATGAAGGGAATAAGAGGAATGAAGAAAATAAACATCTGTTGTTGTTCAGTCGCGAAGTTGTGTCCGACTCTTTGCGACCCCACAGACTGCAGCATGACAGGCTTCCCTGTCCTTCACTATCTCCTGGAGTTTGCTCAAACTCATGTCTGTTGAGTTGATGATGCCATCTAACCATCTTTTCCTCTGTTGCCCCCTTCGCCTCCTGCCCCTCAATCCTTCCCAGCATTCTAGAGCGTATGTGAACATGTATAGCTCTACACCATCACTGAACTTGGCACTACCGAAATGTCCAGAACAGAGGTTCTCAGATTGGTTTTCAGACTGGTCTGAATGGGAAGAAAAATCCACCGAAGTAACCAAGAATCAACCAAAGCACCAGTATTATAGTACCAAGCCCAATGCTTCCAAAACATTAACAGTTTAAAGGAGAGATGCCACATCTCAATAAATTCTTAAAAGAAAATAATATTCAGCACCTATTCCTGATTTAAAAAAAAAGTTCTTAGCAAACTAGGGATAGAGTAAAAGTTTATCTTAATAAAAGGAATCTACCAGAAATTTACAGAAAATAGAAAACACACTAGCAAAACATTAAAAATATTCCCTCTCAGAATCAAGAATAAAGATGCCAGCCATCATATTACCAAAAAAAAAAAAGATTGAAACATTGAAGGAAAAGACAAAAATCTGTCATTATTTACACACGACATGTTATGGGGCTTTCAAATTAAACAAATTAAAAACTATTTGGTTTAATAGTATAAAAACTTATCATATAACAGACGAAAATTAAAAACAAAAAACATTTTAAAAAGAATTACCACATGACCTAGCAATTCAACTCCTAAGTATGCACCCAAAAGAGGTACTTAAAAAAACACTGTGCACAAGTTTATAGCAGCACTACACCTGAATAGCCAAAGGGGAAAACAACCCAGATTTCCACCAGTGGATGAACAGATAAATCATAATTTAAACAAACAATGGATTATTATTTAATAATTGACACGGGTTCAATCCCTGATCTGGGAAGATCCCACAAGCCGCAGAGCCTGTGTGTGCAGGAGTGCCAAATTGCTTTAGCCATGTCTGACTCTTTGCGACCCTATGACCTTGTAGCCCACTAGGTTCCTCTGTCCATGGGATTCTCTAGGCAAGAACACTAGAGTAGGCTGCCATGCCCTCCTTCAGGGGATCTTCCTGATCCAAGGGTCAAACCCAGGTCTCCCGCATTGCAGGAAGATTCTTTACCATCTGAGCCACCAGGGGAACCCCAACTAAGCCTGTGAACCACAACTGTTGAGCCTGTGCCCCAGAGCCTGGGAGCTGCAACTACTGAGCCCACACGCAGCAACTACAGAGCCTGTGTGCCGCAACTACTGAAACCCACACCCCTAGAGCCTGTGCTCCCTAACAAGAGAAGCCAGTGCAATGAGAAACCAGTGCACCACAACTAGAGAGTAGCCCCCACTCACTGCAACTAAAGAAAAGCCTGGGACTTCCTTGGTGGTCCAGTGGTTAAGAATCTCTGCTTCCACTCAAGGAAGTGCAGATTCCATTCCTGGTTGGAGAACTAAGATCCTGCATGCCACACGGTACGGCCAAAATAAAAATTATTTTTTTAAAAAGGTGAATCTTATGGTATGTGATTCTTACCTACATTTAAAAAGTAGATGGAAAAGAACAATCAGTAAGATCTGAGGTGGGAAAAACATAAAAACTCTTTTAAAAAAAATATGCTAAGACTACAGTAACCAAAACAGTATGGAAGCAGAGCAGAAACACGTAAGGAGTTCAAGCAAACAGCAATCTAAATGATTAAAGACGCACAGTGAGTGGAAAAGCAGAATGTCTGAATAAACTGAGAAAACCAAATATCTGAGTAAAAAGGTAGATGCCTACTACACCATAAAAACATACAAGTGCCAGACTGAATAAACTGCAAAATTTAATACTGTCAGTTATAAGAAATGATTTTAAAGTCTTAGTGGGAAATAACTCCTTACCTAAGCAAAAGACACAAAACACTGAAATATCTGACTCAATACAAATTCTAAGTATCTACTTGGGGCAAAGACACCATCAAGTTAAAGACCAACAAAAGACTGGGAGAATATACACACAAAAGGTTAATTTTGTGCAATACACACAAAAGGTTAATTTCCATGACATTAAATAGTTTACCCGGGCCAATGGGGGAAGGACAAAGTGTCACTATTTTAGCATAATATTTTAGCATAATGGTGTAAAACAAAAATGAAAAAATTATAGTCTGCAAAATACATAGAAAGGTATATAATGTCCAGCAAACTGGATGTTTTGGAAGGTGAATTAGGGATATATATTTTTTCACAACTATTTTCAATGTTATTTGAATTTCTGACCACAGAATGCTAATTTTATAATGTCAAAATAATTTTAGAAGGAAAGTCTGAAAGGCCACTGAAGGATTTTTTTTTAAAGGGAAGTATAGAATGGTTGGATTAGTTTTTCTGACAAATCCCTGGAGCAGCTTTACAAAGAATGGCTATGAAAACCACCAGTTTGGAAATATGATACATAATGATTCATTTCTCTATTCAACAAATGCTGAACACCTATTGCAGCTCAGCACTGAGCTAAGCATTGGGACCAGTTAGAAATGTTGCAAGTTGTCTCAGCAAAAGATCAAGTATGCTAGGTATATTATACTTTGGGCACTGGTATAAGGGATGTAAGGCACCATTTGAAAGGCATCTGTGGATCATATTCTTCTGATACTCCTTATATTACAAGAGGACCAGATATTCCTGATAATATAATCCATTTTTTGACAACTCGAAAAAGCAAAAAGCCCATATCAGCCTGTTCTTACAAGTAACTGTCTTGTTTACAAGATTCTCTGACTTGATAAAGTCCATGTTTTAAAAATCTTTGAAAAAAGAAATTTCAAAGCCACCGCTGGTCGTTTTCTCTGTATCTTTTTTTTTTTTCATTCCTTGGTTTTGTCAAAAGATGACTAAAAAAAGAGGACACAATATTAAGAGTTAACCCAAAGGAAAAACATTTTAGTGACTCATATTAGAGATATTTTTAATTGTGATTTAATCTGCATTGGTTTCTTTTTACAGTTGACATGTTCCCATTTTATCACACCCATCTGCTATTGCAACAGCAAGCCAGTTTTAACAAAAGACCATGACTTTACATAAAAAATGTTTTAAACTTTCTCATCTTAAAATACATTTTTAAAAAGTGTCCACCAAGTGAAGGGAGGCATGAAAAAAAAACAAAAATCCCTGCTGGTAACTGACAAACAATTCATCCTACCATTTACCTTGCATGCTCAGTCGTTCTGTGACCCTTTGGACTGTAGCCAGCCAGGCTCCTCTGTCCATGGGATTTTTCACGTGAGAATACTGGAGTGGATACACTTTTCCTCCTCCAGGGGATCTTCCCAACTCGGGGATGGAACCAGCATCTCCTGCACTGGCAGCTTCTTTATCGCTGAACCATTGGAAAAGTCCCACCATTTAGCTTAGGGTATATAAAAAACATGAGAGGTGTGGCAGCAGCTCCAAGTTATACCACTACCTGAGAGCTAACTGCTTAATCATCTGGGGGTGAGGAAATAAGCTCCTCCCAAGCTGCTGGTTAAGCAGGCAATCACCATCCCCTTGACAAAGTCAAATGCCTGAACGAGGTTTTCTTAAAGGTACCACGATGCTACCACAATTCTCCCCAAACCATGCCAACAAGGTCCCTCATTTTTATAATTCCTATCTCAAATGCATGCTGTGGACAGTGCCAAGCAAAATGCAGGTCAGTTTCTGAGGAAGTGATTATGGCAAGCATGACAGTTAAGACCTACATGCCCCAAGGCAGTTCCAATTTCACAGTATTTTATTGTTTTCACATAAGATGCCTGTTTAAATGTGTTTGTCAAGATGATTTTTACCTTAGCTTTATTTTTATTTATTGTTTTACTTTGGCCACGCTGTGTCTTCACTGCATTGCTTGGGCTTTTCTAACTGCATCATGGGGTCTTAGTTGCTCTGCTACATGTGGAATCTTAGTTTCCCAAAACCAGGAATTGAACCTGCATCCCCTGCATTAGAAGGTGGATTCTTAACCACTGGACAAGGTAAGTCCCTCAAGATGACTTAAGTTATACTTGTGAAAGACTTTTTAAAAAGAATAAAGTTCAAACCCCAGAAAAAAATCTTTTCAGACTCTCGGTGGTGCATGCTCAGTTGTGTCCAACTCTTTGCAAACCTTTGAACTGTAGCCTGCCAGGCTCCTCTGTCCATCGGATTTTTCAGGCAAGAATACTGGAGTGGGTTGCCATTTCCTTCTCCCAGGGATCTTTCTGATCCAGGGATCAAACCTGAGTCTCCTGCATGGGCAGTCTTTAACACTGAGCCATCAGAGAAGCCTCAGACTCTCTGTAAAGAACATATAATCATATGGAAAAAACCTGGCCTAATCCCCAAGCGATCCTGAGAAAGAGCAGCATTTCTTCCCAGACAGATCACCAGAAATTACAATGGATTTTAAAAAACAAAAACTCCTTTGCCAAGAGGAGAAGGGGACAACAGAGGATGAGATGGTTGGATGGCATCACTGACTCGATGGACACAAGTCTGAACAAATTCATGGAGACAGTGAAGGACAGGGAAGCCTGCTGTGCTGCAGCTCATGGGGTTGCAGAGTCAGACCTGGTGTCTGAACAACAACAAATAACAACAACAACAACAACACCCCAGTCAACAGCACATACAAAGTGACTGACTTCTATCTCCTAAACAGAGGGGGGAAATCCTCTAATTAAAAACACAAAAGACGATGAGGGAAGGAGAAAAAACTGAAGACTGAAAAGGGGGCAAGAAGCAGCACTTACCAGAGCCCTTTTAGTAGAAATATTTAACAACTGGATATTGCTATAACCATCTTCACAGCTTTGAAAAAGAAGGTTCACCTAGACATCTAATCTAATTTCACATGCAGAGTGTCAAATATTTATTCCTTTTACATCCCATCAGATATCTGTTCCTTTTAGCCACAAATGTCACTGCCCTGAGCCACAAAAAAAATTTTTAATGTATGTAAATAGCTGCATTCCTTGAATCCAAGAGGAAGTGTCTGAGAGGTCCACAACTCCCTTCTGAGAGATTACAAACAATTTCTTTCACTTTAGTTGCTACACTGGTATCCGAACACCTTTCAACTCTTGCCTTACCCAAAAAGTAACCATCAATAAACAGACAAAGGAGAACTTAGTGGACCATGAGGTGGCCTGGTGTAAAATTAATAGTAATGAGAGTCTAACCAACCCAAACACATCAAATCTAATGGGGAGAGGAGGGCACTGAATTTGAGCAGAAGTTAAGAGTGGAGACAAAGTCATAAATTGGAAGACTCACCACATGAGGGAGCAATAAACGTTTGCCACAGAGTAGATATGGTGACCAGGTCGCCAGATCCTGCCACTTGACAGGCAACTGGAATGGCTACAGAATCTAGGACAATTAGGTACTATAGTTCCAATTCTCTGTAATACCAAACTACATGACCTAAAACTGCCCTGTATTTCTCTATGTCCCCACACATTCATATGAAAAGCTAGCAACATCTACTTACAGATGGTTACTTCTTTTTGGAAATGAAAAATATTCTAGAATCAGTAGAATCTTTTCCTGACTGCATTTATGCATGACCTGCAAATCAGGAGGCTGACTAAGCCTACTGAGAACTCCCTTAAACTGCTGAGTCTACTTACCTAATCTTTTTTTTCCCCAAGAATTAGATGCCAGACTTCTGGGTAAGGATGATGGACTAAACACATAGCTATTCACTGATCCTTCCCAGAACACCAAGGGATTCCTTTTCTTTTCTAATATAAAAATCCACAGAGATGAAGAGAACTGAAGATTAAAGCCACAAATTTTTGAAAGCTGGAAAATAAATGGTTAAGAGGTAAAGGACCTAAAGACCCAAGAAAACTGAATCCTAAGGTAAGCATCAAGGAATAGGCCTCCAAAAGGCTCAGTGGGGATAAATGGGAAGAATTAACAGAAAATCTTTCTGAAATGCAATTCTCAGATACCCTTTCACTCTCTCAGGCAGGCAGATAAATGCCTTTCCTTCACCCATGCAACACTGAAGGTAATCTAAGGAGGTTTATAAATAAACAGAGGTTTACATGGACTGGAGATCACTAGGTAAGGTGAAGACAGTTTAAGCTAACATACGTACTAGATTCCAGTCCCCAGGGAGTTGATAAACAAATGTCTAACAACTGGCTGGGGTCTGGGGAGCAGAGGAAGTGGGGGGGAACAAGGGTAGTTATTTGTAATATTTGCTGCTTACCATAGCTGCTTCAAGCAACCAAACAACGTCACTGAATGCAGAATTCAGAAGAGATGCCTATGACAACATGGTATTCCCACCCTATAGACAGATGTACATACTCTCAAGAGCATCCACAATTAAAAATGTAATACAATAAACAGAAAGTGGTAAGCTTTTAGTATTTATTAATTTTAATAGAACATTTAATAAGTCTGTATAATCTTTAATAATTGTTGTATGTAGCAACTCAGAACATTTAATAAGTCTGTATAATCTTTAATAATTGTTGTATGTAGCAACTCACTCACAAAGTTCCTGAAAACTTAACAACCGTCTCTGATGTGCTAGTACTACCCACTAACCCCAGACCCCTTTGTCAATACCTTTCTCAAAAGACTGACAGCCAGGCCTTCACTTCCAGGCAGTGATTAGAAGAGACGTCTCTGGGGAATTTGCCCAGCAATTAGTCTACAAGGAAAAATATAAAAATATTGACAAGTTCTCAAACTATATTTGACCAGCCAGATCATCCTACTTCAAAGCTCACAACTGGTAAGTCCTACTTGCATGTTCAGAGCTTCCAGTCAGCTTCTTAGGATCCCACTCTTAAATATCAGGAAACAGCCAAGAGTCATTAGACATTCTAGTATAAAAAATAGAAATGCAAATAGAAAAAGTAAGCTGAGAGACCTGGGCAGTCATACAGCACTCTGCACTTTGAAGAGCTCCATGTTAGGTTTGATAGTCTGCTGTTGCTGTCTTAGAATTCTTTAATGTTAAACAAGGGGCCCCACATTTTGACTCTGTACTCAGCCCTGCAAATTATGTAGCTAGTTCTGACAGAGACTATACAGGCAGAAGAAAATTCTGGGGAGAAGACACCATTAATATTTTCAGAAATATAGCACAAAATAATATAAACATGAAGTAAGAACAGTATGTTTAAAAAAAAAAAAGGACAAAAAAGAGAAAATCATAAAGTGATCACAAGAATACTTCCTTGCTAATTTAAAATGTAAGAGCTGAAATGAAAAACTCAATAGACTAGCATAAGAATTCTGGAAGATGAGTCCAGGAGGTCCAATATCTGAATAATAAGAGTTCAAAAGGAGTTAAAAATGAAAAAGGGAGAAGTCATCAAGAATGTGCCTGCAATGCAGGAGACCTGGGTTCAATCCCTGGGTCAGGAAGAGCTCCTGGAGAAGGGAAATAGCAACCCACTCCAGTATTCTTGCCTGGAGAATTTCATGGACAGAGGCACCTGGCAGGCTTCAGTCCATAGGAGTCACAAAGAGTCAGACACAACTGAGCAACTAACACACATCAACAAAACAGTTCCGTGACTGAAAGGATTCATCAAATGCTCAGCACAATGGATGGAACCAAACTCACACTAAGGTATATTATTATGCAATTTTAAACACTGAGAAACAAAAGAACTGATCACATAAATAATTAGGAACTTAATGACTTCGGCTTCAAGAACAATGCAGTAAACGGGGAGGAAACTATAAAACAGTGAAGTCATGCCTTGAAAATTTGCAAGCTGGAATTCTATACCCAGCCAAACAATCAATTAAAAGTAAGGACAGAGTAAGATGGGTTCAGTCATTCAAAGTCTCCAAGCTGATTAAAAATCAAACCCTCCCTTTCTCAGGCAGCTATTGGAGAATATGTTCTGTCAAAGTAAGACACAAGAAGATATGAGATCTAGAAAACTAGAACTCAACACAAAGAGGAAAAGAGTAACCCTAAGATGCTGGTGAAGGGAAGACCCAGGATAAGAGGTACACATAAAAACAATGGGCAACCAGTCAATATGGGACCATATCTTCAGGAATATGAGAAGCTAATAGAACACCTTAAGTGTTGGGATTTCCTGAAAGGAAATTTGGGCAAGTTGCAATCTGAACTATAAAAGGCATTAATAGAAAAGTAAGCAATAACAAAGAAAAACAGAAATTTCAGAGAAAACCAAAATTGTATAGAAAAGTAAAAGTGTTCACAGATTGTTCAATGGCTTAACTGTGAACAGCACATTCACTCTTAACTGTGTAAACACTGAACACTGATCTAAGCAGTTATGAACACCTATACCAAGATGGGAAAAGAAAAAAGGTACCTGGGGATGTGGAAAAAGAACTAAATCTTCATCTGCCATAATGGGAAATAAATATAATACCTGAAGCTGAGAAATCAAGAAATCAGAATACAAGAATGCTATTAAGAATGACAAGGTTCAGAACTCACTACCCCAAAATACAGTGCCTTGGCAGAGTGAATACTTTAAGCTGAAGAGATTTGAGAAATGACAGGTGCAGGAAGGACCATTTGACCTCTTTGGACTCTGAAGCAGGTCCCAAGACCCTCGTGTGAGAAAGGCCTCCCCTATACCTGGAGGAAGGGAGGATCCTTATTCCTGAAGATGAATAGACAAAGAGAAATTCAAAGTAACTGGCCTTGTTAAGCTTCCTGTTTATTAACCTTAGCTCATATTATTTTATCCTATCACATTCTTCCATGACTTTCTACTCTTTCAAACTCAGTATCAAAATGCTCAGGCCTGGATTTCCCTGGTAGTCCAGTGGTTAAGAACCCACCTGCCAATGTGGGGGACAAGGGTTGATCCCTGTTCTGGGGAGATCCCACATGCCAAGGAGCAACAAGGCCCCTGTACCACAACTACTGAGCCCGCACTCTAGAACTCGCATGACTTTACAAGAGAAGCCACTGCAATGAGAAGACGATGTATCACAACTAGAGAGAAGCCCCACTCACTGTAACAAGAGAAAGTCCATGCATGGCAACAGAGACCTAGTGCAGCCATAAATAAATACATACATACATGTGTGTGTTAGTCACTCCGTCCTACTCTGTGCAACCCCACAGACTGCAGCCAGCCAG
Organism: Giraffa tippelskirchi; assembly: GCF_054371585.1. Classification (NCBI taxonomy): domain Eukaryota; kingdom Metazoa; phylum Chordata; class Mammalia; order Artiodactyla; family Giraffidae; genus Giraffa; species Giraffa tippelskirchi. The sequence continues at coordinate 128,656,614 of NC_137281.1, read as the reverse complement.
GCTCCTATATCCATGGAATTCTCCAGACAAGAATACTGGAGTGGGTTATCATTTCCTTCTCCAGGGAATCTGCCCAATCTAGGGCTCAAACCTGGGTCTCTCGCATTGCAGGCAGGTTCTTTACTGTCTGAACTACCAGGGAAGTCCACAAATAACTACATATACACATTTAAAAAAATGCTCAGGCCTAACCACTTCTTCAGGTTTTCATTTCCTTATGAAGACTCATCACACAAAATCTATATTATCAATAAATGAATTTATATGCTTTTCCTTTGTTAGTATATCTGTTGTCAGTCCATTTACAGGATCCTAGCTACAGAACCTAGGAGGATAGTAGGAAAAAGAATTTTTACTCCCCTCCAAGAATACAGAGGTAAGAATCAGCTATAAGAAATTAAAGCGTTTGCCTCTAAGGAAGGAGAAGTTGGGGATCAAGTAGGAGAACTGCTGCTTTTCAAAACAAGTCTTATAGAGCTACTGAATCATTAAACTATGCACATTTAACACACTGATAGAAAAAATATAAAACAAAAACATGAGAAAAACTGGCACCAAGTTCAGCTTGATTTAGTTCATGATTGTTTTTTTTCAGATTAAAGTTTTCCCAATAAGAAACTGTTCTCCTTTCATTTGTTGTATTTCCCATTTTTCTACAATTGATTACTCATATAATAAAAAGTTAATAATCATCTTACTACTGTCTGATATTCTAAGTCATCTGCAACTCCAATTATTATTTAGGGATATTCCTATATCATGTGATACCCAACCTAGCCCAACTCAGGAAAAGGTGGCAGTTATCCTTCATGGAGTTACCACAGCAATTTATACCAAATGACCCCCTATCTCACAAAGGGTTTCCCTCTGCAAGACTACAATTCTGTCAAAACACTACAAAAAGACTTTCCACTTAACCCTGTGAGAAATTCAAATAAAAAACACAACAAACTCTAGAATGTGTCTTTGCTATGCTATGCTAAGTCGCTTCAGTTGTGTCCGACTCCGTGCGACCCCATAGACGGCAGCTCACCAGGCTCCGCCGTCCCTAGGATTCTCCAGGCAAGAATACTGGAGTGGGTTGCCATTTCCTTCTCCAGTGCATGAAAGGGAAAAGTGAAAGTGAAGTCGCTCAGTCGTGTCCGACTCTTAGCGACCCCATGGACTGTAGCCTACCAGGCTCCTCCATCCATGGGATTTTCCAGGCAAGAGTACTGGAGTGGGGTGCCATTGCCTTCTCCGAGAATGTGTCTTTAAGGGGCAACAAATTCAATTTTTTTCATACCTTTATCACCCTAGACACTAAAAGATTTCAGTACATATAAATTACAATATACAACATATTATTTAAATACAACTGATAGCATTTAATATTTATTTTTAATCTTTCTTTATATAGCTGTCAGGTTGACCTTAACTAGCTAGTAAAGTTTAGTATAGTCAGTTGACAAAACACAGTTCAGGTAAGTAAATGCTGTCACATGCTGCTGTGCACCTCCAGATGATGGGAGTCATGGTCAGCACAGGATATTTAAGGAGGAATCTGCTTACCACAGAGAACTGAGCCAATCTGTGTAGACAAATGTAGTCCAGTCAAAGCAGCTACACGTGTTTTCACTTATTCCTTTAAGAGTGATTTGATCTGTTTGGATTTGGTATAGAATCGTTTCTGGATTTAAGGAAAATGAAACAAGGTTTTACAGCTTGTTATGTTATATTAGTAGGAGAAGAGGACAACAGAGGACGAGATAGTTGGATGGCATCACTGACTCAATGCACATGAGTTTGAGCAAGCTCCAGGGGTGATGAAGGACAGGGAAACCTAGCATTCTGTAGTTATGGGGTCACAGAGAGTCGGACACAACTGAGCAACAACAAAATGTTGGTAGGCAGGCGGCTGTGAAGAAATTCTAATCTAAGAAGATTTCTTTTGCACTTAAAATTGAGGTAAGACAGACATACCTGAAGTCATAGTTTATTTACATTTCTCATCTCTGTTTTGCCTAATCATGGCAAAGACTATTTTGTCCTCATTATTAATCAGTAAACCCAAGCATGGTAATGTGGCCTTTAGGATTATGAACACTCCTCACACACATACCTCTAAAGCCAGTAAAATATGTCTTTGACGTAAAAAAAAAAAAACCACACAAAATTTTCTCAAACTGTCAATAACAAGCTGCTGCCAGAAGAATCTCTTTGTCAAAGTCAAATTAAACTTTGCCAGTACACACAAAGAACATACTTTCAGATGACTGGCTGTTAACCAACTTAATCCTAGAACACTCAAAACTTCATGTTCACACTAGAGTGCTTTAGGTAAATAATACTAATCTCTTCCGGCTTCTACGTAGCTTACAGCCTTAGTAAAATTCATTTGGTTTCTTGCCACCTTCATCCATCCCCGTCTAACCCTCCCCACCAAAGCAGCTTTTTCTGTCATGTTTTGTTTTTGAAACAGCTTGCTTTTTCCACCCTAGGTTTTCCCAAAACATTTCAGGGTTCTGACAATTCTGCCAGTGACTAAATCTCCTCCTGGGAATAGCTGCCTCATTATCACTATTAAAAACAGTCACTCCTAATACTGACTGATAAGAATCTGGAAACTAGTTGTAACTTCGGGAGTGCAAATCCCACCCTACCCAATCTAAAGATAAATGTATTACAAATGGAATAACAGACTCACCACAGGACAGAACTCAAGCAGTCTTTTTGTTCCATTTAAGCTATCGAGTTTTGTGTAATCCTAATTCTTACTAATGTGAAGAATTTACCATTACCTTTCTCATAACCAATTAATATGTAAATTACCAAGAGTCAAGCAAGCACAAAAGAAAAAAGGGGAAAAAAAAAATCACAACCCACACTCAACACAAAAACTCAGCAGCAAATGCCCTTATGTTTTTAAGGTAATACTGCCTTCCAACTGATCTCTTGTTTCAGAAATACTTTGTGCAGTACATGTGTTGTGTGGGTAACTTTTGTTCTTGGCAAGCTAGTGCTCCTGGCTTGGAAAATCAACAGCGGATAACCTAAAGTAAGAGGTCTTTTCCTATCCCTTCAAGTGGAACAACTACTTAGAAACCTAATTCTTGTAAAAAAAAAGATATCCAAACTAGAGATGATCATAAATTTACTTCCATCATCATCATTTTGCTTCTATCTAGCTTGCTTAGTATTCGCGGAAAGTTACATAAGCATAGTTCATCATTCTGGAAACGTGAAAGAGCAATGCAGAGATGATTCCCCCATCCATACACAACCCCCAAAAAAGCAATGTCCAAAAGCTCTTTCACATCAACCAAAATCAACATGGGCCATTTTGCAGTGAAGGCAGAGAACATGTAACTCAGGGGTATGTAACTTTTTTGTGCTATAAACTCCTTTGGCAGTACGCAAAGACTATAAACTGGAATATTTTTTAAAGCAAAAATACATATACTGAGAAAATCTATTATATGGTTATCAAAATATTTAAAATTCATATAATACTCAAAACATTTCTTTTTTAACATATAACAAGAGCTAACAAGTCTAATAACTACCATAATTTCCAAATTATGACCAACATAAATGATATTTTCAAGATGTCTATAACAACTACAACGTGATATAAAAATATGATGTCAATTGATGACAGTCACAGGGACTGCTAACTTGCTGTGGTTTGTAGGTACATTTCAGTCAGAGATTAGTGAAAACAAGTAACTAACATTTTTCTCATTCAAGCTCACAGATCCTTGAGGCTTTTAAAGTATACTCATTCTGGAACATTTAAAGAGGTATTTAGAGATCACTTGGTTCAACCTCTTCATTTTATTTTTTTTATTTATTTATTTATTTTTAATATTTATTTGTATTTATTTATTTGGCTGCTCCGGATCTTATGTGGCACTTGGGATGTTCAATCTTTAGTTGTGGCATGTGGGATCTAGTTCCCTGACCAGGGATTGAACCTGGGCTCCCTGCATTGGAAGCCCAGACTCTTAACCACTGGACCACCAGGGAAGTCCCAACCTCTTCATTTTAAAGGTAAGGGAATTAAGGAGGAACTGATGACACTGATTGCCTGAAGTAGATTCATTCCAAATCACTGAGTTCTATTTAAAAGTAGACCACTGTTTTCTTCTGAAAACCTGAATCTCACATCTAGGCCTACTTAGAACTTGCTTCAAACTTGCACCTCAGTTACATCATCTGTAAAACAAAGATAATAATCCAACTTTGGAAGAACTTTAATGTGAAAACCAAATTTAATAATCCATGTTAAAATACTACGGCAGTACCTTTAAAGGTAAGGCTAATTATCAATTAATTCCATGACAAATCAAAGGCAAGTTATTCTTATTCCTTAGTATACCTTATATAGCCTCAAATTCTAATTTATTTACTACATTAAATATGCTATCAAATGGATCTCCCAAAAGACAAACTGACCCTAAAAGTAAGACACTTCAAGCAGAAAATGTGTTTAGAACAAAAAGTACTGGCTTTGGAGTCAGACTATTACAAGCTATGTGCCTGTAATTCTATGCAAAATGCTTGTTTTTATCTGATCCTCCATTTCTGAATTAGTATTAAGAATAAATGTTAACAACCATACATATAAGACTACCATAATTAAATGTCAGTCCATGAAGAATATAAGATTCAAATATAACCTCATAACACAGTAAGGAAGCTTTCCTGATTTCTGCGTTATGGATATTCACTTTCTCTTCCATATTACTTGATAAGATTATTTAAAATAGGATACAGTATAGTACAAGTAATATCCTTACTTCAGTGCAGAATCTCAGTAATCTAAAACAAAGCCAATCAAATAGCCAGCAATTTTTTTTCCCATAGAAACTCCTTGTTAAAAAAAATTGATTACATGTTAAAAGACAGTATTACTGTGCATTGAAAAAGGAAGAGAATTAAAACCAAAGGCCATCCCCAAACTTCTAAACCAGACAAAAGCAAACAAACATTTGGAAGACAATAGCCACACAAAATAATTTAAGCACATATTTAAGTATGCAAGTGAGGGTAAAAATGCCAATAAATGCAAGGCTACTCAAGTTCTTCCCACATATTCTGTCTTGCCTGCCTCCACAAAAGAATTCAGTGGCCAACTGTAGACATGTCAAAGTTATATGCAAACATTTTAGTTGACTAGGAACAATATACAGAAAATACAGTAGGCAGTCCTGGGAACACAAAAGGATCATAGTCTAAAGCAGATTTGTTCAACTAAGGACGGAAAAAAGAATCATTATCTGTCATGCCCTCCTGTCACACCCTCTTATTTGTAGTCATAACTGCAAGCTGTTTTAAAGACAATGGCAATGTTATTAAAGGTACCTTCATGCTGTGCCAAAGCACATACACAGAGCAATTCAGAACAATCAGTCTTACTTTCATAAAAGCAAAGGTTGCAGCCAAATGAAATGGGTGGACACCATATTAAACAATCTTGGAATTAGCTAATAGGATATGGGAAAAAATGATCCTAATGCCGATGCTAAATTTCCTTCCTCCTTTACACACAAAAAATTTTTTACTATTTGAAAAGCACTAGTTGAGAAAGATTTCATTTACTAAGACCCAAATACAGCCTGTTTTTAAGCACAAAGATGCTTATTATTTTCTTGTATAACATGTAAACTTAAACTATAAGCACAGGGGTTTCCCTGGTGGCTCAATGGTAAAGAATCTGCCTGTCAATGCACGAGATATGGGTTTGAACCCTGATCTGGGAAGATTCCACATGCCATGAAGCAACTAAGCCCATGCACCACAACTACTGAGGCCTGTGCTCTAGAGTCCCGGGATTGCAACTACTCAGTCCACTTGCCCCAACTAATGAAGCCAGTGTGACTAGAGCCTGTGCTCTGCAACAAGAGAAGCCACCACACTGAGCAGCCCACACACCGCAACTAGAGAGAAGCCCCTACTCATCGCAACTAAAGAAAAAGCCTGCGTACCAACAAAGATCCACAACAGCCAACAATTTTATATACATACATACATATATATATATATATATATATATATGGAAACCTTTAAATATAGACACTAATAACTCTAAAGAAAATCAGGTGTTTTATAAACATTTAATGAAAGTGAAAACTGAACGAAGGCAACAAGTAACAATAAAACCTAATGCTTTGTTTGTTGCAGTTATTCGACTGCTCTATTCCTCAGGAAACAAATTATTCTCCCACTGGGTTTCCTGGCTCTGTTTTCCTAATTATAATGAAGTTTAAAACATGAAGCAATTGTTTTAGTCAGGCTTCTCTAGTTGTGGCACACAGGCTCAGCAGTTTCTGTACATTGGCTTAGAAGTCCCATGGCATGTGGGAACTTAGTTCCCTGACCAGGGATCGAACCCTCGTCCCCTGCATTGGTAGGCAAGTTCTTAACCACTGGACCACCAGGGAAATCCCTAAGCAATTCTTTCTGAAAGTTTAGTAATCGCATAATTGTACGGCTTACTTTCAGAAAATAAACGAATTGCTTTTTAAACAACTAGGAAGAGGAGGACTATGTATTATATACATGAACACATATTTAAGTAGGCCTTTCAGCAAGAATGTTAAGTTTATTTGATAAAACAACTAGCTATTCTTTACTACTAGACTGCACAGGTTTAAAATGCACTTTATTCATCATTGTGGCATGTCAATATTTTAATCAACTGTATTCAGTCTAAATTAACTACGTTAGTTAATGCTCTGTTAACTGGCTTCAAGGCAAAAATCAGAAAAGGGACAAAGAAAGAGCTTAAAAAATTATAGGACTATAATTACATGAATATAACCTTATACACAGACATAGTACTATTAGTAGTAAAACAGAAAAATGAGGGACAAAATTCAAGTCTTAGGAGAAATCTCACTATGGAACTGATTCAGTGAAAATTTCTATACAACAATTTTAATAGCTTGCATTTAAGACTCATACTTATGAAAGATGTTTTTAGATATAATTTTAATGCATTAATTAGAACTTATACGTTAGGTCAACAGCTAGTACAAGAGAAATCTATTGCTCAAACCAAACTGAAACAGGAATGTCTTCTCAGATATGCTGTTTTTAAAAGAACCCCACAAGAGTTTAAGCTCTTCCTGTGCAGCTTCTCAGTAGTTATAGTATTGACTGCTCTATTTTGCTCTAAGAAAAGGAACCATTTATGAAACTTTCTGCCAAAAATTGCAAGGTAGATAAAATTCAAAATTTTAATAAATCTTTTTAAAATATGCATTTTTAAAACCAGGTTTACACAGAGCTCCAAACCTAGATAAATGATTAAAATAAAAATAGTCTGGGGGGGCTTCCCTGGTGGCTCAGTGGTGGGGAGTCCATCTGCCAATGCTGGAGACACAAATTCAACCTCTGGTCGGGGAGGATCCCACATGCTGCAAAGCAACTGAGCCCGTGCACCACAACTATTGAGCCTGCTAGAGGCCAGGAACGGCAACTACTGAAGCCCTGTGCCCTAGAGCCTGTGCTCCACAACAAGAGAAGTCACCGCAATGAGAGCCTGTGCACCGTGACTAGCCAGTAGCCCCCGCTTGCTGCAACTAGAGGAAATTTCACACAGGAAAGAAGATCCAGCACGACCAAAAATAAATAAATAAATAAATATGTTGGAGACTTCCAGTGGTTCAGATCAGGAAACTAAGATTCCACATGCCACACTGCACGGTCAAAAAAGAAAATAAAAATTAAAATAAAAAATAGGTTGACCACATAAATTATAGGCTATTAACAGTGACTTTGGGCAAAATTATTTATCATTAAGACTGCTGTTGCTGAGTCACTAAGTCATGTCCAATTCTTTGCAATCCCATGGACTGCAGCACGCCAGCCTTCCCTGTCTTTCACTATCTCCCAGACTGCTCAAACTGATGTCCACTGAGTTGGTGATGCCATTCAACCATCTCATCCTCTGTCGCCCCCTTCTCTTCCTGCCCTCAATCCTTCCCAGCATCAGGGATTTTTCCATTGAGTTAGCTCTTCGCATCAGGTGCCCAAAGTACTGGAGCTTCAGCTTCAGCATCAGTCCTTCTAATGAATATTCAAGACTGATTTCCTTTAGGATGGATTAGTTGGATCTCCCTGCAGTCCAAGGGACTCTCAAGAGTCTTCTCCAACACCACAGTTCAAAAGCATCAATTCTTTGGTGCTCAGCCTTCTTTATGGTCCAACTCTCACATCCACACATGACCACTGCAAAAACCATAGCTTTGACTAGACAGACCTTTGTTAGCAAAGTGATGTTTCTACTTTTTAATACACTGTCTAGGTTTGTCATAGCTTTTCTTCCAAGGAGCAAGTGTCTTTTCATTTCATGGCTGCAGTCTCCATCTGCAGTGATTTTGGAGCCCAAGAAAATAAAATCCATCACTGTTTCCATTGTTTCCCCATATATCTGCCATGAAGTGATGGGACCAGATGCCACAATCTTAGTTTTCTGAATGTTGAGTTTTAAGCCAACTTTTTCACTCTCCTCTTTCACCCTCATCAAGAGGCTCTTCAGTTCCTCTTCACTTTCTGCCATTCAGTTCAGTTCAGTTCAGTCACTCAGTCGCGTCTGACTCTTTGCGACCCCATGGACTGCAGCATACCAGGCTTCCCTGTCCATCACCAACTCCTGGAGCTTGCTCAAACTCATGTTCATTCCAGTTGGTGATGCCATCCAACAATCTCATTCTCTGTCGTCCCCTTCTCCTCCCACTTTCAATCTTTCCCAGCATCAGGGTCTTTTCCAAAGAGTCAGTTCTTCCCATCAAGTGGCCAAAGTACTGGAGTTTCTGCTTCACCATCAGTCTTTCCAATGAGTATTCAGAACTGATTTCCTTTAGGATTGACTGGTTGGATCTCCTTGCAGTCCAAGGGACTCTCAAGAGTCTTCTCCAACACCATAGTTCAAAAGCATCAATTCAAAAGCATCAATTCTTTAGTGCTCAGCTTGCTTTAGAGTCCAACTCTCAACATCCATGACTGCTGGAAAAAGCATAGCCTTGACTAGATGGACCTTTGTCAGCAAAGTAATGTCTCTGCTTTTTAATATGCTGTCTAAATTGGTCATAGCTTTTCTTCCAAGGAGCAAGAGTGTTTTAATTTCATGACTGCAGTCACCATCTGCAGTGATTCTGGAGTCCAAGAAAACAAATTCTCTAACTCTTTCCATTGTTTCCCCATCTATTGGCCATGAAGTGATGGGACCGGATGCCATGATCTTAGTTTTTTGAATGTTGAGTTTTAAGCCAACTTTTTCACTCTCCTCTTTCCCTTTTATCAACAAGCTCTTTAGTTCTTCTTCACTTTCTGCCGTTAGGGGGGTGTCATCTGTGTATCGGAGGTTGTTGATATTTCTCCCTGCAGTCTTGATTTCAGCTTGTGAGTCATCCAGCCTGGTATTTTGCATGATGTACTCTGCATGTAAGTTAAAAAAGGAGGGTGACAATATACAGCCTTGACGTACTCCTTTTCCAGTCCTGGACTGGTCCAGTTGTTCCATGTCTGGTTCTAACTGTTGCTTCTTGTCCTGCATACAGATTTCTCAGAAGACAGGCAAGGTGGTCTGGTATTCCCATCTCTTTAAGAATTTTCCACAGTTCACTGTGATCCACACAAAGGCTTCAGCATAGTCAATGAAGCAGAAGTAGATGTTTTTCTGGAATTTCCTTGCTTTTCCTATGAGTCAACAAGGATTGGCAATTTGATCTCTGGTTCCTCTGCCTTTTCTAAAGCCAGCTGGTACATCTGGAAGTTCTCAGTTCATGTACTATTAAGCTTAGCTTGAAGGATTTTGAGCATTACCTTGCTTGCAAGTGAAATAAGCGCAACTGTTCAGTAGTTTGAACATTCTTTGCCATTACCTTTCTTTGGGATTGGAATAAAAACTGACCTTTTTCAGTCCTGTGGCCACTGCTGAGTTTTCCAAATTTGCTGGCATATTAAGACTGAGGCCATACTTTTAAATTTATCTGGTAAACTTGATGAAAATGATGTAAAAGTTTAGCACTTATCCAAAGTACTGCAAAAGGCAAAACAAAGATACATTTCACATCTGTGGGTATTCCAAAAGACTGCCTAAAGCAAGTATAATGCTGCAATTCTTTTCTAAATTACTTATTATAAATAATAAATTATTTTTAAAGCAAAATAAGGAAATAAAAATTTCAACCTGTTTTATGTACTGGGTTGGCCAATAAGTTCATTTGGGTTTTTCTGTAACATCTTATAGAAAAATCAAAATGAACTTTTTGGCTGACCCAGTATTTGAAACCTATTAAAGGTCAAAAGAAAAAACAGCCTAATTGAACAGAACATAGAAAACTAATAAATATTTCATTTCAATCAAACCCCCATCTCATCCTCACTACTTTGAAGTACAGGAACTCTGCTAATCCCTTAACATCTGTGGAAGCTTCATTTTGGGGTATTTTGTTTTGTGCTTTTGCTCTGCAATTAAATGACTGCTTTGGATCAAAGAAAGATGATATGAAAACAGAATTATTCAAGTTCACAATAAAATAAAGTGGTGGAAGAGGAAAAGGAGACATATATAGAATTCACTGAAAGATTCCACTCTGCTCAAAAATGACTTAAAATTATATCTAATTAGTATCCAAACTTAAATATTTTGAAAAGATTTTTCTCATGAATGAGAATGACAGTGATAGTATTAAGGAAATTCAGGGTTGGTGTTCCAATAATTTGAGATTATCTGCAATTCCCAACATGAAAAGTATAGCACTCAATTCTGGAAGGTCTTTTTAAATTTTTAAATGATAGAATGGAGGTTATCATAGTAAAAGCTAAAGTCACAAGCATAAACATAAACCTAGAGCCGATCTCATTAGAATTGAGACATATACTAACTCATATTAAACAATTTCATCCTTTTACCCGCAGACATATCATTGTAACTAAGTAATAAATTCAAATACTATTCTTTCCCTTGTGCATCCTTAGAAGGTAACAGATTGCTTTATTTTCTGATAAAAATCCTGAATTTGTTTAATGCATACAAACATATACACGTTTTTTATAAACACCCATTACTGAGGCCTTCTTAAACCCACCAAATAAAAAAAGTTAGATGAGATGGTATTTCCCTCCATGATTTAGCTTAATCCTAAGAATATTCCTCCAGGATTCTGTCCGAAATATAGCAATATACCTACATTTGGTTAATGCATTAGTTCATGATACTTTTCATATTAAAATTTTATAACATCAATCCACTAAAAAAAAAAACCCCTAAAAACAGATTTTATAGTCTAAGATATAAAACCACTCATTATCAAAGTGTCAATTCACCCTCCTCAAAAGATTAACTAAGTACACAGTTTTGTAATGACAAAGCACACACTAGCCTTGAGAGGAAGTCATAGCAATTAAATTTAATATATGCCAAAGCCCTCATTTCAGATGCTACCTTAACTCCACATCTAGTATTACAGAGTGAATAACAAATTATGGTAGTAAACCCCCACAAAGTCCTCTTTACTGGTAGAAATAATCAGTAAAGAGATCTGTCTTTCACTATCTACTAGTGGTGCTGTCAGACCTCTGGAAAGTGGCATGAAATTTTTTGTTTACCACAAGGAAACCCAGAAGTTTAGGAACATGGGACTTGCTCATTGGTTTATTCTAGAATCACTGATGGAGACCAGAGTAATAAAACTCTCCAAGTCCAAAATTAAATGTAACTTGCCCAATTTTGTAAGCTAAAGAGAGACAAGTTCTGAGAACTAAGGAAGGCAATCATTTAAGGTCTTCTAAACCTCTGAAGTATAAATACAACTCCTGGCACAACAACAAAAAAATATAATGTTTCAGTTCCTATTTTTTTTAAAAAAAAGTGTTTCAAGTTAGGTGTTTTAATACATTTTGATAACAGCTCCTTAGTCTTTCCAAAATAACTAACAACCATTATTGAACACTTAGTATTTTCCAAATGAACCCAAACAACAAATAAATTGGATACGTATCATCTAGCCCTCCTATGGTGCTGACATTCTACCAGGGAAGGCAGAAAAACAGTTATAAAACTAACATACAAGAGCTAAAACTATAAAACTCTTAAATCTTCATGACCTGGGATTAAGCAATAGTTTCTTAGGTATGACACCAAAGGTACAAACAACAGAAGAAAAGATAGACTTCAGCAAAATTTAAAACTTTTTTAACTACCAAGAAAGTGAAAAACACAGCCTCCCAGAATGGGATAAAATATTCGCAATTAATACTTCTGATAAAGGATTTGTATATAGAATATAATGAACTCTTGTAACTCAATAATAATACAAAGTAATACAAACAATACAAAGAGATAGCTCAATTAAAAATAAGGAAGGGAGACTTGCCTGGAGCTCCAATGGCTAAGACTGCACTCCCAACGCAGGGGGCCCAGGTTCAATCTCTGGTCAGAAAACTAGATCCCACCTACTGCCGCTAAAGATTCTGCATGCTACAATTAAGAGCCAGCGCAGCCAAATAAATAAATAAATTTTCTTTTTAAAAGAGGAAAGGATATTAATAGAAAATTCCCCAAAGAAGATATACTAATGCCAATAAAGACATGAAAAGATGCTCAACACCATTAGCTACCAGAAAAACTCAAATCAAACCCACAATGAGATTGACTTCACACACACTCAGGATGGTTAAAATCAAATACAGGCAATTCTAGTTGGAAAGTATATGGCGAAGCTGCAACTGTCATACACTGGTGTTGGAAATGTAAAATATGTGGCAGCTATGGAGAACAGTTTGGCAATTCTTCAAAAGACTAAACATAGAGTTGCCATATGATTCAGCAATTCCACTCCTACTTATAGTCTCTAGAGAAACGAAAACATTCTCTTACACAAAACTGGTACATGGATGTTCATAACAGCATCATTCATAATAGCCAAAAAGTAAAAACAATCTAAATGTCCATCAATTGATGAACAGTGTATATCCATATACTGAAATACTATTCAGCCATAAAAAGGAATGAAGTGCTGATATGTGTTACATGAATAAACCTTGAAAACATTATGCTAAGTGAAAGAAGTCAGACTTAAAAGATCACATAAAGTATGATTCCATTTATATGAAATATCTGGAATAAGCAAATCTGGGAGACAGAAGGTAGATTTAGTGGTTGTTATTAATAGTCGCTGGAGGGATGGGGGAAATGTGTGTGACTGTTAATGAGTACAGGGATTCTTTTTGTTATCTTTATGACAGCAGGTAGTATTCTCATGACTTGAATCAAGTGTTCTATAATTGATTTTGGTGGTGATTACACAACTCTGTGAATAGCACTGAACTGTACACTTTATACAGGTTAATTGCATGGTATGTGAATTATGTTTCAATAAAGTTGTTACTTTAAAAAAAATGGGTATTAAGAAACATATAAAAGGAAACTTCATCTAATCTGGAGAATCAGGAGAGTTAAGTGAAGACCCGGATGCTGGGTTTTAGTTGCAGCACATGAGATCCAGTTCCCTGACCAAGGATCAAACCTGGGCCCCCTGCATTGGGAGTGTGGAGTCTTAGCCACTGGATCACCAGGTAAGTCCCCAAACCCTTAATTATTATATTTAATCCTAATAACCCTTTGAGGTATGGGCAGTTGTCATCATCATTTTACAGATAAGGAAACTGAGACATGGTGAAGGAAACTAACCTGCCCAAGGTCACAGCAAGTGGTACTATTATGACTTGAACAAAAGCATCCTGGCCCCAAAGTCCCCCATACTCTAATACTTCACTACCAACCCTTTCCTGGAAATTGCCTATCAATGAATTACAATATAGTTTTGTATATTCAATCCTGTACAGTAAGCAGATACAGTATACATTTATACACAAGTTTTTTCGGTTGAGCACTAGAAGTACTTAACTTGGGTTTAGAGACCATGTTTTGTAACACTTTTAACCTTTAAACTCTGGAATCACACTCAACAAGACAGGTTTATTGATTATTAGTGGCTCTGAGAATTAAGACTTCCTGAAAGACATCTGTTTCACACAACTGAGGAGGTATTTACTCATTATATTATTATCACAATATCATTTATGTGTATAAACCAATACAGTAAAATGTGGTTAGAACTTGTGGTAAAGAAATGTTTTAGTATTTATGTAAGAAAGTAGATCAGGCTTGGGTTTCTAACATGAATATTTGCATGGACGATAGTCCCTATGTCTATGAGACATCAAAGTCAAAATAAATAATAGCTGGATATGTGGACCTGGTCCTCAGAAGAACTGGACCAAGGAGGTAAACTTGGAAGTTTAGGCATACAGCATGGTAGCTCAAAGCCATGATATTAGGTTGATGCAAAAGTAATAGCAGTTTCGGATCCTGAATTTTAATTCATTATAACTAGGCTCAAACACATCCTTATTAATCAAAATAGGAACCAATACAATCAACACATTTTTGCCAATAAGAAATGTTTGTTTAATCCCATAGCAAAAAAAAAAATCCATGCTTTGAAATTCAATGAACTCTTGGAAAGCATTTTCTGCATCCGGCTGATTGTGGAAGAATTTTCCCTGCAAAAAGTTGTCAAGATGCTTAAAGAAGTGGTAGTCAATTGGTTGGGAGGTTCAGTGAATACGACAGATGAGGCAAAACTTCGTAAACCAATCCACTCAACTTTTGAAGCACTGGTTGTGTGACGTACAGTCAGGCATTGTCACTGAGAATTGGGCCCTTTCTGTTGACCAATGCCAGCTGCAGGCATTGCAGTTTTTGGTGCATCTCACTGATTTGCTGAGCATACTTCTCAGATGTAATGGTTTTGCTGGGATTCAGAAAGTTGTAGTGGATCAGAGCGACAGCAGACCACCAAACAGTGACCATGACCTTTTTTTTGGTGCAAGACCACTGAGCTGATCGTTGCTGGTTGTAATATAAAATCCACTTTTTGTCACAGATCACAATCCGGTCAAGAAACGGTTCACTGCTATTGTGCAGAGTAAGAGAAGACAACACTCCAAACTGATGATTTTTTTGATTTGCAGTCAGCTCTGGAGGCACCCACTTTTTGAACTTTTTCACCTTTCCAATTTGCTTCAAATGCCAGATGACCATAGAATGATCAACATGAATTCTTGGGCAACTTCTTGTGTAGGTATAAGCGGATCAGCTTCCATGATGCTCTCAGTTGGTCACTGTCAACTTCCAGTGGCCGGCCACTGCTTTCCTCATCTTTAAGGCCCTTGTCTCCTTTGCAAACTTTCTTGAATGACCACTGCACTGTACGTTCATTAGCAGTTTCTGGGCCAAATGTGTTGTTAATGTTCCAAACTGTCTCCGCAGCTTTATGACCCATTTTGAACTCAAATAAGAAACTGCTCAAATTTGCTTTTTGCCTAACATCATTTCCATAGTCTAAAATAAATGTAAAATAAACAGCAAGTAACAATTTATTAGCAAAAAACATAAAGCAAGAAATATACATTAAAAGATGTATAACATAACCACATTTATTTAAAATGTATTCCAATATCAAATGGCAAAGTTCAACAAGGCAAAACCGAAATTACTTTTGCCTCAACCTAATAACAGATGAAATGCCTAAGGAGAAAGCACAGATAGAGAAAAGGTCTTAAAACATTGGTTTTCCAATTTCATAAGCATCACAATCACCTGGAGGGCTTGTTAACCAGACCCAGATGGCTGGGTCCCCATCTCCAGAGTTTTTGACTCAGTAGGTCTGGGTAGGACCTGAGAATTTTCATTTCTAACAAGTTTGCAAGTGATGCTGATGTTGCAAGTCTGGGGAACCACACTTCAAGTCCAATAGCCCAGAGCAAAGCCCTACAGAACTCTGATAATTCTCGCATAGAACTTAAAAGGAGACCAAATGGAGCCCAGAGCAAGGTAGGAGATATACTACTCCAATTAAATTATTTTTTACCAAGGTCACCAGCAACATAACTAATAATCCAGTGGAAACATATGACTCTTTAAAACTTCAAACTAAATTCTACTTGAAACAAAAATGTATGGAGCACCTACCATATGCTAGGCAAATCTGTTGCCTGTAACTTGACCCCATCTTCTCCCTTGGCTTCTGAAATATCACTCACTCCCTTGTTGTTACTTCTTTTGAACACATGTAATCTTGTTTCTCTCTTTCAACCCACTCAACACATTTCAAGATTTCCCAAGAATTCTGAGTCTTCTCTTCTTCATGCAAGCTCTCCCAGGGCAATTTCACCTAATTCTCTGAGTACCATCTAACTGCCAATAATTCTCCCACACCTCATCTTTATGACTTTGCCTCTGGGCTTCGGATCCTATTTCCAACTGCCAACCAACCATATATTTATTAATACAAACTACGCCTCTTTCTTTCTATATTCTCTCTTCAAAAAGCACAACTATCTATCCAGAGGACCAAGCCAGAAATCTGTGACTCTTCTAGAGCAACTGTTCTCAACCTTATCTGCATATTAGAACTCCCAGGAGCTTTAAAAAAAAAAAAAAAAAAACTCACTCATAAGTCTAGTAATAATATGATAACAATAATCCTGTTAATTATCCTGTTCTATGTCCCTTACACACATGCTCGTAAAGTACTTAGCAAAAATGCTTGTGAGCACCCAGGAAAAGGGAGCTATCTTCATAAACACTTTAAATTCAGCTCTTCTGAAGTCTCAAGTTTCTGATTAGAATCAACATTTGTTTAAACTATTTCACTAACAAAAAGACAGATGAAAAATTTGTTTATAAGACCCTCTAAGGTAAACTTTAAAAACGTTCAAATTCACTGATGAGCCATAAACCGGCGGTGGGGGGTAGGGGACGGGACGGGGGACCAGTATATTCAAACAAGCTAATAGGAGAAGCCCATTATATACATTACTTAAAAGTGTTTGCAGATAAAACATTCAACTCCACAGTGATAGCAAAGTTCCTCTTTGGTGTTACTTTGTATTTTGAGTATTTTCAAAAAAGAATAACGAAGATTTAACACAGCCGCTGTCTTTCACGGAGAAGGCAATGGCACCCCACTCCAGTACTCTTGCCTGGAAAATCCCATGGATGGAGGAGCCTGGTAGGCTGCAGTCCATGGAGTCGCTAAGAGTCGGACACGACTGAGTGACTTCACTTTCACTTTTCACTTTCATGCATTGGAGAAGGAAATGGCAACCTACTCCAGTGTTCTTGCCTGGAGAATCCCAGGGACGGCGGAGCCTGCTGGGCTGCCATCTATGGGGTCGCACAGAGTCGGACACGACTGAGGTGACTTAGCAGCAGCAGCTATCTTTCAAAGTATAATGCTTTGTTTGTGTCCCTTGCCCAATGATGTTAGTTTAGCAAATCTACCTTTTCTTGAAAAGATGTGCAGGAAATGGGCAAATGGTAAATCAGTAAGTTCATTTAAGGCTGCAAAATTCTGCTACTTTCACCTAAGATGGCCAGTTTCTTATAACTTTAGAATTAACAGGATAGTTCACAAATAGCCTGGAATGTGACAGGAAACCAAACAATAAAAGTTACCAAAAATTTTGACTGGAATAAAGAGTACAGGTTATTTTTAACTGTTGTTTGCTTTAGCTGAACAAATGAGTAGTACCTTTGTATTACAAATGGATCAGAATAAAGCCATATATTTAAAAAATAAAATGTGCATGCAAATACCACCAGAGTATATAAACACATTAAAAAAAAAAATCCTTAAAAAAAAAAACAAACTTACAAGCTTTTGCACATCAAAGAAAACCATAAACAAAACAAAAAGGCAACTTAAAGATTTGGAGAAAATATCTGAAAATGATGTGACCAAAAAGAGCTTAATTCCCAAAATATATAAACAGCTCATCAGTTCAGTTCAGTCGCTCAGTCATGTCTGACTCTGCGACCCCATGAATCGCAGCACACCAGGTCTCCCTGTCCATCACTAACTCCCTGAGTCCACCCAAGCCCATATCCATCAAGTCGGTTATGCCATCCAGCCATCTCATCCTGTGTTGTCCCCTTCTCGTCCTGCCCGCAATCTTTCCCAGCATCAGGGACAACTCAGTAAAAAAAAAAAAAAAGAAAAAAACCAATCAAAATATGGACAGAGGACTTCCCTTGTGGTCCAGTGGTTATTAATCTGCCTGCCAATGCAGGGGACACAGGTTCCATCCCTGGTCCAGGAGGATTCCACATGCCACGGAGCAAAAAGGCCTATGCACCACAGCTACAGGCCCACGCACCACAACTACTGAGCACTTGCACATTAGAGCCTGAGCTCCACAGCAAAAGAAGCCACCAAAATGAGAAGTCCAGACGCTGCAACTAGAGAGTAGCCTCTGCTTGCTGCAACTAGAGAAAGACTTCACACAGTAACAAAGACCCAGTGCAGCCAGAAATAAGTACATTTTTTTAAAAAAACAAACAAACAAAAAAGGTAGCTTTAAAAAAAAAGGGGCAGAAGACCCAAACAGACATTCCTCCAAAGAAGATTTACAGATGGCCAACAAGCATATGAAAAGATGCTCAACATCACTAATTACTAGAGAAATGCAAATCAAAACTACAATGAAGTATCACCTCACACCAACCAGAACAGCCAACAGTAAAAAGTCCACAAAGAAAAAATGCTGGTGAGAGTGTTGAGAAAAGGGAACCCTTCGACGCTGTTAGTGGGAATGTAAATTGGTATAGCCAGTATGGAGGTTCCTTAAAAAAAGTTACCGTATGATTCCGCAATCCTACTACTTGACATGTTTCTAGAGAAAATTATAATTCAAAAGGATAAACACACCCCAATGTTCAAAGCAGCACTATATACAATAGCCAAGACATGGAAGCAACCTCAATGTCCATCAACAGGTGCATAAAGATGTGGTACCCAGAGAATCACAAATGGAATACCACTCAGCCATTAAAAATGAAATAATGCCATTTGTAGCAGCATGGATAGACCCAAGATTACTGTACTAAATGAAGTAAGTCAGATAGAGAAAGACAAATATCATATTCTAACATTTCAATGTGAACTTTAAAATATGATACAAATAAATTATTTACAAAACAGAAACAGATTCAGACATAGAAAACAAACTTATGGTTACCAAAGAGAAAAAGGAGGAGAGAAGGATAAATTAGGAGTTAGGAATTAGCAGATACAAACCACTATATATAAAACAGAGAAACAATGAGGTACTACTGTATAACACAATGAATTATATTCGATACCCTGTAATAATCTATAACAGAAAGAATATGAAAAAGAAATACAAATATATAACTGAATCACTTTGCTGTATACCAGAAGTACAACACTGTAAATCAACTACAATAAAAATTTTTTTAATTTTAATAAAATTCTAAATTGTACAAATTAGTAATATTTGTATCTTCAGAATTACTAGGATATTTAGAATGCTTACTGGTGATACACAAGAGCTTAATAAAAACATTTCATTCTTGACACAATAACTGCTTCTGGGGAAGACACTGAAAGGTACAGTGTGAAAAAATGACTGACTTTCCAGTATATACCCTTTTGTATCATTTAAAACGTCTACCATGGGCATGTATTATATATTGTATAAGTATGCCTCCAGATTCAATCACCAATTTACAGAAGATACAGAGGACATAAGAACATGTTAATTAAGCTAAGCCACAGGGATACAGAAATTAAAACCCAGACCGAGAAACTCTAAAAGCCATAAAATAAAATCTGATTTCTTTAATAAACAGATTCACAAGGGAGAGAGAAAATGAGAGCAGTAGATTAAAAGGGACTTAATGGTCATTACCAACCAACTGCAAATTAGGAACTTTATATGGATACTGATTCAAACTATGACATCTGAGATAGGTGAACCTTTGAACATGGACATTTGATGATATTAAGGAATTTAAGGGGGTGATATATATATATACATTTTTTGAGTCCTTATCTTTTAAAGATACCCTAGACTCCAAATGATACTTGGGATCTGCTTAAACATAATCCAGGAGGATGAAGCAAGTGGGTAATAAATGAAACAAAACTGGGAATGATTTGACACAGTGGTAAAGAATCCACCTGCCAGTCCAGGAGACACAGGAGTCTCTAATTCCATCTCTGGGTCAAGAAGATCCCCAGAGTAGAAAATAGCAACCCACTCCAGTATTTCTGCCTGAGAAATGCCATGGACAGAGGAGCCTGGTGGGCTATACAGTCCATGGGATCACAAAGAGTCAGACACAACTTAAGTGACTGAGCACGAATACAAAGCTCTGACAGGTACATGGGAGTTTATTAATGCACTGCATCTACTTTTGTGTGATTAAAATCTTCCATAACAAGCTATAAAGTCAAATATTTGCAAGATATAAATATTTTTATATAAATGAAGAAAACCAAATCATTTAAAAATGATACCACATATAACTTGAATATATGTGGGTTTTAGATGACATAAAGGAATTTGATGATACTAAGATAGAGATTAAAACTCAGAAGCTAGGGGTCAGATCAATCTATTAATTGTTAGATAAGATAATGGTATTGTGGTTATGGGGAAATTGCCTTTTTAAAAGACAAAATATTGATGTATTTACAGCTAAAAAAAATGATATGTCTAGAATTTGCTTTAAAATTTTTTTTAATTGGGACAAGGACAAGAATAAACAAGCATGGCAGAAAGTTGAAACTAACTAGTACATATATAGGGGCTCAGGGACTACATGGTAGTTGTGTATCTCCATCTTAAGATGTAAATAACATTATAATAATATCAACAGTAAAAATAATAGATTCTAAGAACTTTCTCCACTATGTGAGAGAAGGGGGAAAAAACAAGATAAATAATCCAAACTAAAACGCTAATTCAGATAAGGGTCAAGATTTTGGGGGAGGGAGCAAGAACCACTACACAAGGGTTTTACTCACTCAACTCACCTGAATTTTACACACAGCAGAGTATGGTAAAGAAAGTCACAGTGTTCCCCCATACTGGAGGCAAGAGTCAAAGCAAAAAAAAAAAATTTTTCAAGAATTATT
Organism: Giraffa tippelskirchi; assembly: GCF_054371585.1. Lineage (NCBI taxonomy): Eukaryota > Metazoa > Chordata > Mammalia > Artiodactyla > Giraffidae > Giraffa > Giraffa tippelskirchi. The sequence goes on along the minus strand of NC_137281.1, from coordinate 128,635,609 downwards.
TCCTCCTGCCAGTTTTTGCCCTAGAAATCCATTTATAAAGAACTTTCAAAAATTTCTCAAGTTCAAGAGTTAGGATTGTCAGTGAGTGTTTTGTATAGAAACAAAGCTTCCCTAATACCTTGAGCACATACAATTCTGACAGGACATAAAGGGTTTCTGGGCGTGAAAATGGTTTTCTTGCATTCCTAGTTCTCTGGCTCTGCTCCAAGATTACTTTTATCAAGTTATCTTGAGTGAGATCCTTTTTGGAGGGAAACAGGAGGAACTTTGAAAGACTTTTATGGAAACATTTGCACATATACATTCCAGTCCTTGAAGTAATGATACCAAGTGTTCTTCAAGGTTCTAAAGAGAAAATTCTAAAATTACCTAATTCCACCAAAATTTCTGCTGCAGGCAATCACCACCATATTTATATCACATAATTGGTTATTAAGGGTAGGGAGAAAAGGAAAATGAATACTTTGATATTTTACTAAATGCCACTATTTAATATGTATTTTTAACTAAGTCCTCTAAGTACAATCTTATTAGGTGCTATCAATGTCCAAAAATTACAGATGAGAAAAGTGGGGCACTGAAAGGTTAAGTAACTTGTTAAGTAAATGGCAGAACGAGACTTGAATCCAGTCTGGCTCCAGTATCTGGGCTATTCTCTGCTATAGAATTCATACCCTAAAACTTCTCACTCTGAAACACAAGAAAGATGACTACATGAACATTTCCAGACCCTAGATCATTGATCCTCTTCACAATCCCAGTTACCTTTGAGATTTTACATTTTAAAAAACAAAATAAACACAGGAAAATAACAAAACTAAAACATCAGGGCAGATCCTTCTTTAAACAGTCTGTAAAGAATTAACAGCAGCTATTGCAGGCAGTAGCACCACTGACCAAAGCCCCCATCTGCCCACTCTACTGCAAAGCTCATTAGCCAACAGAGCCCGTCTAGGTAAAGAGATGCCAATCAGTTTTATATCGCTTCACTCTTTCATTTGATTGGTTAAATCATAATCAAACATCTGTAACATGAAAGGGATAAGGAAACAAAAAGTTAAAGAAATGTGACAAAGGAATAAACAATTCATAAAACAGAACTTGTTAAAAGCTCTCTGACATCCTCAGAAAGATGGTGCATTCATAAGTCAAGAAAGGAAGCCGTGAAAAGGCAAAAAAGTACAAGACTCTTGAAAACAAGTTTTTAAAAAGGTAGTATAAGGTTTTATATTGTGGAAGCAAAACCTAGAAAGTAAACAGAAACAGGAAACAGACAAGAAATAACCAAAGGATACCCAGCATCAGTCCAGGAGGTCAGCATTTAAGTAACAGAAATTACAGAATGAAAAGGAAAAAAAAAAAAATTTGAGGAGAGGACATTTTCAGAGAAATATAAATGTTCTACAACTAAAAGATTTAAGTAACTAAAAGATTTATGAAGTCTTCCAATTAATAAGGCCCACTCAGTGCTCAAATGAATAAAGACCCACGCCAGCAAATATCTTTGGGAAATTTCAGGAAACAAAGGCAAAAAAAAGACAATAAATGCTTTCAGAGAAAAGGTAGCTCATATGCAAAGGAACAAGAATCAAACTGGCGTCCCACAGCAATATAAATAAAACCAAAAATAAACAAATGGGACCTAGTGAAACTTACAAGCTTTTGTACAGCAAAGGAAACCATAAACAAAACAAAAAGACAACCCACCGTATTTTCAGAGAAAATATCTGCAAATAATGCAACTGACAAAGGCTTAACTTTCAAAATATATACACAATTCAATAACAAAAAAACAAACAACCCAATCAAAAAATGGACAGAAGACCTAAACAGACATTTCTCCAAAGAAAACTTACAGATGGCCAACAAGCACATGAAAAGATGCACATCATAACTAATTATTAGAGAAATGCAAATCAAAACTACAATGAGGCACCACCTCACATGGGTTAGAATGGCCATCATTAAAAAGTCTACAAGTAACATGCTGGAGGTGTGGAGAAAAGGAAACCCCCTTACACTGTTGGTGATAATGTAAATTGGTCCAGCCACTATGAAAAACAGTATGGCGGTTCCTCCAAAAAACTAAAAATAGAAGTGCCATATGATCCAGCAATTCCACTACTGGGCATACCTAGACAAAACTATAATTCAAAAAGACACATGTACCGCAATGTTAGCAGCACTAATAGCCAAGACATGGAAACAACCTAAATGTCCACTGACAGAGGAATGGATAAAGAAGACGTGGTACATACAATGAAATACTACTCAGCCATTAAAAAGAATGAAATAATGTTATTTACAGCAACATGGATGGACCTAAGATTATCATAGTAAGTGAAGTAAGTCAGAAACAGAAAGATAAATGCCATCTAATATCACTGATATGTGGAACCTAAAAAAATAATACAAATGAACTTACTTACACAACAGGAACAGATTCACAGACATAAAAAAGAAAAACAACTTATGGTTACCAAAGAGGAAAGGCTAGGAGAGAGATAAATTAGGAGTTTGGGATTAACACATACACACTACTATATATAAGACAGATAATCAACAAGGACTTACTCTATATGACAGGGAACTTGTAAATATTTTGTAATAACCTATATAGGAAAAGAATCTGAAAAAGAATGGATATATATATATGTGTAACTAATCACTTTGCTGTACACCTGAACTAATACAACACTGTAAATCAACTATATTCCAATAAAAAATTAAAATTAAATTTAAAAAAGAGAAAGACAAATGCCATATGATATCATTATATATGGAATTAAAATATGAAACAAATGAACTTATCTATGAAACAAACACCAACTCACAGACACAGAGAATAGGCTTGCAGCTGCCAAGGGCAGGGGAGGGGGGACAGGTTGGGAGTTGGGGATTAGCAGATGCAAACTATTATTTATAGAATGGACAAACAACAAGGTCCTACTGTATAGCACTGGGAACTATATTCAATATTCTGTGACAAACCATAGTGGAAACAAATATGAAAAAGAATGCACATATAGGACAAGTGAATCACTTTGCTGTACAGCAGAAATTAACCCAACACTGTAAATCAACCATACTTCAATTAAAAAAAAAATAATAATAAAACTGGCCTAAGACTTCTTTTCAATAATGAAGAATACTAGCAAAGAATGAATCAATGCCTTTGAAGTGCTGACAGAAAATTATGTTCAACCTACAATTCTACTCTCAGCCACACTAACATTCCACTTTAAGAATAAAATAAAAACACTTTCAGACAAGGAAGTACTCAAAATTTACCTCTCACACATCTTACCTTAGTATGCATCCCAGCAAAACAAGGCAATACACTAAGAAAGAGGACTATATAAAACTGGAGCACAAGGATACAGGACATCAAGAGATGGATAACTATGAAAAAGGGAGATACCAGAAATTCATTCTATCTTTAAGAAAATGAAAAATATTAAGGTCAGTTATAAAAACTAACAAAACGCTCGTCAAAAAAAAAAAAGTACAACTGAGAACTCTGATGTGGAGAGGTTATGGCATCCGTTTTATCTCTGCAGAACTACCTTCTCCCCACCCCCAACATACATCTCCATCTGGGCATGGGACCAGGCTCAAGCTACTCTAATCTAGTCTCTCCACCTTGCCATAGCAACTTGTTCAGAAATAAACACAGAGCCAAGAATCAGTACTGGTGAGAGAGAGGTGAAGGAGGGTACCGAAAATAAAGCCAAAGGAAGAAAGCAAAGGGATACAGGGAGAGCCTAATTCTTCTAAGTAACCTTCAAGCACCTGGATCCAATCTTATTCTATCCCCCTGAACTCTCTATTTCCTTTCTTACTTAGGCTCGAACTGAACTGGTTTTCTAACACTAATAAAGGTCCCTAACCAAAATACTCCTCTTTCAAAGCAAGAAGTCAAAAGATACCACCTACTGTTAGTAAAATAAAAATATACAGTATTTACTAAGGTGAGCAGAAAGCTAAAAATAATGATATATAATTATATCAGAAAGAAGGTGGGGAACAGGGTAGTGGTGTTGGGAAATAATTCTTGATGGTTTTCTGTGTCCTGCAAGCAAGGCACTGTCTGCTCTTTGTTCTGGACTATATTCTCAAGGATGTTTATATAGTGAACAACCTTGGAAGACAGAAGCTCTGTCTTCAGTATATTACTGTCTCCCTCTGAAGCAAAGAGCAAGCATGCTTACTGCCCATTACAACATATTTGAAATCCTTAAAATTACAGTTTTCTCCAGTAACAAAATCCATTATGTGAACAGTGTTGGCCCTCTCTGCAGTGTCCTGTGCGAAGTGCAGCTTGGGATACAGGCACAAATGCATGTTGATACTTCAGCTACTGCTAAGGCTATAAGTAATAAACTGTACTTCATTTCTGACTCTGCCTCCAACCATAACAGTCTACATTTCCACCAGCATCCATGAAACTGTGACAGGCTAATTTGTTAGCTTCAAGTAGAGTAAACCCTCAGATCCTTTGTAATTCTGGACAGGTCATAAATGAGAGCTATATCTTGAATATCACTATAGACAATGCTTAAAACTGACAAATCTAGAAATGGAAGCATAAGCACATTAATATGGGGATTATCACTAGAAGAATCAAATAAAGAAGGAACTGAAGTGGTTCCCTGGGGGGTGGGAGGGGATTGGGAAGGCAGAGGACTAAGGGATTTTACTGCTTTCATCATAAACTCTTTGAACTGTTACATTTTCCACCCACCATGAACATGCATTCAAAAAAGAAGCCTTTCTTGGCTCCTTTAAAGGGGGAAAAAAAGAAGTGCACAAGAAAAAACTCTTTTCAAGAGGATGGGATGAACGGGGAGACTGGAGTTGACATATATACACTGTTATGTCTAAACTAGATAACTAATGGGAACCTCCTGTACAGCACAGGGAGCTCTCCTCAGTGATCCGTGGTCACCTAAATGGGGAGGAAACCTAAGAGAGAGGACGTGTGGATACATACAACTGATTCCCTTTGCTGTACAGCAGAAACTAACACAACATTGTACAGCAACTATATTTTGGTAAAAATTAATTAAAAGAAAAACCTCTTTTTAGTATTCATTCTGCTAAAATTGGATGGGAGCATCAAGAAAAGTACTAATTAAGCATGGTGTTCTCCTCACAGTTTTTAGAAATCTAAAAGGGAAAGTCTCTCACCAATGATCATCTCAAGCCAGAAAACAGTCTCAATGTATCTCCAAAAATAAGTATGTCATGTCTTGCTTTGGAGAATTTCTTTTTTTTTAATGATTCTACTAGCGATGTACACAATAGTGTCCTACAACCTCTATGGAAAGCATCTTACTGGCTTCAGCATATAAATGTATCCTTAAGTAGAATCTTATTGCAGGAAATCATAAGTTACCCCTTAAATCACCAGTGTTTTAAAAGTGAAATTAAAATTACGAGAAGAAATACTTTTATGGTGAAGGGAATAAAATGTCATCTTACAAGGAAAAAAAGAGACAAACAGCTAATTAATGGTCAAAAAGTAATTCACGTTAAGGAATCAGAATTTTCTAACCAAAATTTGAAATTAAACAATGAAAAATAATTTGGAATTATTTTGTATAGTTGGTAGGGGATAACTAGCTCCATTTTTTACTTAAAAATTCAGACTAGCAAAGCCTACTCATTGTCTACTTCTCTACTTCTCCACCAAATTTTACTTCTTATACAGCTCCCGCTGAACCTAATTTTTAGGGACGATGAAGAAGGCACATATACAAATTCTGCTCCCGAGATAAGCTAAATTGTTCTTGGGCTAAACTGTAAGTCTAAGTAATAGAGGATCTGATTAGGAGCCAGCTCTGGTTTCATTTAAAATGCACCTTAAATTGTTGTTTAGTCACTAGGTCGGGTCTGACTCGGCAACAACAACATACAAGTGCTTCAATCATACTGGTTTCATTCAAACTACTTAACTTCTGAGAAGCTGGGGCAAAGAAAAGAGCTCTGTGAAGTCAGTTTCACTACAGTGTTGCTAATTTCTTTTTCATATCTAGCTGCTCTTCACTAACAAGGCTTACTGTGTAGTGAAGTTCCTCTACAGTCAGATTGCATGGGTTTGAAATCCAGCTCCTACACTTTACTGAGGTAAGTTGCTAAACCTCTAAGACTCAGTTTTCTGCAAGAAAAAAGGAACAGGAATACTTTCTTCATAGAATTGTTACAAAGATTTTTTTTTAAATACACATAAAAGCTTTAGCATAAGACCAAGTCAAAAGAAAAAAGAAGGAAGAAAGAAGACAGTTATTAATATTGTGCCGCCTTATTTCATGGAAAGCCACATCCAGTAGGAAAGAGATGCTCCATCTGCACACAGTGGAACACATTCTGAGATTCTTTCTTATTAATTAAACCGCCAGTGAAGGTTATGAAAAGCAACTTCACCAAAAAGATGCTACAGGCATGAAGCAGACAATGCATTTCAGCAAGCCAAACTCAGTCCCTTTTCCACCAAGAGAAAAATCCTTAAATTTTGCACGTTTGTTTGCCTTGGGCTTACCAGGTGGCGCTAGTCTAAAGTATCTGCCTGCCCAAGAATATACAATGGAGAAAAGACAATCTCTTTAACAAGTGGTGCTGGGAAAACTGGTCAACCACTTGTAAAAGAATGAAACTAGAACACTTTCTAACACCATACACAAAAATAAACTCAAAATGGATTAAAGATCTAAACGTAAGACCAGAAACTATAAAACTCCTAGAGGAAAACATAGGCAAAACACTCTCCCACATAAATCACAGCAGGATCCTCCATGACCCACCTCCCAGAATATTGGAAATAAAAGCAAAAATAAACAAATGGGACCTAATCAAAATCAAAAGCTTTTGCACAACAAAGGAAACTATAAGCAAGGTGAAAAGACAGCCTTCAGAATGGGAAAAAATAATAGCAAACGAAGCAACAGACAAACAATTAATCTCTAAAATATACAAGCAACTCCTGCAGCTGAATTCCAGAAAAATAAACGACCCAATCAAAAAATGGGCCAAAGAACTAAACAGACATTTCTCCAAAGAAGACATACAGATGGCTAACAAACACATGAAAAGATGCTCAACATCACTCATTATTAGAGAAATGCAAATCAAAACCACAATGAGGTACCATTTCATGCCAGTCAGAATGGCTGCTATCCAAAAGTCTACAAGCAATAAATGCTGGAGAGGGTGTGGAGAAAAGGGAACCCTCTTACACTGTTGGTGGCAATGCAAACTAGTACAGCCACTATGGAGAACAGTGTGGAGATTCCTTAAAAAACTGGGAATAGAACTGCCATACGACCCAGCAACCCCACTGCTGGGCATATACACCGAGGAAACCGGAATTGAAAGAGACGCGTGTACCCCAATGTTCATCGCAGCACTGTTTACAATAGCCAGGACATGGAAGCAACCTAGATGTCCATCAGCAGACGAATGGATAAGGAAGCTGTGGTACATATACACAATGGAATATTACTCAGCCATTAAAAAGAATACGTTTGAATCAGTTCTATTGAGATGGATGAAACTGGAGCCCATTATACAGAGTGAAGTAAGCCAGAAAGAAAAACACCAATACAGTATACTAATGCATATATATGGAATTTGAAAGATGGTAACGATAACCCTATATGCGAGACAGAATAAGAGACACAGATGCATAGAACAGTCTTATGGACTCTGAGGGAGTAGGTGAGGGTGGGACGTTCTGAGAGAATAGCATTGAAACATGTATATTATCATATGTGAAACAGAACACCATTCCAGGTTCGATGCATGAGACAAATGCTCAGGGCTGGGGCAATGGGATGACCCAGAGGGATGGGATGGGGAGGGAGGTGGGAGGGGGGTTCAGGATGGGGAACACATGTAAACCCATGGCTGATTCATGTCAACGTATGGCAAAAACTAGTACAATACTGTAAAGTAATTAGCCCCCAACTAAAATAAATAAATTCATTAAAAAAAAAAAAGTAAAGTATCTGCCTGCCAATGCAGGAGACACAGGTTCAGTCCCTGGGTTGGGAAGATCCCTTGGAGACAGAAATGGCTGCCCACTCCAGTATTCTTGCCTGGAAAATTCCACGGACACAAAAACCTGGTGGGCTATAGTCTGTAAAGATTCAGATATGACTGAGCACACACGCACACATCATCATGGAACACAAAGGTCAACAAAAGCAAAACTTTCTTAAACAATGGAGGTACTTTTAAATATAAATTTTAATGTAAATTATTTTATAGCTAACTTCATCATGTTACAGTCTTTCCAACCTTCATTCATTCAACAAGCATTTGTTAAATAAGCATCTATGAAGCTCTCCGGAGAAGACACTGGCGCCCCACTCCAGTACTCTTGCCTGGAAGACCCCGTGGACGGAGGAGCCTGGTGGGCTGCAGTCCATGGGGTCGCGAAGAGTCAGACACGACTGAGTGACTTCACTTTCACTTTTCACTTTCATGCACTGGAGAAGGAAATGGCAACCCACTCCAGTATTCTTGCCTGGAGAATCCCAGGGATGGGGGAGCCTAGTGGGCTACCGTCTATGGGGTCGCACAGAGTCGGACACAACTGAAGTGACTTAGCAGCAGCAGCAGAAGCTCTTGGAATAAAATGAACAAATTATCAAAGCCCTCAAGGAATTTACATTTTGGCGGTAAGAAAAACATCACAATAAGTAGTGTTCACAGTATATGTTTCAAGGAGGTAATGATTATGGGAGAAAACTGACTAGTGTTAAAGAACTTGGAAGTGCAGGAAGAGAGTGGCAATTGCCATTTTGGACAGGGTGATCAGAGTAGGCTTCCTTGAGAAGGTGCTGTTTAAGAAGAGATTTGAAAAAGGTGAGGGAATAAGAAATGAAAATTTATCTAGGCACATGGGACAGGCTAGGACAAGCACTTGCCTGCACCACCATTACCTAACAAATAAGCAAAATGTTGTCTCTTATCACCTTCTCCGAAAAAAATTCTGTGCTAGCAATATATACATATGACTCAGTGGTAAAGAATCCGTCTGCCATACAGGAAACTCAAGAGATGTGGGTTGAATCCCTGGGTCAGGAAGACCCCCTGGAGGTGCAAAAGGCAACCCACTCCAGTATTCTTGCTAGGAAAATCCCCTGAACAGACAAGTCTGGCAGGCTACAGTTCAAAGGGTCACAAAGAGTCAGACATGATTGAGCAACTAAGCATATATAAATTCATTCAACAAATGTTTAACTAAGGACACAGGAAAGAACATGATATGTACCACTTTCTATCCTAAACTATGGAGACCTCAGCAAGGGGCCTAAGGTTGACTACAAAGATCTTTCAAGTGTTAAGATATATTTTTTTCCTCTGTTACTTAGCTTATTGGGTCTTCACTGCTTTCAGAAAGGAAAGGAAGGGGAAGAAAGAAAGCAAGCAGAGATCTATAGAAATTTGTCCTCCAGATAAAGTGGGATGATACTACCTACAATGAAAAGTATCTCAGTCTCTATTCTTTAAAGCACAAATATTGGCCCCTTAAGTTTTTTCACCCAAAGAGTGAAAAATTTCAAAAGTACGAACAATGATATTATAATCTCTCCCTGACTGCAGCAGGCCAAAATATTGCTACTGGGAGTCTAATAATTTTTCTAACACTTTCTCAAGATCCACTTCTATTACAGAAAAAACGTGATCTACCAAGCACAAGGTGCTACATGCCATGCACTAGCTAAGAAAGAGGTCTCTGACCTCCAAGACCTCATCAAGTGATATGGGAAAACATGCATTAGGTATCTTTTATGCTACTGGATTTACTGCTTCGAAAGTAAGTACAGTTCATCTGGTTGAAAAGAAAAATACTATGAATTTTATTTCCCTCAAGTCACAACCAAAAGCTTGTATTTATAGAGTTGAAAACACATTTTACAAACAGTCTACAAAAAATTACTTTAACAGAATTTTTTCTTTCAGAACACACTTTATATAATTTATATAATCTAAGCCACTTAACTGGAGAGTAAAAGGTTAGAAAGTTAAGAGACCCACAAGAAACATATAAAAGGAACCAAAAGAAATGTATTTATTATTTTCCCTAATTACGTTAAAGGACATTTTAAGATTAGTTGAAATACGCTTCTGCATATTAAGGAATGTATGAAAAAAAAAAACAGAAGACCAAGAAAAAAAAAAGTAGCACACTTTAACCTTATGCCCTAATCGGCTGCTGCTGCTGCTGCTAAGTTGCTTCGGTCGGGTTCCGACTCTTAGCGAACCCACAGACAGCAGCCCACCAGGCTCTGCTGTCCCTGGGATTCTCCAGGCAAGAACACTAGAGTGGGCTGCCATTTCCTTCTCCAATGCATGAAAAGTGAAAAGTGAAAGTGAAGTTGCTCAGTTGTGTCCGACTCTTCGAGACCCCATGGACTGCAGCCTACCAGGCTCCTCCATCCATGGGATTTTCCAGGCAAGAGTACTGGAGTGGGTTGCCATTGCCTTCTCCGATGCCCTAATCTACTTTTTTTTAATCAAGAGTGCAAATCCTGGACTTTTCTGGTGGCGCAGTGGATTAGCATCTGCCTGCCAATGCAAGAAACAAGAGTTCGATCCCTGGTCCTGGTTCAGGAAGTTTTCCCATACGACAGAGGAACCAAGCCGGTACACCACAACCACTGAGCCTAAGTGCTGTAACTGCTAAGTCGCTTCAGTCGTGTCCGACTCTGTGCGACCCCATAGACAGCAGCCCACCAGGTTCTGCCATCCCTGGGATTCTCCAGGCAAGAATACTGGAGTAGATTGCCATTTCCTTCTCCTAAAGCCCAAAAGCCTAGAGCCTGTGCTTTGCAACAAGAGAAGCCACCGTAATGAGAAGCCTGCGAATCACATGGAAGAGTAACTCCCACTCACCACAGTTAGAAAAGGCCAGAGCACAGCAACGAAGACCCACGGTGGCCAAAAATAAATAAATGGCATTCCCTGGTGGCTCAGTGGTAAAGAATCTGCCGGTCAATGCAAGAGATGTAGGTTCAATCCCTGGGTCAGGAAGATCCCCTAGAGTAAGAAATAGCAATCTATTACAGTATTCTTGCCTGGAAAATTCCATGGACAAAGGAGCCTGGCAGGCTACAGTCCATGGGGTCGCAAAAAGTCGGACATGACTGAGCGGACATGCACACACAACCTCCTACTTATACAACAAAAATGTGAATTTCCCAGAAAAGTCAGTGTTCACTTGGACTTTACTAATCAATTTTATTAACGATATTTGCCATAAAGGGGAAAATCCACAAGATGTTAAGATAAACAGTAAAAAGACATAAGGATTGGGGCTTCCCTAGTGGTCCATGGTTAAGACTCCATGCTCCCAATGCAGGGGCCCCTGCTTTGATCCCTGGTCAGAGAACTAGATCCGACATGCCCCAACTAAGAGTTCACATGCTGCAACTAAAGATCCCACATTCTGCAGTGAAGATCAAAGATCCCACATGCTGCAACTAAGACCTGGTACTGCCAAGTAAATAAGTAAAAAGAGATATTAAAAAAAAAAGACAAAAGGATAAATTCTTAAATTTAAGACTGGTACTTGCCAAAGAATATATAGGTCTGTAAACTGTGCTGAGAGAAAAAGTGACAGAAGTTAACTAGTGGACTGTACATAATGCCTGGCATATAAAACATGCTCCTTTTAAGTAAATGGATAAATACATAGGACTTGAAATTCCACAAGTTAAAAATGGTGGTATTTAACTATTTTATCAAGATAACCATGTAACATTTCATAAAACATAGGCAAAGAAAATGTCAAATGAAAGATATGATTCCTAAAGTATAAAGCTATAGACTTTCTTTGCATTTATTTTCAGGATCCATTTTCACAGTCTTCATAGCATCCCAAATTAGCTAGACTACTGTGATGATAGTATAGATCTTCAACTAGAAGACAGCCTGAACCACAGAAACTTATCCCCAAGGGCTGAAGTGGCATGTAGAAAGTACCAAGAACCTCCAGAGAATAATCCTGATGCTGCCGCTAAGTCGCTTCAGTCGTGTCCAACTCTGTGCGACTGAACTTGAAATAAAATCTCTTGCCCTACTTAGGAAACAAGTTTGTCTCTCCTGGTTCATGGACAATAGAGCAAATGTGTCCTTTGAGACTTCCTTACCAAACTCAAAATCATCTTCGGAAACTCCAACTAATCAATTTCCTATGGTAGTTCCAAGAGTGATTTCAGAGCTTCAGATAGGCAATTTTATGTTATTAATTATTTAATATACATTATTTTTTTCGATGATCCAGTGGATGTTGGCAATTTGATCTCTGGTTCCTCTGTCTTTTCTAAAACCAGCTTGAATGTGTGGAAGTTCACAGTTCACATATTGCTAAAGCCTGGCTTGGAGAATTTTGAGCATTACTTTACTAGCGTGTGAGATGAGTACAATTGTGCGGTAGTTTGAGCATTCTTTGGCATTGCCTTTCTTTGGGATTGGAATGAAAACTGACCTTTTCCAGTCCTGTGGCCACTGCTGAGTTGTCCAAATTTGCTGACATATTGAATGCAGCACTTTCACAGCATCATCTTTTAGGATTCGAAATAGCTCAACTGGAATTCCATCACCTCCACTAGTTTTGTTTGTAGTGATGCTTCCTAAGGCCCACTTGACTTCACATTCCAGGATGTCTGGCTCTAGATGAGTGATCACACCATCGTGATTATCTGGGTTGTGAAGATCTTTTTTGTACAGTTCTTCTGTGTACTCTTGCCACCTCTTCTTAATATCTTCTGCTTCTGTTAGGTCCATAGCATTTCCATCCTTTATCGAGCCCATCTTTGCATGAAATGTTCCCTTGGTATCTCTAATTTTCTTGAAGAGATCTCTAGTCTTTCCCATTCTGTTGTTTTCCTCTATTTCTTTGCACTGATCACTGAGGAAGGCTTTCTTATCTCTCCTTGCTATTCTTTGGAACTCTGCATTCAGATGGGTATATCTTTCCTTTTCTCCTTTGCTTTTCCCTTCTCTTCTTTTCACAGCTATTTGAAAGGCCTCCTCAGGCAGCCATTTTGCTTTTTTACATTTCTTTTTCTTGGGGATGGTCTTGATCACTGCCTCCTCTACAATGTCATGAACCTCCGTCCATAGTTATCAGGCACTCTGTCTATCAGATCTAGTCCCATAAATCTATTTCTCTCTTCCACTGTATAATCATAAGGGATTTGATTTAGGTCATACCTGAATGGTCTAGTGGTTTTCCCTACTTTCTTCAATCTAAGTATGAATTGGGCAATAAGGAGTTCATGATCTGAGCCACAGGCTGCTCCTGGTCTTGTTTTTGTTGACTGTATAGAGCTTCTCCATCTTTGGCTGCAAAGAGTATAATCAACCTGATTTCAGTGTCGACCATCTGGTGATGTCCATATGTAGAGTCTTCTCTTGTGTTGTTGGAATAGGGTGTTTGCTATGACCAGTGCGTTCTCTTGGCAAAACTCTATTAGCCTTTGTCCTGCTTCATTCTGTACTCCAAGGCCAAATTTGCCTGTTACTCCAGGTATCTCTTGACTTCCTACTTTTACATTTCAGCCCCCTATGATGAAAAGGACATCTTTTTTGGTGTTAGTTCTAGAAGGTCTTGTAGGTCATCACAGACCATTCAACTTCAGCTTCTTTGGCATTAGTGGTTGGGCACAGACTTGGATTACTGTGATATTGATGACACCACCCTTATGGCAGAAAGTGAAGAAGAACTAAAGAGCCTCTTGATGAAAGTGAAAGAGGAAGAGTGAAAAAGTTAGCTTAAAGCTCAACATTCAGAAAACTAAGATCATGGCATCCGGTCCCATCACTTCATGGCAAATAGATGGGGAAACGGTAGAAACAGTGGGTGACTTTATTTTTCTGGGCTCCAAAATCACTGAAGATGGTGATTGCAGCCATGAAATTAAAAGACACTTACTTCTTGGAAGGAAAGTTATGACCAATCTAGACAGTATATTAAAAAGCAGAGACATTACTCTGTCAACAAAGGTCCATCTAGTCAAGGCTATGGTTTTTCCAGTGGTCATGTATGGATGTGAGAGTTGGACGGTGAAGAAAGCTGAGCACTGAAGAATTGATGCTTTTGACCTGTGGTGTTGGAGAAGACTCTTGAGATTTCCTTGGACTGCAAGGAGATCCAACCAGTCCATCCTAAAAGAGATCAGTCCTGGGTGTTCATTGGAAGGACCGATGTTGAAGCTGAAACTCCAATACTCTGGCCACCTGATGTAAAGAGCTGACTCATCTGAAAAGACCCTGATGCTGGGAAAGATTGAGGGCAGGAGGAGAAAGGGACAACAGAGGATGAGACGGTTGGATGGCATCACCGACTCAATGGACATCGATTTGGGTGGACTCCGGGAGTTGGTGATGGACAGGGAGGCCTGGCGTGCTGCGGTTCATGGGGTCGCAAAAAGTCGGATACGACTGAGCGACTGAACTGAACTGTGATATTGAATGGTTTGCCTTGGAAACAAACAGAGATCATTCTGTTGTTTTTGAGCTTGTATCCAAGTACTGCATTTTGGACTCTGTTGACTATGAGGGCTACTCCATTTCTTCTAAGGGATTCTTGCCTGCAGTAGTAGATGTAATAGTCATCTCAATTAAATTCTCCCATTCCGGTCCATTTTAGTTCACTGATTCCTAAAATGTCGATGTTCACTCTTGCCATCTCCTGTTTGACCACTTCCAATTTACCTTGATTTATGAACCTAACATTCCAGGTTCCTATGAAATATTGTTCTTTACAGGATCGGACTTTACTTCCATCACCAGTCACATCCACAACCAGGCATTGTTTTCGCTTTGGCTCAGTCTCTTCATTCTTTCTGGAGTTACTTCTCCATTCTTCTCCTGTAACATACTGGGCACCTACCAACCTGGAGAATTCATCTTTCAGTGTCGTATCTTTTTGCCTTTTCACACTGTTCATGGGGTTCTCAAGGAAAGAATACTGAAGCAGTTTGCCATTCTCTTCTCCAGTGGACCACGTTTTGTCAGAACTCTCCACCATGACCTGTCTGTCTTGGGTGGCCCTACGTGGCATGGCTCATAGTTTCATAGAGCTAAACAAGGCTGTGATTCATGTGATCAGTTTGGTTAGTTTTCTGTGATTGTGGTTTTCATTCTGTCTGCCCTCTGATGCGGAGAAGGAAATGGAAACCCACTCCAGTACTCTTGCCTGGAAAACCCTATGGACAGAGGAGCCTGGTAGGCTGCAGTCCATGGGGTCACGAAGAATCAGACACGACTGAGCGACTTCACTTTCACTTTTCACTTTCATGCACTGGAGAAGGAAATGGCAACCCACTCCAGTGTTCTTGCCTGGAGAATCCCAGGGACAGGGGAGCCTGGTGGGCTGCCGTCTATGGGGTTGCACGGAGTCGGACATGACTGAAGTGACTTAGCAGCAGCCCTCTGATGGATAAGGATAAGAGGCTTGTGGAAGCTTCCTGATGTGGACTCACTCAATACTCCCTCCAATCTATTCTCACATGGACATCCTGTTTTACAGAGGTTGGATAGCTAAAAACTACATTTTTCAGATGCCCTTGAAGCAAAGGTTTCACATAAGACCAAAGTGTGGCCAAACAGATCACTTAAGATATGGAGTAAAAAGTAACGTGTAATGATATTCTTGCCCAAAGAAGTCAAAACTTCTGCCATGTACAAATCAGTTTTCCGATTCAACAACACAGCCCATAACGGCAGTAGCCCCTTCTCAGGCAAGTTCTATAATGTCCTTGTGGGGTTCCTTCCAAGAAACTCAGTCTAATCTGTTCACTCACTCTACTCAATGTTTATCTCTTTCTTAATAAATCCCATTTGCTACAACTACTTACAGCAGATGCTCTTGCTACAGATTCTTGTAAATAAGTACAAAGTAAACAGGGATGTAAAAAAAGCACCATCCTGGGGCTTCCCTGGTGGTCCAGTGGTTAAGAATCTACCTTGCAATGCAAGGGATATGGGTTTGAGTCCTGGTCAGGGAACTAAGATCCCACATGCCATGGAGCAACTAAGCCCATGTGCCACAACAAAGATCCTGCATGTACAACTAACATCCAACACAGACTAATAAAAAAAAAAAAAAAAAAAAGCACCATCCTATTAGCAGTTAGAAACCTAACAAGAGTTAACAGCTTATGGATAAAGATATAGGGGCTTGACCTGGAAAGCATTATAACTGAAAAGCCTAAAAGGCTAACAGCCAGATTACAAGGAGCACAATAAAGAGTTAACAACAGAGCTTTAGACAGACTCACAGATCTAGAGAACAAACTAGTGGTCCGCAGTTGCGGAGGGTGAGGAGGATACACAGGGGTAGAGAAGTAAGAGGTATAAACTATTAGGTAAAAAACAAGCTACAAAGATATATTATATAACACAGAGAGTATAGCCAATATTTTATAATAACTATAAGTGGCGTATAACCTTCAAAAATTGTAGGACTTCCCTGGCAGCCCAGTGGTCAAGACGCCACACTCCCAATGCAAGAGGAGCGAGTTCACTCCCTGGCCAGGGAACTAAGACCCCACATGTTGTGCAGCATGGCCCCCACCCAAAAAACTGTGATTCAATCATTATATTGTACACTATTGGATACAATTGTACACATTATATGGTAACTTACATAATATTGTACAGCAACTATACTTCAATTAAAAAAAAAAAAGAGGTTTGGATAGTTGGATCTGGAAGAGAAAGAATTGCCAGCAAAGCTGATAAATCAGGAGAAATAAGAGACAAGAACCAAGAGAGGAGAGAATTCAAAAAATCTGTGCAACTAAATACCAAAGATGACAAACTGGGTTAAGACTCATTTTTCATATTACTTCCTTTCTCAAAGATTGTCCTGTATAAAAAATAACGCTCAAGCTCCCTCCAAAATTGGGCCCCTTGTCTGCTACGGTTTCTTTACGCCATATATTTTCCTTTGTTTTCTTTATTTAGGGCTGTCCTGGGTCTCTGCTGCTGCACGTGGGCTTTCTCTAGTTGTGGTGGGCAGGCTTCTCATTGCAGTGGCTTCTCTTGTTACAGAGCACAGGCTCTAGGTGCACAGGCTTCAGTAGTTGGGGCTTAGTTGCCCCACATGTGGAATCTTCTCAGATCAGCAACTGAACCCATGCATTAGTAGGCAGATTCTTAACCACCAGACCACCAAGGAAGTCCTTCTTTTTTTTTTTAATATCACAACTTTTATTCAGTCTTCTTTAAAAAAAAAAAATCTCTTTTTTAGGTCCTAAAATAAAAGTCCAATCCAAGACCCACACCTAAAAAACTTTCACAGCAGTCAAAGTTGCCTCCTCTGAATTTATGTAACATTTATTTATCAGACACCAAACTAAAATCCAAACTAAATTATAAGCTTAAATAGAGCGGGGGCGGTGTTCTTCATTTCTTTATATTCTGAACCCCCAGCATAATGCCATATTCACTGCTAACAAATAGGCCCTTTCAATAGGTAGTTTCAGAAGGGTGGAGTTAAGATTGCAGGAGATTAAAATTTTAACTAAATTGACCTGGAAGGTGCACAAAGAAACTTTCTGTAGGGATGGTGATGTTCTATATCTTGACAGGGTTATGGGTTAAAGAGATGTATGAACTTGTTCAAACTAAGGGACAAGTTAAACTATTTATTTACAAAATAAATAAATAGTTCATGATAGGAATGCTCAAGCAAAGGGTAAAGTATACTTACTCTGAAATACAACCAAAACATAAGATGGATTGATAAAATACATTGACAGAGAGGTTAGAATGTACAGACAGATAAAGTAAATTAGCAAAATAAGAATTATAAAATTTAGGTTGTGGATATTTAGGTATTCAATGTATAAACAATTCCTGCAACTTTTCTGTGATTGAAATTTTCGTGAAAAAATGATAGGGGAAGAAAAGCAGAGTGGAAATGAGGCTGTGAGAGGCTCATATTACTTCAGAAGTTAGTCAATTAAAGGACTGATCTTAAGAAGAAAAGGAAGGTATATACATTCCTCTAGAGGGATGTCTGGATTATTCCTCTTCTCTCTAGCTCCACCTCTAGTCTTAAGACTGACTACACAGGCTAGTTCTGGTCTTGAGTACTTGTTGCCTGAAAGAAAATGCACACTCACTAAGCTCCCTTCATTCTAGAACAATCCAAATCTGTGGAGCCTAAGCGCTTTGTCTGTATTGGGATAAGTAAATCTGTTTCTCATTCTTTTTACCTGAGTTTCTAATACCTCCTTGACTGATCTTTAGACTAAACCTGTGACCAATCTGCGTAACATAAATGGTTCATCCTCTTGGTCCAATTCTTGCCCTTCAGACTCATGGCCCTCCATACCAACAGAATGTTAAAACAAAGGTCACACAGTCCCTGGCTGAGGACCTGGCAGAGAGTACCCCAAAAATGCTTGCTGTATGAGTAAAACCCATGCTTGATAATAACACGATACATAAATAGAGCTCAGTTTCACATTTAAATCTACATTGTGTTGAGGGTTGAAAAATGTTTGTGCTAAGTGTCTGGAGCTGGACATTTAAAAAGGGAAGGTCTGGAGCCTCTTCTGTGGAAAGTAAACTAGAAGATGGAGCTAGAAACAAAAGGGTGACAAACTCTTTCAACTGACATTAAGAAACACCTATATTTAAATCATTAATGCTTTCCCCAGATAATGCAGTATGTTCATCAGCTTCAAAGTACCATAAACATGAACTAAAGGGAAGGAAGATAAATTATGCATGGGTAAGAATTGACAGGAATTCAATTTCCAATGACCTAGATGCGTTTGGAGTTCATTTGCTCTTTTTTGTTATTGTTGCTTCCAAAGGACTGCAGATTATGCACTTGCTGAATTTTGCCTTTGTCACACATGACCTAACAAGGAAGGCATTCATTCTACCATAGTAGCTTCTCTCAAGTGTCTGGTTCTAAACAGCTGCAAATTTTGGAAGATAACACTGAATGATGTCTCTAACCATTAGTATGTTCTCTCCCCAACAAATATGAAAATAAGATTAAGGTTTACTCGAGTATCAAAACTGCACAAGTTAAACTGGCTGAGCATTAATTTATTAGAAAATGAAGTAAAAAATGTGTATAAGAATTTAAGTTCTACGTGTTAATAGAATAGTTGATCCAATAAACATATCCTAAAGAATTTCTAGTACTTTTATTGTTTACGTTTGCTTTTATCTGTCAGAAAGATGCTGTATGATTGGCTAATTTAGTCCCTTAAATACAGCAACTGGATAAAATAACAAAATAATACCGATCTCAAATAAATTTCCAGTTATAAGAAGTAAAAGCTGCTTCCTAGTCCCAAAACTGCAAGGCCTGGGTGAAAAATAACCTGCCCAAAGTAGAAACAAACTGTAAAAATGTTTATGTGTTATGGCTGGTTTAGTT
The DNA here is from genome assembly GCF_054371585.1 of Giraffa tippelskirchi. NCBI lineage: Eukaryota > Metazoa > Chordata > Mammalia > Artiodactyla > Giraffidae > Giraffa > Giraffa tippelskirchi. The sequence goes on along the minus strand of NC_137281.1, from coordinate 128,616,186 downwards.
ATACAACTATTCAAAGCTGGTTCTTTAATACTTTTCACTGTCTCTCAGTCATATCAGAATACATGAAGACATTTATTCACCACCTATCAACTCATTTTCCATAAAAAAAAAAATCATTAAACTGCTAAACACAGTGGGGGGGGGATGCATTGCCAAGGAGAAGCTCTTTTATTATCATTATTTATGACAAGGAGGCCTGGCGTGCTGCGACTCATGGGGTCGCAAAGAGTCAGACATGACTGAGCGACTGAGCTGAACTGATGTGTCTTTCAACTTACACGCAGTTTGACTTTCACCCCTTCCCATGTACACTAGTACGTTTAATTTACACACATCCATGTGGCCTCCCCCAGAAAGGCTCATTGAAAAAGATACATTAAAGTGTCCTTTTTGTACCTCCTTCAACTCCATTACATAATTATCTTGTCATGATCCTTTCATTTTAAAGAATAGCTTGGTTAACACCCTCAGAATTAGCAATGTCATTGTTAATTTGGTACTTATTTATCAGTCTTGAGGATCCAAAAAACCAAATTATGTCTTCAGAGCCTTAACACTGTCACCACACAATTCCTAATGTTTTAAAATATGTATACTGTAATTTTCAAACAGTACACACAATGCTGTAGAATGTCCAAAGTATGGTGAGTATTAAAATGAGATTTACAAGAATATCTTGTTTTGTAAACTTCCAGTCAAATCTAACAGTAATTAACAAGGGTAAATTTCTGCTTTCATTTTCTGTGTAAACAGAAACACAGCACAACTTCACCAGCATGTTGATGCAAAATCTAGAGACACACTACCTTTTCAATCACCTTTAAAGAGCAAATAAAAGAAGGAAGTATTAACAACAGAAAACCCCTAATAAGTCAAGGTCAGTGGGGAGGGACTGAGGACTCCCATCCTAGCGTCCTGCTGAAGACACTAAATTGCAATTATGCTTCAATTTTAGCCATCTACCTCTCAAACTAAATCCTATTTAAATGGTTTTATAAAAAGGAAGAAATGAGCAAAAGTACTGATATGCTGTAATACTTGAGGCTAGTAATGGCAGGTCCTCTTCTAGCCTGATCTCTTTGGAAAGCTTCGGAAGAAAAGCAGTATTTACAGACAAGGCATTTTAAAAAATTCTGTAGCTTCATATTTGCAAGCACTACAGACAAAATTTTAGTTACTTGTCCAGGCAAGCAGTTCCTGGTATATATTATTTTACTGTTACACCCAGTCTTAGTAGGAAAACAAGAAAAAGCCTTTTTGGTGAGCTATAACCGCAGGAAACCCTCAATTATCCATGGGTAGGGACAACCTGGATAAATTAAATCCCCAGGTAATTATTATTTAACAATAATATTGGATTAATTCAGACCCCCTCCTTTCCTTTTTAGAAAAGGAAAAGTTGACTTAAAAGCCGCTCTCTTCCAGGCCACTCTCTTAACAACAAAAGAGCAAATGGGAAGATAAATTATTTCAAAATTGTCTAGCAACTAAGAGTAAGGAAATCATCAGCTCTCAAATTGGTTCTTTTCAGCAATTCCGATCACAAGCCATCAAACTACGAGTTAAGCTCTCTGAAAAGCATTTAGATCAAACACCCACCACCTACCCCCACCAAAAAAAAAAAATCCTCCTGATTGAGTTTTACCTAAATCAAATGGGTCTTACATTGAACTCTGTAACAATGCTTGTTCGAAATGAAGTTAAAGAACTTGACAACTACTACATTAAAATTGTAAAATGCTGATATCGAACAACTTTCTATTCAAATTCTCTGGGACCCCAGGCGTTGACAGAAGCTTGAATTTCCTTTCTTTCCCCTCCCGGTCCTCCCGGCCCTTCTGCGCGCCAGGGTTCCCACCAGGGCCTGCAGTGACATCACAGCTCATCTCCTCGTAACCCCTGACGTCACATACACGCGGACCCACAACACTGTGACTTCATCGCGGACTGGTGCGGAACCGCAGTCGACCTGCACCAGCCCAGAGGCCAGAGAAGCCTCCGAGCTTCCGTCCCGCCCGGTCCCCAAAGGTTAAGGACAGGCGCCAGCTCACCTGCGCTGAGACAGGGAAGGACGGAGCGGCCGAGCCTTGGCGGGTGCGACCGGGCAAAACAACCCCCACGCAGGGCCCGACTTCCTCACCGGCCGCCAGTCCCGGGGGTGGGAGAGACGATCCCGAAACTCCTCACGGCCTATCCCGGATCTCCTCGGCTTCAGCCCAGACCCGGGACCCCGTTCCCGCCCGCCGGCCCGCCTGACCCTCCGAGCCCCGCGGGGGCGCTCAGCGCCCGGCCCGGGTGCAGGCGGAGGCCGTCCCCGGACAAGGTGCAGGCCACCGAGTCCCTGCCCCAGACCGAGCCCCGGACAGGCGGGCGGCACCCCCGCCCCCACCCGCCCGGCGCCCCAAGAGCGCAGGCGGGCGGCGGGAGGGGGCGGGGAGCGGCCACGGTGGCCGCCGCCGGACCCCGACCGCGCTGCTCTCGTGCCACGCCCCACCCCGGCCCGGACCCACCTGCGCTCCTGCCCCGGCCGGGGCCTGGCCCGGGGCTGCACACCCCTACACAGCGGCGGCGGCGGGAGGCCTGGCTCGTTCCCCACCGCTGAGACAGACCGAGCGCCCAGCGCGGCGCGGCGGAGCCCAACGCTCGCCCCGAAACCCATTTGTTTGGCTAAAACGGCGTGACGTCACGCGCCGGCCCAATCGACGGTTGGCCAGGGGAGGGGCCGCGGAGCCAGGGTCACAGCGCCCTCTGCCGGGGTTCTGCGGCACTTCGGGCGCTGGGGATTCAGAGTGGGGAACTTAAACAGGGAGAAAACCGGGTGAGGCTTCTTCGGGCCCCCAAGTGGTGAAGAGTGAAAACTCGAGCAGGACCTGTAGAGAAAGGACTCAACTCCTCAAGCTAGCCAGAATGGTAGTAAACCAGGGTTCAACAGTCAGTAGCAATGGCTAGTCTATTAATACTCGTGGGTGGATGTGGGTGGAAGTATATAAATGGTGTTAAATTACTGATAGATAACCTGGTAGACTTGGGTTCAGATTTTGGTTCTGCCACTATCTGGGGAAGCTGGGCTTCAGAGTTCTTATTTGTAAAATGAAGGGATTAGGAATGTCCCTTATGTTCTTTTCTATACAAATAAAGGCAGGAATGCGTGCATGCATGCTAAGTCGCTTCAGTCGTGTCTGACTCTTGTGACCCCATGGACGGTAGCCCGCCAGGCTCCTCTGTCCATGGGATTCCCAGGAAAGAATACTGGAGTGGGTTGTCATGTCCTCCTCAATGGCAGGAATACCTACCAGCAATCTGATAAACTTTGAGATTGACAGTCTCAAAATGTGATCTTTAGAAGAGTAAGGGATTGTAAATGATGACTACAAAAGAGGTTTTTGGTATTTTATTTAATACTTTCAAATGAGAGTGCCAGTGAAGGCTATTTTATACTCAGCCTTTAAACTGATAATTGTGTTCACTGTAAAAATAATTTTGACCACATCATAAAACAGGACAATAAAAGAAAAAAACTCCTTCACCCTAACACAGGCACTCAGCATTCAGCTTATTTTCTTTTAGACATTTTCTCATGCATATTTATTTTACAATGTTGTGTTCAGAGTGTACACACAATTTTGGATCCTTGTTGGTTTGGGGTGCTTTTTTGTTTTCATTTTTGCATTTATAACTTTTTTCCTAGTTCTACATAAGCTTCATAAACACTTCAGAAGCTGTGTAAAATTATATTAAGTGAACACACAAAATTACCAAATTCTTCATTCTCAGACTTATTTCCTTTATGACATTATAAGGATACCATAGGACATTTTCATGAATGTAAATTTTTTAAGATAAATACCCAGAAATGGAATTTCTAGGTGAAAGAGTATTGCCATTTTTAAAAGTCGCACCCTCGTGGTAGTTTGCAGTCACTTTCATGGGTCATTTCTTCCAGGTTTCCTTTGACCAATCATCTTGCTTTCCCTGTTTCTGAGTCTGTATTTGATATTCCTCAGGGTCCTCCCGTGTGTGCGTATCTTTTAGCCATGATGAATTCTAGCCCAGAGACTTATGGGCAGCTGACATCACTAACTGTGAGGTGATGCCCCCTCTCTTTTGACCTCCAAGGAGCCTTTTCTGAGCATGGATAGGCAGGGAGTTTTCCTTAACTCTGAAAATGAGGAATATGTGGTCTCTGACCTGTGGCGCTGGTGGTAAAGAACCCCCCCTGCCAATGCAGGTGATGTAAGAGAGCAGGTTCGATCCCTGGCTTGGGAAAATCCCCTGGGGCAGCGCATGGCAACCCACTCCAGGGTTCTTTCCTGGAGAATCTCATGGTCAGAGGAGCCTGGCGGGCTGCAGCCCGTAGGGATGCACAGAGTCGACTGAAGTGACTTAGCATGCACACGTCTTCTATCTGGAAAGGCCCTGGACTCCTCCATTATCCTGCTTTTATGGAGTTCCTACTGTTTTGGAGTTTCTCTCCTCAGGGGAGAGACTATTCAGCCTGGGGCCCATCTATCTCCTGCCTCATTATTAGAGCCAAACTGAGCAAGGACCCCAGAACTCTTACCATATCACTCACTGTACTGTTCCTGGACATTGCAGATGGGTTAAAGACACTGAAACTGCAAAAAACACAAATATCAAAATTAAATGACAGTGGTTTCCATGTGGCCAGTACATCTTCATTGTAAGGGTCTGATTAAAGACTGTCTGGTCTAATGCAGTGTTTTTCCAACTGTCTCTGATTGAGAACCAGTCGTGCAGGGTTTTTTTTTTAATATTTAATGCATTTTGAACTATTTTGTAAAATGTAGTATAACTGACTAAAACTTCTAGAAATGTGAGATTGTTGTTTAAAACAGCCTAAATTCTTGATTATTAAACTCAGCACACATAAAGTTACTCTGTCAAATTGCTAGTAAATTTCTGAAACTCTTCCTCCTATTTCTGCTCTTATCATGGACTGACTCTAAAGCTGCCTAGTGAGCCACACTTTGAATAGCACCAGTCTAAGAGAAAAATCAGAGTAGGAGGCAGGGAAACCACTTGAGACAAGTTCTTTGATTCTGTTTTTCCATCTGTACAGTGGGAATAAACTTCGAAAAAAGCTAGTAGAGCCAGTGCAATGCCTCATACGTGGGAGGGAGTTCCCTGGCCTGCTTGGGTACCATTGTGGCACAATGGGGTTATGGGATTGAAGCAGTGCTGACAGAAGAACAGATTAAGGGACTTCAGGGGGCACAGCAACTGAGAAGGTCTAAATATTATAAAGTATTGCTATATTACTTTGGTTATTTCATCAATGATTAGAACTTAGTCATCTCAAACCAGCAAGCAAACGTCACATTAAATTAAGACCCAGTTCAATGGACTTGTTTGTATAGACCCAGACTCTCCGTTCAGATAAAAACTAAGAACCTATCACGACTCCTCAATAGCTCACTCCTACCTCAAAAGGAAAACACATTCTGATCTTCCTCCACAACCCCAGACTCTTAACCCAACCTACTTCTTCCATTCAGGACAGAGGAAACCAAAAGGCAGGCTCCCCTGGACTTTGTCTCTAGGCTCCTCTTTACTGCAAAACTAGCTTCCTGGGTATGATTATGATTTTCCCTTCCTAGTTCACTGTATTACCATGAAGCTCAAACAAGTGAGAAAAGTGAAAGTGCTTTCCAAAATTTAAAGTTTACACAGGTTAAGGCATGCAGTTAACCGCTCCTTGAATGAAGTCATTGGAGCATGTGTGAAGCACTGAGCTTATGCCCAGGGTGTGCACGGATGAAGCATGGTGATGGTGATGGGAGACAGCAGAGGCTAGTCAGCCAGGAGAAAGAACCTCATTCATGATAAACAGAAGAGCAACTAAAGGGAAATGGACCAGGGCAGCAAACTGCCTAGAAAGATGAGTATATCTTGTAATTTATTATTGTTGTTCAGTTGCTAAGTCATGTTCAATTCTTTACAACCCCATGAACTGCAGCACACCAGGCTTCTCTGTCCTTCACCATTTCCCACAGCTTGCTCAAACTCATGTCCATCGTGTCGGTGATGCCGTCCAACCATCTCATCCTCTGTCTTCCCCTTCTCCTCCTGCTTTCAGTCTTTCCCAACATCAGGGTCTCATAATTTTGAAAATAAATTTAACTTCTCCAAAAAAAAGTCCCTTAGATCAACTTGCTTTATGGTGACCTACACACTTAAAAAGGGAAGTAAAAGACAACAACCTCTTCTAGGGAAATGCCAAGGCAAAATCGAATCAAGGTCTCAGGTCGTCCTCCCTCCAAGGTATTGCCCTTAAACAAGCCCATTGTTGTTAAGTGCCCTTTGACCTTTCAGCAACATTCAGATGATGGCTTCTACAACACCAACACAAAGATCCATAGCAATTTCCCCTTCCTCAATTTCTCTCCATTCTGACCCTATCTTGGCTGAAATGTTACCTCCTCAGAGCTTTCTCTAACTCTCTGTGCAGTATTTCAGCCTTGTCACTTTCCTTCACAGAATCCATGCCTGACAACAATGGGCACCCAATATGTATCTGTCGAATTATTTAAAATACTCATACCTACTCACACCAAACAATTTAATCCAGGATGCATAAGTTCATCATCAATGGATGATTAATAAAAATAACCAGAGTAGAAGGTCTTATACAGTAGAAGTAGAACCTGAATAAAATCAAAACCTAAGGTCTTAGTACCAGAAAATGACTAAAAGTAGGAACATCCTGTAAAACCCCATCAACCAGTCATGATTTTGGTGCTTCCATACAAATTACCTTTGATCAAATTTTATGATTCACCAATTAATCAGATATATTAATATATCATATTAAATATATATCATTATATTAGTAATATATTAATTATTATATAATTAATACATTTGCCTTATAATAATATAAACATAAGGATATTTATATTAATACTACCCACCTGGCATTTAGGCAGGAACTAGCATTCATCAGGTAATACCAGGTAACTCATTCTTACATCTTTCATATTTTTGATAAGGCTCTGATCTGTTTGTTGAAAAATGGCAAGAAAAAAAAATGATAGGGGAAGGGAGAAGTCACTGTCCATTGGCTGTCTATAAAATAGCAATTTTCCTTTTCTTCCTTGCTAACAGAATTGTGAGCTTAGGCACACACACACTTTCTGTGTGTTTCAGGAGAGATGGGCCCAGATCCATGGGATGAACAATGACTGACCTAAGCCAGTGGTTCTCAGTGGGGGGATAGATTTTGTCCCCCAGGGGACATTCAACAACGTCTGAAGATATTTCTGATTGCCACAGCTTGGAGAGAATTGCTACTGGCATCTAACAGGAGAGGCCAGGAATGCTACTCAACAGCTTACAACAGTTCAGCAAAGAATTATCCCTCCCCAAAAGCCAAAGGTGAGAAACACTGCAGCAAAGTCATCACTTCAGTGGTCCCGAACTCTTTGTCGGGGATTGGTTGAGGCATGGGTGTGTGATGCAAATCTACCTAATAAAATGCAAAGGGAAGTTTACTGAGATATACCTGAAAAAGGTTTTTCCCCCCAGGCTCCATCTGTCCATGGGATTCTCCAGGCAAGAATACTGGAGTGGGTTGCCATGCCTCCCTCCAGGGGATCTTCCCCACCCAGGAATTGAACCCGAGTCTCTCATGTCTCCTGCATTGGCAGTTGGGTTCTTTACCACTAGCATCACCTGGGAAGCCCAAGATATATCCAGAAAAGGTTTTTCTTACCTTTAGTAAAAAGACATTATTTTCTGCTGAAATGCATTACTTTCATAAATAAAATTATACTTAAGAACAAGAAAAGAGAGAAAAACACACAAGAAGAAAAAGTTTGTCCTCTGCTGCTAGATACTGTGCCTGTGTGTGGTGCCTGGTAGTGCGACTGCCATCTTGGAATCATGAGAGATGTTAGCTGCAGACAACGTGAGAGAAGGGCGAAGCAGAAAGATGGAAGTATCTTGCATCCTTGATGCCATAATTGAACTTCTGATTAAAATAATCCTTGAGACTTCTTTTTATATAAAATAATAAATTGTATTACTCTTTAAGACATTATAGGACTTCCTAAAAATTTTGAAAATAGAAAAAACATCTTAGTACATATATGCGTATGCTGTGCCATACTAAGTCACTTCAGTCATGTCCGAATCTTTTGCGACCCTATAGACTATAGCCCACCAAGCTCCTCTGTCCATGCACTTCTCCAGGCAAGAATACTGGAGTGGGTTGCCCTGCCCTCCTTCAGGGGATATTCCCAACCCAGGGACAGAACCCGCATCCCTTATGTCTCCTGCACTAGCAGTCAGGTTCTTTACCACTAGCGTCACGTAGGAAGCCCATATGTGTGTATATGTACACACACACACACACACACACACACACACACACACACACACACACACACACACACACACACACACACACACACACACACACACACACACACACACACACACGAGCTTCCCTGGTGGCTCAGATGGTAAAGAATCTGCCTGCAATGCCAGTGACCTGGGTTTGTTCCCTGGGTTGGGAAGAGCCTCTGGAGGAGGGCATAGCAACCCACTCCAGTATTTTTGCCCAGAGAATTCCATGCACAGGGGAGCCTGGTGGGCTACAGTCCATAGTGTCACAAAGAGTCGGACATTACTGAAGCAACTTAGCATGCACACACACACACTTATATTCATGGATGGGAAATTGTTGTATAGGAAATAAACCAATGTGGTGGGGGGACACTAACCTACTTCTTTGGGGGCAAGCACTACTATAGTGTAATAATAAAATAATTTTGTTTTGCTATGCTTCTGAAATAATCCTAAACTAATGATACTAGAAGTTGATAAAACCGGTGGGAAAAGAATCTGTCTGTGAATGCATGTTTGTGTTCTTTAAATAAATGAGTAGGAACTCGTGACACTTTGAAATCTTTAAGAAAATGATATTTTCAAATCATTGACATTTACTTGGGGGAGCCTGAGGCATTAGCACAAAACTTGCCAGCCTGTCCTTCTTCCTCAGCTTTAGCACACCAAATTCACAGGCACCTGCTGTAGCAAAGGAAAGGCTGCCTGGCTAAAGTAATCTAGTTACATCAGCTTGCTAAAATGGTCCAGGGCATTAATTTTGCTCAAAAGTGAGCTCTTTAAAAAAAATGCCACCAACATATTCTGCAATTTTAGGATTTGCTGACATTTTCCACCAAGCATAACTATGCTCTTACTGCCAAGTCTTACTTTGAAATACTAAAGTTACTTTGCAAAAAGTACAGAGCTCAGTTACCAGCACTTCCTTGCTAAATCATTTGTTTTATCAATGAGTAATATACTAATATTACATTGATGAACTAGATATTTTCTTTGGAAAAGTGTATGGTGGTTGGCTTCTTCTGAACACACCCATTCAGAAGGGATGGACCCATCCCTCTACCATATTAGAATTTACCATTAACTCTTAACAAAGAATCCCATCATTTTTTCACACCTCGAGCCTCGCCGCTTCTTAAAACTGCTGGGCTATGTGTAATGTTTTGTATACCTTCAGTAAGACACATGTAGCCAACAACACATATATATATTAGAGCTTGTTTTGTCCTTTCTTTGAGCTTCCCTGGTGGCTCAGACGGTAAAGAATCTGCCTGCAATGCAGGAGACCCAGGTTCAATGCCTGGGTTCTTTAAATGCCCCTCCTCTCAACAAAGCCAAAGCATGCCTTCAGAGTGGCATAATGGCCTTGTGAAAGAGTGGGGGCACCTGACTGCTCCCTCTTATTCAGAGCCACTCTGGTTTTCTTATCTCAGAGCCCCTATTCTCACACTCAGATAATATGCTCCTTAAGGCCCCATTCATTGCTCCTGTGGCTTTGCCATCTGTTCCTCTGACTACTGCTGCACTTCTCCAGCCTCTGCCCCCACTATAGCTCCTACATTTCCCAATTTTCTTACCTAATGACCTGACTTTTATAATCACCACTAGTTGAGAAGAAGATTCCTGTTAGTCCCTACATGATACCATGCGAGTCTCTACATATTGAGTGTAAGTTTGAATCCTCTCTCTTTCTCAGTGATTTCCTTCATCCCCTGCTACTCAGGGCCTACTTGTGCATGACTGCATGCCTTATCTTTCTTGTATTTCCAGTATTTGCAAAACTCTAGGGCTCTACTCTCTGAATAAATCAATGTGTGCTTAATAGTTGTGGTAAGAATCTTGTTTTTAAGTTCATTAACTACTTCTCCAAAATGTCCTAAATATATTTCCACATATGTGTTATTCTGTACGTTGGCACATCTGATTCTTAATTTCCTGCTTTGCAGAGGAAGTTGTGCTCTGATGATAAAAGCCCTGTTGGAACATTACAGGAAAAAAAATTGTTTTTCAAGCTCTAAAATAATTGGTTAAGCCACTCTTCCTTTAAGAGGCATAAAACGAATAAAATTGGTGTTCATTTTTTACCTTTTTGTGATTGCTCTTACAATCCAGGTGCCCAGAGAAGATGCAAGTACTGTGGTTCATATAAGCATGTTATTCACCTACTACAATATCACGACTCCTATGATTCATTCCCTGAATCCCTAAACAAAATTAGTCATTCTCCCGATCTATGATCTCATGGTACTTTGTTCCATTTATGCTACTTCACTTAAAACATTTCAATGTGCTTTATTATGTATAGAGCTTCCCTTCTCCTCTGTGAGCTCTTTAAAGTAATAAATTGATCTGTTGAATCAGTGAATGAATGAAAGAGCTGAGAGAACAATTTTATTGACTATATCAAAATATTCAAAAAATATTCAGAGGTAAAAATATCTTTCCATTAAATGCAATGATATTTAAAACTGCCAAACTCGTCAATTTTACATAAATGGAACTAAATTAAAGTGCATGTTGTTGTTGTAGTCGCTGAGTCATGTTGGACTCTGTGACCCCACAGACTGGAGCCCCTCAGGCCCCTCTGTCCATGGGATTTCCTAGGCAAGAATACTGGAGTGGGTTGCCATTTCCTTCTCCAGGGGATCGTCCCAACTCGGGGATCACACTCATGTCTCCTGCATTGCAGGATTATTCTTTTACCACTGAGCCACCAGGGAAGCTCCCCAGAATTAAACAGCATGACCCTCTCCAATGGTCATAGCTTTGTGATCCTTTCCTAAGTGGTCAACTTGTCTTTATGATCAGAGTGCTGCTTGTTGTCTTTTGAAAAGGCTCACATTTTTCCCCAGTGTCTTCTCAAAGGTAAAATGATTTACATGTTCCCTTCAGAGAGCTTGATGCATTAAATTAACATTGAGTTTTATTCTGTATTGGACTATAATTTGTATGTTATTGTCAAAGATGAATTATTTGAATCTTCTAACTTATTCATATTAAACAATAAAATTATTAAAAATTTTAATGAGTTTGTGATAAGTGTTTTCTTATTTGTTTTCAAGCACAATTTAATATTCCTTTAGGCAGTCACTGAGCCTGCCAATTTTAAATCTTATTCCGGTCAAGCTCTCCCTTTCCTTTTATCCCCTGTCATTCTTACAAAACTGCCAGTCCACTTTAAAACCAGAGCAGGACTACCTAGTACCTAATGAAAAAGGAAGAGGAGGAACGGGAGGACAATGAAGAAGAAAGCTGTTTTCAAATACTTAAGAAAAAGTAAACTGTTTTTATGCATATATAATCTGTCCCTATTCATAGGTATAAAAAAATAGATCACAAATAGGGGATAGATGACTACTACGTGGGAGTATCTTCATATAATGGAATAAGAAACAGTATTAGAATTCAATCATTTAGCTATATGTGTATCAATGTGGTGATTCTCAGAAAACACTGGGTTCAGTGATAAAAAGTGAAAGTGTGAAATTGGTTCAGTCATGTCCCACTCTTTGCAACCCCAAGGACTATATCAGTGATAAAAGCAAGTTGCAAATGGATACACATTATATATTACCATTTACACAAATCTTAAAAACATGCAAATGAAACACACACAATGCTAACTATTGTTTGTGGACAGCTATAATTGCAATAAAAGTATAAAGATATGGATGAGAAGGGCCCAAAACAACTTCAGAATCATAATTATTTCTGAGGAGGAGAGAAGAAAATGTTAGAAAGAGGCACAAAGAAGGACTTCAATCATAATAGAATATTCTATTTATTTAAGAAAAAATATCTGAACCAAATATGGGTGATTCACAGCTGCTGCTACTGCTACTGCTGCTAAGTTGCTTCAGTTGTGTCCAACTCTGTGCGACCCCATAGACGGCAGCCCACCAGGCTCCTCCGTCCCTGGGATTCTCCAGGCAAGAACAGTGGAGTGGGTTGCCATTGCCTTCTCCAGGTTCACAGCTAATTTTTTTAAAAATCGAAATAGTGAGGGACTTCTCTGGTGATCCAATGGTTAACGCTCTGCATTTCCAGTGCAGGGAGCATGGGTTCCATCCCTGGTAGGGGAACTAAAATCTCACATGCCCTGCAGTGCAGCCAATAAAATAAATAAAAATGGTGACTACAGAGGTACTTGTAAAATCATTCAGATTTTTTTTGGCATCTTAGATGTATTTCATAAATGTAACAAGTAAATGGAAACTTTTCACTTGAAAATTTTAGAAGAGGTTGTGATGTGAAGAATATCCTTGAGAAAAAAACTATTTAACTTACTGCCTATAGGTAATAGTGATGAAAGCAAAAAAGCTTCGGTTCATTCTTCTTTTCTCCTCTTATACCAAACTATTTATGACACTGTTCGTGAAACATGAGAAGTCTTAATGTATAAAAATGATACTTCTTTGTTAAGTGGAGAAAGTGAAGTTAAGATTTCTGTCTTTACTTACCCTGGCATTTCTGCTCTATTTTTCCAGTAAGAAGGCAATAACAAAACTCAGGCATTTATAAGCCACCTGGAATTTGAACTTTAGGAGCGAATGTTTCTGTAACGCTGTTAAAAAAAAAAAAATACACAAAAAAAACACCGTGATGGGGAGAGGTTGAGGAGGCAGGGGACATATGCATACCTGCAGCTGATTCATGCTGACGTATGGCAGAAACCAGCATAACATTGTAAAGCAATTATCTTGCAATTAAAAAATTTTTTTAAGTGAAAAAAAAAGCACACATAGAATTGACAGTGAGACAGAGTATCAGAGTTCTCTTCTCATCCCTATATCATCCTCCTATCAGCTTCTTTTCTGGCTGGTTCCATAACCCCCAGAACTGTACACAAACAAAGCACACAAATATATGACTAACCTATGACGAAGCAGTATCATTCAGTGACTAAACACCGTGGAGGGCAGAGGGAGCCAAGACACACATAAGGAGACACCCACAGAATTCTGTTACGAGCCTTTATGGAGCTGTGGCAAAGGCACGGTCTACGGTCACCCCACCAAGTGCCCAAACCCTTGACCTCTATTCCTCATGCAAAATAAATTTCAAACATATTGTTAGGGCTAATGAGGCTCAGTAAACTCTAAACAACAACAACAAAAACCTGATTCATCATTAAGGCCTTTTACTTTAAATCTGAAAGATTTAAAATGCTTATGAAAAAAGAAAAAGGTCCTATTTATTGAAAATGACTTAGTGCCAGGGACTTACATCAAAAGTAACATGTTACATAAAGTAACCACACTCTGGTGTTAGAGAGCTGATGGGAAGGAGAGCTAGTAACACCCAAGCATCCTCAGGAGGGATTTCCAGCTGAGAAAAGCCAGTAACTCTGTGTAAGGCATTCTACAATTCTCACATCCTGTGTCTGCTTGACTCAGGAGAGAGAGGTCCCAGGAGATGAGAACACAGAACTTGATAAAGTAGATTTATTTTTGCGTAAAGAAGTATTAAGGAAACATCCAAAGGTCTCTTGCACAATAAACAGATCAAAGGCTGGTTGAAAGTATTTATAGGCAGTTGTTCTGAACCTTGGCTACTCATTAGAATTACCCAGGGAGTTTCTGAAGAGTAGGATGCCAAGGCGCCACCCAGACCAACTGAATCAGAATCTCTTGGAGGAGGAGCTGCGGCATTTGTGATTCTGATGCACAGTAAGGTTAACAGTTGCTGCCACAGTGCCAGGGATTCCCTGGTAAACTGGTTCTTGGGGGTGGGGGAGGGTTATTCCACAGAGCCCTGATTCATACAATGTGAGCCTATTCCTTGGTGTAAATACTCCCACCTTGACCAGTTTCAAGCTACTAATGTGAAGATGAAACAGGAGGGAAGCGGGTAGGGCATAGCCTTTAGAAGAATGACATAGCGGTAGAATATGACGAAAACTGGTTAGAACCAAATAGGTCCAAGATGGTGGACAGGTCGAGTTCCACTAGACCTTGAGCCTCAGTATACGCTCACTGTAACACATCAGCAAGCTAAGTGATGAACACACCAGTGCCATGACAGTTCCAAGGCCCACCATCAAAGATCAAAAGGTGGGCAGTGGTCCAATTCCTGGAAATCTCTACCCCTTCCCCAAAATAGTTGGAATAATCCTCCCACTCATCAGCCTCTGAAATTACCTAACCCATAAAAACTAATCGTGTCACATTTCTAGGCCTCTCACCTTCTGAGATGGCCCACGTTCTATCTATGGAATATGTTTCTAAATACATCCACTTTTTACCTATCACTTTGTTTCTCACTGAATTCTTTCTCTGATGAGATATCAAGAATCTGAGCTTAATTAAGTCCTGAATCCAGGTGTGTGATCTTAGTTAAAAGACCGTGGGTTCAAGTCCTAAACTGGGTTACATAGTTTCAGAGAGACATCGTGGAATTAGAAACAGATGGGCATAATGAGCCCTCACAAGCTCCTGAGTGCTAGCTCTAGCCATGACCTTTAGGGGCTTTGGATGATAAAGTTACAGTCAAGGGTGAGAAAGCAATAGCACAGAGACAAGTCAGAGTTTATTTCCTCAATTTAAAGAATATGAGGACAAACTAACATATTAAACCAAGACTTATCTACCATTTCATCAGCTTTTTCTCATTCCACTTTTTTCTAAACCAAAAGTTATTTTCAAATATCAGCCTTATAAAGAGAATTCTCTTTTTCCACTTTATTAATAATTACTTGAAATTAGGTCATTTTTGCAATAATTATTCAGACAGTCTCACAACTAGGGTAAATTAAGTCTTCGGTATATGGACATAAACTATGAGTTTCAAGTGTCTTTGCTTATGAGACATCTCATATGAGATTGCTACAACAATTCATGTTATGGAAGGAAGACTTGTTAAAGAGAAGTGAAATGTTGTCCTTATACCATCCAGAAATAGAAGAAAAGGAAACCATTTACTTGTGAAAGTCATTTTTAAGTAAATTACATTTAAAAACACTATCCTGTGAATTATATCCAATCAAGCTCATTTCTGAGCAAATACATAACAACTATAGCAGAGAAACTAAATGCAAGCAAATTCAAAACCACTTTGTAAGAGAGACCAAAAAACCAAGAAAAAAAAATGCTGTTTGTTAAATAATACAAAAATATAATGAACTATCTAGAAATCAAATAAAAACAATTTACTAATAAGATGCATATTCATTTAGTATGCATTTAGAAAATCTAAGAATCATAGTCCTATTAATTTTCTATATCGGTAATTGTATAATCAGTTAAGTAGTAAAACCAAGAGAGGACATCCCTGGTGGTCCAGTAGTTAAAAATAAACCTGCCAATGCAGGAGACACAGATTCGATCCCTGGTTCGAGAAGATTACACATGCCATGGAGCAAATAACCTGTGCACCACAACTATTGAGCCTGTGCTCTAGTGCCCGAGAGCCATAACTACTGAGCCGACTTGCAGCAACTACTGAAGCCCGAGCACCTAGAGCCTGTGCCCTGCAACAAAAGAAGTCACCACAATGAGAAGCCCATATATCGCAACAAAGACCCAGCATAGCTAAAAAAAAAAGAAGAGAAAAAAATCAAAAATTATTTTAAAGACAAAAACTTGTTTCCAGGTTATTTTAATGAACTTATTAACAAAAACAAAAATATTCTAATTATTCTACCCACAAATATTATAAAGTGAAAGCAATTTTTAAGATTCACATTTTAAAAATCTATCATTGTAAAACATTATGGACATGAATTTGAACAAACTCCAGGAGATGGTGAAGGACAGGGAAGCCTGGCATGCTGCAGTCCATGGGGTCACAAAGAGACAGACACCACTGAGTGACTGAACAACAAAGAACAACAACAAACCACTGGAAAACATAATTCTAAGAATTTATAATATTATCAAGCTTCCATTTGAGCCACTGTATAATCACTTGTGTGCTTAGTCGCTCAGTTGTGTCTGACTCTGTGTAACCCTATGGACCACAGCCCGCCAGGCTCCTCTGTCCATGGGATTCTCCAGGCAAGAATACTGGAGTGGCTTGCCATGCCCTCCTCCAGGGGATCTTCCCAACCCAGGGATCAAACCCAGACGATTTGAGCCACCAGGGTAGCCGATATAAACACTTAGTAGCAATAAAACTAAAAGAAAAAATATGATTTAGTTCAGCAGAGAGAACAAAAGTTACCTGCTGTGGTCTTGGGTCTTCAAAAGTAGACTCATTGACAAGGGATCGCCTTGGAAAATGATATGCTTTGTTTTCCGGCTGTGTGGTTAGAGACCTGAGCCTTGGTGTGCAGTCCTTTCTTGTTGCCAGTGAAGAATGTGCTGAGTCAGGACCTTCCCCAGAGGAGGGTGGGAAGGATTCCCGGGGAGCTTCATCCTTACTTTCCAGAGTAAGGGAAGAAGGACCTGTGTGTGTGTGCTTAGTCACTCAGTCATGTCCGACTCTGCGACCCCATGGACTGTAGCCCACCAGGCTCCTCTCTCCATGGGAATTCTCCAGGCAAGAATACTGGAGTGGGTTGCCATGCCCTCCTCCAGGGGATCTTCCCAACCTAAGAATTGAACCCAGGTCTCTCGCATTGCAGTCAGGTTCTTTACCATCTGAGCAACCAAGGAAGCCCTAGAATACTGGAGTGGGTAGCCTATCCCTTCTCCGGGTGATCTTCCTGACGCAGGAATGGAACCAGGGTCTCCTGCATTGCAGGCAGATTTTTTTTTTACCAGCTGAGCTACCAGGGAAGCCCCAAGGGAAGAAGAGGGAGGGGGACCTAATTTTCAGGAATTGCATTCTGTCCCCTCTGCAACATCTAACTCCTGACAGGAGGATGAGAGAGGAACTGCCTGGGTCAGTGTCTTCCAGTTCAGCGGTAAGGTAAACCAAAAAAATCCTAAGCATCTGTCACGGTAAGGAGCACCAGGAAAAGAGGGAAAGCTCTGTGTTGCTTTTGGAAGAGGATCTATTTCAAGATGAAGTTGGCCTGATGGATGGATCCTTTTTCTGGGATCCTGAACCTTAAATGAAGCACCACCCTGTGGGACCCTCCCAAGTAAAAATCCTTTCTGTGTTCACTTCCCTCCCCTCCCTCTCCTCGTTTGTTTCTTTTTTGTAGGAAATAGGCTTCCTTCAGCCTCCTGGACTTGCCCTGAGTTCCAAAGGGCAGATTCAAACAGCTGCTAATCAGGAAAGGGAGGGAACGAAGAAACAAAAGAGGAGTCAGGAAACAATAGTGCAACCTTGGGGCCGAGTCCTGGTTCCTCCACAAGGAATATACAGAGCAATATCCCCTGAGTTCTTCTGGGGAACTAAGGCCCCCACCCAGGAGGAGGGTGGTAACTTAAGGCTGACCACTCGGTTTCTGGAACACCACCCTGTTACCTCACCACCAACCAGTCAGAAGAGAGTGCAGACCTCTACATGCCCTGCAGCCCTCACCCCAAATTTTACCTATTAAAAATTCCTCAAAAACCATGACGGAGTTCAGGGTTTTTGAGCACAAGCCACTTGTTTTCCTTGAATGGCCCTGTAATAAACATTTCTCTGCTGCAAACTCCAATGTTTCTGTTTGGTTTCACTGTTCATCAGGCACATGAACTTGTGTTCGGTAACAACCCCATGAGGGTGGTATTTGGTCCATAAAGGACCTGGACCCACCTGAGTCTCTGCCAAATATCCTGTTTGGAAGATTGGGAACATAAAGATCTTTTCCCAAACATCTTACAGCATGCATTTTCTCTTCTTAAATTATCAAAGTTTCTCTCAGCTAACAGAGCTCTCAACCCATTACACAAGCCTTTCTTAAGTGGAAAATAAAGTAGCATTGATAATAGCCAGCAGTTCTTTTGAATTTTTCTGAAAGAACTTTGGCTTCTGTTTCACAGGATGATCAGCCCTTCACATGCATGGTTCATCTCCACATCTGCTTTGGAAAGATTCTCCTTTATCTTCAAAGGGTAAATTCTCTTTAAATTGGTTATTTGTAAAATTCATTTCTTTTTCTTGATGCAACTCAGGAAGAACTTGGAGTTTCAGTCAGACCATCAGCCTCCCCCTTTCCCTGCTTTTTTTTCCCCCTAACTTTTAGTCACTTATACGTTTACCAACTTTTAATGTGCTCTTTTTAAATGTATTTATTTATTTATGGCTGTTCTGGGTCTTCACTGATGCATGAGGGCATTCTCTGGTTGCCGTGTGAGGGCTTCTCATAGCAGTGGTTTCTCTTGATTTGGAGCGCAGGCTCTAGGCATGAGCTTCAGTAGTTGTGGCACATGGGCTTAGTTGCCCTAAGGCATGTGGCATCTTCCTGGACCAGAGATTGAACCTGTGTCCCCTGCATTGGCAGGCGGATTCTTTACCACTGGATCACCAGGGAAGTCCTCTTTTAATGTGATCTTTAAGTGCATCAATTAACTTATCTTCTTTCATTAATTTTGTGTACTTTTGGTTTCTTTTTTCTTCAAAAAGCTTTAAATAAGTATTTAACTCGCATCAATCTGTTTCTTCAGAATCCCTTTTATTCATCTTCTAGGAGCTGAACATTTTCTAAAGCATTTCTCATATCCAGTTCCAAGTGCGCACAACATACGTTGTCTTTAAGAACAGAAGCCTGGTGGCTCATCATTAGCACATGCTCACCAGAGCCTTCCTCTATGTGCACTTTAGCATTTCCTCATCTTTTTCTTCTTCTGTTGGATCAGTCTGTCATTCTTCCTTTCTATTCGTCCCTTTCTTGTGAGTACAGCTTTATGTTTCCTTAAAAATAAAAATTTTCATCAAAGCATCTTTTAGTGCTTCTGAAATTGTTTCTTACTCTTGCTGTGTATATTGAAGGCTGTTTTGGTTGCAGTTACTTTTAAATTTTATGTTTTGATGCATATTCTAAAGACTGAATCTCTCTTACAACATCGATCATCAGCTCAACTTCTTTTAAGTATTTACATTTCTCTCTTTCAGTCCTTTTCTCAATTTCTTTAAGCTCATAAAATGCGTTGAAAATTTCCAGCTCTTTATTAATGACTTCCAGCTTTTATATTTCTGATCATTTTTCCTCAAATGTGGCATCCATTAAAGTTGATTTGAGGCTTCTAAATTCTTTCCTCTCCCCTCCCCCCCCCAAATTGGATCCTTTATTTTGCATTAAAAGATACTACTGGGACATTTGGTAAAATTCAATGGGGTCTCAGGATTAGTTAGTATCATCAATGTTAATTTCCTGATTTTGATGGTTGTATTGTGACTATGAAATAGAATGTCCTACACAAACCTCTGAACTATTTGGGGGCAATGGGGCATCAGGTTGGCAACTTACTCCCAAAGTGAAAGTCACTCAGTCATGTCCGACTCTTGCAACCCCATGGACTGTAGCCTACCAGGCTCCTCTGTCCATGGAATTTTTCAGGCAAGAATATTGGAATAGAAACTGGAGTTTCCTACTCCAATACTCCCAAACGGTTTAAGATAAAATGTTATCTGTACTGTACTTTTAACTTTTGTGTAAATTCAGATCACTTTTTAAATTAATAAATTTTGGAGTAGTTTCACAGCAATGTTGAGCAGAAGGTACAGAAAGTTACCATATAACCCTGTTCTCTTTCACACATGGGTATCCATACCCCTCCTTTATCACCATCCCCCACAGAAGTGGTCCATTTTTTACAACTGATGAACCTATCAGACACATTATTATCACCGAGAGTCCATAGTTTACATTTCACTCTTAGTGTTGTACATTCTTGGCTTTGACAAATGGTATCCCTCATTATAGTCTCATAGAGAATAGTTTCACAGACCTAAAATTCCTCTGTGTTCCTACCTATTCATCCCTTTTAGCTTTACAGCCCCTGGCAACCACTGATCTTTTTATTGTATCTGTACTTTTGCCTTTTCTAGAATGTCATGTGGTTGGAATCATACAGCATGTAGCCTTTTCTAAATTCTTTTTGAATGAAGTTAAGCTTGTCAAAAACTAGATGTTTTTCTCCAGAAGGGCACAGACTCCAGTGGCCAGTTCTTTCTGTCTCGCATAGAGTAGCAATATAATAAACTATGACTATGGATATAAGTACATCATTTCCCACCGAAATCCAGGATAATCTGGGCCAGGTCTGTATTCCCCTATCTGTGCTGCTATCACCTGGTACAGTGTCTTCGGGACCCGTGGGACACAGAGCATCACATTCCCAGGACCCTGCCAGCTACCTCAAATGGCAGAGAACACACCAGATCACTCAGTCCAAAGCCAAACTCATGGCTAGCAACAGGCACAGACCTTGATGGAGGTGAGGAAGAAGAATCAGTAAAACGCTGGCCAATGGCTCTCCCTTTTTTGACTAAATATTTTATTCTGAGGTCCTGGAGGCCTTATCCTGCCCACAAAGCTCACAGAAATCTCCCTGTTCTCGGATCCCTTCCTTGACTTGTGTCTGACGGGCCTTTGAATACAAGTAAGGAGAAGTGCTGAAGCAGTTACAGAATTTCAACTTCACTAACTTTATCTTTAAGAACTAGGGGAGGGACTTCCCTGGTGATGCAGGGGTTAAGACTCTGTGCTCCCAATGCAAGGGCCTGGGTTTGATCCCTGGTCAGAGAACTAGATCCCACATGCTGCAACTAAGAGTTCTCCAGCCGCAACTAAAGATCCATCGACAAAGATCAAAGATCCTGCATGTAGGAACTAAGACCTGATGCAGCCATATAAGTATATAAATATTAAAAAAAAAAAAAACCTAAGGAAGAAGCAAGAGGTGTTTTCAAAGTGTTCACATTTTGAAACTGTGTAGTCCAACTGGGATCAAAAACAGCATGCTTGTCAAACTATTCCTGCACAGAGTAGTAAAATGACTGAGGACACAGAAGGTACTCAGGTGCTACTGGTTCACAGTGAGCATTTCAGGGGCTTTTAGGAGCTGGATGGATGCTCCTCTCAGGAGCAGGAGTATTGGGCCATGTGAGCATCTCCTCAATGCAGAGCCTACTCCTCGAGTCCTGGGGGACACAGGCATGGTCCAGCTCAATGAGTAGTTCAGTCTTGTTGAATCTGTAGGTCAGCTGGGAACTGGCCAATTTTAACTGGGCAGGGATGAATAGCTCTGATGACCCCAGCTGACCTCGATGTATGTCTCAATGTTACCTGGGGATGAGCTGACCTGTGCTGATCTGAGCAGTGCTGCTGACCTTGGCTAGATGTGCTCGCATGCCTTGGGGTCATCAGAGGGAGGGTGCTTTGGGCTAGACTAGCTCAATGTATCTCTGAGTCAGCTGGGAATAAGCTGATGCAGACTGGACCCTGCCGTGCACTGGGCTCTACCCTGTCTGTTCCTCATCTTCCTCCTAGAATGATAGAAAAGCCCAGTCATATCTTCCCTTGGCAATGGCAGAGGCAGAAGGGACTCTTTGCATTTTAAGAAGTTTCCTCTGGCTGTGAGATAGCAACAACTGTTTTGATGGTCTTTTCTTTCCATAAAGTCCTCATCCTCAGGGAAACTGTTTGGAAATGGGATGTCCAGTAAGAGCAGCTGTGGTTGCCCACCTCTTCTTTTGTTTCTATGTCTCACTTCACCAGCTCCAGAACTACCATTGCTAGGATCTGCAGCGGTAAAATGCATACCCTGCCCTCTCCCTCTTTGCGCATAGAACTTCATTCGGAAACAAAGTTTTGAGTCTGGTTAGCAGAATTTATACCACATGTCTGCCCCCTAACAAGGAGGAAAGCGGGGAAAGGAAAATGGTTCCACACTGAGAAGGCAGGATTTCTACTGTGAAGAATTGTGATCATGCAGAGAGACTGATCAGAAGGTTTGGGCAGCCATGAATTACAGATGCTCATTACAGTTGTCATATTGGGTCATGTGACCTGGCTATTCAGGACATAATAGTTCATCTAAAGACTAAACATAAGGGAAGTATTTGGTCTTTGAAGTGGTTTATAGGACTCTAACAGGCACACCATGATACAACATAACCTGTCTCAGGGGATCTGTGTAAGACACACAAAGAGGTGAGCAGTTAGCACACAGAGAAAAGTGACGTTACAAGAATAGAGAGAGGAAAGAGCTGGGAAGAAAGAGCTGGGAACAGAGAGCCGCACCACCAGCATCAGAGGTGATGTTTGCAGAAGCCATTGTGGTATTACCCGATTTGCCACAATATCTGAACTAATGTTCTAATTCTAAATGGAGCCTGACATAATCACATCCCAAGAGAAAACATCTCTGAACACATCCCTGCTCCTGCAATCTGAAATGTGCAGTCTCCTGAACCCCTCTCCTTCAAGGAAAAGCAAATTCCAAGTGTCCCAGTGGTTGTCCATTAGATATGAGCTCCTAAGGGACCCATGTCAAGTTAATTTCATCCCAAAGCATCTACTATTTATGGCAAGTGCTCAGGAGATGTTTGTTGAAAATTGAACTAAGGGTGTAAGCTGTAAGTGCTGTAGGATTCAGAATAGAAAGCAATCGCTCTTCTAACTCCAGTGTTCGAGGTACTCTGGGTTGGTCCTCTCACCACAGATTCATTATCTGCTCTTCTCTGCCCCGCTTTCTGTGCCTTAGAAGGATGACCTCCAAGGACTGCATGCCCTGTACTCCCTTATCCTGTGGCTTTCCCCTGGGAATTGCCAAGAGAAGCACTGCTCCTGATAGTGGGAGGGAGGGAAGAAGATATGGAAACGTACTGCCCACAACACTGTGGGGTTCTAGCAGAGGTCATGTTACTTTCTGGCCGCATCTATTGCCAAGTGGTCTCTCTCCATGGTTCCAGCTCCCCGGGTCTCTAGTAATACTGCTCACTTCCCTTGCCTTTCCAGACCTATGGCGGTAACAGCTCTCAGCTGTTGCTAATCCCTGGGAGCATCACCAGTACTTTGTTGTGTCCCTTGACTCTGCTCACACCTCTGACAATAGTCTTTGCTTAAGCTCTTCAGCTAAACCTGCTGAATGTGCCATTTCTTTCCAGCCAGCATGCTGACTGCTACATTATATTTATATTCTAGAAAGGAGGAGATAGTACTATACTTGTTCCTAAGTAGTCTTACCATTTGGAGACAGGTCAAGTTCACACAGATAGAAAGAATGTGCAAAATAGCCTTTAATATCAAGCACTGGAGATACAGGAGTGACTCCTCTGTTTTCTTATATCAGTTTCTACTCCCCAAATTCTTTCATGGGACCCAAACCTCAACCTCTCCCCTCCCTGACCTCCTTATCAGAGAAGCCTCCTCTCCTATAGCTACAAAGTTTTTGTTTTTCATTCTCCCTATCCCTGACTTCAGGAGCCCATTGCTTCTGTGCCAAATGTCAGTTTTTTGACCTAGTCAAGTCCCTTGAGGTTTCCAACCCTAGAGGCTCAAGATGGAAAGAGAAAAAAGAGAGCTTAGTGGACTGCACTCAGGTTGTGGTATCTATAAAATAATCAGATCATCCATGGATATGGTTAAAAATCCTGTAGGTGTTTCCTGCACTTGCTAAAAGGTTTACTAAAGGCTGAATGTCTTCTATAAGGTTAGCCTGACATGTATCTAACTCTGGGAGAGAAAGGGAAGAACTGGAGAGGGACTTCTATCCAGCCACTCTAAAAACTATTTCTTTGAGGAAGCAGAACTGGAGCTTACCTTTAAGGGAGAAACAACTTTAAACAACTGATAAGAAAGAAGGCATTTCAGAGAGTGGAGAAGGATGTGAGCAAAGAAGATATAAATGTGGCAATTGGGAAGAAATTAGTACACCACACACTTTGTTGTTTCATGTAAGCAAGTACCAATTTGGGAGGCCTTAAATGCCAGGGTAAAGGCTTTAAGGAGTCTTTAAAGCTTCTTAGCAAGAGATAGTACTTCAGAAGTCACATATAAAATAGATTGGAGATATAGAGACAGGATGACCAGTTAGAAAATAAATGTAGTTATCCAGATGTGAGGTTATAAAGGTCTGTGCCAGGTAGTGGTCCTTGAAACATCACAAAGGAAGAAACTACATTTTGGTTATGAGGTAGTGGTAGTTTAGTCAATAAGTTGCGTCCGACTCTTGGGACCCCATGGACTATAGCCCACAAGGCTCCTCTGTCCTTGGAATTTCCCAGGCCAGAACACTGGAGCTGGTTGCCATTTCCTTCTCCAGGGGATCTTCCCAGCCCAGGGATCGAACTTATGTCTCCTGCATTGCAAATTGGTTCTTTACCACTGAGCTACCAGGGAAGCCTGGTTAGAGGGTACAGGAGGCATAAAAGGGAAAGTAGAACATAAAGATGACAAATTGTGGAATTGAGAGACAGAGAATGATGGTGCAGAGGCAAAAACAGAAAATCTTCTTAGAGAGAGCTAGTTTTAGATGAAAATTTAATTAAGTTTTAGATACATTGCATTTAAGTATCTCTGTGACTCCCAGTAGAAGTGGAAATGGAGGCATAAAACAAACAGAGACAACTGAAGAAATGACTTGAAATCATAAAAGTAAGCCGCACCTCTGAGAAAGGCTTCATATTCAATCAGGGGCCCGGGGCTAAATAGTAGGATCTTTAGGGAGTTAGAAGAGAAAATAAACTAAAGGAGTCAGTACAGAAACAGTATGAAAAATGGACAGAGAAAAAGGTAGAGAAATGAAATAGCATAAGAAAAACATGGATGGAACTTCCCAGGTGGTCCAGTGGTTAAGACTCCCCTCTTCCACGGCAGGGGGCATGGGTTCCATCCCTGGTCAGGAAACTAAGATCCTGCGTGCTGCGGGGTGTGGCCAAACAAAACCCAAACCCCACAAAACCAAAAACAACAACAAGAAAATCAAGGAATGATTCCAGAAAGGATACATTTGAATTGTAACACAGACATCTCAGCCTTTGCAGAAGGATCCTTCAAGATTTTTTTTTCCTTCCAGGTTTTGAAAATAGAGCAACAAGGTCAACAATATGAACAAGTTGTCTTAAATTAGGACTTTCAGTCAAAAATACTTCCCTGGAAGTGTTGATTTACATAATTGGATAGGATATAATCCTGAAGCCATTGGAAGGTATATTAGTTTAGATGTCTTTGGAGGCAGATAACAGGAAATCCAATTCAAGTTAGCTTAACTAATATAACTGAAAGCTTGTTGGTTCACTTTCCAGAAATGACCACTAATTGGGCAGGCTTTAGGTTGGCCCAAACTGAAGGAAAATACCATTTTCCCTCATTTCTCTTGGTTTACTTTCATCCACAAGCCAGCTATATCCTCACCCTGGTTTAGCAAAATCTACCTGTTTCTGTGTTTACATCTAAGATTACATCCTTCTCCCCTGGTGGCTCAGAGGTAAAAACTTTGGCCTGCAATGTGGGAGATGCGGGTCCCATGCTTGGATTGGGAAGATCCTCTGGAAAAGGAAATGGCAACTCACTCCAGTATTCTTGTCTGGAAAATTCCATGGACAGAGGAGCCTGGCAGGGTACAGCCCAGGGGGTCACAAAAGTCAGACACAACTTAGTAACTAAACCACCACCACCCAAAAATCGCACTATTTGTGTCATGCCTGAACCAGCCACTGGGGCTAGGGGAAAGGCATAAATTGATTGACTTAGGTGATCATCACTGAACCAATCACTTACCACTGCACATTGAAATAACACAGATTGACAGGTAATCAGTCATGAGCCCTCTGGATATGAGGTGTGTGGTCAGTCTTGCTCAACTGCTGGGCAGGTTCCTAGTGTCAGAAGGCTTAAATGAATGTTAGGAAGACAACTAGGATTCCACAGATGGGTACTGAATGTGGATGTGATTGGGCAAGTTATCATTGGCTTAAACAAGGTAGAATTTCTCTCTCTCCCAGCTAAAAGTCTGGAACTTTGTAGCACAAGATGAGTACAGCAGCTCTGCTCCATAATGTCCTTGGGACCCAGAAGTCTCCCTTTAGCTCACCACCCGGATGACATCCCTAGGGTGTAGCCTTAATTCTCATTATCCCAGAGAAGATCTCTGCCGCAGGCAACAGCATGGAGGAAGAGACAAACAAAAACGGACAAAGGGGCACATTTGAAGGAAGGTTTCTAGAAGCTGTCACACATGGCTACCTTAATCACGTGACTGTACCTACCTGCCAGCTGGGCTCCCTTGGTGGCTCAATTGTAAAGAAGCCACCTGCAGTGCAGGAGACATGAGTTCCATCTGTGGGTGGGGAAGATCCGCTGAAGGAGAAAATGGCAACCCACTCCAGTATTCTTGCCTGGTCCCAAGGACAGAAGAGCCTGTCAGGCTACAGTCCAAGGGGTCGCAAGAGTCAGACACAACTTAGCGACTAAATCACCACTAGGCTAGGAATTGAACTTTATTGTGGATAGCCATTTTCCTGGCTAACCATTTTATTACTGTAGAATAAGGGGGAAATTAATATTGGGGGACAAACACCCTCTGCCACTGAAAAAATGAGATCTGCTAGGATTGATTCAATGATCTCAGGCTAATTAGTAAACTGCTTGGGAAAGTTAGTTATCTATTTGTAATCTGGCAAACAGGACAGGAGTGAGATGAGAGAAAAATCCCAATTCAGAGGAATGAAATAGTCGTTCCTCCCAAGTCAGAAGAATGAAATAGTGAAAAGGAGTTTACATCCCATTTTTACCACCTAATAGTTGGGCAACCCTTAATAGGTTGCATAACCTCTAAAAGCCTGTGATCATATCTGTAAAATGGAGAAAATATCATCTACTCCACAGAGGTAGGAAAAGATTGAGATAATAGTTTTTAAGGGCTTTGTAAGCAATAATGCTCATACAGATAAAAGTTTTTGTCTGCAAACAATAACTATTACTTATGACAAAGCCTACAATAGCATTGTTTATATTTAGGAGTACATTTATTGAATTAAATTTGCATTAGCTTTTTTTTTTTTCCTTTTGGCCATGAAACGGCATGCAGGATCCTAGTTTCCCTGACCAGAGATAGGACCTATGCCCCCTGCAGAGTATTAACCACTGAACTGCTGGGTAAGTCCCTGTGTTAGCTTTTTTAAGATCAGGTTTTCAATTCGAGAAGTGAGTTTGGTGACTAACTGAATTTAAAAAAATTTTCACTGTATTTGTTTCCAGCTGGTCAAGTCTCATCTATCAGCTTGTTTGATGTATAACTAGAAAGCAGTTGAGCAAATATTCTCACCATGTCATAAAAAGCCCAAAATGAGAAACTTCAGATAAGAAAATTTGAGTCACAGTATTTGACATTAATTTCTACCATAAAATGAATTTTTCAAATTATAATAAATTATATAAGTGGAGTCCCAAATTTCACATATACTCTCTTTTGCATACAGAATAGGAATGAATTGAGAAAAAGTATCTCATTTGCTTTGTTTAATGTAATTCACAAGTTATAGTGGGAAGAGCAGTGGGGCTGGCCTATTGGGAGAGGCTCATTTCTACTACACAGTGGCCTCAATGGAGGGTGATGTGTCAGTCTGCTATTAGGTCAGGAGGTTGATGGCATACAGGATGGTTAAGTAAGTAGACCGAACTAGTGGGAGCTAGACTTCTCAATGTGGAAAGGAAGAAAACTAGGCCTGGAAGAAGTGATCCCCTAGAAGTAATGAGCACTTCTAGCAGCCAAAGTGTAGCTTCTGAATATCGTTCTCCACTAAAATGATCCAAAACTCCTTGAAGAAATGGTTGAATTCAGGGCTGGGACAGGGAAAGTACAATATGTCCCTGGAACATCTTGTGGAGCATAAAAATAGGGAAGTACTCAAAAATGATGAGGAGTTGTTAGAAAAGAGTCAAACTGCAGAGTTTCCATTAACTAAATATGGGATGATTTAAACTTAAAATGAATGATGGTAGCAACAGATATGACTTATTGGATAAAATAGGAATCCTGGGTCTATCCTGATATAAATATATATAAATAAATAAATGAGAATGAATAGAAGATTTATTTTATAGTAGAACAGTGCAAAATAATGAATATAGATGGAATGATGGAATTAGAATATCACCATTTGTCAATCATTATAGTAATCACTTGTTTAGGGAAGAACCAACAATGGCCATTAAAACCAGGATATTTACATAATATCAAAGTAGCTCTCCATAAAATACTGCTTAATAGCATATTAATTAACAAGTACAAGATGTTAATTTTACAGTGAAGAAGTTTGGCAGACATTGTCTTAATGAAATAATAATAGCCAACACTATTAGAAATGGGACAAATTAACATGTGTTCATTTGCCTCCTGATAATGCATTGAGAAGAACATAGCATCACGCCTGTGGTATTTCTCCAAAAAAGATGAATAATCTGAATCCAATCATAATAAGTAAAAGGCAAATTCAAATTGAGAGGTGTTCTACAAAGTAATTGGCCTATTCTCTTTTAAAAAGCTGATATCATGAAAAACATGGAAAAACTGAGGAAATCCTCCAAGAAGGAGTCTAAAGGCATATAATACTGGGTACAACACAGGATCCTCTATTGGATCTGGGATTAGAAGGGAACTGTAGGTACATTACTACTTTTGAATGCAGGCCATGGAGTGGATGGTAATTTTGTATCAGTTTTAATTTCTTGATTTTTACTGGATTTACTATACATACAAAATAATTGAGAGAGAAATAGATAAAAGAGAATAAGACAAACTGGCAAAATATTAACAGCTGACTAGAGAATCTGGGTAAAGGGCAAACTAAAATTTTTTGTTCTGGTCCTAACAATTTTCTGTAAGGTTGAAATGATTTTAGAGTAGTTATTTTGAAAAAGCAAAATGTGTAATATAAAAATAATTAAATTTCAGTTCATGGAAAGTTATATTGGGCTTCTAGGAAGTAACAGCATAGTTTTTGAATCTTCTTAAAGCCCTAATATAAACAGAGAAATTGGAAAGCAAAATTAAAAACCCATGGATAATGTTTACAACAAAACAAGATAATAAGATATTCCCACAAAACACAAATTATAAGCAGGTGGGGCCAAATCACCTAAAACACAAGACCATGATGTTAGAGTCTATGCAAGAGAATAAAGGAAATCAGTCAGATATTTGATGGACCAGAGAACTGGACAATCCCAAAGAAACAGATTTTTGCTGGAAAATGAAATCTAAGAATAGCAACTGAAACTGGTTTTATCCATTCCAACAACAGATGAATGCAATGAAGTCCTGGTAAGACCTGAAAGGGTGGCAACAGTCTCACCCATGTGAATTCTCAGTGCTGACCAACAAAACCTCGCTTCCAGGACATAGCTCTGAGGAGAAACCTCTGGCTTTGGAATAAAAATTGATGAGGATAGTGACAATGATGATGAAGTAAAAAAGATCCAGACAAAAAATGGTGAGGGGAGCAGGTCAGGAAATCCCACAAAGCAGTCAAATTTTTTAAACATTACATAAACACAGGAAGAAGCACCACTGTCAGGTTAGATATGAATAGCTTTTCTATTTTTTTTTTAGTTCAGTTCAGTTCAGTTGCTCAGTTGTATCCGACTCTGCAACCCCATGAACCGCAGCACTCCAGGCTTCCCTGTCCATCACCAACTTCCGGAGTCTACCCAAACCTATGTCCATCGAGTTGGTGATGCCATCCAGCCATCCGATCCTCTGTCATCCCCTTCTCCTCCTGCCCTCAATCTTTCCCAGCATCAGGGTCTTTTCAAATGAGTCAGCTTTTCGCATCAGGTGGCCAAAGTATTGGAGTTTCAGCTTCAACATCAGTCCTTCCAATGAACACCCAGGACTGATCTCCTTTAGGATGGACTGGTTGGATCTCCTTGAAGTCCAAAGGACTCTCAAGAGTCTTCTCCAACCCCACAGTTCAAAAGCATCAATTCTTCAGTGCTCAGCTTTCTTTACAGTCCAACTCTCACATCCATACATGACCACTGGAAAAATCATAGCCTTGACTAGACAGACCTTTGTTGGCAAAGTAATGTCTCTGCTTTTTAATATGCTGTCTAAGTTGGTCATAACTTTCCTTCCAAGGAGTAAGCGTCTTTTAATTTCATTGCTGCAATCACCATCTGCAGTGATTTTGGAGCCCAGAAAAATAAAGTCAGCCACTGTTTCCACTGTTTCCCCATCTATCTGCCATGAAGTGATGGGACCGGATGCCATGATCTTAGTTTTCTGAATGTTGAGCTTCAAGCCAACTTTTTCACTCTCCTCTTTCACTTTCATCAAGAGGCTCTTTAGTTCTTCTTCACTTTCTGCCATAAGGGTGGTGTCATCTGCATATCTGAGATTATTGATTTTTTTTTTAGTAATTGATGATAATATTAGTAATATTAAAATCAATATTACTACTGGTATTCTGAGACAACTAGTATTGTTATTCTGGGACTGTTGTTGGTATTATGTTCAGTTCAGTTCAGTTGCTCAGTCGTGTCCGACTCTTTGTGACCCCATGGACTGCAGCACACCAGGCCTCCCTGTCTATCACCAACTCCTGGCGTTTACTCAAACTCATGTCCACTGAGTTGGTGATGCCATCCAACCATCTCACTCTCTGTCATCCCCTTCTCCTCCCACCTTCAATCTTTCCCAGCATTAGGGTCTTTTCCAATGAGTTAGTTCTTAGCATCAGGTGGCCAAAGTCTTGGAGTTTCAGCTTCAACATCAGTCCTTCCAATGAATATTCAGGACTGATTTCCTTTAGGATGGACTGGTTGGATCTCCTTGCGGTCCAAGGTGGGAAAAAGTAAATGAAAACTATGGAATATTCTAACTCTATCATCCTCTGTTACCTTGAGAATCAGGGTTTTTTGTGTGGAAGATAGAAGATACAGATGTAATATAGAAGAGGTTAAGTAGAAACTACGTTGTTTTGAATTTAAAATAGAAATATGAATGCAAATATGCAAGTTAATATATATTCTACCAAAGAGGCTTAGAAATAGCAACTATGTTGCAGTCTTGAAACATTTCCCATTCAAGAAACTAGGAGTCCTTGGGAAAAAGGCTGATTCCAGAGTTTGAGGCCTAGGGCAGAAAATGGAACATCTTGACACACTAGTCAGCAAGAAAGCTATTGAAAACTATTAGGATCTTGTTCAAGGAGCCAATATGAAGATTCCCACAGTCAAACACAGGACAATTGGAGCTTCAAAAAGGAAGCACGCTAAGTTGCCTCCGACTCTTTGCGACCCTATGGACTATAGCTTGCCAGGCTCCTCTGTCTACGGGATTCTCCAGGCAAGAATACTGGAGTGGGTTGCCATTTCCTCCTCCAGGAGATGTTCGCAACCCACAGATCCAATTGGCAACTCCTGTGTCTATCGCTTTGGCAGGCGAGTTCTTTAACACTAGCGTCACTTGGGAAACCCTTGAAAGAGGATAAGAGTTGGGAACTTCCCTGACAATCCAGTTGTTAGGACTCAGTACTTTCATTGAATAGGGCATGGGTTTGATCCCTGGCTGGGAAATTAGGATCCTACAAACTGTGAAGCACAGCCAAAAAAAAGAGAGAGAGAGAGAAGGAGAGAGAGAAATGTTTGGCAGCTTAGTGGTTAAGACTCCACACTTCCAATGCAGGGGGCATGGGTTCAATCCCTGGTCAGGGAACTAAGATGCCACGCTGTGCAGCCTTAAAAATAAATGGGCAAGAGTTGCAATAAACTGAAATCTCTTAAATATGTTTAGGTTCATCATAATATTTTTAAAATCTCATTGAAAATTTAAAAACATAATAGAGAATCAATTCATTGTAACAAAAACTGGGGAAGTAAAAGGGAAAACTCAAACATTTGTCCTACCTTTTTCTGGAAAAACCATTCCATTGGATAACCAAATAGGATAAATAGATGAAGGAAAGCATCTCATGATACAATCATGTATCTAAAGTAATACACAAAAGAAAAATTGTAGAAATAGAATATCATCCTTTGGATTACATGGAGGATTAATCCAAGGAGTTCAACATTCATCTTATGGAATTCCAAAAAGAGAAAGAATGGATGGAATGAAATAAATAATAGAAGGTTATTTCCAAGCACTAAAGAAAGACAAGCCTTTAGACAATCTGCTGTATAACACAGGGAGCACAGCTCAGTACTCTGTGATGACCTAGAGGGGTGGAATGGGGATGGGATGGGGAGGGAGGGGATATGTATATACCTATAACTGATTCACTTTGTTATATAGTAGAAACTAACACAACATTGTAAAGCTATTATATTCCAATTAAAAAATAAATAAAATTTTTAAAAATATATCTTTTTTTTTTTTTTTTTTGCAACTCTCAACAAATTAATGAATCTAAACTTTGAGTGAGGTTTCCCAGGCGGTGTTAGTGGTAAAGAACTCACCTGCCAAAACAATAGACACAGGAGTTGCTGATTCAATCCCTGGGTCGGGAAGATCTCCTGGAGGAGGAAATGGCAACCCACTCTAGTATTCTTGCCCGGAGAATCCCATAGACAGAGGAGCCTGGTGGGCTACAGTCCATGGGGTCACAAAGAGTCAAACATGACTTAGTGATTGAGCATACATTATATGTCAAACAGACTGAGTTTATAACAGACGAAATATTAAGGAAAAGAAAGGATAGAGAGAGAAACTGTAGATTAAAAGAGATTAAAAAGACATAACAAGGTGGGTTTTTTTCTTTTTAAATGAGGAAAACTAGACTATTGTGTAAAGGAATGCAAGAAAGGGACTTCCCTGGTGGTCCAGTGGCTAAGACTCCACACTCCCAATGCAGGGGGCAATGAAAGATCATGCATCCCCAGTGAAGATCAAAGATCCCAAGTGCTACAACTAAGACCCAGCACAGCCAAATAAATAAATATTTTTTTGGAAATGCAAGAAAGAGATCACTATGAAAGTCAGAAGAGTGGTTATTTTGGAGGAAGGGAAGGGACTGTGAATTGCAAGTGGCACAGGCAGGGATTTCTGAGATGAGCAGAAAGGTTCTATTTCTTGACCTGGATGGTGGCTACAAGGTGTTTATCTTACAATTGATCACTAAGCTCTACTTTTTAAAAGTTTTATAGTGATTTACAGAGCTAAACCAACCTGGAAAAGGTAAGAAAAAAAGTAAGTCCAATCGATTTTGTTGTAATATAATTATTACTATGCATATGAGCTAGTGCAGGTCCATTTTTGTCTTCCAAAACTTAACCATATAAAATAAAACTAAAACTGATATAGAATCAGAAAACTTATAAACTAATATTGTACATAAAATAAATAAGCAACAAGGATTTACCGTATAGGACAGGGAACTACATTCAAAATCTTATAATAACCTATAATGGAAAATAATCTGGAAAAAATATATATATAACTGCATGATTCTGCTCTGCATCTGAAACTAACACAATGTTGTAAATAAACTATAATTTTTTTAAAAGACTCATAGAACATATATAAAAACAAAAACTATACAAAGAGCTCTTACTGTTCAGTATTTTCTAAAACTGGCTTCCTTGGAAGGTGCATTTCACAGAAGGTTAATAAGTGCTATCCTTCTTCTCCCCAAATAAAAAAGCTTAAATCATCAAATAAGTCAGGAAAAATGGAGTTAAAGGGTTTCTTTTATTGTCTAATATCTTAGGGGTTTTAATAAATCAGTGTGTAATTTGAAGCATTAAGAAGAAACTATAGTTGCATTATTTCCCAAGCTTATTTTACCATAGTTTCTTCTCTTTTCTTCTCTAAGGACACAAATATTGCAACTTTATTAAATAGATTAATGCCTATCTCTAATAACAGCAAATAAAGAATTTTATTATATTTATTGTTTCATAGTACCCTGTTCTCAATGAGATCAGGGACTTAGTTATGTTTATAACTCTTTTCCCAGTGCCTAAAACAGTTCCTGACACTCAATAGATGCTCAAAACTACATATGACAGAATGAATAATTTTTCAACATGGCAAACAGATAGGATTAAAGATCTAGTTTGTAGAAAATCAAATTTATTTATTTATTTATTTTTAATTTATTTATTTTAGTTGGAGGCTAATTACTTTACAATATTGCAGTGGTTTTTGCCATACATTGATATGAATCAGCCATGGGTTTACATGTGTTCCCCATCCAATTTATTGGTAGATTTTGTAGAAAATCTAAGAGTTCTGGCCTGATGAACAGATCTGGTGTCATCTCAGTGATCTGATGTGCTTCTTTCACATAACTGTTGCTTCCACCAATAAATTCACAGGGATGATTATTTAAAGAAATCTGTCATAACCAAGTGCTAAGTCCTTTTATGAATAACATTTAAATTAACTGTTTCTAGATATTCACCTAAACTTTCATTTTATTGTCTGAACATTTGCCATTGCACCTTATGCCTCTGAGAAGGCAGTACATATCATAGTTAATTAAGATCACAGGCTTTGGAGTTAAGCTGTGACACCCCATTCTACTTATTTCCTTCTATTCTTACAGGAGGAAATTTTAGTACCACAACATACACTGACATCATGCTAGGAAAGGAACCAAAGATCGTCAGTTGAATTAACATATCGGCCACAGACTCTGCTGCAGTTGCTATATTTCCATGCTGTTCTACTCTCCTATTTATTTAAGTTTGGCATTCTGACAGAAAAAAAAAAAATGATCTCATGAGTACAGCCTTGAACTAAAATTAGAGTACTATTTTTCATTTCCAGTGCTACCTCTGATAAGCCCTATTACTAACGGAAAGTTATTTAACTTAAGTGCATTTATTCCTTCATGACAAAATTCTGATCTTCAGGGAAGCAGATAAGATGATAACAAATAGTTAATGTGCTATTTTTTTTATCTCAGCATACTAAGGAAGCAGCAGGGTGTGGTGGAAAGTGTAGTGGGCTGAACAAAAATTTTGAATTCTAGTTGTGATATGTCACTAGATGGCCGGGTAGTCTTGTACACATTACTTAACCCCTGCGGGTTAGAATCTAGCTTCTAGATGATCTCTGGGATCCTTTCCAATTTCTAAAAAACAAACTAAGATTCTAGTCATTACTTTGGGGATTACTATTGTGCATGTCTAAAACTTGTCTGTAAATTATCCCTTCTACTGTGTCATGCTGGGGTCTTCAAAAGGACCAGATGCTACCACCCCCTCTTCCCTGTCTTAATTCTGAGCCAATCGAGGAATAATATAGAGTCCAAGGCATTAGTGGCTTGGATGAGTCTAAATATCACTTTTATTGTTAATAAAGACTAGGGTGGATAATATGGCATCTATCCATAGGCAAATAAACGTCTTAAAACTGAATATCACAGTCTCTCTTATAAGACAGTCTCACCCAGGTCCAGATATTGGACTATCTATCCCTGGCCTCTGCATAAAATCAGGTGTGGGTAAAGTTTTTGTAATAGAAGAACAAAAGAAGGTGTGGACTCCCAAGAGAGTTTTTTGTAGATGTTCTTTACTAGTTTGAGGAAGTTCCTTTCTATTCCTGGTTTGTTGATTTAAACAAACAAACAAACAAAAAATTTATTTTTGATTGAAGGATAATTGCTTTACAATATTGTGTTGGTTGCTGCCATAGGTCAACATGAACCAGCCATAGGTATACATATGTTCCCTCCCTCTTTAACCTCTCTCCCACCTCCCACCCTATTGAATGCTTTTAACATGAAGGGGTATTGAATTTTATCCAATGCTTTTTCTATATCTAGTGAAATAATTATATGGTTTTGTCCTTTATTCTACTGGTAAAGTATATTACATTAATTCACTTCAGGTATTAAACCAACTTTGCATTCCTGAGATAAATCTCTTGATTATGGTATATACTTCTTCTTACATATTCCTGGGGTTTTATGTCTCTATTCCTATAAGATACTGCTCTCTAATTTTCTTCTCTTGTGATGTTTTTGGTTTTAACATGGTAATATTGACCTCATAGAGCAAATTTGGAAGTGTTTCCTCTTCTTCTATATTTTAGAAGTGTTTGCAAAGCATTGGCATTAATTCTTCTTTAAATGTTTCATAAAATTCACCAGTGAAACTAGCTGGACCTGGATTAAGCTCTCTTTTAAAAGTATTCCAATTGATTAAGTCAAGGCTACTCAGGATAATCTCATTCTGCTTTAATTTATAGTCAACTAACTAGGGATTTTAATTACAATTGCAAAATCTTTTCACAGTAGCACCTAAGTTACTTTTGATTGAATAACTCGGAGAAGGTATATTTATGCTGCAAGATAGCTGCTTCTTCCCTTTCCTCCTCTGACTCTTGCAAGAAATCTGTCATCCACCTTAATGGGAAGCATACTAGAAAAGAAATTCTGGAGATTATGGTTCAGAGTAGTCAAGCTGACACATCACAGAGTCATCAGTTTCCAAACCCATAACTGCATCAGTATCATCAAGAACTTATTAAAAATACAGATTTGGAAGGATCATGTCCCAGTCTACTGAATGAGAATCTCTAGAAAACTTTTCTTTAAAGTCCTCTGTCGGAGAAGGCAATGGCAACCCACTCCAGTACTCTTGCCTGGAAAATCCCATGGACGGAGGAGCCTGGTAGGCTGCAGTCCATGGGGTCACTAGGAGTCGGAAACAACTGAGCGACTTCACTTTCACTTTTCATTTTCATGCATTGGAGAAGGAAATGGCAACCCACTCCAGTATTCTTGCTTGGAGAATCCCAGGGATGGGGGAGCCTGGTGGGCTGCCGTCTATGGGGTCGCACAGAGTTGGACACGACTGAAGCGACTTAGCAGAAGCAGCAAAGTCCTAGAGGATTTCAGTGCAACCAATCCATACAGACTGGGATTTGAGAATCATTGCCTAATAATCAGTATAATATTGCAAGTAATAACTAACATATACTTAATCCATACTGTGTGCCATGTACCAGGTTGAGTACTTTCTACTAATACTCTCATATACTCTTTACAGGGCTTCCCAGGTGGCTCAGTGGGGAAAGAATCTGCCTGCAATGCAGGAGATGCAGGAGTCACAGGTTCCATACCTGGGTCAGGGAGATCCCCTGGAGGAGGGTACGGCAACCCACTCCAGTATTCTTGCCTGGAGAATCCCATGGACAAGGGAGCCTAGCAGGCTACTGACCACAGGGTCACAAAGGGCCAGA
Organism: Giraffa tippelskirchi; assembly: GCF_054371585.1. Lineage (NCBI taxonomy): Eukaryota > Metazoa > Chordata > Mammalia > Artiodactyla > Giraffidae > Giraffa > Giraffa tippelskirchi. The sequence goes on along the minus strand of NC_137281.1, from coordinate 128,578,861 downwards.
CACAACTGAAGTGACTGAGCACACACACACGCATGATATAGGTACTGTTATTATTCTCATTTTATATATGAGGAAACTAACATTTACATAGGTCAGGTTGTGTGCTTAAGGTCACATGGTGGTACATGAGCTTACAAAACAGGGCAACAGATTTTCCTTTCTACCTCTAATCGCCAATTATAAACCAAGGACAAAGGACCATGTTAAAGGACACCAGGGAAATTCAATCAGAAAAATCCAGAATATAGGAAATTCTATAAGACTAATGATTTGTTTTCTTCCAACAATTATATTCAGTTCAGTTCAGTTCAGTCGCTCAGTCATGTCTTACTCTTTGCGACCCCATGGACTGCAGCATGCCAGGCTTCCCCGTCCATCAACATCTCCCAGAGCTTGTTCAAACTCATGTCCATTGAGTCGGTGATGCCATCCAACCATCTCATCCTCTGTCGTCCCCTTCTCCTCTCACCTTCAATCTTTACCAGCATCAGGGTCTTTTCCAATGAGTCCAGTTCTTTGCATCAGGTGGCCGAAATATTGGAGTTTCAGCTTCAACATCAGTCCTTCCAGTGAACACCCAGGACTGATCTCCTTTAGGATTGACTGGTTTGATCTCCTTGCAGTCACAGAACAGAGAGGAGAGACTTATAGATCAGCTCTGTCCCATAATACTTATACAGTGATGGAATAGTTCTATATCTGCACTGGTGGCTCAGATGGTAAAGAATATCCTGCAATTTCAGAGACCTGGTTCCATCCCTGGGTTGGGAAGATCTCCTGGAGAAGGAAATGGCAACCTACTCCAGTATTCCTGCCTGGAGAATTCCATGGACAGAGGAGCCTGGTGGGCTACAGTCCATGGGATTGCAAAGAGTCAGACTTGACTGACTAACACACACACATACATCCACATAGCTATTTGGCACTTGAAATGTGGTGATTGCTACTGAGGAACGGAATTTTAAATTTTATTTAATTTTAATTAATTTATGTTCAAAGTTCAACAGTCACATATGGCTAGAGGCTACCATATTGAACAGTTGTAGATTAAAGAATGATTGTAGAACAACTGTAGATTAAAGATAGGCCATCCAAATGCTATGTAGCCCTTATTTAGATCCTAAGTCAAACAAAATAATTATAGAAAAATGATATAATTGGGGAAATGCACGATGACTGGATATTTCTTTAAATTTAAAAATATGATAATGGTTTTATAGTTATGCTTTTTTAAAAAAGATAAATATTTAAGGATGGAAATACAATATCTGGAATTTGTTTTATAATATTAGGGACAGAGGGTGGCAGTGAATGAAGCATAGATGAATATCATTGAGCATGAATGCCTGAGTGTTGAAGCAGGGTGATGGGTACATCCGGGTATGAACCTCTTTTCTCAGTCTTAGAATATGTTTGAAATTTTCAATAATCAAAAAATGTTTAAAGGTTTTTTGAGTTATTCCCATGTTTTATCTCATCTAATCATCATAACTGTCTTATAAAATAACTGAAATGACTTTGTTTAACTGATGAAGAATCTAAGGCTCAGAGAGATCAGACAATTTGCCTGAGGTCACACAGCTAAATCAGAGGCCTGGACTCAACTCCAAGGAATCTCCTCCAAACCCCATGTTATTCTACCACCCCATACTCTCTATGACAAGATATATAATCATCACGTATTGATTAATGGACAATAAAGTGAGCAGGATCAGAGAAACAAATTAAACGCCACTGCTCTCATTCAGAATGATATATGAGCATGTGCTTCTCTAATTAGAAAGAGATTAATACCAACCATCAGCTGCTATGAGTTTATTAGTGAGCACAGAGAAATGCATACTACCAAGCAGGACTGATTTATAAGTTCCCAATGTGAAAGATAGGATCTATTCATTTTTTCTATATATATCATTGAAGATGACAGTAAAAGCAATTTAAGGCATTAAATACATCTTAAATACATTAACACATATGAGTTTCCCCTTTTCACCTGAGAGCTGAAGTTGACGGAAGGTCAGGAATCAGACAGAAGGAAAATGAAATGACAAGCATAGATTTATGGAACAATGAGTTCCAAGATTCAAATATTCAAAAGATAATACATAAGTCCTGATGTAGGACCTGATATAGCAAGGACTGATGCTCCAATACTTTGGCCACCTGATGCGAAGAGCCGACTCATTGGAAAAGACCCTGATGTTGGGAAAGATTGAGGATGGGTGGAGAAGAGGGCGACAAAGGACAAGATGGTTGGATGGCATTACTGACTCAATGGACATGAGTTTGAGCAAACTCTGGGAGATAGTAAAGGACAGGGAAGACAAACATGCTGCAGTCCATAGGGACACAAAAAGTTGGACACAACTGAGCGACTGAACAATAAATACTACGTAAGTAGGAGAAGTTGCAACACAAATTGTAACCAAGGGTGCCCTCCAGTTTGCTGTAGAAAGGATAAGATTCTGAATATCTTACTGAAAGGGTCTGAGAAGACTTTGTAAACTAAGGATGTAGTTCCATGTGTTTTGAGTGAAGATTTGTTTTCTTTCAACTCTCACTAAAAAAACAAAAACAAAGAAACCCACATCTGGACAGATGGGCTTAAAGACCTTGCCACCTCCTAAAAACCATGAAATATTAAAAAGCAAAATGATTTTCCTCGTGCAAGATTTCAACTTTTATAAAGTAGTTAGACTCTCTTCAAAGAAAACTTCACACATAATTTGGAGGAATGAGCATCTTGAGGCAAAAATCCTTCATTTAGGAACATTTATACAGTGAAAGAAAGCAACCTCCCCAGTCCCCCGCCCCTAGTGATAATGTGATAAAGTGTTGTTAGATTTTATATTGTTATGAAACAATGTTTCACACAAAAAAAATTGAGAGTGTAAAATAAGAAAATGCCTCTGATTACTCCAGAAGAAGTAAAAATGTCATCAGTTTGTGTCAAAAAACCATTCCTGATTTACTACATCTGCTATATAGTCCTTGTTCACTCTGTGATTTATCGCTTATTTATACAGGACAGCTCAGCACATATCACATCTGGTTATCCCACAGGTTTGGAGTCTTAGTTTATTTTTAGCTGGGATAGTATAATAAAGTTTAGTGCCTTGAATGAGCTTACACTGCAAAAAATTTTAAACTGAACTTTGTGACATCTAGAACTTTCCTGAAACATTATGACTGACCTGAAAAGGAAGAGAAAGTGAACACTACTCAAAAAAATTAGGATGAGGAAGATGGGGGAAAGAAACATCAGTTCTGGAACCCTACAGATTAGCTATTCACCATGGACCTGATACAGTTATTAATACTGCATTAGATAAGCCGGTTCTATGCAGTGAGCAAAAACCTTTCCATGAAAAATGTCCAGTTATTATATATCATGTTTAGAAGAGTTTTCAAATCACAGTTCTCTGAATTTAATTTAATTTTACTGTTAGCCCCTTAATATTTGTCAGGCAAGGAAATGTACAGTCTGGAAAGAATCATGATGCAGGGTTACCAAATTTCTGGACCATTAGCACTACTCTTTTTTAATTTCATCATATAAAACAGAATGAAAAACAGCAAAGGTATATTTGAAAGTTAGCTGCAATAGCTACAAAAACTAAATATGACTAAAAAACCCACAAAAAGCCAGAAGACGTATAGTACTGGCACAAAAACAGAAATATAGACCAATGAAACAAGATAGAAAGCCCAGAGATAAACCCATGTACCTCTGAGCACCTTATCTTTGACAAAGAAGGCAAGAATATACAATAGACAAAAGACTGCCCCTTCAATAAGTGTTGCTGGGAAAGCTGAACAGCTACATGTAAAAGAATGAAACTAGAATACCACCTAATATCATGCACAAAATTAAACTCAAAATATATTAAAGACTTAAATGTTAGGCCAGAAACTATAAAGCTCTTAGAGAAAGACATAGGCAGTACATTCCTTGACATAAATCACAGCAAGATCCTCTATGACCCATCTCCTAGAGTAGTGGAAATAAGAACAAAAATAAACAAATGGGACCTAATTAAACTTAAAAGTTTTTGGACAGCAAACGAAACTGTAAACAAGGTGAAAAGGCAACCCTCAGAATGGGAAAAAATAATAGCAAATGAAACAACTGACAAGGATTAATCTCCAAAATACTCAAGCAGCTCATACAGCTCTATATCAGAAAAAAGAACATCCTAATCAAAAAATGGGCAGAAGACCTAAATAGATATTTCTCCAAAGAAGACATACAGATGGCTAATAAGCATATGAAAAGATGCTCAACGTTGCTCATTATTAGAGAAATGCAAACCAAACCTACAATGAAGTATCAACTCACACTCACAGAATGGCCATCATCAAAAAATCTAGAAATAATACATTCTGGAGAGGGTGTGGAGAGAAGGGAACCCTCTTGCACTGTTGGTGGGGACGTAAATTGCTACAGCCATTTTGGAGAACAGTGTGGAGATTCCCTAAAAAACTAGAAACGAAACTACCAAATGACCCAATAATCCTATTACTGGGCATATACCCAGAGGAACCCACAATTGAAAAAGACACAGGTATCCCAAAGTTCACTGCAGCACTATTTACAATAGCTAGGACATGGAAGCAACCTAGATGGCCATCAACAGATGAATAGAAAAAGAAGTTGTGGTACATGTATACAGTGGAATATTACTCAGCCATAAAAAGGAATGCATTTGAATCCATTCTAATGAGATGGATGAACCTAGAGCCTATTATACAGAGTGAAGTAAGTCAGAAAGAGAAAAATATCATACATTAACACATATTTATGGAATCTAGAAAGATGGTATGGATAAATCTATTTTTAGAACAGCGAAGGAGATGCAGATGTAGAGAACAGACTTGGGGACACAGTGGGGGAAGAAGAGGGTGAGACGAAAAGACAGAGTAGCATTTAAACATGTGTATTACCATGTCTAAAATAGATAGCAAATGTGAATTTCTATATAAAGCAAGGAGTTCAAATCAGGTGCTCTGTGACAACCTAGAGTGGTGGAATGGGCTGGGATGGGGTGGGAAGTGCGAGGGAAGTTCAAGAGGGAGGGGACCTATGTATGCCTATGCCTGATTCATGTTGATGTATGGTGGAAACCAACACAATATTGTAAAGCAATTATCCTTCAATTAAAAATAAATTAATTTAAAAAAGAAAGCCTACCCATTCCCTTCTCCAGGGGTTCTTCCTGACCCAGGGATCAAACTCAGGTCTCCTGCATTGCAGGCGAATTCTTTACCATTTGAGCCACCAGGGAAGCCCAGAAGACAAAAACTACCCTCTAAACATGACAACTCATACATAGACACAGAAGCTATAAGTCACAAGACAGTAGCTTTAAAAAATATACTTCTATTAAAATTATACAACTCCAAAATAAAAATACCAGAGACAGAAAGGATATGGGTAAATAGGAACCTTCATTTACTGCCAGGGAAAATAGAAGTTGTATGACACACACCATTTGGAAGAAGAGTTTGACAGTACCTAGTTCCACAAGGGTGTGGAACTCACAAAGCAGCAGCTTCACTTGGAGTCAGATGAACTAGAGAAATTCTCAGACGTGTGCACAAGAAGATATATTCAATACAGCACTGATTTTACTAGAATAAAAAAGAAGAATCTAAATGTTTATTAATTTTAAGATAGAAAATAAAACTCACAAATAGAATACAATTGAATAGATAAAATGAATCAACTCCATCTATTAATACACGTATCAACATGGACAAATTTTGAAGTCATCCTGAAAACCACAATGAGCTGCAGAAGAATATGCACAGTATGTGCAATTTATATGAACTTTTTACAATTTTATAAAATTATATATATATATTTTAAAGAGAGCTGTGAAAAAAAATAAAAATATAGAAGTATGATGTTTAAGATGCTTGTCAAAATCACAGGTGTCTCCCTTGTTTATGCTAAGCATAATTTGGGCTTATTTATTTGTTTATTTTTGCCTGTGCTTGTGGCATCATATTTTCCAGACCAGGAATCAAAACTGGTCCTGGCAGTGGAAGTGCAGCATCCTAACCCCTGGACCACCAGGGATCTCCCCACGGGGTGTTTTAAAAATAAGCAATGAGATAGAAGTTTCAGAATATTTTCAAAAGACTAGAGATTATTCAAAGATTTTTTTAAACTGTCTTTTAATTCTTTCTGCAAAAGTGTTCAGATATGAATACATTGGTTTCATTACTCTATTTATGAAATGTCTTCTTTTCATATATCCATGTGAGTCTAAACACCCCAGTCTCCAAAACCATTACCATTTATATAGAAGGCTTTGACCCCAATTAACATATGCTTCAAAGTGGTCAAGAGTACTATGGCCATATGAAAAATGACCTCTCCTGAGGTCAAAGTAAATAATAGAATTATATAAATATACCCAATCATAACCTCATTTGAGGCAAGTTTGATGGGTAGATTATTTATCAGCAACATTATTCTTTATCAGCAACATTAACCAGAAGCCTGGCATATTTGTAAAAGGTTTCTCATGGGAACTTTGCAAGTCTTGCGTGCCTGCTTAGTCACTCAATCATGTCCGACTCTTTGTGACCCCGCGGCCTGTAGTCCACAAGGCTCCTCTGTCCAACGACTTTTCCAGGCAAGAAAACTGGAGTGGGTTGCCATTTCCTCCTCCAGGGGATCTTCCCGATCCAGGGATCAAACCCTTGTCTCCTGCATTGGCAGGCAGATTCTTTACCACTGAGCCACCTGGGAAGCCCTTTGCAAGCCCTGCTGTTGCAATAATGTGAAATTAATCTTAGAAAATATACTTGCAGATCCCTGATGTGACTAACTTAAGAACAACAGTTGATAGTTTGTTATTGCTGTCCTCCCTTCCCCCCTTTTTTTCTGAATGACATAGGAAAATATTTAAAATTTTGGTGCACAAGAGAGGGTTTTCAAAAATACGTGCACATCACCTTCAAGGTGATGATTACCTCTGGGGAGGGGTGGAGAGGAACAGGATCAGTGAGAATATAAAAAGAAGCTTTGATGTATCTGTGACATTTTATTCTTTTTGTTTTTAAAAGTGAAGCAAAAAACAAAACAAAACAAAAAAAAACAAAAAAAAAGAAAAAAAAGAAAAAAAAAGAAAAACAGAAGAAAAAATAAATAAATAAAAGTGAAGCAAAACTACAGAATGATAACATTTTAAAGCTAAATGATGATCATATAAGTGCTCATTATATAATTCTCTCATGTTTTCTGTATGTTTGAAATGTTATACTTAAGAAAGAAGAAAGAAAAAGAAAGGAAGGAAGGAATGCTGAAGGACAAACAAACTTGGAAAAATATATTCAAACCATGTGTGAGAAAAGGGTCTAGATTCTTAATTTATAAAGACAAATCAATGAGGAAGACACATGACCCAAGAGAAAAATTGGCAAAGGACATGAATGGGAAATTTATAGGAAAATGGTGAATTTATAAAACAGCCTAAGTATATGTGGGTCTCTCCATGTGTGCTGTATGTGTTACACATGCATTAAATAAATGTATATCAAGAAAACAATACTGATTTTCATTGTCATCTTGATAAATTTTCTGAAGTTTCACAAAACACAATGTTAGCAATGGTGAGTAGAAATTCTGTTTTTGAGAAGACTATGAATTGGTGTAATCATACCGGAAGGCAAATTTTGTAATGTACATTCCCTTTGAAAGAAGATTTCCATTTCTAGAATTTTTTATAGTTGTGTAAATGCACAAAGTCATGAGTATAAAGGTATTATTTATCAAGGCAAAAATTGAGGAAAAACTAATTTCTATCAGTGGAAGACATTAAACTGATGAAGAGATATTTATAGATTATTCTGCATCAACAAATGAAGATATCCCCAATACAACATAAGATGAAAACAAGCAAATGGTGGAACACAATCCTATTTACATGAAAAGTAAACAAATGTCTGAAAGAAATGTAACAGTGATTATCTTCAGGGGATAAAATGAGGTTGGGGAATAGGAGAGAAATCTTTTATTTCCTCTTAGACTTTTATTGTATCAGTTAGGACTCTATTGCTGCAAATGATTGAAAACCAAAACTCAAACTGCTCTTAAAAATGAATGAATTGAGGGAGTTCCCTAGTAGTCTTGTGCTTAAGCCTCAAGGTTTCAATGCTGTGGGCCTGGGTTCTATTCCTACTAAGGAAACAAAGATCCCACAAGCTGCATGGAGCGGCAGAAGAAAAAAAAAAAAAAGAAAGAAATGTATTGGCTCAATTTAACTAAAAAGCCTGTGAGGAGTTTCAGTTCATTTTGAATCATGGTTCCAGTATCACCAGGATGATTTTCTGGGAGTTGACTTCATCTTTTGCATATGTAATTGATGCTGTCTGGGGGCATATACCTGACAGTCTTGATGGTCTGGATGGCTTCTCTCAAACTAGCAATGTAGTGGCCAGAACCAAAGGCAAGAGGGAATGCTTCACTTTTCCCAGAAGCCTCTACTAATGTCTTTTAGGGGCCCATTCGTTCTGATTAGATTATTTCCCCATCCTTGAGTCAGTCATCATCAACTGTGGTCACGGAGAAGGCAATGGCAACCCACTCCAGTACTCTTGCCTGGAAAATCCCATGGACGGAGGAGCCTTGTAGGCTGCAGTCCATGGGGTTGCTAGGAGTCACACACAGCTGAGTGACTTCACTTTCACTTTTCACTCTCATGTATTGGAGAAGGAAATGGCAACCCACTCCAGTATTCTTGCCTGGGGAATCCCAAGGATGGGGGAGCCTGGTGGTCTGCTGTCTATGGGGTCGCACAGAGTCGGACACGACTGAAGCGACTTAGCAGCAGCAGCAGCAGCAACTGTGGTTATGGTTGTTGTTTTTTAGTCACTAACTCATGTCTGACTCTTTGCAACCCCCTGGAATGCAGCACGCCAAGCTCTTCTGTCCTCCACTGTCTCCTGGAATTCAGTCAGTGATGCTATCTAACCATCTCATCCTCTATTGTGCCCTACTTCTCCTGCCCACAATCTTTCTCAGTATCAGCGTCTTCTCCAATGAGTTGGCTCCTTGCATCAGGTGACCAAAGTATTGGAGCTTCAGCTTCAGCATCAGTCCTGCCAATTCAAGGGTGATTTCTTTTAGGATTGACTGGTTTGATCTTGCAGTCCAAGGGACTCTTAAGAGTCTTCTCCTGCACTACAATTTGAAAGCATGTGGTCATGGGCTTGGGGTCAATTCGAATACATGGAATTGGGTTTGGTGATTTCCCAAAAGAAAGAGGAATGCTGGCCAGCAAACAGCAGATATCTACTATTGCTAGATAACGTTTTCCCTAGTGCACATAATTATCTATCTATCCATCCATCTCTGTCTGTCTATCATCAGCTTACAGTCCTTTAGGGCCTAGACTCTGGGCTTTGCAGGAGGACACTGTCTGTGTCATTCATTGTCCTGTCCTTTGGGTCTCAGATGAGTTCCTGGCACATGATGAGCTGTTAGAGAATATTTGTAGAATAAAAACAAAACAACTTCCCTCGCAATTTCACACTCTTACTAGTCATAGTCGATGAATTAGAAAAACTTTAGTCACAGAATGAGCATCATCAAGGTTATCTTCCATGACATCTTTAACCAAAATCATCAGAAGAGATGATGATGCAGTGAGAGATATGCAATTTTTAGCAGAAATACTGTTGGCTCTTTTAAATAGCTGCTGGGATTGCTTTTCATTGGTAGAAATCATTCAATAGTTTATGTTAATTCATTATTTCTGAACTATTGCAATAATAGTTAAACTCAGCAAATCCATCACAATGTTTTCCACATAGGGGTTTAGAATCAGGCTAATTTAAGACTTTTTTTCCTCCTCTTTCCTTTTCTTTGATCCTCCTCTGGGTACACTCACTGAGCCACTGAGAACTGCTTCTGCCTGTGTAACTTGCCATATAATTAGTGTTGCCACCACATAATTAGTGTTGCCAGATTAAGTATAGGATGCTCAATAATATGTGAATTTCAGATAAACAATGAATTATTTTTAAACATGAGTGTGTTCCAGATACCGCATGGGATCAAATATTACATGGGGATATACTCATCCTAAAAAATTAGTCGATGTTTACTAGAAATTCAGGGCTTCCCAGGTGGCTCAGTGGTAAAGAATCTTCCTGCCAATGCAGGAGATGAGGGTTTGATGTCTGGAGATGAAAATGGCAACCCACTCCAGTATTCTTGCCTGGGAAATCCCATGGACAGAGGAGCATGGTGGGGTACAGTCCATTGGGTCACAAAAGAGTGAGACACCACTTAGAAATTAAACAACAGCTAGAAATTCACCTTGAGCTTCTTGATTGTTATTCACTATGTATACTATATACTCAGTCACTCAGTTGTGTCCAACTCTTTGCGACCCCATGGGCTGTAGTCCACCAGGCTCCTCTGTCCATGGGATTCTCCAGGCAAGAATACTGGAGTGGGTTGCCATTTCCTCCTCCAGGGGATCTTCCTGACCCAGGGATTGAACCTGTGTCTCCTGCACTCCTGCATTAGCAGGTAGCTTCTTTACCACTGAGCCACCAGCCAGCTTCCCTATAGCTATTTGCTATAGTTTCTTATTTTTATGTGCTAAATCTACCAACCCTATATATAATGTCAAGTGTTTGTGAATGCTTTCAGTTTGCCATAGGACAAACCCCTGAGCTTTCTGAGCTATAAAATACCTGATTTGGGGATTTTTACTTTATATCTACCTCTTTTACACTTTAAGAGAAAATGTAAAGCAACCCCCCGTGGAACCTCCACCCAGGTGAAGAAATATAGCAGAATGATGCCAAGACCTCTGAAGCTGTGTGTATTCTTCTCGGCAGATGGCATCCTCCTCTCTCCCTTCAAGGAGTAACCACTATTCTGAATTTTATAATCATGCTGGTACTTCTTTAGGTTTACTTACCTATGCATGCATACATAAACAATATAGCTTATTTTGACTATGTTTGAACTTTATATAAAAGTTTATATATTAAGTGATCTTTGTGACTTGTTTTGTTCTCCTAACTTTGTGTTGTGAGTTATCCATGTTGATGCATTTAGCTGTGCTTCCCTAATTCGCCTTTCTGAAAATGTTCCAATATGTGAGTATATCCATGATTTATCCATCCACTGTATTGTTAGGCTGTGGATGATCCAGTTTTAAACGCAATTGACAGTTTTTAATGCAAAGATGGGCTGAATAAAGGACAGAAATGGTATGGACCTGACAGAAGCAGAAGATATTAAGAAGAGGAGGCAAGCATACACAGAAGAACTGTACAAAAAAGATCTTCACGACCCAGATAATCACGATGGTGTAATCACTCACCTAGAGCCAGACATCCTGGAATGTGAAGTCAAGTGGGCCTTAGGAAGCATCACTACAAACAAAACTAGTGGAGGTGATGGAATTCCAGTTGAGCTATTTCGAATCCTAAAAGATGATGCTGTGAAAGTGCTGCACTCAATATGTCAGCAAATTTGAAAAACTCAGCAGTGGCCACAGGAATGGAAATGGTCAGTTTTCATTCCAATCCCAAAGAAAGGCAATGCCAAAGAATGCTCAAACTACCGCACAATTGCACTCATCTCACACGCTAGTAAAGGAATGCTCAAAATTCTCCAAGCCAGGCTTCAGCAATACGTGAACCGTGAACTTCTGGATGTTCAAGCTGGTTTTAGAAAAGGCAGAGGAACCAGAGATCAAATTGCCAACACCCACTAGATCATCGAAAAAGCAAGAGAATTTTAGAAAAACATCTATTTCTGCTTTATTGACTATGCCAAAGCCTTTGACTGTGTGGATCACAACAAACTGTGGAAAATTCTGAAAGAGATGGGCATACCAGATCACCTGACCTGCATCTTGAGAAACCTGAATGCAGGTCAGGAAGCAACAGTTAGAACTGGACATGGAAGAACGGACTGGTTCCAAACAGGAAAAGGAGTACATCAAGGCTGTATATTGTCACCCTGCTTATTTAATTTATATGCAGAGTACATCATGAGAAACGCTGGGCTGGATGAAGCACAGGCTAGAATCAAGATTGCCGGGAGAAATATCAATAACCTCAGATATGCAGATGACACCATCCTTATGGCAGAAGGTGAAGAACTAAAGAGCCTCTTGATGCAAGTGAAAGAGGAGAGTGAAAAAGTTGGCTTAAAGCTCAACATTCAGAAAACTAAGATCATGGCATCTGGTCCCATCACTTCATGGGAAATAGATAGGGAAACAGTGGAAACAGTGGCTGACCTTATATTTGGGGGGCTCCAAAATCACTGCAGATGGTGATTGCAGCCATGAAATTAAAAGACACTTACTCCTTGGAAGGAGAGTTATGACAACTTAGCATATTAAAAAGCAGAGATATTACTTTGCCAACAAAGATCCATCTAGTCAAGGCTATGGTTTTTCCAGTAGTCATGTATGGATGTGAGAGTTGGACTATAAAGAAAGCTGAGTGCCGAAGAATTGATGCTTTTGAACTGTGGGGTTGGAGAAGACTCTTGAGAGTCTCTTGGACTGCAAGAGATCCAACCAGTCCATGCTAAAAGAGATCAGTCCTGGGTGTTCATTGGAAGGTCTAATGTTGAAGCTGAAACTCCAATACTTTGGCCACCTCATGCAAAGGGTTGACTCATTTGAAAAGACCCTGATCCTGGAAAAGATTGAGTGCAGGAGGAGAAGGGGACGACAGAAGATGAGATGGTTGGATGGCATCACTGACTCAATGGACATGAGTTTGGGTAGACTCCGGGAGTTGGTGATGGACAGGGAGGCCTGGCGTGCTGCAGTTCATGGGGTCGCAAAGAGTCAGACACGACTGAGTGACTGAACTGAACTGCAGTGAATGTTGTAAGTTTTTATAATGTTTTAAATTTATTGCAATAAGTTAAAATATAACTATTATTAGTTTCATACTGCTTAGGGAAATTGTTATTACATAGCATTTCCTCTGAAATTTTTTATTGTTGTGTTCAGTAATAGGGAAAGCTTTAAGGTGGGTTATATAAAATGTTTTTCATTTGTTACCACTTAAAACTTTTTATCAAGGTGTAGCATGCATGCATGCTAAATTGCTTCAGTCGTGTCCAACTCTTTGCAACCCTGTGGACTGTAGCCTGCCAGATTCCTCTGTCTATGGGATTCTCTAGGCAAGAATACTAGAGTGGGTTGCCATGCCCTCCTCCAGGGGATCTTCCCAACCGAGGGATCGACCCTGGGTCTCTAACATCTCCTGCATTGGCAGGCAGATCTTTATCACTAGTGCCACCTGGGAAGTTCAAGGTATAGTATACATATAATAAAATGCACAAATCTTAGGTATATAGCTTGATGAATTTTTACATATACATATACCTGTGTAACCACACTTCTCATAAAGCTACAGAACATTTTTAACATCTTTTAATATGACTGTTTCACAGCTCTGTTTCTTGTTGCTACCTACAAGGTAGTTGTCTGCCTAAATGTTTAGATACAGGCCTGATATGTCTGTGTGATGCTGATTTCTGGGCTTTTGGGTGCCACCACATGGTAACTCTGCTGTACTGCAACTGATCCTTTGAAGAATGACTACAGCTATTAATTTCCAAAATGAAAAACGATAATACAGATTCTTTTTTTTTTTAAATAAATTTATTTATTTTAGTTGGGGGCTAATTACTTTACAATATTGTAGTAGTTTTTGCCATACATTGATAATACAGATTCTTATGCAGCTAACAAAGAAGGTGAACTAATGCTCCTATTAAAGAAGAAAAATAATTTACCTTCCAAAATGAGGATTTAAGATAAGGTAGATAATGGCATCCCATATATTTATAATTAAATTGAATATATAACTTTCTGTTTGTGTATTTGTGTCCTACTCTTTGTGACCCCATGGTCTGTAGCTTGCCAGGCTCTATTGTCCATGGAGTTTTCCAGGCAAGGATACTGGAGTGGGTGGCCATTTCCTACTCCCGGGGATCTTTCTGACCCAGGGATCAAACCCATGTCTCCTGCATTGGCAGGCAGATTCTTTACCACTGCATCACCTGGGAAGCCCTTATATATTTAGCATATAAAGAAAAAATGACTTATTACAAATACTATCAGCTGCTAGTTGTAAAGTTCCTTAGAACTGGTAATGTACAGAAAGCATAAGAATAAAATTATATACAAGTAATTTATTCAAACCTTTGAACTTATTCATTTTTTAAAATTACTATACTATATTCTGACACAGATTCTATAATTCCCCTTGGAATTATGCATTCTATAATGGCTATATAACAGCAACATGTCTTAAAATGCATGCTGAAATTTTTGAAAGCTCACTAGTGATACATCATTCAAATAGCTCTTTCCAGCACTTCACATTTTCTAATAGTTTACATTTGTGGGGAAATAAAAGAACTCAAACAATGAGAATTTTAATGAATACTAAGGAAAAGTATCAGTTCAGTTCAGTCGCTCAGTCGTGTCCGACTCTTTGCAACCCCATGAATTGCAGCACGCCAGGCCTCCCTGTCCATCACCAACTCCCAGAGTCCACCCAAACCCATGTCCATCAAGTCAGTGATGCCATCCAACCATCTCATCCTCTGTCGTCCCCTTCTCCTCCCGCCCCCAATCCTACCCAGCATTAGGGTCTTTTCCAATGAGTCAACCCTTCGCATGAGGTGGCCAAAGTATTGGAGTTTCAGCTTCAACATCAGACCTTCCAATGAACACCCAGGATTGATCTCTTTTAGGATGGATTGATTGGATCTCCTTGCAGTCCAAGGGACTCTCAAGAGTCTTTTCCAACACCACAGCTCAAAAGCATCAATTCTTCGGCACTCAGCTTTCTTCACCGTCCAACTCTCACATCCATACATGACCACTGGAAAAACCATAGCCTTGACTAGACGGACTTTTGTTGGCAAAGTGATGTCTCTGCTTTTCAATATGCTATCTAGGTTGGCCATAACCTTCCTTCCAAGGAGTAAGCGTCTTTTAATTTCATGGCTGCAGTCACCATCAGCAGTGATCCTGGAGCCCAAAAAAATAAAGTCTGACACTGTTTCCACTGTTTCCCCATCTATTTCCCATGAAGTGATGAGACCAGATGCCATGATCTTAGTTTTCTGAACGTTGAGCTTTAAGCCAACTTTTTCACTCTCCTCTTTCACCTTCATCAAGAGGCTCTTTAGTTCTTCTTCACTTTCTGCCATAAGGGTGGTGTCATCCGCATATCTGAGGTTATTGATATTTCTCCCAGCAATCTTGATTCCAGCTTGTGTTTCTTCCAGCCCAGTGTTTCTCATGATGTACTCTGCATATAAGTTAAATAAGCAGGGTGACAATATACAGCCTTGACGTACTCCTTTTCCTATTGGAAGTGGTCAAACAGGAGATGGCAAGAGTGAACATCGACATTCTAGGAATCAGCGAACTAAGATGGACTGGAATGGGTGAATTTAACTCAGATGACCCTTATATCTACTACTGCGGGCAAGAATCCCTTAGAAGAAATGGAGTAGCCATCATGGTCAACAAAAGAGTCCAAAATGCAGTACTTGGATGCAATCTCAAAAACGACAGAATGATCTCTGTTCGTTTCCAAGGCAAACCATTCAATATCACGGTAATCCAAGTCTATGCCCCGACCAGTAACGCCGAAGAAGCTGAAGTTGAACTGTTCTATGAAGACCTACAAGACCTTCTAGAACTAACACCCAAAAAAGATGTCCTTTTCATTATAGGGGACTGGAATGCAAAAGTAGGAAGTCAAGAAACACCTGGCGTAACAGGCAAGTTTGGCCTTGGAGTACAGAATGAAGCAGGGCAAAGGCTAATAGAGTTTTGCCACGAGAACGCACTGGTAATAGCAAACACCCTATTCCAACAACACAAGAGAAGACTCTACACGTGGACATCACCAGATGGTCAACACCGAAATCAGATTGATTATATTCTTTGCAGCCAAAGATGGAGAAGCTCTATACAGTCAGCAAAAACAAGACCGGGAGCAGACTGTGGCTCGGATCATGTACTGCTTATTGCCAAATTCAGACTTAAATTGAAGAAAGTAGGGAAAACCACTAGACCATTCAGGTATGACCTAGATCAAATCCCTTATGAGTATACAGTGGAAGTGACAAATAGATTTAAGGGACTAGACCTGATAGACAGAGTGCCTGATGAACTATGGACAGAGGTTCGTGACATTGTACAGGAGACAGGGATCAAGAAAATCCCCATGGAAAAGAAATGCAAAAAAGCAAAATGGCTGTCTGAGGAGGCCTTACAGATAGCTGGGAAGAGAAGAGAAGCGAAAGCAAAGGAGAAAAGGAAAGATATTCCCATCTGAATGCAGAGTTCCAAAGAATAGCAAGGAGAGATAAGAAAGCCTTCCTCAGTGATCAGTGCAAAGAAATAGAGGAAAACAACAGAATGGGAAAGACTAGAGATCTCTTCAAGAAAATTAGAGATACCAAAGGAACATTTCATGCAAAAATAGGCTCGATAAAGGACAGAAATGGTATGGACCTAACAGAAGCAGAAGATATTAAGAAGTGGTGGCAAGAATACACAGAAGAACTGTACAAAAAAGATCTTCTTGACTCAGATAATCATGATGGTGTGATCACTCACCTAGAGCCACACATCCTGGAATGTGAAGTCAAGTGGGCCTTAGAAAGCATCACTACAAACAAAGCTAGTGGAGGTGATGGAATTCCAGTTGAGCTATTTCAAATCCTCAAAGGTGATGCTGTGAAAGTGCTGCACTCAATATGCCAGCAAATTTGGAAAACTCAGCAGTGGCCACAGGACTGGAAAAGGTCAGTTTTCGTTCCAATCCCAAAGAAAGGCAATGCCAAAGAATGCTCAAACTACCGCACAATTGCACTCATCTCACATGCTAGTAAAGGAATGCTCAAAATTCTCCAAGCCAGGCTTCAGCAATACGTGAACCGTGAACTTCTGGATGTTCAAGCTGGTTTTAGAAAAGGCAGAGGAACCAGAGATCAAATTGCCAATATCCGCTGGATCATCGAAAAAGCAAGAGAGTTCCAGAAAAACATCTATTTCTGCTTTATTGACTATGCCAAAGCCTTTGACTGTGTGGATCACAATAAACTGTGGAAAATTCTGAAAGAGATGGGAATACCAGACCATCTGACCTGTCTCTTGAGAAACCTGTATGCAGGTCAGGAAGCAACAGTTAGAACTGGACATGGAACAACAGACTGGTTCCAAATAGGAAAAGGAAAAGTATACAGATGATAAATTAAATGATTTTGTGTATATATGTAATGCATGTTGAAGAATAAACAAGGGAAGAGGAAAGTGGATAGACAATGAACAATGTTTTATTCTTATAAATGTGGTGCTTATTAAGAATCTCTAAGAAAGATTCCAGGTCAAGGTATAGACTGTGACACATGATTAACTCTATAGCTGTCCACATCCCATGGGAATCTCAAGACAGATTTTTTCCATGACAGATATTTTTTTAAAACACAAAACTATATCAGTAAAAAATGATTAGAGGATCATCAGTGTACCAGAAAATTTGAGGACTACCTGGAAAATAGAAAGCAAATGGTTTTGAATTTTGTGAAAGAAATCAAAAGGGAATTAATTGTATCTTAGGACACCAAAAGCAAGTCAGGTTCTTTCTAAGAGGCTCAGCATCAGCAAATTCTAAGAGAGGAGCTGTTTGTGAAGCAACCATCAGGGCAATTCATGAAAGATGCTTTCTGGTGAGATTTTTGGGGCCTCAGAGAAAAGTCAAAGCCAGATTTGTAGTAACTTCAGAATTTGGACCAAAAAAGCATTAAACAAGATACTTTACTGTATTTGAAGGGGAAATTTACAATGGAGATATAAAATCTATGCACCAAAGAACATAGTATCAATATTCATAAAGCAAAAATCATAGATGATACAAGGAGAAATACAGAACACAAGAAATAGAGAATCTAATTCACTTTCCTTAATCTCTGGCTGGACAAAATGTAAGTAATGCCTTCTAAGATCTAAGGGAAGATTTTATTAAGTTTAACTTTATTAAATAAGCATGAGGACAAAATAAAGATATCTGGGAATTCGAAATTTACCATTCACATTCTATACATGAAAAAAAATTACTTGAAGAAGTGCTTCAGCATAAAAATAGAAATCCAAGGGATCAGGCTGTACAACATGGTGGCAACGAAGCAGAAACAGAAAAATTAAGCAAAGATTTAAGCAGCACACTTTTAATGTCACAAGACTTAGTTTCCTTCTAAATTAGCCCAAGCACAATATTTGGTTCGCTATGAATAATACTTATCAGCATATGTGCTATCTATTAGTTTTCACTTTGGGGTATCAAACAATACCCAAAGCACAAAGAGTTAATGATTATATTACAGAGGTAGAAATACATGTCATAAATCATGACAATTTAAAAATTATGTGGCAGGGGATAAATCTCAGGCAACACATTCAAGTATGTAAGAAATACCACTTTATTCTCTACACTTTAATTTCTACCTCTTGAAAATACTCCCTTTCTCTTCCCACCTCCCCCATAAGTTCTGATTGATGGGAAAGGTAAACACAGATATTCTTAGGGTTTCTCTGACCTCCTGGGTCCCATCAAGTACACAGCTACCAAAGCAGCAGGAAGAAGGGGGACCCTCCAGTCATTAGTCGTCTGTAGGTCCAGGTGACTGAGGGTCTCAGTAAGTGATTGTTTCCTATGCAGCAGTTCTCTGCTCCTTTGAGGTCCCATGCATGGCATGGGATTCTTGGCAGTGGTTGGGATCCTGGGCTAGGGTCCTCCCTTCCCCAGATACCTGACGCTGCTACCTCGTCTGAGCCTTGCCTGCTCCTCAACACTCCGCCACAGAGCAGGTTTGAGTCTCACCCAGCTTATCACCATCACCCAACCCTCTTGGAGGGGGGAGAAGCCTCTCCCATCTCCCGCTTCTGCAGGTCATCATGCTGCCCGCCTCAGATCCTAAGCTCTTCAGCGAGCCTAAGCCTGTGGGATTAACAAAAGCCAGGACAAATTTTACAGGCTAATTCTAAAGTGATAAAATTCAGAGCCTGTTACTTGTTTGAATGGAGAAATGGGAAAGGGGAAATAGAATCATTCAGACACATATGAATACAACTAAGAAAAACTAAGAGGTAGATAAAAGTAGAAAGGAGGGTATTACTCTCATTTTTCATTGCGGGTACCCAAGCCATACTAAATCTGTAAATCAAGACCTAAATATTTAAATATGTAATTTAAAGTAAATAAAGCAGCCACTAGAAAATAAAAATACAAAAAATAAGCAATAAAATCCAGAGATGAAAAAGTAGCTAGGTCATGATAAATTCTTAACATTTCATAGTATAATATCAATAGATTCTGTAAAATTTGAAGAAATATGAAGCAGAAACTGTTAACAGAGGTGATTTCTGAAAATCAAATTAGGGGCTGAGAAGAAGTGATAGTTGGGAAGAAGAGGGAGACTTCTTTATTTCCATTTTAACTTTTAAATTTTATGTAATGCAATTCTTCTCTAAAAAACTAGATTAACTAATAATAAATAAATAAGACTATGTTAAACATACCACCTGATTAATATTTATGAGATAAATTTAATAAAGTACTCACACTAAAATATACCTTGGGTACTAGGACTTTACTCTAAAAAATCACTATTAAATTCCTTCCCATATTATGAATACATGCTAAAATAGCCACACTGAGAAACAAATCTTCTTAGCTTTATACAGATAAACAAATAATTTACCCCAAAAGAAACACTTGGGAAACAATTAGAGGGAAACACTAACACAAAACAACAATAGTTACTATTAACAGAGCAATGTGAAGGAGCATGCAGTCTTTCAACGGAGGAAATCATTCAAATCATTCATTTTCGTGATCGAAGTCACAAAAATGATTACATCCTTTGATCCAGTAAAACAATTTTAGAGAATATTTTCCAGCACTCTGTTAAATCACAATTCGTATATACATTCTCTATCAATATAAATCACATGATATATTTAGTCATGAAATCTAAATGTCATATAACAAATACACATAATTCATGAATAAAAGAAAGTATAAGATATGATAGTTGTTAAGCACGTAGACTGAGCACAGATGTCACAGGGCAAATTCCTTCAGGAACAGGGCAAATTCCTTCATGTCTAGCTCTCATTTTTCTTCTTTGTAAAATTCTTACCTATCTACTGGATGCTATTGTCCAAAGAATATATTATCAGTTCTCTTAGATACCAAATTTTCATCTGACATATTAATTGCAAGCATTTCCCCATTGCAGGGCTTCCCTGGTAGCTCAGTGGTAAAGCATCTGCCTGCCAAGCAGGAGTCTTGAGTTCGATCCCTGGGTCTGGAAGATCCCCTGAAGAAGGAAATGGCAACCCACTCCAGTATTCTTGTCTGGAAAATTCCATGGACAGAGGAGTCTGGTGGACTATAGTCCACAGGGTCGCAAAAGAGTAGGACACAACTTAGTGACTAAACAACAACAACCTTATTCCAATTGTTTTCTTTTGTACAACTGTTTATTATATATGTGTATATATATATGAACATATATTGTATATATGTAGTATTTGAATTTTCTGTTTTGCCGTCAATAGTTTCCTTTACTGTTTCTTGAATTTCTTTAAAAATTAAAAATAATTTTAGACCATTTTAAGGATTACTTTCCATTTACAGTTATTACAAAATACTAGCTACACTCCCCATGCTCTATCCTTGAATCTATCTTACACCCAATAGTTTTTGTATCTCGCACACCCCCACCGTTATGTTTCCCCTTCCCCCACAAAGAACTAATTTGTTCTCAGTATCTCTGAGTCTGCTTCTTTTTTGTCATATTCACTAGTTTGATTTTTTAAGATTCAACATGTGATATTATTACTGTTTCTATCATTTCTATGTTATTTGACCCTTTATTACTCAGTAATTCCCTAGCTGAGATGCTCTCCTAAGAAGTGATCAGGAATTTGAATACACTGAAAGAGATCACATGCAGATGGAGATGGCAGTGATGGGAGTGACAGGTCGGGGTGGGGGGGGATAAATGTATATATTTTGCACTGTTTAACAGGTACTTTTACTTCTTTCAGTTTTAAAAAAAATGGCTTTTAAAAATTATACCACTCTCCTCTTGCATTATAAAAACTAGGAAATAAAGAAATAATTTTGTGATATGAAAAAATATGACCAAAAATTGACATTTTAAAAGGTGCTAACTAAAGGATTATTTATAACAGGAAACAAAATAGCTTAAATAGCTAATAAGAATAGAATGATTTGTAATGTATAAAACATAATAAGTTATGCAGCAATTAAACCATTTTCTTTTTAAGAAAAATGTGTTATTTTAAATAACTAAAAAATTGAACATTTAATCAGATCCTCAGGGACATAGATTCAGCTATTTGCATGAATTTTAAAACTATTATTTATTGTACAAAAGCTATTTTTATAACACTAGTTAGAAATTAAAATACAAGAAAAGTGCACACAATTTTGTATTTCCTTCCAGTCTTTGTCAATGAAATTTTAAATCTTTGCAATCTGTCAGCTCTGTATTTACATATTTTCAGATATGATTTTGGAGATGTGTGCTTAAATTCTACAGAGCTTATTTTTAAAATGTTTTTAATCATATTTGATGAGTTCACATCAGCATAAAAAAATGAAATATTTGTCACTTTATATAAAGCATCTACATATAAAATTTTCAATCAACCTACTAAGTGCATTTCTGTTATGTTTTCTCAGACAGTTTCTGAGTAAGGAATTATCAATAAATTTTAATGATTGGTGGGAAAAAAGCAGCAATAATTAGAATAAGAAACATTTGAATGAGTTCTTTTTTAAATTTCAAAATGGCATCTGGTGGAAAACACTGATCCAAAGCAATGGCTTACAGTGTAAAGAAAAAAAGAATAAAATAAAAATTCCATGTTCGATGCATGAGACAAGGGCTCAGGGCCGGGGCAATGGGATGACTCAGAGGGATGGGATGGGGAGGGAGGTGGGTGGGGGGTCCAGGAAGGGGAACACATGTAAACCCATGGCTGATTCATGTCAATGTATGGCAAAAACTATTACAATATTGTAAAGTAATTAGCCCCCAACTAAAATAAATAAATTTATTAAAAAAAACAAAAACAAAAACAAACAAACAAACAAACAAAAAAACAAAAAAAAAAAACAAAAAAAGAATAAAGTGAAATTTTACCCACCCTTACAGGCTACCCAGGTGGCGCCAGTAGTAAAGAATCCACCTGCCAACGCAGGAGACACAAGAGATGTGAGTTGGATCCCTGGGTTGGGAAGATCCCCTGGAGTAGGAAATGGCAACCCACTCCAGTATTCTTGTTTGGAAAATTCCATGGGCAGAGGAACCTGCCAGGCCCCAGTCCATGGGGCTGCAAAGAGTCACACACAACAGCATATTACCCACACTTAAGCAAGTAAGACTGATTGGGAAACATCTCTTTTGCTTGTTTTCCAGAAAGACTTTGCCAGTTTACAGTTGCAACCAACTAATGCTAATTTTGTCGTTCCTACTTATTTTTGATAGCAATGTGTCTTGCATTTTATTTCTCAGTATTATAATTAAAAGTGGTCTTTGTTTTGGATGCTGGTAAAAAAAGCAGTTGATCATTCATTCCAAAGGAAAGGAGCTGTATTGCCTGGGGAGAAACACTGTTTACACGGCCTTGGCCTCCTCCAGCTGGACACATTTTTCAAAGTTCTGTTAGGAATATTCTAGTCTGATCACCTGTTTCTTTGGAAGCTGCCATTTACAAACCTCTTTTCTGAAGCTCTGGGTTGCAAATTGAGGTTGCTTCCCTGTGTCGAAGTAACTCACAGGGAGTGAGACGTTCCATCCTCCTTGATATTTAAAACGGCGAAGTTTCTCATAAACTATGACAGCATTTTCCAATAGAAATGTGATATGAGCCACATACACCATTTAAATGTTTCTGACAGCCACATTAAAAAGAAACAGGTGAGTGGCAAGGCCTTGGTGGGACAAGCAGAGCTGTGCCTACTCTGAGGCCAGTCTCACAGACCAGCAGTTGGCCTTACTCTCAGCCTGGGTCCTTGAAGCCAGAGGGCCATGAAGCCATGGGCCATGCCCAGAGGGCCCAGCATGCAGGAGGTGGCCATTAGGCAGCATGGCTGCTGCCAGAATCATTTCTCCAGCGTTCAGTGTATTATTATTTTGTGAATGTAGGTGGGGGGAGGGTCTGTCTCGTGCTCAGGAGCATAGTCTTGTCAGACTTTTGCAACCCTATGGACTGTAGCCTGTTAGGCTCCTCTCTCCATTGTTGGGGGGGGGGTAGGGATACTTTAAATATTTTTCAGTAAGGTTGGAGACTTAAGTTTGGTCCACTGGCCCTGCAGAAAGAGACCCACTAAAGGGCCCCTCAGGCAATGGTACCAGTGGGCTGCCTGTAGAGTGGGAGTGCCAGGACTAGCCAGTGTCCTGCTTCGGGGCTATGGGGAGGTGGACAGGATCTCAGGCCAGCACCCTCCAGCTTGTGGCACTGTTTGGCCTTTCTCGAGAAGCAGATGGGATTCTACCATTCAGCAGCCCCCGGCTGTTCCATAGGGAAACCCTGGAGTCAGCCTTTAAGCCAACAAGATGCACTTGGGCTTAAGCGGAAAAAACTTCGGAGCTGGGGAAGAGAGGCCTGGACCAGCCTGATGGGAATTCCCCCTCCACCCCCTTGACCCCCTGCAGCTGACCCCTAGGACTGTGCCCCAGGCATGGAGTGACCAACTTGGCAGCTGCTCTGGTTTAAGCAATGAGACTGCCAGGTCCTTGGTTTCTGCCTTTAGCCTGGACCACAAGAAAGTGAGGCTCAAGGATCTCACCCAAGCTGAAGCAGCCATCCTGGAAGCAATAAAGCTCTTCCCTGAAAGAAAATAAATAAATAAAATAAATAAAAAGAAACAGGTGAAATTAAGTTTAGTAATCTATTTTAACTCAATGGATCCACAATTTATCTAAAATATTATTTCAGCACAGAATCAATATAAAAAATGTTAGCTATCTTACTTTCTGTTTTTATACCAAGGCTTCAAAGTCCAGTATAGCAGATCTCAATTTTGATTTTAGATTTTCATTGAAATTTTGTTGTTGTTGAGTCGCTAAGTCATGTCTGACTCTTTTGTGACCCTATGGACGGTAGCCTGCCAGGCTCCTCTGTCCATGGGATTCTCCAGGCAAGAATACTGGAGTGGGTTACCATGCCCTCCTCCAGGGGATTTTCCCAACCCAGGGATCAAGCTTACTCTCTTGCGGCTCTGCATTGCAGGCAGATTCTTTACCACTGAGCCACCAGGGAAGCCCTAAGACCCAGTGCAGCCAAATACATAAATAAAGCTAAATATTTAAAAAAGAGAAGAAGCAGCAGCCAAAGAGAAACTGTATGGTATGGTATTTTGAGAGGCAGCCCGGTATTCCAGAAAGAGCATAAACACTGAAGTCAGAGAGATGTGGGTTCAAATCTATAGCCAAATAGTCAAGGCATTAAGAAGTAGTATCCCCAATGGAGATACAGACATAGAAAACAAATTTGTGGACACAGTGGGGGAAGGAGAGGGTGGGATGAATTAAGAGAGTAGCACGGAAATATATACCTTGCTGCTGCTGCTGCTAAGTCGCTTCAGTCATGTCCGACTCTGTGTGACCCCATAGACAGCAGCCCACCAGGCTCCTCTGTCCCCGGGATTCTCTACGCAAGAATACTGGAGTGGGTTGCCATTTCCTTCTCCAAAACATATACCTTACCATACATAAAACAGAATAGCCAATGGGAATTTGCTGTATGATGCTGGGAGCTCAAACCCAGTGCTCTGTGACAACCTAGAGAGGTGGGATGGGGTGGGAGGTGGGAGGGAAGTTCAAGAGCGAGGGGACATAAGTATGTGTATGCCTGATTCATGTTGATGTATGACAGAAACTAACACAATATTGTAAAGCAATTATCCTCCAATTAAAAATAAACAAAACACACACAGACACAAAGAAGTGCTGTTCCTTTAGATATGGGCCAGTAGTGGTTCTTTATAGTGGGGACTTAAAGTAAAAAAACCAGCTACCATATAGCAGTCCTGCTGATTCTGCAATACTCTTTCTTTAGATCAGAATTGGATTAATACGTACATAATAGATACATTCTGGAGAAGTTTTGTGCAAAATTTAAATAGCGTATATTCCCATGGGAGGGTATATGCATGAAATAGGGTCCAACTGTAATCCTAAGGTTTTTTACACTCACTGAAAGGAATATTTTGATTTTGTCTATGCACTTCCTAAGTAAATTCATTTCCCCATTCAAGCTATGAGAAAAAGTCATCAAATAGTCAATGCTAATGCTCTTTGCATGCTCACTGAAATATATTGACTTTTAGCACTCCACTTACTATATTTTGAGCAATTTTATGGATTCTAAAACTTGAAGATTTTATTTTTAAACACTTATGATTACAAAACAATTTAAGTTCATTGTAGAAAAAAATAGGAAAATACATAACCAAAGAAGAAAATGAAAATTATCTATTCTCTAGACCTAAGAATTAGTAAAATTTTTATATTTCCTTCAAATGTTTTTTGTTTACTTTCTATGTGTGATCTGGAGGAGGTTACTTAAGGCAAATTACTTACACTCTCTGTATCTCAGTTTCCTAACCTTAACTACTTTATTAAGTTCTTGTGAGGATTAAATGGGTAAAGCACTTTCAGGACAGTGTCTGGCACAAAAGAAAGAAAGTGAACGCTACTCAGTCGTGTCTGACTCTTTGTGAGTGGACCGTACAATCCATGGAATTCTCCAGACCAGAATATTGGAGTGGGTAACTGTTCCCTTCTCCAGGGGATCTTCCCAACCCAGGGATCGAACCCAGCTCTCCCGCATTGCAGGTGGATTCTTTACCAGAGCCACCAGGGAAGCCCAAGAATACTGGAGTGGGTAGCCTATCCCTTCTCCAGCAGATCTTCCTGACCCAGGAATCGAGCAGCGGTTTCCTGCATTGCAGGTGGATTCGTTACCAGCTGAGCTACCAGGGAAGCAAGATCGTATTAACTATTAACAATTATTATAATTATATATAAATATTTTTACTTTCTAAAACTGGATTAAAACAATATTATAACTTGTATTCTTTTAAAATATATTACTTTGATGGTACTTTCCCATTTCATCCAGTTTTTTTCCTTATGTGAGTATTTTTTAAAGCCTCATTGATAATGCTATTGCTCCATATAGAAACAGAATCCTCTTCTTAGAAGAATGGAGGTTCTTATGGAGGACACAGTTCATCAGTGTCCAACTGAGACTGTACTCATTTAAGAGTAAAAAAAAAAAAATATATATATATATATATATACCATTTAAAAAACTGAAAACAGTACATCGTTCAGAGGTTATTAGTGTTCATTAAAATTTCAGTAATTTTAGTTTAGTCATTAATAGAAGGCATTCAATAAGCAGTTGCTGGTTAGCTGATTAAGTGATTGTTTAGATTAAAAAGTTGATTAAAACTGTATGGGGTCACCAAAGCTTCTCTGGGTTTAATACAGGGTATTCGTAATACACCATTTGAAAGAGGGCTTAAATTCACCATTAGAGAAACTATTTGAGGACAGAAACTGTATCTTATTCATTCAGTTTGCTGGTATGCTTAAATATAGTACATAGTACTTAGGGCTCAATGAATGTTGACTCAAACTGCAGAAAGAATTAAATATTAGATAACTAGTTATCTAAGTTAGGTTCTATAACTAATTTAAAAAATAGGTAAGTGAATAAATACAAATTAATGCTACAATTTGGTTAATTGTGGGTTCTATCCCACTGTCCCACAACGCTTTATCATCTTCAAGTGTATAAAGCTATATGAAACTGGAATAGAAAAGTAAATGCCCCACTTTTCAAGTTATATAAACATATTGAGATCTTATAATCCCCAAGTCTCCAAATAATTATTGAACATGTC
This sequence comes from Giraffa tippelskirchi, assembly GCF_054371585.1. Classification (NCBI taxonomy): domain Eukaryota; kingdom Metazoa; phylum Chordata; class Mammalia; order Artiodactyla; family Giraffidae; genus Giraffa; species Giraffa tippelskirchi. The sequence continues at coordinate 128,551,813 of NC_137281.1, read as the reverse complement.
TAAGGTTTGCAATCATTGTCCTTTGCTTTTTTTTTTGGCCATGCCCCACTGCGTGTGGGATCTTAGTTCCCCAACCAGGGATTGAACCCAGGACCTTAGCAGTAAAAGCACAAAATCTTAACCATTAGACCGCCAGGGAATTACCCTCTGCATTTTTCTATGTAATTGTTTGGCTTTCACAGTTACGTTTTTTAGTGATTGCATAATAAGCCGTCATGTAGATTAGACTCTTAACTACCACATTCCTCTATTGTTGACATTTAAATAGCTTCCTGTTTTTCATTTTCAGAGAACTGGTGAATGTGTTTAGGCATGATTTTGTGGTAAACCATCATTTGTGGCATTTTAGGGTCAAAAAGGCTCTGAAGATTTTGTGGCTCTTGGTACATACTGCCAAAATGCTTTCCCCTCAAATTATATTAATTTACAGTGTCACCAGTTAAAAATAATTCTCCATCTACACACCTGAATTCATTATTTTAAATATGATCTTGGCCTAATTTCCCTGCCACATAGAAAACTACCAATTTATTTACAGAATTCCTTCTTCTACGTATATTCATTTACCCTAGAATACATACTAACAGAATTTTGATGTATTTTTAAGCGGCACTGTCACTCTTCCACAACCTCTTGACAGTTTTTTATTTTAGGGTTTCTACACTTACAATAACTGCTTATTCATTAATTTTCAGCATTAAGATACCATTCTGAATTTAGGTCAACATTTTTTTATGTTGAATGTATCATAAGTGTTGCAAAATTTAAGTTTATAGAAAGGACAAGAATTCTGCAGACTTGTACTTATTTACTTAAAAATGTTTCTCAAACTGGAAAGAATGTGTCCTTCTGACGGCAAAAATCTCAGCTAAAAGAACTTGCTGCCTTGGCTAATTCCATTACGTAGTTTAACCTAGAAGTGCCTAAATATTACACAGATAAATAAAATTCCATAGAAGTCCAATAATTTCTTTTGTTCCAGAGGTTCACTATCTTCTTCCATTACTATTGTATTTGTTGAAACTACCGGCATGATTTTTTAATTTGTTAAAAGGAAGAATTACCCCCAGACAATAACTGTTAGGAAACATATATTTTCCAAAGACCTCTATTAGAAGAGCCTAATAAGTAATTTTCAAAAAATAGCATAAACTGACTGCCGCTAGTAAACATCATTTCCTTCTTTTTCCCAATTAAAACAATTTAACAACACCATCAGGTTTTATGCATACAGACTTTACAGTTCTTAGAACATTTTATATTATTTTCATTTCATCTTTAACACAACTCGGTCATTCCTGTGGTCTGCATGTGGGAGAACTAATGTTTTTAGCCACCATTTCCCCAAATTAAACATGAACATGTCTAAGATTTGCAATCGTTGTCCTATGCTTTTTTTTTTGGCCATGCCACACTGCGTGTGGAATCTTAGTTCCCCAACCAGGGATTGAACCCAGGCCCTTGGCAGTGAAGGCATGGAATCCTGGTATGGTTTAAGACTGAAATCCAGCTTTAACTCTTGGCCGGGAATTTTCCATTTTACTGTAATGAAATGAGATGATACTACACACCTGAACCCCTCTCCCCTGACTACATATGTACATTTTTCTTAAGTATTGAGGTTGTTAGGTTGTCTGAAAATATGATTATCCTGTTGACGGTGGAAGAGTAAAGCCATATCTCCATTTAGATGGGCTTCTCTGAATAAGTCATCTCACATACCCCAGGAAGAAATGGCTCTTTTACCAGGAAACTAGAACTGTGCAGGCCTTCTCTAGAAAAGTACCCAAGTCTTGTCCAGAACTGTAAAAGCAGCCACGCTGGGTGGTGGGCTTAAAAGATATGCCCCCAATACGAAGGGAGACAAGAAGGCAAAGAGGGAAAAATTATGCAAGATTCCTTTATTTCTGGATTCCCTTGGGTCAGTGCCAGGTCTGCAGCAAATCAGATTACCTTCTGTGCTTTGCACACTGCGTAGTCACTTCAGTCGTGTCCGACTCTGTGCGACACCATAGACGGCAGCCCACCAGGCTCCCCCATCCCTGGGATTCTCCAGGCAAGAACACTGGAGTGGGTTGCCATTTCCTTCTCCAATGCATGAAAGAGAAAAGTGAAAGGGAAGTCGCTTAGTCGTGTCCAACTCCTAGCGACCCCATGGCCTGCAGCCTACCAGGCTCCTCTGTCCATGGGATTCTCCAGGCAAGAGTACTGCAGTGGGCTACCATAGAGAACACCTAATCACAAGAAAATTATGGAGCTTCTTCTTGGAGCATCTATCTTTGCTGAAGAATTTTGAGGATAAAATACTAAATAAATTCCATATAGACTTCACAATTTAGGGGGGAAATGCATCAAGATGATTTTTAAGGAAAAATATGAGAGTGTGACAATTTTAGAATGAGATGGACCACTTTGGGCTGCTTCTTCAGACCACTGGAGACTACGAACTCTCTGTTACCCTTGGTTCTATGCAACAGAAAATGTTTTAAGAAATACAGTATGACAGGCACTTTCCTTCATAATACCCTGGCATTTAAAATAAAGTCCTGTTTGAACATAAGCCAGACTTGTTTCAGTTACGAGTAATCAATGGTCTGACCGTGTGGGCTAAAGATCCTAAAAAGTTGGTATATTTCAGAGAAATTTAGTTACTGCCACCACATACAGTGGGACAATTTCAGGTTCTTGATTTTATTTTTAGTAAGGAAAATGGCATTTTTTAGGCAAGCTTTCTTCCTTTTATTGAATTTACCATGAACTGAGTTGGAGGAGGAATCTGTTAGATGGAACTTCTCTGTAAAACCATTTGCGCCTGCTGTTTTCTTTATGGGAACATATGTAACCACAGTTTTCACTTCTTTAATTGGTTATAGGAATATTTAAGCTTTCTATTGAATTTATTCATTAATCTAAGTTCTCAAAACTGGTATATTGGTCTTAATGGTATTCTCTTCTTGTCTTTTTAGAACTTTATCTGTAATTATGCCTTTCTGGAGATTGCTAAAACTGGCTCCTGATGAATTGTTCCTTCCTGTGTCCACTCTCCTTGGAACATGACTTTGCTAACCTTCCCAAAAGATTGAACCTCCTTGAATCTAGGCTGGCCTTATGACTTGCTTTGACCAATAGAATAAGCTAGAAGTGACATTCTTGGACTTCAAAACCTAGATCTTAAGAGATCTTCTACATTTGCTGAGAAGGAATTTAGCTGCCATGTACAGAAGTCCAAAATTGTCTGCTAGAGAAAGAGACCAAATGAAGAACGTGCTGGAGAATAAGAGAATAACCATATAGAAACAGTGGCTCCAACTGATGGTCAGCAACAAGACCCCACACAGGTGGGCAAGACCATCTTGAAGCCTCTTGCTCTATTGGGAGAGTAAGATGAGAGAATGAAAAGAGAGACTCTATCCATCCTTGCCAACACCTAACTAAGCCATCCCAGCTGTAACCACAGACATGAAGCAAAGATGAACTTTCCCATGGATATCTGCTGGAATTCCTGATCCATGAAATCAAGAACAAGTAATATGGTTGTCATTGTATGCTACATATTTAAGGACAATTTGTTACACAGTAATAATGTGTATAGGCCCCTTTGTGTATCCTCATTCATGATAATATTTTTCTTTTTGAATTAGTTTTGCTAGAGTTTTATCTATTTTAATTTTTAAAAAGAATTAAGTTTTAACTTGGTTGATTTTAGACAGTAAAGAATCGCCTCCAATGCAGGAGACCTGGGTTCGATCCCTGGGTCTGGAAGGTCCCCTGGAGAAAGCAATGGTGACCCACTCCAGTATTCTTGCCTGGAGAATCTCACGGACAGAGGCTACAGTCCATGGGGTCACAAAGAGTTGGACAAGACTAAGTGACTAACACTTTTGCTTTTTTTACGCGTGTCTCAACGCTGCTCTCGCTTGGTGAACAGAATCTTTTATCAGTCCACCATGATTTTCTCCATTCTTAACAATGTACCAGCCTTCTATTGGTTAGTTTTTGCATGACATAGTATATGTGACTTAGCAGCAGCAGCAGCAGTATATGTGGTGGTGGTGGTGGTGGCGGTGGCTTAGTCGCTAAGTTGTATCCAACTCTTGGAACCCCGTGGACCCCCTGCCAGGCTCAGGAGTCCATGGGATTTCCCAGGCAAAAATACAGGAGTGGGTTGCCATTTCCTTCTTCAGGGGATCTTCCCAACCCAGGGATTGAACCCGTGTCTCCTGCATTGCAAGGGGATTCTCTACCAACTGAGTCACCAGGGAAGCCCAACATAGTATATACCATCTTTTTATTTTTCATTCTTAATATCCATGTGTTGCTTTGGGAATATGTCTTTTATGAAATAGACAAGACCAAAGGAAAAAAAAAAAAAAGGGAATATGTCTTTTAAACAGAATACATATGGATTTCCAAAATCCCAACCATCTTCTGACTTGTTTACTCCATTTATACTTACTGTAATTATTGATATATTTATAAATTTTTGTCACCTTAATTTGTAATTTCAATTTATCTCACTTTTTCCTGTGTTTTCTACTTAAAAAATTATATGAAGAAGACAAGAATTTTATGACATCCTCATATCACTTGTTTTTCCTTTACTTCAAACTTCCACATCTTGTTACTATCTAGACAGTTTCATTCTAGCTTAAATATATGTTTTCCTTTTCCTTTGGTTGCAGTTTTTAAATAACAACAAATATTTCAAAGGTATTTGCTTACCATAAGATTTCTATTTCTATTTTTCTCTCTGTATCTGCTGCTATATAGAAGCAGGTGCAGTTTGCTCCAAGAGAATAGGGATGATGCAAAAGTCAAACAATTTCTCTCTGATTTTATCCTCCATTGTGTCCTGCCCCATGCCGTATGCATTGTCCCATAAACATCGTTCAGAACAGCCATATGGCCCCAGAAATTTCTATTTCCATGGTATTTGGGTGTTTACCAGCCAACTTTGCTTTTCTCTTGCTCGCTCTCTCTCTCTGTAGCTCCTTTAAGATTAATCTTGGGGAAAGGAGCTAGTAACTTTACTTTGCCAGCATCTTGGTAGGAAGCAGAATTGGAATTCATTATTTTGTTTAATTTTCCCAATATTCCTAAGAGATAGATTAGGAAATGGAGATTCAGAGAAGTGCAGAAAACTTGCCCAATGTGAAGTGGCAATTTTAAAACTCATCCATTTGACCCCAAAGTCTATGCTCTTTTCCATTCTCAAATCAACATTAAATGAGTTATGTTTCCAACTAGGAAAATGAAAATACCTTGGTTTGATTCTGACTCTGCTACTTAGTTATCTGTAAGATTCTGGACAAGTCACTAATCTTCAAAATCCTTTCCATCACTAAAATTGCTAATTCCTCTGTTATACCCTCTGTGTGTATTTCAGTAGGCCAGAATACTGAAGTGGGTAGCCTTTCCTTTCTCCAGGGGATCTTCCAAACCCAGGGATCGAACCCAGGTCTCCCACATTGCAGACAGATTCTTTACCAGCTGAGCCACAAGGAAAGCCCAAGAATACTAGAGTGGGTTGCTATTTCCTTCTCCAGGGGATCTTCCCAGCCCAGGAATTGAACTGGGGTCTTCTGCATTGCAGGTGGATTCTTTACCAACTGAGCTACCAGGGAAGCCCTCAGTAATTTCCACTGAAGCTACATCATTGCTGTATGGTTTATGCCACCATCCTTTAGCTGAAATTGTTCTCACCAAGGCTTCCAGTCTCACCCTTGCTGCTAAATGGATTGAACATGCAATGCTGCATCCTTCCATATGTCATGTTTTGCTTTATATGTCATAATGTACTAAAATGTTTTAGTTTTAGTTAACTCAAAAATATGAGCCAAGGTTTTTGCAGAGGGAACTTTTTCACAAACAGCCATACATACAAATTTTATTTATATGTGATGTTGGACAATGTATTTAAAAAGTGAGAAAAGATTGGAGATACCACACACAAATTAGTTCAAGATGAATCACAGATCTAAGCATCAGAGCTATCAAGTTTCGAGAAGAAAACATAGGAGAAAACTTTATGACCTTGTGTTAGGCAAACAGTTCTCAGAGAGGAAACAAAGCATTAAAGATAAAAGAAAAAAATTATAAATTAGACTTCATCAAACTTAAACCCTCTACTCACCAATGACGTTAAGAAAATGCAAACACAACCAACAGAGCCAGGTTTTCTACTGTAAGGGTGGGAGGTTACAGATAAGCAAGGGGAGGAGGCTAGAATGATCCATGTGGTGATGGATTAGAGTTGGAGACATCAGCATGAACTCATGATTAGCTTAATATATACAGATGTTTACATGTAGAAATACTTACAGATATGTATATACATATGTTAGTCTAGACAGGTATATTCCTTCATTCTATCACCTGAGAAACTCCCTAGTAGCAAAGAGTATACCTACTGCCCAGATCTTGGTTTCTAGTACAATGCTCCAGTCAGAGGAAACAGTGTTCCTTAGAGAAATGGTTGATTCCAGCAGTGGGCAAGGAAAATATAAGATGAACGTGGACAATCTTATGGGCTTCACAGTTGGCTCAGTGGTAAAGAATCCGCCTGCCACTGCAAGAGACACAGGTTCAATCCCTGGGTTGGGAAGATCCCCTGGAGAAGGAAATAGCAACCCACTCTAGTATTGTCGCCTGGAAAATCCCATGGAGAGAGGAGCCTGACGGGCTACCATGCACAAGAGTTGCACAGAGTCAGACACGACTGAGTGACTGAGTACACATGCATAGGGCATCTTGTCGAGTCAGAAAGTAAAGTAATACTAAAACAAATAAACACAGACAACAGACAAAACTCCTCAACAATGGGGACATGTTCCAAGTGATGGGGGAACAAACTGAAAAGGCTACCAATGGCTGAAATGATTAACAATGTGAGCAACAAAATAAAGTAGTATTAGCATATAACCCAAAGTATAAAATAAATGACCACAAGTTCTAAGGTAAATGATTGCCTAAACAAATAATCCGGGAGAAGAGACAAATTTCCCACGCAGAATAGTTTCAAACAGTTTATGTTCATAGTTTGTACTCAAGAAGCGTAACTTCCCAGTCCTTAAGTGTGGTCTGCTCGTACTTCCTTCCAAGCAGTATAGTATGGAAAGGGGGAAAGAGCGTAATTTTACATTGGAGAAATCTGACAAGCACTACATCAACCAAATAATCAAGGTTAACATAACAGTAATAAGTCATTTTGCTATTATATACTTGATGTGATATGATGTGAAAGGTACTTCACCTCTATGGTATTTTTCCCAAAGCCATAATCCCAGTCTAATTATAGGAAAAACATCAGACAAATTCCTATTAAGGGTTATTCTACAAAATACCTGACCAGTACTCCTCAAGATTGTCAAAGTTACCAAAAATAAGAAAAAGTCTGAGAAGCTGTTATAGTCTAAGAAGTCTAATGCAACATGATGACCAAATGTAATATGGCATCTTGGAACAGAAAAAGACCAGTGGATAAAAACTAAGGAGATCTGAAAAAAAAATGGACTTTAGTTAATAATGTATCAGTATCATTTCATTAATTGTAATAAATATATCATACTAATGTAACAGGGGGAAATGGATGTGGGGCATATGAGAACTCACCTTACTACTTACTATCTTTGTAATTTTTCTGTTAATCTAAAGGTATTTTAAAATTAAAGGTTTGTTATTTTAAAAGGGTAACCTTTTAAAAAAGGGAAAATTATTAAAAATACATATATCTGAAAAAAGACTTGGACTCAGAATAGATAAAACTTCTATAATTGAATACTAAAAAGATGATTAAATTTTAAAAGATAACCCTCAATTTTAAAAACATAGGCAGAAGACTTGAAGAGGAATTTCAAAAAGCAAGATACAAAAGTAGTCAATAAGCACATGAAAAAATGCTCATCATCATTAGTTATTGGGGAACTACAAAATGAGAATGAGATACCATTTTATACCCACTAGAAGGGTTAAAATTAAAGAGCAATAACTCCAAACGTTGGCAAGCATGTGGAACAATGGGAGCTCTTAAACATCATTAGTGAGAGTGTAAAATGATACAACCACTTTCGAAGACTGCTTGGCAATTTTTTATAAAGTTAAGCATACCCAGAATGGCCAAGAAATAGCACATCTGTATTTCCCCAAGGGAAATAAAACATGCTCACAGACAGACTTGTACAAGAATGTTTATAGAAACTTTATTCATAATTAAAAGGTAGCCAAAGCAAACTTAAAAAAGAAAAATAAAGCTGGAGGCATCACACTCCTAGACTTGAAATTATACTACAAAGTTACAGTAATCAAAATAGTATGGTACTGGCACAAAAACAGACACATAGATCAATGGAACAGAATAGAAAGCCCAGAAACAAATCCATGCTTATATGGCCAATTAATTTATAAGGGAGGCAAGAATGGGGAGTGTAGAACAATAATGGGGAAATGACAGTCTCAATAAACTGTGTTGGGAAAAGTGGACAACTACTCGCAGAAAAATGAAATTGGGCCACTTTCTTACACCATATAAGAAAATAAACTCAGAATGGGACTTACCTGGTGGTACAGTGGTTAAGATTCTATGCTTCCAACCCAGGGGAGTACAGGTTCGATTCCTGGTCAGGGAGCTAAGATTCCACATGCCACATGGTGTGGCCAAAACATAGAAATAAATAAATAAACTCAGAATGGATTAAAGATTTCAATGTAAAACCTGAAACCACAAAACCCCTAGAAGAAAACATAGGTGGTAACCTTTTTGACTTTCTTCTTAGCTATGTTTTTTGAATATGTCTCCTCAGGCAAGGTTAATAAAAACAAAAATAAATAAAGGGGACCTCATCAAACTAAAAATCTGCAGAGTGAAAGAAACCAATAAAAGAAAAAGGCAACCTAATGAAGAGGAGAAGGTACTTGCAAAAGATAAACCAAAGTGGGATTGATAGCCAAAATATATAAAGGAATCACAACTCAACATCAAAAAAAAATAACCTGATTAAACAAGAAGATATGAATAGATATTTTTCCAAAGAAGACATACAGATGACCAATAGGCACATGAAAAGGTGTTTAGCAACCCCATCATCAGGGACATACAAATCAAAACCACAGAGAACTACCTCCTCACACCTGTTGGAATGGCTATTATCAAAAATATAAGATTTAAGCCAACTTTTTCACTCTCCTCTTTCACTTTCATCAAGAGGCTCTTTAGTTCTTTTTCGATTTCTGCCATAAGGGTGGTGTCATCTGCATATCTGAGCTTATTGATGTTGCTCCCGGCAATCTCGATCCCAGATTGTGCTTCATCCAGCCCAGCGTTTCTCATGATGTACTCTACATATGTTAAATAAGCAGGGTGACAATATACAGCCTTGATGTACTCCTTTTCCTATTTGGAACTAGTCTGCTGTTTCATGTCCAGTTCTAGCTGTTGCTTCCTGACCTGCATACATTTTCTCAAGAGGCAGGTCAGGTGGTCTGGTATGCCCATCTCTTTCAGAATTTTCCACAGTTTGTTGTGATCCACACAGTCAAAGGCTTTGGCATAGTCAATAAAGCAGAAGTAGATGTTTTTCTGGAACTCTCTTGCTTTCTCCATGACCCAACGGATGTTGGCAATTTTATCTCTCGTTCCTCTGCCTTTTCTAAATCCAGCTTGAACATCTGGAAGTTCATGATTCATGTACTGTTGAAGCCTGGGTTGGAGAATTTTGAGCATTATTTTGCTAGCATGTGAGACGAGAAGACTCTTGAGAGTCGCTTGGACTGCAAGGAATCCAACCAGTCCATCCTAAAGGAAATCAGTCCTGGGTATTTACTGGAAGGACTGATGGTGAAGCTGAAACTCCAATACTTTGGCCACCTGATGCGAAGAGCTGACTCACTGGAAAAGACCCTGATGCTGGGAAAGATTGAGGGCAGGAGGAGAAGGGGACGACAGAGGATGAGATGGTTGGATGGCATCACCAACTCAATGGACATGAATTTGGGTAAACTCTGGGAGTTGGTGATGGACAGGGAGGACTGGTGTGCTGCGGTTGATGGGGTTGCAAAGAGTCGGATATGACTGAGCAACTGAATTGATACTGATACTGAGATGAGTGCAATTGTGCAGTAGTTTGAGCATTCTTTGGCATTGCCTTTCTTTGGGCTTGGAATGAAAAGTAACATTTTCCAGTCCTGTAACCACTGCTGAGTTTTCCAAATTGCTGGCGCATGGGGTGCACCACTTTCACAGCATCATCTTTTAGGATTTGAAACAGCTCAACTGGAATTCCATCATCTCCACTAACTTTATTCCTAGTGATGCTTCCTAAGGCCCAATTGACTTCACATTTCAGCATGTCTGGCTCTAGGTGAGTGATCATACCATGGTATCCAGCAATAAAAACAACAGGGCTGATATATGCAAAGGTAGGGACAGATCTTGGACACAATACACTGAGAGAAAGGCAAACAGGAAAGAATACCTACCACTCCTATTTTTAAGGTGACAGAAGTCAGAAGAGTGAGCACCTAAACGCTGGGTGATTTAGAATGGGGCTTGAGGAACTCAAAGGTTATGAAAATGCTCTGATATCCTGACTGAGTGGTGGTTACACAGCTGTTAACATTTAGCAAAACTCATCAAATTATACACTAAAAAACCCTATGCTTCTCAATGTAATTACTTTATATCTTTTTTTTTTTAATAGACGAGAAAAAAAGACAAGTAACAAGTAATAAAACTAATAAAGATTTAAGGAGCAATTTGGTGTGATAATAAACCTTTCTTTAAAACTTTAAGCGAAGAAAATATTTCATTAAGTTCAGCTGATTTGTGTAATTAAACAAGGACATTAAAAAGCCCTGCAAATAAAAAACAACAAAAAGCCCTGCAAATCTGACTCCCCTCTCCTCCATCGCTCCTTTCTCCGATGCGCGCTAGGGCCAAGTAGCTCCAGAGAGGACGCAAGCGTAGCCCACGGTCAACCGCCGGCCACTCCCGCTCCTAGCCGGCCCAGCCCTCCCACCACTCCGCCCTTCGTCAATATAGCATCCCGGACACGCCCAAAGAATCCGCTCACACCTACCCTTTGAATGGTCCGTTCAGCTTTCAATCAATTCAAATATGGCAAGGAGCGAGCCAATAGCGAGCCTCGTCGAAGGGAAGAGGCGGGCACTTTTACCGGAAGTGTTGGTTAAAATACCTCCAATCAGCGGCTCTGTGCGGGAAGTTTGAATTTTGTCGAGTCTTGCTGTGGACGTTCCTTCTTCGGAGGCGGCGGTGGTCTTCCGGGCCCAGAGGGTTCCTTTTAGTTTGGTTGAGGTTTAACGCTAGAAACTGCCTCAGGTAGGTGGTTGTTGGGGAGCCGGAGGAGGACGCTGGTTCGCTTCTTTCTAGAAGGTATAAACGGGTCCGAGGACTGGCGGCAACGCTCTGGACTTCGCTTGGGGGAGGCTTCTTCTAGGACCGCATTACCTCTCCTTCCGGAAGCTGATGACGCAGTCCTCCGGAAGAGTAAATATTTGTTGCCAAGATCTGTGTAGCAGCAGCATTTCACCACCGGGGCGTAATTGGCATTTGGCCCCAACTTTATTCCAGTAGCTCCTTACAGATTATGTGACAACTAAAAACGCTTGGCTTGACAATCCCTAGGCAAGCAAGACTAAGTAAGGCATTCTAGACTTTCAGGCTGGAAGAAACTCCAGTCAAGGGTAGAGAACTTAAATGTGTGTGAAGAGCCTGGCTGCGGGGCTGGGGATTTCAGCTCCACTACCTTTTAACAGTGCTTATATGGGCAGTTAATTTACCTCATCTGTATGAGGGTAGTTATACTACCTTTTAGGATTTAGATGATAATACAATATGCCTTCAGTGTTAGTCCTTCCTCGCTTTGCTGTGTACAGTACAGTACTATGCCATATTTTAAGTAACTAATACATAATTTTTATTTTTTCTTTAATAGCTGGTTAATATTGTTGCAGGAAAAGCCAATTTTGACTCCAGGTTGGAACTGTTTCTTTGACTTGCTTTTCTGTTGCTTTTGTTATTGTAATCATACATAATGGCCTGCCTCAGAGAATCCTACCCCTCTGCTTGACTCTTAAACTAAAATGCCTTTGTTCAGAACCCTAGACATTAGTGTGTCATCTTCTTGGTCAGCTCTCCGGAATAAAGTCCTTGCCTCTACACTTCATCTCCCCGTCATTGGCCTGCTGTGCAGCAAGGAGAGCAAGTGTTCCATAGTATTTGTGAGAAGTGGTAAATCAAATAGTAGAGGAGAGTTCTTGATAAAAATCACAGTTCTTTATCACTTCCGCTGGACCCTTAAAGGAGAATGTTTTTAGCATTCAGTTCAGTCGCTCAGTCGTGTCGGATTCTTTGTGACCCCATGGACTGCATCTTGCGAGGCTTTCCTGTCCATCACCAACTCCTGCAGCTTGCTCAGACTCACGTCCATCGAGTTAGTGATACCGTCCAACCATCTCATCCTCTGTCATTCCCTTCTCCTCCTGCCTTCAATCTTTCCCAGCATCAGGGTGTTTTCTAAAGAGTCATTCATGTCAGGTGATTTCTCATATTTTATACTCTGTTGATTGCTTGAAATAGCATTTTAATTTGCCTCATTTCTTATGTAGATTTTTATGTGCAGTTTTCTAGGGTACTTTCTTAGTTATTCTTGTTGTTGAAGAGCATTGTGTGCCTATGTATTTTTAAAATTCCTAGTGACAGACCTACCATCCTTCCCTCCCCCCGTTTTCTTTTAAGTTGGCAAGACTCTTTGGAGAATCAGTCCTTTTTCTCCAGTTTGGCTTAGTTGTTCTCTCCACTAGTTGTTTAGGTGAGGCCCTTAGATTTTCCAGTTTCCTTTATTCTTTTCCTCGGTTGGAGCCTGGTAGGCTACAGTTGATGGGGTCGCAAAAAGTCCGACACGACTCAGTGACTTCACTTTCACTTTCAGTTGGATCCACAGTTTCTTAGAACCCATGACATCATCTTTCTTGTTCTCTCTTGTTTTGCTTCAATACATTCTCGGGTCTTTCTAAGAAAAGAGTATATGCCAAATAAACTATATGACTTCTTACATGGCTAAAAGAATTTTATTCTGTCTCACCAAACCAAGCATATGGTTATCCTTCTACATCATTATGGTACTTCTGAAAACCCTTTTTTCTCAATCTCATATTTGACTGCCTATTTATCTTCTCTAACTATATAATAGGCATCTTGTGGTTTTTTTTTTTTTTTGGTCTTCTGGGTTGAGAAAAAGTGCCAGGCTGCCTGCATTCATCATCAGGGGAAGGTTAAGGCAACTATTCTGTATACTGTCCTTCACTTACTTTTCTCTATTTTCACCTTTACTTCATACATTTTGCAGTGTTCTCTATGGTAAGCCTAGAACCTCTTGTTTATATTCCAGACCTTGGCTTCCTGGACTTCACTTCATCTATTAAACAAGTTCCTATTCAGAACCCCAGAATAGGTTGTAGTATCTTCTCTTTTGATAACTTTCTTCCCACTCTTAAGTCACATGTTTATTCCATTTTGTATTTTAACATTTTTACTTCAGAAAGCTCTGAAGTGGTATAGGAAGTGAACTGGAATCTTAAATTTTTAAAATATAAAATGAAATTCCATGTTAGTTGGTCTTTCTCTTTTTTTCCTGACAGGATGTCTTCATCACATTTTGCCAGTCGGCACAGAAAGGATTTAAGTACTGACATGATTAGAACTAAAATTGCTCATAGAAAATCACTGTCTCAGAAAGAAAACAGACATAAGGAATATGAACGAAATAGACACTTTGGTTTGAAAGATGTCAACATTCCAACCTTGGAAAGTAGAAGTCTTCTTGAATTAGATGAGACATCTCAAGAGCTTGTTCCAGAAAAGGCCAGTATCAAGCCAAGTAAGTAAACGTTGATTGTGATTTCAAGTGCTTTAAAGAGTAATATCTGAGAGTATTAATTACCTCAGAAAAGTGGTTCAATACCTGAGGTTTAAAAAAACCCTGACCAGAGAATGGAGTTTTGAAATACCATTCTAAATAACTGTGTTTTCCACAATTATGTACCGCCTATTTCAAGCAAAGACTGTGACCGTCCCTATCTAGGCTAATGCCATTCACCTATGGAGTATTATAACATTTTTTACCTATATGGCCTTATAGGAATCCTAATTTCTTACTTCTAGAGCTTAGGTAAGATAAACATTAACAAGATAAGTTGGTAAGGGTTATATAAAAATATAACCGATTATGAGAATTTGCATGCTGCAACTAAAAAAAAAAAATGTATATGCTTGATTGAAGTATCCACAAAGTAAGGATACTTTGCCAGTGGGAACATTTTTTAGAAAATCAAAGAATTCATCCCTGTAGTTTCTCTAGAAGGATTTGGGGTGGTTAGGAGGAGAAGGACCAATTAAAAAAGAAAGGAATGATCTCAGCAAAAGATAAAGATAATAAAAATGAGTGTCTTAGAAGGCAAGGGATACTATAGAATAGAAGGAACAGAACTGGAAAGTGGCATGCATTTGCAGAATGAGTCTCTAGACTCCTACTTAGTTGTGTTTATATAGCAGGTACTAGGAGCTAGATTGCAGTGAAACAAAGCAAAGATGAATTTTGAAGAAATGGCAGAGAGAGATAAGTCTTAGAATTCAATCTTCCTTGTGGCATATGGGATCTTAGATGTGGCATGTGGGATCTAGTTCCCTGACCAAGGTTCAAACCTGCATCCCCTGCATCGCAGGACAGATTCTTAACCACTGGACTGCTAGGAAATCCCCTGGAATTTTCTTTCCTGAATATTTTCCATATTCAGTTGGATGAGTCTGTGGATGTGGAACCCAGGAATATGGAGAGTCAACTGTAGAAAGGAAAGAAGTAGCATGCATTTTGTGTGCTGTTCAGCCATATTCATTTGTGCATTGCAGGTGGGAAGTAGACATAGAGAGGCCTTTAATTGGAATTGGGATTTTGCCAGAGTGAGAGAGGGGCCAAAGAGTTGAAGTAGTGATTATGATGATAAATCATGGACTCTAAATTAGATATGAAAACACTTGATGTGAGGGAGGTGAAAGACAGTGAAAATATGATCATAGATCAGGAGCGTGTAGGTACGTCCTGGTGGAGCCAAAGAATTGTTGGAAAGATAAGGTATGGTAATCAGAGTGGATTTCTTAAAATTGGGCTTATGAAGGACATACAGTATTCACTGGTAATAATGAGGTCTCAAGTGCCTAGTTATCTCATGAATGAATACAGATGTGACAGGAGATTGGTCCTCTGATCCCTTGAAGTTTCTGGTAGGGCCTGGGTTGATCAGACCTCTCTCTCTTTGGCTGGTTAGTTGCATTTGACCACAAGCAGTGTGGTCTTGAATGTTATTTTATGTGTGCCATGACATGAGAAAGGTTGAAATACTAGTATGGATGTGATCATGGGAATGGGTACCTGAGATACAGTGGAAGAAAGAACACCTAAGAATTGAGAAGCTAGGGTACTGGATGAGTCATCAGGATTTGCACAAGAATAGTGATGGAGACAATGACAGTGAGCCACGAGCTAAAGCCTTCAAGGAAGGAGAAACAAACATGGAAACAGATTGAGATACTGGGTAGTTAGATCTGATGACACGAAACATAAAGCTGGGATCTTTCAATGAAGAATAATCAGGAACCAACAATGAGGTCATCTCTCCTCTTTAGGTGCAGTGATATTCTAGTGTGGGAGAAAAAACAGTCAACCTCTTGAGAGGACAACTAGGGAAGCAGTGACTTCAGGGGCGAGCCATGTTTCAATTCAATCAAGAGCTGAGGGGAACCTTCAGAGAAGTCAAAGATAAAGGGGTTTGTTGATGACTGACCACTTGATCATCTGTGCTTTTGCATATTCTGTACTCTGCCTGGGGTTTTCTTTTATTTAACAGTTTTATTGAGGTCCAATTTATTTATTTATTTTTTTAAATATTTTATTTTATATATTTATTGGACATGCAGCATGTGGGATCTTAGTTCCCCAATCAGGGATTGAACCCATGCTCCCCCCATTGGGAGCTTAGAGTCGCAACCACTGGACCACCAGGGAAGTCCTTTATTGAGGTCCAATTTATATACTATAAATTTCCCTTATTTTAAGTATATACCTTTTTGTAGTAAATTTACTCAGTTATGCAGTTATGTCTGGATTATTTTTAATCCTTACCCAGGGGACAAACACTTACTTATTCTTCTGAGCCCTTTTTAGGTATGCTATCTTAGGGAAGCATTTCCTGATCTCTCCAGATAGCTGTTGTACTGATTCTTTATTATGTGCATTCTCCTTTTTATTTCATGCTAAACGGAAACTCTGTTCCCTTGAGCCCCTCAAGGGCAGACATTTTCTTACTTATTCTTCCTACCTAAAAATGTCTCACACATGGTAGCCACTTATATTTTTCATATAAAAATGTTTCAACAAACATTATTATATTAAACAAGCATTATATTGTAAAATGCTTCATAGTTTAAAGAAACATAAGAAGATTTATGTGGAAAACTAAATTGAGCTAAAGAAACTGACAGGGAGCCCAAATATCAAAAGAAAGAAATAGGATTGGTTACCCCAAAATTCAGTGGCTTAAAACAATAAATGTTTATTAATTTACACAGTTTTTTTGGGTCAGGAATTTGAGTGCAGCTTGGCTAGATGGTTCTGGAGACTGCAGTCAGGATGTTATCCAGGATGCATCTGAGGGCTTGACTGAGACTGGAGATCTGCTTCTACCATACTGTTTGATTATTGTAAAGGTTCACTTCTAAAGTGACTCATTCAGGTGACCAGCAAGTTGATGCTGGCTTTTGGCAGGAGGCCTTAGTTCTTTGTCACATGGACATCTCTATGGGGCTTCCTGAGTCTCCTTATGGTTCCACGTGGCTGCTGGCTTCCCCCCAGAGCAAGTGATCTAAGAGTGTACGCGTATGTGCTAAGTTGCTTCAGTTGTGTCTATTTGTGATCCTATGGACTGTAGCCCTTGAGACTCCTCTGTCCATGGGGATTCTCCAGACAAGAATGCTGGAGTGGATTACCTTGCTCTCCTTCAGGGGATCTTCCCAACCCAGGATCTAACCTGCATAGTCATGGAATTGTTCTCCATCATTTCCACAGTACTTTCTTGGTTACACAGGTCAGCCCTATTCAGATGGCAGGGGATGACAAAAGGCATGACTACCAGGAGGTGAGAATCACTGGATGTCAGCTTGGAGTCTGGCTATCACAGAAGTTAATTAATTTAAATGTGAAGTAATACATCCCTAGTACATAGCAAGCAATTAGATATTTGAACAAGTGAAGTCAAAAGAAATAGGAATTTTAAAACAGAGGTGAAAATAAATTGAAGTGCTAAGAAATTAACAAGAAGTTACTAAAGCAACAGTTGAAGTTAGAAGTTAAGATATTTGCCTAACTTTCTATCTGAAATATTTTATATACTGTTTTTTCTGTTTTCCTACTTAGAGTCAACAAAAACTGTTGTCTTTGATCAACGAAAACAGATGCTCCAAAAATACAAAGAAGAAAAACAACTTCAAAAATTGAAAGAACAGAGAGAGAGAACTAAACGAGGAGTATTTAAAGTGGGTCTTTATAGACCTGATATGCCTCGTTTTCTTTTCTCAAACCAGAATGCTGTGAAAGCTGAGCCAAAAAAGGTTAGTATCCTAACTTGATACAGAGGAATAGTTGCTTTTAACTGGTATTTTCTTTAAGAGATTAGATGACTAAAATAATCATTTCCCTGAGTCCCCTAGTTGATGGGGGTGGGAATGACATAATAGTAACTCTGAAGATGAAAACAGTCTCTTGATGTAACTGCTGATAAGCTGAGATTGGATAAAACCAGGGGAGAGGTTGGAAAAAACTTAGTCGACTCAGGCTAAACAGTGAATACTGTGCCAGAGTATTTGGTGTCTACCCTGTAGGATATACAGAGTTAAGGGAGGCTTATAAATGAGATTGTACCATTATCAAACTAATATTCAGGAATATTACCTTGCCTTGAGGATTATAGTCTAGAAAGGCAAGCTTTTATAGATGGGAAGACCAGTTGTGAATCATATATTATGACTATTCTCTATATGTAGACTAGGTGAAATGAGATAAGTGGACTGGGCTGTTGGTTTAAAAAGAAGAAATAGGGTTAAGATGTCGTTTTTCCTGAGATGTAATTGACACTAATTTCAGGTGTGCAACATAATGAGTCATTATTTGTATATGTTATAAGATGACCACCGTAATTAGTCTAGTTAACATCTATCACCACACATAGTTACAAAAATTTTTTTCTCGTGATGAGAACATTTAAGGTCTCTCTTGACAATGTTCAAATGTACAGTATAGTATCATTAACTGTAGTCACCATGCTGAATATTATATTCCCAGGACTGACATTTTTAAAACTGGAAGTTTGTACTTTTTGACTATATTCACCTTTTTTGCCCACCCTGCACCTCTGGCAACTACCAGTCTGTTCTTTTTTTTTTAGTTTAGTTTAATTAATTAATTTATTTGGCTGCACCAGGTCTTTAGTTATGGCACATGCAGGGTTGTTGATCTTTGTTGTGGCATGTGGGATCTTTAGTTGTGGCATTCCAACTCTTACCTGTGTCATGCCAGATCTAGTTCCCTGACCAGGGATCACACCTGGGCCCCCTGCATTGGGAACACAGAGTCTTAGCCACTGGACCCTCAGGGAAGTCCCCCACCAGTCTGTTCTTTATCTAGGAGGTTGGGTTTTTGATGATTTGTTTAAACTTCCAAATATAAGTAAGATCAAATGTTATTTGTCTTTGTCTGACTATTTCACTTAGCATAATGTCCTCAATGTCCATTCATGTTGTCACAAAAGGCAACATTTCCTTCTTTTTTCATGGCTGAATAATATTAAAAACACACACAAATGGACTATTAGTTTCTTTATTCACTCATCCATTGATGGACACTTGGCTATTATAAATAATGCTGCAGTGTAAATGGGGGTACATATATCTTTTTGAGTCAGTGTTTTCATTTCCTTTGGATTAGTACCCAGAATTGGAAATGCTGGATCATATGGTAGTTCTAGTTTTAATTTTTTGAGGGTCTTCCATACTATTTTCCATAGAGACTGCACCAATTTACATTACCAACAACAGTGTAGTAGGGCTCCCTTTTCTCCATATCCTCACCAACACTTACTATTTCTTGTCTTTTTGATAATGGCCTTTCTAACAGGTGTCATGTAAGAAATCTTAAGAGATAAATTTGACAGGACTGGTGACCTCAAGTAAGTAGTGAGCGGTAAAGGAAGTTGAAGAGTTAAAGATGATTGTTCTGAAGATAACAGTTTGAGCAATAATATAAGTTTTATAAAAGGCTCTAGGTTTGTCCACCTCAGTTCAACTAACTCAAATTCATGTTTATTTTATGATTGAGTAATATTTCATTGTATATAGGTACCATAACTTCTTAATCCATTCATCTGTTGATGGACATCAAGGTTGCTTTCATGTCCTGGCTGTTGTAATTAACTGCTCCGTGAATACTGGGGTACATGTGTCTTTCTGAATTATAGTTTTCTCAGGGTATATGCCCAGTAGGGGGATTGCTTGAAAAATGATACAGATGAACCTGTTTTCAGGGCAGGAATAGAGATGCAGATGTAGAGAACAGACTTGTGAACACAGCAGGGGAAGAAAAGAGGGGATGAATTGAGAGAAGAGCATTGAAATATATACATTACCATGTATAAAATAGATAACTAGTAGGAAGTTGCTGTGTAACACAGGGAGCTCAGCCTGGTGCTCTGTGATAAACTAGGGAGTGGATGGGAGAGTGGGTGGGAGGGAGGCTCAAGAGGAAGGGGATATACATATACGTATAGCTGATTCATGTTGTATGGCAGAAACCAACACAACAATGTAAACCAGTTACCTTCCGATTAAAAATAAATTTTAAAGAAAGAATGTATGGGAAAAAAATAATATTACAAACTTTGCTGCTGCTAAAAGAGATGAGGAAGGCAAGAAAAGGAACAAGCTTAAGTGGGTGAATATTAATAACCTTTTAAAAAAATCCTATTTGGAAATCAGGCTAGAGATTCATGCTAAGATGTGGATTTAGGATGTGATATTAGGAGTTTAAGTTGTAGAACTAAATGAAACCACTCTGGTAAGAATATATACAATTATCTGAGTGAGGTCTAGAGAACAGCTTTAGGTGGGCAGTGATAGGCAAGGACTGATCAAATGGCAAGAGAATAAATACTAAAGGGAGGGGTGATGTAAAGAGAATGATTAGTAAGTCAAGGATGAAGTTTGGCATATACCCCAGTGTTCATTGCAGCACTATTTCCAATAGCCAGGAAGCAAGTTAGATGTCCGTTGACAGATGAATGGATAAAGAAAATGTGGTACATGTATATACAATGAAATATTACTCAGCCATAAAAAGGGGTGAATTTGAGTCAGTGGTAGTGAGGTAACAATAGCCTGTTAATACAAAATGAAGTAAGTCAGAAAGAGAAAACAAATATATTAATGCATTTATATGGAATCTAGAAAAATGGTACTGATGAATCTATTTGCTTGGAAGGATTGGAGACATAGATGTAGAGAAGAGACTTATGGACACAGCAGGGGAAGGAGAGGGTGAGATGAATTGAGAATGTAGCATTGACATATATACACTATCACATGTAAAACAGATAGCTGGTGGGAAGTTGCTGTGTAACCCAGGGAGCCCAGCCAGGTGCTCTGTGACGACCTAGAGGGAGTGGCATGGGGGTAGAGAAGGGAGGCTCATGAACAAGAGGAGATATATATATATATATGTATATATATAATTATGATTGTTGTATGGCAGGAACCAACAACATTTTAAAGCAATTTCCTCCAATTAAAAAGTAAATTTAAAAATTAAAAAAAAAAGGTGAAATTTGAACAGATCAGTTGGACTGTAGATTAGGTAGTCATTGGTGGTTTGTGATTTAAAGATACATATAAATGATCTCATTGACTATATACTCATTCCTGATTTAAGTAAGAATTGAATAATATAAAGCCCTAAGATACTGCTTCTTTTTCTAGGCCTCATGAATCTCAATAATTCATTTGACAGATCTTTGATTATTTACTCTGTATGATCTTAGGATAATGTAGAAGAGACCAAAATTAATAGAATGTAGTTTAAGTGGAAAGATATAGATAAATATGTTCTATTAGTAGAGGAAGGAGAGACTGTTTGCATTGGAGGAACATCAGAGAAGACATCTTGGAAGGGATTAGATTTAAGCTTTCTTTTTAAGAATATGTAGGATGCCATTCATTGATCTACACTGTAAACAACTTTTAAAATATAATAAGAAGTATGTGTAAGAGGAACAAGATACCCATCATTGTGTTAAATAGTATGATTCAGTGAGGAGTCAATAATTGTTCTTCATTTTTTTGTTCAGGCAATAGCCATTGCTGAATTTTAATCCCTTTAAATACTGTTAAGAAAAGCCTAATTTCTTTAGCACTAGGTTTTCATTGAGATTTGGAGAAGAAAAATGACTTCTCATCTAGAGAAGTCTGATTATGCTTCTTAAGAAATTTTATAGAGTTGATAAATACCTTCTTATAATTTTTTAATCAGTCTTTCTCCTCAATTTTTCCCACACTTTTTGATCAGGTCTCCATTTTCTTACTGACAATGAACAGCTGTGTAATCATGAGATTTGATGGCAAATTGTCAAAGCTAGGGAAGTAAGCTGTACAGTATCTTTTCATAAACAGAAAAAAAAAGATCCTAATACTCAAGTTTGTTCATCTCTGTGCTCAGTCGCTCAGCTGTGTGCGACTCTTTGTGACCCCATGGATTGTCGTCCTCCAGGCTCCTCTGTCCATGGAATTTTCCAAACAAGAACACTGGAGCAGGTTGCCATTTCCTACTCCAGGGAATCTTCCCAGTTTGTTCATCTACCCCATTCCAAATATGTCCAGCTAATCATACTAATGAGGATCCTAATAACTTTGAAATTATGCTTTGAAATTTCTTCTCTTTCTTCATTGAAAAATATGAGTAAGTTTTGAAGCTATTAAATTAAACATATTTTAAATCAAACCAGAACCAGAAAAGAAACAGTAATTTAGGGAGTTCCCTGGCAGTCCAATGGTTAGAACCCGGTGCTTTCACTGCTGGGGATGGGATACAATCCCTTTTCAGGGAGCTAAGTTCCCGCAAGCTGTGCAGCATGGCCAAAAAACCCGCAAAAGTTAAAAAAAGAAAAAGAAAACAGTAAGTTAGCAACTATCTTTTAGCCATCAATGATTAATATAAAAATATAATTTAAAATATAAATATTTTTTATTTATAACTTTAAATGAGAACTTTGGACTTCCCTGGCAGTCCAGGGATTAAGACTCCGAGCTTTCAATTCAGGAGGTGAGGGTTTGATCCCTGGTCAGGGAACTAAGATCCCACATGCCATGCTGTGCAGCCGCTCAAAAATAAATAAATAAAATGGGAGCTTTATTTCATGAGACATGGAAATAAATTTTGCAGTTTATTTAATATATTTTTTAAACTTTATCTTCTTTTGACTGTTTTAAGGCTGTTCCATCTTTTGTACGGATTACAAGGTCAAAGGCCAGAGACCAAATGGAGCTGACTAAGGTATAGTTGGTAGTTTAGTAGGTCACTGTTACTAAAATGACAAATTGTACTTTTTTTTGAGTAAGTAAACTTATTTTTAATTTAATATCAGCTTTAAGCAATAGTGATTATTTTACCAGAGTTAATAGTACCAAAATAAATGCTACTATATGGTGACAGAGCAGATTTGGCTACATGCCAAGGAAACAGTCACTTAAAATATTTTTCACAGACATCCTTTATGAGATCTATACTAAACTCTGTGACACATTCTTTTTTGTTTATTTACTGGGCTTTTATTATGTGTCCCATGTCACCATGAAGCCCAGATAGAAATATAAAGCACATAGGGTGAGTTTTATAAATTTATGGGTCTTCAAAACACTGTTATGGATAAAGTTACTAGGAGGATTACTAAAGTCAAGTCAAGTGGGCAGGGAGAAAAATAGTGTGCTTCTTTGTCAGGTGAGGAAGCTGTTTCAGGTGATTACTGAATTTGAGTGACTGTCACGTTCCTCCAGGCTCTGGGATATAATAGTGAATAAAACAAACAAAATTTCCTGTTTTCAAGGACTTTACATAAAAGATAGTGTTTTAAAAAAAAAAAGAACCATGTAGTGTGTCAGATGGTCAAAAGTATTATGGGAGAGATGAAAGAAAAGAAAGAATGGAGATGGAGAGTTTTGAAGTAGGTGTAGGGTAGAGTTTTGATTACGCCTCACTGAGATGGTGGCAGTTTAAATGCAATCTTTCAAGAAGTAGAAGAGTGAGTTGTGGGGAAGAGCTTTCTTCCAGGGGAGGAATTTTCTAGATAAAAAGATACCTGTTGTGTTTAAGGAGTCTCAGAAGATTATAGTCAGTTATTTTTTTAATAGTTTTTCTAAATTTTGGGATTCTGAAAAAGTTTGTTAGGAAATTTATGTAATATAAAACTTGTTTCTTCATCTCATTTAGAGTAGTGGATTTTTTGCTGGTTTGTTTACAGTATCAGATTTCAAATGAGGTGTCAGATTACACCTTAAAAATGTGGTGGTTTGGTTCGTTGTGCAATTAAATCACCTAATGAATACCTTATCTTTTAAATAGAGTGATAATGGGATTGATGTTGGAGCAATCCGACCTGGTCAAAGACAGACTTCTGAAAAGAAAGTATTGGACAAAGAGAAAAAAGGTAGAAGTATTAGCAATTTTTGTAAGTTCTGATATTGCCACAATAATTTAAAACCACCAAAAGCATTCGGTTTTATTTTTCTTCCCGCAGCTGTACAACCTGTAATGCTGCCAGTGAGAATGACTCGATCATCTACTCAAGCAGCAAAGCAGATTGTCAAAGAAATCCCATCTACAGCAGCAAGAAAGCCAGAGACAAGGGCTATTAATGGTAAGAACAATTTCTTGATCAGTGACTGAACTAGGATTATGTTTTGATCCTTAAGGGTTTTTGTGCTCAGTTTTTAAGATCATGATATACTTCTTTGAGTAGGACAGGAGGAAATGGGAGATTCTAACTCCTGAAGGCAGGGTTTGTGCCCTGATATCCTGTTAGAACACAGTGGGTGCTCAAATGTTGAAATGCTGAATTGGTGTAAGCAGTGATTCAAAGTGAAAAATTAATGGCCCCAACAAATTACAGTCCATCCATTTGGTGGACTGCAGTGTAATCATTTAAGAACAAGGTGTGAAAAAACACTTAATGACATGGTTAATGATATTAAGTGGGCAAAGAGAAACAGGTAAAACCCTGAACAGTATGATTGAAATTCTATAATGAAATATGTATGTGAATGTGAACTTTGGAGAAACATTCTGAAGTGTCAACAGTGGTTACCACCGAGTAATGTAAACTTTAGTAAAATTTTTGTTTTTGTGCTTTTTACAATTTTTTCTAATTTTCTATAATAAATATGTATTTTATATTTAGAGGCAAAAGGTAAAATACCTTAACACCTTTTGTTTTCTTTTGAAAACAGATGGCCTATACTTGAAACAGGAAATTTCATCTGTTTTTATCCTATTTCCTAATATGATTTTTAAGCATAATGTCCTTTAAGCTGTACATTTCTATTAAGCCTTTTTTCCTTTCCCAAATTACCTAGTACTTCTTTTTTTTGTACTTTTAAACGTGTACTTTTAATGCAGCATTTTTTATCTAGTCAAAATGGGTGTCTTATTTCACTTTTATTTTAGATAATGAAGCAGACAGAAAGGCACCAAATCAAGGAAAACCTGCCAAAAAGATAGGAACAAAACCTGACAAGGTAGAGTATAAACATCTGTTTACCTCTAGATACTTTGAAAATCTCATTGTTCCTTTCATAAAATGGAAATTAAGCATACAGAACTGCTTCAAGAAGTTGACTTGCCATGTGTCTTAAAACCTTTTGAACCATAAAGAAGCATCAGGAGGCTTTACTCATTGTTTTTCAGGTGTCTTATCCTCAGAGTTTTGCAGTTAGAGAAAGCATAATTTAGTTAACAGGAAATAGAGAAAAGTGATAGAAACACAGCCGACAGAAACCTTCATGTGGGAACTAGCTAAGTGAGGATGGAGTAGGTGAAATGTATTGACTTTGGATTCGGTTAGGCCTGAGTCTGAATATTGTCCTATTAGCTATATAACCTTGGGCAAGTTATGAATTTGTTTTTCCATTTCCAACACATAATATCTACATAAGAGTAGTTTTAAGAACTAAATACTCTAATGTTTCTGACAGTGTCTAGCATAGTACCTTGTAGGGTCTTCAGAAAAGAGTCACCATTTTGAGGCCCCAATGCCTTGGTTTATAATCAATGCTATAGTTCCTTAACCTTAAAAAAGAAAGTTATACCGAAGTATAAGAAATGTGGCTATGTTGTACAGCAGAAACTAATACAACATTGTAAAGTAATTATACTCCAGTTAAAAACTTAAAAATTAAAAAAAGAAATCTGGCTAGATTCTTAACTGAAAATTAAAAATCAGAAATGTAAAATCCTCTAAAAATTTTGTTTGTACGGTAAAATGTGTAAAGGTTGTCAAAAGTTACAAACTCCAGTTACAAAGTAAGTACGGTCTGGGGATGTAATAAACAACATGGTGACTATGGTTAATAATACTGTTGTATATTTGAAAGTTGCTAAGAGGATAGGTCATAAAATTCTCATCATAAGAAAAGAAATTGTAACTGTGTGGTGACAGATGTTCATAGACTTATTGTCTAGATCACTTTGCAATACATACAAATATCAAATCATTATGTTGCATGCCTAAAACTAGTATCAGATTTTTTCTACAATTGACAAAGAAAATAAGCTTCACATTATATTTGGTTAATCTCACTGTGTCACGTTGAAAAATATTTTTCTCAGGATAAGTTGATTTATAATCAAGGTTATTATGAAAGTGGATTTGTTACTTGACAATAATAGTCATCCAATAAACACTGGATTTCTGATTCTCAAATCATTGTAATTATCAACATAATTTAGATAAAAAGATAGGTATTTGTTAGTTGGGTAATTTTTCCACCTTAATTTTCATGTATTTTAATTTGCCATAATACCTAAAACCTATTATTTAGTCTTTTCAATGATGATTGGTTCTCTCTCTCTAGATCATAACAATGGTTTAGTTAGCTGGTCTACTGATTTCATATTTACATTTAACTGTATTTATTCTTCTTTCTTAAATTATATACACAGGACACATATCTCAACTCTAATATTTTCAGACCTGTAAAAATTGGCTTGAATATATCCCCAGGAAAGAAATTCTCACTCTATTCTGTTTCCTTCCATCCAGGTCATTTCTTCTAAAGTTACTAATGAAGAAAACACTTTGGATTCACAAACCAGTGCAACAAATGGAATGAATCCAGATGGAGTCTTATCAAAAATGGAAATTTTATCTAAGACAAACAGTGCAAAAATGAAAGGGAAGAATTCCTTTGCACCTAAAGATTTTATATTTCAGCCACTAGATGGTCTGAAGACCTATCAAGTAACACCTATGACTCCCAGAAGTGCCAATGCTTTCTTGACACCCAGTTATACTTGGACCCCGTTAAACACAGAAGTGTAAGAATTTAAAGTTAATAATGAATTCTTTGCTAAGATGGTTAACAAGCACCTTTCTTAGATTTGTCCTGTGCTTTTTAAAGGTTAATGTTTAGTTAATAAATTATGTTAATTATAAATCATGAAAATTTGGTCTTTTAAAAAAATTCTTCAGAAGGGTACAGTAATGTACTAGACAGTTTTACTATTTCCTATACGTTGTTTTTATCAGTATTTTCATGGTACTCTTTGTGGGGTTTTTTTGCTTTTAATAAGTGATCTTTTTATAAAGACTTAGAAATAAATTTTTAGAAGAAAGAAACTGTAATACTGTAGCTCAGGAATGGTTTGGGGTTTTTTGTCTTTGCTGAGTGTTACTTTAGAAAAATTACTTCTAAAGACAAAAATAATTAACTTGCAAAGTGAGGGAAAATCAGTTGGAATCTTTACTAGAAACAGGATAGTTTTTTCAAAGACTGGCTGGCAGCAAATTTACTAGAAACTGCTCAGCAGCATGCAAGACTATAGAGTGCTTATGTTCCATGAAGAGATCTTTGTAATCTTTGGATCTCATAATTAGTAAAGACAGACATTCCCACTATAGGTGTTTAAATGTGTCCAGAAAAGACACATTTAAAAAAATTAGAAACATATTTCTATTTAATCCCAGATTTTTAAAAAGCAACATCATTTTGAAATCCTTTATATGAGGCTCATGTTTTAAGAAGTATATTTTTACTATTATTTTTAGTGATAAGACTGAAGCAACAAAAGAAATCTTGGCACAAAAATGTAAAACTTTCTCTGCCAAAACAGTACCTCAAGATTCAAGTAAATCACAGTGTCCTTTGGGTTCTCTAACAGTTTGGAATAAAGGTATTGAATTTTAATTAATTTTTTACTTGCTTTTCTGAATTATGATTTATCAGGTTTATTAGGCCCTTTTCAATATATAGCCCAGGAATGTGATCTCAGGGTCAGGAAAGATGGGAAGACATGGGGAAAGCTATCTGGAGAGAGAGAGAGAGTTAGAATGAGGAGTACAGACTGAGAAATAAATGTAAGTTTGAAGAGATGAATATTGGGAGGCACTTTAGAGATATGTGGTTAATGGAATCTTTAAGTCAGAGATAAAATTTGAAAATTCTCCCGGCCCTTTGGTTCTTGGTTATCTGCCCCAATTACTGTTTGGGTCAGTTACCTGTCTACGTGGACACGTTCCAAAGTTTAAATGCATTTTTTTTGACTCTTGGCCAAAATTTAGAAGATGCTGTGAATATCATTTTGAACTTGTGTAAATATATGAAAGAGGAAAAAAAAAAAAAAAAAATTTGAAAATTCACGTTGAAAAAATTGGAGGATTTAACAGATTTGTCTTGTGGGGGACATCATTTTGTGAGTGGCTGCTTTGGAATTTATATGTAATATTTTCTTTAATCTGTAGAACATGTCTCAAATAAAAATGAAACTACTAATGAAAATTCAAATGGCCTTTCAGTAAAAGAAGAAGTCCCATCACTTGAAGTAAATGAAGATCAGTTATCTCAGCCACAACATGATGTGCCGTATTTCAGGTTTGTCCATTTGTTCCTCATATAAGAATTTTGTATTCATGTATAGACAATTAAAACCAAGATTAAACTATTTTTAGCCTGAATGTAATAGATGAATTGGGAGAAACTGAATTCCAGTGATTTTCATGTATCTTTTAAATTTTAATAATTTTTTTTCACTAACTAGTTCCCAATTCAAAAGGTAGTAAAAGATACAAGTGAGAAGTCTTTTTCCCAAATCTGTCTCACAGGGGATTGTTTGAACCTTCCACAGAGGCAAGTGTTATTCATTTCTTGTGAATACTTACTTCCAGAGTTAGATAATGCATATGTAGAATAACAAACATATTTTTTCTGTTTTTTAATATAAATAATAGCATGTTGTTTTGTTTCATGTAATGTTAACTGTGACAGACATTCCATTTTAGTACTTAAGGAGCTTTCTCATGTTATTTTGAGTGTGTGTTTTCTAAAGGCCGCATAGTATCCAATAATATGGATATACCATAATTTACTGAATAAGTCCCTGTTGCTGATTATTTACATTGGGTTCAATCTAGTACTATTATAATCAAGGCTGCAAAGAACAACCTTGTATATATTTCAGTTCTCTCATGTGCAAATATATGAGGACCTCAGTTTGCATTCCCTCTAGCATAGTATGGGAGTTCCTATTTTCTCATACCTCCCCACCGCCCAAAGAACCAAATTAAAGTTTATTTAAAAAAAAAAAAAAAAGGATAGGAGGCTCAGTGGCCCATCAACTCATGAGATAGGATTATATTTCTCTAACTCTGAATTGAAAATTAAGTTCCTGTTTGGGAAACTTCAACATGTCACCTAAATGCCTTGGAAACATATCAGAGGCATGCATTTTGAGAAAGGCCTTTATATTCCACATCATACAGAAAATTGTTATATTCTACAATTTTTGAATGACTATAGCAAGAAAATTCCCATACCATTTCTAGTACAATATTAACAATTTTTGAACTTTACCAATCAAATAAATAAAAATATTATCTTACACTAGTTTTATTTATTTTTCCTTTTTTTGGCATGAGATCTTAGTTCCCTGACCAGGGATCAAACCATCCGAGTCTTAAGCACTGAGATGCCAGGCAATTCCCTTTACTCTTATTTTAATATTCATTCTTTCTCTCATGAATGAGTATCTTTTTATATGTTTGGGAACCACTTCAGTTGTTTTTAGAGTATAATGTTTTGGTATTGTAAGGTCTTTTAGAGGCTAACTAGTCTACTGTGTTGTTCAGCTGAGACATTGAGAGGATAAGCAATTTACCCAACTAAATAATGTCAGATCTAAGTCAGGTCTCCTTTCTCATTAATTAAGC
Organism: Giraffa tippelskirchi; assembly: GCF_054371585.1. Taxonomy (NCBI): domain Eukaryota; kingdom Metazoa; phylum Chordata; class Mammalia; order Artiodactyla; family Giraffidae; genus Giraffa; species Giraffa tippelskirchi. The sequence goes on along the minus strand of NC_137281.1, from coordinate 128,522,233 downwards.
TGTTCTCTGTTGCCATTGATTTAAACAGCTAAATTTGTCTTCTGAGAAAAACTATCCTCAGTTTTCCTGCTCAGATGTTTTTGTAAAGAAACATACTAAATTTACCTTAAGCCAGGGTTTCTTAACTTTGGTGCTATTGACATTTTAGGCTACATAATTCCTGTTGTGAGGTTTTCTGCATTATAGGTTGTTTTGTAGCATCCCTGGCCAGCAGCACTCCTCTAGTTCATGATAATCAAAAATGATTCTAGAGAGTGCCAAATGCTGCCTGGTAGGAAAAATTGACCCCACTTGAGAATGCCACTGTCTTTGGATAAGCAAAGCCAAGTAGAATCTGTAAGGCCTTATCACTGTAATTTGAGACTTATACAGTTTTTAGCTTCATCTTACTCTTGGCAATTGGGTTGGTCATAGTTCCATGGAAAATAACTAAGAGCAGAACTAAGGAATGTCTGATTCTTTCTGCTCAGCATTTGAAAAATAAGAACAGAAATAACTGGAAATATTAGCTTGAAAAATGGGCTCTTAGCATTAACCATCCACTTAAGTTTTAGGTGTAGAAGGATGGACATAGACTATCAATGTGTATTCATGGATTTTAATATATCACAGTTCATAAAACAACTAAGCATCAGCTCTGGGAAATCAATGTTGTGTAAGTGTCATAGTGCTAATGTATGTCACCATTGCAGAAATATTCTCCGGTCAGAAACTGAGAAGTTAACTTCACACTGCCTTGAGTGGGACAGGAAACTTGACTTGGACATTCCAGATGATGGTGAGGGAACACTTATATTTTTTTAATGTCTTAGCTTTGTTTATTTTAATATGGTTGCATTTACCTAAAACATAAAAATCTAGTGTTGTCCAACTTTATAGTTTCGTTGTTATTCAAAATAGCAAGAATTTTTCATATGACACATATGTTCACTAATATCTCTGTGCTAAAATGGTACCCAACTTAAAAGATGTAAGTAGTTAGAATATTGACTATCATTCCTGAGAGTTAGACATTTGCCAATTTTATTATTAAATTTTTTTTACTATGATTCCATGAATGACAACTATGTCTGATATTGCTTAATTATACAAAAATATTTTCTGAATGAAGATAAATCAATATGGATCAAATTTTCTGAAAAATTCTATAATCTTGCCTATTCAGGAAAGCTGTTGAGAAAAAAAAAGTCATTTGTGTGCTGCCAGTTCAAAGTCCTTAAATGTACAGTAAGTTAAGGTTGAATTCTTATAAAATACAAGGAGAGGTAGAATGCTTTGCTGTGTAGCTGTTGAGTTTGAGAATGTATATTGCTAATTTTTAGCAGAAATTGAAACAAATAGTAAATGCTCTATATTTGTATGACAAAGTTTTGTTTTGCTATAAAGTAAGAATTTGATTCTATAACTCTAGGATATTTGGAATGAGGTCACCTTATCAGCTGGTTGGATTGCAATAAAGATCTTGTTTTGTTCTTTAACTTTTAAAAACCTTGTATTTCCTCTAGCTAAAGATCTTATTCGCACAGCAGTTGGTCAAACAAGACTCCTTATGAAAGAAAGGTTTAAACAATTTGAAGGACTGGTGGACAATTGTGAATATAAACGAGGTGAAAAGGAGACTACCTGTACAGATCTGGATGGATTTTGGGATATGGTTAATTTTCAGGTATGTGGTCAAATGTTTTGAATATATTAACTTTTAGTCTTTTTTTTTTCTTAATGAGTTAACAGGAATATGTGCTCAGCTGCTAAGTCGTGTCCGACTCTTTGCAACCCCATGGACTGTAGCCTGCCAGGCTACTCTGTCCATGGTATTTCCCAGGCAAGAATACTGGAGTGGGTTGCCATTTCCTCCTCTGGAGAATCTTCTTGACCCAAGAATCAAACCCAAGTCTCCTATGGCTCCTGCATTGCAGGCAGATTTTTTATCACTGAGCCACTGGAGAAGCCCCTAACAGTAATACAAAAGGGTAAGTAGTAGCTTCTGGGACTAACCTGGTGGCTCAGTGGTTAAGTATCCACCTGCCAGTGCAGGAGACACAGATTCAATCCCTGATCTGGGAAGATCCCACATGCCTCGGAGCAAGTAAGCCCATGTGCCACAACTATTGAGCCTGTGCTCTAGAGCCTGGGAGCCCCAACTACTGAGCCCACATGCCCAAACTTCTGAAGCCCTTCTGCCTTAGAGCCCATGAACCTCAACAAGAGAAGCCACTGCAATGAGAAGCCTACACACCACAACTAGAGAGTAGCCTCCGCTTGCCACAACTAGAGAGTAGCCTCCGCTTGCCACAACTAGAGAAAAGCCTGTGTGGCATCGAGGATCCAGCACAGCCAAAAATAAATAAAGTTAATAAAAAAGAAAAGTAGCTTCTTATGTACCTGTAATGTTATTGGGTTGGTGCAAACATAATTGTGGTTTTTCTGTTGTTGAAATTTGCTGTTTGATATTGAAATACATTCTTAATAAATATTGTTAAGTTATACATCATTTTTAATGCACATTTCTCACTGTGTTTTTTGCTGACTTATTACTTGCTGTTTTTTTATATTTATTTTGGACTATGGAGATGATGTTTGACAAAAAGCGAATTTGAGCGATTTCTTTTTTATTCAAATTCAAAATGGGTCATAAAATAGTGGAGACAACTCGCAACATCAACAATGCATTTGGCCCCAGGAACTGCTAACGAATGTACAGTGCAGTAGTTGTTCAAGAAGTTTTGCAAAGGAGACAGAGCCTTGAAGACAAGGAGCACAGTGGCCAGCCACTGGAAGTTGACGAGAACCAAATGAGAGCAATCATCAAAGCTGATTCTCTTACAACTACAGGAGAAGTTGCTGAAGAACTCAATGATGACCATTCTATGGTTGATTGGCATTGGAAGCACATTGGAAAGGTGAAAAAGCTCAGTAAGTGGGTGCCTCAGTAGCTGATCACAAATCAAAAATATCATCGTTTTGAAGTGTTGTCTTCTCTTAGAATTCTATGCAGTGATGAACCATTTCTCAACCAGACTCTGACATGCAACCAAAAGTGGATTTTATACAACAACTGGTGATGACCAGCTCAGTGGTTGGACCAAGAAGTTGTTCCAAAGCACTTCCCAAAGCCAAACTCGCACATGGTCACTGTTTGGTGGTCTGCCGCTGGTCTGATCCACTACAGCTTTCTGAATCCTGGCAAAACCATTACATCTGACAATTATGCTCAGCAAATTGATGAGATGCACCAAAAACTGCAATGCCTGCAACTGTCATTGGTCAACAGAAAGGGCCCAGCTCTTCTCCACAACAATGCCCAACCATACATTGCACAACCAATGCTTCAAAAGTTGAACGAATTGGGCTATGGAGTTTTGCCTCATCCACCATATTTGCCTGACTTCAGTAGTTATCTACGGTTGTGAGAGTTGAACCATAAAGAAGGCTGAATGTTGAAGAATTTCAAATTGTGGTATTAGAGAAGACTTTTGACAGTCCCTTGGAAAGCAAGAAGATCAAACCAGTCAATTCTAAAGGAAATCAACACTAAATATTCATTGGAAGGACTGATGCTGAAGCTGAAACTCCAGTATTTTGGCCACCTTATTAGAAAGGGCCAACTTATTAGAAAAGACCCTGATGCTGGGAAAGATTGAAAGCAGGAGGAGAAGGGGAGAATAGAGGATGGAGATGGTTGGATGGCATCACTGACTCGATGGACATGAGTTTGAGCAAACTCAGAGAGATAGTGAAGAACAGGGAAGCCTGGTGTTCTGCAGTCCATGGGGATGCAAAGAGTGGGACATGACCTAGCAACTGAACAACAACCATATTCACCCAGCCTCTTGCCAACCGACTACTACTTCTTCAAGCATCTCGAAAACTTTTTGCAGGGAAAACGCTTCCACAATCAGCAGGATGCAGAAAATGCTTTCCAACGGTTCATCGAATCCCAAAGCACATATTTTTATGCTACAGGAATAAGCAAACTTATATCTTGTTGGCAAAAATGTGTTGATTATAATGGTTCCTATCTTGATTAATAAAATATTCACAGTCTGAAGCCACACTTTTGCACCAACCTAATAAATGAGATGTTAGTACCTTTATAAACGGTAAAGTGCTGTCAAAATGTGATGACCTATTTCTTCTCCCCCATATAATCAGTGTTTTATATTTGGGTTGGAAATTGAGTTATATTCAACTGTTGAATAATCTGTAATGATTCTACATGTCAGAAAATGAAATCTAGTCTTTAGTAGTTGAGTTCATCTAGCAGTTACTGAGTTCCTGTGTGTGCTAGACATTGTACTAGGAGTTAATAAAATAAGGCACATATTCTGCCCCAGAAGAATTCCAATCTAATGTAAAAAGTGCTATGAGAGAGGGAATCACTAGGAAGATTAGTAAAGGCATGGGAGGAGATGACAGTTTCCAGTTTCTTGGGGTTGTTTTAGAAATAAGTATATAAAAAACCATTTCAAGAACCTATACCCAACAACTATTAGACATTTCAAGAAAGCCTCAAACCTGAAAGAGAGAAGCCAAGAAAAACATAAGAAAGGTATTTCGATGAAGGAAGTGAACCAATTTAGGAAGTATAGTATCCAAATAATAGGGATTCCAGAAAAAGAGTACAGAAAAAATGGGAAATCAGTGAAGTGGTTTAGAAATTTCCCCAAAACTAGAGGACGTGAATTTCAGATTGAAGGCGCCTATTGAGTACCCGGAACTGTGAACCAGAATAGACCCACACTAGTGCACTTCATTAAGTGTAACTGTATAACTCTTATGATGAAGAGAAAACTCTAGAAGCTTCCAGAGAGAATACAAGTTTCATATAAAGGATCAAAGATCAGAATAGCCTTGGATTTCTCAACTGCAACATTTAAAACTGGGAAAACAATGCCCTCAAAATTCTAAGGGAAGTAATTTTCCAACCTGAAGTTCTATAGCTAACCAATCAAGTGGATGGGCATTCTCCAAGCACAACAGTCTCAGATACTACCTCCGAAGCACTCTTTTTCGGGAAGCTAAATGAGAAAGTATCTCACAAAAATGAGAGAGTGAACCAAGATTGGGGGAGAAGATGAGTTTGATCCCCAGGAAGAGACCAAGAGAATTGAGGCCGGGGGTAGCCAAAATGGGTGCAAAGAGGAGATTTATACTTACTGTGCAGAGTTTAGAATGAATCAATGATAGATATCATACATGAACAACTAAGCAAGTAAAAAGCAAAACAAGAGGACTTCCCTGATGGTCCAGTGGCTGGGACTCTGCGCTCCCAATGCAGGGGGCCCAGGTTCGGTCCCCGATTGGGGAGCTGCATTCCTCATGCCGCAACTAGGTGTTTGCACGCCACAGCTAAAGATCTGCTTGCTGCAGCAAAGATCCTGTGTGCTGCAACTGAGATGCAGTGAGGCCAAATAAATAAATAATAAATATTAAAACACAAATCTAGAAAAAAAATGAGTAAAGGAACATAATTGTCTCAATAACTATATGACTCAGGTGTGAATAGTGTTTTGTTCTTTTTTTTTTAAAGATTTTTTTTTTATGTGGACCATTTTTAAAGTCTTTTTTGAATTTGTTGCAGTATTGCTTGTTTTATGTTTTGATTTTTTGGCTACGAGGTATGTAGGATCTAAGCTCAGAGCAGGGGTCAAACCCACACCCCCTGCATTGGAAGGTGAAGTCCTAACCGCCAGACCACCAGGGGAGTCCTGTGAATAGTGTTTATGTAGTCATACTGTAAGCATTACTTTGTGGCCAGTTTTTATATATCTGACAATTTTCTCATTGATGAGTTAGTTCACTAGTATACTTCAATGGTGATATTAATTTTGTGTTTCCTAATATTGTTATTAATTTATAGATTTAAAGATATTGGATGTGTTTTCATTGTTTATAGTTACCATCTTTATTGATGCTTATTTCTCAGCTTTGGCCATTGGGAGCCTCTTCAACAAATTGGCTGTTGGGACCTTTTTTTTTTTAAGAGTTGTATTGAAGTATAATCTACATATCATAAAATTAGCCCATTTCAAGTGTTCAGTTCAATGATTTTCAGTAAGTTTACAGAGTGGTACAACCATCATCATGATCCAAATTTAGAACATTTTTATTATTTAAACATTTTTTATTTGGCCTTACCACTCAACATGTGTGATCTTAGACCCCTATACAGGGATTGAACCCAGGCCCCAGCAGTGAAAGCACTGGGTCCTAACCATTGGACCACCAGATAATTCCCAAGAATACTTTTATCACCACAAAAAGGTCCTCTTTGCCTATCTGCAAATCAATCCACATTCTCACTCCTAGTCCCCAACCAACCACTAATCTTGCTGTCTTTGTAGATTTGCCTTTTGTGAACATTTCATATTAAGTAGACTAATATAGTACATGGTCTTTTGTATGTGACTCTTTTCACTTAGCATGATGTTTTTGAGGTTCATCCATGTTGTAGATTGTATCTGAACTTCATTTACCAATTGATGGATGTTTAGATTGTTTCTACTCTTTGGTGATTATGAAGTCATCTATGAATATTCATATAATGTGTGGATTTATGTTTTTATTTCTCTTGGGTAGATATGTGGAATATTGCTGGATCATATAGTAAATTTATGTTTAACTTTTAAAGAAACTACCAAACTGTTTCCCAAAATGATTACAGCATTTTTCTTACCAACAATTGGTGTGTTCCTTTTTTACCATATTCATACTTGTTATTGTCTGTTGTTTTTAGAATAACCATCCTAGTGGGTGAGAAGTATCTTGTTATGTAATAGTTTTGATTTGTGTTTCCCTAATGATAATGATGTTAAGCATCTTTTCATGTGCTTATTAGCTGTTCATATTTTTGGGGGCAAAATATCTAGTCAAATATTTTGCCCATTTTTACATTGGTTTGCCTTTATTATTGAGTGGTATGTATTTTCCATATATCATGGACACAAATCCTTTATCAGAAGTATTATTTGCAGATATTTTCTCCCAATTTGTGGCTTGTCTTGTAATTTTCTAAATAATTTCTTTTGAAGTGCAGATATTTTTAATTTTGATGAAGTTCAATTTATCAATTTTTTAATTTTATGTTGTAATCATCTCTAAGAACTCTTTTTGCTTAACCACAAATCACAAAGATTTTCTCTTAGGGTTTTTTTTAAAAGTGTTATAGTTTTAGCTCTTACAGCTAGGTCTGTGAGCCATTTGAAATTTTTGGTGTGTGTATGGTGTAGGTAAAAGTTTAAATTCATCTTTTTTCCTGAGTATATAAAATTTTCCCAGTACTGTTTCTTGAAAAGACTGTCTTTTCCTCATTGAACTGCAGTGGCACCTTGTTGAAAATCAGTAATCATAAAGGTAATCCTGAGTCATTTCGACATTTAAATTTTTTTTTGAGAGAGAGAGGTTGAGAGTACTTATGAATATAAATACATAGTAAGGGCACTTGAAACAAATTTACCAAACTGTTGACAGTGGGTACCTCTTTGGAGGAGATTGGAAATATCAAAAGGATGGGGATATTACTTTGAATTTTTTAAAGTGAGATTGTATGAAGAGAATGAGAAGGCAAACCACAGACTAGAAGAAAAATATTTACAAATGATATATCTGATATTTGATACAGACATATCTGCATCAAAATATACAAAGAACCCTTAAAACCACCTTTAAAGTGGTTTTAAAGTGGAGAAAAGACCTGAGCAGACACTTTGCCAAAGAAGATATACAGATGGCAAGTAAGCATTTGAAAAGATAAAGCTCAACATCATAGATCACTAAGGAATTGCCAATTAAAACTACAGTGAGGTGCCACTGCATGCCTATTAGAATGGCAGAAATCCAAACCACTGACAGCACCAAATGCTGGTGAGCATGGCAGGCATCAGGAACTCTTAATTCATTGCTGGTGGGAATGCAAAATGGTACAACCACTTTGGAAGACAGTTTGGCAGTTTCTCACAGAACTAGATATCCTCTTATCATATAATACAGCAATCAGTTCTTGATGTTTACCCAAATGATTAAAAACATATGTCTACACAAAAACATGTACACAGATGTTTATAACATCTTTATTCATAATTGCCAAAACTTGGAAGCAGCCAAGATGTCCTTCAGTAAGAGAATGGATAAATAAACTGTAAAAAAGAGAGAGAAAGATTGTGTTCAGATTGTGTAATTTAGGGAAAAAAAACATTTAGGATATCTCTCTTAGCATCTTAATGGTCAAAAATAATTTAGGAGAGTTATTCATATGTGACAGCCATTGTGTAGATTTTGGAAGTTTGTAAGACAAAAAATAACAATAAACAATTTTACCATCAGAGTTTTTTACTTGAATACTGAATTGAGAATGATTTAGTCTAATTTTATGTTGCCATTCTCAATTTTTTTTGAAGCTTCGGTTTATTAGTTTGTAATTTTAATGTGGTTTTTCATTGATCTGATAAACTTGTGCTTTATTTATTAACAGATAGAAGATGTAAACCAAAAATTCAGCAATCTGACCAAACTTGAGGAATCTGGATGGCAAAACAATAGCAATACAAGCAAAAAAGTTTTTCGGGTAAGTCTGTGGGTTTCTAATATAGACTCTTCTACTCTAAAGAATTTTTATTTTCCAGCTTCAAAAACATTTAGCTTCAGATTTCTTTTTTAATTTTATAAAATAAGTTTCGTATATTGCTTACAATGTCCTGATTGTCTTTGAAGAAAGAATAAGGAAATGAACAACACAAAATTCAGGATGATTATTTCTGGAGGGAGGAATGATAGGGGCTGTGATGGAATTGGGGCACCCCAAGAGCTTCTGGTGTGATCGCTCACCTAGAGCCAGACATCCTGGAATGTGAAGTCAAGTGGGCCTTAGAAAGCATCACTACGAACAAAGCTAGTGGAGGTGATGGAATTCCAGTTGAGCTATTTCAAATCCTCAAAGGTGATGCTGTGAAAGTGCTGCACTCGATATGCCAGCAAATCTGGAAAACTCAGCAGTGGCCACAGGACTGGAAAAGGTCAGTTTTCATTCCAATCCCAAAGAAAGGCAATGGCAAAGAATGCTCAAACTACCACACAATTGCACTCATCTCACACGCTAGTAAAGTAATGCTCAAAATTCTCCAAGCCAGGCTCCAGCAATATGTGAACCGTGAACTTGCAAATGTTCAAGCTGGTTTTAGAAAAGGCAGAGGAACCAGAGATCAAATTGCCAACATCCACTGGATCATCGAAAAAGCAAGAGAGTTCCAGAAAAACATCTATTTCTGCTTTATTGACTATGCCAAAGCCTTTGACTGTGTGGATCACAACAAACTGTGGAAAATTCTGAAAGAGTTGGGAATACCAAACCATCTGACCTGTCTCTTGAGAAACCTGTATGCAGGTCAGGAAGCAACAGTTAGAACTGGACATGGAACAACAGACTGGTTCCAAACAGGAAAAGGAGTACATCAAGGCTGTATATTGTCACCCTGCTTATTAACTTATATGCAGAGTACATCATGAGAAACACTGGGCTGGAAGAAACACAAGCTGGAATCAAGATTGCCAGGAGAAATATCAATAACCTCAGATATGCAGATGACACCACCCTTATGGCAAAAAGTGAAGAAGAACTAAAGAGCCTCTTGATGAAGGTGAAAGAGGAGAGTGAAAAAGTTGGCTTAAAGCTCAACGTTCAGAAAACTAAGATCATGGCATCTGGTCCCATCACTTCATGGGAAATAGATGGGGAAACAGTGTCAGACTTTATTTTTTGGGGGTCCAAAATCACTGCTGATGGTGATTGCAGCCATGAAATTAAAAGACACTTACTCCTTGGAAGGAAGGTTATGACCAACCTAGATAGCATATTGAAAAGCAGAGACATTACTTTGCCAACAAAGGTCCGTCTAGTCAAGGCTATGGTTTTTCCAGTGGTCACGTATGGATGTGAGAGTTGAACGGTGAAGAAAGCTGAGCACCGAAGAATTGATGCTTTTGACCTGTGGTGTTGGAGAAGACTCTTGAGAGCCCCTTGGACTGCAAGAAGATCCAACCAGTGCATCCTAAAGGAGATCAGTCCTGGGTGTTCATTGGAAGGACTGATGTTGAAGCTGAAACTCCAATACTTTGGCCACCTCATGTGAAGAGTTGACTCATTGGAAAAGACTCTAATGCTGGGAAGGATTGGGGGCAGGAGGAGAAGGGGACGACAGAGGATGAGATGGTTGGATGGCATCACCGACTCAATGGACATGGGTTTGGGTAAACTCCAAGAGTAGGTGATGGACAGGGAGGCCTGGCGTGCTACGATTCATGGGGTCGCAAAGAGTCGGACATGACTGAGCAACTGAACTGAAGAGCTTCTGAGGTGCTCAATAGTGGGTACATGTGTGTTTGTTTTATTCTTTAAATTGTGTTTATACATAGGAGAAGTAAATAATTTATATAATGCTTAGTATGTGCCAGATGTTGTTCCAAGTACTTAACTTGTTTTAACTCATTTAATCCTCAACAGTCCTATTGAGGTGGTACTGTTATCTGGGATGCGAGACCCAGAATAGATTAAGTTGCTTGCCCAAGGTGGAGCTAGGTTTCAGGCCAGACTTGCTCATTCCAGAATCCCTGTTTTTATCCAGTACACTGGGTTATGTGTCTCTTTTGAGTGATATATTTCAAAATGAAAGAATTTTAAATATAAAAGAGAAACGATGACTCTTTAGAATGTCTGTCTTCTTACCTACATTTTATTTTGTAAAATTTCCTATTACTTTTCTCTGTGAAATTCACTTTATCATGATAGATTCCAATGTTATATACTTGTAGATTTTTTTTTTTTTTCTTCTAGTAATATTTGTTTATTTGGCTGTATTGGGTCTTCATTGCTTTGTGAACTTTTCTCTAGTTGCGGTGAGTGGGACACTACTCTAGTAGTGCAACTACTCTAGTTGCAATGTGCTGGTTTCTCTTGTTGCAGAGCACAGGCGCTAGGGTGTGTGGGTGGGCTTCAGTAGTTGGGGCACATGGTCTCAACAGTGGTGGCTCTCAGGCCCTAGAGCACAGGCTGAACATAGTGGCACACAAACATAGTTGCTCCATGGCATGTGGGATCTTTCCGGATCAGAGGTCGAATATGTGTCTCCTCTGTTGGCAGGCGGATTCTTTACCACTGAGCCCCAGGGAAACCTTCTAGTAATGTTTTAAACTCATTGGTTCAGATGAGCACTTCTCAAACCTCCAGTTTTCCTTTTAGATTTTAGAAAAATGCCTGTGGTTATAAAATTAGGCTTCTAGATTGGTACTTTATTATGCTATGTAATCCAGATAAAAAACTGTTTTGACTCCTTAGGAATTTAAGATGTATTAAATTTAAGAGTATTAAATTAAGGAATTTAAGAGTATGAAATTAAGAGTATTAAAGAAAGCTTTTAATAAAATTATTTTGCTAATTGTTATGACAAGAACTCCAAGGACACTGACAGAATTAAACAAATGAGTTTTAAATCTACTAAATAGTGAAGGATGCTTGAACATTTTGAAGCTACTGTGGATATTTCTTATTGAGTACTTAAGTCCTGGAAACATCAGTATCATCAGTGCTGCAAATACTGGCTGTAGCAATATGGCAATATAGCAGAGCCTGGTAATTCTGCATGTTATCACCAGGTGTCTCTCTCCTCCTACTTTATATATAAGCTGCTGCTGCTGCTAAGTCCGACTCTGTGCGACCCCGTAGATGGCAGCTGACAAGGCTCCCCCGTCCCTGGGATTCTACTGTTAAGCTATGGGACAAATAAGATTTATCTTTTACCTATACTTTGATACCGTTCCCTTCTGATTCCTATTTATTGACTTCTCATTCCATCACTTAGCCTTGTTTTCTACCTTTCCCTCTTTTTTCCATCTGTTTTTAGATATGTTTAAGTGTCTTATCTTTGTTTACGTTAGAGAAAACAAAAAAAACTAAACCTATGAGGTCCACATCTCCCTCTAGTTATCTGTACCTTCCCTTTCTCATTCCCATTTCTTTCTTCCCAGTTGCAAAGTTCTCTCTACTCTGTCTTTACTATTTTGATTCCCATTTACCTCTCCAACTCACTGCCATTCAGCTTCACCCTCTCCAGGCCTCTAGAACAGTTATACCAAGGTTATTGGCCCACTAGTTCTGCAGTTATTAGACACTTAATTATAAAATCTAGTCCCTCTGCATTATTAAATACAGTCTACTTCCTCTTTCTTGAAATTATATTCTACTGATCTTCCTCCTACCTCTATATCCATTCTTCGGTCATGTTTGCAAGTTTCTGTTTCTGCTTGTCCCTTGAGTGTTTGTGATACTCAAATTTCTACTTCAACTCTCTTCCCTTCTTCCACTTTCTTCATGTGCAGTTGTACCCACCCTGCAATGATTCCCAAATCTATATTTCAAACCACACTTACTGCTGACACAGTAATACTTAAAGTATTAAGTATTAAGATATATATAAGCTATATATCCCAAACTGAAATCATCTGCACACAAACTGATGTTTCGCTGTTCCAGAGAATGGTGTTACCATCCCTCCAGGGGTCCAAGATGGAAACCTGGTTATCTTCTGTGATCCATTCTGTTTTTCACCATTTCACCCTTGCATGTCTAAAAGATTGCTAAGTCCTCTCAATTCTTCCTCTTAAACATCTCTTGAACCTGTTTACTTTCTTCCATTTTTTCCCCTCCTTAACCTTAACTACTAGCATCTTTTTCCAGTATCACTGCAGTAGTCTCCTTCCTAACTGGCTTGTAACCCTCCAGTCCATTCTCCATGCTGGATACAGAGTGAGTGATCTTTCTAAAAGGCAAATTCGATAATGCTAACCTCCTGCTTAAAAATCATCTCTATTCTTTTGTCCTCTGTGTAAGTGGCCACATGTGAAGGATTCTGATTAGCTGTGCTCACCTCATCTTACCTCATCTTATAGCTTACCTATCTCTGATTTCAGCTCAGGTGTGACTTCCTGGAAGCCTTTCTTGGTGGCTCTGAAGGTTGATTAATTCATAAATTCAACCCTCTGAATTTGGTTTTAACATGACATTTATTCTTCTCAGTGTCTTCATCTAGCTCTTCCACCATGAGACTGAGAGCTCCTTGAGAGCAGGAACTTGGTCCCTTAACTTTTGGCCCCAGCATTTTAGCACATACTAGAAGCTTGATAAGTATATATTGAACATGTTAAATATTTTACGTATGCTTTTTTTTTCTTATAAAATGATAATGTAAGTGTGAAAGTATTAATTGCTCAGTCATGTCCAACTTTTTGTGACCCCATGGACTGTAGCCCACCAGGCTCCTCTGTCCATGGAATTCTCCAAGCAAGAATACTGGAGTGGGTATCCATTCCTTTCTCCAGAAGATATTCCCAACCCAGGGGTCGAACCTGGATCTTCTGCATTGCAGGCAGATTCTTTAGATGGTAATGAGTAGCTTTAATAAATGTTATAATTTCTCTTCACAGAAAAAAGTTGTCTCAGGTACAGCAAGTAAACCCAAACAGGATGACAGTGGAAGAATTGCCGCTAGAAATCGCCTCGCTGCCATAAAAAATGCAATGAGAGAGAGAAGTAAGCAGGAGGAACAGGCTGAGGCAGCAGCCTCTGTAATGCCAAAGGAAGTGGATAAAATAGTGTTTGATGCTGGATTTTTCAGAATTGAAAGTCCCATTAAATCATTCTCAGGTTAGTTTTTTCTGCTGAGACTACTTAAGGGAAATACTTGGGTTGGATGGACACTTGTGTAAGAGTTGAAAAACAGTTTTCATGTGAAGATTTATGTGTTTTCTGTGATTTTGAGAAATAGCTTATGGAAGGTAAGTTTGGTTTCATTTTCATTCGGAGTGAAAATTTTCCTCCAATCTTTTTGAAATGTAATGAAAGTACCAATTCCCTGATTTTAAAATACTGCCATGTAACCAGCTCTTAATACTTAATACTTTAGGAAGTCATTCTTTCTTATGATTTTCTAACTCTGATTGTGTTTTTCAGTACCTGTTTTTCATAGGCTATCTTCATTAGATTGAATTCATTTACTTAGATTGAAATTAAATATAAGCCATAAATGAGAGGTCATAGTTGAAGTAATCTGTTCCTTAAATCTTGGTAGACACTTCTATTAATGCTTGAAGTGCTAGATGTTTATTTCCAAGGAGAATAGACCAAGTCCTCTTTAAGTACTAATTAGCAGAAGGGATTTTTTTTTCTATTATTTAACTGTGTTCACTAGGAAGATTTCTGACAATAAATTTGAGTTGCTATCTAATATTTACTTTAAAATGTAAATTTATCGCCAAGTATTTTATAACCTCCCCATCAATTTAGGTATCACACCTAGTGTGTGGTTTTGATGTGTTTCCTTTATTCTAAGCAGCTGCGCTCCCTGGATGCCCAGGAGTTGCCTCACTGCTAATGACATGGCTCCTTGCTACTTACTTTCCAAGGATCCTAGTAGTTTCCAGGACTATGGATTCACTGCTATATGTTCTTTCATGTCCCTCTCGGCACTTATGACTAGAGAGATCGAGGTTTTTGACCAAAATTGATCTTTTTGAAATTGAGTTTTAATTATAGAACACATAGGTTATATGAGGTTTGTTCTAAAACAGAAGTCCCCTGTCATCCTATTTGTTATGTCCTCTAGGCCACCACTTCCAGTGCTTAGAGGAATCTTTGGGTATTATTTGTGGCCTTTTCTAAATAAAGTGTAGGTTTTTTTCTTGAATTATTTCTTTGATATACTTTCCTTGGTTCTCTCTGATCTTTCTTCCAGAAGCACATATCTTTCTCCTGGTAATAGACTATCATTCTTTCCTGTACTTGTCATTTTCTTCTACTTCCTGAATTTCTTCAACTTTCCTGTTGACGATGTTTTTAATTCCTAAGAGCTCTTTCTCATTCTTTGGATGTTCCGTTTTATAACATTCTGTACTTGTTTCTTACCTGTGCTGTCTTATCTTTCTGCAGACATTAATGATAAGTTTTATGTATTCTTCTCCTGGAGAGTCAATATTTGTTCCAAAATACTCTTATCTGTTTGGTTTTGGTTTCTGTCTCTTGTATCAGAGGCTTCCCTTGGGTGTCCCTTGGGAGGCTATGAGCAGGGCTCTGCATGGTAGCACATGGGTGGTAGGGTCTTTACTGTGGGATGATTTAGCTGCATTGTTATGGGGATGATTTAGCTGCATTGTTATGCTGTATTTAAGTCTTTTCTCATGGGCTAGTCAGATTCTCCAGAGATCTTTCCAGCCTGCTGCCAGGAGGGTATAATTCTGGCTGCCAGTCTTTCAGGAGCTACATGGAGGGAGGGAAACTGAGTGTATCAACAATTTCAAAAAAAGACTCATTTCATCCCCCCCCTTTCCATATAGTACTCATCTTTCAATTGTATCCCTTAAACCAGAGACCCTCTATTTCAACTTTTTTGGGGGAAATAAGCCTCTAGTTTTTTTTTATCTTTATGGTGGGAGGGGATTGTTCACAGCTGCCCAGCTGTGCATAATGAGGAAAGGAGCCTGGACTCTTAATTGTTTTTTAAACTGACTTTGAACAAATCTTCCTGTTTTTCCTCTGCTCCTAGAGATTCTTGAGGCCACCAATTCTTTTTGAGGGGTACTGTCGTATAAACTGGGCTGATTTACATCTTTCCTGACTGGTGGCTTATAATTTATTTTCTCAGGTTCACTAGGTAATACACCACTCATGCATCTATATTGCACTTCCAAAATTTCCTTAGTTTTGTTGTCTCTTCTTTAGTTTCGTCTGTCCTTGAAAATTATATTTCAAATTTTAAGTCACTGACCTTAAAAAAAGAGAATGCTTTGTCCTTATATTGTTCTCCCTTTTAAGATTATCTCTTTACTGTTTACAGTAGTGAAATGTTAAGAGGAAGCCTTTAGTGTGTGTGTTCAGTATCATCTTTAACTGAAAGTCTCAGGCATTTGACTTTAACAAACATTATTTTATAGGAGAAAGAGGCTCGTTGGTAGGGGAATAGGAAGAATTGGCACTGTCTCTCTAACTGTAGTGAAAAATGAATGAAAAAGCTTTTTGGTGTTGTGATGATTTCTTTCATCTTCTAGGACTTTCTTCTGAATGTCTTTCTCAAAGACTTAAAACACCTAAGTCAGTCAGCAAAACTGTGTCTGAGACCAGGGCTGAGATGGGCCTTCTAAGACAAACTACATCACCAGAGAATCCTGATCCTCAGGGTGCCAAAAGTGAAGCTGTTGATAAGACTCTGATGTCGAATATTCCTGGAAACAGGTATTTCTTTAATGTGTTATTACTAAGAGTTTAACAGAATGTAGACATTAAATACCATTTCCAATTGTTAACCTATTAAGTATGCAACACATATATTTTTAAATTTCACAATGACCTGGTAACATATAGGCAATATTTCTATTTTATAAATGAAGAAATTAAGGCTTCAGATTTGGAAATGGTCATATCTAGATGGATAAAATAAATTCTGCAGAACTAAGAAGAAAAGAAACAATACAGTGTTCTTTGGTGCCAAACAGTATAGTGTTCTTTTGTATGCAGTTTTGGTGCTTGACACATCTGAGCTCAAAACCAGTCATATGACATATTATGAAACTTCAGGTCAAGTTTAATTAACTCAGCTTCAGTTTCATCATGTATAAAATAGTGCTGTTACCTCCCTGCAGGGTCATTAAGAGGTAGGCACTTTTGTACCAGCCTTTATGGAAAGTACCTTGGGAATCCTGACTTAACAGATGGCAGAGCAGACAAGGGGGAGCTAATATGTACCGAACAATTATTATGGGCTGGATGTGGTTCTAGGTTCCTATCATATAGTATCTCATTCAGTCCTCAAAACAACCATGTGAGGTACTAAATCCCCATTTTTCGAAAATGAGAAAATTTGGAAAGTGAGTAAGTTACCCAAATTCACCTTGAGAACACCCTATAACTTGAAATAGGGGAAACAAATGAAAGTTTTTCTGCGCAAGTATTTCATGGAACAAGTTATAAAATTTCTAGTTTTTAATGTAAGCCAAAGTATATTTAGCATTTGTGGCAGTTAAAATACTTTAGATGCTTTAAAAATCTGTGGATTATGAGATACCAATTTATTGTCATTTCTTATCCTGCAGTTCATTATCTTGTACTAAGAAGATCCAAAATTGTATTTAAGTGATCTTACAAGTGCTGTTTAGGACTTCTCTTTACTTTTTAATTTCCAAAAATAGTCTCAAAAGAGCCTTTTTACAAACAACTTTGTTCAATGAAGGCAAAGTGAAGCTGAAAACCAGAAAAATAGAGTATACTTTAAAAAAAAAAATGACTCCAAGAGATTGAGACAGATGTTTCTAATAAAACGTGAGTTAAGAACTTCAGGATTTGAATGTATCGTGCTGTAGCTAACAAGTAAATGTAGCCAACTCCAGCTATACAATGCTTACATGTTGCTTCCATCCCCTAGAAGTAAGCTTTAGCTTACCCTTCCCTAGTATGTGGCTCTGGATTTGGCTGAGGTTCAAAAGATTTCCAAAAGACTGACCAGCATGGTTAAGGCTTGCAAGCATTCTGGGGAAAATGCATTTGGTTTCTAAGGCCATCCTGTAGTAGCTATCATGCAAAACTAATCTATTTGGATCAGGCCTGATCTTAGATGAGGGCCCATCTCTGACCCATAAAGGATAGTTTCAAAACAAGTCAAGACAGCAATATGTTTAATTTTCTGAGTACAGTGCTGCTTTTTTCTTTTTCAGAGACAACATAGGAGAAGATGCTAAGTGTCTTGGATTACAAGATTTAATTGAAATAAACCATGTAAGTCCTGTTTCGATGCATTAGGTAGCCCAGGATATTATCTATTTGTATCAATATGTATAGTAACTCCATAAACAACCCCCAGAATTTCCATTGGAAATCTTAATCAGTCATATAAAATAATAGTTCTTATTTCAAAGACCTTTGGCTTGTTTGAGACCATAGTGCCAATTTGTATTTCAACTTACATCAAGATTATTTTTGTAAATAAAGTTTTATTGTACTACAGCCACCGTCATTCATTTATGTATTTGGCTGCTTTCAAAACACAGTGATACAGTGTTCAGTATTTGTGGCAGAGACTGTTTGGCTTACAAAGCCTAAAATATTTATAGTTGACTCTTGAACAACAGAGGGCTTTCCAGGTGGTGTAGTGGTAAAGAATCTGGAGACTTGGGTTCTAGCCCTGGGTTGAAAAGATTCTTTGGAGTAGGAAATGGCAACCGATCTCCAGTATTCTTGCCTAGAGAATTCCATGGACAGAGGAGCCTGGCAGGCTGCAGTCTTTGGGGTCACAAAGAGTCGGACACAACTGAGCACACACACACTTGAACGACAGCAGGAGGGGTGTGCCATCCGTTTGCACGGTTGAAAATCCACATAAAACTTATGTTGGCCCACTCGTTATACTTGGTTCTTCTATGTTAGTAGTTTCACATCTGTGGATTCAACAACTGCAGATCCTATAGTATTTACCACTGAAAAGATTCTAAGTGGACCCTTGCAGTTCAAACCCATATTGTTCAAGAGTCCATCATACACCTGGCCCTTCACATAGAATGTTTGTCAATCTCTGAACCGGCATATTGGTACTTGCTGAGAAACTTTCCTTCAGTTATACTATTGCTGTAATATCTGATCTCATTGTTCAAGAAGCAAGATAGTAGGATGGATTTATAGTGTTCTTTAGCTTGTGCTCAGAATGTCATCCCTCTATTATTTTAAATAGTGACAAGACTTTTTATGTTTATTTAAATTTTGGGTAATTAAATATAAAAACCATTTTTACTTCCAGGGTATAAATAAGATAAACTTTCAGATAGATCGTTTATCTAGTGAAAGAATGAATTTGGCTCTCTACGCTGGCAAAGTAGCAGATGATGTTAATACTAACAAAAAGGAAGAAATTTCAGATGTTGTGGAAGGAATGGAACTAAATTCAGTTACAACACAGGATGTTTTGATGATTAGCCCTGAAAAAAATACACAATCACAAAATAACATCTCATGGGAAGAAGAAACGAAAACTTCTCAGTCAGGTGAGGTCTTTTTAATGTATTTAAACAAGGTTTCGTTAAATAAATGAACTTGTCCTAAAGTATAGATTATTGTAAACACTTCTGGATATAGTTTCCAAGAATGAAGGTTGAGAAATTGGACACTTCCTGTAAATATCTAATGAGAATTAGTTCGTGTTGTGGTACGCCACTCTCCACCCCAGACCTTTTGAGACAGACCTGTTAAAAATCAACAACAGATACTAACCCACATTGGATGGCAGGAGCACTTTTCATTAGACCTAACTATCTGGGGTCCTTTCTTGTTTGTGAAGACTCAGAATTAGAAAAATTCCCTGAAACGTTTTTTTAGTCCTCTTCTTTTCCATCAAAGAGCCTCAAACCTTTCTTTAAAACATCTTCTTTTTCTGCCCTAATACGTTTTCTTACCTACTTTGTTGCAATTGTTCTTCGATAGTAAATGGCTCTTGTATTTCTGTCATAATGTAATGTGTGATGGTATCACCTCCTGTTTTTATCTGTTACCCTATGGTGCTGTTCTGGTTGGGGCCTAAGGTAAAATAAACATTATAACATTGGGCAGACACTTAATGCACTCCTGCTATGTTCTTATAGCGTCTTTCAGGTACCTTTAAATTACAAGCATGAGATTTATTTAGAGAAGACTTTTATTATACTGAAATTAAGGATGAGAGTTTTACAAAGAAATTTAACTACATTTAAAAAGATATTATAGCATAAGACGGCCCACATTTTTCTTCGCCTTTGATATTTGAAAGTTTTCTTTATCTTTTAAGTCTTTGTCCATTTCTAACAACCCTTAACTGCGAGAATATTCTTTAAAAAGTTAAAAATTATTCTTTTTTTTTTTTCAGTATTATGTGATAATAAAAGTCTCACTACTGAATGCCATCTTCTTGATTCAGTAAGTTTTCAATTTATTTGAAAAGTTCTTTGTATTCTAGATTTGTTTTATAAAATGAGTGTTATTTTTCAGTTTATATGCACAGTTTAAAATGTACATCTTGTCACTATTTACTCTGAAGTCCTTTTTTGTTCATTTTTTCCTCAAAATGGGAAAAAAAAATTTCATTTACTTATAGTATGCTTTAGTATTAAACTGAAGATTTAATTCTCTATATAGTTTATGTATCAAATTTGTTGTGACAAATTGGTTGAATACTTAAATATCTAATATGTACCTTAGAGTATGCTCAGTATTTCTCAGTGATGCAAGAAAAAGATAATGCAAGATTTATACCCTTTTGAAGTATACAGTTGAGAAGAAAATATCTATCCTACCTTCAGTCATCAATGCTTATTTTCATTGTAATTCTTTTAGATTGCTATTTTTATGTCCTGTTATTTGTTTGGAAGCCCCCCAACCTTTACTTTTTAGTGACCTCTTGCCTCTAAGTCTAGTTCAAACATTTGCCTCTCTGTGAACCCTTCCTGTACAAGCTCTCATTTCTCTCATGTTTCTCTGTAGACACAGGCATACAATACATGCAGTACACACATTTAATCTCTTTTTAAGAATATGAATAAACAATACTGTATTCCTAAAACATATGATGCTTTCGGGAATCTATTTCCCTTATTAACTATAAGTTTCTCTTTGGGCAGAGCTGTCTGATTCGTATTCACGGATGCTGGCACTGAATAGTAGGATATAAGTGGAAGAGTGCTCTCTTGCCTACTGAGTGTTTGCAGCATTGGTTTTCAGCCCTACTCCTGGATATTTTTATTTCAGTGATCTGGTTTTGGATGTCCACCAGGCAATTCTTGTAGCGCCAGGGTCAGCAACTCTGGTTTACAGCCTTACCTTGAAATTTTCCAGGAACAATTGTTAAAATGAGTCAGGGAATGGGCTTTTTCGCTAATCTTCAATCTCAGAATCCAAAAAATTCATTAGGGCAAATGTAGGATAAAACAGCAACAATTTTTGTTAATCTCACGAAGCCTGACAAAAGCTTGGCTTTCTTAAGCCACTAATTCCTTAAGGACCTCTGACTATGTTGACTTTCATTATCTTTCAAAGCTGCCTTCTTCGTATTCAGCCTTCTA
The DNA here is from genome assembly GCF_054371585.1 of Giraffa tippelskirchi. Lineage (NCBI taxonomy): Eukaryota > Metazoa > Chordata > Mammalia > Artiodactyla > Giraffidae > Giraffa > Giraffa tippelskirchi. The sequence continues at coordinate 128,501,122 of NC_137281.1, read as the reverse complement.
GGCTCGCTGCATCTCAGGAGCAGAATGGTTACTGTGACGTGCACTGTTCATTCTTGGCCTTAGCCATCCTTACTCAGAGGCTGACACCTAGAGGGACAGGGATTTCAGCATGAGGCCAGTTTATAGAAACTTGATTTAATCTTGTTCCCAGTTCTGAACTCTGAATGATTGGTTCTGATAATATATGATATTATAAGTAAGTCTAGAAGTTAATCATTAACATTCTGTTTTTGATATATCAGTAATATAATTAAAATTGCTTCACAGCTATACATTTTCTTATTGATAAATCTTAGTCTCCCTGTGAGTTATTTTCCATTCTCATAAATATTAGGATTTATAGTCTAGGATTTTTTTAATAAGTATACCTTTAGACCCACATTATTACTAGCTCTGTGCATCATTTAAACCTGAAGTAGGGCTTGAGGGAGAACAAAGAGAAGTATCCTGGCAGGATCACACCAGTAAAAGACCTGTTAATTACAATGATGTGGACTAAGATGGGTAGAATCTGCATAAGTGGCCTCAGTTTTATTCATCTTGCACATGTTACTGAAGTCTGTCACTTTTTAAGGCATGTATTCCTTTTTTTAAAATTTTTAACTGGAGGATAATTGCTTTCCAGTGTTGTGTTGGTTTCTGCCACACAAAAGCATGAATCAGCCATAACTATACATATGTCCTCTCCTTCTTGAATTTCCCCCTCACCTCCCACCCCATCCCACCCCTCTAGGTTGTCACAGAACACCAGGTTGAGCTCCCTGTGTTATGCAGCAACTTCCCACTAGCTAGCTGTTTTATATATGATAATGTGTATGTTTCAGTACTTCTCAATCCGTCCCACCCTCTCCTTCCCCCACTGTATCCAGAAGTCTGTTCTCTATGTCTGCATCTCTATTCCTGCCTTGCAAATAGGTTCATCAGTACCATTTTTCTAGGTTCCATATAAGGTGTATATTCCTAATACACTTTTCAGTTAAAAAAAAACTATATATTTTGAAATTAGATCCTTGGAGGGGAGCATAACATTATGTTACTAAGAATTTTATCACTGTGTACAAAAAATGTCATTTATACTATTAATTAATCCACTGCTAATTTGAAAGATTGAACACTTACTTGGTGGAACTCTTGATAGTTACTTTAGTGGCTTCTCTAAATTTCTTCTCTAGCCAGGCCGAAACTGCAGTAAGACATTCACTCAGGTGGAACGAAGACATCAAGAACAGACCAGACACATTTCCTTTGGTGGTAACCTGATTTCCTTTTCACCTCTGAGGCCTCTCAGTGGAGAACAACCAGAAGAATTTTGAATTTAAAAATAAATCCAGACATTTTTCTTCATGTTATCAGTGCTATATTCTTAGAATATTGAAAAGTTGAAGAGTGTTTGTGTTCACTGCTGTTCAAGCCACTTGTAGACTGTTGGCTCCCCTTAGGTGGATGCAGAACCTGTGGATACTGAGGGCCTGCTGTTAAAGAGATTTAAGCATCCTTGAATTTTGGTATCTGTGTGTGTGTGAGGGGAGGGGGTGATCCTGGGACCAATCCAGCCATCCCCCTCAGGATTCTGAGGAATGATTGTGTAATATTTTAATATTCAGTGTTCATCAAAGTGTGTTTTAGGTATGATACTGTTTCTCAAGGGAAGTGGGGATATGTTGTATATTAACCAATGCAGAATAAAAATGTACTGTGCCTTGCCTCTCTTGCTTAAAATGTATAAGCTTAAAAGTTAAGTATACCTACTTAGGAGACCCCCTGGAGAAGGAAATGGCAACCCACTCCAGTATTCTTGCCTGGAGAACCCCGTGGACAGAGAAGCCTGGCAGGCTACAGTCCCTGGGGTTGCAAGAGTCGGACACGACTTAGCGACTAAACCACCACCACCCCACCTACTCAGAGCTTACTAACATTCTTCAGTTTAATTGAATTATAATGTTAAACTTTGACAAATATTTGCATTCTTTTATACTTTATTCTTAGTTTGAATTCTTAAATTTGTTGATATTGAATAGCTTGCATATTGCATTTTCAGGGTATGTTGAGTTTCTTTAGATATCAATCAGTATATTTGAAATACTTTCTCCTTTATAAAACTCTTTGACTATAGGATTGTAGAAGACAGGGCCATCAGTACAACAGAGTGCTAAGATGACGCATAGTAGCGAAAGCTTGCCATCAGACCTGGGGCCAGTTATTTCTGTTTGCAAATGAGGTGAGTGTTGGAGGTACTCACCAAACAAGCAGCAACTTTCTGGATAATTCTTTAAGATGAGGGCCTTCCAAACAAGAAAGGAAAAGCACATCCACTTTTGTTGTCAGAGGAAGTTGAAGTTGTGTTGGGCTTGTAGAAAAGACAGTATTTATTATCAAAGTTGGGAGTTTTCTAAGGGTCCAGGGCCATGAACATGTAAAAGAGATGAGTACAGAGCAACCTAAGACTTAGAACATTTATAAAGTAATATGTAACATAACAATAAAATAATATTTGCACTCAAGGATAAAGTCAGTGTGTACATGCTCAGTTGTGTCCAACTCTTTGCGACCCCATGGACTGTAGCCTGCCATGCTCCTCTGTCCATGAGATTTTCCAGGCAAGAATACTGGAGTGGGTTGCAATTGATAAAGTAGATGAGAATAAAACAATGTCAGTCAGTAAACATGATTTTTTTTTTTTTAGGTTTAATAAGATGTACTGTTGCATCACTTAGAAAACTTTTGGCTGTTAAGTAACAATGCAATGAACTCCAATTGGCTTAACAATAAGGAAGTTCATTACTATAATATTGTCATGGTGATTTCAGGCATTTTACAGTCAACAGCTCAATGATGCATCAAGGTCCAACATCTGTTCATAGTTCATTCTGGCATCTTTGGTGTCAGCATCTCTAAAGCTGGGTCCTTTGGGGTGGTAAGATGGCTGCTAGTGGTAATCAAAGCTATGTCCTTCCTTTTAGTTTGTTTAGGCCAACTAATGCCACATCTCCATCTGCATTTCAGTTGGGATTTACTTAATCAGGATTCCCTGTTTTACCTGGGATTATACCTGGGTAAAACCAGGACTATTAGGTAGCAGGGAATGAGTCAGGTAGGCAGCCATCAATATGCCCTACAACTAGATGGAGTGTCCTTGGGCTACTGGATTCTAGAATTATGAGGTATTAAGAAAACCTTTAAAGACAAAATGAAAGAAAACTGGGTAGAACCAGAGCCTTTCCAAAAATGAAAAAAAAAATGGGATGAAGTGAAAATATGAAGGCCTGTCCCCCTCTTGACAACTCTAAAGGATCATCCCAGCTCAGAATCCCTGTAGGGTAGACTGAGGCATAGATGCTCCACTTCTCTCTCTGCCCAGTCGTGTACTTTCTTGTCTTCACAGCTGTTGAGAGAAAGGGCATATACTCCCTCATAAACCTCCCGCATTCTGATCTCTTTGCCTCCTGGGGAACACAACCTGTGACAATAGATTATTTGAGAAGATGGTACTGTAGAAACAGTAACAGATCAAATAATATTTTGGTTTTCTATAAAATGAAGTGGTCTGAGCATACCCTAGTTTTGAAATTATATTAATCTTTGACCTTCCTGGTAATGAAGAAGAGCAGAAAGGCATGGTTGATAAAGTATTGACAATGGGATTTTCAAATAAAAACCTACTTTTTTCCTTCTATAAATCTGGAGATTTCATAAAACCAAAAGAACCCACAGGAAGATTGATGTTGGTATAAATTACTGATTTGAAAGCATGAAGTGTAGTTAAGAGAAAGTAGTTAAAAGAAGTCCAAAAGGTCATATGTATGTAAACTTTGCTCTTCTTATTTCCTGAATATATTATGTTTCCTTAAGTAAGACAATAGGAAAATGATTTTTTTGTAGTATCCATTGGTTTTTACCAAACTCTAGAAGAAAGAGGTTAATTTTGTGGTAGTATTTACTCCTGATTTCTTTTTAAAAATTTAGTTTCAAATATTAAAAACTGGGAGACTCTAATGCAGTATTAACATTGCCACATATTTCTTTTTCCTTTGAGTCCATTGTTCATTATCAACAATAAACTGCCCCAATTAAATTACATAAAAAGACAAGTAACTCTTAGAATATTTATTAAATCAGTGATTTACAAGAAGGACTTTGATGAATAAAGGAAAAATTTTTCACTCATAGTTAATGTGAAACTTTTAAATGTGTAAGGTTTACGTTCAAATTCATTTCTTTAAAAAAGTATCTGCCCATTTAAGATTATATCATAGTGTGCGAAGCACTGGTGAGAGTTATGTCACCAGAAATTCCCAGCATGCTGATTTCCCCAAAATTTTTCACCCGATGATTATACTGCAACAAGTGAGCATCATTGACTGCAACCTTGAAATGGTCAGGTTCAACCAGCACTTGTATCTGAAATGGCACATACATAAAATTGTTAGAAATGCCCATTCCTTTTAAAACCAGTCTGGCCTAAGCTCAGGATATCTAAAATTTCATCTTTCTGATCATTTGTAGAACTAATTAAAGTCAGAAAAGGTAACTTTTCAGAGAAAAATAAATTCCAAATTACTCAAAGATTTAAATGGAACAAAATGATAAATTGTTAAAAGGATACATAACTGAAGCCATAGAGGAAAAGATTAATCATTCCTCTACATAAAAACTTAAAGCTTTTGTATGGTCTCAAACACTGAAAGTAAAAATAAAAATAAAAGCTAAAGTAGGAATTCTCTGTTTAGAGAGGTGATTGTTATGAAGATGGATAATAACCAGTTTGGGCAAGAGTAAGAGAAACATAATATCCCAGTAGTTAGAGGATGTGTTAATTCTAACATCATTTTGGAACCAGCACTTTGGCAATATCTTCATCTAAATTTTAAACATATATATTTTTTGAGTAAAATTAATTTTCTAGGAAGCAAAGATGTATTAGGATAGTTATCACAGTATTTTATTTTGGTAAAATAAATAAAGCTTTCCAGGTTTTATCTGTTTGTAATATTTCCATACTCCAAATTTTCATCAGTAGGGTACTGGTTGAATTACTGCATATCTAAACAATGAAGTATTATTAGGTGACAATGTTCTGAGAAGGAAAGATGTCCACCAAATGTAGAATACAGACCCTGTTAATTCCTGCCCCTGTGGAGCTGATGGTCTAGCTGTTTTATTGCCCACTGTATAGTCAACTCTAACCCAACATTGTGGACCTAATAATTGTTGAAGCTATGCTTAAAAATAAAAAATGTGTTGCTTGTCATTAGAAAACACTGGAAAGATACTCAAGTTGTAACCTTTGTGAGGATGGGGAAGGGGTAAAGGATGGAGGACTTTTTAGTAAAAAAAAAAAAAAATCTGTAAGTTTTTCTTTTCATAAACAAGCATGAATTAATTTTAGAGTTTAAAAAATTTGGTTTTGATTGCCATGCTAACCATGTGGTTTTAAGGAATTAAATCTCAGCCCAAGTATATGATAAAGACTTTCTAGGGGACTTTCCTAGCAAGTAGTTAAGACTCCTTGCTTCTACTGCAGGGGGAGCAGATTTACCCCATATGCCTCGCATTATGGCCAAAAAAAGAGCGATTTTCTGCCTTTTAAATTAAAGATGCTATGTTTCTCATTTCCAGAAAATCTTAAACTCAAGAGGGCTGGTAACAGGGACAATGGTGAGGTGCCTAAATGGAGTTGAGGAATGTGCCACTATTTCTGAGACCATTCTCCTGGGATGGGGAGCAGATGTACTGGTTAGGTGTCCCAGGACAACTGATGAAAATTAATTTCCAGTATGTTGTGGTTTAAGCTTGATTCCCCATGAGAAATATACATTATCAATATATAATAGCAATAACTTACTTTGAAAGGTTTACCACTTTCAAATGGGAAAACTGTTTGTCTTTCTTCCTTTCCCCAGTTATTATTCAGCTTTGAATTGCAAACAATGACTCTCCTATTGTCCTCATTGAAGCGTGGGTTAAAGTGGAAGGCGACATCATTCCCTCTCTTGAAATCTAAAGCAAGTCTGTTTTAAGTCAAAAGTCAGAGTTAGTAAAATGATTTGAGTTGTACATTTGTATCAAGTGAAGAACATATACTTTTCTAAAGAGCAAATCATGTATAAAGTACAGGACAATTTTCTAAACAGAAAGCAAATAAACCATAGAATGGGTTCAAACTGGAAAGTATACTGGGCCAAGTACAGTAGATCTACCTCATGCGTGGGATGTGTGTTCCAAGACCCCCAATGGATGGCTGAAACCACCAATAGTATCGAACCAAATTATCTGTCCAACTATACACACATACTTGTTCCTATACATACATATAATAAAGCTTAATTTATAAATTAGGTACTGTAAGAGATTAACAACTAATAAAATAGAAAAACTACAGCAATATATTATAAAAGTCTTGGTCTCTCTCAAAATATTGTATACATTTAATACCTTTTCCATCTGAACTAAACATTTATGCACTGGAGCCATAACTTCTACAGTTTGAGGTATGACCAAAAAAAAGCGTGAGTTTCTTTTTATTTTCTCACAATTTCATGGACAAAAGATTTGTACTTAACTGTAGATCTTAGCAATCTCAGTGTATAATTGTTTTCTTTCCTTATTAAACTGAGCACTGTCCCCTTTTCACTTCAAGAGAGCCCTTTACAGCTTCTCTTTGGCATATGTGAATTGCCAGCATCACTACTCTTGCTTTCAGGGCCATTATTAGGTAAAATAAGGGTTATGTGGACACTAGCACCGGGGTACCACGACAGTGGACCTGATAACTAATAGACATGACATGCAGCACAAAGGGATGGCTTCACAGCCTGGGCAGGATGGGGCTGGACAGCATTGAGATATCACCATGCTGGGTACAATGTTGGCAACTTAAAACTTATGAACTGTTTATTTCTGGAATTTTCCATTTAATATTTTCAGACTGTGATTGCCCTTGGGTAACTGAGACTGTGGAAAGCAAAACCTCAGACAAGGGGCACTACTATATTCTACATACTACCACAGTATCCCACAGTAAACAAGACAATATGTGTTGAGTTTTTAGCCTTGTTGTCTTTGGTTATATCCTGTTCAGCTGTATTTCCCTTTTTACTATCTCTACATATAAACATGGTCAAGGTTTCCTTGCAGAGGTTTCTGGCCACTTTGAGGGCACTTTATACCTGACATGGAAATACGGCTACCTCTTTCCTGCCCTGACATGTTACTTTCAATCCCTGTTAAAAGTAAACCAGTCACATAAAGTGCTATCAAATCCCTGGCTTCCGCCTAGTTAACTGGAAAACCTAGTCCTAAAAGAGCAAGAATGAGATAACATAGTTAATGTTCAGTATCCTGTTGCTGAGTTGTAAAGTCATAATAATAAATGTGTTAAACATTCTGTGATGTGAAGTGGAATTAATGGAAGTGCTGGATAAACTTTCTATCCTGTTCTCTCTCCTTGGATGTTAATACAAACAGAAGTTCTCTGGCTGTTAAAGCACTAACCCTTTCCACACGGTTTCTCAAAAGTGTGCTCCCCAGAGCGCTAATATCAGAAGCAGCTGGTTCTGTTAAAACAAGCAACTCTTGTTTTAAAGCAAGGCCTGCATTTTAGACCTATTAACAATGATTCTTTGGGTGTTTTCATTCACCCAGTAACAGATACATACAACCATCAATGATTAAATTCACAGGGAAAGAACCAATATAATCAAATAGCAATGCGATGCTTGTACTTTCTCAGCAGTGAAAAAGTAATTGTCATCTCTACCAATTTAAAGATTTTTTTCTTTCATGTGATTCCTCACATAGATTTTGCAGCTCAAAGCAACACATTTTTCAGTTTACTATCACTTTAATCATTTCAACCAAAATTGGTTTTAACCTGCCACAGTCTCTAACCTTTCTAGTGGTGATGGTGGTGGTGGTGGTTTAGTTCCTAAGTCGTGTCCGACTCTTTGCGACCCCATGGACTGTGGCCTGCCAGGCTCCTCTGTCCATGGGATTTCCCAGGCAAGAATACTGGAGTAGGTAGCCATTTCCTTCTTTAGGAGATCTTCCTGACTCAGAATTAGAACCCATGTCTCCTGCTTGACAGGCAGATTTTTTACCACTGAGCCACCTGGGAAGCCCAACCTTTCTAGTGTGATAGTCCTAAGTAAAGCAAAGATGCCATTCTGGTTCTGCTTGACAGCAGCTGCCTCAGGAGAGCAGATATTACCCAATCATGAGTGCTGCCTGCACAGGATCAGGGCACTGGGTCCTGTGTTATTTGGGGAGGCAAGGTGGATGAGGACACAGGCAGAAATATTGAGTATATGCTTTGTAACTTGCTGTGAGACCAGTTTTACTGTGTAGGGAAGTACTGTGCTGAGAAAAGCTGTCTATGCTGTGTGGAAGGAAGAGCTAGCTTAAGGTAGTGACTACCACGTAGAACCAGAGGAGGCTGGCTGGAGGTGGAGTGAACTGGTTGGCTGAATGTAAAATGATCCGATCAGAATCTGTCCACCTCCTGGTAACAGAGGAGGTTGCTCCCACTGATTCACCAGGATCAAAGTGACAGGCACTCACAGGCTGTTTACAGAATTAAATAAACCTGTGTACACAGCTTGAATTTGTACCTTTTGTGTTTTGTCTATAAGACAAGAAACAGATTAATTAATGGCTGTAGGAGCTTTAATGGTACCACCAACCTCAAGGACAGACATACTGAACAGCTGCAGGATAACCTTAGCCTGCTTGTATTATATGTAAATATAACCAGTGGTGATAACCCGAGTCTGGGGTCCCAAAGCAGCTGTAAATCAGCGTGGATTTTCCGAAGTGAGCTCAAAATCTTAGCCCCTTCTAGTTCACCTCAACCAAAGCAGTACCAACAGTGAAGGCTGATTTATTTTGACCAATTAATTTGACAAGTTAAAACTTTAACTTGTAAAGTTTTTTCAAACCTTTTAAGTAAGTAATGTCTACTCAGAACACTGGGGTTCCCCATCTTGTCACTTATCATCTGTAGACCAGGCCAACAGTATACACAGAAATGGCAACCAAGCTCACAAATCTGAGAGTGTATCATGACCTTCACAGCTACAGGGAGACTGCACCAATATGAGTACAGGAGGTATAATATTTAAGCTCTCAGATCAACTAGGCATCTTTTTCTTTTTGACCCTAATTTTTGATGGGCTTTGTTTTTTAGACAATCTGTGGCTCAGAAGTGGAGGGATATCCAAACATTACATTACAAAGGGTCTACTTTCCTTTAATTCTAAGGCTTTCCCTGCTAGGAAGAACCAACAAAATGGGTTTTTCTGCTCTTCCTCTTTATCCTCACAAATTTTTATTCTGGTTCTGGGAAAAACACAAGACTTACCAAGGGATTTGTCCTTTTGGTGAGACTGTGTATTGATTTATGAGAAAATCACAAACTATGGTATAGCCAAGATTCTAAGTGTAATTTTTAAAATTCTATTAAAATTTAAAACAGATCACCCTTTATTCCAAAATCAGTCAATAAATATGTTAGACTTGCTAATTTTGCTCTGTACCTGTTCGCATTGGGCTTTACTGTACCCAGGATTGTTATCAGCATGCGAGGCATGATTCCTCCAGGAAAAGGCAGGTCATAAGGCACATTCTGGGAATAAAAAAATACATATATATCAATAAAGAGTCATGTTCCAGGGAACTTTCCTGGAAGCCCAGTGGTTAAGATGCCATGCTTTTGCTGCAGGAGGTGTGAGTTCACCCTAGTTCACCCTAGTTGGTGAACTAAGATCCCACGTGCCATGCAGCTGCCCACCTCCCCCCCAAAAAAGAGTCATGTTTTCTTGAGGGAAGAAAGAAAAATACATTGCTAGAGTTCAACCACTATTAATATATGTGAATAACGTGTAATCCTACTTTACGCCATTGTTTCAGATTCTAAGGCCACTTTGTCCAGGGCCTGAAGAGAGATGGCTCACTACACAACTACAACTACAATAATCAAGAAAAAGGCCATCAGTTAATTAATGCCAAAGACAGAACATGTTCCCTTCTGGAGACTGTATCTCTCATGATAAGGACCATCCTAATCTATAACTCATCCATGGAGCCTGTTTTTTGGAAAGGCTTAAGCTGGACCTTGCAATCAACATTAACATTTCTGTGCCACTCTTAAGACCCTTGTCATATGACATGTTCATCCTGGTGGTTCTGCTCCCTGCAGGCAAACACTGGCACCTTTTAGGCCTCTGAGGTGTTCTTATGTTTAATTCACACAGGCCCTGTGTGGTGCTTTAAATAAAGGTGGCAGGTACTCAATGTTTGTCAAATGGGAACTTTCCAGTTAATACCTTCCCCAGTTCATTCGACAAATATTTACTGACTGTCTATGTTCAAGGTGTTATAAATATTTCCACTGCTCTATCTTGGCTTCTTCTCTTTTTCTTTTAAGATTGTTTCCCCCTGGGTTCAACCATTGCCCAAGTCTTTTTCTCTCTAGGTCTGATCTGATCTGTATTAGTCCTGTGTTTCTTCCCATCTGGCTTTGCTACTGGTGCCACAAATCCAACCACTGTGAACTGCAATGGTCTCCCCTGCCCTTCCCCGATCTGATCCCCTTCCTGAGTTCCTGGTTTGGGCTGACTCTTGGCTGGCATTCTCCTTGCCCAGTCTTGAAAAGCTAGAGTTGTTTCTTGACTCTTTGTTGTTGGTGTTTAGTCACAAAGTCATGTCTGACTCTTTGACGACCCCATGGACTGTAACCTGCCACGCTCCTCTCTCCATGGGATTTCCTAGGCAAGAATACTGGAGTAGATTACCATTTCCTTCTCCAGGGGACCTTCCCCACCCAGGAATCAAACCCGTGTCTCCTGAATTAGCAGGTGGATTCTCTGCCACTGTTAAAGTGCTGCACTAAATATGTCAGCAAATTTGGAAAACTAAGCAATGACCACAGGACTGGAAAAGGAAAGTTTTCATCCCAATTCCAAAGAAAGGTAATGCCAAAGAATGTCCAAACTACCATACAATTGTACTCTTTTCACATGCTAGCAAGGAAATGCTCAAAATCCTTCAAGCTAGACTTCAACAGTATGTGAACTGAGAACTTCCAGATGTATAAGCTGAATTTAGAAAATAGGAACAAGAAATCAAATTGCCAGCATCCGGGAATCATAGAAAATGCAAGTGAATTCTAGAAAAATGTCCACTTCTGCTTCATTTGACTATGTGAAAGCCTTTGACTGTGGATCACAACAAACTGTGGAAATTCTTAAAGAGATGGGAATACCAAGCCACCTTACCTGCCTTCTGAGCAATCTGTATTTAGGTCAAGAAGCAACAGTTAGAACTGGACATGGAACAATGAACTGGTTCAAAATTGCAAAAGAGCTGGTTCAAAATTGCAAGAGGAGTATGTCAATGCTGCATATTGTGACCCTGCTTATTTAACTTCTGTGCAGAGTACATCATGTGAAATGCTGGACTGAATGAAGATTGTTAGGAGAAATATCAACAACTTCAGATATACAGATGATACCACTCTAATGGCAGAGAGTGAAGAGGAACTAAAGAACCTCTTGATAAGGATGAGAGAGAAGAGTGAAAAAGCTGGCTAAAACTCAACAATCAAACTAAATCATGGCATCTGGTCCCATCACTTCATGGCAAATAGATGAGGAAAAAGCGGGAAACAGTGGCAGATTTTATTTTCTTGGACTCCAAAATCACTGCAGACAGTGACTGCAGTCACAAAATCAGAGGACCCTTGCTCTTTGGAAGAAAAGCTATGACAAACCTAGACAGCGTATTAAAAAGCAGAGACATCACTTTGATTCCAAAGGTCTGTATAGTCAAAGCTGTGGTTTTTGCAGCAGTCATATACGAATGCGAGAGTTGGACCGTAAAGAAAGCTGAGCACCAAAGAACTGATGCTTTTGAATTTTTGGTGCTGGAGAAGACTCTTGAAAGTCCCTTGGACAGCAAGGAGACCAAACCAGTCAATCCTAAAGGAAATCAACCCTGAATATTCATTGGAAGGACTGATGCTGAAGCTGACATTCCAATACTTTGGCCACCTGATGTGAAGAGCCTACTCATTAGAAAAGACCCTGATGCTGGGAAAGATTGAGGGCAGGAGGAGAAGGGGGCGACAAGGGATGAGATGGTTGGATGGCATCAATGACTCAATGAACATGAGTTTGAGAAAACCCCAAGAGATAGAGAAGGACAGGGAAGCCTGGTGTGCTGCAGTCCATGGGGTCACAAAGAATCGGACATGACTTAGTGACTGAACAAAAACAACAACAAGACTTAACCACTAGATTCTGGGGTTCCTCCTCTTCAATCTCTTTCCCACTGCCTCTTCCTTCCAGAATTTCCATAGTCCTGTCTCAACTGACTACCTGTGTGTGGTGCAGGTCCTGCGCATCGCCTCTCATGCGCCCAGTGCTGTCTCTCTGCTCTCCTCTAAGCTGACCAATAAGCAGAGCAAGTACTCCCTGTGCCATCACACTCCGGAAAGGGGCTGATCTCACACTGCTATTGAACTCTTTTCTCATATATGTATCTTTTCTCACAGCTAGACTGTTTGGAGATGTGTCTGGAGCCCCCAGAGTTGGGTTTTATGGTTAGAATTCATTTATTAAAATGAGTTTTAATATAAATTAAAATTCAATCCTTAGATCACAAAATTATCTTTAGAAGGTTTTTAAAAACCAGATTACTGTGGTTGCCCCAAATTTCCCCTCTATGACCATGGGAAGGTTGTATAACCCTTTATTGCCCTATTTCCTTATTTGTAAAGTGGCGATAAGAACAGTATCTTACAGGGTGCTTATGGAGTTGAATGAGAGCATCCTTGTAGAAGCACACAGCTGGCACGTTATATATTCAGTGTTGATCCTTAATAATAACAACCATTATTATGATCTTAACTTGATTTATATTAAAGCTGCTTTACAGATGCCTTCAAAACACACATTAGCTTCTCTTTAAACTAACAGTACATATACTAAACACAGGAAACTCATTTTTCTATTGAACCAGCATACACTGTGCCTGGTCCTTGCAAAATGGCTCTAAGCAGTGAGTTTCAAGCTTCAGGTCTCCCGAAGCCCTCTGCAGGTCAGCGCCCAGTCAGAGCACAACAGTGATGACGCCACTGCTCCAGACAATTGCCGTTCTTTCTTTTTTTTTTTTTAATATTTATTTATTTGGCTGTGCTGGGTCTTAGTTGTGGCATGTGGGATCTAGTTCCCTGATCAGGGGTCAAACCCAGGCCCCCTGCACTGGGAACATGGAGTCTTAGCCACTGGACTGCTAGGGAAGTCCCAGCCATATTCTTTATTAACTTGGTCCTGAGCACATTGAAGTTTACTAAATGATTCACTCCATCTTACCAAGGGTCCAGAAGGGATGCCATAGGGGCTGGCAGCAGGGTAGGCTCCAGGAGCACTTGGCTGTGCAGGAGGCGGGTAGGCCCCAGGTCCAGGGTAGGTGCCCGGTGCAGTTGGTCCAGGATAAGCAGGTGCTGTTGGGCCAGGGTAGGCCCCTGAAGGTGCCTGTCCAGGGTAGGCCCCAGGAGGTCCCTGTCCAGGGTAGGCCCCAGGAGGTCCCTGTCCAGGGTAGGCCCCAGGAGGTCCTTGCCCAGGGTAGGGGCCAGGAGGGGCCTGTCCAGGGTAGGCCCCAGGATAGGCCGCTCCTGGGTAGCCTCCTGCCCCAGCAGGCTGGTTTCCCCATGAACCAGGCCAACCTTGCGGGTTTGGTTTTCCAGACCCAGGTAAGGCATCATTAAGCTGGAAAAAAAGACATTAAAAAAAGTATAGGATGAAAAACAATCACAACAGAATTTTCAGTAATATGTGATCTAAGAATTAGAGGGATGTGGTGAAGATATGAAATTCATATCAATTAAAGTTTTCCCTACATTTTAGTTTTGAGTTCCTAAGACTAAAATTCAACTATGGGATTATACATGCTTTATCACTTTACTCTTGCTTCCCATCATCTCAGATCATTGAGGGTTGCCTTTTTGTAATTTGCTAACGTCAGGAGCTAGCTATTCTCTGTGTAAAAGCACATACTTTCTAACTGACATGAAAAAAAAAAAAAAAGTCACAAAACTCAGTATACTCTTGGGCTGCAAAACCTTTCACCGAGCTGGCCCTGGTTGCGTTGGCCTTCCCTTTGCGGGATGTCTACTGCACTTTGGGTACGCCAGGTAAGTTACCACTTAGTGGCATCCAGGCTAGTACCAGAGAGGCTGCCTTGTACACAGGGAGGAGCCTGCGATGTGGAATCAGAAGATTTGGTTTAAAATCCAGTGCTATCCATCAAGAAATCCAGTGGTATCCATCAAGAGCTCCAGAGTTTCGGAGCCATCATGCCACCTGTATAGGACTTAGTGTCTTTGCTTGTCAAATGGGGATAATGATCTATTTCATACGATTGTTGTGACAAACAAGTGAGGCAGCATTTGGGACGGCTTTTTACAGACTGCAAGACTCTGTGCCAATGTTGGATTGTGTCCTTTCTCTCCAGGAACAGACTGCTTTCTCCCTGCCTGTTTTTTACAGTATTTAGCACACTGCCAGGTGGTACATGGCAGATGCCCAGTAAAGACTTCTACGTTGACTGAATATTATCTGCCAGGATTGTCTTTGATGCATCGGGAACACAACCCTAGATCTTGTGTTGGGGCAACACAGTGAGGCTGTGAAGGGAGCCCGTGTGGCCTGGGGGAGGGGGAGAGAGAAACAGAGGGCTCCTTGATGATGGAAAGCAAACTGATTTAGAAAACAAACCTGAGCAGAGCTCCCGGCTGTAGGTGAGTGTAGGGGCTGTAGGTGACGTGAGTCATTAAGGAATTTGGAATACATAAGCATACTAATAGGAATTTGTTTTGGCTGCTTCTTACTCTAGCATTTGGGAAGGGAGAAGGAGTTAGGATTAAAAAAAATCAGGTTGCTCAGAATGAACCACACTGCCCTTTGCTCAGTTGGCTTCTCAGCTCCTGCTGGCAGAATTCACCAGCTTCTGTCCTAGGCCTTTGGTAAAGGGGTTACTGTTAGTGAGGCCTCTCTCTGCCTGGCTTTCTTCCCAAACCTGTTGCTAGAAAAACAAGACTCCACCTAACAAGCTCTCATTGGACAGATGAGGCCAGAGGAAGCCACGTGGTGGGAAAGTTAAACAGGAAACTTGAGTGGTTAAAAAACAAACAAACAAACTAAAAAAACCCTCATCCTGCATGAATGTATATATATTAAGGTAGGAAAACACATAAAACACTTACCGAAAAACAGTCTGCCATTTTCCTGAAAGGAGAAAAAAAAAACATAGGGGTTATCATTTGATCCTAAAAGATTTCACTGGTTTCCGTATGAACATCACAAATAGCTCCTTGTGCAGGTCAAGTCAATGGACAGGAATTCTCTTAACACAAACAAGTCTGTTCTCCAAATATGCCAAAATCAATAGTGGGGAACCACAAAAATGTCTCCAAGGGTGAGGATGCTTTCCACCTGAATTACCAGGCCCTATTTAACTCATAACTGAACTGGAATCACACTATCTTGTGGCTGAATCCTGGGAGTAATAGGCCATACAATGCAAGTAGGAGAGCAGGGAGTACAATGCTCTGCTGTTTCCTAGGTAATGAATGTAAACAGTCCTAGTTTGTCTTTGGTTCTCCTTCACCTTCCTTCCTGTGCTCTTTTTTTCCACCACCTCATAAAAAGTGTTCATCAAATGAATCTTGCTCACCTCTCCTCCTGTTCCCACTGACAGCCCCACACCCTCTTGTGGGTTTTAGGAGGAGGCTGTTGGTTCTTCCTCCTAGTGTTTGAAAGACAGTCTCTGCCTTGCCTACTCCACTGCCCAAGACATAGTTGCTGCTGCTGACTTATTTCTTCATTTGCACAAATTTGTGCCTGTTCTGCGCCAGGCACTGGGCGGGCTCAGGTCTGGGTTTGAAGATGGAATTGGCCAAGGTGTATGGTCAAAGGGTCCAGAGGCCAGAAAGGGTCACAAGTAATGGGCACTGTGAGCCAGACTATGTGCTATGGGAAGTCACAACTGGAAAGATGACTTCTAACAGGGACAGTGTTGAGCTAAACCTTGCAAGAAAGGTGAGACTGGGGATATGAAGCAATAGCGAAGAAAGGCGAGCACAAGATGTACTTTTTTTTCTTTTTTAAGGTGTTTGTTATTCCAGATGAAAATATCTGGCAGTATAACAAACCAAGGTTTAAAAAAAAAAAAAGAAGTCAGACAATTTGGAGGAAAGTATTTTGGGGTAGGATGCTACCAAAGATGGTTGGCCTTGCCAAAAGCTGCCGCAGTGGGTGGCCATGAGACCATCATTCCTGCTTCTCTGGCTCCTCCCTCAGTGCCAGTTCCCAACAAACAAGATGTTTTGCACTTGCTCCCGGAGCTGGTGCTCTGGCGGTGAAGAGAGGAGGGCAGCTTGGGACTCCTCAGGCCTAGGTTATCTTCTCCGCCCAGGATCACCTGTGCTATGGTCAAAGTTACCTGGATCTTCAGTAATCAGAATCTTTTTCCTTAAGTTGCCTACATGTGTGTGCTGAGTCACTTCAGTCATGTCAGACTCTTTGCTACCCTATGGACCATAGCCCACCAGGCTTCTCTGTCCATAGGATTCTCTAGGCAAGAAAACTGGGGTGGGTTGCCATGCCCTCCTCCAGGGGATCTTCCTGACCCAGGGATCAAACCCACATCTCTTACGTCTCCTGCACTGGCTGGTGGGTTCCTTACCACCAGCACCACCTGGGAAGCCATAAGTTGCCTACTTGTTAAAGTTATTCAATTATTCTAAGAAATTATCTATTAAATGGTGGCTACTTGATAGGTCCTAAAAATGCAAAATACTAGACTTTTTGGTAAAACAAAAACATACAAAAAGTCCTCCTAGAACTTAATGTATGCTTCATTTATACACCAGATATTTTATCTTATTCTGCTGTTACTTATAATACAGTTCAATATTACCTTCCATTATTTTTTTATTTTTGCACATCTCTTTTTAAATCTGGACATTCTCAAACATATTTGGATACTCAGGTTATCATTGCGCCCATCTTCCAATATGGAAACTGCAGGTGATCTAATTGGGAAGTCACAGTGATTCTCTCAGAGCTTGTTTCACTGCATTTAGTATATGATATCGACTCCTTAATGCAAAAGTTGGTGCTCCCCTGTACTTCCTTCCCCAAAGGACTGCCACTGCCTAGAGAAGTGTGCTGCTACCACAGGAGGAACTTAAGAGTTGTTACAGGGACTTCCCTGGCCATCAGTAGTTAAGACTTTCCCTTCCAATGCAGGGGGTGCAGGTTTGATGCCTGGTTGGGGAGCTAAGATCCCACATGCCTGGTGGCCAAAAAACCAAAACATAAAATAATATTGTAACAAATTCAATAAAGATTTTAAAAGCAGCTTAAAGAGTTCTTACAGAAAAGGGAAAGAAAGGACATTTCTTTTTTTTTTTTTTTTTGGCTATGCCGTGAGGCATGTGGGATCTTAGTTCCCCAACCAGGGATGGAACCCATAACCCCTGCAGTGGAAGCACAGAGTCTTAACCACTGGACTGCCAGTGAAATCCTTTGAAAGGATATTTCTTAAGTCAAGAAATAAAGCTTCTCACTTTGGACACCAGAAAGAAACAATTTTGGACTTCACAGTAGGCAGAAAGTTTAGTTTCTTTGATTACACAAATTCTTCCATTCCTCAGCAACACAGCAACATGGCAAAGACTCAGCAAAAACTTTGTAAGTGTTTTGACTTCTTTTAAATATCCCCATTGTGCTGGGGCTTATCCCTGACCTCAGCATCACTGACATTTCAGGTGGGATACTTCATAGGGAGGGGCTCTTCTGTGCATCATGTGCCTCCCTGGCTTCAACACACAAGATGACAGCAGCAATGCCCCCCCCAACCCCTGCATTGTGATAACCTAGAATGTCTTAAGACGTTTCAAAATAACCCTGGGGAAGCAAGAGGAGGGCAAAATTGTGCCTGGTTTGAGAACCACTGGCCTGGGCTAATGAGGATATGTATCCTCACATAAAAGTACCCATTCAGGTCAATAAAAAACAAAAAGGCAGTTTCCGTTGTTAAAACTAGCTAAAGCTGTACTACTGGCCCCATAAAGTGTCATTAATATGTGTGCTTAGTCGCTCATTTGTGTCTGACTCTTTGCGACCCCATGGACTGTAGCCCACCAGGCTCTTCTGTCCATGGGGATTCTCCAGGCAAGAATACTGGAGTGGGTTGCCACTCCCTTCTCCGGGGGATCTTCCCAACCCAGGGATCAAACCCAGCCCTCCCGCATTACAGGCTGAGCCACCAGGGAAGCCTGTCTTATTAATATAAATCCAGTTAAACTTAGATATGTTTAAAGGCTGATCACAACCAGAAATTCATGCAAAGACGCTTGCCCAAAATGTAACATTTATTCTTTTCAAAGTCTCTGTTCAAGCATATTCAGTTTATTTTGGATTGGAGTGGAGTGGGTTGCTGTCTCCCTCTCCAGTGGGTCTTTTGACCCAGGGATTGAACCTGGGTCTCCTGTATTACAGGCAGATTCTTTACCATCTGGGCCACCTGGGAAGCCCCATTTTCCAACTAGACCAAAACAATGAGAAACAAAGCAGATTCCACTCATTTCCACTGTGTTTCATCTAACACCAAGGATGACAGTTTGGATTGTGCTGTGACACATTAGAAGCCCATTAGAATAATGACACCCTGTATTTGTGTGATGTTTTCAGTTTATAAAGCACTTTCACATACGTTTCTTATTTTGATTCTGATAATAATCTTATGAGATTGACAGGGAAAAATTAATATCCTTACTTCAAAGGTGAGGAAACTGAGTCTCAGAGAGTTAATGTGGTGGTGGCCCAAAGTCATTCTGTCATTGGCAGGCAGGGACCTGAGTCCAAACATCCTGACTCCTAATCCTGACTGATTTTATACTAGTAGCAAACCTCACACTTTGACATTTTAAAGTATAGTCCTTCGAAAGTATTAGTTACTTCATTTAGAAATTAATTCTCTGGCTTACTCATTAGGAACTGCATAAACATGCTGAAATTGTAAACAAAAAAGAGATCATGCTTTTGTCAGAAACTAGCTGGGTGACTCGTTCAGTGTGCAGTGATACTGAATACAAGGATGTCATTTTGCACAGTCACTTTGCTAATTATAACCACATATAAACTGATAAAGCCTACTTTCCTAAAAGTTGGGTATGCATTGTTTTGATTATATCAACTCCCAACCATCAGATCTCTGATGGAAAGGTTTCTAACCAATGTTCTTTTTAAATCAAGGTTAGCAATCTTAGAACTTAAAAGGAGAACCAAAAAACAATTTAAAAAAATCTATTTGGATAAACATCTTCCTACTTGCCTGGAAATTTTCTTTCTTTTTAGATGAGTAGCTTATATAAAGAGACAATCAAATGTGAAAAAGAAAAAAAAAAACTTCCCACTGTACAGATACTATAGGTATGTGAACTCTGGCATTCCCAGAATCAGAGAATTTTGAAGTCAGATAAGAAACACTACATCAAAGGCAAAAGCATTTAAAAAATACTATCTGAGTCCTCACATTTGGAAAAACCTACAGGAATTAGTTCAGTATCACTTTGGAACAAGGAATTGAAACTTGAGTCAGAATGCAGACCACTTTTAATCTGCTGTTAATTGCAGCTTTGCCCTTTAATAAAGAGCTGCTATCCACTCTACTATGTTATTCTAGACCCATGTAGCAATTAATTCAGTTGCCTGGATTCCCAGGAGTACTTCTGAAATTTCTGCCCACAAAAGGCCCCAACTTTTATAAAAGCTGTAAGGGAAGTAGATCATAAACTATTTCCTCAGAACCCCAAGCACTGCCCACACTCCTCTCCAAACAACACAGGAGAGGCGGTCTACTTCCTGGTCTTACTGAAACATGGAACAAGGCTTGAGAAATGCTCATTTGCAAAGCCAAATTCAGAGACACTAGTTAGGATAAAGGAAACTGGTCCTTTCCTAGGATTTGTTTTTCATCACAGTTCCTCAGCCATAAGGAAGTTAAAGTTACTTTGTATCTCTCAGTTACTGATTTTTTTTTTCCCCCATATGGAAAAGCTGAATATCAGTCAAGAGAGAACACATGATACTTAGTCAGCGGCAAACTGGAATTACTGCCCTGGCAGGCTTACCACTCAGAATTTCATGAGAAGAATCCATTCAGGCACCAGACACAAAATGTTAACTAGCTGT
This sequence comes from Giraffa tippelskirchi, assembly GCF_054371585.1. Taxonomy (NCBI): domain Eukaryota; kingdom Metazoa; phylum Chordata; class Mammalia; order Artiodactyla; family Giraffidae; genus Giraffa; species Giraffa tippelskirchi. The sequence goes on along the minus strand of NC_137281.1, from coordinate 128,480,867 downwards.
CCTCAGCAGAAGCCTCTGTCCCAAACTAACAGGAAAGAGAGGCTAAGTTTTTGATCAGTTACCATGAATCTCAAGTACAAGAACTTTACAAGCCAACTGGTATTTTAGGTAACATAAGCACCTCAAATTTTACTATATGAATATGGATCTCTATTAGGGATAAGATTTAGAGTCTGACTGAAGAGAGTTCTAGGCAAACAGTATCTAAATCATAGGTGAGACCAGTAACGGCCTTTTGACCTCACTAGCAATAAGTAAAAAGTCTTTTTATAAAGCTCTCCTGCATATTTGTAGCATAGCAAAATATCATTGACTAAAGACCTCTCAACAGAGCAAGACTAGCCTACTACATTTTTTAAAATGAGCTTTTGGGGTCAATCTATCAAACGGTGCTCCTCCTCTTCTGCTTCTTATGAAACTTGGTGAGGCATCCACCTAATATTTCTAAGCTCAAAACATTCAAGACCCATCATCAAACTTCTCCCCAGAATATGGAGAGAATGCTGATTTTAAGCAAAAGCCCCCCACATGATTAATTTAGGCAACTCCAATTTCCCATAGATTAAGGGTGAGGCACAGTCATCAAAGGGATGGACGACTCTAGGGATTCAAAGACAATGTCTGAAAAGGACATTCTTGTGGGACAGTTAATTTTATTATTGAAGTTTTATGGAAACACAATTTCCTAGTATGAAAGATCAACTTTGTAAACTTGGGGCAAGTGAGTCTGAATTTTGGAAGCTGGTGAAAATTTTTTCTCATGCTCTGTGCCAAGTGGTCAGTTCTTATTGCCACCATTTTCTGCAGAACGAAATGAGCCTGTCTTCCATTCCTTTTCCAGAATCCTAGAAACAGACTGGGTCACTGAAGTCAAATCGTCCTCATTGTCCAGCAACCCAACTCCCAGGAGTCACTTTACAAATATTCCAGGTATCTGAAATCAGGATCGCTAAGGGTAGGGCATGAAGCCTAAGGCACAACCTCAACCCCAATGTCACAGAGCTCCTACTCTTCAAAGCGCAGGCATGTTAGTGCTTTGATTTGAGCAACTCACAATTTAGAATAAATTCTCAAACATGTTTTAAAAGCACCCCCTCCCACCTCAACTAGGGCTCTGCACACTCGGACCAACATTAAATTCTGCCACACCCCACATGTCCCCAGCACAGATCTGAGATCGTTAATGCTCAAATCTGGACTGGGATTTGCAAAAACTGAGGGTGTGCGGTCTTTGCCAAGCCGGGCACATGCCCACTCAGCCTTGGGGCAGCACCATTTTCTGCGAGATCAGCATTCAGAGAGCGGCTGCAGCCCCGGACGCTGTTGGCCTGTAGCAGAACTCATCCCCATCCCACAGCCAAGCTAAGAGTCGAGGAACCGCCCACAGAGTCTCGGGGCAGTCTCCACCGCGGACGCAGGCAGGGGCACCTGGTTCCTCCCGCCCAGCTGGAGCAGGCCAGCTGGGAGGATGCGCGCGCGCCCACCACTCACCACGGGCCGCCTAGGGGCGGAGGGCGCAAAGCCCGGGCTGAGCCTCTCAGTCGCTGCAGAGGATGACACACCCGTCCGCCGCGGGGAAATGCAGGTGAGTCTTTGTAAGTCGTTGCTAACTTTCCCCGAGTCTCAGACTCCTCTCTTGAGGGCTCGAAGCCAAGGAACCTAGGCCCAGAACGCGCGGTTCCCCGGGGAAGCCAAGTCCCCTTCTCCGGCTCCCGCCCAGCCCGGCAAAGGCGGCCGCGCACCGAGCAGCGCCCGAGCGCCCTGGCCTTGCAGCAGGCGGGTGTGCGCCCCTGTGCCGGCGTCCCCGCCACTTACCCGACGCCTCTGCACTGGCTCGCGCGCCGCGGGGGAGGCTTGGGCAGAGGTGGTGTGGTCCTGCCGGGGCGGCGGCCGGCTCTGCGCCTCAAATACGCCCGACCCGGCACGCCTCTCTCGGGGCGGGGCCGCCACCCCGGCCGCCCCCGGCCTCTCCGTGCGAACTAGGCTGGGCGAGTCCTGGCCCCGCTGGATACCCGGCGCCCAGGCGCCGCGGATCCAGGACGCAGAGGAGACGCCTGACCCAGGACAGCAGGGGGTGGGACCCGCCTCCATCCCCTCAACGTCCAGTCGGTCCCCTCCGCAGCCGCCAGAGATTGGGTTCACCGACCTCTCATTAGATTCACCTGCTAAGTCCTCAGACCAAGATGGGGAGAGTCTGCGAAGCTGTTAGTGACAGGGAGGGTCCTGTCACGTTTTCTGAGATGCTGGGTGAGAAGCTCCATGTTTTGTTTTTATTCCCCTTCTGAACTGTGATGTGGGTACACACCTCTCAGACCAAGAGCCCTAGGTTTTTTGCTGTTTGCTTCCCACTGCCTCCTCAACATCTGCCCTGTGTTTGGTACGTCCTCAGTAAACTGGTTCGGAGAAGGCGATGGCACCCCACTCCAGTACTCTTGCCTGGAAAATCCCATGCACGGAGGAGCCTGGTAGGCTGCAGTCCATGGGGTCGCAAAGAGTCAGACACGACTGAGCGACTTCACTTTCACTTTTCACTTTAATGCATTGGAGGAGGAAATGGCAACCCACTCCAGTGTTCTTGCCTGGAGAATCCCAGGGACGGGGGAGCCTGGTGGGCTGCCGTCTATGGGGTCGCACAGAGTCGGACACGACTGAAGCGACTTAGCAGCAGCAGCAGTAAACTGGTTAAATTTGTTTAGTAAATGAATGATTGAAATAGTGAATCACTTCCTAGGAAGTCTGTTTTCTCAAAGATTGGAAAGAGTCCTGATGGAGGGGAGAGTTAAATACAAATGTACCTTTGAGAAAGGTAGGAATAAAATAAAATAAAGCAATGGCTCTAAGAAGGGCTTCGCTGGTAGCTCAGCTGGTAAAGAATCCACCTGCAATGCAGGAGGCCCCGATTTGATTCCTGGGTGGGGAAGACTCCTGAAGAAGGGATAGGTTACCCACTCCAGTATTCTTGGGCTTCTCTGGTGGCTCAGAGTAAACTAAGAATAAAGTAAAGTAAAATAAAGAATCTGCCTGCAATGCGGGAGAGGTAGGTTTGATCCCTGGGTTGGGAAGATCCCCTGGAGGAGAGTATGGCAACTCACTCCAGTATTCTTGCTTGGAGAATCCCCATGGACATAGGAGCCTGGCGGCTGCAGTCCAGGTAATCACAGAGTCTGACCTGACTCAGCACAATACAACATGTCTCTAAGAAAGATTGTTACAACACGTAGTGATGTTTCCAAGAGATGTGGAATTTGTCCGTAGCATTTCGCTGGGTAATAGCTGGGTGAAATGACTAAGGATGCCTAAGATACATATGTTTTTTAATTCAAATAGCCACTCACAAAAGTTAACTCACAGACATAGAAAACAAATTTATGGTTATCAACGCGATAGTGAGGGGAAGGAACAAATTAGTAATTTGGGATTAACAGATACATACTCCTAGACAAATAACAAGATATAAATAATAGACAAATAACAAAGACCTACTGTTTAGCACAGGGTACTATATTCAGTATCTTGTAATACCTATAATGGAAAAGAATCTGAAAAATAATATATATATATGACTGAATCACTTTCCTGTACACCTGAAACATTGTAAATCAACTATACTTCAATTTTAAAAATGAACTCAAAATGGATTAAAGACCTAATATATGACCTGAAACTATAAATCTCCTAGAAGAAAACAGAGACAGAGCTCCTTGACATTGATTTTAGCAATGATTATTTGGATATGACACCAAAAGCACAAGCAATAAAAGCTTAAAGTAAACAAGTGGGACCTACATCAGACTAAACAGCTTCTACACAGCAAAGGAAACCATCAACAAAATGAAAAAGGCAGCCTATAGAATTGGAAAAAATATTTGCAAATCATATATACAAATAAGAGTCTAATATCCAAAATATATAAAGAACTCATTTATACAACTCAATTGCAAAAAAAAAAAAAAAATCTTAAAAAATGGGCAGAGGAAACAAATTTTTCCAAAGAAGATATACAAATGGCTAACAGGTACATGTAAAGGTGCTCAATGTCATTAATTGTCAGGGAAATGCAAATCAAAAGCACAATGAAATATCACCTTATGCCTGTTAGAATGGCTACTGTCCAAAGACAAGAGATATGTGTTGGAGAGAATATGGAGAAAAGAGAAGCTTTGTGTACCATTGGTAAGAATGTAAATTGATGCATCCATTGTGAAAATAGTTTTGAAGTTCCTCAAAAACTTAAAACCAGAACTACCATATGAACCATATGGTATGTACTTCTGGGTACATACCCAAAGGAAATGAGATCGCTATCTTGAAGAGATATCTGTTCCCCCATGCTCATTGCAGAATTATTTATAATCGCCAAGACCTGGAAACAACCTAAGTGTCCATCGATGGGTGAATGGGATAAAGAAGGTGAGAGCTTTATATCTATGGCTATGTGCTGTGCTCTGCTTCGTCATTTCAGTCACGCCTGACTCTTTGCGACCTTATGGAGCATAACCTGCTAGGATTCTCTATCCATGGGATTCTCCAGGCAAGAATACTGGAGTGGATTGCCATGTCCTCCTCCAGGGGATCTTGCTGATCCAGGGATCAAACCCGAGTGTCTTACATCTCCTGCATTGGTGGGCGGGTTCTTTACCACTATTGCCACTCGGGAAGCCCATCTATAGCTGTATACTATATCTATATCTATACACATTCATACACACACATACATACACATGTTGACTTAAAAAAATGCACAACGTGGGAGTTGCAAGTTAAGTTTTATTTGGGGCAGTATGAGGGCTGCAGCCCAGGAGACAGCACCTCGGATAGCTCTGAGAAACTGTTCCAAAGAGATGGGCGGAAGGACGGTATATATGATTTTGGTAAGAGGAGTAGTACATGCAAGCAAGCGCATTTATTTTTTTAGAGAGTTTCTGTTGGTCTCTTGAAGCTTCTGCTAGTCATGAGAAACAGTCATTACCATGAAGGATTTTAGTGCTTTTCTAGTTATGAGAAGATACACGAATTGGACTCATAAAATCAGCTCCTGAGAATAACTATCTGAAGACCTGTTCTGCCAGTTTCCAGGAGCACAGAATGCCTCACTCCAGCCCTCCACCCTGAACTGCAGTGGGGTGTTGGAGGTCAGCAGCTAACAGCAGCACATGATTTAATCTTGTAGCGGTAGATGGCAAGTGCCAATTTGTGGTTAACACACACAGTGAAATATTATTCAGTCATTAAAATGGCAGGAAGGAAATCCTACCATTTGTGACAGCATGGATGAAACCTAAGGGCATTATGCTCAGTGAAGTAAGTCAGAGAAAAACAAATACCGAAATAATCTCACTTATATATGGGGTCTAAAAGTCAAGCACATAGAAACAGAAATGTAGAAACATAATTTCGTTGCCAGGGGTTAGGAGATAAGAGAAGGGAGATGTTGGTCAAAGAGCATAAACTTCCAGTTAGTTACAGGATGAATAAATTCTGGGATCTAATGTATAGCATGGTGATTATAGTTAACAATACTATAGTTGACAAGGGCTTCCCTTGTGGCTCAGCTGGTAAAGAATCTGCCTGCAATGTGGGAGACCTGGGTTCAATCCCTGGGTTGGGAAGATCCCCTGGAGAAAGGAAAAGCTACCCACTCAAGTATTCTGGCCTGGAGAATTCCAGACTGTATAGTCCATGGAGTTGCAAAGAGTCGGACATGACTGAGCGACTTTAAAAAAAAAAATAGTTAACAATGCTTGGAAGTTGCTAAGAGAGTAGATCTTAAGTATTCTCATCACACACGCACAAAAGTAACTGTGAAGTGATGGATATGGAAACTATTGTGGTAATTGTTTCATATATATGTATATATATTTATTATATACAGATATATCTCATTTTATATGTATGTGTAACCAAAGTTTCAGATAATGTTGAATTGGCCAAAATCATTCAAATGGACTTTTTGGCCAGCCCAGTATTAACACTTTCAGTGCTTTCCCCTCATAGTTAACTATTTAATGCCTCTTAAAATGATTAAAAATTTAAGAATGAAGCACTCAATAGGTTGTGTGTGCTTCCTAATAGGTTGCTATGTTTGTAAAATACAAAAAATAAAAAACAAAAAAAACACGTTAAAATGTCTTTTCTCCAGGGAACTAAAAGCTGACCACTTATTTCAGATAAATAAACCTATTCTCAAAACAAGTCCATGATGAAGCAGTTATCGGCCAACTCTTTAGTACATTTTTACAGGAAAGTCAAATTATGTATACTCTCTTTTAACTTTGTCTTATCTTTTTGTTGGAAGATGTAGATAAGTATTATTGTCTCCATTTTACTGTCAGGGAAAGTGATAGTTACCCAAGCTCATCCATGTTTAGGAACAGAATCCAGAAATCCTGACTTTTACAACTCATCTAGACAAACACTGATTGGAGAATCCTTGCAGGGACTCACTTATGTAAACTAGGGAGGAAATAAGGTATAATCTGGTTCATAAATAATTCCTGTCCTCTCTAAAATAACCATATAATTAATTGTATAAAGATAAATTCTTTCATCCAGACAAGTTTTTCACTGTAGAAGGGAAATGTGCATGTGAAGGATTCACTTGATGGAGTTGGGAAATTGTCTGCATCACTTAGGATACATTTGAAAGTGCCTTAGTGTCTGGTACTGTTCTTGCATTACTGACCCCTCTAGGTTTACACATAGAAGTCACTGTATGCTGGGGATTGTTTATGAAAATAGACCCCTTCTCTGAAGAGGGTACCTGGCAACCAATTTACTCAACAGACTCATTCATGGTAAATGACTCATCTATGGATATTCAAAAGGAGTTACCCATAGGAATGGCCTTCGCCTCTTCAGAAAATGCTGTAAATCTTAAGACTTTGAGTCATGAGGCCACAGGGCTAGGAGTGGCATTCCTTAAGGGGCTAACCTCTGGTAATAAGAAAAAGGGATGGCCAAGTGGTTTTTATGGAGACAAGGGATGAGTCACCCTCTTGTCTTTCTTCCCAGTGATCTTCCAGGATAGATAAAGCTCATGCTCTTGCTCCTTAGTGGGCTTGCTTATGCTAATCATGTGCTTAGACATCTTTTTGGCTTCACTTCCTTAATTGCACATCCCCATGCAACACTCTTTGGTGTTAGATCCATGCCCCTTAAGCCAACAAAAGGGTTTTGCTATGATCCAGGTGTGTCTGGGAATTTATAATTTGTACACATGCAGTAAATGGCTCAGTAGTACCCAACCCAAAGCCTATAAAACTCTTCCAAGATAAGTGTATAAAGCAATCTACTAACATTGATAAAAACATTTTTGAGTAACTTCTATATACAAATCACTATGCTATTTGAAATAAGGGGCAAGCCCAGCATTAGCCCTCAAGCAATAGATTTGCTGATTTGTACTGATAACAGAGATTTTTAGGACCTTGATATGAAAACAAGGACCCTGGGAGAGGCAACTCACCAGGATGGAGAGGAGGAGCTTTGAGGAAGCTGGTGGCGTGCCAGAAGAACCAGAGGGCATCTGGACGAGGGGAACTTTTGTTAGAGAGTGCCAGGAGAGAGTAGCAGATGAAGAGGAGAGCAAAGAGTGAATTTCCGAGAGTGAGTAGAGAAGAGAGAATAAAATAAGTGGAGGAGAAAGCAGAACCAATTTTTAATAGGAAAATAGAATTGGAGACTTCTCTGGCGGTCCAGTAGTTAAGATTCTGTGCTTGCAATGCATGGGGTGAGAGTTCGATCCCTGGTCAACCTGACGTGTGGCCCAGCCAAAAAATAAAAGTAGAATTGGAGAGGACTATAGAGAGGACAGTAGGAAAATTATGGACAAATAAAAAGTGTGAGTGAGCTGAAACAAGGCAGAAAAGAGATAATGAAAAACTACCCAGAAACCAGCACAACACTGGGGCCAAATAAGGAAAGAATGTCTGACTAAAGATGAAGCTCTTATGAGAGATAAACAAAAATATGTTGATAATAAGTAAGGCAACAGAATACAGGAAAGCCAGATAAGGGAAAACAAATAGATCTTTCCAGTTTTCATATTCAGACCCTGGGGAATCCATGGCAAGTTTGGCAAATCTGTGTCCAAGGGGTATTAACATACAAGTGACAAGTGAGAAGTGGAGTCGGGCACTGGGACATTTGGTCTGTCTCATACCAACAACTGGATCCTGAACCTGGAATTATGTGGAGGGAGGGAATTATGCCAGACAGAGGGACTGAAAGGGATACTAGTGTTATGAGGAACAAAATACATCCTGTGAAGCAGAGAAATTTCCAGATCCAGGATGAAGTGATTGTGCCTGTGTCCTGTTTCAATTCCTGGTTGTTTGCACATACTCCCTTCATTTTAGAGGTATTTAATGGGGATCTAATATATGCTTCAACCATTTTGCAAAATCCAAGTCTTGAGGGAGTTCTTCAAAGCCTGGTCAACAAGTGAGATGGGATCAGTGGCAGTGACAAGCTCAGTGCTGGTTTGCAAGGTCCCCTGTTGCACTCTAACTAGAACTCCTCGGGAGTACAGTGGAAACCGTAGCCTGCTTTGAAGGGAGACCCCACCCCTTCTTGGATGGGAAAGACAGTGTCACCAGAAAAAAGGTCTCCTGGCACCACAGCAGGTAGAAAGGGCCTTCTCCAGCCTTGCATCAGCCTGGCCTTCTCAGTGATGCCTTGTCTGTCCCTGGAGCCTGACACTAGGGGCCTGGCTACTTCCCAGCTACCACCTAAACCCCAATGCCTGCCACAGCCACTTCTCTTGGTAACCGGGCTTCTGGAACACCCAGCAAGCCCTGTCACAGCTGCTGCCATTATTGTTGAAAAAGCCAGAACAAGGGTCTATGCATCAACCACTATCTGAACTGCCTCTTTACTTATTGATTTTTTTTTCCTTTTTGGCTGTACAAGCTTTTTGTTGCAGTGCACAGGCTTATTTGCTCCATGACATGTGGGATCTTAGTTCCACAGCCAGGGATCAAACCCTCATCCCTTGCACTGAAAGCTAAATTCTTAACCAATGGACCACCAGGGAAGTCTGTCTAAGCTGCATCTTTGAGGAAGCATCAAACTAGGAAAAGGATAGATAATGTATTCACTTGCTAGGGCTACTGAGACAAAGTTCTACAGGCTGGGTGGCTTCAACTACACAGATGTATTTTCTCACAGTTCGGGAGGCTGGAAGTCTGAGATCAAGGTGTCAGCAGGGTTGGTTTCTTCTCAGCCTCTCTCCGTGGCTTGCAAATGGCCCACTTCTCCCTGTGGCCTCACATGGTCTTTCCTCTATACATATGTTTGTCCAAATTCCCGCTTCTTATAAGGACATCAGACTTCCCTGGTGGCTCAGACAGTAAAGCATCTGCCTACAACACGGGAGACCCGGGTTCAATCCCTGGGTTGAGAAGATCCTCTGGAGAAGGAAATGGCAACCCACTTCAGTAGTCTTGCCAGGAAAATCCCATGGACGGAGGAACATGGTAGGCTACAGTCCATGGGGTCGCGAAGAGTCGGACATGACCGAGCGACCTCACTATAAGGACATCAGTATATTGAATTAGGGCCCACCCTAATAACTTAATTTTAACTTAACCTCTTTAAAGACCTTGTCTCCAAATACAGTCACATTCTGAGGTACAGGGTGTTAGAACTTCAACACGTGGATTTGGAGGACACAACTCAGTTCACAACAGAGAGAGAATGGGGAGGAGCGGGGAGGGGGTGACCGTTATTTCAGCTGGTGTGATCAAGGATCCTGTCTCCAGGGAGATGTAAACAATGAGGAGGGACCAGCACGAACAGCACTGAGAGCAGCAGCAGGGACAGGTGACAGGGCAGACACCTACTTGGCGTCTTCTCCGGCCCATTTCTCTCAGAAGCCCCCTCCCGCCATCTGAGCAAGAGAGGCTCCCAGCAGCCATGTTGGCACCACCTCTCACCCCCGCAGGAGTCGATGGAATCAGGAGCAAACTCTTGAAACAAGCTGAGCGTTTGGATTCTCTCACCTGGGAGCTTGCATGTGGGCCTCTGAGAGACTCAGTCAGTCGGTACATGTGGCTGCATCTGTACCATGTGAACTTGGGAGCCATGTGAAGTGAAGAGCAGAGAAAGCTGAAGAGATGAATCAAGAAGCCTCAAGGAGAGAAGAGACAAGACACACAGAGGGTTCTGACATATTTAAATGTCTGGTTCGAGGCCTTTTCAGAGCCCAAGTCTCGTTTCTGCATTTGGATTTTATGTGTCACTCTTGCCCACCACCCCTAACACTCCACCATTAAAAAAAAATCCTTTTGCTGCTTAGGTTTGCTAAAGCTGGTTTCTGTCATTTGCCATCAAGGAGCCCTAATATAGAACCCAGGCCCTCATAGGACTTCACTGAAGTCCATGTGACTTGTGGATGGCTGGGTCATCTCTGTGTGCATGCATGCTACTTAAGATTTGAACCAAAAAAAGGAAAAGAGAGAAAAAAAAATTGAGGGAGTGGTTAGGATTCTGGGCTTTCACCACCATGGCCTGGGTTCAGTCCCTGCTTGGGGAACGGAGATCTTGCAAGCCATGTAGCACGGCCAAAAAAAAAAAGGAATAAAGAAAGACTTGAATCAGAGAGAACTGGCTTTCAGTGTTGCTGCCATAGCTACTGCTACATGACTTATGTTCCAGGATTTCTACACAGAATCTTAACACTGCCCATCCACAACTCAGGGCCTAGGAGATACCCTGCTCTTGGGAAGTCTTCTCTGGAAACTTGGCATTGGGCAACACCTTCTCTACTAGGTGGCCTGTCCACTGTCAGCCCAGCCTTGCTTAGATCCACAATTTTCTGATCTTTGTCCCCAACAATCACTCATGAGTGCTGGCCTCCACCTTGCTACATTCTCCAGGACTGTCATTCTGCTCCTCACGTGCTCCTCGAGCGGATTCTATCCTCTTCTTCCTCCCCAAATCATACACACACACCCCCAAATTATGCAAACCCCTCTCCCCACACCGCAGAATCACATAGACTTGCTTTACATGGATTTCCCTCAGCCTGTTGCTAAAACTGGAGCAGTTGAAACACTCCCTGGGTGTGTCTTCTCCAACCTGCTGGTCTGTTAGGTTAGGAGAAGCTGAGAGGAGGAAACCAGCTGGAAAGCACGTCAGCCGCTATAGATAAGCATCACCTCCACAGAGCTACTGAGCTCTCAGTGCAAACAGAACTCTGGACACTGCCAACCCTGAGGCAGGGTGGGGTGGAACAGGATTGACAGACTCCCACTGGGAGATCAGTCCAATCTGCACACAGCACCATGCTGTGCACATTTTTGTCGCATCTGCTGGTCAGCAAGTGTAAATATCTCCATGGAATGAACTGGGAGATCTGTTTTGTGTAGAAAATAGGAGAATATGGAGGAAGATTCCCCCCTCTGCACATTTGAAGGGCATGCCATGTGCTCTGAACCCAAAAGGGCAGAACCAAGGTCATAAATCTCAAAGAGAAGCTGAGAGGCACACAGGTAAGCTGAGAGGCTGTTTACTATAAACTGTGGAAATCTATTGCCTAGAAAAGTACATTCTGAATCATACCCAGAGCGTGAGGCAGGGATAAGTGGTAAGTACTTTTCAGAGGAGGCCTTTTTCTTTCTAATCCAGTTTGTAAGTCAGAGCTCTCCAAACCCCTTGTTATCATTAGCTGTCAGATTAGAGCTGGATTGACAAGCTCCTGATATCATGATCACGGGACCCTGAGAGCTACTTGCCCGTGATCCCAGCAAGAGTAAAAGTCAATAGTCTTACAGTCCAATAGGAAGCTTCTGTTTGGGCTAAGTCTAGCATAGAGTTGGAGGTGGGGGTGGAATTGGGCCATGGAAAGTGAAGTTCATGTTTATAGAGTTGAAAATGAGTACTATAACAGTTAAGTTAATAAAAGCCCTTTCTAGGGGCAAAGGAAAAGTCAGAGCATGGTAATTTATTCCTGGTAATGTACTAGCATAAAAGTAAGAACAAATGTACCTGCTACTGGTATAAGATTCCAGTAGATTAAACTGTTATTTGTTATCTCCCTTGTAGATAAACCACAGATTCCACTGTAATCATTATCACTAGAAAAGAAAGAAAGTGAAGTCGCTCAGTCGGACTCTTTACGACCTGATGAACTGTAGCCTATCAGGCTCCTCCGTCCATGGGATTTTCCAGGCAAAGGTACTGGAGTGGGTTGCCATTTCCTTCTCCAGGGGATCTTCCTGACCCAGGGATCGAACCCGGCTCTCCCACGTTGTAGGCAGATGCTTTACCGTCTGAGCCACCAGGGAAATCCACCTGATGCTCATTAAGCCTCTGCCAGTTCACTTCTTCCTTCATTCATCATGTTGTCATTCAGACATAATCATGTCTACTGTTTTCCAGACACCATGGTAGAAGAAGACATAAAAGTGAATAAGACACCCTCCCATCCAGTTCTAAACTTTCTCTTGTGAACCTTTCCTGTTCAAGGGAAGCCCCCAACTGGGTCAGGAGCCCCCAACTACTGGGTCAGGCACACACGTAATAAACTAAGTACAGGGACTTCCTTGGTGGTCCAGTGGTTAAGACTCTGCACTTCCACTGCACAGGGCATAGGTTCCATCCCTGGCTGGGGAACTAAGATCTTACAGTCTGTGCTCAGCCAAACAAAAAACCCCAACTAAGTACTATAAGCTGTGATAATAGCTGGAGTATAGGAATATGACACATTCTAGGGGAGGACAGAGCAAGGAACACTGTATTCTTCCTGGGAATGGGAAAAGGTGGAGCAGAGTCAATGGAGACAGCTTGACCAAAGTCACTGAGGGTAGGTGTGCCGGGCATGGTAGCAATGATAAGAGTCAAGGTTTAATTGGGTTTATTACATGCCAAGAGCCAGGTAGGATTGTTCTCCTCATTTTGCTGATGAGGACACTGAAACACAGAGTCAAATAACACAGAGTCAAATAACTCAGGGTCACACAACCATGGCAGAATTGAAGTCTGGAGCCAGGGCAGGTTGGTCTCAAGTCTATGCAGTGAACCACGATGCTATACTGTCTGATCTGGGAGGTACTGGGCACATAGTGGTAGGTGTGCTGTATTCAGATTCTAAATGGACTTTAATGCCATATGCTTTATCCTAGGATGAGGGAGCCTTTCTAAACAGGCATGAATAAATAATAAATGAACAGACATAGATGTTTGCTTTGGGGGGATAGAACAAGGGCTGGATGACTGATGAAAAAGAGAGAGACTGAAAGAAGGCGACCCATAGAGACTATTGTAATACTTTAAAGAGAATATCCAGAGTAGGGGTAATGGGAACAGGAAAAGGTTATCTCATTATCTCACCGAGGAAGGTTTGGAGCTGGATGACAAATACCTGGCACGTGTACCACCACCTGAAGCAGAACTGATGACTGATCACTGTACTTTTCTTGGTGAGGTCACATGCTGCCTCAGCATCCTTCTCAACACAGCGGTGCTCCAGGCACCGACTGCTAATTGGTTAGAGTCGGTACCTTAGATGAAACCTGCTAGCCGTCCCTGTTGATATAGATATTCTAGGTGTGGAATTCAATGGAAGACAGAGGCCTGGAAAATGAATGGCATCTCCCAGCTTGGACAGAAGACAGAGAGGGCTGAGGATGGAACCCTGGGAACACCAGTCACTCGGCTGTGTAAGGAAAGAGCACTGTCTGGTAGGGAAGAATGTTGCCAGGTTGGGGCAGTCGGGTGTGTCAGGTACTGGGAGAGGCTGAGGGCCACAGTGAAGCTGCCATAAAGATTCATAATGGGGGGAATCCTCACTGCCAATCTTGAGAGGATAGTTCAGTAGTGTGGGGTGAGCAGGAACCAGCTTACATGGTTTGGCGGCTGAAAAGAAGGTGAAGAATATAGAACTATTCTGTCAAGATGCTTAGAGGCAAGGTTAAAGGGAAGAACCACAGCATGTTGCTGACAGGAAAGGAGGTGAACAGGATGAGACTGATGTTGGAGAAAGGAAAGTAGCTGGGACACAAGGAGGCAAAAGGGACAAAACAAGAACAGGATGAGGATGTCTTCTTGGAAAGATAAATACTTATCACAGAGTGTAATTTACCTCTGTAGGCTTTCCAGGCAGCGCAGTGGTAAAGAATCTGCTTGTCAATGCAGGAGATGCAAGAGATGTGGGTTTGATCCCTGGGTCAGTAAGATCCCTTAGAAGAGGAAATGGCAACCCACTCCAGTATTCTTGCCTGGAAAATTCCACGAACAGAGAAGCCTTACAGCTCATGAGGTCACCAGGGAAACACCAGGCACTGAATGAACACATGTTGAATAAAGTGACTAAATGGTTGAATGGCATCCTTTTTCTTAGACATGAAGGAAGGAGTAATTAGGACTAATGTTCTTGATCGCAGTGGGTGGAGAAAATAATTTTTAACTGATGATGAAGGTAGTGAAGGGACTTCCCTGGTGGTCCAGTGACTAAGACTGCGCTCCCAATGCAGGGGACCTGGATCAGGGAGCTAGATCCCACACACAGCAACTAAGAGTTTGCATGCCACTACCGAAAGATCCTGCGTGTCACAATGACGATCAAAGTTCCTTTGTGGCAACTAAGACCTGACACAGTCAAATAAATAAAAAGAAGGTGGTGAAGAGTCAAAGTGTGGGCAGAGAAGGTGGTGGGCTAGTTACAGTCAAATCCACCAGAATTCGTATAAAAACTATACAGAATTTTCACTCTTAAAGTCAAAGAAAGGAAGGCAACAGTCAATATTTCCTTTCAAAACACACACTAAAAGTCATGTGACTAAGGGTTTCTAGAGCTCAGTGATTAATGATGGATATGGTACTTCCTTTATACTCTTCTTTCAAGAGATAACACCCAAGACAAACACAGAGTAACCAGCTCTGTCTTCTAGCCTTTCGCTGATGTGCAGAAGCTTTCTAGAATAAATAGAAGTACACTAGTTTTACAAATATAAGTGTGATCAAGTATGAGGAACAGTGTTTCTTCCACTTGTCTTTTTTTTTCCCGTTAGGAACTAAAAAACAAAGTTTTTAAAAAATGTTTTCCCAAAAAAAAATAAAATAAAAACATAAAAAAAAAAATGTTTTCCCTTTGCCATAGCCTGTGAGGAAACAAAAATTACGTAGCTGTTTGCCAAAAAACACAGTTCTGGCAGCTACATGATCATATTTGTACCTCTTTATAATTAAGATGAGGCTTGAAAAAATATTTTTATTCCTCTAATGATACTATAGAGTCTAGGTTATTCCTTCTGCTGTTTCTCATCTGCTTATCTGACTTTTCTGAAGGGTAGGCACTTTTACATATCAATGATTTACAGGTTATTGAGAACTTTAGACAGTTCTCTAACCGTGTCACTCCACGTCCCACTTCTTGAAGAGACAGAACCCATTTATATGGGGACTCTACCAGTTGATTGCCAACTCCTTAATTCTCTCCAAACAGATGTGAGATTCTTAGATCTGAGCAAGGAAAATCCAACAAGGTTTTCACTCAGAGGTCAGTTGGCCTTGTGGGAGCCCCCAGGGTGGGTTTTGCAGAGCTGGAGAAGAGGCACACTCAGCCATCCCAAAGAAATGGGTCCTTCTGACCATTGTTCTCTAAAGCCAAAATCTTACAGGGTAGACGTGTTAATGTTTTGGGTTAGGTTCCTTTGGCTTTTTTTTAAAAGAGTATGCTGGTGTTTCCTTATTTGATCACAATGACATCAAGTCATGTGCTTCTGTGTTTGGACATCAGGGTACCTCCTATTCCTGGCTAAGTGGGTTTAGAGGCATGTGTCATGTGCCCAAGCAAAAGAGTCTCTGGGGAATCCCTGCTTTTCCTGTTGCTGCAGATGATTGTGTCCAAGCATTTAGAAATAGGGCGTCCTCACAGTTTAAGTGCTTGTGAGGAAATCATAGATAGAACTCAAGCCAAGTAGCATGGTTTATTGGGTGAGTTGGCAGTAAAGGTTCTCACGACCCAGAAGACAGGCTTCAGACAAGGACAGAGCCTTGCATCTGGGTGGAGCCCCTCAGGACAGCTCAAAGCTCCAGGCTGGACTTGAATCAAAGGAAGCTTCCGCATCGAATGGAAGCAGTGGACAGTCTGATGTTAGTCAAAGCAATAATGAGCTGTGGTTCAGTCCTCTATGCATCAGGACCTGGTAGGGAACAAAGGAGGAGGCCTGGGGGCAAAAGATCCAGTCCTCATATTCATAAAGAGCCTCAAATTTGGACTTCTGCCCTACCTACAAATGAGGTTATGAATTCAGACACAAAATTGTAATTACAGGAGGGAAAAAAGATAGTATTCATCATATAATTTTAATTTCAAAAACACATTAAAATATAGTATGGTTTTGAAATTTTGCTTAGCCATTTGTTTATTTTTTAAATAGGAGCCTCAAAGGGGCTTCCCTGGTAGCTCAGCTGGTAAAGAATCTGCCTGCCATGTGGGAGACCTGGGTTTGATCCCTGAGTTGGGGAAGATCCCCTGGAGGCATGGCAACTCACTCCAGTATTCTTGCCTGGAGAATCCCCATGGACAGAGGAGCCTGGTGGGCTACAGACCACAGGGTCGCAAAGAGTTGGACACGACTGAGCAACTAAGCACAGCACAGAACAGGAGCCTCAAAAGTGGAATAAACCTGTCTTTCCTCTGCTTTCCTGTTAGCAGAGGAAACACTTATTTAGTAAATAAGTGTTTTTTAGTTAGTAAATTTATTTGGCTGTACCGGGTCTTAGTCGCAGTGTGTGGGATCTAGTTCCCCAACCCGGGTCGGAGTCTTAGCCACTGGACCACCAGGGAAATCCCATAATACGTATTGACTGAATAACTAGGAGCCAGGGAGTATGAATAACATATGCTTATGAAGAGTTTACCAAGAACAACAGTTCTACACCCTTTTCCTGGCCGTCGGCGTCCCCCGTTCACCCCCAGGAGTGTGCTGCTCCAAAGGGACCACAGCTGGCTGCTCCCCCCACCGCCCCATGCCGGGGTTGCTAGAACTGCTGGGGGCCCCACACAGAGCCCGCAGCACCCACACAGAGCCCTCGGCGCCCACACAGCCTCAGCTTCCTACAGTCCCGGCTGCTCCTTGAATTGCTCCTCTTATCTCCTGCACACCTCGGGCAGTGGGTCGAGCAAGATACATCTGGAAAAGGGCACATGAAAAGAGACAGGTTTCTCCCCCTGCCTGAGGGGAAACAAATCTCACGATGATGTCCAGTTCAGGTTTTGCTGCAGAGCCGAGCTCTCTCTGCCCACCCCACCCCCACCCCAAGGCCTTGGGATGAAAGACAACACTAACGCTCATTTCTCCACTGGCTGTTCACACACATCATCAGTTGTGGAAGCCACATCTGAAGCCTTTCATCTAGAAATGTGTTGTTGTTTAATCGCCAAGTCACGTCTGACTCTTTTGCAACCCCATGGACTGTTGGGGTTCCTCCGTCCATGGGATTTCCCAGGCAAGAATACTGGGGTGGGTTGCCATTTCCTCTTCCAGGGGATCTTCCCCAACCAGGGATTGAACCTGTGTCTCCTGCATCTCCTGCATTGGCAGGTGGATTCTTTACCACTGAGCTACCTAGGAAACTCATTTAGAAATTGCAACCTCATGGACTGCACCCTCTGTCCATGGAATTCTCCAGGCAGTAATACTGGAGTGGGTTGCCATTCCCTTTTCCAGGGAATCTTTTTGACCCAGGGATTGAACCTGGTCTCCCTCATTGCAGGCAGATTCTTTTCCATCTGAGCCACCAGGAAAGCCCAGATTAATGAATTCAGACTATCAGTATAATCAGTCACAGAGCTTTAGTATTTGAACTCTTTCAGTTAAACAGTATAAGGCCCAGGACACCAAGAATCACCAGTGCAGACAAATAGGCAGCTTGTCATCTGTGGGGTGATAGGAATGATAATCTCTTTTCAATTCAATTCAACAAATATTTATCTAGGCGGCTTACTCTGGATAAGCACTATGCCAGGTCTCAGGAGGAGAGAGAATCTGCTTCTTGTTCTCAGAGACCTTGGGAGCAGTTGGGTGTCATTCAGACTTCAGCCTTGGGAGTCAGATAGACCAATATGCAACACTGCTTGGCAGAGAAACTGTCTTATACAGGGTCCAAATAAAGGGTATGGTCCTAAGCTCTGCTCTCAGCAGCCCTGTCAAGGACTGGCCCCCTAGCCCTGAGTCCTCATTCCTGGCTGGGCCCCTGCACCATGTTGCCAGAGTTGGCAGAAGCCAGGTACCTTCTTGTCCCTCTACTCGAGTCTGCTTCTTATAACTTGTCACCATATTCCGTCTGCTCTCCAGAATGCTTATCTGTGGCCATAGCTTAACCTCCATGGTGCTGCCTGCCTGAATTTATAGGATCCACCCATGACCTGGCCTGTCATGAGACCAACTTCATCTGGGCTATGTCAGTTTTACTACTGAAATAACCTCTGTTGCCCCAGCTCCAGGTAGATCAGTTTTCTTAAACCTTACCTTTAGCTATATCACACCTGTTCAGAAACTCTCAGTGACTCCCCATGACCTCTAAATTTAGATGAAATCTCAGCCAGAGGGTCTTGGTTTGGCATGATCTCACCTATCCTACCTCTTTAGTTTCATCTTCCCATCTGTGTGTAACATACCAGCCTTAGTGGCTTCACCCTCAGTAGGCTAATTGAATTGCTTAAGTATTTTCTAACCTTTTCTTCCTGTGTCCTTTGCCTTTGCTGAACTTTGATGAGATTTCAACATAGGAAAATAGAGACAGATGGAGGAAGATGGATAAACAGAGCGGTGGGAAATGATGACACAGGTATAGGAAGTGTACAAAGACCAGCGAGGAGATATGTTTGGTGACTGGATAGTGGGCACATACACTCCCAGAATCATAGCCCTTAAAGAGGAAACTAAACGTATCATCTGGCCTTCATGCTGGGGAATTATTGTTGTTCCTCTTCTCTATGTTAGATCAGTAAAGCTCAGAGAGGTAAAAATGACATAAATGCTTAGGCTGACAAATCAAGGTCATCCTATCGAAGCCTTTAAATGCCAGGTTAAACAGCTTGTACTAAATTCAGTCAATGATGGGGACTGTTGACAGCTTTCACTGGGGTAGTGACACGATTAAATCTGTTGTGGGGGCAGTACTTTCAAACTGTGGGGTATGATCTGTTAGTGGGTCACAAAGTCAATTTCATGAGTCTCATGATAAAAAAAATAGCAGAGTGCAATGGTGCTTTTTGTGTTTTGTATGTGTGTACTTGGTAGTAAAGTAAAATATGTTTCCTACTATGAGTCACGGCCAAAAAATTTTGAAAGCCCCAGGGTTAGGAAGATTAATCTGACAGCAAATCATAGGCTGAATGAAGGGTGCAGAGGAGGAATGTGGAGCCTAGGAGTCTAGTTAGGATGCTGTCTCCCTAGCCCAAGTGGGCAGTAAGAAGAATCTGAATGGAAAGGAGAAATGGGAAAGGAGATGAGGGGGAGGACATGAGGTATTCTGTGGGGTAGGAATGTAGAGTCTCAGGATGTTGGATTGTGGGGGCTCAGGGAGAGGGAAGAACCAGTCAGAGATGATTGAAAGTCACACTTGAATGCTTGGGAAAATGCTGGTGCCCAAAGCCAAGAATGGGGAGCAAGTTGAAAGAAGGGGCTGTTTTGAGGACCAGCACAAAAGACTGATGGAAAGATACACAATCACCATCGGTACTGGATCAGTCAGGGCCCCATCAGGGGAAGGAATCCACTAACACAGTTTCAATGTAGAGACTGAAGGAAGGGAGGATATCCAGAACTGTGGGCAGGTTTGAGAGAACCAACATGGGTTGATGAGGTGCCCAGAGATTAACCACTGTAGGAAGCTCTGCCTCTCCAATTCCTCTGGACACCAATCCTATAGGGCAGCACTCCCAACTTCTTCTCCCTTTCCATCCCTGAAACATGTACCTGACTGCCACTTGGTTTGTCACTATCATTATTCCTACTGCTACTATTATTTCTAGCTTTACCATCACAACTGGCAAATGTTTACTGAACCCTTACCCTGTGCCAGGGGCTTTACATGCTTGATAATTTAGGGGGGCCTGCCATGTAGCATGTGGAGTCCTAATTCCCTGACCAGGGATCAAACCCAGCACCCCTGCATTTGAAGAGTGGAGTCTTTAACCACTGGACCACCAGGGAAGTCCCTAAATGCATGATTTCATTTAATTATATTATGTGTTCTTTCTGTCAGTAGTTCAACTTTACAGATAAAGGAGTAGAAACTCAGGGATATTTAAAAAGCTTGCCCTACCACACAGATAATAAGTGACGAAGCTACAGTAATGAAAGCAAGCAGTCTGATTTCTTGACCAGTCTTCATCCCTGCAATGCATTCCTAATTCTTGAGAAATAGAAGACAACAAAGGGAGAAAATGATGGGGCAGTTAACCACAGCAAGACTTAAAATAAGTCAGTAGTGATGTGAGACTTTAAATTTTATACAAGAGGAACCAGGCATCTTGTCGTTCCGCTTTCCTAATTCTTCTTCAAAGCTCTAGTGGGACTTGTCAGTCTAGGCTTTATCTAGAATATCATCCTCCCACTCACCCACTACCCACAGAGTCAGCTGCTAAAGTCATGATCTCCAGTTTAAGCTAGGGGCGGAATTGGTTTGCCCTGGTTGCCTGGCCGTGGACATTGCGACCTCTTTCCAAACCTCCTTCTCAGTCTTCTTTCTGGATAGGGCCTCCTAGTTGCCTCTTGGCCACTTTCTCTGCAATTGCTTGAGTCAGGTCCAGGTTGGGAGCCCCGTGATTCTTCTCAGGGCCTGGGGCCACTGCAATGATTGTAGAGTTGCCCCCTTCTGCTCCTTCTGCCCTCTTCCACTGCCCATCTTGGAAGTCCTGCCTTTTCCAACTATCTAGTTCATGTCCCTATGCAGGGTGCCTGAGGTGTGTGTTACCTGACCAAGTGGTAAGGCCCTGTCTATCCTAAGTCCACGTTCACACAGTCTAAGCAACCCTGTGAGCCTCATTTTACTCCTTGGAAGAAATGTTATGACCAACCTAGACAGCATATTAAAAAGCAGAGACATTACTTTACCAGCAAAGGTCCATCTAGTCAAGGCTATGGTTTTTCCAGTAGTCATGTATGGATATGAGAGTTGGACTATAAAGAAAGCTGAGCACCAAAGAATTGATGCTTTTGAACTGTGTTGTTGGAGAAGACTCTTGAGAGTCCCTTGGACTGCAAGGAGATCCAACCAGTCCATCCTAAAGGAGATCAGTCCTGGGTATTCATTGGAAGGACTGATGTTGAAGCTGAAACTTCAATACTTTGGCCACCTGATGCGAAGAGCTGATTCATTTGAAAAGACCCTGATGCTGGGAAAGATTGAAGGCGGGAGGAGAAGGGGACGACAAAGAATGAGATGGTTAGATGGCATCAATGACTCAGTGGACATGAGTCTGAGTAAACTCCGGGAGTTGGCGATGGACAGGGAGGCCTGGCGTGCTGCAGTCCATGGTCGCAAAGGCGGACACGACTAAGTGACTGAACTGAACTGAACTGAAGTGGCCCCAGCCAAAATCCCGGGACCAGTCTGTCTGCCTTCCCCCTGAACCTCCAGCTGCCCACCACCCTGTACATCAGTACACTTGACCTCTCACAACGCCCTCTTCTCATATCAGAAGGGCTTGATACCCTGCTCAGCTCACTGATCTGAGAGGCCTGTGGAAGATTGAGCAAGGCTCCCCCAGCTCACGCCCGTAGCCCTGTGCTCCCTCCAGGCTTCCTTCCAGTGACTCACTGCCCTCACACTTGTGCCTTCCCTCCATTCTTTATTTCAGGAAATGACTTTTGAGAATGATCTCTCCCCCCTCTCTCCTTGTAAATTGGTTTAGCTGTGCCGGGTCTTAGTGGTAGCACATGGGATCTTGTTCCCTGACCAGGGATCGAACCCACGTCCCCTGCATTGGCAGTGTAGAGTCTTAACCCCTAGATCACCAGGGAGGGCCCCCTGATTTTTTTAACAAGAGAAAAATACACACAGAAAATAACAACAACAATCTCTAATGCTGTTAGTAACTCACATGGACACACAGGCACACACATGAATGTGTGCATGCGCACACACACGTATACACACTCTCCAAAGAAACTTTTAAAAACCAGGCTTATTGGGAAAGGAACTGTGGGTTCTCCTGGTGAAGGTGGTAGAACGTTAACTACCTTGTTTCCATTGCTACCACAGATAGAGAAATCGCTTCAAACTGGAGAGGAAAAGAATAAGGCAGTCCAGAAGAATGTAAGCCTGAGATAAACTGCATGTCAACAAGGAAAATTCAGCTACTTTAACAGCTCAGTCTCTATGTCCAGACAAATTATGTCCTAGGATGCTGGTTGCAAAATTTTTAGTATTAGAACTTTTTCAGACAAATTTTATATAAACTCTAATTAAAAAAAATGTTTAAATAATTTTTGTATACATTTTAAGTTAAAACTTATTTAGCATTCACTTCTTATAAAGTTAATCTATGAGGAAAAATGACTGTCTTGATGAATTCCAAATTTGGAACAATTAATATATGTACAACCATTGCAATTTTCTTTGCATTTGATTTGCTTTTATATTATTTTAGTCACAAAGAGTAAACAAATATTTTAAAAAAGAACAAAATAAGGGACTTCCCTGGTGGTCCAGTGGTTTAAAATCTGCCTTGCAATCCAGGGGACACGGGTTCGATCCCTGGTCAGGGATTTGAGATCCCACATGCCTTGGGGCAGCCCGTGTGCCAAAAATAACACCCAACAGAACCAAATAAATAAAATGCTAAACACACACACACGCAAACAACTTGCCTAGTCACCTGTCTGTTCTTTAAACTGATCCAGAAGTTTGAAAAATGCAATACCAAAACACTTAAAAATTTCCAAATAATCCTAATCAATACTATTGAATTTCTTGTTTTGGATGCAAAAGTCAGACATGAACTACCCAACATGTTTTATAAGCAGTAGAGCCACATGGCAGGTTGCGAGTTCACTTGTGAAAGCCTCCTGAGGCCTGACAAGAGCATGGACCAAATAAATAGATGCTTCAGAGCCTGGCGTGACTGCATGCTGTGTTTTGGGGAACTTCACCACAGGAACAGTAAAAGCCCAGTGCATAACCATAATTTTCCTAATGGAGGGCACATGACTAACTAATCCATGGTGACAGAGGCAGATAGTGATGGAAGAAGGGTGCCAGTGACCTGAAAGGGCATACATGGGGACTTCCCTGGAGGGGCAGTGAATAGGAATCCACCTGCCAATGCAGGGGACATGGGTTCAATCCCTGGTCCGGGAAGATTGCACATCCGCAGAGCAACTAAGTCTGTGCACCACAACTATTGATCTCTCGTGATGCAACTACTGAAGCCCGTGCACCTAGAACTCGTGCTCCGCAACAAGAGAAGCCACCGCAGTGAGAAGCTCGCACACTGAAACTGGAGAGTAGCCCCCGCTTGCTGCAACTAGAGAACGCCCACGTGCAGCAATGAAGACCCACGTCAACAACAACAAAAATAATTAATTAATTAAATAAAAAAGGGATTCTAGAGTGCTGGATGTCGTCTAAATCTTGAGATGGGTGGTGATTATGTGGATTATGAGCTAAATACTTAAGAATTGTACATTTGACTGTAGATAAATTATACTGCAAAGCCTTATTAGCTGAAAGAGAGAGGGAGAAGACAGAGAAAAGCAGGGAGGGCCCAAGAAACTCGATCCCAAGATTTGTTCAAAAACCTGTGAGCAAAAGTGCTTTCCATTGGGTTAGGATCTGGTAGCTAACATGGCTGCATGTTTGTGTTTTTAATTATAGTTTAAAAAGTGGTTTTAAATATATGCTGAAAATGAAATCCAAGTATATTTAAATACAAAATTTAAATCAAATATAGCTAGAAAGTGAAATTCAAATCAAATTCAAATAACTAGTGACCTCGCCTTTCTTTTTCCTCAGCCCAGCTTGGGAAGTGAGAGAAAACTAGCCAAAAGCAAAGAGGCAGAAAGCAGGAATTTCCTGGTGGTCCAGTGGTTAGGACTCAGCACTTTCATAGCCAAGGGCCTGGGTTCAATCCCTGGTCTGGGAACTAAGACCCATGAGTCTCATGGAGTGACCAAAAAAAAAAAAGTCAGAAAGCATCTCTCAGCCTTTGATCATGAGAGTGAAAATGTGTTTCATGTTTCTCATAGCTTATTAAATGCCAGGTTCAAGATGTCCTGTTGAGGCGGTGTCCACACGGGAGATGGGTGTGGCCATCACATCAGTGTGTTAACCTCAGCATTCTAGGTTTCTGTCGGCTCCTACCCTTTCATCTATCAGAAATAATTCCTTGGAAGGATGAACACTCAAGTCTGGTCTTAGGGCCATGTGTCCCCCCTTCAGATCATTGCCCGAAAGAAATGGTTTTAAGCTATGAAGAAAACAAATTAGGTCTGCCTCAATTTGTCTATGTGAGCCTTCAGGTTCCAGCAGACCTGCTTCTCAGATGTACTAGATTTTCATTTTCCAGTCTCAGAGATCTGAACTAATTATGCCTTGGAAGCAAATCTCGGTTTCAAAGCACTTCTCTCTGCCAGGTACTTGGGGTGTGAAGGGCTACATTCTGCCTTGGAAAACTCTGTCCAGGGTGGGGTTCAAGACTAAGAGTGGTTAGAGCTGCAGGCCACGGGCTGGTAAGAGATTTACCAAGTTTTCCCCGAGAGATGTCGCTTCTCAGTCTTTTGCCCTTTTTAATAGTAAGGTTTCAGGCCCTCCCTCTGCCTGAGCCTTCATATCCCAAAAGGCATTTGCCTTTCTAGAAGACTCTTCTTTCAGGTCAGCCATGGGCTAATCTGATCTGTATAGTTCTGACAGTCTCTGCTCACCTTTTACTTCACTCTCACAGACTTGTGGGTGTCTTTGTGAACTGGCCTTGAAAAAGTTTTACAGACTCCACAGTCTAGGTATTCTCTGCCAGCTCTCTGTTTGCTTGTTATGTTGCAAGAATGTGACCCAACAGCCTCCACGCCCCATGACTCAGCCTCCGTCTAATGAGCAGTGTGTTCCAGGCCTTCCTGGGCCAGCACCTCCTCTAATGAAGGCCAGGTGCTGCCCAGGCCGCCAGCGCCCTGCCTGAGCTGGGGTGGGAGTCAGAAACACTCCCCACAGGTGGGTAGAGGGAAAGGGAAGGTGAATTCCAGTTTGTTCCACTCCCCATCACTGCAGCCACTCTTGGCCCTTCCCCAGGACAGCCTGGGAGGTGCAAGTTAAGGGTTAGGAAGAACTTTCGTTGTGAGATCCATTTTGAAGGGGGCTGGCAGAGGGCTATTTCTCTCTCTCTTTTCTTTTAAATCAATTCTTACTGCTTTGCAGTGTTGTGTTAGTTTCTGCGGTACAGCAAATTGAATCAGTTATAGATATACATATATCCCCTCTGTTTTAGATTTCCTTCCCTTTTAGGTCACTGCAGAGCACTGAGTAGAGTTCCCTGTGCTGTACAGTAGGTTGTCATTAGTTATCTGTCTAAAACTTAGTAGTATGTATGTCAGTCCCAATCTTCCAGTTTATCACAGCCCCCTTCTCCCTTAGTATCCATAACTTTGTTCTCTACATCTGTGTCTCTATTTCTGCTTTGTAGATAAGTTCGTCTGTATCATTTTTCTCAATTCCACGTATAAGTGATATTGTACGATATTTGTTTTTCTCTTTCTGGCTTACTTCACTCTCTGGGACAGTCTCTAGGACAGTCTCTAGGTCAAAAAACTAAAAATAGACCCACCATACGACCCAGAAATCTCACACCTGGGCATATACCCGGAGAAAATGTTAATTCAAAAAGATACATGTACCCCAATATTCTTTACAGCACTATTTACAATATCCAGAACATGGAAGCAGCCTAAATGTCCATTGGCAGAGAATGGATAGAGAAGATAGAGCACGTATACGTGATGGAATATTCAGTTCAGTTCAGTCGCTCAGTCGTGTCCAACTCTTTGCGACCCTATGCACTGCAGCATGCCAGGCCTCCCTGTCCATCACCAGCTCCTGGAGTTTACTCAAACTCATGTCCATTGAGTCAGTGATGCCATCCAACCATCTCATTCTCTGTCATCCCCTTCTCCTCCCACTTTCAATCTTTCCCAGCATCAGGGTCTTTTCAAATGAGTCAGATCTTCACATCAGGTGGCCAAAGTATTAGAGTTTCAGCTTCAACATCAGTCCTTCCAATGAATACCCAGGACTGATCTCCTTTAGGATGGACTGGTTGGATCTCCTTGCAGTCCAAAGAGACTCTCAAGAGTCTTCTCCAACACCACAGTTCAAAAGCATTAATTCTTCGGCACTCAGCTTTCTTTATAGTCCAACTCTCACATCCATACATGATTACTGGAAAAACCATAGCCTTGACTAGATGGACTTTTGTTGGCAAAGTAATGTCTCTGCTTTTTAATATGCCGTCTAGGTTGGTCATAACTTTTTTTCCAAGGAGTAAGCGTCTTTTAATTTCATGGCTGCAGTCACCATCTGCAGTGATTTTGGAGACCCCAAAGTAAAGCCTGCCACTGTTTCCACTGTTTCCCCATCTATTGGCCATGAAATGATGGGACCGGATGCCATGATCTTAGTTTTCTGAATGTTGAGCTTTAAGCCAAAACTTTCACTCTCCTCTTTCACTTTCATCAAGAGTCTCTTTAATTCTTTGCTTTCTACCATAAGCGTGGTGTCATCTGCATTACTCAGCCATAAAAAGAAATGGACTTGTGGCTATTTGCATGGTGGCCATCTCTTACTGTGGGACAGGCAGTTGATATCCACTTAAGATTTGTGTGAAGAAGCCTATCTTACTTCCAGCTAATTTGTCTTTGATTTGTGGGGTATTAAATTTGCTGGGAAAAAAAACAACAACATCTGAGTGTTAAGCTTTTGGGGGCAAACCAGAGAAAATCATATAATTAGCAGCTCAAAGATTCTCAGAATCTCTGTCCAGAAAAAGAAAGAGATGACAGGGAAAGAGAAATCACTGTGCTCTAGAGCTGTGGCAGAAGGCCAGACAGGATAATGGCCACAGAAAAGAGATGAATGAATTCGGTTTAAACATATGCCTCTCTTTGGAAAGGAATTGCTTAGGGAAAGCTTATGCCTTAATTACTACTCCTACTAAATGGGAAAACCTTAACTGATTTTACCGTAAATTCTTTTAATTTTAAACTCTTTTTATCAGATTTTAAAAAATTCAGGCCTCCTTGCAAAAATGCAAACACATTTCTGTCTCTGGATGGGCTGTAACAAAAGCAGAAGGCTTAAAAATAGTTTTATGAAAAGAGATGAAATCTGAGCACAGTTCATATATTTGCCAATGATTTTTCTGTTTGCTGCATGTTATCTATGAATCATCTGACACAAAACAGTTGGTAGGCTGCTGGAAGGACGTGATGGGCTCTGTCAGAAACTGCACCCTAGTTTGTGGTCAAGTCGGAGACAGAATTTATGTAATACGAGTTTCAGCCAACTAATCCTACCCCACAGGGTGGCCACCCCCCTCCCCTGAAGGACCTGGAAGGGCTATACCTTGAGCTGGCTCCGGCCCCAGCAGGAAACACAGGTCTCCTGGCCCCTAGTACCAGAGTGTTGCCTGGTTCCTGACCACACCTGTAGATTTGTTTGCTTTCATTTGTTTGGGGGCGGATTTTTAAATTTAATTTATTTATTTTAAAATTTTCATTGAAGTATAGTGTTGATTTACAATGTTGAGTTAATTTCTTAAAAAAAAAAAAAAACTTAAAAAATTATTTATTTATTTTTGGCTGTGCTGGGTCTTCATTGCTGTGTGGGCTTTTCTCTAGTTGTGGAGAGTGAGGGCTACTCTCTAGTACCGGTGTGCAAGCTTCTCATTACAGTGACTTCTCTTGTTGCAGAGCACAGGCTCCAGGGCACGGGCTCGGTAGATGTGGTGTATGGGGTTAGTTGCTCTGTGGTATACGGGATCTTCCCTGATCAGGGATTGAACCTGTGTCTACTACATTGACTGGTGGATTCTTTAATGCTGAGCCACTAAAGAAGCTCTGTTGTGTTAATTTCTGCTGTACAGCAGAGTGAGTCTGTTATTGT
This sequence comes from Giraffa tippelskirchi, assembly GCF_054371585.1. Taxonomy (NCBI): domain Eukaryota; kingdom Metazoa; phylum Chordata; class Mammalia; order Artiodactyla; family Giraffidae; genus Giraffa; species Giraffa tippelskirchi. The sequence continues at coordinate 128,452,763 of NC_137281.1, read as the reverse complement.
TCATTCGCCCAGTTGTGTCCAACTCTTTGCGACCCCATGGACTACAGCATGCCAGGTCTCCCTGTCCTTCACCATCTCCCGGAGTTTGCCCAAGTTCATGTCTATTGAACCAGTGATACCATTCAACCATCTCACCCTCTGCTGCCCTCTTCTCCTTTTGCCTTCAATCTTTCCCAGCATCAGGGTCTTTTCCAGTGAGCCAGCTCTTCACATCAGGTGGCCAAAGTACAGGAATGTCAGCTTCAGCATCAGTCCTTCCAATGAATATTCAGGGTTGATTTCCTTTAAGATTGACTGGTTGATCTCCTTGATGTCCAAGGGACTCTCAAGAGTCTTCGCTAGCACCACAATTCAAAAGCATCAATTCTTTGGCCCTCAGCCTTATTTATGGTCCAGCTCTCACATCCATACATGACTACTAGAAAAATCATAGTTTTGACTATGTGGACCTTTGTCAGCAAAGTGGTGTCTGCTTTTTAATACACTGTCTAGGTTTTCATAGCCTTCCTTCCAAGGAGCAAGCATCTTTTAATTTCATGACTGCAGTCACCATCTGCAGTGATTTTGGAGGCCAAGAAAATAGTCTGTCACTGTTTCCATTGTTTCCCCATCTATTTGCCATGAAATGATGAAACCAGATGCCATAATCTTAGTTTTTTGAATGTTGAATTTTAAGCCAGCTTTTCACTCTCCTCCTTCACCCTCAAGAAGCTGTTTAGTTCCTTTTTGCTTTCTGCCATTAGAATGGTATCATCTGCATATCTGAGGTTATTGATATTTCTCATGGCAATCTTGATTCCAGCTTGTAACTCATCCAGCCTGGCATTTCGCGTGATTTTCTCTGCATATCTCCAGTATTTTGGTCATCTGATGAGAACAGCTGACTCACTGGAAAAGTCCCTGATGCTGGGAAAGTTTGAGGGCAGAAGGAGAAGAGGGTGTCAGAAGATGAGATGGCTGGATGCCATTACCGATGCAATGGACATCAACTTGGGCAAACTTTGGGAGATGGTGAGGGACAGAGAAGGCTGGAGTGCTGCAGTCCATGGGGTCACAAAGAGTCAAAAGCAACTGGGCAACTGAACAAAAACCACTCTGCATATAAGTTAGATTAACAGGGTGACAATATACAGCCTTGTTGTACTCCTTTCCCAATTTTGAACCAGTCGGTTGTTCCATGTAAGGTTCTAACTGTTGCTTCTTGACCTGAATACAGGTTTCTCTGAAGGCAGGTAAGGTGGTCTGGTATTCCCATTTCTTTAAGAATTTTCCACAGTTTGTTGTGATTCACACAATCAAAGGCTTTCGCGTAGTCAGTGAAACAGAAGTTGTTTTTCTGGAATTCCCTTGCTTTCTCTATGATCCAGCAAATATTGGCAATTTGATGTCTGGTTCCTCTGCCTTTTCTAAACCCAGCTTGTATCTCTGGAAATTCTTGATTCAAGTACTGCTGAAGCCTAGCTTTAAGGATTTTGAGCATAACCTTACTAGCATGGGAAGTGAGCACAATTATCCAACAGTTTGAATATTCTTTAGCACCGCCCTTCTTTGGAATTGGGATGAAAACTGACCTTTTCCAGTCCTGTGGCCACTGCTAGGTTTTCCAAATTTGCTGACATATTGAGTGCAGCACTTTAATACCATCATCATGGTGTTATTTTAAATATTATTTTGGTGTTTTAAATGGCATTCTAAATAGCTCAGCTGGAATCCCATCACTTCCACTAGCTTTGTTGGTGGTAATGCTTCCTAAGGCCCACTTGACTTCACACTCCAGGATGCCTGGCTCTAAATGAGTGACAACACCATCATGGTTATCTGAGTCATCAAGACCTTTTTTGTGGAGTTCTTCTGTGTATCCTTGCCACTTCTTCTTAATCTCTTCTGCCTATGTTAAGTCTTGACCGTTTCTGTCCTTTATCATGCCCATCCTTGCATGAAATGTTCCTCTGATATCTCCAATTTTCTTGAAGAGATCGCTAGTCTTTCTCATTCTATTGTTTTCCTGTATTTCTTTGCATTGCTCATTTAAGATGGCCTTCTTATCTCTCCTTGCTATTCTCTGGAACTCTCATTCAGTTAGGTATATCTTTCCCTTTCTCCCTTGCTTTTCGCTTCTCTTCTTTCCTCAGCCATTTGTAAAGCCTTCTCAGGCTACCACTTTGCCTTCTTGCATTTCTTTTTCTTTGGGATGATTTTGGTCACTGCCTCCTGTACAATGTTGCAAACCTTTGTCTATAGTTCCTCAGGTACTGTCTATCAGATCTCATCCCTTGAGTCTATTAGTCACCTCCACTGTATAATTGTAAGGGATTTGATGTAGGTCATACTTGAATGGCCTAGTGGCTTGCCCCACTTTCTTCAGTTGAAGCCTGAATTTTGCTGTAAGGAGCTGATGATCTGAGCCACAGTCAGTTCCAGGTCTTGTTTTTGCTGACTATATAGAGCTTCTCCATCTTCGGCTGCAAATAATGTAATCAATCTGATTTCTGTATCGACCATTTGGTGATATCTATTTGTAGAGTTGTACCTTGTGTTGCTGGAAGAAGGTGTTTCCTATGACCAGTGCGTTCTCTTGGCAAAACTCAGTTAGTCTTTTCCCTGCTTTGTTTTGTACTCCAATGCCAAACTTGCCTGTTACTCCAGGTATCTCCAGACACTCTACTTTTGCATTCCAATCCGCTATGATGAAAAGGACATCTTTTTTTGTGTTAATTCTAGAAGGTCTGGTAGGTCTTCATAGAATTGGTCAACTTCAGCTTCTTTGGCCATCAGTGGTTGGAGTGTAGACTTAGATTACTGTGATGTTGAAAGGTTTGCCTTGGAAATGAACCGAGATCATTCTGTCATTTTTGAGATTGCACCCAAGTACTACATTTCTGCTCCTTTGTTAATTATGAGGGCTACTCCATTTCTTCTATGGGATTCTTTTCCACGGTAGTAGATATAATGGTCATCTGAATTAAATTTGCGTGTTCCTGTCCATTTTAGTTCACTTATTCCTAAGATGTCGATGTTTACCCTTGACATTTCTTGCTTGACCATGTCCAATTTACCTTGATTCATGGACCTAACATTCCAGGTTCCTATGCACTATTGTTCTTTACAGCGTTGGATTTTACTTACCACCAGAAACATCCACTGCTGAGTGTCATTTCCGCTTTGGCCCAGCTGCTTCATTCTTTCTGGAGCTATTAGTAATTGTCCTCTGCTCTTCCCCCAGTAGCATATTGGACACCTTCCAACCTGAGCGGCTTATCTTCTGGTGTCATATCTTTTTGTCAAACTTACCTATTAGTTTTCTACCTCAATGAGAGCCCCATTAAGCAGGCTTCTGAGTCCTTTCAACATGATTCTTTGAGTATTTCTTTGGGGCTTCCCAGGTGGATCAGTGATAAAGAATCTGTCTGCCAATACAGGAAACACAGGAGATGCAGGTTTGATCCCTGGGTTGGGAAGACCCCCTGGAGGAGGGAATGGCAATCCACTCCAGTATTCTTGCCTGGAGAATTCCATGGACAGAGGAGACTGACACACTGCAGTCCATGGGGTCACAGAGTTGGACACGACTGAACAATCATGTTTGTTGGCTACCTTACCTTTGTCATTTTGGCATTCTGCTATAGTGAAGTGGTTTCCTTTTACCTCTGTTTATTTATTTGTTTGTTCACTTATTTATTATTTTATTTGTTTGTTTGTTTGGCTGGTCTTAGTTGCTGTACGTGGGATCTTTGTCATGTCACTTGGGATCTTTCATTGAGGGAATGGACTGTCTAGTTATGGTGCCTGGACTTGTTTGCTCCATGGCATGTGGGATTAATTCTCTGATCAGGGATCAGACACACAGTCCCTGCATTGTAGGGTAGATTCTTAAACCACTGAACCACCAGGAAAATTCCCACTTTAACCTGCATCCCCTGCATTGAAAGGCATGTTCTTAACCACTGAACTACCAGGGAAGTCCCTTAATATTATTTATTCTAATGTGAGATTATATCAGATTGGGCCAATGAGAGACCCATTCAGCTGCCTTCTGAGTCCTTTCAACATGATTCTTTGAGTATTTCTATACTTTTTGGCTCAGTTCTAGGCTCATCCTTTACTTTTCCTGTCCTCAACCCTGGAGTAAGTCATTTCTCAAGGATCCCTGGTTCCTTCATTGGGGAATGGTATTTAGAAACCAAGATCTGGGGGTTAAATTACTTGTTCCTACTGTATCATTTCTTTTAGTCCCTTTTAGCAGACAGAAATAGATTTTATTACCTATATATACAAACAGAAATAGAGGCACAGATATATATTAGAAATATAGTGTGTGTGTATATATATATATATACATATACATATACAGAGAGATATTAGACATAGATATATATTTATACTGGTAACTCCAATTCCAATGCAAAAAACGCCTTTTCTGTATCTGTAATTTCTTTCCCCAATAGCTAGAAGTCTGTCTCCCATTTACCTCATGCCCAAGAATATACAGATTGTAGTTTTAGAATTGCTAATTCCTAGCACGGCTAAAAAGTAAACCTAATTAGGGTTTGATTTGTTTACAATTTTTTAGGTAAAAGTTACATACACTGAAATGAACAAATCCTAAGTATGCAGTTCAACAGCTTTTGACAAATGGGTGTGCCCATGGAACCCACACTTCTTTCAATAATGGTACATTCATCTCTGTATGTTCTCAGAAAGTTTCTTCCCAATTAGCCCTCCCACCCCCTGAGGCAACCAGTGTTCCTGTATTTTGCTTAGTCTGAAGACATCAGCTGGTTCCTGCATTTTGCTTAGTCTGAAGACATCAGCTGGTTCCTGCATTTTGCTTAGTCTGCAGACATTAGCTTCTTGGTTTTGAGCCCCTGTCTTCGTCTTGTGTTCTTCTCCCCCTCTGAGTCTCATGCTACTTCAGTGCCTGGACTTAGAGGTTCTCATATCTGCTCTTCCTTAGCAATCCCAGATTTGATTTCCGGTTCCTCCTCTAGTCTTTTTCAATTTCTTGGTGCCAATGAATCTGCCCCTTCTGTGGAGTAGATGCTGATTCGGTTCCTGCATTAATTTATATTCCTCATTCCTTCTGGATTTTTGACCTTACTCCAAGTGATGTCTGGCCTGGAATGTGTTTATAGGATAATACAATTTATGAATGATAGTTTCAGTAAAAGGCTCCACACCTCACACCTGGCAATATCTCCCTGTCTGATCCTGCTCAGTGCCTGGATTCTGAGCCACACCTATTCCTCTGTTCCTAAATCTTGCTTCCTTATTCAGGTTGGGTGACAGTCACAGTTCTCCCTTCACAGTGACAGCCAACAGCTGGTGAGGCTTTTCTCACAAGGGTACCTTGTGAGCATGACTGTGACAGACAGAAACCATGTGTCTTGTGGGTGTTTAGTAAATGTGAACCCACTCATCCCACCACTAAGACATGACAACTGGCCAGAGTCAGGGGCATAGTCAGAGAAGATAGATGGACCCTGTACACCCTGTAAATGCGTAATGAATAACTCCCTTTCAGTAATACTCAGCCTAGCCAGATCTATAGTGTGTAGGGCGGAAACTAAGTTGAGGCCCCAGAACCATAAAGTCACACTCGTATTAATATTAAGGAAACAGTGAGGCTATAATAGCTCATTTTCCAGGCTCCCTAATGAAAAGAGTTAGTGTGATACAATCATGAGGGCTTCTGAAAAGGCTCTTTCACATGAAGGTACTTAGCTCCACCCTTCATGTTGGCCCTTGATTATATTAGCAGTTTAATAAGTAGTTGCTTGTTTGAACTTTTGTGTGCTTGGATTTCCCCAAGCAAGGCTAGAAGCTTCTTGAGAGAGATGACAGTGTTGTGCATTTTTCTGTTTTCCTCTTGCTTCAGCACCAGCTCCTGGTCAGGTGACAGGATGTGTTCAGTAGATATTTCTGTATTGAACTGAGTCTTCTTAGTGTTTTGTCCGAAGTTTTACTTTCATTTTAGGTTTGAAGGATTTGTTAACAAAAGAAACCACTTGTTACACACACAATAAGCAATTTCAATATTTGACGGGATTATTTGACTTAATTTCAATATATAGTCATTAAAAGAAAATAAATAGAAACAGCAGAGAGAGGTAATAGTGTGTACATCACCAAATTGGGCTGAAACCTACATCTAGACTTGAGTAGCACTGAGTAACAGCAGTCTGGCGTCCCAGTTGGGAAAGGGTCCCAGGCAGTGTGTCTACCCCATGGGTGAAACTACAGATTGCAGCTTTGGGGGCTGCCACTTATACTCTCAGGCTGCAAGCTGATATCATCATCAATTTGTGTGCAAAAATGCAGCTCTGGTTTAACTGTTACAATGCTGTTTATTTAACCTTGTGAGTTATAAGACTTCTTAGACCCCAGGGGGCTGGCCAGGCCTCCAGGGGCTTAAGAATTTCAAGACCTACTCCCTTTCTTATCTAGTGTCACCTGACTTGTTGGTAACAATTGGTGTGCTTGCATACAGGCATGTAGTCCAGGCAAAGTCCAGGCAAGGTCAGAAGTCAGTCAGAGACCTGCTCCTCTACTTCTGAAACCTGAACAAGACTACCTCCATTTTACTTTCCCTAACTTGACTTAGTCACCTTAGTGAGGTCTTCTTTCCAATGTATCTCAGTTCCCAGTGTAGTAGCAAGCACAGAATAGGCATTCCGATTGGCTGAATAAATCATGAGCTAATTCCATAAAGTTGTTGCTGAATCAAAGTATCATTCCTTTTAGGAGTCTGCATTTTTTGGAGAGGACAACAATGAAGGGGCAAATGCTTAATAACTCAAGTGGAAGTAATCTCATAGTGGAATTACAGGCAACAAAGAGCCTGGATAACATAAAGGGGTCATTATATTCTGCTGATGGACCCCTTTTGCTGCTTATCTTTCTTGAGTTTTCTCTCCTATTCAATTTTTATTTGATTCTTTTGGCCCATCAGCAAACTGGCTGTCACAGCTTCTTCTAGGGGCCCTCCTAGTGGTAAAACTTCTAAAGCTTTCTGCTTTTATCCCTGCTAGCAATATTGTGGAGGTTGACACCAACAGGCAGGCAGCCAGTGGCTCTGTAGGGCTGTATCCCCTTCTCGTCAGGTAACATACATTCTGGGACTTGGTTCCAACTCTTTTGCTCAGGTGCCTAGCTGTGTAGGATCTACATCTGCTATGCCTACCAGTGCTGACCTGACCTGATTCAAGCTCTCATGTGTCTTACTGAGATGATCTTAATTCTCTTGAGTCTACCTCATGAGTCTACCTGCTGCTGGTTCTGGTAAGATGGAAAGTGATTTGGCCCTCATCTCAAATTTATGATTAGCCTCCCACTGGGGCCACTACCCAACCCTCTAGTCATTATATGCAGGACAAGGCCAGGGAAACATAGGCCATTCAGAACCCCATGTAGAGCTCTAACCAGATGAGCTGGACTGAGCCACAACTGAAGTGGGCAGTTTCATTCTGATCCAGTCATTGGTTCTCTGTCAGCCTTGGCTTCAAGTAGAGTCATCTGGGAAAACTTTACAAAATTCTCATGTCTAGGCCCCATCTCCTGAGCTTCTGATTTAGTTAGACTGGGATATAGCTCAGTTGGTAAAGAATCCCCCTGCAATGCTGGAGACCCCAGTTCAATTCCTGGGTCAGGAAGATCCTCTGGAGAAGGGATTGGCTACCCATTCCAATATCCTTGGGCTGCCCTTGTGGCTCAGCTGGTAAAGAATCCGCTAGCAATGTGGGAGACCTGGGTTTGATCCCTGGGTTGGGAAGACCCCCTGGTGAAGGGAAATGCTACTCACTCCAGTATTCTGGCCTAGAGAATTCCATGGACCTTATAGGCCATGGGGTCACAAAGAATCTGACATGACTGAGTGACTTTCACTCACTCACTCAAAGGCCTGAATGTGTGTATTCTTTCTTATGATGAGCTTTTATATAAGTGCTAAAGTACTTTTGTACCAAAAAAAGCTACGAGGCCATCACTAGTACATTTGAATTTATTATTACAAATTTTTGTTATAAATTTTGATTGTTTTGCAGTGTTCCACGGAGCACACATGTTTTACCAATTACCTGCCATTGTCTACCATTTAGTTTGTTTCCAAGTTTTAACTATTATAAAAAGGAAACATAATGAAAGCAATCTTCCTATGCATTTTCCTATTTGAGGCATTTTGTATTTCATTAGAAGAAATTCCCAGATGTTTTATTACTGGATAAAATAGTGTGAAAATATTTTAGACTCTTGATATTGCCCAATTGCTCTTTGAAAGGCTCTTAACCAATTTGCACTCCTTCCAGAATGGATGAAAATTTCCATCTTACACAGCATGGGCCACTTGCTAATGTAACAAAGCATTTATTCTTTATTTCAATGTATCTGTCTATATTTGTGGCTTTTATTTTAAGAAAACCTCCCCAAGAGAACAGCAGTAGTCTTGACGGAAAGTTGGCCAAGCGCTGAGTCCCTTTTCTTTGGCCCCTGGAGAGCTTGTGCTCTGATGGCAAGGGCCCAGGAAAAGAACCCCAAGGAAATGTGCACTAAAGAAAAGAGGCCTCTCTGCTAAGGCCTCAGGCCAAATGGGTACTTCCTAGGGAGGGGCCCTTCTCCTCCGGCAGCCTTGGGTTGGAAGTGACCCAAAAAGAACCAAGCGCACATGACCCCACAGAAAAAAAACAGGAGAAAAATCTGTTATGCATATCCAGGAGCTTGGAGTCTCTGCCAAAATTCTGGGTGAATCTACTCCCCAGTCCTTGATCCTGACTCATAGAAGCTGCTGGCTGTGCTGACCACGCCCAGCAGACGTGCCTCCTTCATACCCTACCCCTGTAGCCTTGGCGTTTTTATTATTTTTTTTAAATTGATGCTATGTATTTATTTTTTATTTGACTGCATGGGATCTTAGTTGCAACACGCAGAATCTTCGTTGTCATGCAGGATCTTTCTCTTCGGGGCACAGACTCTCTAGATGTGGCACACAGGCTTAGTTGCTCTGTGGCATGTAGGACCTTAGTTTTCTGACCAGGGATCGAACCCGTGTGCCCTGCATTGCAAGGCAGATTCTTCACCACTGGACCAAGGAAGTCCCCGCCCTGGCTTTCTAGATTATTATTTTTTTAATCACTAAAGAGCTATTTGTACAGCATAAATAATAAAAACAGAATGCCAGATTTGGAAAGCTCCCCCTCACCTACTTCAGTTCCCTTTCCTAGATGTAACCTGGTGAATGTGCATTCTTCTAGATCATTTACCAGTACTAGTAGGTGGGAGACTGTGTGGGTGAGCATACAGGATTTTTTAAATATATAAATGGAATCGTGCTTTATGTCGTTGTCTCCAGCTTGCCTTTATCATTTAACATGAAAGTGTAGACCATTATCTGTGTTAGTTAATGTAGAGCTACCTCGTTCTTTTTCATGGCTGCATGATAACCCGTCGTATGTAACGATAGCATAATTTAACACATTGTGCCATTGGATGCTTTGCTTGCTTCTCATCTTTCTCTGTGATGACAATGCTGCAGTGAATTCCTTTGGGTCTATATTGTGCCATCTACTGACTTTGAGTAGTGCCACTGCCAGAAAACTCGTGGCTCCAACTATTCATACCCCAGGGTGTCTCTTCTCCTCCGGGACCCATTTAGACCCTGGAGGAGCACCACCAGGCTCAGTCATGACCTCTGCTCTCGCCCTATTGTTTTGCTGTTGTAGTCACAGTACACCTTATGGCCCAACTTCCAGAGCCCTGACAACCCCACCACATCACAGTGAAAGTGTTGGTCGTTCAGTTGTGTCCAACTCTTTGTGATCCCATGAACTGTAGCCCACCAGGCTCCTCTGTTCATGGAAGTCGCCAGATAAGAATACTGGAGTGGGTTGCCATTCCCTTCTCCAGGGGACTTCCCGACCCGGGGATCGAACCTGGGTCTGCCGCATTGCAGGTGGATTCTTTACCATCTGAGCCACCAGGAAAGCCCACCACATCATGGAAAGGTGCAAAAAGTACAGCTAGTGTCCCTCTGACCATTGGGAGGGAAAAAGAAGGCCAGCTCCTCCAAATGCAGTCAAGCTGGAGGAGGTATCAAAGTGGTTTTTAAGATTTCCACTCTTACATCCTGGGATGGAGTGAGAGTCTGAAAACAGTAGTAAATCACTGACATAGGAGACAGAAGCAGCTGAAGTGGTGTGAGAAACTCTCCAAAGCAGCAGAGGGAGCCAGGTGTGTGTGTGTGTGTGTGTGTGTGTGTGTGTGTGTGTGTGTGTGTGTGTCCTAGACCAAATGTCCTTGGCCCATGTGAAGATAGCCAATTCTTGATCTAACATGTTGTTGTACTTTTGTCCTTTAAGATTTTCAAGACCCCTCATCCTGTTAGAAGCAATAAGGGCTGATGAGAAGCAGGCTGTACTCTGGGAAACAGGAAATCTGGTTCCATTTATGACTTCATCAGGCCCTGCCATGGAATTTTGAACAACTTCAGTTTGCTGCCCTGTGTTTTGTGTTTTGAGACTCTCTTGTCTAGAGGTGCCATCTGCATCTTTGGGATGCAGGGGTTGGTTAGAGTTCTTATTTTGTTTTCCTTGCAAGGTAGCACTAGTGTTAAAAGTGAGACAGGCAGGGAAGCTTTGCCATTTGGAGATGTTTGCTGTGTTTGACTTACCCTGCTTGTGTGTCTCCTTCTTTTTTTACTTTCTGGACACCCAGAATGAACATATGTTTGTAGTAGTGGAGGCTGGGGATGAACTTCCTGTGTGGCAGCCCTCCTGAAATGTATTTTTGCACGCACAAACGCAAAGGCAGATGTTGACCTGCTCTCTCAACCCTTCGAGAACTCTCTGGGGAATGGTGGTGTGGTCACTGTTGGAGCAGAGCAACAAACAAGTCTGCTTTAATCAGGGATGAGCCACATTTGAGCAGTAGTAAAGTTGCTCATGGAAAAGTTATTTAAATAAATCGGGATTTTTATATACAACTTGGTGAATTTGTGCAAATTGACACACCTGTCACACTCAGATAACTACCACCTAGGCCCAGAAGTAGAACATTATCAGCACCCCAGTAGACCCCTGTGTCCCTGTCCCAGTTACTAGTAGTGGTATAACCACTAATGTGTCCGACTCTTTGCAACCCCATGGACTGTAGCCTGCCAGGCTCCTCTGTCGATGGAATCAAACCCAGGTCTCCTGCATTGCAGGAAGATTCTTTACCATCTGAGCTAACAGGGAAGCCCCAACCTTTCAATATTTTATATTAATTTTGCTCATTTGTTCAGTTCAGTTCAGTCCCTCAGTCGTGTCCAACTCTTTGCAACCCCATGAATCACAGCACGCCAGGCCTCCCTGTCCATCACCAACTCCTGGAGTTTACCCAAACTGATGTCCATCGAGTTGGTGATGCCATCCAGCCGTCTCATCCTCTGTTGTCCCCTTCTCCTCCTGCCCTCAATCCTTTCCAGCATCAGGGTCTTTTCCAATGAGTCAACTCTTCACATGAGGTGGCCAAAGTATTGGAGTTTCAGCTTCAGCATTGGTCCTTCCAGTGAACACCCAGGACTGATCTCCTTTAGGATGGACTGGTTGGATCTCCTTTAAGATGGAATGTTTGGATCTCCTTGCAGTCCAAGGAACTCTCAAGAGTCTTCTCCAACACTTCAGTTCAAAAACATCAGTTCTTCAGTGCTCAGCTTTCTTCACAGTCCAACTCTCACATCCATACATGACTACTGCAAAAACCATAGCCTTGACTAGATGGACCTTTGTTGGCAAAGTAATGTCTCTGCTTTTTAATATGCTATCTAGGTTGCTCATAACTTTCCTTCCAGGGAGTAAGTGTCTTTTAATTTCTTGACTGCAATCACCATCAGCAGTGATTTTGGAGCTCCAAAAAATAAAGTCTGACACTGTTTTCACTGTTTCCCCATCTATTTCACATGAAGTGATGGACCGGATGCCATGATCTTAGTTTTCTGAATGTTGAGCTTTAAGCCAACTTTTTCACTCTCCTCTTTTACTTTCATCAAGAGCCTTTTTAGTTCCTCTTCACTTTCTGCCATAAGGGTGGTGTCATCTGCATATCTGAGGTTATTGATATTTCTCATGGCAATCTTGATTCCAGCTTGTGCTTCTTCCAGCCCAGCATTTCTCATGATGTACTCTGCATATAAGTTAAATAAGCAGGGTGACAATATACAGCCTTGACGTACTCCTTTTCCTATTTGGAACCAATCTGTTGTTCCATGTCCAGTTCTAACTTTGCTGTTTTCAACTTTATATAATTTGTGAAATTTTTTACATTTTGCATAAATCTTGTTCATTTATTCTCATTACCTCATGGAATTCACGATAGAAATATACCAAGGTCTACTTATCCATTCTGTGTTGGTTGGACTTGGGGTCAGTTTCCCTTTGGGGCTATTTCACATTATTCTGCTATGAACAGTATTGCACATGCTTTCGGGGCCTGTGTGCATGCGTTTCTGCTGTATACATTCCTACAAGTGGAATTGCTGGGTCATGGGGTTTGCATACATTCAGCTTTTAATAGACTTTGGAAACAACAGTGATGAGGGTTAGGAATGTATTTTTGATAGGGGACAGAGCACAGGGCTAACTAAGATCGGGCCCCAGGCATCTAGTCCCCTCCCAGGCTTAAATTATAGGGGAGCCAGAGAAAACCATTCACCTTCTGTGTTTCCTCAGCTGTAAAGTGGAAATAATCAGTATCTGCTCTGTTCCTTGCTGTGGGTGGGAAAGCTCTCTCTGCAAAGTCTCAAGTTGCATGAATGGAAGCTGTCATTAACATGGAAGCAGGGGAAGGAGGCTTTTAATTATTAACGAGAACTAAAGAACAACTATACTTATGTGAATTTCCATTTCCAATTAAAAATCCAGAGATTAGATTAACTGCTCTGTTAGGCCGAGTGGTTTTGCTAGAGGGGCCTGTAGTATTATTCTCTCAAACTCAGATACAGAGAGGAACCTCCCAAACCTGCCTCCTCCGTATCTTACCAGAAGATTCCTTACCTGCTTGGAGGTCCAGTGGTTTAGTCACTAAGTCATGTCCAACTCTTTGCAATCCCATAGACTGTAGCCCACCAGGCTCCTCTGTTCATTGAACTCTCCAGGCAAGAATACTGGAGTGGGTTGCCATTTCCTTCTCCAGGGGGTCTTCCCCACCAGGGGATCGAATTGAATCTGGGTCTTCTGCAGTGCAGGTGGATTCTTTACCAACTAAGTCATGGGGCCTTTCCAGTTCTTCCTCTCAGTCCCCAAATGCCTCAGCTTCCTCCTTTTTTCTGCATCAGCCTGGGTTTTCTTGATCTGGAAAAACCGTTTAGTGTGGCTCTGCCTAACTGGACCAGTTCTAAGGCACCAGGGAAGCCAAAGGACACGTGCATTCTACATCTTCTTGCATTATTGAACCTCAAGTTTGAGTGATGACAGGGAGGTGCTTTGGTCTCACAGTGAAACTAAAAGTTTACAGGCATTTATTCTATCAAGGTTGTGCTATGCTAACTCAGGGGCTGTAAAAAATAATAATTAATTGAAACTCATGCCAAAACCTCTTCCATCCTATTGGTTCCCAAGCAGATAGTCACACAAGTAGGTGGCAGTGCCCTCTTCTGGCCAAAGCCAGACATGCATGGCTGTGGCTAAGGGGAGACTCTTGTGATTGGGGTGCGGGGGCTGGTTGTCCACTTGGGAGCCGGCACATCTCAGGGTTAGTCTTGTGATAGTGGATCACATTTGGGAATCCACCCTCCTTTTCCTCTTCAAAAAGGAATGATCACAACTATGATAGTTAATTTTATGTGTGATTAACATTTAAATCGGTACTTTTCTACCTTCATAATGCAGGTGGGCCTTTATCCTTAAGAGCAAATACTGAGGTTTCCGAAAGAAATTCTGCTTCATGGCCACAACATAGATACTCTGTGTTTCTAGTCTACAGATTTTAAATTCAATACTACAACATCAAAACTTTTTCCTGAATTTTCAACCTGCCCTACAAATTCCAGACTTGTCAGAGCCCACCGTCATGTGAGCCAAATCCTTAAAATAAAACTATGTGTGTGCATGTGTGTACAGTTGATCCTTGAATAATGTGGAGTTTGAAAAGTGAAAGTGTTAGTTGCTCAGTCGTGTCTGATTCTTTGCAGCCTCATGCTTGTACCCTCCAGGTTCCTGCATCCATGGAATTCTCCAAGCAAAAGTACTGGAGTGAGTTGCCATTTTCTTCTTCAAGGGATTGAACCCAGGTCTCCTACACTGCGGTCAGATTTTTTACTGTCTGAGCCACCAGGGAAGATGAAACCATTATTGTGTCACAAAAGGAAAGTTCAATGAATCTTGGTAATTATTTGAAACAGTAAAACTATTCTTTTAAGTCTTAATATGAGGCTTCCATAAAATTTAATCTTCATAATACAACTTATCATCAATTAACAGTTGTTTGCCTTGTGACAATTAAGAAAAACTTTCACAAGATTATTTAATTGGTCAAAACCTGTTATTTTTTTCTTTAATAGTGAAAACTTTTATACTTGGAATTAGCCAGCTGGACTCAGTTTAGGTGATCCCAATTTTGCTGGCAACATCCAAAGCGTCATAGGAGCCAGTCAGACATATGCCTTCTTCTCTCCATTAGGCCTGACCAAGGTGTTGACCTTAGCCACGTCAGTGTCGTAGAGCTTCTTCACATCCTGTTTCATGGGGTGCTTGTTGGCTTTGACATCCACAGTGAACACCAGTGAGTTGCTGTCTTCTATTTTCTTCACAGTTGATTTGGTGGTGAGGGGGAACTTGATGATGACATAGTGGTCGAGCTTGTTTCTCTTAGGGGAGCTCTTCCAAGGATATTTGGGCTGTCTCCTGAACTGCAGTGTTTTGGGCCTTAGGAAGGTGGGTTATGTCCAGATCTTTTTTTTTTTGTGGCTGTGGGCGCCTCTCAACACTGCTTTCTTAGCCTTCAAAGGCTTTGCTTTGGCTTCGGCTTTGGAGCAGCAGGGGCTTGCTTCCTTGCCCTCAGCGCCATCTTCAAGCAGTCAAGATCTGTTTTTTTTTTTTAATTGGAGGGTAATTGCTTTACAATGTTGTGTTGATTTCTGACATACATCAACATGAATCAGCCATAGGTATACATATGTCCCTTACCTCTTGAACCTCTCTCCCACCTCCCACCTCTCTAGGTTGTCACAGAGCACCGAGTTTGAGCTCACTGCATCATATAGCAAATTCCCACTGGCTGCTCTCTCAGTTCATCCCACCCTCTACTTCACCCACTGTGTCCACAAGTCTGTTTTCTATGTCTGTGTCTCTATTCAGTTCAATTCAGTTGCTCAGTCGTGTCTGACTCTTTGCAACCCCAGGGACCGTAGCATGCCAGGCTTCCCTGTCCGTCACCAACTCCCAGAGCTTGCTCAGACTCACGTCTATCGGAGTTAATGATGCCATCCAACCATCTCATCCTCTGTTGTCCCATTCTCTTCCTGCCTTCAGTCTTTCCCAGCATCAGGGTCTTTTCCAATGAGTCAGTTCTACACATCTGGTGGCCAAAGTATTGGAGTTTCAGCTTCAGCATCAGTCCTTCCAATGAATATTCAGGACTGATTTCCTTTAGGATTGACTGGTTTGATCTCCTTGCAGTACAAAAGACCCTTAAGAGTCTTCACCAATACCACAGTTCAAAAGCATCCAATTCTTCAGTGCTCAGATTTCTTTATAATCCAACTCTCACATTCATACACGACTACTGGAGAAACCATAGCTTTGACTAGACAGACCTTTGTTGGCAAAGTCATGTCTCTGCTTCTTAATATGCTGTCTAAGTTGGTCATAGCTTTTCTTCCAAGAAGCAAGCGTCTTTTAATTCCATGGCTACAGTCACCATCTGCAGCATCTCTATTGCTGTCCTGCAAAGAGGTTCATCAGTACCATTTTTATAGATTCCATATATATTCATTAATGTATGATATTTGTTTTTCTCTTTCTGATTTACTTCACTCTGTATAACAGGCTGTAGTTCATCCACCTCATTAAAACTGACTCAAATGTGTTCCTTTTTATGGCTGAGAAATGTTCCATTGTGCATATGTACACAGCTTCTTTATCCATTCATCTGCCGATGGGCATCTAGGTTGCCTCTATGTCCTACCCACTGTAAATAGTGCTGCCATGAACATTGAGGTACACATGTCTTTTCCAGTTATGGTTTTCTCAAGGTTTATGCCCAGTTAGTGGGATTGCTGAGTCATATGGTAGTTTTAATTCTAGTTCTTAAGGAATCTCCATACTATTCTCCATAGTGGCTGTATCAGTTTACATTCCCACAACAGTGCAAGAGGATTCCCTTTTCTCCACACCCTCTCACTTGTAGATTTTTTGATGATGGCCATTCTGACTGTTAAGACCTGTTTTTAAAGTTAGCCCAATGGTTATATTCAGGTGGAGGGATTTTGATTTATATATATATATATACTGTGTTTCCTTCAGTGATTCATCAGAAGGACCCGTGAGACCTAGTAGCAGGTTATACTCACTAAGATTTATGATAGCAAAGGTTCAGAGCAAAAGCAGCAGGAGGAAGATATGCATTAATGGGATCCAGAGAGTCAATCCAGGCTTCCAATGTCCTTCCTTGTCTGAGGTCACACAGGCGTACTCTTTCCCTCACTGTTGACTATGGACTCATCTGTGAACTGTCTTTGCCCCTAGAAGCCTTGTGAGTCTCAGAGTCCAAAGTTTTTATGGGGAGCTGGTCACATAGGTATATCCTGTTATACAACCAACCATGACAAGGCAAACTCAGGACCCTAACAATGAAACCAGGTGTAGACTGTCGATTTTTATGTTTGTGCAAAGCAACCTGACAAGAAGGTAATGATACGGTCCATTGCTCCAGGTGTATATAACACACCCATCAATCACTAACAGAAAGAACACTCTAAGGCCACATTCCCAGTGGTTGGGTAAGGGTTAATCATGGGTCCCATGAAGATAGGTAGTGAGTAGGCAACCAGACCTGCTGAGTTAACTCTTTCCTCACAGTCTGTATTTCCTTAAATGTCTATGATTAACCTCTATTATTTAATCAGAAAAGTAACTATTAATATAAAGGCATCCATAGTTAATGATTTTCCTCTTTAGTCATTTAATGATGCTGCTTTGTGATCTCAGTACATTTCCCTGTAGTCAGCAGAGCTGCTGAGAGAAGTAAAGTCACCCTACTAGACACTCCCTGGATGGCCAGCAGAGCCTTCATACTCTGGGAAAACCATAATAATGGGCAGCGACAGAGCACGGGAGACCTGGAAGGAACCACAGCAACGCCTAATTCAACTTCCCCACCTTAGAGATGAGGCAGTGGGAATACTAAGCAGTGAAAGGATTTGCCCTAGGTTCTAATCTTAGGTCTTTCAATTAAAAACCTATCTTAATATTCCTGAAATGGGAAAAGGCAATGTTTGATCAGTTGCTTCTGATTAACTTTAACTTGGGCAGAACTGAAGGAGCCCTGCCTGAACTGAGTGTGTATGGTCCCATCTCGTTTGGTCTACACAGAGGCTTCCCATCCTTTCCCACCAGCCCCTCCCTTCTCCAGTGGCCCTGCAGAAGCACCAGGACTCTGTATCTAGAGCCTTGCCCATGTTACTGGGCTGGTGGTCTGGCTTGGAACCTTGGAAGAGCTTAGTTTCAGCTTTACTAAAATTTCTCTTTCTTTCCCCATCAGTGACTCTGTTGTAGTTGGGAGATAGTATCTGTGGTGGCATCTGTCTCTCCGTGAGTGCGTGCTTAGTCACTCAGTCCTGTCCAACTCTGACCTCATGGACTGTAGCCTGCCAGGCTCCTCTATCCATGGAATACTCCAGGTAGGAATACTGGAGTGGGTTGCCATTTCCTCCTCCAGGGGAATCTTTCCAACCCAGGGATTGAACCTGCGTCTCCTGCATTGGCAGGTGGATTCTTTACCACTGAGCCACCTGGGAAGCCCATCTGCCTCACCACTGGGCTGCAAATTCCTTGAAGGCCTCTTGGAATCATGGTATCCGGAGGGTATGATTATAGGTAGTGAAGTCAAGGGTTTGAGTTCTGGCTTAGCATCTCACTAGTTTATGTAATTTGAGTGAGTTACTTAATGGAAATAATACTGCCTCCCTTATAAAGTTACTGAGAACTAGTAACTCTTAATTAGCATAATGTTTACCATTCTGAAATGTTCAATGAAAAGTGAAAGTGAAGTTGCTCAGTCATATCCAACTCTTTGTGACCCCATGGACTATAGCCTACCAGGTTCCTCCGTCCATGGGATTTTCCAGGCAAGAATATTGGAATGGGTTGCCATTTCCTTCTCCAGGAGATCTTCCTAACTCAGGGATTGAACCTGGGTCTCCCACATTGTAGGCAGATACTTTACCGTCTGAGCCACCAGGGAAGTCCAAAATGTCAATAAATGTTGGCTATTATTTTTTTAATAGGTATTACATTTATTTTGGCAAACTCTATTCTCTGATCTTTTTAAACAGTTTTATTGAAGTAATTGAGGGGTTACATACACTGTATATATTTAAAGTATATAATGTTATAAGTTTTAACATGTACACATCTATGAAACCATAATCAAGTTAATGAATAATACATCCATAATCTCCCAAAGTTTCTTTATATATGTTTTTAATTTAAAATACTTTATTGCTAAAAAATGCTAACTTTCATATGAGCCTTCAACAAATTGTCATCTTCTTGCTGGTGGAAGGTCTTTCCTTATATCTTTTTGTAATCCATTTATTTGTCCTCAGGCAGTCACTACTCTCTTTCTCTATGGATTAGCTTCCATTCCTTAGAATTGTGTATAACTGGAATCATATAGTGTGCACTATTCTTTGGGCTTCTTTCACTCAGTATTATTTTGAGTTTCATCCAGGTGCTTGAGTGTATCAGTTGCTCAGTAATTCTCCTCTGCTGAATTTATCAAATGTTACGTAGACATACCACAATTTGTTTATGTATTCACCTCCTGATGGACATTTGGGTTGTTTCTGGTTTTGAAATATTAGAAATGAAGCTTCTGTGAACATTTGTTTATAAGTCTTTGTTATGGGCACATACTTACATTTATCCTGGGAGTAGAATGGATAGATCATAATGTAGGTAAAGATTAATTTTTTTAAAGAAATTGTCAAATTATTTTCCAGGTGTTTGTACCATTTTGCATTCTCCTCAGTAGCATATGAGAGGTCCAGTTGCTCTGCATCATTGACAACAGTTGGTATGATCAGTCTTTTTAATTTTGGTTATTCTAATAAGTGTGTAGTGGTATCTCTTTGTGACTTTAATTTTGATTTCCCTAATGACTAATGATGTTGAATGTTTTAAAATATGCTTTTTTTTGCCATCCATGTATCTTTTTGATGAATTATCTGTTCAAATTATTTGCTCAATTTAAAAATTTTTTTATTTTTAAATTCTCTTTCTTTTTTAAATCATGAAAGTATGATAACACATTTACAGGAGACTTGGTATTTGCACTGTTTCAATGGGGTTTTTGTTTTCTTATTTTTGAGTTTTGAGACTTTAAAATTCTTAATTTAAAGAAATACAATTTATTAGCTTTTTTATTTTAGGGATCATGCTTTTGGTATTCTAATCCAAGGTCACAAAGATTTTCTCCTATACTTTCTTCTAGAAGTTGTATAGTTTTAAGTTTTACGTTTAAGTCTGTAAATGTTAAGCTAACTTTTGTGTATGGTGTGAGACATAAATCAGAGTAGTTTTTATCCCCCTTGGGTAGCCAATATTTCAGCACTCTTAAGATAGTCCTTTCTCTACTAAATCACTTTACACGTTTGTTGAAAAATCAATTTACCATATATGTGTAGTCTATTTCCACACTCTATTTTTCCTCCAGTGATCTTTCTTCATGCCAACACTATACTGTCTTGATTACTGTGTCTTTTCCAAAGTCATTTAGCTATTCTAGGTCTTCTTCATTTTCAAATAAAATTTAGAATAAGTTTGTCAGTTTTTACACAAAAACCTGCTGGGGTTTTGAGTAGAATAGCTTTATATGTAAATTCAAGAAGAACTGACATCTTAACAATACTGTCTTCTGGACCATAGAGTATCTATTCATTTGTTGAGGTCTCCTTTAATTTTTCTTAGCTATGTTTTGTATTGATCGTTTTCAGTGTGCAGGACTTGCACTTCTTCTGTCAGTTTCATTGCTATATATTTGACAATTTTGGAACTAGAGTAAATGGTATGATGGTATGATTTTTTGTTTTTTTTTTGCCATGCTGCAGGATCTTAGTTCCCTGACCAGGAATTTAATTCAGGCGTATGGCAATGAAAGTGCTGGGTCCTAGCATTGGACTGCCAGAAAAGTTCCAAAATGGTATGATTTTTTATTTCAATTTTCAATTGTTTGCTAATATAATGAAATTCGGTTGATTTTTTATATATTGAACTTGTATCCAGCAGTCATGCTAACTCAATTATTACTTTAGAAGCTATTTTTGTAGACTCCATAGGATTTTCTTTGTTGACAACCATGTCTTCTCTGAATAGACAGTTTTACTACTTCCTTTTCAATCTGATTGTTTTGTTTCTTTTTCTTGCCTTATTATACTGGCTTGAACCAGAACAGTGTTAAATAGAAGTGATGAAAGCAGACATCCTTCCCTTATTCCTGATTTTAAAGGGAAAACCTTCAGTCTCTTATCATTTAGTATGATGTATCTGTAGATGCCCTAAAACAGATTGAGGAAGTTCCCTTCTATTCCTAGAGGTTTTTTTTTTTTTTCTTTTAACCAAGAATCAGTGTTGGATTTTGCCAGGTGTTTTTCTGCATCCATATATACAATTTAGACTTTTTCTTTTATAGTCCTTAATATGGTGAATTCTATAGATTGATATATATAAATAATAGCTTTACTAAGATATAATTCATAGAGCATAAAGTTCACCCTTTTAGAAGGTACAATTCTGTGGATTTTACTGTATTTATAGAGTTGTGCATCCATTACCACAATCAAAATTCCATAACATTTTCATTCCCCCAAAGAGAAACTCTGTACCTACTAGGAGTCACCCTAATTTTCCCCACTGAACCCAGGCCCTGGCAATCACCTATCTACTTCTATGGTTTTGCTAATTCTGGACATTTCATATAAATGGAATCATACTCAATGTGGTCTTTTGTGCCTGGCGTCTTTGATTTAGCATGTTTTCGGGGTTTATCTATGTTATAGCATATGTCAATATTTCATTCCTTTTTAGGTCTGAGTATTTTATGGTATGCATATACCACATTTTGTTTATCTATTTATCAGTTGATGAATTTGGATTGTTTCCACATTTTGGCTATCATGAATAATGCTGCTATGAACATTTGTGTACAAGTGTTTGTGTGAACGTGTTTTCATTTTTCTTGAGTGTATACCTAAGGAGTAGGATTATTGGATCATATAGTGACTCTGTGTTTAACCTTTGAAGAAACTGCCAGGCTGTTTTCCAAAGTGGCTGTACCATAATGGAAAGGTTTTATTGTTGTTGTTTTTATATTTCTGGCTGTGCTGGATCTTTGCTGTGTGTGAGCTTTCTCTAGTTGCTGTTGGGGGGAGGGAGGCTACTCTCTAGTTGTGGTGCGCAGGCTTCTCATTGCAGTAGCCTCTGTTGTGTAGCACAGGCTCTAGGTGCATGGGCTTCAGTAGTTGTGACACCGTGGGCCTGGTTGCCCCTTGGCATGTGGGATCCTCCCAGACCAGGGATCAAACCCATGTCCCCTGCATTGGCAGGTGGATTCTTAACCACTGGACCACCAGGGAAACCCTACAATGAGAAGGTTTTAAATTACAACTTCAATTTCCTTAAAAGATAGTGCTATTTAGATTATTATTTCTTCTTGAGTGAGGACTGATAGTTTATGTTTTCCAAGGAATTTGTCACTTTCATCTAAGTTGTTGAATTTATTGGCATGTGAAAGTGAAAGTCGCTCAGTCGTGTCTGACTCTTTGCAACCCCAGACTGTGCAGTCCATGGAATTCTCCAGGCTAGAATACTGGAGTGGGTAGCCTTTCACTTCTCCAGGGGATCTTCCCAACCCAGGAATCGAACCCAGGTCTCCCGCATTGCAAGTGGATTCTTTACCAGCTGAGCCACAAGGGAAGCCCAAGAATAATCGAGTGTGTAGCCTATCCCTTCTCCAGTGGATCTTCCCAGCCCAGCAATCGAACCAGGGTCTCCTGCATTGCAGGTGGATTCTTTACCAACTGGCTATGAGGGAAGCCCTTATTGGCATAAAAGTTGTTAATATTTCCTTATTCTTCTTTTAGAATCTGCAGAATGTGTAGAAATGTCATCTCTCATTCCTGATACTGGTAATTTGTATTTCCTTTTTTTCCCCCTGATCAATCCAGCCTGAAAGTGAAAGTGTTAATCATTCAGCCGTGTTCGACTTTTTGCGATTTCATGGACTGTAGCCCTCCAGGCTTCTCCATCCACGGGATTCTCTAGGGAAGAATACTGGAGTGGGTTGCCATTCCCTTCTCCAGGGCATCTTCCCAACCCAGGGATGGAACCTGGGTCTTCTGCATCGCAGGTAAATTCTTTACCGTCTGAGTCACCAAGGAAGCCCCAATCTAGCCTAGGTCTATCAATGTCATTGATTAAATCAGCTAATTAAAAAAATCTGTGTGTGTGTGTGTGTCACTCTTGTTATGTGGAAAATTATCTTCATCTAATAGCAGCCTCTAAATACACTACTAGACAAGCTGTCCCAGAATTCATGGAATATAAAAGATCACACACCAAACTGAAATGCTTGGATTACAAAGTTTATTAAATAGTCAATGTAAAGCATAGTATGAGAAACGGGTTAGAAAGAAATCTATGGCAAGATGGGAAAATTGGGGTTTCTCCCAAGTGAGCTGACCAAATTATGCAATCAAGGATTTCTCTAATTTCTCCTTTGGAATAAACCCAGGGATGGACAGCCCATTCCCCTATCAGCACAGTGCTGACAATGATTCTTCCACTAAATGGCTTATAGAATGTGGCGAAGTCAGGCACTTTGAAGTATATTAAGATTATAAAAAGAAGACTGCCTCTTACACCAGGCTGGGAAAATATTAGTTTAATGGGACCTCAGAAAACCCAGATCTCTATGAAAAGGATCTCCCTGATATGGTTACCCTGGGTGGTCAAGAGAGTCTAAAGACTTGAAACTGAGTTTATTGGAGTCTCTGCATTTGTCAGTGACTTAATCTAGTAGACAGCTGACTACTGACGCAGCTGACTTAATCTAGCAGACAAAACAGGGGGAAGGAAGTAGAGCCAATCACATGTCTTCCACCCTGTTGGGTGTGCTCCGTTTCACACCCTCTACCACATGGGGGCTTCTCTCATAGCTCAGTTGGTGAAGAATCCACCTGCAATGCAGGATACCCTGGTTCAATTCCTGGGTTGGGAAGATCCCCTGGAGAAGGGAAAGGCTACCCACTCCAGTATTCTGGCCTGGAGAATTCCATGGACTGTATAGTCCATGGGGTTGCAAAGAGCTGGACATGAATGAGGGACTTTCACTTTCACCATCCCCATGGAGGCAAGTACCCCCACTCCTGGCCCTCCCTCCTGCACACAAGGGTTGCCTACTTGGCCCTCTTATATTGTCTTCCTGTCACCCTTCTCCCAATTTGTCTCCTGCCAAAGTCCTGCTCATCCTTCAGATGGCAGTTCAAATGTCGTTTCCTCTGGCAAGCTTTACTTGACTCCTACATATTAAGTTATACTTTCCTCCCCATCATTTATCACAAGTGTGAAAGTGAAAGTCGCTCAGTCGTGTCCGACTCTTTGCAAACCCATGGACTATACAGTCCATGGAATTCTCCAGGCCAGAATACTGGGATGGGTAGCCTTTCCCTTCTCCAGGGAGTATTCCCAACTCAGGGATAGAACCCAGGTCTCCCACATTGCAGGTGGATTCTTTACCAGCTGAGCCACAAGGGAAGCCCCTATCACAAGTGTCATTAATATTATTTAGTAGTTGTCTCTTCTACTAACTTGTGAGCTGTGTGAGAGCAGAAACTGACTAGTTCACTATTGAATTACTAACACTTGGCAGAGTCATTGGTTAATAAAAATACCAGTTGAATGAAAAACTCTTGGTGCTGATATATTTTTGCTCATTTAAGTTAGGGCTGTTCTGTCTTCCTTTGTCTTAGGTCAAAGTCTTTTCAATTCCCTTTATCCAAGGCTCAGATCCTCTCACACATATTCCAAGAAATGACCTCTTTTCTATTCCCTGATCCAAGTAGTAGTTGGCGTCACTGTATATGGGCTAAAATCTCTCATGTAATTTGGAGCAAAGGAGACTTGGAAAAGCAGGGCTCTCTGTTTGAAAATGAGATGTTCAGAGTTCCGAGTGGCCCGAGACTCTGTAATGAATAGGTCTTGTGTACTCCCAAAGCCCAGCAAGAAGGAACGGTGTAGCTGTGGGCAGCCGTGAAATGAGTTGTGTTCCTAGGTATGCTGCTGCCGTCACTGGGAGTAATGCTGGGAAAGCTGTTCCAGGGTGGGGATGGCCATTCTCTGGAATGTTGGGAACACAGGCTCCTCAGTGGGAGAATAGCTACACTCAGCCTGTTTCAGTCACTTCCTCTCAGAGTACTTGCCTGCTTCTCACCCCACCAGATACTCATACACTCCTTAGCCCACCCAAAGGCAGCTGCTTTAAAATTGAGTAAAGACTGTAAAGAATCTGCCTGCAATGTGGGAGACTGGAGTTCAGTCCTTGGGTGGGGAAGATCCCCTGGAGAATAAAATAGCAACTCACTCCAGTATTCTTGCCTGGGAAGTCCCATGGACGGAGGAGCCTGGTGGGCTACAGTTCATGGGATTTGAAAGAGTCGGACACAGCTGAGCAACGACCACATATTTACATGGGTGTGATTAGGAAAATGTGGCTGGAGCAAAGGAGTTGGAGGTAAGGACTGTCTCCCTCTTGTATTCTTTTTTTCTCGCTGCATTGGGTCTTCACTGCGGTGTGTACGCTTTCTCTTGTTGTAGAGTACAGGCTCAGTCAGGTTGCAGTGTGTCGGCCTCTCCAGTTGCCTTGAGCTGGCTTATTGCCCCGTGGCACATGGGATTTAGTTCCCCACCAGGGATTGAACCCGCATCCCCTGCAATGGAAGGCACATTCTCAACTACCAGGGAATGTCCCAGGCCTTTTCCTGAAGTGCCAGATGCCTTGAATCACTAATGGAGACATGCATCACAGAGGGGAAAGAATGCAGCCGAGGGCACTTCACAGAGCTGAATTTTACCCTGGGACTCAAAGGGATAATGCAATTCAAGCCCTTAGGAGACTGTAGTGCTCAAAACATGGTAGCTGTTTAACTATTAGGTGCTCCTTGGGTCTTCTCAGAGTCATCTGTGCCTCCTGCATATGGAATATCACACTGGATGAAAACAGCCTGTTTACTTTTCTCTTTCCTCTGCTAGACTGTAACATGTAGAAAAAGTGCCTTCCAGGTTCCATGATTCGTTCATATTTGTTGAGTGCCTATGACATCAAGCAGTAAGTTCTTTACCTGGATTACTTCATTTAATTCTTAAAACCCTGTGGAGGTAGGAATTATTGTTATCACCCAATGTGATATATCTTGTTCTAGTCACTAAATTGTGTCCAACTGTTTTGCAACCCTGTGGACTGTAGCCCGCCAGGCTCCTCTAGACAACATATTAAAAAGCAGAGACATGACTTTGCTGACAAAGGTCTGTCTGGTCAGAGCTATGGTTTTTCCAGTAGTCATGTATGGATGTGAGAATTGGACTATAAAGAAAGCTGAGTGCTGAAGAATTGATGCTTTTGAACTGTGGTGCTGGAGAAGACTCTAGAGAGTCCCTTGGACTGCAAAGAGAGCAAACCAGTCAATCCTAAAGGAAATCAGTCCTGAATGTTCATTGGAAGGACTGATGCTGAAGCAGAAACTCCAATACTTTGGCCACCTCATGCAAAGAACTGACTCCTTGGAAAACACCCTGATGCTGGTAAAGATTGAAGGCAGGAGGAGAAGGGGACAACAGGGGATGAGGTGCTTGGATGGCATCACCGACTTGATGGACATGAGTTTGAGTAAGCTCTGGGAGTTGGTGATGGACAAGGAAGCCTGGCGTGCTGCAGTCCAGGGGGTTGCAAAGAGTTGGACATGACTGAACAACTGAACTGAACTGACTGAGGTTCCTCTGTCCATGGGATTTCCCAGGTAAGAATACTGGAGTGGGTTGCCATTTCCTTCCTCAGGGGATCTTACTGACCCAAGAATTGAACTTGGGTCTCCTGTATCTCCTGCACTGGCAGGCAGATTGTTTACCACTGAGCCACCAGTAAGTGGTATATACGACTGGTCAGGTTCCAGAACCTGTGCTCTTTACACTGTATGAATACCACCTCATCCTCACTCTAATTATGTTTTCCTCACTTTTCTCCATTTATCCTACCACTACCATGGAACATATCCTCCCAATCATCTCCTGTGTGGGAGGACTGTCTTTACTCTAGGATTCTCTTTGTACTAACCTAACCCAATGCCTTATATAATCGGATGCTTTACAATCACTTCTCCACTTGCCTCACGCTGGTTTAGGTACCTGTTATACTTTCACTAGACTGAGTGGACCACTGGACAGACTCTTTACGCTTTTGTGGGGTTTTCTGGCCACACTACAGCATGTAGGATCTTAGTTCCTCAACCAGGGATGGAACCTGTGCCCTCTGCAGTGGAAAAGTAGCGACCTAACCACTGGACCACCAGGGAATTCCTGTGCTTTTGTGTTCTTAATGGCAACCATCTGTTTCCTAAAGCAATTGAGATTTTGTTATTAGGAAAAAATAAAACATTGACACTAGGTATGACTGTATGCTATTGTTACATATCTGAATTCTGGCCTTTCTACCTTTCTCAAAGAGAGTCTGCATGAAACTGGGGTTTCCTTTCAGTAGTAGGTGCTCAGGCTCCATATGCTTTAGCATATAAATTGTACATCCCAAAGAGTATTACATATCTTTGGAGCCAAATAGAATCAATACTCATGTATAGCCATCACCCCTATCAATAGAACAGTATCAGATTCTATCAAGTCCTTCATGTACACATCTCAATTGCCTCTCCTTCCAACCCTCCCCCTGGTAAATGCTGATATGCTTTTCATTATACAGAGTATGAGCTGCTTGAGAGCAATAATTTTCTAACCAATAAGTCAGATGTGACCCCCAAGTACTTTGTTATGAAAGATACTGGCAGCAAATGGATATTCAAACTTGAAGTATTTTGAGGTTTCACTTTCCATTCAAACAGATGTTTTCAGTGAGCTGTTTCCAGTTCTAACTTCACAACCACTGCGGCATAATAATGCACCAAGCACAGATGTGTCAACTAAATTGTGGTCAATGTGAAAAATTGATTTTTGCCACAGCAGAGGACACATGCTTTTGTAACAATGCTGTCAGAGTGCTAAGCTAGGAAGATGCTGCAGGTGGTGAAGATCAGTATTCAAACCGCTGGTGTACCAGTACACCACCACCAAGGAGAACTGGTTTCCTCAACTCCATTAACTTTGCCATGTAACCATGTGAGAAGACTTGAGAACTTGGTTGTGGCAGCAGACATTCTACTAACAGCTTGATGAAGACTAGTGTGGTTAACACCTGAAGCACTGAATCCTTACAGGAGAGCCACCAGTTTTGGTATCCAGTGTGCCTCAAATAGCAAAAAATGGAAAACTATTACTCCTGCCAACTGTTACTATTACTTCAGATATTTCTGAAGTGGTTTAACAAGTTTTCATCATTTATTTCCTGCCACTAATGTACCCTAGGATAATAATTTCACTGTCCCCTCCCCTCCACCATCATTGTGAATTAGAAGCACTCATATCAGCCCAGGATTGGAGATGAAATGCAGTTCTGCCAGAGACTTGGTGATGTTTGTATGCAGCAGCTGAAGACCCCCCGAAGCTGGAGATAGTTTTCAGCGTCACTCAGTTTGTGACAGGATTAAGTTAGGAAAGAACTTGGAGCTTTAAGGGAAATTGCTTCCAGAACAGGGGGAAAAGACATTTGAGGCTATGAGGCAGAAACCTTTGGACAGACGCCCAGAAAAGTAGGAAGCCTATTCCCATCTCTCCTTCTCAATATCTAGCAGCTCTATTTAAAAAAGGCACAGCTTCCTGGTCTAGGATCAGAATGTGCTCTTTTTGTTAGGAATTTTTTGAAGACAATTGTGGCTGCAATTAAGTGACTGAGATATTGTTCTTCACTTTAATAAGATGCAGTGTAAGTGGCACTGTAGATAATATATGTGAAGGAAAGGTTAATTCTATGCTGAAAAAATTTTTTTAGGATGATTTTTTATGTCAGGAAACAAACATGGAAAATCTCCATTTGCATTCCATTAGTCAAGATAACCATACAATTTATCCTTAAATCCAGACCCTTTTGAGAATGCAAGGAGTGTGCTATTAATAATTACAGCTGGGCAACATAAACCAGAGTTGTCTCAGGGAAACTAGCATGTATGATCACTTACAATGCATCCTTTGTGTTTAATAAACATATCACACCGTGTACATTTTAGCCTTCAAGCTTGACTGATTCTGATTTTACCAAGGTCTTTTAATTTCCCTGACTTCCCTGGTGGCTCAGACGTTAAAGTGTCTGCCTACAATGCAGGAGACCTGGGTTCAATCCCTGGGTCGAAAAGATCCCCTCGAGAAGGAAATGGCAACCCACTCCAGCATTCTTGCCTCAAAAATCCCATGGACGGAGGAGCCTAGTAGGCTACAGTCCATGGGGTCGCAGAGTCGGACACGACTGAGCGACTTTTATTTTTTCTTAGTTATGGCATGTGAGACCTAATTCCCTGACCAGGGATTGAACCCAGGCCCCCTGCATGGGAGCAGAGTCTTAGCCAGTGGACCACCAGAGAAGTCCTGACAATCTGATTTTTTAAAAAAAGCATTTATACAGATACTATATATTATTAGATGTATAATCTTTTAGTTATGCTAATACACTAAATAGAATCGTTTGGCTAGAGGGAAGAATGTTCCATTTTTCCCTCTTGGTACTTTGGGTACTTTGAACATTATCATGTTTTACAGATAAGGTAAATCAGCACAGGAAGCTAGTCAATTGCACCAAATCACACTGCCAGGCTGAGCTCAAGGCTAAAAGCTCTGTGCATGAATCCCCAGCAACTGTGCTGCTCACTGAATCATGAATTTGATCAGATTTCTATTACAGACTCACCAGAGGTGGAGACTTATTACCACCTTTCAGATGAGTTTTGTTAAGTTTGTAAACAGGCTTTTCTTAGTTCAGGTCAATCGTCTTCATTCCCCTTTATTAACAGCTCAAGATCCAGTCCTGATCGTTAGTCCTGTAGTTTGGTCTTTTTTTGTAAAGATTTCTTTGGGCATTCAAGAAGTGATCCAGGTATTCATTAAGTTTAGCACTTGGGATTTTTCTGTGTTGCAGTAACTAAGCAACAGTTAAGATGTTTTAACTTAGCATGTCCTGTATCGGCAAGTTTAAAAGAGCTGTCAGGCCATACATGGCAGAACCTCTCTGGGACTCTCCTACCCTCTGTACAGTTCCTGTACATCGCGGCTGCTCATCTACTACTAACAGAGACCTCTTTTGTCTCAGCCACTCTGAAAGCCTTGTCCAAGCCTTTGCCGCTTGAGGGTAGCTGGATAACCAGTGTCTTCAATAATTGGTAGGGCTGACACTAATGATTCGATCATCCAAAACCTTTTGTAACAATTCTCACATCCATATTTAACCTACTTTTAAATGCTACACCTCTGAAGATTACGTTTGCTTATGAAAATACAACTCAGTAAGTTAGCAGTTTAAGAACTGTGCTTATTTACCAAACTGCAAGGATATACATTTCAAACACTAGCTTTTTAAAGTATCTGATGAAACTCATTCAGTGACATAAACTGTGTGAAAGGTATGAAAATGAAAGTTAGCTGCACAGTCGTGTCTGACTCTGCGACACCATGGACTGTAGCCTTCCTGGCTTCTCTGGCCATGGACTTCTCCAGACAAGAATACTGGATTGGGTTGCCATTTCCTTCTCTAGGGGATCTTCCCGACCTGGGGATCGAACCCAGGTCTCCTGCTTTGCAGGCAGATTCTTTACCAACTGAGCTGCTAGGGAAGCCTATCTGAAAGGTTTGCTATGTAATATTCAATGTTATATGAATTTGACTTCCCAGGTATACAATTTTGGAAGCAGTGCTACAGCACTAAGGCAACCATGGCAGGCACATGTAAGATGGAGAAGCTGTTCTTAGGAAAGCAGCATTCTGCAGCAAAGCCGAGCAGAGTAAAACTTTGCCATCGGTCACACCTAAGATTGTACTCAGTTCCATAACATACCAGGTTAGGTGATCTCTAACATGGATTGGGGGGATCATGAGACATGGATCTCTACCTCTTAGCTGTAGTTTCATTATCTATAAAATACGAACTAAAAACTGACCTTTAGGTTTATTGTAAGTTAAATTCCAGGTGTTAAGAATTCAGTGGGCTGAAGTATATAAAATGTACATTAGAGTTATCGTTATCAGCTCCCAGGAAATGAAACTGGGTAAGTAGGACATGAAGCTCAGTTTAACTTGGCCTCTTTATCTAAAAAGTTAACCAGTTGAGTGTCTTCCTAACCTCTCCATAGCTTTGCAATCTACTCAGTGGTGTCTTAAGGGGACAAGAACAGGTCAGGAGGTCCAGTGAAAAAGGCAGAGGTCTAGACTGATAATCAAGGAACTTCATATATAAAGGTATCTGGTACTGGGTATCTGAGCAAGGTATAATCTAGCGGACACTCTTTAAGTCTTGATGCCATTCTCATGTAATTAAACCTTGGGGTTTATTTAATCTCTTTTAAAGATATCCTTACCCCTAAAATAGGCTCTCCTTTTAATTTATCTACCTGTCTTACAAAGCAAAAACTTTTCTTGTGTGACACTAACACTTTAAGCATAGTTTAGAAATCTAGATGGATGGAGGTTCTACTGTAATCTGATCTCAGGTAATCTCAACTAGGAGATGTGGTCATCTAAAATAGCTTTAAAAATTTAAAAGCAGCCAAACTTTCTGTCCCCTCAAACACCTTATCTGTGTTATGAACCAAACTGTGCCCCCTTCTTCCTCCCAATCCATGTTTAAGTCATAAGCTGCAGTGTGATGGTATATGGAGATGGTACCTTTACAGTGGGATTAGTGTCCATGTAAGAGACAACTCAGAGCTTTCTTCTCTATGTGGGAGGAAAACAGTGAGGAGCTGCTAGCCAGGAAGAGGCTCCCATTGAGTAACTGAATCAGCTGGCATCTTGACCTCGGACTTCCTAATCTCCAGAACCGTTAAGAATTTCTCATTTGAGCCATCCAGTCTATGATCCTTTGTTACAGCAGCCCAAACTGACCTATAGTGGAATTGTGGAACTGCTTCAGGGAAAGCAGAGAGGAACTAAGCTGAACTTGCTTTGTGTCGTCTTCATTCCTGGAATCCCAGAGAATTAACACAAAAACCTGCCCCCATGAGAATATTCAGATACTGTAGGAACAAACTCGAGGAGGAGGACCAAGTTCTCTTCTGGTATTAGGATTCTATTGCACTGTCTTGTCTAAAGTGTGCTTATATTAACAGTTAGGATTCTACTTTGCTTTAGAGATCTGTTGCAAAGGGACTAGTGCGAACTTTTAATATGGTGATAAAAAAAAGAAACTGCTTGTGTCAGATAGTCAGACAAGAACGTGTTTGCCAAAGGAGTCATTTCATGATGGGAAAACCTCCTAGCCCTGCTCCATAGTGGTCTTATATTTCACTACCTATTTCACAGCTCCACTTTGAGTGGGTACTTTTAGGAGATGTGAGTTAAGACATCAAATGCAAATTAAAATTTTTTTTTTGGTCCAAAGCAAAAAGCAGAAATCCTTTTCGAAAATAGAATATACCACAAATTATTTCACTCATTTATAGCCCCACTCATACTGTTTCAAGAAATGCTGCCCTGTGAAAAGAGAACAGCAACTATATGCCAAGTTTAACAATGTGACTCTTAGCACAGGCACAGCAGTATCTTCTGTAGACGAAAGCAGGGGTGTGTGGCAGCAGGGGCAGATAGGGAAGTCTCCCTGATTTCATGTGCACAGATAACCTGGTTACAAAGAACAGGCCAGCCTTAAAGGGAGGAGAGAAGATCCTCACTAGGGACACTGCATTGCTGAAAGATGGGTTTGTGGAGGAGGCATTGTTCCCAGGCAGCCTTAGTGAATGCAGGTCACTTTGGGGGGGGAGAGGGCAGGCATGCGCGGGGGGGGGGGGGGCAGTCCTCAGGCTACTTTTCTCTTTATGACAACAAATTTGTAGTTAATTAGGCTCTGGACTTTTTCTGGGAAGCCCAGAATTGGGCCTAAAGATTAAAATAAGTGAAAAAACTGTGAAACCATGAAAATACATTAAAAAAAAAAAGTTTTCAGGTATAATACACAAAAGCAAACAAGTTTATCTTAAAAAATATCAAGTATCACATCCATAGACTATCCCTAATTATAGTTACGTCTTAAAGCAACATTTGTCTTTGTTTACAAATACAGCAGCAGGTGATAAAACCTAACATCTCCAACGGATTGCTTACAGTTTATAATACAAACAAATGTATATGTTGCAAATCACATTTTAGGCAGTTTAACTTAAAATGCATAGACAATTACATACATTAAATTTGTCATTATTAAATCAATGAAAAAAATTACAATATCAAGGAAAAAAATACAAAACCTTTATAGAGCACACATAAGTCAAGTTTACTTAATGGCAACAAATCAGGATCTGCTGATCAGTGGCAGGCAGTGAAAGTGCCTTTATCCAGGGGAAAACTGAAGAGGCAAAACATCCCGTTACTTTGTGTGCTTGAATAGTTACATCAACAAACGCTACAGTCTTGAAAAGCATTTTCTTACTTAAAAACAACAACAAAAAGGTATTCCATACTTTGTTCTTTAAATGCCCAAAGGCTAGTCCAAAACTTCCACCAGCAGGAATACTAAAATGTTTATCCAGGGAAACTAATACTCGGAGTACTCATCAAATCTGTAATGCCTCCCCCTACCTAGACTGTAAGCCTCTGAAGGGCATCCTCTTCATCTCTGTATCTCTGGCATCTGACAATAGCACCTGGATTACGGACATTTAAGTGTCTGCTGAATGAATGAAGTCTTCAGAGGCTTTCTATTGCCAAAAGCTTGCATGGCCATTTCTTTAATACCAATTACTTTCTTGGCAATTTTTGTTTTACTTGGCAGAATTCTGAAATTAAAAAGAACAGTGCCTGTCCTCAACACTAAATATTGCTCTATTAAGATAAAATTATAGTCTTCCCTGAAAGCCACCCACTACTTTCTATGCATAGTACAGTGGATCAGTGTGATCCATCTGAATTAAGCCTTATGCTTTTCAAAAACTTGAACACTTGAAGGTCTGTGCTTAGGTTTAATTTCCAAGGTTTATAAACCAGGCATTTTATAAATCTAGCACTAGATTATTCAGGGTGAGAAAGGAAGACACTGGCACGAATCTCTTAGAAGTAAGTATAGGCAGCTGACTGATGTGCAAGCTAGGTGCAGTATTTTAACTGAAACTCTTGAGTAGAGCTATGGTGATACACAGCAAGTTCCAAAAGTTGTACATCTGAGTACAATAGGTAGCACTAATAACTGTGAGGTAATAATACCAGGGGCAAAACAGACTTGTTTCCTAGAAAATATTCCAATATCCCATTGTAGCGGTGTGACAGACCACCCCCTTTCTTCTCTGCCCCTTTATTATCCTCTGTCCACGGAATTCTTCAGGCAGGAATAATGGAATGGGTAGCCATTCTCTTTTCCAGGGGATCTTCCTGACCCAGGGATGGAATCTGAGTCTCCTGAATTGCAGGCAGGTTCTTTACTGTCTGAGCCACCCTTATTATTCTCTACTGAAAACAGTAAGCAGTAAAACTGACAAAGGAAGGAGGCCCTTTAGTAATTAAAAAATGCACTTATTCCTGAATAATCAATATATTACTTTACAGAAAACAGGGCTATGCAGTCAGAGCTGTAAACAGCCATCTTCAAAAGCATTAGGCCGAGTCTAGTGAGACAAGTCAAGGCATTGTAAGCGCTCCTTTAAGGAGCCTTGATTTTTGAGGACTGTGTGTATGAATGAGGACCCAAGGTCTGTATTTGAATCTTTGTCACCTTTAGGCTCAACAATTAAAACCTAAGATCCTAACTCCAGACATACTATTCCTCAACACATCTCAACTATCTCCATCAAATTTATCTTAATATTTCTGCTCTGAAAGTCCAAATGCCAGCATATTTACTGCATACTCCCTTAAGGCCAAACATACTTTCTAACAAGCAGCCTGTTCCACAAACCAATCTCGGCCTAGCATAATTTGTTTTAAAAGCAACATTATTCCCTAGTAAAGACAAAAAAACCTTCTTAGATGCCTTCTTCCATTTCACCCTTGAAACAACTTCTGCTTTTCTTAACTCCATCCTGAACCTAAAAATACCTGCTGGCCCAGAGTACCCTTAAGAATTGAGATGTCCCCCCTCCAAGTGGAGAAATTTTATTTCCTTCGATTTTGATTCATTAAAAAAATTTTCCCAAGTATCAGTTGGAAAACCCTCGAAAAGCCAATTTTAAAATGGCAGTATCGTCTAGGGCACGCTGGGCAGTGTGGGTCGCAGCAGTTAATATAAAGGGTAGTAGTTCCAAATCTTGTATTCATGGCCCTTCAGATCCTTTAGCATAAGATTTTCTCTCATAATAATAAACAGATTCCACGGTTAGATTCCCAAACTTGCTACCTCTTCTTCTTGTAGTCAAACATTATCCTCTCTAGTGTTAAATATTTTATTTAAAGCCAGAGCTGTCAACTTATCCCAAGGTAGGACAACGAAGATAACCAAAAGGAGAGATCTTTGTTGCCATCTCACTTTTCCTATCATCCTTCCAAAATTAGCTAAATTATGATATTAACTGATAATTTAAGCTATGATACCTTCTAAGGCTACTGCCTTACAAATTGAAGGCTAGAACAGATTTCAAGAGTACTGTAGATAGCTGCCACTTGTCCCTGCAAAGAAGTGAAAGAAAAAGATTGTGCCACTATGAAAAAGCTAACATTCCCCAGTCTGAAAATACCTAAACAAATTAGTTTCAATTCTGAAAGCTTGAATCTATCATTTACATAAGGGAGGCCTAAATACTGAATGTTACTCTAGAAAGTTGACAATCTTGCTTTCTTAAAAGGAGGTAGCTAACAAACCATTAAACTGGCAGCATTTGGCATTCTTGACATTTTAACTATAAGAGAGAGAAAACCACCAAATATTTTCTTTCTAAGCAAAAGTAAGAGCTCCTGCATAAATCTCTCATATACTGGTCAAGAAAGTCACAAATACATTTTAGTAACCTAATGGATACATTCAAAATTTCAAAATGTTATTTGACAAGTAATATGGTCAGTTCTATCCCAAATCTAAAAATATGTGATTTAAAGATAAGGTGCCAAAAAGCTATTTTGAAGGCTACAAACAACACTTATTTTTAAGTAACACAGTCACACTACTTTAAACTCAACTGCAGAGATCTATACTTTATGATTATGCTCAGTGTTAAGAGAATAATTTTTGGGTGGCACTCATTCTTCTACCTATTTACCTGTCTTACTGTCAGCAAATACAGAACTGAACTGTTAACCATAAGCACTTTACAAATAGATCCAGGAAAACTATGCGAGACACAATGACATAGCTTAACCAGACTCTGAAAGACATTAACATATTTCCATCACACTTCTACAAAGGACAGTCATGTCTGTATGACTGAGGTTCTCTAAACATAACTTCTGTGTTTGTAATAGACCCCTAGAATGGGCCAGTTTTCAGTATCAGGGAGGAATTATGGGATGTGCCCCTTCTAAACAATTGAGGGAAAGGGGACTACAGGAAGGGCCCTGTAGAAGAGTGTTTTGTGGGAATGCACATTACTTGTTACTATGAAGTAGTTCCCAGGGTCTCCTCCCATTTGAGGTTCCAGACAAAGGAGGGAATTATTTCCTCCTTGAGCTCTTCCCAAAGCAATATGGACAGTTCAATCTATTCTAAAACAATACAAAGAGATCACCAATTCTCTAAGAATATAATTTACATTTACATGTCGGCCTGCATTAAAAAGAAACAAATTTCCACAAAGGGCGTATTTCAGAGCTGTATGACCCATCTGGCTAAAAATAAAACAAATCAGTGGAACTAAAAATGAAGGAAAAGTTTTTACTAAAAGCTCAAGGATAAAAATGAACTCAACATCTGACAGTAATCACCAACAGTTTTAAAATGTATATCCAAAATATAACCTCAGAAGGACCAGGTTTATTTATCCTGTAGAGAGAACAGCTCAAGATGTTGAGAAGAATCATTTGTTTAAATTATGACAATGTGATTGTTTTCAAAGTGTGTTTATTTAGGGGAAAAAGTGATTATATAAGTGTTTAGTTTCATAATTTAAACAAATTGAAAAATTTGTTTTAAACAAACTGTAGCAAAGAGCTATTCAATATACGTAATTACTTTAACTTTCCATAAAAACCAAATAAAAATCACATTTGAATGATTTCCATTTACATTTTTATCTGATTGTATCCATCAGATGTACTACACATCCAAGCACAAGAGGCAGACATCTTCTGAGAGGTGCAAGAGTTGTTCTTTCATGAATGCCCTCTAAGAATAGGGAAACAGCAATTTTTATATATGCATTCATGTGCATATATCTATGTACTTCAAAAAGCAAAGCGTCATCTCTTCATCCACTGTTAACTTAATGGTAAGACTGCAATAGAAAAAAGAAAAAGTAAACTTCTAGATTTTGTAAATGGAGTTTATTAACTCCTTGCTGTGACTTAAACTTATTGCTTAATAAATCCAAACAGCAAATCATCACTTATTCTGGCATACACTTTACTAAAATATTTAAAACCATATATATATATATATACATATATATATGGCAAAAAGTTACACTAATGAAAAGAAGTTTTAGGGACCCTTTATTAAGATTAATTGGTTGTGATTAATCTGGTTGGAGATCTAATTAGTCCTTTAAGAATGAACAGATTTTGTTTTCCCCTGTGGAGAATCTGACTTGGCTCAATTCATAGGGGAACAAGGTGCTTTTCTACTTGGTCATATGCCCAAGACAGGGTCCTCAACTACGCTGTCAACCCTACTCCAGCTTGGCTGACAGTAGAGCACACAGCATTACATATAATTGGCGATGCAGAAAGAGTGGTATAATCTTGAGCTCAGTACTGTGAAGGATCCAACAAAACCCTGGCTGAGAAACACGACAGCTGCATGAAAGATGGGCAACGTCACACATTCATGGCTCTGGATTCTCTAAAAATCTACCTCTATATCTAGCCAGACTGGCAGAAATGACTTTCATTGAACTTTGTGCTTTGGTTTGATGCTATTAAAACATTACTGAAAGAAGTTTAAAAAACTAAAAGTCCAATGAAACATATCTCTGAGTTCACTTCAAGGATGCTGTTGAGGATACTGCTTACTACATTACAAATTCTTTGAGGGATATTTGAGGAATTTTTGTATTTTTAATACCAGGAATACTTGTGCTTTCATCCTTTTAAACGCTTTATCTAAATTTATCTGAAGCTTGAAATTTACTCTTATTTTATATACATACCCCTTAAAAAAAAAAAAAGGTTTAAAAGCTTTCTAATTGTCCATCCAAAACTGGAGACAGTTTTTCAGCTTATGGGACTATTACTGCATGTTAATAACAAATTAAACACTCACATGGGGGCCACCAGGCATCGGTGGAGCACCAGAAGGTCCTGAAGGCACTTGAAAAGGATTATTGGGAGTGGGATAGAGTCCTGGTGTGGGATAGGATCCTGCAGGGGCAGGATACGGCGCTGGTGGTCCCCAGGCTCCTGGTGGCACAGTGCCCCATGGAACAGGTGGGGCCGCCCCTGGTGCCTGGGGAGGAGGAGGAGCGGGGTATGGCCCTGGAGATGGATATGGCATATTGGGGGTGGGATACTGCCCTCCCATTCCTGGTGCCCAGGGTCCAGAAGACATGGATCCCCATGGACCTAAAGGACCAGCTGCAGCTGGATCTGTGGGTGCACCATATGGTCTTGGAAGCTCAGGAAAGGGCATATTTGGTGTAGGATATGGCCCAGTGGGGCCAGGGCCTGGATAAGGACCCCCAGGTGGGGGGCACGAGGGTCCAGATGGAGGAAAGGGAGCCGGGGGTCCCGGAGGCGGTCCGGTGGGAGGCACGGAGGGGTACATCCCTGTTGGCGTTGGTCCAAAAGGCACGGGGGAGGGTGTTGCACTTGGCGGGAGTCCAGATGGCACAGCAGGTGGAGCACTTGGGTTATTCCAGGGGTTGGAACCTGGCCAGCCCTGAGGAGGTTGGCCAGGTTTTGTATTGCTCACAGCAGAGGTTTTGGCAGGGGAGTTTTCAGGTAGCGCATCTGCCAACTGGAATACAAAACAAGCATGTCTTATTGATCTTATTCACAGACAAGCAATGCCAAACAAGATTATCAACCCATGAAGGATGGTAAGCTATAAGGTCAGGAATTCTTCAAAAGCCAAGCTGTTCCGTTTAAAAACCACCTCATTTAATACAAAATTTAGGAGTTTCCTTGAATATCAGCTTTACAATGCAAATTCCTCAGAGAAGCTCAAGTTTTTCTAAATACAACTGATCAACATAGTGTGAACTGAATCCTGGCTTTACCTCAAACAAATGACATGCCCTCTCTGAGCTTTGGTTTCCTCATTTTCAAAACAACAGTTTAGGGTTAACCTGAGGCCTAAATGAGATAACTCACTCAATGCACTTAACACAGTGCCTGGCATATAATTATCAATAAATGTTGGCTATAATTAACACTATCAGGTTAAAAGTAAACAGAAGTAAGCCTTTAAAAAATTATACTTGACGATTCATAAAGAAATAAATACTACAGAATGCATTTTGGAATATTATAGCTAAATAAAGACAAATCATCTATCAAAATCACATGCTAAAAAAAACCCAAAAAAATGAAGAATCACAAAAAGCATTTCTTTTAAATTGGAAGACTTAGGGCCCACAGTTAGGACCATGTCTTTTTTCTAAGAGCCAAAAAACTTATGAAGAATAAATGCATCAACTTACCGAAAATTCATCAGACATTTTCCTAAAAACAAAACCAAAACAAAACAAAAAAAGAAGGAATATTTCAAAACCAGTTTATTATATTTTATATTCTTTAAGGAACTATGCATATATTATTTTCTTTAAATGGAATCTTCATAATTTATAAACTGACTTTGTTCATGTAGGAAAAATCTCCATAACAGTTCATACACCTTGATAAACTTCATCCCTTTTTACTGGCTGTGCAGCATATAAAAGTGATCCATAATTTAGTTTGTACTCTCAACTTGGTGGCTGTTTAGGCTGTTGCATTCTGAGTTTTTTAAAACAACAACACTGTGAACATCTCTAATCACCTATGTTTTTGAGTCTATTACCAGGAAAAAGCACTAGAAGTGAAATACACAGTCAACAGGTAAGATCATCTAAACTCCATCTCAAAAAGCCCATCCCAATTTACACTACCTTTTTAAAGCTCCTTGTCACCACTGGATGTTACTAAATTTATACATCATTTTCAATGACAGGTTAAAGGTTGGCATCTTATTTTAACTTGCATCTGATTATTAATTAAGTGGAAAGTAGAGTATTATTTAATACCCCATTTAGACTTCTTTTTCTGTGAATATGCTTGGACCACTTTCCTCAATTTTTATTAACTCAAGTATAATTAACTCTCAGCGAAATGCACAGATTAGTGCTCAGGTCAACAAGCTCTGACAATTGTATATGGCCCTGTAACCATCCAAGATATAGAACATTTCCCTTACTCCATAAAATTTACTCACGCTATTTCCCAATCAATTCCTCTGCCACTCAGCAATCACTTTTTTAGTTTTCGCTGGTTCCTTGATTTCATATAAACATAATAATACAGTATGTACTTTTTTGTGTTTGATCATTTTTACTAGTTAGTAGTACATCTTTTTTTTTTTAATGCTTTGTAAGACATTAAGGGTATTAGATGAGACAAAAAAATTCATCTACACTTTCTAACAGTATTTATACAGTTTAACTTGTTTAAAAATCTTCTGTTTTTCTTTCAAACAATAATTACTGAGTAATCTATCTTTTCTTAACTGACCCAACAAGCTACCTTTAACACATTCTACAGCTGCTATTGATAATACTGAAAATCTATCTACCATGCTAAGTGCTTTAGGTGCATAATCTCACAAATAGATGCAAATTCTATTACCACTCCCAGTTTACAGGTGGAGAAGAGGAAGCTTAGCACGTTAACTTGTTTCAAGTCACAGAGCTAGTGACAAACACTGAGATTCAAACCCAGGTATAGTCTGATTCCAAAACCACCAGGCCACAGAACCTCCATCATTTCCCAAAGGTACTGTGAACTCTTATTCTACTGATCCACAGTATAACATTCCATCTTATTAGGGCAGCTTTATACTTTTAAACAAATTTTATGACCTACTTGATGCGAAGAGCTGACTCATTGGAAAAGACCCTGATGCTGGGAAAGATTGAGGGCAGGAGAAGGGGACGACAGAGGATGAGATGGCTGGATGGCATCGCCGACTCGATGGACATGGGTTTGGGTGGACTCAGGGAGTTGGTGATGGACAGGGAGGCCTGGCGTGCTGCAGTTCATGGGGTCGCAAAGAGTCAGACACGACTGAGCGACTGAACTGAACTGATGACCTACTATTACTGTTTTTTCAGGTTTTCCTGAATATTGTCATGCTTATTTTTTCTAAGTCACTTTGTGAAACAAACAAAAAATCCCAACAGCACAATGATAAAACATAATTAAATTTACAGATTTAGGAGACATTTGATATATTTAAAATATAAAAATATTATCATTTGAGAAACGAGGTATATCATCCTGGTTCCCATCATTGTCATTTATTATCACTCAATAGTTTTAAAAATCAAGACTCCTATACATTTTTTGTGAGTTAGATTTCTAAATGATAAACTTTTTTTTCGTGGTTGTAAACTGGGTCTTCCATTATGTTTCCTAATTGGTTGGTTGTTCATATACGGAAAAGCCTTTTAAATTTTAGTGTATTACTTTTGTAAGCAGTGACATTACTGAATTATTTCTGAAAGTCTCTCAGTTGATTCTCTGGAATCTGCAGATAAAGAATTATGCCATTAGCGAAAAAGAATTTTACCTTCTCTTTGCAATGTTTATACCTTTTTTCTCTTTTGCATAAGCTAGAATTTAAACAAC
Organism: Giraffa tippelskirchi; assembly: GCF_054371585.1. Taxonomy (NCBI): domain Eukaryota; kingdom Metazoa; phylum Chordata; class Mammalia; order Artiodactyla; family Giraffidae; genus Giraffa; species Giraffa tippelskirchi. Next base: position 128,411,271 of record NC_137281.1, on the reverse strand, counting down.
AATGAGATGTTAAATAAGGTAGTGCTCTCCTGGTAATGCTTATAATGTTTAAATATGATTCTCATTTTTAGTTTTGAGATTTTAAAAAATTACAGCAAGGAAGTTTCTATTTATGCTTATTTTTGCTAGATTTGGGCCCTTTTTTTTTTGCTAGCTTAAAAATAAAACAAAACACTGAATTTCTTCAGATTTTTTTGGCATCTAATGAGGTGATCTCAGTTTTTTTCTCTCCCCCACCAATACACAATATAGTTATATATATGTTGCTTAATACTGAGCCATTTACAGAGTTTTAATTCGTGTGGTATGGTTATTATGAGGAATGATAAAATGAACAGGAAGCCTGCTGTCACAACAGCTATAACCTTGCTCTTAAATTCATAAGATTAAAAAAACACATCATGAATGTATAGCAGATGTATTTATCCATTCGTTTCCATGTTAAGGTTTTATACTAAAAAGTAACATCACACAATAGTAGATTCTTAGGACTAACACTTGAAAGAAAGTTTATCGATGCGCAAGTTTAAAGTCTACCTAAGACTAACATTCTTTTCACACAGGGTGAGCCATTTCAAAACAGAGAGTGGTTCTGTATCAAAGTTCACATTAATTCTGGAGCAAAAAAACCTAACTAAGCAATCCATTCAATTTCACCTTGTCTTACAGTTCAGGTTTTTAGAACTACTCATTTCCTTCTTAGTTTTTGAAAAACTTGGTTAATTAATCATAGCATTACATTAAAATCTAACTCTGGCTTTCAAAAGTTTAAATTCAACATCAAATCCTGGAAGATAGAGGAAATAATAAAGCCTTGACCAAAGGGATTAGAAATAGAGGTCACTTCCTGTTTTACAGCATTGCACTGTAAAGCAAACTGTTCTCCATGCCCAAACAGTATTCATATTAATTGGAAACATTCCAATTTACTATTTGGGAAATACTTTCACCATAAAATGTTTAAAAAAATAGAGTTGGACATCAGTACTTCAATCTAAAGTACAATCCAATAGAGTGGACATCGAGTAGACTTGCAAAAAAAACACAAAAACAAAACCAACTAACCATTGGACTGCCAGGAAATCCCCCCAAACCCTAGATTTTCTGGGGGTGGGGGGGAACACAACTCCAAAACATATGGATTATGCTAATTAAGATGAGTCCAATGTAATCTTGAACTACAAAAAAAAAAAGTTTATAATCAAGGAAGACTTTAATTTTTCATTTTGGAAAAATCTAAAGCTATCACTTCCAAAAGTTTCCATTAACACTTTATGGCAATAAACATCATGTGTAAAATAATCATTGTATTTTCTGAAGAGCAATTTTAAAACAAGAGTACATAATTTCTTTCAACTAGCATGAGAAACATAAAGCATTTCTGTTAACACCTATGGCCTTTAGAATAAAAATAGTAATTCAATCACGGGGAAGTTTTAAAAAGTTGAACCCCATAAATTACCGGTGAGTATTGGACAAGGACTATTTCAAAGGGCCATTAAACTGTGGTAGGAGTCAAAAACAGTTCGGGACTACACAGTTATGAAACCTGGACTCCAAATCTTTTGTCTGAATCTTTTGACAAAGACAAGTTTTTAGCCAGAGACCATTTTTCCTCATCAGCAAAACAGTTACAATTCCTGACTGCTTCACAGATAAGTAAAATATCTAAAAATCTACAGTTATAAACAAGTAAGATATTTATTAAGAGTCACTAACGGAAATCAGGATTTTTGCATTGACTTGTTTAGTATGAGGAGAGGATACTGGTAATATATTGTACTGAAAATATAAATTTTGAATGAGCATTTTTATGTGATAGTTTCTAGTAATTGGCATTTATTAGATACACTCTCACATTTGGACAACTCAAGAAATTGGGGATCTGCATGTTTTTGAACATTTTAAATTACTTAAAAATATGTAATTAAAAAAAATAACTTTTCAACAAGCTCCTGTCAGTCCTATTTTCTACTCATACTTACTGAAATGTAAGTGCCTAGTACTGTGCTGGGCCTTGGGGAAATGAATAGTCTTACATGGAATAAACACTTAACGGCAGTTCACAGTCTGGTGGAGAACTACCATTTAAACAGTAGGCTACCTGGGGTACGTGCAGGGCACTATGGGAGCACCTTGAAGAGCTCCTAAAGGTATCAAGGAAAAGATTATCAAGGGAGGAATCCTGTCTTTGCAGTGTGGGAGAACAAAAAAGACCTGGGGTAGGTCCTAGGGAAAGCAGCAGTTTGTGCAAAAACTGGGGCGGGGGCGGGCAAGAGATCTGTGGGACGTATAAGCAGTTCAGATTGGCTGCAATGTAGAAAGGGGAGGAATATGAAAGCTTCAACCAGAGTCTCTAGACCCAAGTTTGACCGTCTCAGAGACAGCTCACCTCAATGAATCTGTTACTTCAACTATAATAATGGGCCCTTAAGGTCAGGACTAAATGGGACTGGTAAATCAAGTGCCTATAATAAAAGTGCCTAGAAAATAAATATATCATCTTCTCTTCCTCTGTGTACGGGCATATTGCATATGGTTAAAACAGTGCATGCCTGGGGAGGGGGGTCGGAGGGAAGTTCAAGAAGGAGGGGACATATGTATATACCTATGGCTAGTACAGGCTGATGTATGGCAAAAACCAACACAATATTGTAAAGCAATTATCCTTCAATTAAAAAAGCATTAAAAAAATAAAGGCGTGCACACCAAAAGTATTTCAAACTAGGTAATGCTGCAGTTCACTGGTGGGCTCTGGACAAGCCAGAGGTGAAAGTGGACAGCAGTATCCAATTCACAGATTTGCAGTGAGACTTACACAATAAACCTCCTGGTCACTGTCTGGCACATAGCAGAAACTCAACAGATGTCAGCTTTTACAAATTGCTTTGACAGATTCGTAAACTTTTATCTGCAGTTCTCAATTCAGAAACCTCTAGAAATGAAAGAAGTGTTCCCAAGTTTAACATAAAACTTACTTGGTGGCAAAACCTGACCTGAGGCTATTTACAGTTTCTATTAATTCCTACCTATAGCTGCACAAATATTAATGCTGGACTGGGGACGCTGCCCTGACTCCGCTGGTGTGATCTCTCATCTTTGCACCTTATCGTCTTTCTAAAATGTAAAGATAAAATTTTAAGATTTCTGAATTCCAAAACACACTGGTCCCGAGGATTTTAGTTAAGGGGCTGTCTCTGGGTCTCCGTTCCTCGTGGAGAGAGGAAAAGGGACATTCCAGTACACATAACTCAAGTTTCTGAAACAAACTAGCTTTGAATAGAAAGTTCAGAGACACTAGTATTGAGAAAAATTTCTATTCCTCCTGCCCAAAGAACACTATTCCTGAACAAAAAACTTCTGAAAGATTTCTGAAGGGTACCTTCGTCTATAATGGAGGGTTCGTTTTCAAAACAAACTCACAGCCACAAAGTGTACGAGCGTGTATTTCTTTAGTAGCAACTCTATAAAATTTTTTTTTTCTTCTGTCAGATGAGTATGCTTCCATGTTTCAACATTACAATCCCCATTTATCAAAAGCACTACTCTTGGTTTTCAGAAGAAAACGGTCCAAAGCCACCAGGCGCTCCTAAATCCTAAAATAAGGGAGCATTACAGAACTCAACGCTTCTCAGTTTGTCATGGATATTCATCTGAGTATCTGCTAGGAACTCCTCTAGAAAATGATGACCAAAAAAAAGAGAAAATGATGAGCAAAACCTCATATTGCGAATAATCTTAAACTAGCACCAAAGACTCCTGCAAGAATCTCTTTCAGCCTTCCTCTCCCTTTCAGCCTTCCTCTTCCTTTCATTAGCAATTAATGAGTGGGGGAGGGAGTCAGGGCCAAGGGGTGCGAGGCGGACAGCCCTTCAGAGCCCAGCGAACAAAAGGAGTCCGGGATTAACCGGAGCGAACCGGCCTCCGAGCGGGTCGCACCCGCCCGGGAAAGGGTGGGGGAGGGGCCAGGTCCGCTCCCCGCCCCGCCCCCCGAGCCAGGCCTGACGTCACCCGCCGAGAAACCCATCGGTACGACGTCACCCGCCCCCAAAGCCTTCTCCTTGGGGGGCGAGAGGGCTGACTGCCCACAGCCAAGAGGAAAACCACGGGCAGAGACTCTTAGCACCCGGCCCCCCTAAAGAGGCGTCTGAGGCACCTCCGTTACTGTCCCCGCGTCCCGCTTGGGCGGGCTCCCTCGCTCTCCTCCATGACCCCGCTAGCGCCGAGGCAGCCTCACCCGGCAAGATCCGAACTCGCAGCAAGATCTAGAAGCGGCGATGGGTCCGAGAGAACTGGGCGCTGAAGAACCGAGCGTAGTACAACCGACGGCAGCGGAGACGGAGACGGGGGCGGCAGCAGCACCAGCAGCGCGCGGCTCCTCCTGGCGCCGGAACAGGAAGCGCCGTGCTCGGAACGCGCTGCCCCCACCCGGCTCCGCCTCCCCTCTGGTCGGCGGGGCCCGGCCGCGCGCGCCCTCCACAGGGCCCCGGGGGCACTGCGGCCAGCCCGTGCGCGGCTGCTCGGCTGTTGTTCTCTCGGTGGGCGGGAGGAAAGCTCCCTGGTTTCCCGGAGTTCTGAGCAGTCTAGAGGAAACGCCAGTGGCTGGTTGCGTTCTGGGCAGCCTGGCGGAAATTGCCAACTTGTCCCCTGGAGAGGCTTGAAAGCAAGTTCTGAATTCCCTACACTTGCGGTATTTAGAGTTAGGCCTCGAAGCTGGCTAGGTGTGAATGCCTTCTAATCCTGGGCACGGATCCGTTGGCCAAAATTGTGGAGAGCTAAAGCAACAGTGCAGAAAAGTGAAGACGTTTGCAAATGGCTTGACAAATTGATAGTAACAAAGGGAATGGATATCTTTGCAGTTTTTTATGATCAGTATTTTTTTCTCCCCGTAGTTCAGTTTTGAATAAACCTTTACCTACGTACTCGGTGACAGATCCAAAAGGTGATTGACACATGGCCCCACGGTCAGGGAATGTGCTAGCTAATAATAATGTCATAATTACTTGTGCAAAATACACATATATAACACGTACATATATGTTTTAGTGTAAAAATTAAAACGTATGCAATATTCTTAGATTTTATTTTCACTTGCTGTTAGTGGATTGGTGGGTGGACGTTTTACTATTAGCTTCTTAAACAAAGACTTATCTGGGTTTATTCCACAGCACACGTAATTCCCATACTGAAAAATGAGCGATAGAGAAACTTCAAATATTAATGCCTAAAGCCTGGGGAAAGTGAAAGAGGAGAGTGAAAAAGTTGGCCTAAAGCTCAACATTCAGAAAACTTAAGATCATAGCATCTGGTCCCATCATTTCATGGCCAATAGATGGGGAAACAGTGGGAACAGTGGCAGACTTTTTTTTTGGCTCCAAAATCACTGCAGATGGTGACTGCAGCCATGAAATTAAAAGACACTTAGTCCTTGGAAGGAAAGTTATGACCAACCTAGATAGCATATTAAAAAGCAGACATTACTTTGTCAACAAAGGTCCGTCTAGTGAAGACTATGGTTTTTCCAGTAGTTATATATGGATGTGAGAGTCGGACTGGAAAGAAAGCTGAGCGCAGAATTGATGCTTTTGAACTGTGGTGTTGGAGAAGACTCTTGAGAGTCCCTTGGACTGCAAGGAGATCCAACCAGTCCATCCTAAAGGACCTTAGTCCTGGGTGTTCATTGGAAGGTCTGATGTTGAAGCTGAAACTCCACCTGAGTTGGAAACTCCACTTTGGCCGCCTGATGTGAAGAACTGACTCATTTGAAAAGATCCTGATGCTGGGAAAGATTGAGGGCAGGAGAAGGGGACGACAGAGGATGGGATGGTTGGATGTCATCACCAACTCAACGGACTTGAGTTTGGGTAAACTCCGGGAGTTGGTGATGGACAGGGAGGCCTGGCGTGCTGTGGTTCATGGGGTCGCAGAGTCGGACGTGACTGAACTGAACTGAAGCCTGGGGAAGACATGTCTTTGGATAGGGGAAGTGGTCTATGGAAAAGGATACTAGGGTGACCTACTTCATCCTCATAGGAGGCTGTGAATCAGCAGTGCCCTGTGGAGCCATAGGAAGTCAAAAGCAACAGTAAGTCAGCAAAATAGTGCTAAAATAAGTTTTTATATTTTGCTCATCATAGGGGTCATTTTGCATTAGTCCTGAATTTTAAATGTCACACCAAAAGTTATTTTCATTACTGGGTTTATGGTCAAAAAAAATTTATGCCCACATTGAAGTGCCTCACTCTAGTCTTGGTCATGAGTGACCAACAGCCTTTGGCTTGTCCCATATTCCAGTCAATAACTGAGCACAGTGGGAATTACCAAATTAGGCCATTCCTGTCCCATGTGGCCTCCAACAGGCAACTTGTTGGGAACTAAATCCACGGCCTGGCCTTTTCAGAACTGCACTGCCCACTCTACCCAGTGCTTCCTTCCCTTTCTTTTACAGATGTCAGGCCTGCAATGTGGTATAAAAACTTCACCACCTTTCCCTTTCTTATTCTTTGTGTGTGTAAGCCGAGTTATAACCACTGGACCACCAGGGAAGTCCCATTCCCCTTTATTCTTCAGAAGTGTCCATTGCCCTTCAATATATACATCTCTTGTACATTTAATCACATTTTGACATCTGTTTCTGGAAGACCCAAAATGACACACTAAAAACTGAAAGGAAAATGTGTAATACAAATTTAAAAATTTCTCTAAGTTGAACGTGTCAGGTAAGGATATACAGTAGTGTTTTGAAAACAGACTACAAAGCCTTTGGATTTTATATATGAGGTTTTAATTAATAAGAAATGAAAATGTATTCAGATCAATTTATTTGAACTCACAGCCAAGAAGAAACATTCAACTTCAGGATTAGAAATAAAAAGGGAAACACTCTACTTCTTTTTAGGTAAGGGATGGATCATACAAGCCTGAATGATGAGTACTAACAGCTTTGTGAAGTTACTACCTAAACTCTGTATATTCAAGTATATATCTAGTTCATTCTTGGTTTATACAGAATTTATCCAATTCTAGCAAAGTCAGCATTATTTAAGTAAACCTCCTTGAGTTTTATACTCAAGTCTGAAAGCTTAAATTTGATTATAACTATGGCAAAAGTGATTATCTTTACTTCCTGCAAATGTAATCAACTTTTAAAATAACTTAGGCAAACATCAATTTTACATAAACCTTATTAAGAGTAGGAGGAAATTGCAACTGTTCATCTAATTGCAGAGTCTAAACCATAAATTCAAATTGTACCATTATCTTTATTGTCAAATCAAGTCAAGAAGGCCTTTACAGACTAAAAGAAATGAATGTGAATCTGCAGGGTTCTCTAAGAGGATACTTTGAAAACCTGTCATCACGTTAGTACTTAACAGCTGTACAGAAATATTTTCAAGTATGCTCCAAGGGTCACCTCTTAACTAAAGAATTAACCTGCAGGAAGTCAAGTGACATATATTATCATCTATATTTTATGTGCAGGAAATTAAAGAAAGATATAGAATTGAGTAATTTATTCAAAATTAAAAGTAAAAAAGACCATCTTTATTTGAAATAGGAGTCATGTGCCTTAAATTCCTTTTCATTGGATTATATCCATTAGTCCACATTTTTATTTAGAAACCATACAGTTACTGCCCTTTTGTCTCCAGTATCTTCATGTGTTAACAGTACAGACTCTTGTAGTGTTGCTCATTTCTAGTAGACCATTAAAAGAGAAAAACCCCTTGTGCTTTCTGTCCATTCTTTAGAAGTAAAAATGAATGTAAAAGTGTTTATGTAAAATGAAGATTGAAAACTTTTTTTTTCCAAAGTAGAAACAATAATCTGCTTGACTTAAAATCTTTTATTCATTTGGGCATTAAATTACCTAACACACAATCTACTTTACATTTAAACATTGTTTCCCTTGTGTTGCCTCAAGGAATGTTATATAATTAAGTCCACTTCCTGTGAAATTTCCTCTACCAAAATCAATGTATAATCTATTTGACTCTGATTACAGCTAAAAGTGACAAAAAAGATTTTTAATGAAAACTAAGAGTCTAAGAGTTAATCTCAAGATTTTCATTTCATAGGAAGGAAGCTCTCTATTACATGGATCTATAAAATGATCCAAATTTCAGAGAGAGAGGAAGCTGATAACTTGATTTATCTTCTTAATGGCTTTGGCTCATGAATAAATGATAATGGTTTGTTTTTCTTATAAAAAGAAATGGAATTTGTATAATGATGAATCCTATTTGCCACATTTGTTCTACTTTTTAAAAAGGATTTCTAATTACTTAGACATTCTTTATATTATTTACAATAAGAAGTCAAAACTTTAACTGAAAGCTATTTTTTGACCACAGTTTGCCATTAGCTGAAATTCAGGAAAGAACACAAGTCTGATCACCAAATCAATAAATCTAGCCACAGGCTGACTAAAAGCTTCCTTTAATCTTCTTCCTATTAGGTCTTCCTTTAAATTAAACCATTCCATGAATTATTTAAGTGAATGGCACGGTTATAGAAAGATCAGATATAATTCTTCATACAAAAATGCTCAGGTAACCTAAAAAAATCCATTCAGCATGTTTCAGGAAGTACAGTATGAATTAAGATGCTGTAGCTTAAAAAAGGGGGAGGCGGGCTTGGGGGTACTCTTGAAAGCTTCAGAGAGAAATAGAAAAATCAAGTTTATTTCCTGGTTAGTGCAGGATGATTCCCAAAGCACATTTAAGTGTCTGGTCCAGACTAGCTATTAGCGATTAAGTAGTTCCCTTTCTCTGTCAAGGCTTTCCCCTGAGGTGATGCCTAAATTCTTAATTTTAATATTTTATCTTGTTTCTTTTAGCCCCATCCTCTCTCACCAGTAAGCACTACATTTCCACCATGCTGAATGCTTTCTCGACTCTGAAATTTACACACACTTTTTCAAATGCTCAGTTTTTCAAACTTAGCTACAAAATTTATATCTATTTATCTCCCCACATGGTTCCTCTCAAAATTTATACTCATTTACTTACCCATAATTCCAGTAAGTATATTTTTAATGAGTTAAGTTTCTGAATGCTGAATGCTCTTCCAAATGTGTCCTCAAAAGTCACTGAGAAAGACTTAACCTTTCTAAATTCCAATCCCTTCATGTTCTAAAGAATTCTTACTCTTCTTTTTCCTTCACAGTAATCAATTCCCTTCTCAAATCTTACATTTCTACTTTCCCGATTTCTTTTCACTGTAGCAAATACCAAAGGAAAAAATACAAACCGTTTCAGAGTAATGAGTCTCTTTCCTGCTCTCATTTATTAGATCATCTACTTCAAGGCTATATAAATGGCAGTATTTTGAAAATGTTAACAGCTATCAATACCTTGAAGTTGAAAAAATAAGAAAGCCAGAGAAAATATATCACAAGCAACCAGTCTGAATATATGAAAGGCTACTTAGATCTTGATTTTCATATAAATACTAATTTTTACCATTATAAAAGACAGCATATTTTCTTTTTCTTTATAAAATTACCTTTAACAGAATATTCATTAGCTAATCATTCCTTAGGTTTTTCTGTATTGATAAAAAGTTATCTTTAAAAGAAAAATATTTAAAACAATATTGTTTCATAGAAACAGAAAGTCTCAATATCAAATTCTGATAAAAAACTATAATTATGGGTAGAGTCTAACCATACTATTAATTTTCTTCACCAAAGATGGATGTTTAGGAAGCGTTATATTGGTAAGTAAGATAAGCTTCTCAGTGATCTACAAAAGCGCCACAATAAAGATGAGGTAGTATGAGACTGTCCAACTTTTGTAAAAGGGAAATATCATCTTTAGAAGAGATATTTATCCTGACACTGATGTTGCTATCCTGAACCTCATCACTGCTGAGAGAGGTGCTATTTTAGTAGCTGACCCTCACTGGAACCAAGACAATCTTGAGATCACTTGAGGAAAAAAAGATGCTAGAAGATAATGGTAACAGAGATTTTCTTGTTCAATTTTGTGATAACTGCTAAAAACTTATTTTAAAGCAATTAATTTTAAATGCCATCTTTATGTTAACAGCAGAAGTGTAGGAAAGGGAAATGCTACTTCGACATACAGCGATACTTAAGAAACATCTATTCTAACTGGGAAATTTAAGTCAAATTTCTTTCAATCCAGGTAGAAACAGCTTCCTACTAGAGCTAAACTAGCATCAAGAGATCAATTTACTATATTAAAAATGCTAATTTGTACAAAGGGGTAGACAACTCACCAGAAGAAATAACTGTCTAGGAAATTTATTATTCATTGATTCTTTAAAAAAGAAAAGTTGAATAGGCTATCATTCCATTTATCTTATTATACTGGGATAATGTTTTCTAAAAAATGCTTCTCTGTTCTTGAGATGCTAAACTTAAAATATTATACCCAGTGCCCAGTATTGTTCAGTATGGCATAAGCGATATAGCTCTCAAAATGTTTTCCTTTTTCTGAAGCCATACTAAAGATATGTTAGTTCTGAAAATAGGAATAGTTACCTGAAATCTGCAGATCAAAATCAGGATTAAGTTCCCTGAATACTGAGCTCCATGTTTACTTCTTGAATCTTTATTCAAGCTCAATTCAAAATAATGGAAAACTACTTAGGTCTCTTTGGTTACCAATGGAAATTTGTGGCTGTTTATAAACTGTGGCATCTCTCCAAAGTAACAGGCTCAGTTTCTGAAAAAGAGCTAAGCAGAAGCAACAGTTCACAAGTAAATACAGAAAAAACCCCAGTTGCTTTATTATTTAGTAATTACTAGTTACTAATAGTATTATCATTATTTTTAAAGCTTCCAGTGAGAAGGGAACAATACTTATGTTCTGAAGATGGTAACTCTTCCAAGTTTGAGAGAAAGATCTATTCAAGGAATAATAAATGACCATGCCACATTACAGAAGAATAAATTCACCTCTAAGATATCATGTTCTCATTTGATTCTTACTGACCTGATTAATCAAATTGAGTAATTCAGCTTTATAATTAATATTTAAAAAGAAAACACATCAAGTTTGACTTTAAGCCATTTTGTTAACTTTCAACATCCCTATTAGTAAATTACAACACACACAGCTTTACTGAAGGCTTTTAAAACGAAAGGATGATGTGGAAACTATATCTTATGTATAGGAATGCCAATGACATAGGTTAACAAAGCGTTTTATACGTTATATATAGGAAAAGAAACAATTATTTTTAAAGAAAAGTATGAAATACAGATTATTTAAATGTGTCTGCAATGCCTACAAACTTCAAATATCCCTGGATCATATTTAAGTTACAATTAAGAAAAGAAAAAAATTAAGTATACAATCTACATGGTAAAAACAAAAACCAAACCTAGTCAAAAATATCCATTAACCCCTAGTGTGTAACAATTATCATTGTTCAACAATTACTGTATCCTAAGAAAAATAAACTGATCTGGAAGCAAAATTTAGGGCAGAAGTTTATTTTGGACTTCAACTGCCCTTGTAGAAAAATTCAAAGTGGTATAATAAGCAAAATAAAGTATTAAATGAAAATACGCATATAACCACTCCCTTGTTCCTACCCTTTTTCTAGCACTGTTGTTCTGGTGCATCAATCCTGAGTACTCTAACTTTTGATTTATAGTGATATTCCTTCAGATATAATTTCATGGAAGAAGGAATTGGAAGGGCATCAATGCCATCGTAAGTTGTACAGTTACAAATAACTGTTCTGCATATATGCTGCAGGGAAAAGGGGAAAGTCCGAATTAAAGGAGTAGATAAAAGCGGTTCGAAGAACATACAGGCACTCGGGTCCTTATAATGCTCTAGGAGCCCAGTAATGTCAGGTGAATGGAAGACACAAGGATCATGTGCATCAAAGCTAAAGTTGTGATTCCACTGTTCAATTCTAGCGTGAAGAGAACGACTATAGCGTCTAAAACTAACAGAGAATAAATAGTCTTCCTGTGCTGAATCTCGCAGTAAAAAGGTGCCCTCTGGTTTTCCTTCTAGTAGAGCTTCAGCTGCGTATTTATCCATAACGCCCCAGTAACATGGATTATTATTGATCTGAAGGAGGTCTGGGACAAGACAGTGGACATAATCAATCTGAGTATGGTACTTGGGAGGTGTTTCCAGTTGCAGGATTTCTTCATCAATTTCCCATTTGGGTTTGTTTCTTTTCCGTGAACTTGTGCAAAGTGTTATAATTTCATCATCTGAATCCATATCACTATCTTCTATGCTGTTATTTGAAGCCAGGTTCACTATAGAGTCAGTCCCAGGACCACCTCTACCCGAAGAATTGTTACTGGTTATGACACAGGGCTGAACACTGGTATGTGAGAAGCAGCTGACCTCTTCCGTGTTTCTTCGTTGTTTTAGTTGGCCATCCCTCAATTCGCTCTGAGACAAGTCTGTGCTTACCCATTCATCTGATTTGGGACTTATAGGAGCAGTGTGTCGTTTAATAAAATGCCACCTAAAGGCTAAGTCTGATCGAGGTGGGAAAGGACACTTATCTAACATGAGTTCACTGATATGAATTTTTCTTTTGGACTGAAGCCCTGGAGAGTGCCGACTACTACAATTCTTTATTGGAAAACACTGCCCCACAGCGTCTTGCAGTTTCTGTTTAAGAGATCGGCCTAAAAATCTATGCCCACAGGAATGATCTAAATCCAACTCGATAGATGAACAGCTGTGCTTCCTTTCATGGCTCCTTAAAGGAACTTCAGTTTTCTCTATAGCACTCACTGTTTCAGCATCTGAACAACTTTCACTCTTTTTTGACCAAGATAACTTCTTTCCACTCCACACATAACCATCCTTTCTGTCAGCACTTCGACTCCGGCTAGTTTTGGGCCTTACATCTACATTTTTACTATTACTTTCACTATTTTCTGCCATTTTAACAAACTGTCCACAAATTCCAGTGTTATAAATAATGCTTTTTCAGTTTTTCCAGTAGAATGTTTCTTCTGGGTACTTTCTGGATGTATCTAAGGAAAAAAAAAAAGATCATTAATTGTCTGTCATTAACATTGCATAGTTTATATATCAATTATATACAAGATAAAAAGATGAAAAGGGATAATTAATATACTTTTTTTGTTTTTTAAAAATTAATTGATTTATTTTAATTGGAGGTTAATTATTTTACAATATTGTAGTGGTTTTTGCCATAGATAATTAATGTACTTTTTAAAAAAGTACTGGAAATGCTGGAAGGCAGTTCCAAGATATTTTGTTCTCATTTAAATAAACTACTTTACCATATACTAATAATTTCATAGTGCCATTGAGTCAAGAATCTGAGTTTCTTTCCCACAGCTAGTTGTCAATGTGAATCAAAAAAGCTAAGCATCCTGTCAGCCAAAATGTTTGTCTGAAATGTGAACAATTTCTGGTTTATTTTTTAATTTCACAGCAGACCAGGGAATTCTTTGTCAGAGATGAGAAAACTATGAGCTGGTATTTAATGACCACTACCCACCTTCTGGGTTCAATCCCTGGGTTGGGAAGATCCCTTGGAGAAGGGAAAGGCCACCCACTCCAGTATTCTGGCCTGGAGAATTCCATGGACTCCATGGGATTGCAAAGAGTCGGACATGACTGAGCAACTTTCACTTTCACTCTCCTTCTTGCAGGCTTCCTCAGTGGCTCAGTGGTAAAGAATCTGTCTGCAATGCAGGAGACATGAGTTCGATCTCTGGGTCAGGCAAGATCCCCTGGAGAAGGAAATGGCAGCCTGCTTCAGTATTCTTGCTGGGAAATCCCACAGACAGAGGAAGCTGGCTGGCTATGGCCCACGGAATCATAAGAGTCAGACATGACTGACTTAGTGACTAAACAACAACAACCACCTTCCTTCTCTCTCGTTTTCTTTTCTACTGATTGAAAATATGAACAATTTTAATACAAACAATTTTAAGTTATAAAAGCTGTTAAGAATTTATTAAATGAATAATCAGCACTGAACAGTAGAAACGTCACGCAAGAATTCCCAATGTAATTTTTGTCAACTCATTTAAATATTTGGTCAATTTCACTATTAGTCTACGTAGTGTGTGGAAAATTTGGAATTGGATAAAAATTTGTTATTTTACACACACACACACACTTATATTCTTCCTGATAATTTCAAAAAAACAAGCAGATAAAGTTCTATAGGGCAATGCCTTTCCTATGAAATTGGCTAGATATACTAAAATTTATAATGTAAACAAATTTTTCTTAAGATTAATAGTAATGATTGGTCATAGATAAAAACTACTTAGCTATTCTTAAGTGGAATATGATTTAAGTCCAAGTTTGGGGGGAGGGATTCTATGATCTCAAATATTTTATAAATGGAAATTGAATTTTGTGATTAATAAAATCAGTTGTACTTAATATTCTCAACAATCCCAACAGTCAAGTAAATGTTGAGAGCTACCAGAATCCATTTTCATAGCAGTAGAGTTTGAAATAAGCATCTGCAGTGGCAAATATGATTGGGAAGTGCTTAAAGGTATGAACTAATGATACAGACTTGCCATATAAAGTTGTTGTTGTTTAGTCGCTAAGTTGTGTCTTACTCTTTGCAACCCCATGGACTGTAGCCCGCCATAGTATTTTCCAGGCAAGAATAATGGAGTGGGTTGCCATTTCATTCTTCAGGGGATCTTCCTGACCCAGGGATCGAACCCACACCTCCTGCATTGGCAGGCAGATTCTTTACCACTGAGTAACCAGGGAAGCCCTTGCCATATAAAGTACTCGATTACTAAACAAAGAATAGCATCAGGTGATTATACTTATTATTTTGATTTAGTGAGTTCACTGGTACATAATCATTTAAAATTAACAGAGAAAAAATATTTTAAAATCTAAACTTGAAAGAAACATCATCACTTAGTATACCAAATTATATTTAACAGTATGCTTTGGTTGTTCATTGACTAAATTCCACTGAACAAAAATAAACAGGCAGAAACTACAGAGTAGGCTGACGAATATGAAGTCATTGATCAGAAGAGTCTCTTATTACTAAGAGCTCACACTTATACTTTTCAAGATTAAAAAAATTAAATAGGAGCCCCAAGCATATATTTTTTTGTTAATACTACATACTTTCAACTTTTTTATTCAGTGTGATAATGTGAAAAGTATATTATGTAAGATTTAAAATATCTAGTGTTTTTATTTACTTTAAAAATATCAAAACAGCAGATTATTAATTCTAAGGTCAACTTTATTCCACTGGATATAAGCATGCTCATCTTCCTTTATCTGTTATCAGAGCTAATTCCATACCTCTGCTCTTGATGACATTCCCACCTCTACCAGGGTCTGTTTCCATCACTCTCTTCAAAAACAATCAAGTCTCCTATAAACTCTTCTAGTGATTCCAACACTTCCTTTGGTTATAATTGCTGCTATCCATATTAAATTTCTTAATGAGTAGCTGATTTCCCCTCAAAAAGAAAATAGTTTTGGTTTTTTCTAATTATAAAAGAAATAATGATGCAGTTTAAAAATGGCTAAGTGAAAATCTTTTTGTCCATCTTTCTCAGAAGTCAGCCCAAAACAAGGGAAAATGAGCAAAAACACAAATCTCATCTTCAATGAAACTATCGCTTATCTATAACCTGAGTGACAAAATACAAGGGCAGAAAACGAACAGAGGAGCAATGACTGACTCAGCAGTGGAGAGGTTGGTGACACCAGGCACAGAGGCAATGTTGATGAGAAGACAACAGAGCAGGCAAAGTCCAGGACACCCAGAGGCACCCGATTCTACAGAAAGTATATATGGAGAACAGGTCAGAAAAATGGGGAAGCAGGTTGAAAATTTGTGTTACGGCAGTTATATCTCTCTGGTTCTTACTCTCATACTTAGAGGAGATAGGATTTTATTATTTGGAGAAATTGAACCAGAAAGGCTCAAGACTTTGGATACCAGGCATAGTAAGGATAGGTGGGAGGCCTGGGACTAAAATCAGAAAGTTCCCTGCTCCATTCTTCCATCCAGCTTCCAGAATTCCAGTTGTCAAACTTACACCTCCCTAACAGGAGATTGGACAATACTAAACTGGAGAAACAGAATAACCAAAGAGAAAAGATCTATAGATTCTGGTAACTGGAAATCCTCCAATAAAAAGCTGGAGGGCCACCCAGGCATTCTGTGAGGCTCATCCATCCATAAGCCATGACTACTTACTTATACTTTCAGACAGCATTGTTGTGCTTCATTTACTCTAGATTATGACAGGTCACTAGACTTTTGAAGAAAGCCTTTAAGATAAACAAGTTACTAAAACACAAAGAACCTGGAGGAAAAAAGTAACCATGAAAGTAATAAGAAATAAAATAGATTCTGTACTAGCCATATGACCTTAAAACCTCAGTTTCTTCATCTGTAAAATGGAGACATTGATGCTATATATTTCCTTAGGCTGGTAGGAATTAAAAGAAATAAGGTATGTAAAATACATATGTAGCTCAGATTCTAAATGGAACAAGTATACAATAAAGGTTAACATATTTCTTTGTTAAAAAATAAAGATATTATATATGTTGTTTTATTATAGCACCCAAGACAGTTTTATAGAAATAGTTCATAAGTAAAGAAATCACTTAAATACTTCTGTCTCTAGCCCAATGCTAACTATAAAGTTTATGAGCACATATAACTTTCAGGATGATAGCTAATCTTTCAAAATAAAAAAGGATTAATAAGCTAGACATAGCTAAAACTCAACAGGCTATGAAGCTAAGAACAATTTGACATTTTCCACCAGAGAACTGACTTCTAGCTTCACTCAAAACAAGTTTAAATGCTAACATAACAGATATACTTTGGCAAGGCTTGCCAACCTGTACATAATAGGGGTAATCAATCAAGTATCTCTGGATTTTAGGTTAATTGTTCTTACATATACTAATGCTACAGGTATCCAAAAAACAAAGTGAAAAATACCTTGTCCTAGATGAATTTTCCATACATTTACCTGTACTTAAACAGTTAATGCATAGAAAATCTTCTGACTGGTTATCTTTTGGTATCTAAGCATTATAGCCTTATATAAATTTGACGTAGCTATTCTTTTGACAGAAGACTCAGTTCATGCTTCAGGAGTTCCACTTTTTAGAAACTATTATGGAAAAAGATATATTTGGTAAAGTATACCATATCAATGGGTTTCCCTTCTAGCTCAGTGGGTAAAGAATCTGCTTGCAGTGCAGGAGACCCGGGTTCGGTCCTTGGGTCGGGAAGATCTCCTGCAGAAGAAATGGCAACCCACTCCAGTATCCTTGCCAAGAAAATCTCATGGACACAGGAGCCTGGTGGGCTGCAGTCCATGGGGTTGCAAAGAGTTGGGCATGACTGAGTGACTAACACTTACTTACTTACTATATCGATATATTGGCCAGAATGTCACTTAATGTTGTAGTCTTCAAAGTAGGAAGAAAATTTAACTTCTATTTATACTTGTCTAAAAATTAGAAAACTCTATTAATATTGAATATATGATTGGCAATGTTCCCATTACTCATTGTGAGATGGTTACTTGTCTGACGAGGTGCTGTTCCGGGGGGAGGAGTGGGAGCTCCAAAAAGCTAAGTACTTGATGGCAACCCTCTCCATTCCTTTGTGCACTTTTAGTGGATCACAACTGCTTCCACGTTGTTGGAATACATTTGTGGATTATATTATCTTACATAAGAGAATCTTTACAATACTTTGTGAATAGACATAAACATGGAAATTCTATAACACAAAGTTTGCTAGTTATCTCAGGGCAAAGTTCCATCGCTCAGTCGTTTCCAACTCTTTGTGACCCCATGGACTGCAGCATGCCAGGCTTCCCTGTCTTTCACCATCTCCTGGAGCTTGCTCAAACTCATGTCCACTAAGTCAGTGATGCCATCCAACCATCTTGTCCTCTGTCGTCCCCTTCTCCCCCTGCCTTCAATCTTTCCCAGCATCTGGGACTTTTCTAATGAGTCGGCTTTTTTTTTGCATCAGGTGGCCAAGTAGTGGAGCTTCAGCTTCAGCATCAGTTCTTCCAATGAATATTCAGGACTGATTTCCTTTAGGAATGACTGGTTTGATCTCCTTGCAGTACAAGAGACTCTCAAGAGTCTTCTCCAACACCACAGTTCAAAAGCCTCAATTCATCGGCGTTCAGCCTTCTCTGTGGTCCAACTCTCACATCCATACATGACTACTGGAAAAACCATAGCTTTGACTAGACAGACCTTTGTTGGCAGAGTGATGGCTCTTCTTTTTAATACTCTGTCTAGGTTTGTCATAGCTTTTCTTCCAAGGAGCAAGAATCTTTTAATTTCATGGCTGCACCCACCATCTGCAGTGATTTTGGAGCCCAAGAAAATAAAGTCTGTCTCTGTTTGCACTGTTTCCCCATCTATTTGCCATGAAGTGATGAGACTGGATGCCATGATCTTATTTTTTTGAATATTGAGTTTTAAGCCAGCTTTTTCACTCTCCTCTTTCACCTTCATCAAGAGGCTCTTTAGTTCTTTGCTTTCTGCCATAAGAGTGGTATCATCTGTGTATATGAGGTTATTGATATTTCTCCCGGCAGTCTTGATTCTGGCTTATGCTTCATCCAGCCCGGCATTTGGCATGATGTACTCTGCATATAAGTTAAATAAGCAGGGTGACAATACATAGCCTTGACATACTCCTTTCCCAATTTTGAATCAGTCTGTTGTTTCATGTCAGGTTCTAACTTGCTTCTTGACCTGCATACACATTTCTCAGGAGGCAGGTAAAGTGGTCTGGTATTCCCATCTCTTTAAGAATTTTCCACAGTTTAGTTGCTAATATTATAAGACAAGTTATATATCTTTCTTTTACAAAATGACAAGTGTTCTTAGTTTGATGACCTTTATTGGGATAATAAGCAGCTCTGAGAAGTTACTTAGCAGATACATTAAGAAAAAAGGCAAAACAAAATATTTAACTGGCTATTCATGGTTTAGGTAACATCAGAATTACTACTGAGAAAGTAACTGCTTAACAAAAAAACAGGCTATGGAGAGATCTTTTTAGAAAAAGAAGATATTCAGAATTTCCTTCACTGTTACATGATTTTATTACAATAATGATAAAAATGTATCATATATAAACTCTTGCATCTTTACACTTAAACACACGGCAAAAGATCTTATCTCTTCTGAAAGTTGCATTAAACCAAAATTCACGAAATTTAAAAATTCAATTACATTTCTCTCAATAAAATAACATTATTAATTTTTAGTGAAAAAAATTTATTTGTAAAGACTAAAAATGAGTTTCAAAAAAATGTTTTGGTGTCTTGCCTATACACATAAAGTTTGAATGTTAAAAAAAAGTATAAGGTTCTGAATCTGAATGAGTCCCCTTAACCCTATCATTAATAGTTGGAATTTTACATAAACTTTGTAAAAATGAAGTAGAAGATGAGATACAAAATGAAAAAAAAAAGTGGCTTTACTACCATTTTTATGTAGTATAGAAATCAAAGATGATATCTTGAAAAACGTTGACAAATCAACAATCTTTGTTAGTAACTGCAAAGAACCTTTTCTTTTTTTTTAAAGAGTGAAAGAATCACTTGGGAGAAGGTTGCTTTGACTCTTGATTCAGTAATTAATTTTTTATGAAGGCATCTAAGTTACAATACCTTGGGGACTACACAGTGACATTTTTTAAATTATTATTTCTTAATGAGGAAGTGGCAAGTATCTAAAGTAAGTTTATATAAAAGCCTTTTTCAAGAAATCAAGTTCCCAGATTCACTAGCCATTTGATCCCAGGTTCCACAATCAACTGCACAGATAGTGATAAAAGATTGAATACCCAAAGTGACCATCCTAGACAAACAACAGATTTAAATGATTTTTTTAGTTACTTCTCTTGAATAAGGCTGGAAAGATGATTTTAATTCAAATTTCCACTGAAAACTGTTTTAAAAGTCAGTAAATAAAGGGTTAAACCTCATTTATCTAGAAACTTCATTTGTATTCTCTACGATGTTAGATAACAGAGCATTATTGTATATATTAATTATTCGTTGAACTACTATGTCCACAATGGTGATGTCTACTTAAGACCAGAATTCATGTAAGTATTAAATTTGACCTTATAAAGAATAATTTACTATATAAAGAATTCACAGATAAGTTATTATTCTGGTAGCAATTTCCTTATTAAATCTATTATTCCAAAGTTTACCTGCTATTATGTGTCCCAAAATTCCCTGAATGCATTCTGATCATAATCCATTATATTTAAATTGGATTCTGTCAGAATCCTTGATATTTGATCATAGGCTAATATTTGAGTTGGATTCTAAGGAAACACTTAAGAGTCCACAAATGGAATATACTGGATAGTACATGACAGATAAATTCCTCAGAATGTTAATCAAAAAATATGAAAAATGTTTTTTTCAAATGTTTGTCTAAGTGAGAAACATTTCTGAACTATAAAGTGTTTTTTTCTCATTACAAAAGCAATATAGGTTCATTTTCCAGTAGATATTTTAAAGTATCTCCTTTTCAATGCTAACAAGCCATGGCTCAGGGGACTTAACTGATTTGGAAAAAAAAAGAAAACAAAACACAAACACACACACTGATTGGCATCACTATACTCTTTCTTCCCTTCTCCAAACGTTCTTCACTTAATTTCCTACATTTTGCTTATGCCAGTGTTCCCCAATCCGAACTTCTGTGTACACTTAAAAGGTATTAATACATGTTCTATAGAATTGGAAGTTTCATTATCAAACAAGTTTGGAAATCACTTCCCCACTGAAAGATTACCAAGCACACTTAGCAAAAGGTTCCAAGAGGTCCTTCAGTTAAGAAACCTGATTAGGCCACAGTTTCCTATACTTAACTCAAAGTAAACCCTTTTTGTGGAACAAACTGTGGGAGAAACATTAACTTGGGCTAACATTAAAATGAATGTACATTCTGGGTATGCAAGCTAAAGAGAAATGTCTAGGACCTGTCACTGAAGAGGGTTAATCTAGGGTGAAGAGGGAACAGAAAACTAAGGGCTAGCACTACAAACTTCTAAAAGCACAGGAACCTTAACAGAATCTTAGGAATCAGAATGTTTAAGATATTTGATTGTGACTCTCAGAGACTAAATTGGATTGTACAGATATATTTTTCCTTTTAATTTATAAATTTTTAATTATAAAAATAATATATGCATATTATAAAATATATGAAACATTCAGGAAAGTTCAAAGAGGAGGGGAAAAGACTGTAATTCAATTACCTAGAAGCAATCAATTTAGACATTTTGGCCAATTTCCTTGCCGTCTTTCTTCCTATGAGTGTAATTTAGTCTAAAGAGAAAGTTTTTAAGTTTTAAAGATCCCTAAAAAATTAACAATCTAGTTTTTGACCATATCATATTTAAAAATGAAGCATGGTGCAGATGAAACAGCATTGAGTTGCTAAATCATCAAACATGATCTAAAATTCAGACTCTGTCACTTACTAGCTGTCTCTCCTGATTTTTAAAATCTCATTCAGCTTCAGTGTTCACATTATTAAATCTGGATAATGCCAGCTGCCCCATGTTTTTACTGACAGGGTTAAAATGTATGAAAATAGCATACATTGAGCTTAATGAGAATATGTATTACATTCTGCAATATGTTCTGTTTTCTCAGAACCTTCCATGTAGAATAAGCTAATTTCAGAACATAAGAGCTAGGAAAGTGGCAATAAGGAAAAAGAATGAAAGGAAACACAGGCTACATAAAAGGCTAGAAAATCCACACAAAAACATATCTCAGAAATCTGAGGCTGAGGATGCTTCAGCATTTCTGAAATATCATAAAGCTCTTTCTATTACTCCTGATATTAAACATGCTCTTTTAAAAAAAGTTTTTAAGTTTCAAATTCTTGAAAAATATTATGGGTGTAAATAATGAAACCATTATAAAAAAACTGTAGTTTCTTACAAGCTTAGTAAATCAATCAATTTCAACAGAAATAGTAGGCAGTTTTTTTTTAACTGATCATAGATTCTTCTTTTCATGGCTTTATGATAATTATATATGCTTACATTTAAGACTAGGTAACAAGTTTTACATACAAACTAGTATAATGTTATTCTAGACTTAAAATTGCCTTCATATTCTGATAAAACTAAATTCTAAGTTTTATGGCAACAGTTATGACTTGGAGAGGCAGTCTGGCAAACTACTTGGATCAGAAGTAAAAGACCTGGGATCTATTTCTAGTTCTGACACATGGTTAGGTGTGTGACTTTTGACAACTCATCACCTTACTGAGCCTCGATATTTTTTCATTTATAAAACAATGATTATATCTATTTTTCTGTGGTAAGGATCCACTGTCACTGTAACAACACAGGAGTCAAATACTAGCTGTCCTTAGCCAGTGGAACTGGGTAGGTTGAGAGTAGGTCTTTCACTGTATTCCCTTTAATACTTAGAAAGTTTATACATATGCAAGTATTATTTACCCCCAAAATAAATTAAATAGGCTGGTAAGTTTGACACTTTCAGAGATATAAAAATCTTCTGATTTCTAAACTGCCTTCAATATTTATTTTACTCTGTTCTCAGTTTTGTTATTACTCTCTTCTAACCTTATCTCATAAGATTAATAATGTTTATATCTAATACCTATTTTATTAAAAAGGAATTTTAAACATTCCTCCCATAAGGCAATATTGATATGCCTCCTGGATAAACTAAGACTATGTGACATTATTACTTATATAGATAATACTGTCACAGTAGAATGGTAATATACTCATGTTTTCTTTCCCTATTGTCCTTGAGAACAACAGTATTTGTGAGCCTAAGGGTAGTATGCATGGTCACCACAGAGCAAAGCTAACTAACCTTCATTGCAGTTGAAGCTGCGACCTTGGCATCATTTTCAGTGAGTTCATTTAGCCATCCACTCCTATGAGACATGCACTGCTATGATAAATTCATTTGGAAAACTCTGACAGCCACATCAGTGGCAGACAGCAACACTGGTTTCTTTTTAAAAATCTATATTATCTTAAGTAACCAGGCAATTTTTACTAAGATTTAAGTTATACACATTTCACTACCACATCATTGTCTTGCATGTATTATCTGAATGTTTGTTTCCCTCAACAAGATCATGAATTAATTGAAGACATTAAAATTTTTTTTTAAATTTGACTGAAAAATGGAAATGTGAAAACACACTGGCAAAAGCAATAATACACCTTTTAATGTTCAAAAAAATTTACTGGATAATGATTCAAACAACTCCATTTTGAATGAACCATTAAATGCCCACCCAAAGTACTCCATTAATAACACAAGACAATTACTTTTATACATTCATGAGTATCTTCTATGTACTATAACAATTCTATGGAAATAGGTGTCATCTTCATTTTAGAGACGAGGAATCTGACATTCAGAAAAAAGTAAAGAAGCATATTCAAGGTCACACAACGAGTAACTGTGAGAGTCAAAATTAAAATCTAGGTTTGTTCAGCTTTAAGGCTCAAGCTTATTCCATACATGTTAAATCTGTAAAAAAAACAAAACGAAACATATACATATACACATTTTTCTTTAACCTATGAATCAAAGGGCTTGATTGCTAAGGCAGAGTTAAAGGAGAGAAGCGCGAACACCATTCATAGTTTTAAAGTCACATGGTGTTACAGATTTTATAGTTAGGGCATTTTATAGTTACAAATCTTGTTCCAAATTTGCAGATTCTTCTTATGCTGAGCTCTAAAAAGTACTACACTGAAATTTCATGATGATATATTCGATATATTATCGGACTTCGTCTCGAACCCCATAGTCTATGCAATAATATTTACTTGGATTAAAAAAAAAAACTAGAAATCGGTCTATCTGAACAATGAAACATCTCCGGACAAAATTAAGTCACTCGGAAAGAATCATCTCAGGAATCTTTTGCTCTTGTGTAAAAACAATAGGTTGGTTATTTTCCCACAAATCCCAAGTTCTTTTCAGCCAATCACTTTTCATTCATGAACGAAACCTCAATGTTTAGCAAGCCTATTTGGAGCCTTAGTACTTAAAGTAACACCTTACACAATGCCAACATGGTAAGAACAATACCACGGTTTGTCTAAATGTGTTTGCAACTTTCCCCAATGAAACTAGACTGAAAAACAATGGGGAAAACTCTACAACGGAAAAACGTTTCACTTATGTCATAAACAAATTCCGACTGAGACTAGAAGGTGGGTACCACAAAAAAATATCAGTTGTGAAGGTTTTCATCAGAGATCGGTCTCCCAACATGGAGAATGTGAAGATCCAACCAAAGCATAAACTTAATGGCCAAGACCTTAGCAAAGATTCCAAGGATCCAATGAAGTATTCAACAATACACTTTAGTTTAGCTCTTCTTTTATAGATATAAAAGAAAATATAATATGCACTTCATTGAACTTTAGGTGGAGTCTGAATAGGGAAACACGAATTACTTCAAGGGATATAGGTACAATGTCCTATAGAACAAGCATTAATGTACAAGCCGCACCTCCAGGAATCGTGAGCTGAGATTAGGTCTTCCCTTCTTTACCGCTATAGAAATGACAAGATGAAGGCGTCAAGGATGCCAAGATTCAAGACTTGAGAAGGGTCTCGTCTACCTTTTCTTTAAAGAACAAGCCCAGAGGGGCTGGACTCGTTCAGGGACCTGGATATGGCTGCCAGTGAGGAGTGCCAGGAAAGTAGAAGCAGACCCCGCGAGGGCAAGGCCAAGCAGAAACCACCCTTCCCCCACTCACCTCTCAGAACGCTGTTGAACAGGGGCTATCCTCGTAACTGCCGCCATCACCACCGCCATCACTCTGGGTATTCACTGAGGTGGAAAAAGGAGGCCCAGCCACTCCGGCACCTCCTGTAAGTCCTACGGGGCGACTGCCGGTCTGCAAGCCCCCATCCTGCGGTGCCGGGTTCTCATCGCAGACATCGCACTCACCGCCTCCACCTGATCCGCCGGCGCTGCCACCACTTCCGTGTTCGGCTCCCTCCCTTTCTTCCTCACTCCCCCAGCAACCGGCTTTTTCCCGAGCGGCGGGCGCGCCGCTGACGCCACCGCCCGGCGTCCCGGGTCGGGACCGCGCTGGCGAGTGGGCGGGCCGGCGCAGGCGCAGTGTGGGACCACGCCGAGCGCGGGAAGCGTCCGGCGCCGGCGCTCGCTCCTCGTTGCCTTTCCTCAGCTTTGGAGGTTCGGTCCTCTAGGTGAGTCGCCCCTCTCGCTGGCCTCGTCCATGCGGCCCATCGAAGACAAGCGTGTTCTCTTCATGTCTATGTCCGACGGACCCTTCGCTATATCCTGTTTGCGCCCCTCGGGTGGTGGAAAAGGGGCTGCCGAGGGCGTGTCCCGCAGAAGACTGACCTCCCTTCTTTACGATCAGCCCCTGGCTTTCCTGTCCTTTAAAATAATACTAACTCTTATAAAACATTTTCAGATAAGTAAAGGAAAAAATGCCTGCCACACAGAAGCCCACGAGATATGGACACACAGAGGGACATACAGATGTCTGTTTTGCTGATTCTGGGAGGTAAGGTACTTTGAGAACCAAAAAGAAGGTTTCAGGTGTGAATATTAGTTATTATTCTATGTCATGTAACTAGTGCTGCGTAAAATGGCTCATCCAGATAGAAATAAGGTTGAAATGCAAAATGGCACATGTGTTGTCCATAGATTTACTGTTTCGTTGGCCCAGCATGGTAGTGTTAGTATGTCAAGAAAGCTAAGAAGTGTGAAATCTTACTTCCAGAGGAATTGGAAAGATATGAGCTTTCCCCCACATTCTCCTTTATGCATCTCACATTATTAGGTATTTTGCCAGAATGCTAGCTGCCTGACTGTCAAATTTAGTGGTTAACTCAAACTTTTTGGAGGGCCTTTTGTGATGCTCTTTGCTTTTTAAAATTGTTCAAAACTTTTTGATAGGCTTTTTTCTTCCCCCTAACTTATTTCCTCTGCTTGATTACTAAGTTGTGATATTTTCTCAGGATTATTCTAGTCCCTTGGAGGAGTATAATCTATATTAACAGTGTACATTCGGAATAGAAAAGAGTTTTACTTGAGCCAAACTAAAGACTATAGCCCAGGAGACACCGATTAAAGCACCTGAATTGTGTTCTGTTGAACTTCAAAATGAGGGAGACTTATAACAGCACAAATTGCAAATTTGTATGAGTAGTTTGTCAGAATTATGATTGGTGTGGGCAAGAAGTAAGGGTGCTTGTTAAGTAAGGATTAGTTAGAGTCCAGTATGATTGTATAGTTATAAGGTTGCAGTTGGCAGCTGCTACCAGATACTGTTTTGAGAACAGCTGGTGGTATCCTTGAATCTGATACACTTCAGAAAATTCAAATTCTCAGCAATTCAGGAATGTATTTGAAACCATATCCACAATGGCCACCCAGCTCTAATTTGAATGCCTGAGTTACAGTTAGTCCATTTTAACTTTTCAACATATTCTTTTCTAAATCGGTTAAAGCAGGTGTACAGTGTATGTGTGACAAGCCATAAGACAGGTTGATATAAGTAGCATAGAGTTTAAGTTAAATCATGTATAAGCCACAGTGATTTCCCCATACCTCACTGTGTGAATATCTCTTCCAGCTTCCCTTTTAGCTTTCTGAATTCCTATGCAGTACTGTCCAGTTTGTGGCTTCTGCTGTCACTCCTGTATTGATTGATTCACTGAGAAAATACTGCATGTCTGCTCCACTGGGGGCTAGAGATACAATAGTGCAAACAAAGCACAGTCTTTTCCCTCATTGACCTTAAAGTCTTTGTAGATTGACAGAAACAGAATACAAATTAATCACAAAAAATATATTTAGAATTACAGTTAAAGTTATTAAGTGATATGTGCAGTGATAAGCATATAGGTGGGGAAAGTTGGCCTAGTTTCAGAAGGGAGGGATGTCTGAGGAAGTGCTTCTTGAGATGAGATCTGAAGACTGAGTAGGCATTAAGAAGGATAAAGAGATGAATGATGGTGGTAGTGGGGTGGTGATATTGGCATTCCAGGCAGAGGGAACACTGAAAAGTGCAAATGGGGTTAATTCCACGGCTTTTTTGAAAGCCAAAGTGAAAGTTGCTCAGTCGTGTCTGACTCTTTGTGACCCCATGGACTATACAGTCCATGGAATTCTCGAGGCCGGAATACTGGAGTGGGTAGCCTTTCCCTTCTCTGGGGTATCTTCCTAACCCAGGGATCGGACCCAGGTCTTCGACATTGCAGGTGGATTCTTTATCAGCTGAGCCACAAGGGAAGCCCAAGAATACTAGAGTGGATAGCCTTTCCCTTCTCCAGCAGATCTTCCCAACCCAGGAATTGAACCGGGGTCTCCTGCATTGCAGGCGGATTCAGCTGAGCTATCAGGGAAGCCCACCATGTTTTTCTTAAAGGAGTGAAAAAAAGCTAGCTGTGCTAAAGTGTAGAGAGAGTTGCAGAGATTGCTGAGAGTTGAATTTGTGAGGATATTGAGCAGGCATCCTGTTCAAGGCCTTATGGGATTTATTAAGGAATCTAATTTTTATCCTAAAAGCAGTAGCAAATATTTGCTACTGCTTCAGATATTTGAAGCAAAGAAATGTGATCTGTCTCATTTTTGAAAAGATACATACAGGATGAAATGGAAAAGGAGCTGGAGTAGATGCAGAGAGACTATTAGGAGATATCTGTATTAGTTCCATTGAGTGTGATGGAAGCTTGGATTAGAGTAGACATGGGTATGGAGAAAAGAGAATGCATTCAGGAGATATTTAAAAGGTAAAATCATCAGAATGGATCAGATACTAAGGATGAAGGAGAGGGAAATGTTTGGGATAAACTGTGTTTCTGGATATTTGGGGAAGTAATTGGCTGTTCAGAAATACGCAAAACATAGTTGAAATGGAGGTTGTGAAGTGGAGAGTGTGAGTTTGCGTGTGAGCCTAATTAGTGTAAGATTTCTTTGAGAAATCCAACTGGAGATTTAGTACTTTTGTGCTCAGTCCCTCAGTTGTGTCCAACTCTTTGTGACCCCATGGACTGTAACCTGCCAGGCTCCTCTATCCATGGAATTTTCCAGGCAAGAATACTGGAGTGGATTGCAGTTTCCTTTTTCAGGGGTCTTCCCAACCCAGGGATCAAGTCTGTGTCTCCTGCATCTCCTGCATTGACAGGTGGATTCTTAACCCCATTGCCACCTGGCAGTTAGATAAATGGGTCTGAAGCTCAGAGAAGAAACTTGAGGTTGAGATAGAAATCTGCATCTTTAGGTGATACCTCTTGGAATTCAGAATTGAGGTCCTGGCTGGAAATCTCTGTGTGGAAGTTGTCAATATGTAAATGGTATTTACGTTAGAAACTTGGATGAGATCACCTTGGAAGGGAGTTGGGTTTTTTTTTTTTTCTTAAATTATGAAACTATGATAATACATTTACAGCAGACTTGGAAAATACAGAACAAAATAACATGTAGTTCCTCTATGTATTACGTTATTTTTTTAAGTAGATAAATGAAGATTTTTAGTTGTATTTTCAATATCAAACTCTCAAAAATTAATAGGATGAATAGACAGAAAAGTAGAAGTATATAGTAGACCTGAAAAGCACTTTGAACCAATTCAACATGATTAAGATTTATACAATTTTCACACAACAGGAGGGTATAATTCTATTCAAGTTCACATAGACTGTAAACTGGAGACACTGTAACATATCCAGGGACATAAAACAAGGTACAAAAATTACATGGTCTGAAGGTTTTGAAATCGTATAGAGTCTGTTCTCTTATCACTGTGGGATTATGTTAGAAGTCAATATCAAAAGATATTTGAAAATAGCCGACATATTTTCAAGTGCAATGTGGCATTTACCAAGAGAGACCTTTGACTTAAGCCTTTGAAAGCCTCAATAAAGTTAAAAGACTGAAAAAAACACAAGAGGGTGATTTCAGAGAAGAAAGCATTTAAATGAGAAATTAATATCAAAGATACTTCAAAAACCCCATGTATTTGGAAATTGTCCACTTTTAAGGGATGGGTATATCTAAGAAGCCATAACAAAGAAAATTAGAAAATATTTGTAACAATACAAATGAAAAGAGAATTTATCAGAATTTGTTGCCTGTAGCTGAAGCTGCTCAATGCAACTAAATACAGTGTAGAATCTTGAATAAGACATGAAAACAAATAATGGACACTAGCATAAAATTTTGTGAAATTTGAACAAAATTTGTACTTTATAATACTGTGTCACATGTTATTTATTTTTTTTACAACATAGTATGTCTTTATTTTCTCAGAATTGGATTGGAAGTTTCAAGCGTCATTCAAGTTTTTTTTTTAAATCACTGAGATAATAAGCTTTCTAGACTTTTAGCACTAATACTAGATGCTAGAGTAAATGGAGCTATATCAAAGTTTTGAGTGAATATAAATTAGAAATCTAGCATTCTATACATACTTAGTCAAACAAGTGGAATCAAAATGTCATACATTTTTTAGTTAGGCAAAAATTCATAAGTTTTCTAATATATATATTATACATGCTACATATATATTTAGGTATACAAATACTACATTTGATAAAGGCTTGAGAAAGAGCAACAACAGAAAAAGAGAAATTAGAAATCATATATTAAATAAAATGGGAGTACTGAATATGAATTAGAAAAAGTGAAGGATTGAGGTTCTGGCTGGAAATCTCAATGTGGGAGTTGAGAATATGTAAATGATATTTAATGCTGTGAACTTGGATGAAATCATCTAGGGAGGGAGTGAATGTATTTTTTTTTTCTTTAAGAGGTTGTAGGTCTAAGCCCTGGGCACTCCAGAATATTAGGATATCAAGTAGGAGAAGGAAGTATAGCTAAGGAGAATAAGAAAGGATTGCAAGAAAAGTAGAAAATCAAGCGACAAGAATGGTACCAGTAAGCCAAATATATATTTTAAGGAGGAGGAAGTACACTATGGCAAATTCTGCTGGTGGGTCAAGTTGAGGGTATTTTTATTTGTTTGTTTTGTTTTTTAATGGAGTGGTAACAATAAAAGCTTTGTTACAATGGATTTAGGAGAATAGAAAAGGATTGACGTTTATGAGGATGACACTCAAAGAATGAGAGTAGTGGAATAGGAATGTGAAGTCAGGAAAGGCAGTCTTTAAGGTGAGAGAGATGACAGCATATGTTTCAGTGGAGAGGTACCAAAAGAGGGTTAAGCCAATATTAGAATAAAAAGAGGGAGAATTGCTGGAGGGATGTCTGAGTGGATGAGAGGAGCTATGGTATAGTAAAAAGCAGGAGAGATTGGCCAAAGATAGGAGCACGGTCAGTTTTATAAATAGAGGAAAGGAGCACCTAGAATGAATGTGGAGAACATGTGGATAACTTCTGTAGACTGTTTCTGTTTTCTGAGTGAAATAGGAAGTAAAGTCATTAGTTGAGAATGGGCAGGAGGTAGAGGTTTGAAGAAAGAGGAGTAGATATGATAGATGGTTAGTAAAGCGGGTAAGTTGAATGAACTAGGGAAATGCAAGTGGATTACAGGGCAGCACTAAAGGCCTAATTCAAATTAATAGTTATGAATTTAGATTGGGATGAAATAATCTGGTTCTGTGTTTTCTCCAGTTCTATTTAGCTCTGTAAGTGCAAATTTATTAATAGGCAGTGAGTTGGATTTAACCAGGGTTGGGTTTTTTTTGGGTAAATAGACAAAGTGAAAGCCAAAGGATTTATTTGAGTGTGACGCAAAGAATTCATTTTAGTGACAGTATGGATCTAAACCAGATTAGGAGGTATGTGAGAATTTGAGGGAATGAGAAACATCGAAGAGGTACTTTCAGTAGATTGTAGATATAATTGTAATAGAATTTAAAAATTGTTGGAGTTAGGATATTAAGGGTATAAGGTGAAACAATAAGTGATCTGCTTGAAACAGATTATGAACCAATTGCAGTGTTGATAAAGACAAAATCTAGACTGTGACCATTTGAGTCTGAGATGGGATGGAGGACAAGATCAAGTATCAGGTTTCATCTACATAGATATTGAAAATACAGAATTGCAATAGGAATAGTGTTAGAGAATAACAAGGAGCCTGCTGCTAAAAATCGTTAGGGAACAAGGGATTTCTCTTGAAGAATTTGTAGGTGGTCTGATGACAGTTTCAGACTTTATTTTTTTCCCCCCTAGGAGAGTAGGGTGTGGCAATAGAATGGACAGGGTAATAACGTAGGGTCCCAGAGGGATATAGAAAAGAAGTCAGCCACCACTTAAGAGGGCTGAAGAGGAAGCAGTGTTCTCAGAGGAATGTTCAGAAAAAAGCTGATTTTGCTGGTGCCTGACCATGAATCTCATGAGGCCCACCAGAAGGGTTAGGGAGGGGTGGTTAGATTAGGGAAAGAGCATTGCTGTGGGAGAATGGAGGATCCAGACAGTGAGAAATGCATTGGTAATCACTGGCATCTTAGGATGATGTCATAAAGAGGATAAAGACGTGATAGAGTTAGTCCTTTGCTTAAAAACTTATAGTGGATTCCTTCATTTATCATCTAACCTAGGACACCTTTGAGAATGGGGAGAAGGGCTTCAAAATAATTAAAAGTACAGTGTTTTAAATTATTTAGTGATTGGCAAATTATTCTTTTTAATAGATCTGTAACATATTACTAACCAAAAGCTATTTCAAGACAATTTTTTTGTAAAATTTGTGACAAATCATTAAAAATTTTTTTATCAGTTAACACCTGTTGTCTTTGAAAAGAGGTATTATGTTACATCAAGAAAGGGTTGGAAAGGGAGAGATGGATTATCAGTGGTTGTCCTGCAGATTTACCTACATGTTGAGGTGAGAACTCTATTCATGGCACTTTTTGTACCACAAACAAGATCATGGCAAAAACTGAAGGGGAAAAGAAGTGTGTCAGATTCACCAATTTTGACACAACTAGTACTAATATGTTTTAAAGTGAAAAATTAGGACAAATTTTAATGCAACTAATACTAATATATTTTAAAGCAAAAAATTAGGATAAATGCCAAATCAGCCGGGTGCATAAATCAAGAATGTCCAGGGCAAACTGAGACTGACAGTCCTCTTATTTATTTCTTATAGAACTGAATCCAAACTCCTTCTAGTCTTAAGTCGCTTCAGCCGTGTCCGACTCTGTGTGACCCCATAGACGGCAGCCCAAACTCCTTACTCTGGCCTTAAAGTCAATCTGCTTTTTTCCCCCTCAATTTCCTGGCATGTCTGCTCCATGTAAACTCCTGTATGCTTTCAGTTCAGTTCAGTTCAGTTCAGTTCAGTCGCTCAGTCCTGTCCGACTCTTTGCAACCCCATAAATTGCAGCACCCAAGGCCTCTCTGTCCATCGCCAACTCCCGGAGTCTACCCAAACCCATGTCCATCGAGTCGGTGATGCCATCCAACCATCTCATCCTCTGTCGTCCCCTTCTCCTCCTGCCCCCAATCCTACCCAGGATTAGGGTCTTTTCCAGTGAGTCAACTCTTCGCATGAGGTGGCCAAAGTATTGGAGTTTCAGCTTCAACATCAGTCCTTCCAATGAACACCCACGATTGATCTCCTTTAGGATGGATTGATTGGATCTCCTTGCAGTCCAGTGGACTCTCAAGAGTCTTCTCAAACACCACAGTTCAAAAGCATCAATTCTGCAGCGCTCAGCTTTCTTCACCGTCCAACTCTCACATCCATACATGACCACTGGAAAAACCATAGCCTTGACTAGACGGACCTTTGTTGGCAAAGTAATGTCTCTGCTTTTAAATATGCTATCTAGGTTGGCCATAACCTTCCTTCCAAGGAGTAAGCGTCTTTTAATTTCATGGCTGCAGTCACCATCAGCAGTGATTTTGGAGGCCAAAAAAATAAAGTCTGACACTGTTTACACTGTTGCCCCATCTATTTCCCATGAAGTGATGGGACCAGATGCCATGATCTTAGTTTTCTGAATGTTGAGCTTTAAGCCAACTTTTTCACTCTCCTGTTTCACTTTCATCAAGAGGCTCTTTAGTTCTTCTTCACTTTCTACCATAAGGGTGGTGTCATCTACATATCTGAGGTTATTGATATTTCTCATGGCAATCTTGATTCCAGCTTGTGTTTCTTCCAGCCCAGCGTTTCTCATGATGTACTCTGCATATAAGTTAAATAAGCAGGGTGACAATATACAGCCTTGACGTACTCCTTTTCCTATTTGGAACCAGTCTGTTGTTCCATGTCCAGTTCTAACTGTTGCTTCCTGACCTGCATACAGGTTTCTCAAGAGACAGGTCAGATGGTCTGGTATTCCCATCTCTTTCAGAAT
Organism: Giraffa tippelskirchi; assembly: GCF_054371585.1. NCBI lineage: Eukaryota > Metazoa > Chordata > Mammalia > Artiodactyla > Giraffidae > Giraffa > Giraffa tippelskirchi. The sequence continues at coordinate 128,377,919 of NC_137281.1, read as the reverse complement.
TTTCCACAGTTTATTGTGATCCACACAGTCAAAGGCTTTGGCATAGTTCTTATTTTGATTCATGTAGTATTGTCTGTTTGAAACTGTCCTTTTTACCAATCTCAGCATATCCAGTCCTACCTGTCCTTTTCTTATGAACCCTTCTGATTTTCCAAGTGGAAATTAATTTTTTTCTTCTGAACATCCATAGTTTTGTTTTTATTTTTGGCTATGCTGGGTCTTCACTGCTGTGTGGGCTTTTCTCTGGTTGTTACAAGTAGGGGCTACTCTCTAGTTGTGGTGCACAGGCTTCTCATTGTGGAGCCCTCTTGTCTTGTTGAGGAGCATGGACTTCAGTAGTTGCAGCATGTGAACTCAGTAGTTGCCGCTCCTGGGCTCTGGAACACCTGCTCAGTAGTTGTAGTGCATGGGCTTAGTTGCTCTGCTGCATGTGGGTTTTTCCTAGATCAGGGATCAAACTTGTGTCTCCTGCATTGGCAGGTGGCTTCTTTACCACTGAGCCACCAGGGAAGCCCCCATCCATAGTTTTTTATATGGCTACTCTTTGCCATTTACCATTTTATTTTTGTGTTTTATTTACTGTTGTATCTAGAGAGGACATAACAAATGAATAACAGCACTCAGAAAACAAGATTTGAGAGATGACAGATAGCCACTTGAATAATCAGCTTTGAATAATTGAGCTCTTGCATTCATCCATTTATTCATTCAACATTTATCAAAGCTTCTGTCAGAGACTGCTTTGTGCTGTAGGCACAATGGTAAGCAAAGTAGACCTGGTCCCTGTTGTTACAGAGATTACACATTTCACTTTTCTTGCTGCTACTGCTGCTAAGTCGCTTCAGTCGTGTCCGACTCTGTGCGACCCCATAGACGGCAGCCCACCAGGCTCCGCCGTCCCTAGGATTCTCCAGGCAAGAATACTGGAGTGGGTTGCCATTTCCTTCTCCAGTACATGAAAGGGAAAAGTGAAAGTGAAGTCTCTCAGTCATGTCCGACTCTTAGCGACCCCATGGACTGTATAGCCTACCAGGCTCCTCGGTCCATGGGATTTTCCAGGCAAGAGTACTGGAGTTGGGTGCCATTGCCTTCTCCTTCACTTTTCTTACATTATTGCAAATATCTAAAGAATTTTATGCCAAGGAGAAACTGTAGAGAACATAAACTTACATTTTATTTTATAGAATGAGAGGTTAACAGTCCTTGTTATCGAGGTTAATATATGTAAAATAAGGAAATATATTGGCTAATACCTTGATTTTATTAAAAAAGAGATAAAGTAGCATTCCAACAAAATTAATAAACCTAAAACTAGGTGACTTTTTAATGAGTGTGTTTCCTTCACAGCTGTATTGTAACTTGTGGAAGTGATGGTGATGTGAGGATTTGGGAAGACTTGGATGATGATGACCCTAAGTCCATTAATGTTGGAGAAAAAGCATATTCATGTGCTTTAAAGGTATTAAAAACAATTACAGCAATTGATATGAAATGACACTGCCATGTGATGTTTGGATGAAAAGTATTTTTATAGAAGTTCTGAATGCAGATTTTTTTTTATTTCTCTTATGAAATAATATTTAAAAATGTGCAATAATGCCATAATTTGCCTTAAATTTTTACAGGTAAAATATGAGTGGTTTATAAAAGGTGATTAATGGATAGTGACAGTGAGCCAGTTAAAATATATGCAAGAAATTATACCTTATCTTTAGAGTTTTAAATGCTCCTTTTTTCCTTTGAAAATTAACAATATATTTTCAAAATTTTAGCTCACTAATTTACATAAGTTGAGGAATTGTACTGGAAAAAAGGACTGTTAACTTTTTCAAGATATAGACTTATTTCATATTTCTAATGTTTTATTTAAAGTAAATATGGGGATGAGATATAGGTTCCTTGGAGAATGGAGCTATGTTTTCAGAAGGACTTTGCAAACTCAGTATCTGAGTTTTTGTTTTTGATGAATTTTGAGTTAAGTGTATTGTATTTGGTAGAAAAAAGAATATTTCTATAGAATTCATATATTTTTCAAACCTAGACTCATTAAGGTAGATGAGATGGCCTTAAATACTTTAGATATTCTTTTTAAAATAGTCATATAGGATAGAAAATGTCTTCCCAGGAGAAAAATATAAATGACTGTTGTACATTAAAATATGAGCTAAATCATGCAAGATTATGCTCAAAATCCTTCAACCTGGGCTTCAACAGTATATGAACCGAGAACTTCCAGATGTATGTAGCTGAGTTTCGAAGAGCCAGAGGAGCCAGAGATCAAATTGCCAACACTTGTTGGATCATGGAGGAAACAAAGGAGTTCAGAAAAGCATCTACTTCTGCTTCATTGACTACGCTAAAGCCTTTGACTGTGTGGATAAAAGCAGTCTGGAAAATTCTTAAAGAAATGGGAATACCAGACCACCTTACCTGTCTACTCAGAAACCTATATGCAAGTCAAGAAGTTAGAGCCAAGTCAACAGTTAGAGCCGGACATGGAACAACTGACTGGTTCAAAATTAGGAAAGAGTACGACAAGGCTTGTATTGTCACCCTGCTTAAACTTCCATGAAGACTATATCATTGGAAATGCTGGGCTGGATGAATCCCAAGCTGGAATCAAGATTGCCAGAAGAAATATCAACAGCCTCAGATATGCAGATCATACAACTCTAATGGCAGAAAGTGAAGAGAAACTAAAGAGCCTCTTGATTAGCTTGATAGTGGAGATTGAAAAAACTGGCTTGAAACTCAACACTAAAAAAACTTAAGATCACACAGCATCTGGTCCCATCACTTCATGACAAATGGAAGTGGAAAAAGTGGAAGCAGTGACAGATTTTCTTTTCTTGGGCTCCAAAATCACTGCAGTGGTGACTACAGCCATGAAATTAAAAAATGCTTTTGCTTGTGGAAGGAAAACTATGATAAACCTAAACAGCATATTCAAAAGCAGAGGTGTATAGTCAGAGGTCCATAGAGTCAAAGCAATGATTTTTCCAGTAGCCATTTACTGATGTTAGAGTAGGACCATAAAGCAGACTGAACACTAAAGAACTGATGCTTTAAAATTATGATCTGGAGAAGACTTGAGGGTCCCTTGGACTGCAAAGAGATCAAATCAGTCAATCCTAAAGGAAATCAATCCTGAATAGTCAATAAGAACTGATGCTGAAGCTAAAAACTACTATACTTTGGCCACCTGATGCAGAGTGGACCCATTGGAAAAAGACCCTGATGCTGGACAAGATTGACTTCAAAAGGAGAAGGGGAAGGCAGAGGATGAGATGGTTAGATAGCATCATGAAGTCAGTGGACATGAATTTGAGCATTGCAAACTCTGGGATAGTGGAGGACAGAGAAGCCTGGTGTGCTACAGTCCATGGGGTTGCAAAGAGTCAGACACAACTTAGGGACTGAACATCAACATCATTCAGCCCACTAGAAGTCCCATGTTAAGTGCTAAAATGTTTGGCTTTAGGAATGGAATTTATAGTATAGGGTTGGCCTCAAAGTTCATTCTGGTTTTCCATAATGAGACAAAACCAGTCCTGATGTGGTGAAGCTACAGAGTGCAGGCTGTGCTCTACCCAGCTCATGGCTCTTGTAGGGAGAAGAATTCCCTCATAGAAATAACAGAAATCACTCAAGGCTTGTGGCAGAGAGAGTTTATTGAAAAGGAGCAGAGAAAGTTTCTGACATAGACTTCAGAAGGGGGTGGAGAAAATACCCGTCATCAGTTTGAGCAGAGCGTTACATACTTTTAATTAGTCACTAACAATAGATCAAAAGACTGTTTCAAGGTTGTAAAAGCTCTATTGGACCTTTTTTCCCCCATAACATACATCTTGAGATAACACCAGCACAGGATTAGCTACCGGGGGGATGTATTCCTACAACATGTCCTTGGGTGAGATATGTTGTCACTGTGTAAGTCTTGAGGGAAAAACAGATTCTCAGACAAGATACATGGTTACCATTTTAATCATTAACATGGAGTTAAAAAAGAAAAAAACATACACATGAGCAAGATGTATTGTTTGTGGAGTCTACCTGACTTGATGCTTTAAGGGAAAAAGTATAAAGAATGTTGGTCTCCTCCTCCTCCTCCTTGAGGGTCCTTGGACTCCCTATCAACCCACCTAAGCTTTAGCTGTCTCAGTAACAATGTAAATAAAAGCCTGAATGAACTTTTTGGCCAACCCAATACTTCAGTGAAAAGATGTTTCCAAAAGCCATGCAAAGTTGACAATTTTGCAATGTATTTCATTTAAAGCATAATTGATTATAAGGAAAATATAATTAGGTGCTTTAATTGAGAACAAAGCAGAAAAATGTATCACCCTCTAAAATAGTAAAAGTGGGATGTATCAGTGTATCTGTGAGTAGTTAACTATTGTTAATACTTGCCTAGTATTTTACATTGTCTTTTTGTTCTGGGAAAATCAAAGCTCAGAGGAAGGTCAAATGGCTAGTAAGGAACACAGTGGGCCCAAGTCATCCTTTACTGGGGTTCGTTCCTCCCTATGTACCAAGGAAAAGAATAGTCTTGACCTGATGCAACACAGCTCTGATCGTTTGCATGGTTTCTTTTTTTTCTTTCATTTTTACTAGTTGACATTATATACTGGTGGTGAGTTGATTTCCTAGTAGATTTGTTTGAAAATGACTTCAAAGCAAGGCCTTTATTCTGGGCTTGCAAGGGAGTTAGTGTAGTTATGTATTTTTAACATTTTCACATGAATAGAGGGCTAGTTAATGTTGTATTAAAGAACTACCAGGATTCTTTACTGGAGATAACTGAGGATGCTTGGTATTCTACTAAGAAATCTGTCTGCAAAGTAAAGAATAGCCAGGTTGCAGAATTTCTGTCCATGCACATAAATCAACAGTCGGTGTTTTAACAGTTTGGCCAAAGAACACTTACCACCATCAGTGTTGTGTTGAGTTGGTTATACTTTTTTGTTAATTCTCTACTTGTTTTCACGTTTAAACTATTGTTAGCTTATCTTCAACATTATCAATTTAGTTTATTATGGGTTTTTAATTATATACAGTAGTTGCAAACAGACATAAACAGTATTTTTCACCAGTATTCCAATAATTGAACTCAGAGGTGTTTATCACAGTTCAAATTTGAGTTGTCTGTACTGTTGTTTGAACAGATAGATACATCTCCCCAAATATTGCTGTATGGTAACTTGCCATTGTATTACCAGGTTCTTTCCCCGTAATGGGAGCAGATGCTGCAGATAAGCTGAGAGGTCCTAAGTATGCAAATATGGCTAAGATCTATTGCTGTAGGGTAAAGTATGTTCATTAACAAACTTGAGTAGTTTGTGTCTTTTGGCAGTTATTATTTAATATAAATTAATAAATTGACCATATGATATTTTAAATTGTGTGTGGGGTTGGTAGACTATGTCTTGCCCATCAGGACTTAATTCTTCCTGGATAAGTAATAAAAATTAAGGTGGTAGGGCAGATCCTTAACCTTTTATGATTCTTAGCTAAAAGCTCTGCAGAACAGCAGTGTTTTCTGATCATATTCAGATCCCAAAATTTTCTGTTTATTCAAGTGTTTTTATAATACTAAATAAACACTGCACTTCCATTACAAGGAACTTGGGTTCAATGCCTGGTTAGGGAACTAAGATCCCACCTACTATGTGGCGTGCTTAAAAAAATGGAGCAGTGAATTCTGCATTTAGACTTCACCGTATTCCGAAAAGACGTCTGATGTTTGTTTTCTGGAAACATAGAGCAGCACTGATAGTGTGTCCATTGTGCTGGTCCCTCGTTGAAACTAGCTATGTTTTCTTGTCAGAGTCTCTTTTTTTGTGACATTTGGGAATCCATAAAACACTATTTAATTATTTTTCTTGGCAGAAGTACAAGAAAAATCAGAGGCTAAAAGTTGGGCTGATGAAGGGGGAGTTAAATTTTCTAAAGACAAATAAGCAAATAAGTTCTCGCTGATAGCTATTTCAGAAAAGTTGTACATTGAGTGATTATTTTTCTCTTAACATGGATTACATTTGTAAATTTTTTGCTGTTGTTTTTTTTACAGGATTTTAACTACCCAGTTAATTCATTTTTACCAGTGTTTCTTTTATTTTTCTTCTAGAATGGAAAATTGGTCACTGCAGTATCTAACAATACTATTCAAGTGCACACGTTTCCTGAAGGAGTTCCAGATGGAATATTAACTCGCTTCACCACAAATGCAAACCATGTGGTCTTTAATGGGGATGGTACAAAAATTGCTGCTGGATCTAGGTAAGGCTCTTGGGTATCAGAAAATGAAATAATATTAGAACAAAATGGCCTCATTCATTGGATTCAGGGTAACATTTCAGGACTCAAGTCCTTCTTTGTTGTTGTTATTTAATTATTATATTTTAGTCTTTTTTTCCGGTAAAGGTTTTTGATGATAAACTTGTGCTTCTTTGTGAATTGAAGTATATTGCTTTGTTGATAGCCTGCTAAGTAAATATTGGAAAAGACTGAGGAAAGATGATAGTTGGATACAAAATTTTAAAAATTATTTTAGATAGAACCTAGACTGTACAGTTAGGATTTTTGTTTCCCTTGATGCTTATTTGTCATAGAAAGTGTAATTGGTGAATTGCTGAGTTGGAGTAAAAGGCTTAGTGCTTTTTTTTTTTTTTAAAGATTTACTTATTTATTTTTTGGCTATGGTGGGTCTTTGTTGCAGAACACTGGCTTTCTCTGTTTGTGGTAAGCGGGGGCGACTGTTGGGATGTGCGTACTTCTCATTGTGGTGGCTTCTCTTGTCGCAGAGCGTGGGCTCTAGGGCAAGTGGGCTTTAGTAGCTTCAGTGTGGGTAGTTGCGGCTCAAGGGCTTAGTTGTTGCACAGCATTTGGGATCTTTCCAGACTAGGGGTCAGACCAGTGTCCTTTGCATTGCAAGGCGGATTCTTAACCACTGGACCACCAGGGAAGTGCTGGCATAGTGCTTTTAAAAATGATTGTAATTAGATTAGCAAATAGTAGAAGCTTAAGATTTAACTAAGGAAGCCACTTCCTGAAAGTATTTGTTTTTAACATATAGGAAACCTTGAGTTATTTTTTTATAGCATCTTTATAGAGCAAAACTAAAAGGTAAGTTATTAGATATGGGTGCCAGATTTCACAGGTTGCTACAAAGAAATGACGGCATTTACTCTTGTGTTTTTGAAATATTTGGGTCATAGCTTTTGAGAGCCTTTTGCATTGGCATTTATTGATATACATTACTCTTTTTGTTCTTAGTGACTTTCTAGTCAAAATTGTGGATGTGATGGATTGCAGCCAACAGAAAACATTTCGAGGACATGATGCCCCTGTTTTAAGTGTTTCCTTTGACCCTAAGGACATCTTTCTGGTAATCATTTTTTCCCCTTTTTGTATTTTTTGGTGAATATGTTTAAAGCTGTAAGAAAATCAGCATAAAATTTCATGCAATTGATAAAAGCCTGTTTATCAGTTGAACCAGTTTCCGTATAGTATTATGGCTCTAACTATAGAGAAATCTGTTGTTTTATTCCTGCAGGCATCAGCTAGTTGTGATGGATCTGTCAAAGTGTGGCAAATTTCAGATCAGGTAAACTCATCAATTTGAATTTAAAACTGTTTGCCTGTTTGGTCATATATTGGGTGTTACATAATGTATTATTGGGCCAAATTAGTAATTCTTTTCCTTCATAGTTCGTTTCTTTTCAGTAGCATAAACTACTGGTTTTGTGATTGAATTCCACGGTAATCTATTCAAAAGTAAATATGTTGAAGACTAATTGACTTTGTACCCAGTCACAAAGGAAATTATAGATTTATATTTCATTTTTAGGTTTGGTAAGTCAGTAAGGGAAATTTGATCATTATATATTTACAAACTGATTACCATATTTTGGTCCCTAGATGTTGGGGATTGGAAAATAAGGCATGGGCCACACTTGATTTGGAGAGTCACACAATTTATTCTAACACAGCCTGATAGTAGTTTTAAAAGAGTTATGAAGAAAGTGCTTTCTGGGCTAGCAGAAGGAACAATTAATTCTTCCTGAGGCAATCAGAGAAGGCTTGGCATTTGTGGGGATGATGTGGCTGATGAGAAAAACATCCCCCACAGATACGCTTCAGCTCATAGCCACAGTCCCTTCCCTTATGTTTGAACTGTTTAAAAGAATTGACTTTGAGAGCTTGACATTTTACAGTAGATCTCTCAAGTTTCTTTTCATAGTTACTTTAAGATTTTAATGTACTAGGGGTTTTTTGTTTGTGTTTATTCAGTGAGTATATTGTTTACTTATTCTACATAGGAAATACTCTTATTGAGTTAATTATTTAAGACTTGTGCTCTTTATAATTCTGAAAAGCTTAAAGGAACTTAGGTAAATCAAATACTGTATTATAATTAGGTTAAAGTGAATTAAGTTGCCTTTTTCTGAGCGATATATCAGTTTGAAGAAACCACTTATTAAATGTATTTAGTGCTGCTCAACTTTTGGGAGAATTTTCATAAAGGGAAATAAATTTTTATTTTGCATTTTATTTTTCATTTTTATTTATTTAAAATGATTATTTTTCAGTCAGAAGACTTGGATTTTCCTGTTTTTGTTTTTCTTTTTAAATCAGACATGTCCTATTAGTTGGCCACTGCTACAAAAATGCAATGATGTGGTAAATGCAAAATCAATCTGCAGACTTGCTTGGCAGCCAAAAAGTGGGAAGGTGAGTGACTCTTATTTTTCAACCTTTGTTTTATTTATATGTTTCAGTCCTTGTTGTCTTTGAGTGTAAAATAGTTTTTTTAATTGTAACTATTTCATTTATTCTATAAATTTTAGCGCTCAAAGCCAATTAATTATTATTGAAAAGTTTTAAGAAACATTTCAACTTTTGTCTTTTTTTCTATTTTTTTTCCCTTTATTTTTCTAAATAAAACAGTGTGGAAACAGTCTTGTTATGTCAACTTTTACTACTAGTGTTTAACAGTTTGGGGGTACTTGCTGATACAGTTAGACAATGGAAGGATATGAGACATTTGAAAGAAGAGGAGAGTGCTTGTATCCCAAGAAAATCAACTGAGGGAAAAATATTACTGATACGAAAATTCAGTCAGGTAGTCAGAAGCAAAATTAATATATGAAACCTGGAACAGTCCTGTATACAAACAGGAGCCATTTAGAAAATATGATGGGAAAAGATAAAATAACTTGGAGTAAACTCCAAAAAATGTGTAAGAGCCAAATAAAGAGAAACATGCTACCCAGAAGAGTAAAAGAAAACTTTAGAAAAAAATTTATCCCATTCTTTTTTCTAAGTTATTTGTTTATTGAGGAATAGGTGATTTACAATGTTACATTAGTGTCAGATGTACAACATAGTGATTCAGAATTTTTGTAGATTGTATTCCATTTAAAGTTACATAAAATATTGTCTGCATCCCTTGTGCAATATATCCTTATAAGCTTATTTATTTTATACAATATAGTTTGTACGTTTTAATCTCTAGCCCCTCTTTTGTACTTCGCCTCTCCTCTCTTCTCAGTGGTAACCCTAATTTGTTCTTTTTATCTGTGAGTTTGTTTCTGTTTTATTTATTCATTTTATTTACTTATTTTATTTTTTAGATTCCAAATGTAAGTAATAACATATAGTATTTACCTTTTTCTGACTTACTTCACTAAGCATAATACCTCCTGATTTATTCATGTTGTTGCAAATGAAAATATTTAGAAAAGTACATTAAAAAATATATTCCATTATTTGAAATGAATTTTTGATATTAATATATCAGTTATTCCCTAAGTTATTTATAGTCTTGAAAATGTTCAATATAAAATATCAGTAAGATGTTTAGGGGGACCAAAGAACTTATTCTAAAGCCATATGGAAAACTAAAAATTTTGAAAAAGAAAAGTGGTGAAATCTAGTTAAATCAAATATAACACATAATGTGCTATGGAAATTAAAAGTTTGCTGCTTACTCAAGCATAGACAGATATCTATTAAACAGAGAGGTAGATAAAGCATATGTGGAAATTTAGTATATTATAAAGGTGAAGAAAAGGAGATTTAATAAAGGTACTGGCAAAAGGCATAAATACCAGGAGATGAGAACTACTGAGAACCATCTTGGGGCCTTCCTATCACATGGTGAATCTCATTATATAGATATTTGCTGTATTGTTTTTCAAATTCTCTGTGTATGTGAAAATTTTGAGAAAAAATTTATAAGTTCGGTAATATTTCAGTGGCAAAGGACAAATGTAAACTGAGAGCTTGAAATAATATGATAGAGTTAATTTCTTTGATAGAGAGTTCTTATAAGTGAATAAGATCCCAATAAAAAGATGAACAAGGACATTAGCAGACAGCGTATAGAAAAAGATACACAAATGGCTTTTACATATGAGAATACATGCAGCCTTTCATACTAAGGACTTCCCTAGTAGCTCAGACGGTAAAGAATCTGTCTGCAACGCAGGAGACCTGGGTTTGATCCCTGGGTTGGAAGATCTCCTGGAGAAGGGAATGGTGACACACTCCAGTATTCATGCCTGGAAAATTCTACAAACAGAGAAGCCTGGTGGGCTACAGTCCATGGGGTTGCAAAGAGTTGGACAGGACTGAGCAACGAACACTTGCTTTCATACTGAAAGAAATACAAATTGAAACATGATCATCTGTTTTTCATTTTTATGATGCTCAAACTTCAAAGGGTTGATATAAACTGGAAGAGGATGTGGCAGTTTTTATTGGAATGCATGACCAATAAAACTAGTTCTAGGCATATATTGTATACATATATTTGCACTATGTATCATGTATGGCAAAAATGGTTTATCATTATTTGTAGTAGTAAAAGATTGTAAACATCCTAAATGTTCTTTAATAGAGAACTAGTTAAATTGTGGTGTTTATTCCTGGGAGTGGAATACCCTGCAACTGTTAGAATGAGGTATATCTGTTGTCTTCACGGGGAATAATCAATCTTTAGAAATACTAAAAACATCAGGCTATAGAGCTGTAGATATAGATAGTAGATAGAATGCTACTGTTTATTGTTTCTATTTGTATATGTATGCATAATGCATTCTTGTATAGTCTGTACTTAAGTTCTTTGCTTTTGGGAAGTAGAAATAGGATTCAGGGATTAGAGAGACTTACTTTTCAATGTATACCCTTTTGTGTCATGTAAACTTTTATTAGTACATTCAGCATTAAAATGATAGTTGAGAAATCTGGTATGTATTTCTCTTCACTTATGAAGCATTAAAATTTTAAAAACAAATAATACAATTTTTGGTAAGTGTGAAAAGAATATGTCATTTTCTACTAATCTTTTCTTTGGAAGAATACGTAGTAAGATTAAGTTTTCTTTTCCTAAGATACTCAAAGTATTGTGGCTCTCTTCTCTCCTTCCAGCAAATGAGATGAATTTAAAAAAAAATTTTTGTTTGGCCACACGTTGTGGCATGTGAAACTAGGACCAAGGGTTAAACTTGAGCCCCCTGCAGTGGGAGCACAGAGTCTTAATCACTGGACCACCAGGAAAGTCCAAGATGAATTTCTAGATCCAAGGTGCTTATATGCTTTAAGAAATGGTATTAAAAATATGAGTAATTATAAGTACTTTGTTTTTCAGTACAAGCAGTTGAGTGATCATCACCCATTCTTTGCTTATTAGAATTTTAAGTAACCTGAGTTTGGTTACTTGCCAATTAAAATATAGCTTTACTCTTATTTGGATGAATTTTCTGCTTTTTTTCCTCTTTAAACCTAATGTAAACTTTTATTTAAATCATTTATCTTTCCTAATAGTTACTGGCAATTCCTGTGGAAAAATCTGTTAAGCTATATAGAAGAGAAACTTGGAGTAACCAGTTTGATCTTTCAGATAATTTCATCTCTCAGGTAGGTTTTGTAAGTGATACTTTCAAGAGGCTAATGGGAATATTTACTGCATACTTTGCTTTAATACAATTACAGTTAAATATTGTTGGACATGGAGAATAACTTCATCTTCCGCCCCTCAGCCTTTCTTCATTTAGCCAATAATTGGACAGTAGATAAGTCTTTGTTAGGTCCTGTTTGACCATTCTCCTTTGTGAAATTTGATAAGAAAATCTTTTAATTTGTAAGAAGTCAAATGCCTAGCGTAGTATTAGAATAGGTAACTCGCACATTATTAGTAGTAAGCATTTATTGTTAAGTGAATTTCATTGAGACTTGTTTATCAGACTCTGAAATTTTAGAACAGGAAAGGTTGTTAGTCTGTGTCTCTCTCTCTCTGTCACCCTCACCCCTTTTTCTCTCATTATACCCATTTTGCAGTTAGGAAACAGAGGCCCAGTAGGTCAGCAGTTATGCTTCTTAGTATGACTCACTTCACTTCCTGGTTCTTCATCTTGACTGCTAAGAGGATAACTTGTGTTGTCTCTCCAGGATAAAAGCATTTCTTAGACTCTATTTTTAAAATTGTGCTAGTGTAATTTTCTGATGATAAACAAACTAATAGCTGCTATTATTTTGTTAAATATTACTGGAAAAGAACATTAAAAAATAAGCAAACTTTTGTCTTGCCATTTGTGTATCAGATTTAAATAAAAATTGGATATAATAAGGATTATAAAATTTTGAATTTGGTAATAAAATGAGTTTTTTAGTTTCAAGTTATATAAAATAGTTACTTATTAATTATTTTTCTTTACTAGACACTGAATATAGTAACCTGGTCTCCTTGTGGACAGTATTTAGCTGCAGGGAGTATTAATGGTTTAATTATAATTTGGAACGTGGAAACCAAAAATTGCATTGAAAGGTATGATTCAATAAATCTTTAGTCTCTTTTTTGCTTATTTCTATTAGATTTTTGTTTGTTTTATTATTAAACATTTCAAATTTGTGATCATTAGATTGTTAAAATGCACACTAATAGATACGTTTATTAAAACTTTGCTACATAAAATTTACCTACAGAAATGGATAGCTTATATTTTTCTTGACAAGGTTTTAAGAGCTTACATTTTAATTTTTAGGGTGAAACATGAGAAAGGTTATGCAATTTGTGGCCTGTCATGGCATCCTACTTGTGGTCAAATAGCTTATACTGATGCAGAAGGAAATCTGGGACTCCTGGAGAATGTTTGTGACCCCAATGGAAAGATGTCAAACAGTAAGGTAATAAGTAATAGGGTCGGACAGTTTCTTCAGTCTTTCTGTGGTCATGTGAATTTGGGAAATACTGCAAACTAGGTTACTTTCTTTGAAAATTATAATTTAGGTTATTAGATGTTCAGTAATGCTCTATCACAGAACTGTTTAAACTTGTTTTATCCTAATGTTTCACAAATATATTTTCCTAAGGAATGTTTTTCCTTCCATACAATGTCCATTAATATTCCATGATTCTCCAAGAAATGCCTTTGTGAAAGACTGCTTTAGTATTCTTGTGTTCTAGGAATTTTTAGTTAAATGTTTTACAGATGAAAATTAGAGTTAATAGCTGTAATTTTTAGTTTAACCTAAAGTTTTTCTGTCCTGAATTAGCCTTAACTCTCAGAGCTAGCCATGTACCTTTTATGCTTATCTCCCTAGCCTGTCTGAACTGCTTTAAACATTCTGCCTTGTTTTATATCTCCTTGTTTTGTTTGTTATTTCCCACGTGGCAAATATATTCATATTTCAAGTCTTGGTTTAGATTTTTAGTTGAAGATCTCAGACTTAATACACTTATTTTATGTATGCTCAAATACCTGATACCTGAAAGCCCTACTAAAACTACTAAATTTTATTTTCTTATATTTATTTATTTATCTTTGGCTATGCTGGGTCATTTCTGCTTTCTCTAGTTGCAGCGAGTGGGGCTACTCTCCAACTGTGGTACATGGGCTTCTCATTGTGGTGGCTTCTCCTGCTGCGGAGCACAGGCTCTAGGTGCACAGGCTCAGTAGTTACGGATTTCTGGCTTAGTTGCCCCATGGCATGTGGGATCTTCCCAGAACAGGAGTCAAACCCAATCCGCAGTCGAACCCAACCCAACCCAATTGAACCCAATCAGTTCAGTTCAGTTCAGTCACTCAGTCGTGTGTGACTCTTTGCGACCCCATGAACCGCAGCACGCCAGGCCTCCCTGTCCATCACCAACTCCCAGAGTCCACCCAAACCCATGTCCATTGAGTCGGTAATGCCATCCAACCATCTCATCCTCTGTTGTCCCCTTCTTCGCCGGCCCTCAATCTTTCCCAGCATCAGGGTCTTTTCCAATGAGTCAACACTTCGCATGAGGTGGCCAAAGTATTGGAGTTCCAGCTTCAACATCATCAGTCCTTCCAATGAACACCCAGGACCGATCTCCTTTAGAATGAACTGGTTGGATCTTGCAGTGCAAGGGACTCTCAAGAGTCTTTTCCAACACCACAGTTCAAAAGCATCAATTCTTTGTTGCTCAGCTTTCTTTATAGTTCAACTCTCACATCCATACATGACCACTGGAAAAACCATAGCCTTGACTAGACGGACCTTTGTTGGCGAAGTATTGTCTCTGCTTTTTAATATGCTGTAATAACTTTCCTTCCAAGGAGTAAGCGTCTTTTAATTTTATGGCTGCAATCACCATCTGCAGTGATTTTGGAGCCCAGAAAAATAAAGTCAGCCACTGTTTCCACTGTTTCCCCATCTATTTGCCATGAAGTGTTGGGACCCAATCCAATTCTTAACCACTGGACCACCAGGGAAATCCTGACAATTTTTTTAAGTACATGATCTCATAAAGGAGATAGTTGAAATGATGATAGTAAAAATATAAAAAATGTGGAAGTTGGAAAATAGAAGGACAATTAGAAACTAGTTTGAACTTCTCAAAAAGCTGATTTCTAAGACTGCAATGGGGGTCAGCAGAGTTGCCATTTAGCTTGCTTGGCTTAGTCCCCAAAATTCAGAATTTGGTAGCCCTAGGTACGTAAAAGTGGAGCTGAAAACAGGAGGGTTGATTTAATAAGCAAATAGATCCCTCCAGTCTCAGCAGCAGTGAGCACAGCTAGGTAATTGTCCTCCCTCACCCCTGTGTACATTCTGGCAGAAAGTGGGAGATTTGTTCTCTAAGTAAGGTTACGCTGGGTACAACTGAGTGGTGTTGGGTGAAGGGGAAATACTGTACTGAAAAAGAATAAATGAAAGTGTATATACTTCAACATTCAAATTTCCAGCTCATTTTTCATACTTGGCTCCCAGAGCATTGTCAGCCAGTCTTAACGCTTTTCAAGCAGGAGATTGGAAGGTCTTTGGGGGAATCTGTGTAGGGAAAAAGACCAAAACAGAGACAAGAATTTTTTTTTTGAAGTATAGTTGACGTACAATATTATGTAAGTTACAGGTATATAATACAGTGATTCCCAATTTTTAAAGGATGTATTCCATTTATAGTTATTATAAAATATTGGCTATGTTCCCTGTGTTGTGCAGCATATCCTTGTAGCTTATTTTTTCCTAAATAGCTTTATTGAAGTACAGTTGATACAAAGTAAACTGCACATACTTGAAATGTATGATTAGGTAAATTTTTAAACCATAACTATAATCAAGATAGTGAACAAATCCATCATCTGTTTTTATTTTTGTATTAAACCTGTAACACTGACTATATGTATGTATAACATTGATAAAAACAAAAAGTAAATTGAGAAATAATTTTTAGTTCAACAAGGTCCTATTGTGTAGCACAGGAAACCTGTGATAAACCATAATGGAAAAGAATATGAAAAAGAATACACATATGTATAACTCAATTAGCTGAAATTAACACTGTAAATCAACTGTACTTCAATAAAATTTTAAAGAATTTTAGAAAAATTAAAAAAATTTAGTTTGTCACTTCTTATAAAACCTTAGCCCTTCTATTTAGAGTTGTCTTCTCTCTCTTTTTTGCTTTTGTTCCTCACAGTACATATTTCTGTTACAACACCTGTAGCACTGAGTGGCCCTCTCCATAAGGAAAAGATTAAAATCCTCATTTTTGATAACAAAGTTAAAAGCAAATTTTTTACCAACTTGAGTATGTCAACATTTAGGACTATGGATAAAATAGTTAAATATCTTCTTTTAGCATTTAGTTATTTAATTATTCAGTCATATGAACTTAGGATATTTTTCCTGTTCTCTCATTTTTTAAATGTCAACTTTCCAGAACACAATTTATATGCATTTCCACCTAACAGATTTGTGATATAGTCCCTTTTAAGTCCATTAATGGTATTCTTACTAGACTTTTCTTCCCAGCTATAAGTTTTTCCTTTGACTTAACATTGTATGGTTTTGATTCATTCTGTATTAATAATTGTGATCTTTACAACGTAACTGCTTACTGCTCACTTTTTAAAGTGATTTCAAAAATTTTTTACAGTGACATTCAGTACTTGCAATATATTCATATTCCTAGGAATCAATGATTAATGTTGAATTTAATTGCCACTTTTGTTTTTCTGTTGGTTCTGTTTACTTCCATAAGCATCAAAAAATTTCCAAAAATATCCCCAGAACAAGCTTTAACTGAGATCATTTAAACATCTTACCTAAGCAGTATCTTGTTCAAAAAGAAAATACATGAGAGAATATCTTATAGTGAGAGACTTTGTAAGGACTCATAGGTGACTTCTTTTCTGGATAATGATTGTGAGGAATAAAATCTTGCTTTATATTTGGATATACACATGTATTTCTTTACATGTCTGTCTTATACTTCTACCTTATCTATAGACTATAAGGCATTTAAAGTAAGGACTAGGTCTTTCATAATGTAAATTACAGTCCATAAATATATTTGCTAATTATTTTTACCAAGGTATTTGCTTACTCAGTAGACTTTATAGGTACATGTTAAAAGGTTGCCTTTTAAGTAATTGTGTTTGTCTAAATAGTTCACTAATACTTTCTTATTTGTATTAATTTGTTCAAGGTGTCTAGCAGAGTAGAAAAGGATTATAATGATGTTTTTGATGGAGGTGATACAAGTAATGTCGGTGACTGTCTGAATGACAATGCAGTCAAAACCCACTCTTTTTCAAAAAGGATTGTAAATGATGAGGAAGATGATGATTACCTTATGCTGGCTTCAGGTCGTCCTAGACAGCGAAGTCACATCCTCGAAGATGATGAAAACTCAGTTGGTATGAGTTGACTTTGTGAATGTGATAATCCATCCTGTTGATCAATATGTTCCATTTTTTATTAAAACTATTATTCAAAGTCAGTATTGAGTTGGTAAGTAAGGAGTACATCAAAGGCTGTATATTGTCACCCTGTTTATTTAACTTATATGCAGAGTGCATCATGAGAAATGCTGGACTGGATGAAGCACAAACTGCAATCAAGATTGCCATGAGAAATATCAATAACCTCAGATATGCAGATGATACCACCCTTATGGCAGAAAGTGAAGACGAACTAAAGAGCCTCTTGATGAAAGTGAAAGAGGAGAGTGAAAAAGTTGGCTTAAAGCTCAACATTCAGAAAACTAAGATCATGGCATCTGGTCCCATCACTTCATGGCAAATAGATGGGGAAACAATGGAAACAGTGAGAGACTTTTGGTGGGGGGCGCTCCAAAATCACTGCAGATGGTGACTGCAGCTATAAAATTGAAAGACGCTTGCTCCTTGGAAGAAAAGCTGTGACCAACCAGACGGCATATTAAAAAGCAGAGACATTACTTTGCCAACAAAGGTCTGTCTAGTCGAAGCTATGGTTTTTCCAGTAGTCATGTATGGATGTGAGAGTTGGACTATAAAGAAAGCTGAGCACCGAAGAATTGATGCTTTTGAACTGTGGTGTTGGAGAAGACTCTTGAGAGTCCCTTGGACTGCAGGGAGATCCAACCAGTCCATCCTAAAGGAAATCAGTCTTGAATATTCATTGGAAGAACTGATGCTGAAGCTGAAACCAATACTTTCGCCACCTGATGTGAAGAACTGACTCATTTGAAAAGATCCTGATGCTGGAAAAGGTTGAAGTCAGGAGGAGAAGGGGACAACAGAGGATGAGATGGTTGGATGGCATCACCAACTCAGTGGACATGAGTTTGAATAAATTCTGGGAGTTGGTGATGGTCAGGGGGCCTGGTGTGCTGCAGTCCATGGGGTCACAAAGAGTCAGATACGACTGAACAACTGAACTGAACTGATGATTGAATTGGTAAAATGTTGCTATACTATTAAATGCATATGTTGAAAAAGATTTCATCCTAAGAAAAACAATTAAAACAGTGATCTAAAGCTTCTGCTTTAGCAATCTAGGAAAAGAGGAAATTAAATCCCAAGCAAGCAGAAGGAAGGAAATAATAAAGAGCAGGCTACAACATAGATAAACCTTGGAAACTTTATACTAAGTGAAAGAAGCCAATCATAAAGCCAATCACAATGAATTATATCATTCCATTCATATAAAGTGTTCAGAACAGAGAAATCTGTGGAAACAAAGTGAATTAGTGGTTGCATAACGATGAATAGTGAAATAGAGAGTGATAGCTAAGAGGTACAGGGTTTCATTTTGAGGTGATGAAAACGTTTTAAAATTGTGCTGATAGTTGCACATTTCTGTGAATATACCAAAAACCATGAAATTGTTCACTTTAAATGGGTCAGTTATATGGTATGTCAGTTATATCTCAATAAAGCTGTTAAATATTTTTTAAAGAGTAGAAGTCAATGAAATTGACAACCAAAAGGTATTTGTTGTTGTTCAGCCACTAAGTTGTGCCCAACTCTTTGCAACCTCATGGACTGCAGCATACCAGGCTTCCTTGTCCTTCACTATCTCCTGGAGTTTGCTCAAACTCATGTCCATTGAGTCAATGATGCCATCCAACCATCTCATTCTCTGTTGCCCTCTTCTCCTCCTGCCTTCAATCTTTCCCAGCATCATGATCTTTTCCAATGAGTTGGCTGTTCACATCAGGTGGCCACGGTATTGGAGCTTCAGCTTCAGCAATAGTCCTTCCAATAAATATTCAGTGTTGACTTCCTTTAGGATTATCTGGTTTGATTTCCTTGCTATCCAAGGGACTGTCATGAGTCTTCTCCAGAACCAAAATTTGAAAGCATCAATTCTTCGGCACTCAGCTTTCTTTATGGTCCAGCTCACACATCTGTACATGACTACTGGAAAAACCATAGCTTTGACTATACGCACCTTTGTCAGCAAAGTAATGTCTCTGCTTTTTAATATACTGTCTAGGTTTGTCATAGCTTTTCTTCCAAGAAGCTTTTCTCTTTTAATTTTGTGGCTGTAGTCACTGTCGGCAGTGATTTTGGGGCCCAAGAAAATAAAATCTATCACTGTTCCTCCACTTCTTGTCCTCCTAGTAGCCATGAAGTGATGGGACCAGATGCCATGATCTTAGTTTTTTGAATGTTGAGTTTTAAGCCAGTTTTTTCTTTCTCCTCAGGAGGCTCTTTAGTTCCACTTCACTTGCTGCCATAAGGATGGTGTCATCTGTATGTCTCATGTTATTGCTATTTCTCCCAGCCATCTTGATTCCAGCTTGTGCTTCTTCCAGTCCAGTGTTTCACATGATGTACTCTGTATATAAGTTAAATAAGCAGAGTAACAAAATACAGCCTTGACATACTCCTTTCCCAATTTGGAACCAGTCCATTGTTCCGTGTCTGGTTCTAACTGTTGCTTCTTGACCCACATACAGGTTTCTCAGGAGAGAGTTAAGGTGGTCTGGTACTCCCATCTCTTAAGAATTTTCCAAAGTTGGTTGTGATCCACACAGTCAAAGGCTTTAGCATACTCAGTGAAGCAGAAGTAGATTTTTCGGAATTCTCTTGCTTTTTGTATGATCCAGCAGATATTGGCAGTTTGATCTCTGGTTCCTCTGACTTTTCTAAATCCAGTTTATACATCTGCAAGTTCTCAGTTCACATACTGTTCAAGCCTAGCTTGAAGGATTTTGAGCATTACTTTGCTAGCATTAAACCAAAAACTAATTCTTTGAAAAGGTCAATAAAACTGATAAATCTCTATCCTGATTGATCAAGAAAGAAAGATGACGCAGATGATTGATATAAGTAATGAAGGAGTATCATCATCATGTATCCCATAGACCTTCACTATCCAATATGATGGCCCCTAGCCCCTTGTGGCTATTGAGCACTGAAAATGTGGCTAATTCAAATTGAGATATGTTGTGATTATTAAATGTGACAGGATTTTGAAGACAGAACAAAAAAGAGAATGTAAAATATTTGGCCATTTTTTACATTGAGTACTTGTTGAAATTATATTTTAAATACAGTATGTTATTAAAATTAATTACACCTGTATCTTTTTACTATTTAAAATATGGCTGCTAGAAAATCTTAAATTACATTTGTAGCTCACATTATATTTCTCTAAGATAGCACTGCTGTTAATAACAAATGTGTAATAACTGAATATTATGAATAACTTTGTGCTTATAAATTCAACATCTTAGGTGAAATGGGAAGATTCTTTTTTTTTTTTAATTTACCTGATTTTGGCTATGCTGAGTCTTTGTTGCTGAGAGGGCTTTTCTTTAGTTGTGGTGAGTGGGGGCTATTCTCTGCCTTGAGGGCTTCTCATTGTAGTGGCTTCTCTTGTTGTGGAACATGGGCTGTAGGGTATGCAGGCTTCAGTAGCAGAGGCATGTGGGCTCAGTAGCTGCAGTTCCTGGGCTCTAGAGCACAGGCTCAATAGTTGTGGTACATAGGCTTAGTTGCCCTGCAGCATGTGGGATCTTGCCAGATCAGGGATTGAACGTGTTTCTCCTGCATCGGCAAGCAAATTCTTTACCACGGAGCCACCAGGGAAGCCAGAAATGGACAAACTCTTTTGACAGGCACAAACTGCCAAGCTAACTCAAGAAATAGGTGACCTGAATAGTTTTATCTGTTTAGGATATTGAGATTATAATTGAAAACCTTTAAATAAATGATTATTACAATTTACATGCTAAAATTAACACATTTGAACATTACCAAGTAAAATGCCAGTGTTCATGGTAAATTGTGCTACATTTAAAGCATGTAGGATTTATAGTATAGCACTCCTCAGATGTTTGGTCTCAGGAACTCATTACATTCTTAAACTTTTTGAGGATCCCAAAGAAAATTGTTTGCCGAGTTATGTTTATTGTTATTTACTATGTTAGAAATTAAAACTGAAAAATTTTAAAAATATTCACTTTAACAACAAACTCATTATATGTAAACATAAATAATGCTTTTTATGAAAATAAAACAACTAGTTAGAAAAGTGGTATTACTTTACCCGTTTGCAAATCTTATCATAGAAGACAGCTGAATTCCCTCACGTGCCTCAAGACTCAGTATACTGCTATACATTAGTTTTATTTGAAGTAAGTGAAGAAAATTTAGCCTCACACAATACATTGTTTAAAAAGGGAGAAGTATTTTTAATAGTCTGTTGAAATAACTACAGATATTCCTCTTTGATGCTTTACCAAAATGCAGCAAATGATTGTTTCTTAAAGATTACTTACAATGTGGAATCTGAAAACTTTCTGGTGAACTTTTCAACTCTCTTATGTTAAAATCCATTGGTCTAACTTGAGCTTTGAGTGGATCTTTTACCATGTTTGATTCTGTCACATATGCATTGGTAATTTGGAAAATGCTGGTTTATTGAGCTTTGCAGACCTTCTTGATACTGACATGTTATCCAGAATATTTGTTAGTATCATCACCAATCTCATCAGAAGTTTTTAAATATTACAGAGCAGTCAAGTTCATGGTGGCAGGTACAGGTTTTTCATTATTCTGATTTTCACTTGAAAGCTCAAATTTTATCATTAACCACAAATTCTGTCAGTTATTTTTCTTAAATGACCAGCTCACTTCATTTTTAAAAAGACGTTTACCACATTCCTGAGTTGGTATAACTGTAGTTTATCTGGCATTCTTTCAGGTAAAAATGCTGTTACGTGAAAAAATTAGTTCAGCTTACAGCTCAACAAATGGTTTTTTTTCAGACACTCATCCCAACTCTGTATACCCATTTCCCATTTTAACACAGAGAACATTTTTTAAAAGTCTATGCAAAACTCAAAATTTAATAAAGTTAATATTTTTACTATTTTTACTGCAGTTGGTTAACGATACATTGACTGCTAATACAGATTGGTGCCACTGACTTACTTCATGCTAAGGTACCAACAGTTTAACCCTCTGACGTTTGAACTATTACCACAGATATTAACACAGTGAAAGAGGCAAATAGCATGTTAGTATTATTAAATATGATTGGACAAGGTTAGTAGATTTCATAATACTTTTTCAAGATAGCTGGTATTTACGATTCTCTAATTATAATCCTTTGTTTTCTAGATGTTACAATGCTAAAAATTGGTTCTAGTCTTTTCAAAGAAGAGGAAGATGGTCAGGGAGGCAGCATTCACAATCTACCAGGTGCAACATCCCAGAGGCCGTTTTATGATGGTCCTATGCCAACTCCCCGCCAAAAGCCATTCCAGTCAGGTTCCACACCCTTGCATCTCACTCACAGATTCATGGTAAGCCGTGGGTCTACATGTAACTTTAAAGTAGTTTTATCTCACTTTAACATTTTATCTCATTATAGTTAATTTTGTTTGGTAAAAAGTTTTTAAAAACCTTCATTAACTGACCTGGAGCACTTTGGTTGCTTATAATTTTGTGGTTGATTTATTTTATGGTTAACTAAGTTTTAATCTTATTTCAACCTAATTTTTGAAAACTGGGTTAAATAAAATTCTGCTTCACAAAATGACATATAATGAGCATAAGTAAATGTGACTATATATCTTGCAGTATCTCTTGACTATGCTTCCAACTTTTATTTCTCATGTTAGTTTTATATAGAAGATTGTACTGATTCTAAAAGACTAGTTAGAAGGTGTTTTTTAGAAAGTATAGTATCAGAAGGTGATAAGTACTGTAAAAAAACTGTCTGCCCCTTTTACTCATGCCACTAGAATTTTTGCTCCACAAGTATAGAGATTTTTCTGTTTTGTTTACTTAGAACAAGGTATGGCACAGTAGGCATTCAATATATATTTATGGATAAACAACTACATTAACTTTTTGTCTTAGATTTAAGAGCTAAAAAAGTTTAATATTTTTATTTGTTGACTGCTTGAGTTTTTCCACTGAGGATTTTGACAGTTGTCCTTTTTGAATTGGTATGGTCCTGGCATAAATTTATAGGTGAATATTAAAGGTGATGTTTTATTTAAGAAGAAAAACTTTTTATTGTCTCATCAGTAATCATCAAGTGATAGATCTTAATTTTTCTAATATTGTCAAATACTTTATATTAATAGTTATATTTGTGGTGGAATAAAGGAAACACTAGGGCTTAGTGGGAGCCAGTAGTGTACATGAGTGGAATACAGGTTTTCAAATGGTATTAATTTATGCTGCCTTACAACGTATATATTTATGCCATGACTATAAACCAGTTGGTTGGGCCAAAAAAGTATGCAGTCATTTATATCCATATTTGTAAATAAATAAACTTTTGAAACGTTTCTTTTGAGGAATTTAATGGTTCAACTGTTCAAAAGCCAATTGTAAAATATTTTTTATGAAAGTAATATACTTTAAAAAATATTAAGTAAGTAACTACATTTGCTAATAAATAAGTATGTATATACCTTCTCATGAGGAAAAGAATAATTAGTAATTGTTGCTCTGATGCTCAAGTAACTACTGTTACCTGAAAGTGGTTGCTTCCATAACTTAATCCCTCATACAGACTACATTATTTGTCAATTTGTAGTATTTTAGCCTGCTGATTCTAAGAACTTTAATCTTTCTCACTTGTATTTAACCTTAACTTGTTTGTAGGTGTGGAACTCTATTGGAATTATTCGCTGCTATAATGATGAGCAAGACAATGCCATAGATGTGGAATTCCATGATACCTCTATACACCATGCAACACACTTATCAAATGCTTTGAATTACACAGTAGCAGATCTTTCCCATGAAGCTGTTTTGTTGGCATGTGAAAGCACTGATGAACTAGCAAGGTAAATTCAAGAGTTTTAGGAGAACTTCATTACTGTTGAACTGTTAGATTCAAATATTGAGATTTAGTACATAAAGTTGTAAGACAAAAACCAAAATTACAAATCTTTTGTAGTATGGAATTTCAGAAAGAAAAGTTTAGTACAAATACAGTACACCTATAATACCTCAGAACATATGTCTGATTTTTCCTGATTGTCCCCTTTTTTCATAAGAGTAATATACATATTAATTGTAAACAAGCAAGTTTAAGTAGTACAAAATTTTTAGAAAATGAAAATTGCCTGAAGAATTCTTCTCTCAAATATAACTACTTTTAACAATTAACAGTTAATCTAATTCCAGCCTTGGACAACTGCTGATCTGGGTTTTGTCACTGTAGATTAGATTTGCGACTTCTCTTTTAAAAAAGGGAGGAGGGAACACACTGAAAAATTTTATAAGTACTATTTGTCATTTTGACTTTTTGACTTAATATACTTTAGACTTCTTAGATATGTTAGTAGGTAGGTAGGGTAGGTAGGTAGACATGGAGACAAGAAAATTAAGTTGGAAAAGCAATGGATGCAGAACCTGTATTTTTTTAAAAGAAGAAAGCATTTTATTCAGCTTTGTTATTTCAGCCAGCTTGCCCTCTCCTCTTAATTTTTTCAGCTGATCATGGTGCTTATTATACATTTGATCATAGATTTTACTAACTCCCAGGTGTTAAGATCCTTCTGACTGGATACATTAGCTCCTTGCTGCTCAATGTATGGTTCACAAACTACGGACATGGTCACCTGGGAGGATGTTGAAAACGTAGAATTACAGACCCAACTCCATACCTTCTGAGTCAGAATCTGCATTTTAACAAGATCCTCAGGTGGAAGAGTATGCATTAAAGCCTGAGAAATACCAGATTGGGTCATTTTAATATTTTAATTGGTTTCCTAATTTATGTAATGTAAAATCAACTCAGTACTTTATTTTTGAATTAAATCAGTTTACAAAAATAAATCACTGTTGACTCAGTGTCTAACTCAGAATATCTTACATAATTAGAACATTTATTTCCATGTGCAGTTTTTTTTAATTGAAATGTAGTTGTTTTACAATATTATGTTAGTTTCTGCTGTATAGCAAAGTGATTCAGTTACATATGTATTCTTTTTTATATTCTTTTCCATTATGGTTTATCATAGAATATTGAATATAGTTCCCTGTGCTATTCATTTGGGCCTCATTGTTCATCCAGTCCTATATATATACTAATTTGCATCTGCTAACCCCAGACTTGCAGTCCATTCCCCCTGCTCCCCCTGCAGTTCTTCCTTCACCCTTGGCTCCATGTGCAATTTTGATTTTAGATTGTTAGGATTGTTATGATTTCCTGATTGATGATTGTTCTTCTATTTGTTTTCCTAGATATATTATTTCACAGTCTTAGATAATATTATCCTTTTATTTTGTTTTTAATTTTTTAATATTTTATTGAAGTATAGTTGATTACAATGCTGCATTAATTTCTGCTGTATAGCAGTGATTCAGTTGTACATATATATTATTTTCCATTATAGTTTATCACTGGATATTGAATATAGTTCCCTCTGCTATATAGTAGGAACTTGTTTACCCATCCTATATATACATTAGTTTGCATCTGCTAATTCCAAACTCCCTATCCTTTCCCCACTCCCCCACTTGGCAATCACAAGTCTGTTCTCTATGTCTGTGAGTCTGTTTCTGTTTCGTAGATATGTTCATTTCTGTCGGGGCTTCCCACTCCAGTATTCTTGTCTGGAGAATTCTATGGACAGAGGAGCCTGTTGGGCTACAGTCCATGGAGTCACAGAGTCGGACATGACTGAGTGACCCCTCACCTTATTTCTGTCATATTTTAGATTCCACATATAAGTGATATCATATGGTATTTTGTCTTTTTCTGATTTATTTAGGTTAATTTTTTTTGGCTGTGCGCACGTGGCTTGTGGCATCTTAGTTCCTTGATCTGAGATTGAACCCACACCCTTGGCAGTGAAAGCAAAGGGTCTTAACCACTGGACTGCCAGGGAATAATTACCATCCCCCTTTATTTTAAATTTGAATTTAAAATTACTATTCAGGAAATCAGTATTGCCTCTCATTCTAAATACTATGACATCTACATTCTGAAGCTTAAGTTTCATAACAACTTACATGTATATATAGATACAAAAGTAAAAAGACTGGAAGCACAAATCAAATTGTTAGCAGTGGTTGGTAATCTCGCTGGTGCGATTATATTTAATTTTTTTCCTTTTTCTCTTTATTCTCCCATATTAAAGGTTTTGTTTTTGTCTTTGGCAGTGAGAGGACTCTTGTTGATCGTTTTGATGCTTCCTTTCTTTTTAAAAATATAGTCATGATTTTTGTGTGTGTGTGTAACCTTGGATCATGTTCTGCTGATTTTATCTTGGGTTTTTTTCCATTTGACATGTTGTGAGTAATTTCCTGTATCTTTAAATATTCTTTAATAACATGACTGTTAATAGTTTTAACATAGTACATTTTAAGGATATTTCATAATTACTTTCTTAAAGCCCTTTTGTATTATTTGTGTATAATAGAAAAATAAACTATTTTATTTTATTATTGTTAGTTTATCAAAAATAAAACTACTTGATTTTGTTCTATTTGTTATAACAGAAAAATAAACTGTTTGACTTTGTTTTGTTACTTGATTTTGTTTGAGTATAATGATTAGTTTTATATATATATAATATCAAATGTGAAAGTTTGATTGTTTTTGTCTTGTTTTAATTTTTAGCAAGCTTCACTGTCTGCACTTAAGTTCTTGGGATTCAAGCAAAGAGTGGATAGTAGACATGCCTCTGAATGAAGATATTGAAGCCATATGTCTTGGTCAGGGATGGGCGGCTGCTGCCACTAGCTCCTTGCTTCTTCGCTTGTTTACCATTGGCGGTGTTCAAAAAGAGGTCTTCAGTCTCCCTGGGCCTGTTGTGTCAATGGCTGGACATGGAGAACAGCTTGTCATTGTTTATCACAGAGGTAGATTTTTTTCTAGTATTTTATATTCTTTTGTATTCTTCATATTCTGTCTTCAGTACCCATCATTGTGCTAAGACTGGTTTTAATAGGTTACTGATCTGGATTGATTTTATGACTCACAAGTCAAAAAATACAGTTTGAGAAACTACCCTGGGTTATCTCATTAAGACCCATGGCTTTAGTACATCTGTGTGTTCATGACTTGTAAGTTAATATCATCAACCCTACTCCCTTCTTGTATCTCCAGACTTACATATCCAATTACCGACTTGAAATCTGTATGTAGAGTTTTGATATACACCTCAAACTTAACTTGGTCACAGTAAAGTCTCTGGGTTTTTTTCCCCTCCGAACTTGCTTCTTCGTTTTTTGATCTTGATAAACTGCGTACTACCAATCTAGCTACTCAAGGCAGAAATGTAAGAGTTATCTTTGATTCTTCTGTTCCCTCACACCCCTAGCATCACTTGTGTCAGCAAAGTCATGTCAGTGCACACAACACATTCCACATCTCCACTAAAACCTCAGTCCAAATGAGACATCGTCTCTTAGGTGTTATAATAACCTCCTAACTAGCTTTTCATCCTCAGTTCTTACTGGTAATTTTTTAAAAATATAAATCCAATCACTTCTGCTTCTGCACAGATTCCTCTGATGATTTGCTGTTGCTTTAGAATAAAACTCAAACTTACTGTCTCAGGTGGCAAAGTCCTACATGATCTGACCTTTGCCTGCCTCTTCAGCCTCATCTCTTACTATGTTTTCTCTTGTCAGTGATTCTGGCCCTACTGACTTCTTTGTGTTATTCAAAATCACCATGTTTGTTCCATTAGGCCCTTTTCATTAACTGTCCCCTATCTACTATAGTGCTCCTCCTCTTACCATTTGGATGGCCAGCTCCAACTTGCAAATCATCTCAGTTTAAATTTCACTTTTTCCAAAGGCCACCTTTGTCCAGTCTAAAGTAGCCACTCAGTCTGACCCTCTGTATCACATTAGTATTTTAATCCTCAACGGTGACACTTAGTATTTTCTTTCTTTTTTAAATTAGTTTTTCTCTCCTACCTGCCGGAGTCCTGCTCCAGCTGGTCCAGGGGTTACCTCAGGATGGACAGCGTCGGCGGAGAAAATGATGCAGTCTCTCGCTCAAAGCACTGGGCTGCATGTTTATTTTAAGCATCAGGTTGTCTTTTATACTTTTACAAAAGCATTAGGTCAGAGGTATGACATCTTCAGTTTCCCCTCACCCATATTTACTGTCTCCATAAATCATTGTTGTCCTTCAGAGTTCCCTTTTAAGTGTCCTTGTGATGACATTGTAACTCAAGTTTGTCTCTGGGCTGTATATTACATTCCTCAGTTTATTTCTTATCTCTTTAAATCCTGCTGTCCCCTAGTAACTTAAGCTCATCATCTCCTAAAAAGGCTTTTAGCTATTAGTATCTCTAAAATACCTAGTTTCCATAAGCTATAGTAAAATATGCCAACACTATAACATACCTTAAACTTTTAGCTTCTAACTATTATTAATTATTCCTAACCCCTAAACTCAGCAAACTTCTTTTGCCATAAACATTCCCCTTACAGGCAGGTTTCAGATAACCATGTTTCCCATGGTCTCAAGCTGCAGCCTATGTGCTCATCCTGGAGCATTCTTTGTAAAGATCCTTGAACAAATGTCAATAGTTAACTTCATGGATTATAACATTCTTTCCAGCCAACTCAACCAGAGGAAGGAAAGGACAAGTCAGAATCACAAGATCTAACTCCTTCATCCCGGGGCCGTGCCTGCGGGATGAGGAGAGGGGGTTAGGGCCGTGCCTTCATTTTGTCAGTAATGCCTGTCCCGGCTCCCGACACCTACCTGAATATGAATTTCATGAGAACACTGACTTTGTGTTGTTTACATTGTAGCCTCAGTACCTGGTACAAAGTAAGCTCTCTGTAAATACTTTTTGAGTATTTACAGTTATATTCTTGAGAATTACCAGTTTTTGAGTATTTACAGTTATATTCTTGAGAATTACCACTTATAAATCTCAATTCTTGAGAATTACCACATACATTACCACTTTATGTAAATAGTTCTAGTTTATGTAACATACTGTTCTAATATGGGTTTGGGTAGACTCCGGGAGTTGGTGATGGACAGAGAGGCCTGACGTGCTGCAATTCATGGGGTTGCAAAGAGTCGGACACGACTGAGCGACTGAACTGAACTGAACTGTTCTAATACCTGATTGATGCCTCAGATAAATAGATTATCTATAAAAAGTACTGCTAATTAATCTAGGAATTTATCACAAAATAACATAAATTCACAGAAAATAATTTAGACTAATTATTTTAACTATAATTTAGCATTAATAACCTTTGATACCTGACATATATTTACATTTTCTCACTAGGTACCGGATTTGATGGGGATCAGTGCCTTGGAGTTCAACTGCTAGAGCTAGGGAAAAAGAAAAAACAAATTTTGCATGGTGATCCTCTTCCTCTTACAAGGAAATCCTACCTTGTATGGGTTGGATTTTCAGCTGAAGGCAAGATAAATTTATTTATATTAAAGATATTTTTCAAGAAGAAAATTGTTTCATTATTTTATTCCTAATTAATTTGTTTAAAGATAACTTGTCTGTATTTTATGTTTAAATTTCTTTATTTTAGTATGTTAACAGAACTGAAAACTAGGATTTCCGGGCAAGGTAGCCACTGTTTTATGTACAAGATGTCTTCTTCTGATTAGAAAACTTACTAAGAGGGAAATAAATTTTTCTGAAAGTTTATTAGCTAGCAAAGAGGAGATACAAGTACCTGTTCAAGTTTTGGCTTTTCTAGCAGATTCTACATGAAAATCAGGAATTTTCTATTGCTGCATTATTCACTACAGTAACCACCAGCCAAATGTGGCTGCTGAGCACTTGAAAAGTGGCTAATCTTATCTGAGATGTGCTATAACTATAAAATACTTTCCAAATTTGGAAGGCTTAGTATGAAAAAAAGGGTGTAAAAAATTTCAGTAATTCTTTTATTTGATTACATGTTAAAATGATAGTGTTGGATATTAGATTTAATAAAATATATTATTAAAATTGCCTTTACTTTTCCCCCCCTTTTCTCATGTGGCATTAAGAAATTAAAAATTGTATTTGTGGCTCATATATTTCTACTGAACAGTGTCCTGTTGCAGACTCAGTAGTGGGTTATGACAGATGTTTGAAGGACACTAAGGAGTGCCTTATTTTAAATCACCTGTTAACCCTGTCTTCTGGCTTAAATATTTCTATTCTTGGCGATTCATCATTGGAAACTCCAGTTTGTTTTTAAAAATCCAACCGTTTCTGAATGTGTTTTCTATTGAGATATTAGTCACTTATGCTTTAATAATGTGACCATTAATAACTTCCATTCTTACTGGTTTGTTTTTTCTCCCAATTACCTATCAGATCTAGACCCTGAGGAAGCTGCTAGAAAGAGGGGTGTGAAGTCTCAGATAAAAAAAAAGGATAATTGGGAAGTTTACCATGCATTTCCTGAAATGAGAGCAGAGTAGGTAGGGAAACAGGGATGCTTATGTTCCCTAGGTAAGTTTAGGAACAGAGCAGTGGGGAACTGTTGGGAACAGAACAGTGACAAGACCAGGAGAGGGGGGGAGGAAGAATACTAAAGACACATTTCTGTATATCATCACCTTACATCAGGTTCTGCTCATTTTTCCAAGTCTCTCTTGACTAAGGAATCATCAGATTCAAGTTTTAACTTCTTTCCTGAAACTGGCTTTAAAAAAAAAACTGCTGTATTCCAGCAGGTGGCATAGTTTTCACTGAATTCATCAGGGGTTTTTTTTTCTCTCTTTAAATTTTAGTCATATCACTTGCAGATTTTTTTTCCTTTTTTTTCAGTTAAGTCTTACTCTGTGGTTAATGAAATGTTATGGGAAATAATCTTGGATTATTTGCCCTTTTGGTTTTTTTGGAGGGGGTGTTTGTTTTTGTTTTGAATTGAAGGTTAAGTGATTGGTGTGTGTTTTTGGAAAAAAGATTTATTTAACAAATACATAGCTGTGAATCCAGATGACTTGTTTTTCTGTTGGTATATAGGTACCCCATGTTATGTGGATTCAGAAGGCATTGTTCGAATGCTTAACAGAGGACTTGGTCATACATGGACTCCTGTATGTAACACAAGAGAACACTGTAAAGGAAAATCTGATCACTACTGGGTGGTTGGTATCCATGAAAATCCCCAGCAACTGAGGTGGGCTATTAGAAAATGCTTAGTTGACTCTTTTTAAAAGTACTTTGAAATTCTTTGTATTGTACCTATCCTGTCAACTTAGTTCATTTATTTGTTTTCCCTAGTCCCTAAATTAAGCATTTCTTTATATTCACTATGAAGTTTTCAACCAATTGCTTGACTTAGAGCTTATTGAACAAAATAGAAACTAAAGGAATTCCCTGGTAGTCAGTGGTTAAGACTCCGAGCTCCCAGTGCAGGGGGCACAGGTTCAACCTTAGGTCAGGGAGCTCAGATCCTGCAAGCCAAGCCATACCACTCAGCCAAAAAAAAAACTAAGTTTATTAGCGTGACTAGCATCATTTCCCCCAGAGAGAGGGGATTTCTGGGTAAATATGGCATTTTGTATTTTCTTACAGCCTTTTATTTTAAACTTTGATTTAGAATTGAGTATGTAATTTAGTTACTTTTTGAGGTTTTTGACTTAATTATTGTTATAAGGAATTCCCAGGTGGCTCAGTGGTAAAGAATCTGTGTGTAATGCAGGAGACTCGGGTTTGATCCCTGGGTAGGGAAGATCCACTAGAAAGGAAATGACAACCTATTCCAGTATTCTTGCCTGGGAAATCCCATGGACAAAGGAGCCTACAGTCCATGGGATTGAAAAAGAGTCAGATATAACAGTAACTAAACAACAACATTGTTATAGGGAGTGAGCTAGTTGAAATTTAGTCGTTGACTACAAGTGTAGAATTCTCAGTACATATTGTCTCTATTCAGTATTGTGTTGAGTATTTACCTCTTTTTAATGCACTTGGACATAAAACTTTTTTCTGCAAGTTGTTTTCATTTAACAAACAAATATTAAAAGTACTGACTGTATGTTCTGTGCCCCATGAAGATAAATAGGCCAGCTCCCTGGAAGGGTTGGCTGGTAAAATCATTATCTTCTCCTGAGTCTATGTTCTAAAAGAGGTAAATCGCCTCCAATGCGGAAAAGAGTCCCTTACAACACAGAAGACAAGTGAACTCACTGACTTTTGGAAACTTAGTCTGGAAATCGGTCCCAGTTTTCTCCAGGTTGATATTTTTCAACTGTTTAAGATAAGAGAACAAATTTTTGACTTACTTGAAAAGGAATTGAAATAATTTTGTTCCTTGGTAAACTGTGATTTTATTTGTTCATATTTTATTCTTTAATTGAATTGGCCACAGTTTCTAGGAAACTCATTCATTGTAGGCAGAACCCATCAAGGCAGCAGTTAGTTGAGTTTGTTTTTTCCTCTTCTTCCACGAAAGAGATATCTAACAGAGAAAAGATCTTTTTACTTCAAGTCTTTAAAGTTAAGAAAAGGATAAAAAATGTGAATTGGTGCTCTTCTTTAATGTAAATGTGGTTCTAAACTATTAGTAAAATCCTAATCAGTTTTTCTTTATGATAATTGCTTACTATGACTAAATCAATAAAGTATTAAAGTTGTAAAATGTTTTTAAACAAGAGAGTCTGTCACTTTGTAGAGAAAAGAGTGTTAAGGCAATTAAGATTATTCCCAATGTTCCTCCTAATTTTGTTAATGTACATTATAAATTTATGTAGTTGGACTTGTTCTTTCTGAACGCAAATATTCTGTCTTTGATTTTGCACTACTAAAATGGTTTTGTGTATGGGTGCATAATGGAATTGCTACAAGAGATTTTCAGACACTAAGTATTCACATTGCCACCTGATACTGTGGTGAAAACCACTGATTTATATGAAATTATGAAAATGGAAGAATAAAGAAAATGAGATTTATGATAAAAAATTGGAACTCTAAAAACATGTTTGTTTTTATTGTATAGTCACAAAAAGAAGAAAAAGGAGTATTTAAATCTTACAGGGAAGGGAGGACTATGTAGTTTGAAAAATATTCCTGGGTATTGCTACTTATTGATTTTTTAACTACTCTAATGGATATTTGATAATATTAGAAGATATTTACGAAAAAAATTTAAACCCAAAGCCCTAATTTTTACTTAGCATTTTCCTTCAAGAAAGTCGTGACTTAAAGCCCTGATTAAAAGGCTGTATTATAAATAAATGGGATGGCTTTTGGTAAGTATTGAACAAGGTACTAGTTTTTTAAATACCTTCATGAGCATTAGAAAATTTGTGTATGGTACTTAGAGTGTGCAGTTATGTTTTTCTTATAATTTGGAGTACATACATTAAAAGTGTTCTATGTAGATAAATCACTATGATGAATGAATATTTTTTAATTCATAAATTACATAAGTACTCATCCTCATGGGTATATATGAGTGCCTTACGTACCTAGTCAGAAAAGTCCTTGCCAACTGAACTATTAACACATAAGCATAGCAGAGCAGATAGATATACATTATAACCTTTTTATAATGATAGTGCATCTTCTGCTTCACTCTCACTAATATCTAATAATAAACACTTAACCTGTATTGGACATTTCATCATCTTTTTCTCTTATATGACACTTTCTACCAATAGTACCAAGTATTTCCAAACTGAAGAATGAAAGTGAATATACTTTATCACCTTTTTATCTTAGGGTAATCTGTTTTATAATATGGATCCTGTGACAAGTATTTATGCCACAGTTTCTATATTTTGAAAGTGGGCATTTTGCTCAGGAAAATCTGAAAGGAGCTGATTTCACTTAGTGATTGTTCATTTAGTAAAGCTGATGTGGGGAGGGGTTTTTGCAGTAATTGAAATATGTAGAGGGGTAGTTTTTATAGTTAATCAGGCCTGAAGTATTTTTTTGTTTATTATAATATTTATTTCGTGATGTCAACTCTTAATTGTGGCACATGTGATCTTCAGACTTCCTTGTATTATGCAGGATTGATTGCAGCATATGGGGTCTAATTCCCTGACCAGGGATTGAACCCATGCATTGGAAGCACAGGGTCTTAGCCACTGGACCACCAGTTGTTGTTCAGTCTCTCAGTTGTGTCCGACCATTTGCAACCCCATGGACTGTAGCACGCCAGCCTTTCCTGTCCTCACTGTCTCTTGGAGCTTGCTCAAACTCATGGCTGTTGGAGTCAGTGATACCATCCAACCATTTCATCCTGTTGTCCCCTTCTCCTTCTGCCTTCAGTCTTTCCCAGCATCAGGGTCTTTTCCAGTAAAGTCCCCTAAAGTACTTTTTTAAAAGAGAAATTTGGAATAATGTTATTCCAAGTTACTAACTTTTGGAAAGTTTATAATGTAGCAGTTTTTGTGATGTTTTTAAAAAGTTTTTATGGTGACATTCTTTGTTTTCTGACAGGTGTATTCCTTGCAAAGGTTCTCGATTTCCTCCCACCCTTCCACGCCCTGCTGTAGCTGTTTTGTCCTTTAAGCTTCCTTACTGTCAGACTGCCACAGATAAAGGACAAATGGAGGTATGCACAAATCTTACCTTGACACTCAATTTGATGATACCTGCCTATAACACAGGCATTTAAAATTATTCTCATGACTTTTGTTCTGTATTCCTTACTTTATAGTTAAATAATAGCAGTAGCTGGGAGGGAGGAGGTCTTGTGAACCCCAGGGTACCTGGTTGCCATCCCTGCTTCCAGGGACTTTGTCTAAGAGATAAATGGGTATGACCATTAGGGCCTCACTAGGTAAGGCACTCACTCTCAGGCTTAGACAAGTTGTAGAGAGGATGTGCCTCCTTGAATTTTGTACCCTAGGTTCCAGGCTTGCTTCATTTTGGTCCTAGCCCTGTGTCATTGATATCTTGCAATTAGTTATTCTAAACAAGAAACAGATCAGCTTATACAAATGTAGTTTACCAAGTTCTCTGAGCATTAACCATGATAACTAAGAATCTTTAAAATGCTCTGCAGTTGACCCTTGAAGAACATGGGCTTGAACTATGGGGGTCTATTTGTACATGGGTTTTTTTCAATAGTAAATACTATAGTACTACATGATCCAAGGTTGGTTGAATCAGAGGATACTGAACCTCCGATTATGGAGCAACAGCATATAAGGAGGGCTGATTAAAAATTACATGCAGATTTTCAACTACACAGAGGGTAGGTGCTTCTGCCTGCTACATTGTTCAAGAGTCACTGTATTCCACCCCCTGTTTTGTTTTTTTTTTAATTATAGAAGATAAAGTCAAACCATAGTATTACATAACAATTTGAATTGCAAAATAAGCTGTAGAAAGGAATGTTTCAGAAAATATTTTATTCAGAAACTGCTATCATACAATAAATATTTAACTCTAGCCTGATAGTCAGCTGATAGTTGACTCTAAGCAGTTGTTCCACTTTTGCAGGAACAGTATTGGCGTTCAGTTATATTTCACAACCACCTTGATTATTTAGCAAAAAATGGTTATGAATATGAAGAGAGCACTAAAAATCAAGCAACAAAAGAACAACAGGAACTTTTAATCAAAATGCTTGCGGTGAGTAAAATAAATACAGTGGGGAAAATTTTTTCTCTAGGTTGAATTTCTTAATGGTATGTGAACTAGCAGGTTCCACAACCTAGAATTCTTAAGCTGTTTCTGGTGGTATTGGTATTTTTCTCCCTTAAAAATACCAGTTTCTCAGTTGATGTTGCAGTTAAAATATTTAAGATATTACCTTGTATCTCAGAACACAGGAAGAAATAAATTGTTTTGGTGCTGCCTCCCTTTTTATTTTTGCCCACTGGTCTGTACTGTAACAGGCCCTGTAGGTAATTTGGATGCTTATTCATAAAGTTTGAGAACTGGCTCCAGCTCCTGCTCTTATCATATGCAACAGATAAAGTTTGAGTGTAGACATTTAGATCTCCAAGGCTGAATGAGCAGTCTTAAGAACTTTGATCAGGCTTTTAGAATGCCTGCCTTTTGTTATCCTCTTAGGCAACTGTGTGTGATAAAAGTTTGTAGCCAGTGACCAGGTTTGGTGCCCTGGATATTTAAGTACATTTATCTTTAAATATAAAAGAACTTTTTGAAAGATAAAGTTCTTAAGTTTGTGTTCTCGTTCCAGGTTGATTTATGAGGAAGAATATAATGTAATTTCTTCTCTGCTCTTCTTGCACTAGACTGTAAGCCCCTTGAGGGCCATGACCATGTCTCATTCTCTGCCTTTTACCAGGCACTGACAGTGTCTAATACACAGTAGACCTCAGTATTTGCTCAGAGAGTAAATGGCCCAGACTTTTCGTTTCATTTTAAAGTTGAGAAAAAAAGAGTTCTGAGGGAAAAGTGATATCTAGTCCATAGAACTGATTGTAACTTCAGTCTCCAAAAGGTGGTATTCACTACTGTCACCTCTATGTAACACTGCCTTGAGTTTAGTATTAAAAAATTTTAATTAGTTTACTGTAGAGAAAGTTTTGTTCCATTTACAAAGTCCCATTTGTATACCAACATGAGCTAGTAACCTTTTTATTTCCTACAACACAGGTAAGGAAACCTGTTTGAGTTATTCACTCTTTAGTCCTAGAGGAGCTTTTACCCTGGAGTACAGTGTTCCTCAGCGGGGTGGTCATAGCACTCTGCTAGTTCTTTAGTATCCTGTCCCCTGGCAAATGCCCATAGTTTCACCTAGTTACTAGGAAACTATACTACTTTCATCTTCAAATGCCTCCTGAGGCAGCGTACCACCCAGACTGAGAGGTACTACTTATAGATAAGTGATTCTGGAAAACTTGAGAAGGATGTGCAAGTAAATATCTAAAATATCTATGCTGATGAATCAGATTTGACATGTCTAAGTAACAAAATAATACTTCCATGAGTTGTGAGACTTTTAGTTGTCTTCAAAGTATTCGTTTTCCTCATGTTGTAAATACTTCCGTTGCCTCACTTTGAGTTGTCAAAATTTATACCAGAAGAAGGTCCATGTTCTGTGAGAGATGATAAATGAGTGTTCTTCATTTTATATTGCAAGTATAACAAATATAGCAAGAAAAAGGAGGTTGTTTGC
Organism: Giraffa tippelskirchi; assembly: GCF_054371585.1. Taxonomy (NCBI): domain Eukaryota; kingdom Metazoa; phylum Chordata; class Mammalia; order Artiodactyla; family Giraffidae; genus Giraffa; species Giraffa tippelskirchi. Next base: position 128,340,645 of record NC_137281.1, on the reverse strand, counting down.
TAATTTAGAAATTGTATAACTATTTCTAGTAGTTAGATATCATAGATAATTATACTTAGAAAACTAATGGGTAAATCTACTTGCCCACCCAAATTCACTTAGTAGCTTTTGTTTGCCACTTCTGGATAAAGTAATAACAAATAAATCATTTACAATCTATTCTTTCTTTCAATTTGCTACCCTGTTTGGTGACTGCAGGTGGTGGAATGGGCAGGAACACAAATTTAGGAAAACCATTTTTTAATTTTAAATAAATCTCTTACTCTTCTTGCGATTTATAACTTGAAATGTTATGTCATATTTCATTATTGATTGTAAAAGTCACTTAGGAAAAAATGCTGCCAATTAAACTGACTCACTATCAATTGTAAGATACTTCCAACTTCAAGAGATATTAAAATGTGTCAAAATGTGTGTCTTAAAATCAGAGATATAGTCTCAAGAAAACTGTTTTCTCTGTTCTACCAGTAGTATCTTTCTTTTATTTATCAAAAAGTTTTACTTAACATAATTTGAACCTCCCCCCCCCCCCCCACTTTTTTCCTTTAGCTTTCCTGTAAACTGGAGCGGGAATTTCGTTGTGTGGAACTTGCTGGTCTAATGACTCAAAATGCTGTGAATTTAGCCATTCAGTATGCTTCTCGTTCTCGGAGATTAATGTTGGCCCAAAGACTTAGTGAACTGGCTGTAGAGAAGGCAGCAGAATTGGCAGCCACCCAAGCTGAGGAAGAGGAAGAAGAGGATTTCAGAAAAAAGTTGAATGCTGGGTAAGAAATATTCAGTTGTTTGAGTTTTACCATCCTGAAATATTAACTTGGTCTTTTCATTGCTCTTTATTGAATAATATTACTGCTTTTTAGTTATAGTAATACTTCTGCAGAGTGGAGTCAGCCAAGGCTCAGAAATCAAGTTGAAGAAGATACGGAGGATAATGGAGAAGCTGATGATGCAGAAGAAAGACCAGAAATACACAAACATGGTAAACTACATTTTTAAGGCAAAGATGAGACGTGTCATGTGTGTGACTTCCCTCATTTTACTTGGCTGAGGGAAATTGAATACCCATATGTTTTCAAGGTGTCTTTTTGTCCGATTGTTGATTACAGAAGATTCCTTTATATTCCCATTGACACTATATTGTTTTAATTATTCTATAGGAGAGAACCCATTTTTCAAAAGTGCAGATTCCTCTGATATGCTAGCTATTAAGTCAGGTAAGACATTTTTGAATTTGTAAATATCAAGAAAATTTTGAAGTAGTCTTTAAAGTGATACATGTACTCAAATACCCCTTACTCTTCAGGGCCTATTTTGTTGCAGTTGTTGTTTTCAATCAGAAATGTTAGTGAAACTGTTCATTTAACAGATACTTACTAAATGCCTGTTGTGTGTCAGGTGTTTGGCTAGAGGGAAGATACAGAAGTCAAGTGGATGTGCATATTTGATCCCTGCATAAACCTTATACCAGTTGGCTTTTAAAAGTATATACATACATTATTCTGAGTTTGAAAATATACTTTTACATGTGTACAGATTATTAAAAGAGCACATAACAGATAACTGTGATCTAGTCAGTGGTGGGGGATAGTTGGGACCCCAGGGAACGCCTCATGGAATGTTTAAAGCAGAGATCTAAAGGATGAATGAGGCAGCCAGGCAAAGGTGGATGGGAACAGAAGAGAATCATGTAGGCTTAAGGAACAGCATGTATGAAGATTTAAGAGTGGTTCATATAAGACAAAAAGCAAAGAGAAATTGGTTCTGGATGGTTTTGGAGCAGTGAACAGGAACCAAACCATGCAGATCCATGAAGGCCATGGTAAGGATTTTGATCTTTATTTTGAGGTTGCCGGGAGGCTGTTGCAGGTTTTAATCAGGAGCATAGTATGGCACACTGTGCAGAGGAAGGCTGTGTATAAGGGGACTACTGATGTAGTCCCACGTGAGATCGAATAGTGACCTAGACTGGAGTGGTGGTGATTGATGAAGAAAGGGAGAAATTGAAGAGACATTTCTGAAGATAATGTAGAGGGTATGGAAGTTCAGGGTGTGGAGAATGGCTATCAGTTTCTGGCTTGAGTACTTGAGTGAGTGATGGTGCCATTTACTGAGTCAGGAGTAGGGAAATGTATCTTTAGATAGGAGGATGATGAAATTACTGTGGGCTGTTTGGGTTAAGAGTTCAGGAAAGTAGTATCTCTGGGGTGCAGATATATAAGTTAAGATTGTTGACATGAATATAGCAATTTAAACCACAGGTATGTGTAAGTGAGCACTGGGGAGGATCAAAGTGAGGAGAAAAATGAGCTTAGGCTTAGGGAATCCCCAACATTTAAACATCAGGTAGAGAAAGAGGAGGAGGAAGAGCCATCAAAAGAAAATGAGAACAGAGAGGAAGGAGGTAAGCCAGGGAATGCATTATCTCAGAAGTCAATGGGGAGATACTCTCAAAAAGAAAGGTACCCTCAGCTGTGTGCAATGCTGTTGAGAGGTCAAATAAGGTGTTGGCTGAAAAAGATCCACCAGTTTAGGCTACATAGAGTTTATTGAGTTCTTAGCAAGAATAGATCCTGCAGGATGGTAGGGCCAGAAGCCATGTTTTGGTTGGAGGAGCATACGAATAGTGAGGGAATGGGAATAGCTGTGTAGACAGCTCTTGAGAAATTTGGCTGCTTAGGGGATGTGAGAGAAAATTATATGAGGGGTGAGGGGGGGTGTGTGGCAGAGAATGTGTTTGTTTTCTGTTTCTTTCCTTAAGTTAGGAAACTGAAGGAGTCAGTAAAGAAGGAAAAGTCAAAGATGATGCATGTAGCCATTGATCCAGTTTCTTGAAAAGCAGGAGGGGTGGAATCTAGAGCACCTGTAGAGGAATTATTAACTAGCTAAAATAAGGCACCATTCTTCCCTGGTAATGTGAGAAAAGAGTAGATCTCTACATACTGTGTTTGTATTAATCTGTTGCATAGTGGCAACTTGGGATAGCGCTCATCATCTAATAGCTTTTATTTCATCTTAACAGTAGGAAGGAGGTTGCATATAGTTATTAATAGTTTTAAAGTTGCAAAGTACAGTATTTTCATACAATACAGATTAAAATATTCATTATTATTGTAGAAGTCAAAAGTCTTCTGAGTTTTATGACTATTAAGTGAGGGTTTCTTTCTTATGAAAGGTGCAGTTACCTCTAGCAGCCAAGGACGAATAAACCCCTTCAAGGTAAACTCTTTCCAGTGATGTTTTCTATTACTTAAATACATTTCCATACAGAGAGAGATTTCCAAACTACCAGATGACCCTCCCCAGACTTAGAGGCATTAAAGACTGCAGCAGATTAAATTTTAAAATATTTAAGTAAGTAAATATTTTAAAATAAAAATGAAAGCAGCACTAGTTCATACTTGGACTGAGAATTTTATTTTCTGCTTATCTTCTAAGAACTTTGAAGGGGTACTCCCTATTTTTCTTGGGGATGTGGTATTTGGGAATATGTACATCAGTCTTAATTTGGATTATACCAAATGTATTCAGTTCCAAAGGTTAGACTACAATACAAACTTAATAGAAATTTAAAGGAAAAACAAATCTCTTGGGATTTTTTTTTCTTCTTTAAGCTTTATGAAATGCTAATACTAGTTTGCTCTTTAGGTATCAGGCAATTTCAAAGAGCCAGCCTTTTCAGTGAATTCAGGACGTTCAACTAATATTTTAGACAGTATGAACAAATCATCCAAGAAATCTACTGCACCTAATCAAGCTACAGATAATGAGAAGTCTCCAGTTATAAAGCCCTTGATTCCAAAGCCAAAGTCTAAGCAGGTATGATTTCAACTGCCCCCATCTACAGTAAACAGCTTGTGGTCTGTTTGTCTTACTTTAGTTTTGTTCACTCTTCCAGGTATGAGACAGGAGGCTCCGGTTGTTTATAACTGATAGTGTAGTGAGAGCAGTGGTTCTCAATTCTAGTTTTGCTTCGGAATCATTTTTTTAAAATATTAATACTTTAAATCATGTTATACAGCTGCTAGATATTTAAGAAAGTATTAAAAACGCTCCCAATTAAACCAAGCCAGTGATTTTTGAAAGAGATGTGTATTAGCATTTGTTTAGAAGAGACTCAGAGAGCCCCAATCATTCCTGCCTTCTGGTCCTCGTGACCTTATGCAGCCCCTCCCCTCAAGTGTGACGGGATTACCCAGTAATTATGACAATGTGATGAGATGTCACTTCCATGACTGTATGACTATTAATATGTAGACCCAAGACAGGGACTCAGGCATCTGTCTATATTCTTTTCATTTCCCAGATGGTTTTGATGCCTGTCCCTGTTTAACGACAGCTAGCTTAGTAGCTGGCCCTAATCTTCCCTGTTCTGTATTCTGAGTTTTCCTCCCAGATTTTGTCCTAGTTTGTGTATTCTATCCCAGATTTGTCATTAGTAAAATAGGTAAACTAATTTGAAGTATAGTTTTTTGGAAGTTTTGTATGCATGTGTGTAAATATTTACTTTCAACAGAAAACCTTAGGACTTACATGTTAGTGTAAGAATTCTAAATAATAATAGATATTTTTCCACATTTTTCCAAATTTGCTTATAACGTATAGAATCATGCTATATTTTGTTGCAGTATTCACATGTTTGTTTTCATAGGCATCTGCAGCATCCTTTTTCCAGAAAAGAACTTCCCAAGCTGACAGGACTGAGGACATAAAAGAAGAAAATCCTAAAAATTCATCATCTGAAACCCCAGCTGTGTGTCCTCAAAACACTGAAAACCAAAGGTCAGTACATAGAGAAATTTAGTATTCTCAAGATGCAGTATTCCAATAAAAGGCACATAGAAGTAACAATACAAAATTATGTGGCCCTGTTATTCATTAATATAAATAATACATTGGCACAGGTAGTGGACATTCTGAAATCGTGTAATTTTAGGGAAGCCACAAATATTGATTAGTGTCTATTTACATTACTTATTAAAGTATGCTTTGATAAACTATATGTGTTTTAAATTATGGACACATTTTACTGGGATACTATATTTTTTAATTAGTTCATTTTTTCATTTGTTTGTTTTTAAATAATATAGTTACATGGGAGAAACACAGTCAAAAGATACAAAAAGATGTTCGCTGCTGCTGCTGCTAAGTTGCTCAGTCTTGTCCGACTCTTCGTGACCCCATGGACTGCAGCCTACCAGGCTCCGTCCATGGGATTTTCTAGGCAAGAGTACTGTAGTGGGTTGCCATTGCCTTCTCCGAAAAAGATGTGTGATGAAGAGTAAATCTTTTTCCTATCCACTCAGTTCCCACTGCACAAAAGTCACTGCACAAAAGTCACTGCACAAATTTCTTCTATAGCCTTCTGGAATTCTATGCATTTTTTTTAGTTTACAGAAATGATAGTATGCACATCGTTCTGTGCCTTCTTTTTTCACTTAAGAGCAGGTTTTGCAGATCATTTCTTATTACGACATGAAGAGTTTCTTTAATCTTTTTACATCCATTAAATGGCTGTAACATTATTTATTTAGTTCTCTGAAAGTGGACAAAAAGTCGTTGCTGGTCTTTTGCTGGTACAAATAGTAGTACAATTAATAACTTTATATGAATATTATATACATATAGCTGTAAGATGGATTCCTGTATGGTTCAAGCTAATGTACACTTATAATTTTGAAAGATAGTACAAAATTGCTCTGCATGGATGTTTGTATCATGTTATACACCCCCAGCAATACAAGAGTCCCTGTTTGTCCACCAACTCATTATATTACCAAATTTCTTGATCTCTTGTATGCTAGATTTATTTGAAATACATCAGCTATATTGAAAAAGTCATCATTTCAGTTTTAAAAATTTATTTATTTTTGGCTGCACTGGGTCTTTGTTGTGGTGCATGGGCTTCTCATTGCAGTGGCTCCTCTTGTTGCAGTGGGCTCTAGAGCGCATGGGCTTTAGCGGTTGCAGTGCATGGGTGGGCTCAGTAGTTGCAGTTGTCCGGCACCATGTGGAAGCTTCCCTGAGCAGGGATTGAATCTGAATCCCCTGTATTGACAGGAGGATTCTTAACCACTGGACCACCAGAAAAGTCCCACCATTTCATTTTTAACATTATGTGTCTCATGTAACCGGTATCTCATGTTCAGTTCAGTCGCTCAGTCATGAGCGACTCTTTGCAACCCCATGTACTGCAGCACGCCAGGCCTCCCTCTCCATCACCAACTCCCAGAGTTTACTCAAACTCGTGTCCATTGAGTCGGTAATGCGATCCAACCATCACCTCCTCTGTCATCCCCTTCTCCTGCCTTCAATCTTTCCCAGCATCAGGGTCTTTTCCAATGAGTCAGTTCTTCACATCAGGTGGCCAAAGTATTGGAGCTTCAGCTTCAGCATCAGTCCTTCCAATGAACATTCAGGACTGATTTCCTTTAGGATGGACTGGTTGGATCTCCTTGCAGTCCAGTGGACTCTCAAGAGTCTTCTCCAACACCACAGTTCAAAAGCATCAGTTCTTTGGTGTTCAGTTTTCTTTCTAGTCCAACTCTTACATCTCATGTTAACCAATTTAGTTTGAGGGGGTAGCTGCAGTTTTTATTTTTTTTTATTTTGTCCTGAATTTAATTTAGCTATTAAACAGTGAAATTTTTATTTAAGAAGATTCAATTTTTTATACTTTCAACAGCCTATACAGAAGAAAAGTTATCAGTAAATGTTAAATATTTGCATTAAATCTTCAGGTGTGACCTAAAAAATAGTTTGTGTCAGAACTGAAATCTAGTAACATTAACATGTATGCTGTGTCCTTGTTTTACATAATAATGGTACAAGAACTGACCCAGGCTCCCAGGTCAGCTATGCTAGCAGGAGAAAGGAGCTTGAGAGAAGTCATGACGATTTCAAATAGCTGGTTTAGGAAAGGGAGGAGAAAGGCTACCAAGAATTCATGGAAGGGTTTTACTGGACTAGAGGGGCTAAGGAAGATTGGAGACCTTGAGCCTCTCATTATTCATTAACGAGTTCACAGGCGCTGTGCTTGGAAAACATAAATGTGAACAATCCCTTTGAATTGATCTTACAAAGGATTTCTTTCAACTCATTCATTGTTCCTGCAGTCTCTAGGCAGTTTTAAGTAATATGTAATTATGAATATTAACAACTGTAACTAATTGTGTCTGTCTTACATTAAATATAAGTATGCAAAGACTAATGGTTAATTACTAACCTGAAAAATCATAAAGCACTCCAGAACTGTCTGAAGTATAAAAGTTTTTTTTGCATGATTGCTATTTTAGGCCTAAGACCGGGTTCCAGATGTGGCTGGAAGAAAACAGAAATAATATTTTGTCTGACAATCCCGACTTTTCAGATGAAGCAGACATAATAAAAGAAGGAATGGTTCGATTTAAAGTATTGTCAACTGAAGAAAGGAAGGTAAGACTAATTGTACTGAGATTGAGACGTTAGTGAATTCCTGGCTTTAAAAATTCTTATAGAAAATGCTTTTTTTCTGTATTCTAAAATTGAATACACTCAAACTCTTGGCGGAGAGGAGATGCAACAAACGAAATGTCAGTTTTGACATCTAGATCTATATAATAATTATTTAGTGTTGATGGTTAATTTTTTGGCAGATAAACTACCTACATCTGTATAAGTTTCTGCATACTGTAAGTTAGGGGAATACCCCAAGAAAAAGTACATTACTTTTAAGTCAGAATCAAATAAATTAGTAAGTAAAAATTAAATTAATTCACATTTTTGGACAACTGCTTTAGAGTCCTTGTAAGCAGAATTTCTTAAAATAGTATTTACTTACACATTGCATACTAAATGAGAATACTGCTTTGGGAGGAAACAGTCAGTGTTCTGTTCTAGCCTTTCACGTGGAAATTAGGACAAGTGACTTGTACCTATCGCTTCTTAGGTCATTCTCTGCCATATAGAAAAAGGCTAGGAGCAGCTTTCTTTTACAAGGGGAAGGAATGTGTATGTTGTATCACATCTCAGACTTACCTTCCCCAGGGATGACAAGCGTGCAGCAATGGATACCTTGTGACATAGATACTTACCTTGATAAACTGGTTTTACAAATAAAGGTATTGCAAAATAAGGAAACTAGAAACTAGTCTAACCACCTCTAACCTTCTTTAGAATCTCATTAGCATCTTTGTGTTTCTCATTTTTTGTGAGCATTTATAGAAGGATAAAAACTCTAAAGAATTAGATAAAATGGCATCTGAATGAGTAAGACCATAAGCTGAAACTGTTAGCTTATGCAGGAAAAGAGGAAGAGACACAGCAAAACTTGTGATCGTGTTTTTGAATACTTAAAATGTAATCAGTATTTTTAGTGTAAACCTTAAACATTTCTTAAATCCAGTCTTTTAATGTGAAAAATTCTACAGGTTGCATGTACCCTTTTCAATAATAATGACCGGAAAGGAAAATAAAGGAGGAGGAGGAGGAACTGTTAGAGATTAAAAGAGGTTTAAGAAATAAATGGAATGAGTGAACCCTGTTAGGTTCTTGCTTAGTGAATAGAAACCAATCCCAAAAGAACATATACTGTATATAATATCCCTGATATGACATAATGATGGGGGTGAAGATCAGAATACTGATTGCCAGGGGTTGGGGCCTGGGAGAGGAATGGGGCAGGGCAACATGAGGGATACTCGTGCTTATGGAACTGTTCTATATCCTGAATGTGGTGGTAAATATACAGCCTACAGTAGAATTACATACATATACACACAAATGAGTTGAAATAAAAAGGGGGTTTTTATTGATGTCAGTATCCTAGCTGTAATAGTACACATAGTTTTGCAAGATACAACCATTGAGGAAAACTGAGTAAAGGGGATACGGGGGCTTTCTATATTATTTCCTATGGCTGCATGGAATCTCTAATACAACTGAATCTCTAATAATCTCAAAAGGTTTCTTTTTTAAACAGTACCTGCAGTTATAGTGTTTTACTCTTAATATGGTTAAATACAAGCAGAGTTTAGATTGAAACATTATAGAGTTAGCATGTAAATTTTTTAACATGCCCTGCAATTAAATAATAAGCAATTTATTTTTTAAAAAAAGGAGAACCCTTAATGATTAGCTTCACAATTCAAGTGCTAATTATGCTGCTTTACTTAAAGAAATGTTTCCTGTAAAAGTAAAGAAATCATTTCCTTCCTATTTATTTGTTATTTCCTAAAAATCTTTTCTCTTCGAATATTTTTACAAAGGCATGGGCTGCCAAGGCCAAAGGAGGAACTGCAAGTGATGGAGCTGAAGAAAAGAAGCGAAAACGTATGGTCGATGAAAGTCAGGAAATTGGAAACCAGGAAGAAAAAATGAAGAATTTGAATTTACCTAAAAAGCAGAAACCTTTAGATCTTTCTACAAATCAGAAACTGTCAGCTTTTGCATTTAAGCAGGAATAGAATAAGGAGGTAAATTTAGAACTTAGGAAAGTAATAGATTTTTGATGAATCTAGACCTTAAAAAAAATCTGTAGGAAACTTTAAATATTTTTGGAAGAGTTTAAAGATTGCTTTTTGTCTTTATAAGATAATGCAGTAATTATGTTGGTGTAGGTAGCGGGGCATCTGTAAAAACTATCATCTCTGCAGATTGTTCTGCCCCCAAATGGAGGGTCGTTCAGAAGCATGACCATGGCCACTGACTGGAGACCACTGTATATCCCATTGTAAGCTAGCTTGATTTTGTTTCTTACCTTCAAAATCATCAAAGCCAAGGTCTTAAAACTTCTGAGCATTGAAGCACCTTCTAGAATGTTCCCTGTTTGGTAAAGATCACATATTGGCAAGTACTACAGAAGTCCTCTTCCAAAGTGTGTTACTGTAGACTGCTGTTATGTCTATACTGGACCCAGGGGACCATATTTTTTTTCATATGGGCCCTAAACATGTAAATAATTTTGTAGATGAGACCTTTGTTTCGGAAATTTCTTCATATATTACTTTTATCTGTTTGTATTGCCTGTTTGTTTAAAAATAAAGCTTTTACCTTTTCATATTTAGCTTAATATGGTCTTCACATTGTATTTCTATGAAATGGAAGTGTTCCTAGAAACTGTATTTTATGTTTATTACCATAATTTTCACTACCCCCATCTTGTTTTTGTTGTTCAGTCGCTAAGTCACGTCCGACTCTGCGACCCCATGGACTGCAGCACACCAATCTCCTTTGTCCTCCACTGTCTCCCAAAGTTTGCTCAAATTCATGTCCAGAGGATGAGATGCTGTCTAACCATCTCATCATCTGTCATCGCCTTCTCCTCCTGCCTTCAATCTCTCCCAGCATCGGGGTTTTTTCCAATGAGTTGGCTCTTTGCATCAGGTGGCCAAAGTATTGGAGCTTCAGCTTCAGCATCAGTCCTCCCAATGAATATTCAGGGTTGATTTCTTTTAGGATTGACTGGTTCGATCTCATTGCAGTCCAAGGGACTCCCAGGAGTCTTCTCCAGCACCCTAGTTTGAAAGCGTCAATTTTTTGGTGCTCAGCCTTCCGTATGGTGCAGCTTTCACTTCCATACACGACTACTGGAAAAACCATAACTTTGACTATACCAACCTTTGTCAGCAAAGTGATGTCTCTGCTTTTTAATATGTTGTCTAGGTTTATCATACCTTTTCTTTCAAGGAGCGTCTTTTAATTTCTTGGTTGCACCCATGGTTCGGAGTGATTTTTGAGCCCAAGAAAAAAAAACCTGTCACTGCTTCCACTTTTCCCCTTTCTATTTGCCATGAAGTGATGGGACAAGATGCTATGATCTTAGTTTTTTGAATTGAGTTTTAAGCCAGCTTTTTCACTCTCCTCTTTCACCCTCATCTAGAGACTCTTCAGTTCCTCTTCACTTTCTGTCATTAGAGTGGTATCATTGGCAAAACTGAGGTTGTTGATATTTCTCCTGGCAAGCTTGATTTCAGTTGATGATTCATTCAGCCTGGCATTTTGCATGATGTACTCTGCATAGAAGTTAAATAAGCAGGGTGACAATATACAGCTTTTTTGTACTTATTTCCCAATTTTGAACCAGTCGTTCCACATAAGGTTCTAACTGTTGCTTCTTGACCCACATACTGGCTTCTTAGGAGACAGGTAAGGTGGTCTGGTATTCCCTCTCTTTAAGAATTTTTCCACAATTGGTTGTGATCCACATAGTCAAGGCTTTAGTGTAGTCAGTGAGGCAGAAGTAGATGTTTTTATGGAACTACCCAGCTTTCTCTGTGTTACAATGAATGTTGGCAATTTGATCTTTGGTTCCTCTGCCTTTTCTGAACCTAGCTTATACATCTGGAAGTACTCAGTTCACATACTGCTGAAACCCATCTTGAAGGATTTTGAGCATAACTGTGCTAGCGTGTGAAATGAGTGCAATTTGGTTGGTATTGTCTTTCTTTGGGATTGGAATGAAAACTGACCTTTTCCAGTTCTGTGGCCACTGCTGGGTTTTCCATATTTGTGGACATTGAGTGCAGCCCTTTTAGGATTTTAAATAGCTCAGCTGGAATTCCATCACCTCCACACTAGCTCTGTTCATAGTAATGTTTCTTAAGGCCCACTTGACTTCACACTCTAGAATATCGCGCTGTAGGTGAGTGACCACACCATTGTGGTTATCTTTTTGGTACAGTTCTTCTGTGTATTCTTGCCACCTCTTGATCTCTTCTGCTTCTGTAAGGTTCTTCCTGTTTCTGTCCTTTATCGTGTCCATCCTTGCATGAAATGTTCCCTTGTTATCTCCAGTTTTCTTGAAGAGATCTCTAGTCTTTCCCATTCTATTGTTTTCCTGTATTTCTTTGCATTGTTCATTTAAGAAGGCCTTCTTATCACTCCTTGCTATTCTCTGGAAGAGTTCTGGATTCAGTTAGGTATATCTTTCCCTTTCTCTCTTGCTTTTGGCTTCTCTTCTTTCCTCAGCTATTTGTAAAGCCTTCTCAGACAACCACTCTGCCTTCTTGTATTTCTTTTTCTTTGGGATGGTTTTGGTCACTGCTTCCTGTACAGTGTTACAAACCTCCATCCATAGTTCTTCAGGCATTCTGTCTACCAAATCAAATCCCTTGAATCTGTTCATCACCTCCACTGTATAAATCATAAGGGATTTGATTTAGGTCATACCTGAATGACCTAGTGGGTTTCCCTACTTTCTTCGATTTGAGCCTGAATTTTGCAGTGAGGCACTCAGGATCTGAGCCATAGTCAGCTCCAGGTCTTGTTTTTGCTGACTGTGTAGAGCTTCTCCGTTTTTGGCTGCAAAGAATATGAAAGAAAGTGAAAGTGTTAGTCGCTCAGTCGTGTCTGACTTTTTGCGACCCCATGGACTGTATAGCCCACCAAGCTTCTCTGTCCATGGAATTCTCCAGGCTGGAATCCTGGGAGTGGGTTGCCATTTCCTTCTCCAGGGGATCTTCCCAACCCAGGGAATTAAGCCCAGGTCTCCCACATTGCAGGCAGATTCTTTACTGTCTGAGCCACCTAATTTCAGTATTGACCATCTGGTGATATCTGTGTAGAGTCGTCTCTTGGGTTATTGGAAAAGAGTGTTTGCTGTGACCAGCGTGTTCTCTTGACAAAACTCTGTTAGCCTTTGCTGTGCTTCATTTTGTACTCCAAGGCCAAACTTTCCTGTTATTCCGGGTATCTCTTGGTTTCCTACTTTTGCATTCCTATCCCCTATGATGAAAAGAACATCTTTTTTTGGTGTTAGTTCTAGTAAAGTAATGCTCAAAATTCTCCAAGCCAGACTTCAGCAATATGTGAACCATGAAATTCCAGATGTTCAAGTTGGTTTTAGAAAAGGCAGAAGAACCAGAGATCAAATTGCCAACATCCACTGGATCATCGAAAAAGCAAGAGAGTTCCAGAAAAAACATCTGTTTCTGCTTTATTGACTACACCAAAGCCTTTGACTGTGTGGATCACAATAAACTGTGGAAAATTCTGAAAGAGATGGGAATACCAGACCATCTGACCTGTCTCTTGAGAAACCTGTATGCAGGTCAGGAAGCAACAGTTAGGACTGGACATGGAACAACAGACTGATTCCAAATAGGAAAAGGAATACGTCAAGGCTGTATATTGTCACCCTGCTTATTTCACTTATATGCAGAGTACATCATGAGAAATGCTGGGCTGGAAGAAGCACAAGCTGGAATCAAGACTGCTGGGAGAAATATCAATAACCTCAGATATGCAGATGACACCACCCTTATGGCAGAAAGTGAAGAAGAACTAAAGAGCCTCTTGATGAAAGTGAAAGAGGAGAGTGAAAAAGTTGGCTTAAAGCTCAACATTCAGAAAACTAAGATCATGGCATCCAGTCCCATCACTTCATGGGAAATAGATGGGGAAACAGTGGAAACAGTGTCAGACTTTATTTTGGGGGGCTCCAAAATCACTGCTGATGGTTATTGCAGCCATGAAATTAAAAGACACTTACTCCTTGGAAGGAAGGTTATGACCAACCTAGATAGCTTATTTAAAAGCAGAGACATTACTTTGCCAACAAAGGTCCGTCTAGTCAAGGCTATGGTTTTTCCAGTGGTCATGTATGGATGTGAGAGTTGGACGATGAAGAAAGCTGAGTGCCGAAAAATTGATGCTTTTGACCTGTGGTGTTGGAGAAGACTCTTGAGAGTCCCTTGGACTGCAAGGAGATCCAACCAGTCCATCCTAAAGGAGATCAGTCCTGGATGTTCATTGGAAGGACTGATGTTGAAGCTGAAACTCCAATACTTTGGCCACCTCATGCAAAGAATTGACTCATTGGAAAAGACCCTAATGCTGGGTAGGATTGGGGGCAGGAGGAGAAGGGGACAACAGAGGATGAGACGGTTGGATGGCATCACCGACTCAATGGACATGGGTTTGGGTAAACTCCGGGAGTTGGTGATGGACAGGGAGGTCTGGCGTGCTGCAATTCATGGGGTCTCAAAGAGTTGGACACGACTGAGCAACTGAACTGAACTGAACTAGAAGCTCTTGTAAGTTTTCATGCTGGTCAACTTCAGCTTCTTTGGACACCTTCTGACCTAGGGGGCTTATCTTCTGGTGTCACATCTTTTTGCCTTTTCATACTGTCCATGAGGTTCTTGTGGCAAGAATACTGGAGTGGGTTGCCATTTCCTCCTCCAGCGGACCATGTTTTGTCAGAACTTTTCACTGTGACCTGTCCATCTTGGGTAGCCCTGTACAGCATGGCTCATAGCTTGACTGAATTATGCAAACCCCTTCACTCTCATCCTATTAGACATTAAACACACAGAGGTATTGAAGATACTCTTTTGATAATGTTGAAGCCCAGCTTATGCTCCTGGTAAACTACTCTGGTTATCAGCATCAGCAGTGCTTTATTGAGCAAATCTTTGAAGCTTTGATGAGAGTAATTGAAGAATGAGGAAGTGTTTTAACTCCTCTTTTGTTTTGAACAAACAAGATTTAATTAAGTAGTTCATACATTTTTTTGGTTAGTATTCTAACCAGAGCTTAATACAAATCAGCCACTTTATGAGGGACAGTACAGGGGTACTCTGGGGTAGGAGGATAGTAATAAAATCAAGTGATTCAAAGTTGAGGGTAGTATAGGTTGGAAGGGACAAAATATGTTGAAATTTTAGATGTGTAGTAGCCAAAGGATATTCCTTGTCTCATGATTAAGGTTGAGAAAGAGCATCTCTGATTTTTTATTTAGGAGCTGGTATTGAGAGGCATTTTAACACAGAGGTTAGGAACACAGATTTCAAAGCCATACAGACTACTGAGTTCAAAGGCTCACTGTAATACCTACCAGCTAAAAAACCTTGGGCAAGTTGTAGTCTTTGTCCATTCATCTGTAAAATGGGTATATTAATAATACATAATTTAAAGGTTAAGAAAATTAAATGAGGTAAAAGCACCTGGCACATCGTAGTGTTTTATATACTTATCAGCTATTGTTACTATGTTGTTGGCTAGTTAATCTTGCTTTGTCATTAACTTTGATTCTGAATTAATTATGTATGAATTAATGTTGGTTTCAAGATCCTGAAGTAAAAATTTTTATATTACTTTGGAAAGCATGCTTATAGATAGGTATTTTGTTTTTACTTTTCCAACTTGCTTATTATCACAGTGTATAATACTTAAGGTTATAATCCTTGAGTGTTTTATTTCAAATCCATAGGAACCTGATGATACCAAGAATTCGCAAAAGGTTTTTTCTTTTTTTGTTGTTTTTTGGGCGATGCCGCACAGCATGCAGGATCTTAGTTCCCAACCAGGGTTTGAACCTGTGCCCTCTGCAGTGCAAGTGTTGAGACTTAACTACTGGACACCCAGGGAAGTCCCTGTAAAATGTTGATGTATAATTGTTTGGTTGAAGGAAAGTTTTTGTATTGACCTGCTTTTGTATTGACCTGGTTTAACTTACAAATCCTGAATATTCATTGGAAGGACTGATTCTGAAGCTGAAGCTCCAATACTTTGGCCACCTGATGCGAAGAACTGACTCATTGGAAAAGACCCTGATGTTGGGAAAGATTGAAGGCAGGAGGAGAAGGGGACGACAGAGGATGAGATGGTTGGATGGCATCACTGACTCAGTGGACATGAGTTTGAGCAATCTCCGGAGTTGGTGATGGACAAGCAAGCCTGGCTTGCTGCAGTCCATGGGGTCATGAAGAATCAGACATGACTGAGCAACTGAACTGAACTGAACTTAAAAATCAGAACTCATAAACAAAGAAATATCATCCCTATTTCTTTTCTATATAATATTAAACTTCTTTTAAGGAAAAAATCTTTTCAGAGAATTGGAACTTAATGGTAGAAAAATGCAAATGGAAATAAATACATTAGCCATCATCATATCAGTACTGTTGCCTATTTTGAGCTTATGTGCTGTAGAAAGTGGTCTTATGCTCAATTTCATTCTTCAGTAGAAAAAGCTTCTCAAAGAGCTTATTTTACAACTTTATATTCAAAAAGTCATCTTCTAATTATCCCAGAGAGCAAGTGAGTGAGTGCTGGGTTATGCCTGTCAACTGTGGGGACAGTGGTAATCTACAACCACTCTAAATGCAGCATCCTAAAGTAAGCCACTGTGACTACCATGGAACAGATCCCTTTAGACAAAGGGATGAGACCCATCTATGTAGAAAGTGTCTTACTCAGTGACTGGTTGTCTTATAGGCCTTTTTGATTTTCTGGCTATTTTATAATGGAAGTATGTAATTTTTCCCCAGGTGTTTATTTTTAAATTTTTCAAACCTACAGAAAATTTCAAAGAATACAGCAAACATACATATATGTATGTTTATCTAGATTGACTTACTGTTGACATTTTGCTTTGTAAAACAGGGTTTTTCCTGAACCGTTTGAAATATGCAACATGACACTTCACTGCTTGGTACTTCAATATATATCCCCTAAGAATAAAGGCATCCTTCTACATAACCACAATATCATTATTATAACAAAGAAATTTAACAGAAGAATATTGTTGCCTAACATGTATTTCATACTAAAATTTCACCCAAAGTGCCCATTAGGCTTTTCCCCCTCAGATCTAGGATCAATCAAAAGTATTGCATTGTATTTAATTTTTAGTAGTACATACTTTCTAATAAAGAATGAGGAAGAACATCACTCCCAATCCTAACACCCACAGATGACCACTGTTAAAATGTGTATGTCATTAAGCTTTTTTTCTGTATATATATATTCTTTTTTTTTATTGTTTTCACATAGGTGTGCAGTCCAAATTCATGCTTGACAGAGGGTTAAAGGAAAAATACAACAGCTTGAGCCTACAGTTTAAAATGCAGCCTTTTGCTGGTAGTCTTCCTGTAATTGAAACCAGTTTCTACCTACTCAGGAACTGTGTCATAAAGAGCAAAAAATTGATGGAGTAGAAAGTAGACATAGTGGAGTCAGAAAGCCAAAAGTTAGTTCTTTGAAAGACTGATACATTAGGAAAAAAACAGATAAGATAAATCATTATACAAAGAGAAAAGCATAAATAAGTAATATTAGAAGTGAAAAGGAAATTATTAACTACAAAAACTACAGATTTTTTTAAAGATAAGAAGCTTGGGGACTTACTTGGTAGTGCAGTGGATTAATAATCCACATGCCAGGATATAAAATTAACACACAGAAATCCCTTGCATTCCTATACACTATCAATGAGAAAACAGAAATTAAGGAAAAAATTCCATTCACCATTGCAACGAAAAGAATAAAACACTTAGGAATAAATCTACCTAAAGAAACTAAAGACTTATTAGAAAACTATAAAACACTGATGAAAGAAATCAAAGGTGACACAAACAGATAGAGAAATATACCATGTTCATGGATGGGAAGAATCAATGTAGTGAAAATGAGTACACTACCCAAAGCAATCTATAGATTCAATGCAATCCCTATCAAGCTACCAACAGTATTTTTCAGAGAACTAGAACAAATAATTTCACAATTTGTATGGAAATACAAAAACCTCGAATAGCCAAAGCAATCTTGAGAAAGAAGAATGGAACTGGAGGAATCAACCTACCTGACTTCAGACCATACTACAAAGCTACAGTCATCAAGACAGTATGGTACTGGCACAAAGACAGAAATATAGATCAATGGAACAAAATAGAAAGCCCAGAGATAAATCCACGCACCTATGGACACCTTGTCTGACAGACGAGGCAAAAATATACAATGGAGAAAACTCAATCTCTTTAAGAAGTGGTGCTGGGAAAACTGGTCAACCACTTGTAAAAGAATGAAACTAGAACACTTTCTAACACCCTACACAAAAATAACTCAAAATGGATTAAAGATCTAAATGTAAGACCAGAAACTATAAAACTCCTACAGGAAAACATAGGCAAAACACTCTGACATAAATCACAGCAGGATCCTCTATGACCCACCTACAGTAATGGAAATAAAAGCAAAAATAAACAAATGGGACCTAGTTAAACTTAAAAGCTTCTGCACAACAAAGGAAACTATAAGCAAGGTGAAAAGACAGCCTTCAGGATGGGAGAAAATAATAGCAAACAAAACAACTGATAAAGAATTAATCTCAAAAATATACAAGCAACTCGTGCAGCTCAATTCCAGAAAAATAAACTACCCAATCAAAAAATGGGCCAAAGAACTAAACAGACATTTCTCCAAAGAAGACATACAGATGGCTAACAAACATATGAAAAGATGCTCAACATCACTCATTATTAGAGAAATGCAAATCAAAACCACAATGAGGTACCATCTCACGCCGGTCAGAATGGCTGCTATCCAAAAGTCTACAAACAATAAATGCTGGAGAGGGTGTGGAGAAAAGGGAACCCTCCTACACTGTTGGGGGGAATGCAAACTAGTACAGCCACTATGGAGAACAGTGTGGAGATTCCTTAAAAAACTGGAAATAGAACTGCCGTATGACCCAGCAATCCCATTGCTGGGCATACACACCAAGGAATCCAGAATTGAAAGAGACACGTGTACCCCAATGTTCATCACAGCACTGTTTATAATAGCCAGGAGGACATGGAAGCAGCCTAGATGTCCATTGGCAGACGAATGGATAGGAAAGCTGTAGTACATATACACAATGGAATATTACTCAGCCATTAAAAAGAATGTATTTGAATCAGTTCTAATGAGGTGGATGAAACTGGAGCCTATTATACAGAGTGGAGTAAGTCAGAAAGAAAAACACCAATACAGTATATTAACGCATATATATGGAATTTAGAAAGATGGTAACGATGACCCTATATATGAGACAACAAAAGAGACACAGATGTATAGAACAGTCTTTTGGACTCTGTGGGAGAAGGCGAGGGGGGGATGATTTGAGAGAATGGCATTGAAACATGTATATTATCATATGTGAAACAGATCGCCAGTCCAGGGTTGACGCATGAGACAGGGTGCTCAGGGCTGGTGCACTGGGATGACCCTGAGGGATGGGATGGTGAGGGAAATGGGAGGGGAGTTCAGGATGGGGAACACATGTACACCCATGGCTGATTCATGTCAAAGTGTGGCAGAAACTACTAGAATATTGTAAAGTAATTAGCCTCCAATTAAAATAAATTAATTAAAAAAAATAATCCACCTGCCAATGCAGGGGACACCAGTTCGATCCCTGGTCTGGGAAGATTCCACAGGCCAGCCGCAGAGCGCCCATAGGCCACTGAGCCCATGCTCTGGAGCCTGAGAGCCACAACTACTGAGCCTGCATTCTGCAGTCACTGAAGCCCTCGCTCCTAGAGCCTGTGCTCCACGAGAGAAGCTACTGCAATGGGAAGCCCGTTCACCACAACAAAAAGTAGCCTCTGCTTGCTGCAACTAGAGAAAACCCACTCAAGGCAAAGAAGACACATCGCAGCCAAAAATAAGTAGGTAAAAATAAGAGGCTTATGATGGCCAGTTTTATGTGTCAACTGATTAGGCTACCATTGTTATTTAATCAAATACTAACCTATATGTTGCTATGAAGGTATTTTTATAGAGCGTTTTAAAGTTCATGACCAGTTGACTTTAATAGACTATCCTAGATAGTCTGTGTGGGCCTGATTCAATAAGTTGAAAGGCCTTAAGAGAGAACTGAGGCCTTCCTGAGGGAGAAGAAGAAACCACACCTGTAGAAAGCAGCTTCCGCTCATGCCTGAGTTTTTCAGGCTGCTTTTCCTTAAGGTCTACCCTGTGATTTAGGGTTTCAGTCCTGCCCTCCAGCTTTCACAATCATCTAAATTAATTCTTGCAATAAATTTCTATATATGTCTCCTACTAGTTCTGTTTCTCTGGTTGAATACTGACTAATTCAAGACTTTTAAATAGCTTTATGACTATAAAGTGGAAAATTCTGATGAACAAGTTTCTATAAAAAAGACTAAAATGCTTAGGCATAAATTTAACATATGTGAATTATGTCTCTGCAAAGTTGTTATTTAAAAAATTGAGTCAAGTTACAAACTTTCAATTGCAAAATTAGTCATGGGTATGAAATGTTCAGCATGAAGAATATAGTCAATAACTATGTAACATCTTTGGTGACAGATTGTAACTAGACATGATCATTTGGAAATGTATAGAAATATCAAGTCAGTAAATTGTGTTAACAGGAGCTAACAGTATTACAAGTCAGTTGTACTTCAAAACAAACTTATAGAAAAAGAGATCAGATTTGTGGTTTCCAGAGGCAGCGGTAGAGGGGAGGGGAATTGGATGAAGATAGTCAAAAGGTATTAATACAAATTTCCAGCCCTAGAATAGGTACTAGGGATGTATCTCAAAGAGTCGGACATGACTTAGCGACTGAACAACAACAGTGCACAACATGATGTAATTAACACTGTTGTATGTGATATATAAAAGTTAAGACAGTAAATCCTGAGTTCTCATCACAAGAAAAATATTTAATTTCTTTTATTTTGTATCTATATAAGATGATGGATATTCACTGAACTTACTGTGATAATTACTCCATGCTGTATGTGAGTCAAATCATTATGTTTTACACCTTAAATTTACACAGTAATGTTCATCAGTTATGTCTCAATAAAACTGGGAGAAAAAAAAACTGACTCAAAGAAATAGAAAATATAAATAGTCTATAACCAATTTAAAAAGTTAGTCTATATTTTAAATACTTCTCTGAAAGAAAGCACCAGGCTGGGTGAATATGAGTCAAGCTCTATCACAGTCAAGTAAAAGTTACCACCATGTATTATTGATATAGCAGCTGTCATTAACCTGATATCAAAAGCTGACAAGATTAGTTTTAAAAAGGAAAATTGTAAACAAATCTCATTCATGAACATAGAAGAAAAATCCTAGTAAAAATTTTAATCGGCCAGATCCAACTTTGTGTTTATAAAGATACTATTTAGTTATCCCATTGACTTGATTGCAAGAATACAACATTGGTCTAGCATTAGAAAGTCAGTTAATGGTGATTAAAGGACAAAATTAAAGTGTCTTGCATAAAAGCATGTATCTTGTTTAAAGGTGTTTGTGCCATTCTGTTTTTTTCTGACACTTTGAAATTAACTTTGTATGTTACTGAACCGTTTCACTCAAGGGCTTGTAAACACACTAATGTATTCTTATAATGACGGTAATAATATAAGCATAAATTTAAACTAATGCTTAACTTTTTAAAAAGAGAAGAATGCTGTTATTCTTTAATTGTAAATTGTATTTCATTTACTAGAACTCTCTCTTCGGTTTTCTACAGGTATATTTTTCTGTCATATTGTATGTGTATTGTAATTATATTGTAGTTACTTGTTGATCTCGCCAAGAGACCCAGGTTTTCAAGGGAAGGAACCATGTTGGTGGGGTGATTGGCATAGTCGATACCGTATAATCTTTGGAATTTGGTAGGCTTAGGATTTATGTATTGCCTCTACCACTGGAGCTATGTGACTCTGGGAACCACTTAACTTCTCTGATTCTGTTCCCTGTGGTCCTTGCAATAGAAATGACAGCAATTTTCTGCTCAGACCTCCTCAGAGAACCTCATAGGCCACATCCGCAGAAGGATAGCCACTTATCACTTGCTATCACTTCACCAGGCCACACTGCACCAGAAGTTCACAACTGACCCCAATATTCAATGATCCCATCTCTCTTCATGAAATTTGGAATGTGGACACCAAAGCAAAATCAGTTAATCTGAGGAAACAAGCTTCACAGGTATGTAAAATCAAGTGTTGTAGCCATAGCAGGGGAAAGCTACAGTTGTGGGGAAGCAGAGAAACAAATGAGCAGAGGAAAACCCTTTTGCTTCTCTAGTGAAAGCAGACAAGTGGGGAAAAAATTAAAAACAAACAGACGTTGTCAGGTCATCATTATCTCAGATGCTTTTGTGGCCCTGATAACAGTAACCCTAGAGAAAGAAGGATGAAGAGTAGCGCTCTAATTCTTAAAGAATGCTGTAGAGCAGATAAATGACAAATAAAGTATTCAATGAAAGTTGGAACCTGGCTCCCACAGAGTGTTGTTCCTCTCTGAAGACAGCTGGTTTGGAACTGATATAGTTGGTTTTTCTCAAGAGGGAGGAGTATTAATGTGGTTCAATGAGATAGAGACTCTTACTGACATCATTTCACCCTCAAATGTTACAGCAGCTGATTAAAAATAGTAGCTTGGCATATCTAGACTATATAAAGAAGTCGCAAACTCAGCATTAAAGATGAACGTAATCAAATTAGAAGTGAACAGAAGACACAAACACACATTTCCCTAAGAAACGTTTTTGCTAAGAGGATATACAGAAGGCAAACACATGAAAGGATGTTCAAGAGCATTAGCTATTAGAGAACTAGAAATTGAAACTATAGTGAGATTTCACTGCATACCTATCAGAACAGCTAAGTGAAATATAATGATAACACCAAATGCAAGTAAGGATGCAGAGAAACTGGGGTCACTCGTATTGCTGGTGGGAATAGAAAATTGTGCACCCATTCGAGAAAATAGTTTGATAGTTCCTTTCAAAACTAAAAGGAACTTAACTACATGACCCAAATTGCCCTTTTAAGCACTTATCCCAGAGAAATGAAGACTTATTTTAGCATGGGAAATAACTTGTACATGACTGTCATAGCAGCTTTATTTTTAATAGCACCAAACTGGCAACTACCCACATGTCCCTCAATGACTAAATAATCTAGTACTTTAATACCATGCATGGCATACTACCCAGCAATAAAAAGGAACAAATTACTGATACAAGCAACAATTAGGATTAACTTCAAGAAACTTGAGCTGACTGAAAGAAAGCCAATCTCAAAAGGATATTTTGATACCATTCCACTGCATGATTCCATTTATACAACATTCATGAAATAATACAGAGACAGAAAATGTATTAGTGGTTGCCAGGGTTAAAGATGGGGAGAGGGGGGATGTGGCTATATAGGAGTGACAAGAGCAAGTCTTAAGGTGATGGTACAATTGAGTATCTTGATTACGGTGGTGGTTTCACAAGGATTTTCTTGTGATAAGATTGCATAGAGGTACATACACACACACAAATAAGTCTGTGCTGGTGAAATTTGAGTAAGTGTTATAGATTATTTCAGTGTCAATTTCTTGGTTTTTATAATCTATTAATATCACTTTGTAAGATAGTAACACTGGGAGGGAATATCTGAGGATGTCCTACAACTAGAAATGAAAGACTTTAATGAAGCATCTGTACCTAATGGAAGAGAATTCGTATCCCTGACCCCCCAACAGGGATATAAGCTCTTTAAGAGCAGACATGGGTTTTTGTGTATTGTCAAAGCCTGGCACAGTACCTCACCTAAACAAGATAATCAACGTTTTTCTTGTCAACACCAATAAAGGATTCTGAGCTCACAACTGAGAAACCTGAATGTTTATTTGTATAGTTATCAATATACCAAGACAAGAGCTCATTAGCATTTTGAAGTCATTTTATGATTAATTTGCAGAATAAAATGGTAATAAGAAAAAAAAACTTTATTTGAAATGTTCACAAGAATTTGAACATAGTAAACCTCTTCAACTCAAACACTGATGCACAAACAATAAAAAAGATTAGAGAGTATCATCATACATCATTTTGGGAAAACAAGATGGTCCAAGTTCTTTCACAAAATATTGCATAGTGACATGTTTCCTGTCAAATGACTGACTGGATGAAAATACCACATTTCTTTTGTGTCTTTAGGAATATGTAGTTCATTTATCGATTCTTGAGTTTGAGAAGATTCATTTACAATATCTTCATCTGAAAGCTCATAACCTGACCAATTTTGCCATCACTAACAGAGTCTAAGAGTGCTGCTACCTGCCTCTTTGCATTTATCTTCTGATTCACCTAATAACTTTGAAACATCTTCCTCTATCAATTTCCTTTTGTTTGCCACTATGGATGGAAAATGAAAAATTCTGAATTCTCAACTTGTTCAATGAAATCTTGAAGCAAACCATAAAGATAGTCCCTCCAAGTCTTCTTTTATTCTTTCTTGAAAATGAAGGCAATACTTTGGGCACTATGATAAGAAAACTGCAGGATAATATATTTTTTAAAGACAGTGCATCATCCTTTAAGTGATTCCATCATTTTCCATTTTTTTTTGTATAACTTAATTCTTTTTTAAATATAGCTAGGATAAATTGGTATATGATAAGTGTTCCCTAAATGATGAAGTGGCAAAGCATGAAGTAAGAAAAGTAAGATCAGTAAAATCCAATAATGTATCTTAGATTTATAAAACTGTCAGTGGCCCATATGGTAATAAATTTTATTTTAAAAAATTCTATATTCCCTTCATTTTGGGGGAAGACCTCTAAGAAGGAAAAAGTCATAAAGTAGTACTCCATACAGAGAGTTAGAACTGCCCCAAAAGAAAATTTAAAAACTAGTCTTAGGTCAGAGAAGGCAATGGCACCCCACTCCAGTACTCTTGCCTGGAAAATCCCATGGACGGAGGAGCCTGGTAGGCTACAGTCCATGGGGTCACACAGAGTCGGACTCGACTGAAGCGACTTAGCAGCAGCAGCAGCAGTCTTAGGCCCGGCAGAGCCTGATATTATTCCATGGGTTAATGATGAGTTATTGCTAACTCGCTTTGGATAATGAGGTTACAGGGACAGACACTGTTGGTTCCCCACCAAAAAGCCTTCCCCTCTTTTTACTTAGTTTAATGGAACCCTCATTTCACTTTGTAACAGCAGCAATAGATGTAAGCCATTCTTTGCCAGCAGTTGGTCTTTGGGTGGCTGTGTTTTAGCCAATGAAATAAGGAGAAATCTCCTGGGGTGGAGGTAGGCGAGCTTCTTAGAAAGTCTTCCTCGCTGACAAAGAGGAGGAGGTGGTTTTGGCTTCACTTTCCCTGCTGTGTTTGAACACTTCATGCTCAGAGCGACAGCAGCCATCTGTGTCTGGGAGGGCAGACACTGACGACACGCTGAGCATGACTGACAAGGGTCGGGAAGAGCCTGAGCCCTTGATGACATTACAGAGTGCCTGAGCCATCCCTACAATGTCATCTCCAGGATTCTGGAACAGTAAGCATCTGCATTGTTTAAGCAGGTGGTTCTCATCCTTGGCTGCATTTGAGAATGATTCCTCTCAATGACCAAGTCATACCCCAGACCAGTGAAATCAGATTTCACCAGGTAGGAGTCAGGTTTCCTAGGTGATTCCAATATGCAGCCATTTTGAGAACCACCGGTTCAGGCCACTTTTAGTTGGGTATTCCATTTCTGGCAGGAAAAGAAATCCTACATGATGCAGTTTCTCATTGAAAACATTTATTTCAGTCAGATAAAACTCAGATTCTCCAAATGGTGAAAAGATCAGAACCAGTTTGTTTTCTCATCAGTTTTGGTTCATCCATCTGTGAAACATTCATAACATTGCAGTTAATTTCCACAAATACTTGGATGACTGGCTGGGACAAATGTACAGTAGCAGTCGTGATGCTAAAAATAAAAATACTCTCAGAACAACAAAGAAACATGGCTTTACACAACTCTGTTAAGCTGTTCCATTCTCTTTGTCGTTATTGTAATTTACAGTTTGCTTTTTTAATGCTGGTATTTTCTGGCAGAATGGTGGGGTGTTAAGTCTGCCTGGAAGATTGGTGTGTCTTACAGGCAGCAATATCTCTGAGTTTCTTAGGTGTAAAGTCATCAACTGAAACCAAGTCCCCCTAAAACCGAATTCCTCTGAGGAGTTTATGGTTAACCTCTCTATCCTAAACTTTATTCCCTGTCTTGTCCCCTCTGACCTCAATCCCATGCTGACTGAAGTTTATAATCAAACCAGAGTCAAGGGACTAAAATTGCTGCTGTTGATAACATTGTTAATATGCTAAAATGGCTATTGTCAACTTATCACTGACATACAGACTCTGATTTTCTCTAGGGCAGGATGAGCTAGCAGAATCCCCTGGTCATGGACCACCAGACCGGAGACTCAAAACTGTAGGCATCCTGACGCTCAAAACTATGATTAAGAAATACCACAAAAGAGAGAAAGACAAATATTTTATGATATAATTTATATGTGGAGTCCTAAAAAGTGATACAAATGAACTTATTTACAAAACAAATATAGACTTGCAGACATAAAACAATAACCTCTGGTTACCAAAGGGGCTGGAAGGGTGATGGATAAACTGGGAGTTTAGGATTAACATATACACATTACTGTATATAAAATAAATAAACAACAGGACCTACTGTATAGCACAGGAAACTATAATCCCTAACTTGCAATAATCTACAATGGAAAAGAATCTGAAAAATAATATATATGTATAACTGAATCACCTTGCTGTACACTTGAAACTGACACAACATTGTAAGTTAACTGTACTTCAATTTTTTAAAAAAATGAAAAGAGAGAAATGTCACAAGATGACACTTAGCCCCAGTTTCTTTATTCTTCCCATTAAACCACCCCCCTAACTCAAAGACCAAGTGACAGTGGATCTGAGGCTTGTCTCCACTCACTTGTTTGGCGCCCTGCAATAAACTCTTACCTGTTGCAAACACCTGCTATTTGTTTGGTTTTCTGCACAGCAGGCAAACAATCCCTTGCTCGGTTATGCAACCAAAGAGCATCAGGAGACTCCCATGTAAGGAGCTGCTCCATCAAGGCCATAACCATCCATCATCCCCTCTCACATCTGTGTACTTACAGAGAGAACAGCTGTAAAACACAACTAAGCAAACAAAAGGAGGGCATGGTAACATTTTCTAATACTCTAGTGTTTTAAGACCTGTGTCTGAAAACTGTCAAATCGCTTTCTGAATTACTGACCACCCAATTTTTTTCCCTTTGCCTCTAGAGATCCCATTAAATAATGGAAAAGAAGTGAAAATAAAAAACAGATCCACAAAATTGAGGATGAAGTGAAAGGAATGAGGGACATTCATGCATGAGAGGATTCAGTACATTTAGGAGGACGGGAAAAAGACAAGGCCACCCAATGAACAAGGCAGGGAAACTATAATCCAGGCCCGCTCTTTTATTCATTGGCACACTATAGGAGATCTCATTAAACTGCAGATTAGGGCTCAGATCTAGGGTGAGGTATGAGGTTTTGTGTCTCTGAAAAACTCCTAGGTGATGTCACTGAGGCTGTTCTGGTCTGTGGACCACCTGTTGAGTAAATAACAGAGGAGAAGATATAAAGAGGGGCTACATAGCCCAAAAGAGGCACAGTCTGCCCTGGGGAAACTGAGCGAGATTTTGGATTGGGGCAGGAATGAGATGTGGGGCTGGAGCCAAGGAGACCAAGTGTAAGTATGTATTGAAAACCTATTACCACTGGGTTCAGACAGGTAAAGGGAAGAAAGCTAGTATGGTGACACCCTAGCCCATGGCTGCAGAATTCAAGCCCAGAGTTACCCAATCTTATACTTTTCAATAGAAGACAGAAATCTAGAATTTGTGCAAAATCTGAATTTGTTTCATCCTTGGCAAGTAATTAAATTGGAAGGTTGTTCTAAAGAAAGTGAGCAGATTTCCTAGGGCAAACCAAAGCAGCGAGTTCTGATACTGGGGGTAGGGGTGAAGGGGGTTGAGGGGAGTGGGAGGGTAGGGAATAGTGCTCCTACATGTTCATGGAGACTGAGAAGGAAAGACTAAGCCAGAGACAAAACACAGATGCCAGGACAATGACTGATCAGGTAGCAGCTGGGAGTTGGGAAATCACAAAGATACAATTCAGGGATTTGGTGGAGGTAAAAGGTGGAATCCCCCTTGGTTTGACATGGGAATCTTCTCCACTGAGAGACAGGTGGTCATGATCTGGCCTCGTGGAGAAGGACTCTTGAGCATGCTTCTTGGTCACATCATCATGGAAACAAATTCTTGTCAGTTTTCCACTTTGTAAGATGAACTCACAGACAAATTATGGACATTTGAATGATGCTTCTAGAACAGAATGAAAATGTTGGAAATCACCAATGTAAAAGTAAAGGTAAAGCTTTTAGGTGAAGGGAAGAGGGAAAGGAATTAGTTCAGTTAATATCCTCTGCTTACCCAACTGGGGTTCAGCTGACATTCTTTGGTGGCTGGAGCCGAAGTTGAGACTTAAGTATGTTGATCGAACATACAGAGGTGACTAGTATAAGAATTAAGAATAATATTACTAAGAGGCTGCTGCTGCTGCTGCTAAGTCGCTTCAGTCGTGTCCAACTCTGCGCGACCCCATGGACTGCAACCCACCAGGCTCTGCCATCCCTGGGATTCTCCAGGCAAGAATACTGGAGTGGGTTGCCATTTCCTTCTCCAGTGCATGAAAGGGAAAAGTGAAAGTGAAGTCACTCAGTCGTGTCCGACTCTTAGCGACCCCATGGACTGCAGCCTACCAGGCTCCTCCATCCATGGGAGTTTCCAGGCAAGAGTACTGGAGTGGGGTGCCATTGCCTTCTCCTTACTAAAAGGAAGAAGGAATAAATGAATTAAACTCTTTTCTTTTGTGGTACGAAGTTAAAACTAAATGTCCAAGTTGATTAGTAAGAAATAGCAGTAGAAGTATATTGTTTTGAAATGTGTGGGTTTGGAAAAACCCAAAGCAAAAAGGATTGCTTAAAAGATGCTGCCTCTGACGAGCAGAGCTGAGGGTGGACCTGTGGCTTTCCACATCATAAGATCATCTTTTCTATTTGGTTTTTGGACTATACATGTGTATCACTTTGATTAATTATATAAATGTCTCTCTATCTATATTATAGAGAAATATTTTGAAAACATACACTGAGTAGTAAATTATAAGACAAATATCACAGAGAACATCTCAGTTCACATGAAGGAAGTGGCTATAAAGACAACGTGTTGAACTCATACACAGCATTGAGTGACTCAAAGCTAAGAGAGAAGGAAGGAGCAAGCATGGTAAAATGTTCACAATTAGGGGATCTTCCAGAAGGCACATGGGAAATTTTATGCTATTTTTTGAATTTTCTTTAAATCTAAAATGATATTTAAATGTTTTAAGGAACACTGAAGATCAGGTGGTTTTTCTTCCTCTTTCTCATACAAGGCATTTCAGAATCTTTGAAGAATAGCTTACAGGAAACTTCCAAATGTGGGTTCCAAATTACAAAATTGTGTTTGGAATAACATCCAGACAGTTGAAGGCTAAAGTAAACAACAGGTTCTGCACTTTGCAGGAAAGCATCCTGTGTTGTCTGGTGGAGCTTCAAGATTTGCTTGGCAGCTGAGAGGAGCAGGGTGGGTAGGCTTAGCTGGAGGCACCAGCTGACCAGAGTAGGGACCTGCAGTGACGCTGCGCTGTGGTCTGTTACTCTGCTGGAGACAGAGTTGCCAGCTCAACACTGCTGGAATCAGGAGATAACATTATCCATTGACTGTACTACTTACATTTCTTCAGCTGCCCTCTACACACTGGGCAAGATCATATCCTAATTTGACCTCTGTTAGTAGAAGTCCAACTGCTCCTTTTCCTTTTTTTTTGACTGGAAATGAATCTTGTTTAAAATATATGTTTATCAACAGCATTTATTGATTGCTTAGCATATGAGAGCCCTGATCTCATAGCTTCTTGAACTGGCTCCTCTTATGAGCCCCACTTTATGGATAAAGAGGCTAAGTCTAGAAGTTAAACAATTTATACAAGATCACATTGCTTGTATTGGGTTGACAAAAAAATTCATTCATATTTTTCCATAACATCTAATGGAATACTTTAGATTTTTATGTATAAGTACAGAATAAGAAAAACTACTTTACTAGCAAATACTAATTTACTTATCTATACATGCTACAAATTGAAGACCCTGGCAAAGGTTATTTTTAAATGATTGTCCATAAGTGATAGTCAGTGACAAAGTAGGAGAAAGAGGAGATTTTATCAAATTAACTGGGTAGTAAGCCAGTTTTTTAAAATAGCTATGAAAATGTTGTTGTAACATTCAAAAGAAAAAAGCAGGTTGCCAGTGTAAAATAAAACAACCATTTGTACAAAGGAAAACTATTAAAAAGAAATATAGCAAATTGATAACATTGTAGTGAAAGTAGGGAATATTTTAATCCTATCAAAAATAATTGTCATTATTTTTCAAATAAAAAACCTGTACATCATTATTAAAAATATGTTTGCTGAGCAATCACAAAAATCTACTTAGTGAATATCAAAGTAAATGTTTTGCCTGCAGAGATTCAAGAACATAATTTTTTTAAAAAAAAATCAGACTTGGAAAGATAAAGAGAATTTAAAGTGAATAATATTTACACTTAAAACATAGAAACTTCATATACTGTTTGCTAAATGGTTTAGCAATATATTGACTTTTGTTTTGCTTTAAATGTACTTGCCAGCCTGCTCCCAGTGGAAAAAGAGAGAAAATGTCAGGGTACACCTTGTACAGGAAAATCAGATTATTTTTTTGGGTCGCTCCTGATCCTCAACAATAATTGTTGAAGATTCACTGAGGGATTACTCCTTTCCTTCTGGTCAGAAAACCCTAGGAATAAATCTGTTCTGCTCTGTTTGCTGGGCACAAAAATACCCACCCAACTGCTTTCAGAGAGACTGTAATGATCTCAGCTGATGGCTCTTTGCTCAGTGTAAAATCCCAAGAGAAAGATGGTGTATAAACATAACCTTTGCTCATTTACCTCTAGCCAACATAATTCTAATATTTATAGAAGGTTTCAAGGAGCCACTTGATGCAAGAGCCAGGTGACCATAATGACAGAGGAAATTCACCTGAATTGGTTCAAGATGTGTGTTGCTGGGAAACTATGTCCAGAGGCAAATAATCATATTGATTCCCAGGAAATGATGACACTAAGTGAGTTAATAGACAGGTGCAGGCACACAAACACCATTTAGGCTCTTTTTTATCCTTAGAAAGATAAAAGGTTTGATCTTACTTTGTGTTAAAGCTGATGGAAGATTTTGAGGACAAAGAGGAGTAAGGAATGATTATTTACTATAATTACCGTGTTAATAATAATGATTACTTAGGGTACTCTTTCAAGGTCCTTTGCATACATTATTTCTAATTCTCAAAATGACTTTCCCCTTTTTGGAAATGAGGAGATTGCAGCTCAGAAAGATTATGTCCCTGAGGTCACACAGGAAAGGGTAGAATTCAGATTTGGAATCTAGGTCTGTCAGACATCATCCCGGACTATTTTTACCATGCCTGCCAAATGATTATTTCTTTGTGTTCAGAGGAAAATATTAGAATAAACATCAATAAACTACTTTGTGGACCCACAAGAATGTTGAACATAGCTTTAAATTTTGCTTATGGAAATTGAATTGGATGTATGTTTGCCAGTGAAGGGTTTTTCCTGATGTTTTCCTGATAATATGAAGGGAAAATATTGGGTCCCAATTAGATTTCATGTAGAGTGTAGGATCACATCTCTCTTGTGTCCTTGATGACCATCGCAAAATGGGAGCAGATGGGAATTGCTCAGCTTCCAAAGTTGAAGTCAGCTAGGTGTCACTTGCTAGCTGTATGAACTTGGAGGTCCCTTAGGCCATCTGAGTTTCATCTACATATAAGGAAAACAGTACCAGTGTTGCAGAAGTGTGTAAGGGATTTGAATTTTCCTTCACAATGCTGAAGGCAGAAATCACATTGTTTTCTAAATCAGATTTAATCTGACTTCAACTCATACTTGTCAAGGTGGGGCCCTCTTAGAGGACCACACCGCAATAGAGGGTTGGAGGGTGGTGTTTGAGGGGATGTGGAAAATAGAACTAGGTCTTTGCTACTCAGTCCACCTGACTGCCTCTGAGATGCTTGTTGTCTAAGCTGTCTGGATCACCCTGAGGGAGGCCGCTCCACGCCTCCTCCACCGGTCAGAGTGATAATCTGACTCTGCTCCCTCCAGGGCTGCAGCTCTTGGTGGCCAGACTTTAGGTGGCCTGAAATAGCACTGTTGAGGATGTGCCTCCCATCCAGAGAAATCCCTCCCCAAACTCCTCTTACCCAGTCCAGGCAGTTTCCCAATGCAGTTGGGTATGTTACTACCGCATCACATGATTTCAGAGGTGCACTGAGGCACAGACATTTTGTATTTTAAGGGTTATATATTTACTTAATGTTTATTAACAATTTGAGCTAATATATTAGGCCCATGATATGTAGCTTCCTTTACACATAACTTTAAGTAAAAATGTGAATTAATATTACGTGTATAATAATAACACCACCAGAAAGAGCAGATATTGCAAAAATCTTGCAGGGCTCTGGGGATGCCTGAGGTATGGAAAACATTTGTCTTGGCACAGAGCTGTTCAATAGAAATATCACATGATCCACAGATTCAAGCCCCCTATATAATTTAAATTTTTCTAGTAGCCACATTAAAAAAGAAACAGGTGCCATTAATTTTAATAATATATTTCATTCAACCCAATATATGATCATTTCAACATGTAATCAATATAAAAATGATTGATGAGGGACTTTGCTGTGGTCCAGTGGTTAAGAATTCTTGCTTCCATCGTAGGGGGCACAGGTTCAATCCCTGGTCGGGGAACTAAGATCTCACATGCTGTGTGGCTTGGCCAAAAAGTAAGAAAATAAATTATTGATGACATAGTTTACATTTTTAATACTAAATTTTGAAACCCAGTGTGTATTTTGTACTTAATAGCATTTGTTTCTAAATACGGTTTTTCAGACTAGCCATATTTCAGGTGCTCATTCAGAAGCACATTGGTTAGTGGCTACTGCCCAGCACAGGTTGAGGGGAGGTGAGGTTATATTCTGCCACTTAAGCTTCCAAATTCTACAGAGGTAATTACCAAACATTTTTGCTCCAGTACCTCCAAAAGAATTTTAGAAATCTATCTGTCCCTCTACCGTTTGCCTTGGATCATTGTTTTTCCTTTTCCGTTGGAAACTTCTACCATTTTACCTTTTCTGTTGGATCATCAAAAATGCAAGAGTTCCAGAAAAACATCTACTTCTGCTTTATTGTCTACGCCGAAGATTTTGACTGTGTGGATCACAACAGACTGTGGAAAATTCTTAAAGAGATGGGAATACCAGACCACCTTACCTGCCTCTTGAGAAATCTGTATGCAGGTCAAGAAGCAACAGTTAGAACCGGACATGGAACAACAGATTGGTTCCATATTGGGAAAGGAGTATGTCAAGGCTATATATTGTCACCCTGCTTATGTAACTTATATCCAGAGTACATCATGCAAAATGCTGGGTTAGATGAAGCACAAGCTAGAATCAAGATTGCCAGAAGAAATATTAATAACCTCAGATATGCAGATGTCACTGCCCTTAAGGCAGAAAGTGAAGAGGAACTAAAAAGTCTCTTGATGAAAGTGAAAGAGAGAGGGAAAAAGCTGGCTTAAAACTCAACATTCAAAAAATGAAGATCATGGCATCCTGTCCCATCACTTCATAGCAAACAGATGGGGAAACAATGGAAATAGTGACAGACTTCATTTTCTTGGGCTCCAAAATCACTGCAGATGGTGACTGCAGCCATGAAATTAAAAGACACTTGCTCCTTGGAAGAAAAGTTATGACCATCCAAGACGGCATATTAAGAAGCAGAGACATTGCCAACAAAGCTCTGTATAGTCAAAGCTATGGTTTTTCCAGTGGTCATGTATGGACATGAGAGTTGGACTATAAAGAAAGCTGAGCACTGAAAAATTGATGCTTTTGAACTGTGGTGTTGGAGAAGACTCTTGAGAGTCCCCTGGACTCAAAGCAGATCAAACCTGTCAGTCCTAAAGGAAATCAGTCCTAAATATTCATTGGAAGGATTGATGCTGAAGCTGAAACTCCAATACTTTGGCCACCTGATGAGAAGAACTGACTCCTTGGAAAAGACCCTGATGCTGAGAAAGACTGAAGGCAGTAGAAGGGGATGACAGAGGATGAGATGGTTGGATGGCATCACCAACTCGATGGACATGAGTTTGAACAAGCTCCGGGAGATGGTGAAGGACAGGGAAGCCTGGTGTGCTGCAGTCCATGGAGTTGCAAAGAGTCGGACATGACTGAATGATTGAACTGACTCACCTTTTCCCTGCCTCACACACACATTGTTAGATTGATTACTAAAAGTTTTACAAGCATAAATAGTTGTAAAGGATATATTTGCAGTGTATTTTAAATGTAGACTTTGAAATATAACCACAGCAGCATTCTGAGAGTAATCAATGGAGTATAAATACTAAAGTACATTGCTACCACCATTCAGTAATACAAATATTGAATAAGCTCTTCCTTTTCTTCATCTTTTTCTTAAACTTATATTTCCATTTCTCTTCCCTATACTGAACTTTATTCAGCATTCATATTTGAAAGTCTTGTGTTGTTTGCCCTTGCTAAGCCTCTGTACAAAAAGAATTTGAGTATAAATTTAAATTAACAAAAATTTCCTATGACCATAATCCTCCAAATGTTTTTCAAGTTATTCTGTATTGAGTTATCTCTCCATGAAGTAATGTATCACAACAAAATACAAAATGTGGTAAGTGTTAATACTATAATTTTTTGGAAATCTATTTCTTAATGACAGAATTGGTCCCCTACCTTCTCACAGTTCATGTAGCCATGGGTGAATATTATTTATTGCTAAATGAGACAAGATTCAGAATCCATTCCATTCCAATTTTTACCTTTATAGATATAAACACTGAAGAGGGGAGTAGCAAGAGTTGTTTTAAGAACACTAGATTATTTACTTTGTTTCCAAGTTATATATGAAAAATGACATAATGAGCTATCACAAATTAAGTGATATATTAACTGACCCTCCTTTCATTTTTGCTGAAAACAAATAATTGAAAGCACTTTACTTGCAAAAATTATTAGTTATTTATTGTCTCCACACAGATGTCAACATTCTGGACTGTTCTTTTACGGAGTACCTGGGGCCATGTATCAGGGGCAGGTATGGGGACGCCAATGCAACTTACTTTCTTTTGGTCACATCAGAGCAGGACAGTTGCAGAAGGAGAGGTGGGCAAGGAGACCTGCCATTAGATCACTATTGACAAAAGTACTGACGGTCACCGATGATAGGGAAATGGGCGTGCATTCCACTGGAATTTGGTTTGCTGAGATCTTGGAGCAAAGCAGCAGGTAGTAGACAAACAGTGTGTGAATGAAAGTGTGAAAGTCAAGGTGAGCATCTAGGCTCATGGTTGTCAATCCTCAGTCTTACAGAGACAACTGAAGTCAGAAAAGAGAAGTTGCTTATTTGATCCTCTACTTTTCCATGGTGGCTAGAATGATGGTTTGGTCTGGTTGGGGCTTCTGGTACTCACCTGACAAATGTCAGAACAAAAACCAGCTTCTTCCTCTCTAAAATGAGAATAACAATCCTTACCTCTTAAAGGTTCAGGGACGTTTCCATGACACTGTGTACATAAAGTGCTGTTCCCCACTAAATTTCTCTGGTTCCTTTCCCCAATGACCACCCCTTTTCATTTATTTAAACTTGACAACTTATGTCAGCTGATAACAGAGATCACATCCTACTTTTTCTCTGGGATGTGGGCTAAACCCAATGAAGCTAATTTTCAGACATTATTTAAACATGTATTTTCCTGTGAGCATACCTGCTCTTTGTTTTCGAAGCAGACACCATTTCTGCATTCCAGAACCACTTGCTATTACAGACATCCTTTGAAAGAGTCTAGGACAAAGGCCATTAGTGCTTCTGGTAGTGAAATGGGCAGAAATCTGAGCAACGTAGGGGGAGAATGGTATCCCAACACTTACATGAAATTCTGCAGGAGGCAAGACATTTATGGTAGAAAAAACTAAAACAGTGTTTTTCCTTCGTTGTGTGTTTAGGGGGGCGGACAGGCAGGTTCATGGCAGGGAACTTTCTGAGGTAGTGGTAATGCTCTATATCTTGACAGGATTTTTGGTTACATGGGTGCATGCCCTTGTCAAAACTCAGTGAAAGTACATTTAAGATTTGTGCATTTCATCGTAAATAAATTTTATAACAAAATAAAAAAAGCATAAAATATTGAATTCTATTAATGATATGCATGCTGAAGTACTTAGAAGGGATGTATACTGTCTGCACCTTGCTTTGAAAAGCACCCACAGTAAGCTGGATTAATGGGTTGATGAGGGCATGCTGAATAGACAGATAGCTATGTATGAAGCAAGTATAGGAAAATATTAATGGTAGAATCTAACTGGTATGTATTCAGGTGTTTGCTGTAAAATTCTTTTGGCTTTACTGTTTGATACTGCTGAAACTTTTTATAATTTAAATATTGAAGAAAAAATAAAGACATGTTTTGTTACTCCATAACTGTCTCTTTTTTTTATTGCCAACAATTAAATGTTTTAGTTTAATTTTGGCACATCAAAATGCATAATCTGGGAAACTTGAATGGACAGAGAGCAGTTAGGAGTCAAGAGTAAGTATATTTCAGGTTATTATTCCATACCCCATTTTACTGACTTCTCCAATCGCTGATATGCAATAAATGCAGACTCAAATCAATAAAATCCTGTACCTAAACTGATAGGAAAATTGGGACAGTGAAAGAAAATTAAGAAAATAAAAACTTTATCATCATCACCCTGCTATGAGCATTGGGGTGCATGAATCTTTATGAATTAGTGTTTTTATTTTCTTTGGATATTTATCCAGGCATGGAATGGCTGGACCATATGGTAGTTCTAATTTTAGTTTTTTAAGGAAACTCCATATTATTTTTCATAGTGGCTGCTCCAATTTACATTCCCACCAACAGTGTACAAGGGCTCCCTTTTCTCTACGTTTTTGCCAATATTTGTTATTTGCGTTCTTTTGATGATAGCTGTTCTGACACATGGGAAATAATATCTTTTTTGGTTTTGATTTTCATTTTCTTGATGACTAGTGATGTTGAGTATCTTCATATGCCTGTTAGCCATATGTATGTCTTCTTTGGAAAAAATGTCTATTTAGATCTTCCTGCCGTTTTTTAATTAGGTGTTTTTTTTTTTATATTGAGTTGTATGAGTTGTTTATATATTTTGGATATTAACCCCTTACTGATCATTTGCAAATATTTTCTCCCATTTGGGAGGTTGTCTTTTCGTTTTGTTGATGGTTACCTTTACTGTGCAAAACTTTTAGGTTTGATTAGTTCTCATTTGTTTATTTTTACTTTTGTTTCCTTTACTTTAGGAGACAGAACCCCCAAAATATTACTGTGATTTATGTCAAAGATTGTATTCTGTGTTTTCTTCTAGGAGTTTTATGGTCTCTGTTCTTCCATTTATGTCTTTAATCCATTTTGAGTTTATTTTTTGTATATGGTATTAGAGAATGTTCTAATTTCTTTCTTTTACTATAGCTGTCCAGTTTTCCTACCACTACTTATTAAAGATTACCTTTTCCCCATTGTATATTCTTGCCTCTTTTGTCATAGATTTATTGGCCAACATGTGTGAGTTTAATTCTGTTCCATTGATCTGTGTCTATTTCTGTGTCAGTACAATATTGTTTCGATTATTGTATCTTTGTTATATTCCTTGACTTCAGGGAGCATGAAACGTCCAGCTCTGTTCCTCTTTCTCAAGATAGCTTTGGTGAGTGAATGTATTTTAATATTAAAGGTAAGCTGGTGCAAAACTAGAATTTGATTTTCTTTCTGTTAAGAGGAACAGATTTTTCTTAGAGTATTGATCTGCTTTTGATAACAGATTGTAATCTTTTTTTTTTACTTTTTAAATAATCTGCTTTCTGTATTTGCCTTTGAAGATTTTAATTGTCACTTTGATTACATGAATAAATATAGTTTCACAGTGACCATGATCCTATTTGACCAAGTGTTTAAAAAATTTTTGTATCTTTGACAAACTTTCTGCAATTAAATTCTACATTGAAGTCCTTTTGACCTCTAGCTAACTTTGGGATGTTTCAGAGGGCCCTGAAATATCTCAAAGAGCAATATGAAACTAACTAGTCTTGTTTATTAATAGTATGTTAAATTACATGGGAAGAGTTGTCAAAGGATGTTCATAAAACTTCTTAGATTACATCATGTGAATGAATGTTATTAATATAAACGTTCTAGAAGTTATATGAAATTTGTAAAATTTAGTTAAGTGAAGTGAAAGTTGCTCAGTTGTGTCCGACTCTTTCTGACACTATGGACTGTACTCCATGGAATTTTCCAGTCCAGAATACTGGAGTGGGTAGCCTTTCCTTTCTCCAGGGGATCTTCCCAACACAGGGATCAAACCCAGGTCTCCCACACTGTAGGCAGATTCTTTACCAGCTGAGCCACCACGGAAGCCCAAAATTTAGATATGTCCTGATATAATATTGTCAGTCACAATTCTAGTTATTAACTTAAAATGTCACAGAAATAACAAAATTTCTTTGTCAATTGCATTGTGATCAGATCTTTAACCATGCCATTTTAAGTCTTTTGTCATTTATAAACGGTTATTGTTTCACTCTGATGCTTTTGCAAAAACGCTTCATCTTTAAGAAGATTCATAGAAGGGAATTTTTGACATATATAGTTTTCTGATAACTTTCAGATCATTCCACTGAATTAGGCAAGGAATTACAGAACTCTAATGAAAAACTTGATGGTTCCATAAAACTACTAAAAGAAGATCAAGATTGATCAATAAGAATTAATCACATGGGACTCAATAAACTGATAAATATGATTATAATGGGTATGACTTTTTGTCTGAAATATTACTGTTTTAAAAATTTTTTGTTTTCCAGATATAAGGAAACATTTCCTCTTACACTATGATTTATACCAATTTATTAAATTATATTTGTAAACAAAATTGAAACATTTATCCTTTTTCTCCCTACCTGATCCCTCCAAAATTTGGAAACTCTTAGTAAATATTCTTATCCTCAGGGCAATATAGTTATTAACATAAGTTCACTAAAAATCTGTCTTCTTTATTATAAGAAGACACAATTGAAAACATTGGTTATAAACATTACCATGGTTTTGCCTGAAACGTCAATCAAATTGACCAGACAGTTTTAAGGAATGAAGGTTGACTTTATGGAGCCATAAATCCCCTTGAAAAAAGAGCCTGCTAACTTGCTTACAGGAATCCCAGCAGCCTTACCAGATATGAGTAAAGGAGGCCAGTTCCTGGCAGATGCAGGTACTTCGGGATATTTGGAGGACCTCAAGAAGAGAGGAATTCATCCAACTCTGTAAGTGTTGTTACAGACAAGTCTTATTGCATGTTCTTGGCATGGCCTCCTGGTCTCAAGAACCATTTAAAAGTTCAACCTAGAGATAGATGCCTTATGAAATGTGCTGGCAAAGCAGATTCAAAAGAACCTCTATGGTCAATTGCTATTCTTGCTAAACTTATATAAATAAGCAGGCCACATTTAATGAGACTAAACTTATTTTGCAAACAAACAAGTCTGAATTTGGCTATCTTTGGTAGAATTCAAGGTGATCTAAAGGAAAAAAAATTGTGTTTCAGCAGGAACTATACTAGACACTTGTGGATATTAGATTCTAGTTGCCAATCGACTTTAAAGTTTTCTTTTTCTATAAACTGTACTGCATCCTAAATTCTTCTGGATTCCTCAAAAATTTGACTACAGCACTCTAAAGTAACATTTCCAATTTTTCTCCCACTTTTGACTCAGAATCATTAAAACCTAAAGCTGCCCTTTTCTGAAGTCCTTTGAAACTGAACAACTTGATATAAACTTGATAGAGATCACCACAACAGCACATGCTTATGCAATCTGCATGCTTGATGCTGTGTAAGCCACTCAGAAGCTTTACCTGAACACGTGATGACATCATCAGAGACATTTTAACCTGCAGAAGATGCTTCAGCTTTGACATCCAGAAATTTGTTCAACTGACAGTCCCAGGTTCAGAAATTGGTTTATAATTTGCTCCAATCATTGACCTTTGTTTTTCTTTTGTCTCCATGGAAATACCTCTTATTAAATATCTGACCATTTGTACTTTATTGGCCTAACTTTGAGAGCCCACCTATGTCACTGCTTCCTGCAGTGAATTTAACTAGACTCCCCTAGCTACCTGACTAAGGAGACCAGTTTAACGAGATGCAACAATCTATCAATTTAGCTTTTGGATCGTGAAACTTCTTAAAAGAACTTTTCCCTCCCTAAAATGTCTCTTTGGCATGTGGGTTATTTTGAGCTGAAAACCATCAAGGCCCATAAGACTGGAAGGAACTCTAACCCTCCAAGGAACTCTAACCCTTCCCCTAACTGTGTGAAGAATTTAGATGGAAGGCATGTCACAGGAATAGAGCTCTCAGAGATATCTGCAATGAATCTGAGCTAAGATTGTTGGGGAAATTCTTAGAGATCAGAGTCCACTCTGTGTCCTGTTGTCTCTGCAGGCCCAGCAAACATTTGTTTACCAAACAATTGCTTTTCTACCTCCATGTGAATTGCCTTTGAAATCCCAAACCACCACTCCCAACATCCTGTATTTAAGATGAAGGCTTCAGCCATTTTGATAACTTCTTCAGATTTTCTGGGTCTCTCCCATATATACATGTTATTAAAATTTTGTTTAATTTTCTCCTATTTACCTATCTTATGTCAATTTAATTCTTAGACTAGCCAGAAGAACCCAGAAGGATAGAGGAAAATTTCTTCCTCCTCAACAATGCCAAACTGCATTTTTTCTCTACATTATTGTTAAGCAATTCATATTATGCAACTGAAATGTGGAGAAATTATTAGGGCTTTGGATTGTTAAATTAATTAAACAGAAAGGTTATTAGACTGAGGTGGCTATAATGCCTTAGTAGCCTAAGTGAGCAAACCAAATTCTAACCTGAAAATGCCTCAAGGTTAAGAAATCAAAACCTAAGGACAGCCATTCACACACAGCCAGCTCTGTGATGTGCTGTGCTGTGTCATGTCCGACCCTTTGCGACCCCCTGGACTGGAGCCCGCCAGGCTCCTCTGTCCTTGGGGATTCTCTCCAGGCAAGAATACTGGAGTGGGTTGCCATGCCCTCCTCCAGGGGATCTTCCCAACCCAGGGATCGAACCCAGGTCTCCTGCATTTCAGGCTGATTCTTTACCAGCTGAACCACCAGGGAAGCCCATGAATACTGGAGTGGGTAGCCTGTCCCTTCTCTAAGGGGACTTCCCAACCCAGGAATTGAACCAGGGTCTCCTGCATTGCAGGTGGATTCTTTACCAGCAGAGCTACCAGAGAAGCCCACAGAAGAAGCTAGTCTTTCCCAATAAGGCAGTGGCTTAAGCTATAACCAATTAAGTAACTTTCTTGCTTTGTTTATGTGGCTTCTCTATAAAAGTCTTTACACTGACTCCTTTCTGTGGCACACCCAAACCACTTCTAGTCTAGTGCTGCCCAGTTGGAATTGATTTGCTCAAATAAACTTGAAATTTTAATGTGCCTCAGATTATCTTCTAACATGGGTTTCAGAGGTGGCTCAGCGGTAAAGAATGCAGGAGATGTGGAGACACAGGTTCAGTCCCTGAGGGTGAAGATCCCCTGGAGGAGAAAAATGGTAACCCACTCCAGTATTCTTGCCTGGGAAGTCTCATGGACAGAGGAGCCTGGTGGGCCACAGTCCATGGAGTCGCAAAATAGCTGGACATGACTTAGCAACTAAATAGCAGCAAAAAGTCTTTTAACATGATAAATTCAATCTGTACGTTTTTGGTTGAGAGTTTCCTTTGTGGACCAAGCTTTTTCATGGATAGTAAATAATACAGAACTTCAACAAATAGCTAAAAATTGGTTGAGAAAGCTTTGGGATTTTTGAAATAACATATGTAGTAGAGGGAAAATGTTAGAGTTAATACAGAACTCTTTTTAGGGGGGAAATTATCTACAATAAGAAAAATAGTTTTGGGGAGTAGAAAGTACATG
The DNA here is from genome assembly GCF_054371585.1 of Giraffa tippelskirchi. NCBI lineage: Eukaryota > Metazoa > Chordata > Mammalia > Artiodactyla > Giraffidae > Giraffa > Giraffa tippelskirchi. The sequence continues at coordinate 128,298,758 of NC_137281.1, read as the reverse complement.
ATCATTAGGACTGAGCTAGGCTGAGGTCTGGAGTGTGTAGATTAACTAATTCACAGACTAAATAGACAGGAATGAGATGGCTGAGGTGGTGGGCAAACAGAGCTAACCTTGAGAAGAGTGAAAGTTGCAGGACAGTGACAGTGTTTGGAGGGCGATGGGAGCTCGAGTTGGAGTGAAGAGGAATATGGCCAAAGGTTGTCTGCTATTATCCATTGTGTTTAGGTTTAACTTCATACAATCCAAACCCCTAAACAGCAATGGTTGTAAATACACAAAAGATGAGTTTCCTCTCTTGTAAAAGTCCTGAGGTAGATAGCCCAGAACGCCTATGGTTGCTCTACAAGTATCAGGGATCAGATTCCTTTCACTTTCTGATCTGTCATCATTAGTGTAGTCATTTTGAAAGTTGCCTCTTAGTTCAAGATGTCTGTAGGAGTGCCAGTCATCACCTCTGAATTCCAGAAAAGGGAAAAGGAAATGGCAGAAGGGCTTGCCCCAGCTGTCTGTCCCTTTTAATTAGTCTTACCATCCATCCAACAACTTCTGTTTGCATTCTTTAGCCAGAACTATTAAACCATATTTCTTGGCTGGAGAAAGATACAGATAAAAAAATTTCATAAAAAATAAGAAATAATGAATAATGAGAATTCATTTCCTGGTCTTTATACTGATCGTCTGTTCACATTTAAGCTCCATTAAAAAAGGAAGGATTGGGACTTCCCTGGTGGTCCAGGGGTTAAGGCATTGAGTTTCCACTTTGGGGGAGAGAGGAATGGGTTTGATCTCTGGTCAGGGAACCAAGGGGCTTCCCAGATGGTTCTAGTGGTAAAGAATCTGCCTGGCAATGCAGGAGACGTGGATTCAATTCTTGGGTCAGGAATATCCCCTGGAGTAGGAAATGGCAACCCGCTCCAGTGTTCTTGCCTGGCCCTCTATTAGGCTACAATCCATGGGGTTGCAAAAGAGTCCAACATGACTGAGAAACTGAGTAAGTAACCAAGTGGGGAATCAAGATCCTGTATATTTCATGGCATGGCCAAAAAAAAAAAAAAAAAAATTCTTGAGTTGAATCCTTAAAAAGAAAAATTAAAAAAAAAGAATTAAGTTGTAAGAAGAAACTACTCAACATCTTCCCTGCTTGATGATTACTTAATCATTTTTAAGATGCAGATCAAATGTCCTCTTCTCTATGAAGCCCTTTCCTAACTCACCCAGTACCTTAAATTACTTCTTCCTCTGTATTCAAAAATATTTCTCACTTACTTCTTTAGCTGTATTTATTACACTATTTTGTAATGAGAGTTATACATCTGTCTCCTTTAGTAGGTGAGAAGGTCCTAATCCTATTACTATTTGTACTTCTCCAACACCTAACATTATACTTGGCACAGACTAGACAACAAATGTCACTTGAGGATGAAAGTAAGAAAGAAAGCAGAAAGGTAGTTATAGATAAAAACTCGGAAGCTCTGAGAAAAGTAACAGGATAACATATTTTAAGCGTAACCAGTGCTTTATTGACTATGCCAAGGCCTTTGACTGTGTGGACCACAATAAACTGTGGAAAATTCTGAAAGAGATGGTAATACCAGACCATCTGACCTGTCTCTTGAGAAACCTGTATGCAGGTCAGGAAGCAACAGTTAGAACTGGACATGGAACAACAGACTGGTTCCAAATAGGAAAAGGAGTACGTCAAGGCTGTATATTGTCACCCTGCTTATTTAACTTATACGCAGAATACATCATGAGAAACGCTGGGCTGGAAGAAACACAAGCTGGAATCAAGATTGCCGGGAGAAATATCAATAACCTCAGATATGCAGATGACACCACCCTTATGGCAGAAAGTGAAGAAGAACTAAAGAGCCTCTTGATGAAGGTGAAGGAGGAGAGTGAAAAAGTTGGCTTAAAGCTCAATGTTCAGAAAACTAAGATCATGGCATCTGGTCCCATCACTCCATGGGAAATAGATGGAGAAACAGTGGAAACAGTGTCAGACTTTATTTTTTTGGGCTCCAAAATCACTGCTGATGGTGACTGCAGCCATGAAATTAAAAGATGCTTACTCCTTGGAAGGAAGGTTATGGCCAACCTAGATAGCATATTTAAAAGCAGAGACATTACTTTGCCAACAAAAGTCCGTCTAGTCAAGGCTATGGTTTTTCCAGTGGTCATGTATGGATGTGAGAGTTGGACGGTGAAGAAAGCTGAGCACCGAAGAATTGATGCTTTTGACCTGTGGTGTTGGAGAAGACTCTTGAGAGTCCCTTGGACTGCAAGGAGATCCAATCAATCCATCCTAAAAGAGATCAATCCTGGGTGTTCATTGGAAGGTCTGATGTTGAAGCTGAAACTCCAATACTTTGGCCACCTCATGCGAAGGGTTGACTCATTGGAAAAGACCCTGATGCTGGGAAGGATTGGGGGCAAAAGGAAAAGGGGACAACAGAGGATGAGATGGTTGGATGGCATCACTGACTCGATGGACATGGGTTTGGGTGGACTCCGGGAGTTGGTGATGGACAGGGAGGCCTGGCGTGCTGCAATTCATGGGGTCGCAAAGAGTCGGACACGACTGAGCGACTGAACTGAACTGAACTGAGTGTAACCAACTATGCCAATTTGCTCAGAAATGAGGGGGTTTCTGTGATTCTAGGCTTTCAGGGTTAAAACTGGAAAGGTCCCAAGGAAACAAGGATGGTTGTTGCCTTATACTAGAATCTGGTTGTCAGCTCTAGAGATTCAAACCCTGAATCAGGCAAGAAAAAACCCAGAAAGTCAAGGAGAGCAGCAAGATCATTTCTCTAATCATGGTAAATGGAGCCCTTGACAGCTACAGAAGGGAACTGGAGGCTTTGTGAGGCTAGAAGTCATCAGGAAGGGGTCAATTACAGGAAAGATTCAGAGTTGTTTTTATTCAAATGTGAGATTTCCACTCTTCAACCCAGAGTTATACAGTAGCGATGGATGTCAATTAAAGATCGGAGAGTCAGGAAAATCATGCAGGATACTAACATAATATGACTGACATTTACATTTCTTTAGGTCTGGCTGTGATTGTATTAATTAGAATTTGTAATTAATTAGAAGTTGTATTAATTCAGTTCAGTTCAGTTGCTCATTTGTGTCCGACTCTTTGCGACCCCATGAATTGCAGCATGCCAGGCCTCCCTGTCCATCACCAACTCCCGGAGTTTACCCAAACCCATGTCCATCCAGTCAGTGATTAATTAGAATGAATTAATAGGCTCTGCTGCCCATAAGAGAGGTCCAAAATACCAGTGACTGGGCTGTCATCATTGTCTATCATGGTTTGTCTAGGACTACCTATCACAAAGTCCAACCTAATTATTTAATCAATCTGTACACTGTTTACTTTTCCGGAGCAAGGCATAATAAATTGGCAGATAAGTAACAGTAAAACCAACAAAAGCAGGATCCTCATTTGTGTACATTCTGAAGTGAGACAAAGATAGAATGATAAGATTTTCCCATTTAGTTATTCAACAAGTTTGTATTATATAGTTTTCATACGCTAGATACCATGCAAAGTATTTGGAATTATTCCTCTCATTTATATGCCATAAGTAGAATGCACTCTATAATGTAAAATGCAAAGAAAAAATATAAAGAATCATTCTTCTTACCCAATAAGTGCTCTGGGAGTGGCAGAGCTGGTCTAGAATGACTCAGCAATACCATCAACCAACCAGGTTCCATCTCTCTTCCTATTCAGTTTGACCAAATGCTATGCCTTGCTGAAACAGGGACTTCTAGCTTCCCAGCCTCCAGCAGGTGGATCTTTAAAGCCCTCTGTGCAGTTTCCCATTTTGCTTGCAGCATTCCACTACAGGTTAGGAATTGTATTTGGCTTCTAAGGACAGGGACTCAAAACACCAGTTGCTCAATAAACTGCTTCACTTTTCTCAAGGAATGACAAGCTGAGGTGAGGAGGTCCAGGGCTGGAACAGAGGTTTTGCTCTGTAACTGGGGACTTAGGATCTTCCTGTCTTTCTGCCCAGCTGTCCTGAGCATGTGCTTGTGGTCTGCTGGGCACTTGATGGCTAATCCACTTCTAGCATGTCCTCTGCATTGCTAGCAAAAGGAAGAAGATGAAGGGAAGGAGGCATGTGTTGGCTGAGCACCTATCTGCACCCTTTCAAAGGCCTTTCCCAGAAGTGCCATCTAGCGACTGTTAAACTCATTAAGCACAACTATGTTACATGAGCATTGCAGCTGCAGGAAACTGGAAACGATGTGTTTTTAGACAAGTCCAGGCACACTGCCTCTCTGAATTAAATTGGAGTTAAATTTAATTCAGTGAAAATAAGAAGGGAAGAAAGAATATTGGGTTGGGTCCATTGACAGAGGAATGGATAAAGAAGATGTGGTACATATGGAATATTACTCAGACATTAAAAAGAATGAAGCAATGCCATTAGAAGCAACATGGATGGACCTGCATGCTCATTCACTTCAGTCATGTTTGACTTTTTGTGATCCCATGGACTGTGGCCCACCAGACTCCTCTGTCCATGGGATTCTTCAGGCAAGAATACTGGAGTGGGTTGCCAAGGTTGTCATACTGAGTAAAGCAAGTCAGACAGAGAAGGAGAAATATTGTATGACATCCCTTCTATGCAGAATCTAGAAAGAAATGATACAAATGAACTTATCTACAAAATAGAAATAGACTCAGAGATTAGAGAATGAAATTATCGTTGCGGTGGAAGGAGGAAAGGATGCAGGGAAGGGATAGTTTGGAATCGACACGTACACACTGCTATATTTAAAATGGATAAGCAACAAGGTCCTACTGTATAGCACAGGGAACTACTCAGTGTTATGTGGCAGCCTGGATGGGTGGGGAGTTTGGAGGGGAAACGGATACATGCATATATCTACCTGAAACTGTCACAACATTGTAAATTGGCTATACTCCAATACAAAACAAAAACTTTTTTTAAAAAAAGAATATTTGGCAGGCATTTAGCAGTGGCTGGCAGAAACCAATGGTCCACCCAGTCCCAGGCTTCATCTCACTATATGGCACCTCTCTGATGTGTGACTGGCTTCTAAGATGTGGTCCTGCAAAGGACCAACCACGGTCTTGAAAACATCAGATCCTTACGGTTTCACATATATCTTCCCAGACACCTCTTCTGGTAATAAAGATATTTTCAATTATATAGAATTCTTTCTCTGGTTATTTAACAAGTTAGTGGGATTTAAAATGTATTAAAAATTGCTTCAGACCCATCACTGTCATGAATGATGACAGTGGAAATATTTGGAAATATTTGGAAATAAAATGTTTCATAGAAGCCAAACATTTGAACAGCTCTAAGCGTGGCATCAGAAAAACTACAATTACATTCAGGAAAGAACTGCATGATGTGTGACATTAAAATGCAGTTCCTCAGGCAACTGAGAGGGAGATACATTCAATAACAACAGAGCTTCCAAGAATTACTAAGATCATTCAGAATTTGCAACACCTTTTATTTATTTTTCATTGACAGTTAAATTACCACTTGAAAGTATTTGCTGACTAGAAAACAAATCCTCTACTTTGGATAAACTAGGCGTCCTCCAGAAATAGCTCCCACGCTAACTGATAGAGGGGAACAGAGGGAAGGCATTAACAGTGGACATGCACGACTGGATGTACAACCTCGCCATCAGACACAGCTGGGTTAGAGACAGTGCTCTTTGCAGATAAATGGTGGTCAGTGTCCAGATCATCTATGTCTCAGCTGACAGCGCGCCACTCCAGTGTTCTCATCATGCATGAATTTGACAGCCTTCCTTATTGAACTGTGCCATTTCACAAGGCCTCGTTGGGAGCTCAACAAATAGGCATTTAATACGAAATGATATTCAACAAAATGCATTGTCTAAAGTATAATTCTGTGCCTCCATGATCAGGGTTTACACAAAGTGTGCTAAAAAAGATACCAAACTCACAATGTTTACAATGTAGTTTTACCTCACTTAGCACAATCTATTGCTGAAAAGCTTGAAGCAAATCATATTCTTACAGTTTACATTATAATTTCAGAAATATTTTATTTCAACTTCTGATTTTCAATTAATAAGAGAGAACACTAAATTTTTTCTGGTCTGTACTTAGGCTCTCCTAAGTAAATTAGCACTTAAATACTCATTCCCAATTCCAATTCTATAATTAGAGTAGTATTTTTTTATTTTAAACACTTGCCATTAACAATGGCTAACATTTATCACTCAGTTGTTATATCTCTAGTACTATTGCAAAATTCTCTACAGAGATTATCTCAAACTCTCACAAGTCTAAGAAGAATGTCCTATTATCATCATACTCATTTTACGGATGAGGAAACTGAGGCTTAAAGAAGTTAGGAAATATGCCCATGGTCACCATGCTGATAACCAATGGAGCTAAGAGCATGAACCCAGAGAGGGTGACAGGTTGTTTCTTAACCACTACATGAGATGGCTCTTATTTTTTCTAATTTGTGAGCTTACCCAGTTTTACTTTTTAAGTGGCAATTGACAGGGAAGCCTGGAGTACTGCAGTCCATTGGGTTGCAAAGAGTCGGACACGACTGAGTGACTGAACAACAAAACAACAAAAGTCTCTAGAATTCTTCCAAAATCAAAGGGGAAAAAAAAAGCACATATGTCTTAGAGATAGCAACATCAAAGAACTTGAATGAATGAATGTAAGCGCCTTGAGGGCAGGGAGCTTTTGTTTGTTCACTGTTGTATTCCCTATGCCTTATACAGACATTCACTGAATATTTGTTGAATGTATGTGTGACACCTAACCCTGATAGCATCACAGGGCCAATCCCTCTCCATGACAGTAAAACCCCTCTCTGAAATTCATTAACTCTGCCAGAGCAGATGACAAGTTTAATTTTTGTTAACCTTTAAAACCATAAATATTTTGTAGGTGATAGACCAAAAAGGACAAACACTTGACTCTGGAAATGACTGAAATTCTGAAAGACTCAGTTCAAAGTGAAAGCATTTGGACAGTTAACCCACCCACCAATGCAGGAGATGTGGGTTCAATCCCTGGGTCAGGAAGATCCCCTGGAGAAGGAAATGGCAACCCACTCCAGTATTTGTGCCTGGAAAGCTCCAAGGACAAGGAACCCGACGGGCAACACTCCACAGGGTCGCTGAGTTGAATATGACTGAGCGACTTGAACACGTGGCATGAAATTTTAAATTTCTCCTTCTTGGCTTGGATTCTCCATCTCAGTGTTCACCTCTGGTTTTGGAATCCAGTATAGAACAGAGGAAATTATCTCCAGGGAGTCTTCTATCAGTGCCTACCAATATGGACAAGGTCAGATGGAATATGGATGTCAAGAGGCTTGTGTTTTACAGCGGGTGTGCAGGTGATCCTGAACCAGGGCAGTGACTGGAGGAAGAGATCCCAGGACTAAAGCTGCACTCCCAGCCCCCATCATCAAGCAGACTGAAGAATGCTTCACATTCAGCTCTCTCTATGAATTTTCCCAAAGGCACGTCGGGGTGCGACAGCTTTTGTTGCTTGACTTTCTTTTATAGCTCATTAGGAAACAGAAACTTGGATTCTATCCTCTCTGACCTCATTTCCTATGCTGCGGTTAACATGTAGCACATCCAGAGAAGCTGCTGCTGCTGCTGCTGCTGCTAAGTCGCTTCAGTCGTGTCCGACTCTGTGCGACCCCATAGACGGCAGCCCACCAGGCTCCTCCGTCCATGGGATTTTCCAGGCAAGAGTACTGGAGTGGGGTGCCATTGCCTTCTCCATCCAGAGAAGAAACATGGCTAAAATAGTCTTCAGTATTTTAAATCAGTGACATTTACCTGATTGGTGACTGTGGGCATCAGGATCCAATCTCCAGTTGGGGCTTATGCTGTAGTTGAGCCTTTTTTTTCTTTTCTGGCTGCACTGAACGGCTTGGGGGATCTTAGTTTCCCCACCAGAGATTGGACTCATGCTGAGCATGGAGTCCCAACCACTGAACTGCCAGGGAATTTCCATACACTTGGGACTTTAAAGTGATTTATGACCAAATCTACCCAGTAGAATGAGGACCATATACAGTTTATTGAATCAGTAACTATGAATACCATGCAGTGGCATCCCAATGTGAATTTCTGATTCTTCACTACAAGCTGGTTGAAACCCTTTGCCAAATGACATCCTACCAGAAATGCTATTTTTAATAGAAACATTTAAATTCATTTTATTTAAATTTAATAGGAAAAAAAGGGGATCTGAAGCAAATCTGAAGGAATCTATTTTGAAAAATCTGTATTAGTAAAGATTCTCTGGAGAAACAAAACCAATAGGATCTAAATATATATACAAGAAGAGATTTATTATAGGATTTGGCTCACATGGTTGTGGTGGCTGAGAAGTCCCATGATCTGGCATCTACAAGCTGAAAGACCAGGAAAGTCAGTGTGCTGTAATTCAGTCTGAGCCCCAAGTCTTGGGAATAGGGGTGGAGTGAGGGGGTGGCTGATGGTGTAAGCCATGATCTGAGTTGGAAAGCCCACTGAGAACCATGGTGCTTGAGTGATGACTGATGTCCAGGGCAGGAAAAGAGACATCTCTCAGCTCAAGTAAAGTGAGTGAATTTGCCTTCCCCCTGTCTTTCTGTTCTCTTCAGGCTCTCAAGGAATTGCTTGATTCCCACTTATATTGGGAGGGCAGTCTTCTTTACTCAGTTCACCAATTCAAAGGCTAATCGCTTCTAGAAACACCCTCCCAGACACGCCCAGAAATATTTCACCGGATATTTGGGCATCCCTTAACCCAGTTAAGTTGACACAATTTTTTTTTTCACTCCCAGTAATATTTCTTTAACAATCTCTGTGAAGTTAAAAAAAAATTCTAAACAGCATGATGATTCTTTTTAAATTTTGATTTTTTTTTACTACTATGTTTCAGTTTAAAAAATATTATTGACTTCATTTTAAGAAGGATGAAGACTGTGCCTATCTCCCTTTGGTTGGTTGTATTATTTTTCTTATGTTGTCTACGTTCATACAGTTCATGTTTTTCTGTTTGTAATGATGATTATCAAAAGTTATTTAGTACTGGTTTTATACCTTGAGTGAAGTGAAGTCGCTCAGTCGTGTCCGACTCTTTGCGACCCCATGGACTGTAGCCTACCAGGCTCCTCCGTCCATGGGATTCTCCAGGCAAGAGTACTGGAGTGGGTTGCCATTTCCTTCTCCAAGGGATCTTCCTGACCCAGGGATCGAACCCGGGTCTCCAGCATTGGAGGCAGACACTTTAACCTCTGAGCCACCAGGGAAGTTCATACCTTAGCATTGTTTTTATATTTAAATATTTTAAATTGGCTTTATATTTAAATGCTTCCCAGGTGGCGCAGTGGTAAAGAATCTGCCTGCCAATGTGGGAGATACAAGAGACAGGTCCAATCCCTGAGTCGGGAAGATCCCCTGGAGGAGGAAATGGCAACCCACTTCAGTATTCTTGCCTGGTCCTCTGTTGGGCTACAATCCATGGGGTCAGAAAGAGTCATTTCTCCATTCTTGAGTTCTTTATTTTGATTATCTCTTAATCAGCAAGATCTCATATCAAGTAGTTTTCTCAATAAGGAACTTACAGGAGTTGTGTTTTCTGAGTTCATATATGTTTGAGATGTGTACCCTTATACTTGAATGCTTTCTTGAGTGGGGATAACTTATTTTCCTTAAAGCCATAAAGCTGTCTCCTCAAAATTTTTGTTTATTTTTTTGCAATGGATGTTGCTGTGGGAAATTTGGAGGATAGTCTATATTCTTATTCTCAACCCTTTTTAGGCAATTCGTTGTTTTGGTTTGGTTTGTATTTTGCCTGGATGCTTAAAATACCCTATCCTGGAAGCCATCTTTATCCTTGATTTCTATCTAGCTTGATGTTAAGCCTCTATCTCAATTTTTTTCTAGAACAATATGTTCTAGAAAATTGTATATATTTTGTGCCAACTATATTTTTATTTTTTAAGAGAACTATTCTTTTCTTATTGAGATATAATTCACACATCATAAAGCTCATCATTTTCAAGTGTGAAGTTCAGTAATTTGTAGTATATTTACAAAGTTATGCAACCATCACCACTATTTAATTCCAAAAAATGTTCACCGTTCCCCCAAAGAAACCCCATACCTGTTAGTGGTCACTCCCTATTCCCTATCCCCTCCAGGCCATGATAACAACTAATTTACTTTCTTTCTTTATATATTTGCTTATTCTAAACATTTCATAAAATAGTGTCACAGAGTATGTAACCATTTTCACCTGACTTTCTTCACTTGGGATAATGTCTTCAAGTTTCATCCATGTTATAGGCTATGTTAGTATTGTACTTCATTTTTACAGCTGAATAATATTCCAGTGGGTGTATATATAACATCACACATTGTTTATTCATTCATCAGTTGATAAACATTTGGGTTGTTTCCACTTTTTGGATATTGTGAATGCTGGTGCCATAACCATTCATGTACAGGTTTTTGCACTTGATCTTAGCCAAAAGATTTCCTGGTGGCTCAGATGGTGAAGCATCTGCCCGCAATGTGTGAGATCCGGGTTCAATCCCTGGGTCGGGAAGATCCCCTGGAGAAGGAAATGGCAACCCACTCCAGTACTCTTGCCTAGAAAATTCTATGGATGGAGGAGCCTGGTGGGCTACAGTCCATGGGGTCGCAGAGTCGGACACAACTAAGCGACTTCACTCACTTAGCCAAAAGGCCGAGAAGTGATGTGTACAGGGTTTCTTATGGACATACGTTTTTATTACTCTTGGGTTTATACCTGCAGTAGGAGAGCTGGGCTATATGGGAACTCTGTCTGTAACCATTTAAGGAACTGCCAGACTGTTTCTAAAGTAGCTGCACTATTTTCTATTCCTACCAGAAATGTATAAAGATTCCAATTTCTTCAATTCTCAGAAACAGTTGCCTTTATCTATCTTTTTTAATATAGCCATCCTAGTAGGTGTAAGGTAGTAGTCAACCATACCTAAAGTTTTATTTCCTTGATGGCTAATGATATTGAGCATCTTTTCTTGTGCTTATTGGCCACACATGTATATCTTCTTTGTAGAAATGTCTATCCAAATCTTTTGCTCATTTTAAAATTAGGTTATTGGTCCTTTAATTATTAAGTTGGTAAGATGTCTTATATATTCTAGATACTAGTCCCGTCTAGATATATGCTTTAGTCAGATATATGATTTGCAAATATTTTCTCCCAATCTGTGGGTTGTTTTTTCCCCCTCTCTTGATAGTGTCTTTTGAAATACAACAATTTTAATTTTGGTAAAGTCTAATTTATCTTTTCTTTCGTTGCTTCCACTTTTGGTGTCATTTCTAATAAATCTAATTGCCTAATCCAAGATTTTGGAGATGGATGTGTATGTTTTCTTCTAAAATGTTTGTAATTTTTGCTCTTAGATTTAGTCTTTGGTCTATTTTGAGGTGATTTTTTAATGCAGTGTGAGATAGAGATGCAAAAAGATATCCAATTGTCTCAGTACCATTTATTGAAAAGACTCTTCTTTACCCCATTGAATTGTCTTAGCACCCTTGTTGAAAATCATTTGAATATAAATATAAGCGTTTATTTCCACAAGAGAAATATGTTTACTTTATATATTTGACTACATCCTCTCGTTGGTTGGGTTCTCTACCTCAGAAACACTAATTATTCTTATGCTAGATCATCTTTGTTCTCTAACAGCTTTCATCTTTATCTTCTATTCTGCGTTCATTCTCATGCTGTTCTTCACGTCAATAATTACATTTTCAACAGTGTCTATTTTGTACATGGTTCTTTCTAATTGGGCTTCCCCAATAGCTCAGTTGGTAAAGAATCTGCCTGCAATTCAGCAGACCCTGGTTCAATTCCTGGGTTGGGAAAATTCACTGGAGAAAGGATAGGCTACCCATTCCAGCATTCTTGGGCTTCCCTTGTGGCTCAGCTGATAAAGAATCAGCCTGCAATGCGGGAGACCTTGGTTCGATCCCTGGGTTGGGAAGATCCCCTGGAGAAGGGAAAAGCTACCCACTCCAGTATTCTGGTCTGGAGAATTCCATGGACTCTATAGTCCATGGGGTCACAAAGAGTCAGACATGACTGAGTGACTTTCACTTTCATTTTCTTTCTAATTAATCCCATAATAATGATGGTCTTCTATTTCCTTAGATCTGCAACTCCTTTTTCAGTTCTATCATTTTCTTATCTTGGTTTTTGTCTTACTGAACTCATGTTTTTATTAAGTTGTTCTGTAGCAGAGAACATTTGTGAGCCTTCACCTTCTCCCCTACACTGGCTATCTGCTAACAGTGTCTGTGTTTTATTGTCACTTTGCCCTTGTGGTGCCTGAGCCTGCGAAGTCAGTGCTAACGTGGACCTGGGCGTGCAAGTAGAGGGGTGTGTGGAAGGTGAGGAGGAGGGCTTTGGGCAAGCAGAATAAGCTGTCATCAACTCCATGTTGGACCAGATCAACACCTGTCTGGACCACCTGGAAGAGAAAAACAACTACCTCCAAGTCTGCCTCCAGGAGCTGCTTGATTCCAACTGAGGAAGCCCCCAGTGATGCCAGCCCCTAAGCTCTGGGATCCCCCGGTCAGGCCCCAACCCTGCTTCTCTGAGCCAGGCTCAGGCCTGAGGACTCACCACCTGGCTTAGATACCTACTCAAGGCTGGCCTACAGATCTCTGAAGATGGAGGGTCTGTCTGCCTGCCCAGGCCACCCTTCTGGTACTTCCCTCGGCATGCCTGGGCCTGCCCCACCTTCCAGCTTCCCCTCCTGGGGCCAGGTGTGGGCCAGTGACCCACCCATCTTGCCACCTACTCAACTCCTGGATGCTCCCAGTCTGCCCAGCCTTGAGTGTCCATATTACACCAAAAACACAAAATCATTTGTGAGGAATTTTGTTCTATTTTCTAAACTCTGTAAACAGTTAGTCTTTTCTGTCGCATTTTTTTAGTGTAGCTTTTACATGTTACATTATTACCTTTCTTTGTTTAGTTTTGTTCCTCTGGGGATTGTATGTTTGCTGCTTCTCTGCCTCCTATCCATGCCTCATATTATCAAGGGTGACTTTTTTGTGTTTTCTGTTACAGCAAAACCTGTTTGTTTTCCTGACTCTGCTACAGTTTGGGGCTGGAGGAGGTTATGTCCTATCTCTTTTTCTATGAGGGATTGTGACAGTTAGGGCAGAATTCAGCTGTGGTGGTTGGACTCCCCATTAACATTCTCTATTTAGCATCTGCCCTTTCTTCCAAGATGGTATTAAAGATCCTCTACCAGGGTCCTGGGCTTTTCAGGTAGTGCTACTGGTAAAGAACCTGTTTGCCGATGTAGGAGACAAAACAGACGCGAGTTTGATTCTTGGGTTGGGAAGATCCCCTGCAGAAGGAAATGGCAACCCACTCCAGTATTCTTGCCTGGAGAATCCTATGGACAGAGGAGCCTGGTGGGCTACAGTCCATCGGATTGTAAAAGAGTTGGACACAACTGAGCAACTAAACTACAACAACAACCAAGCACAGGTGATTATCTGGGGTATGTTTATTCTTCCATTGTGAGGTACTTTTGGGCTGGGGATAGTTTTCTCAACTCAGTGAGGATGCCCTCAAGCCTTCCCTTCCATCTCAGAAAGTCAGCTCGGGGTTCGCATTCTCCTGTTTTCTCTCGTTCCATTCCTCCTCATTCAGAACAGAAGAAACATAAGGGCCTCCATTCACTTTGCTTCTCCCTACATTTTGGGGAGTTAATGAGACATCTCAGGATTGTACTGACTCCATAGGCTAACTTCTAGAAATTAGGAGTGGAACAAGGACAATTTTCTTGTGTCCATCTCATTATTATTTTTTTTTTATCTTGCTATTATCTATGTCTATCCTGATCCAGAATCTCCTCCAAAGTTTGGATTTCAAATAAAAAATTTCCATCAAGTACACTTAGAGAAATTCACTTTTTTCCAATTACCACTGTCAAATGTCTAATGTTAGTCTACCTGTTACCCTTGGCAAGTGACTACATATGTCTGTAGCCCTGCGGTATTTTCAATCTTTGGTGCTGTGTATCTCACTCATCTGCTTCTCTGTTTTGCTACTGCCCTAGAAATGGGAGAACTTAAAAAAAGAAAAAATTCCTTGGCTTTATGATAGAAAGCAACTCCCAGACATCACTTTGTTGACAAAGGTCTGTCTAGTCAAAGCTATGGTTTTTTTAGTAGTCACATACAGATGTGAGAGTTGGACCATAAAGAAGGCTGAGCACCAAAGAACTGATGCTTTTGAATTGTGGTGCTGGAGAAGACTCTTGAGAGTCCCCTGGACAACAAGAAGATCAAACCAGTCAATTCTAAAGAAAATCATTCGTGAATATTCATTGGAAGGACTGATGCTGAAGCTGAAGCACCAATAATTTGGCTACCTGATGTGAAGAGCTGACTCATTGGAAAAGACTCTGATGCTGGGAAAAATTGAAGGCAGGAGGAGAAGGGGGTGACAGAGGAGGTGGTTGGATGGCATCACTGACTCAATGGACATGAGTTTGAGCAAACTCTGGGAGATAGCGAAAGACAGGGAAGCCTGGCGTGCTACAGTCCATGGGGTCACAAAAGGTAGCAAAGAGTCAGACATGACTGAGCGACTGAACAACAACAGCAACTCCCAGGTTGGGTCCAAGGTGAAAATGAGTCCCTTGCTGGGTTTAAAACAAATGCTGTTGTAATTCCTGGCTGTGAACGCCTATAGTTTCACTGCTGACCCATTTTATACTAATTAATTCTGTGTAATATATCTCTCCTCTTTTAATTTATTCCCTCTTCTCCCATTTCTACTGATAACCATCTCTGCCAACTACCTACATTTCACTGTTAAACTGTTTGTATAGTGTTCGTGATTTTAAAGCTTCCTTCTATTACCTTTGGGCATTTGGCTGAAATGCATGGCCTCCATTTTACAAGTAAATATATAACAAATCCAAAGACCTTGTGCTGGTAATTGGTAACAAACGTGCTAATGCCTAGCGGCAGTGTTTATAAGAAAATGTTCATTTTTAGGATTAAAAATTTCATTAGAAATTGCTTTGGGAAATATATTAATCTTTACAAAGGATACTGAAAAAAAAATCTTATGGAGAGCATCTCCTTTGAATCCCTCCATTTAAAAAATACTTCACTTGGTATCTTTGTTTTCGTTTGTTAAATACAAGGTCAGCTTTGAATGTCTCCAGCTTGAAATAGTTTGAGACTCAGTGGTTAATTCTGACCAGGAAGTATCATTGGACAGTGGGCAGAACAGTTAGCGGGAAAAAATATTATAGGATCTTACAGGTGTGTGGGGGACACTTACAATAAATATTAGGAGAGTGACAAAGAGGCTTTCCAAGGGAGGTTCATATTTCTTGATCAGTATAATTTGATATTTAATGTATATAGAAATCCAACAACTATTTTTAAAAACCCCACTTACACCCATATTTCTTCTACTTCAGACTAAAAGTTCCTGGGAGGCTAGGTATTTCCCATATTTCTTTCCTTAATATTTAGAATAGGGCCATGCCTGAAGCAGACATCCAATAAATAGAAATTAGTAATAATGACTGAGGCAATTTATTAGTATAGATCAATTCCAGGGACTTCCCTTCTAGTGTGTCTGATCTTAAGCCTTTAAATATCTGTCTATATGTCAGAAATTCAGCATAAGAAACTCTTTGGGGCAAATCATAAAATATTAATTTGATACATATTTTAAAACTCACCTTTGGCATTGTGAAATAATCCCCCTTATGAGAAAAAAAGGTCCATTTAAAAAATCTTACATAGTCAAAGCAGATGTCACTGGTTAAGAGTCCAGTTGATCAATAACGTTTCACAATCTTTAGCAACATCAGGGGAAAGGTACTTAGCACGTCACTGTTAAAATGATCAGCACCAAATTCCTACAATTGCGTTTCCACAAACCGCAAATGGTTTTTTGATGAAAGCCCTAGTTTTTCTTAGCTTGCTAATCAATTTCTGCAGGGTCAAAGTTCTGGCCACCACATAATACCATCCTCCTAGATATAGGGACTCACTTAAGGGCCACTTGGTGTAACATTCCTCCTGACAGCGCCAAGAAGCAGGTGCGTTGGACACATTTTTAACTAACGAACTCAAGCGTTTCAATTCATAGTATTCTCTTGACCTGAAAGTATGAGTTGGTTTCCATACCCACATTTTCCCGGACGAGGCCGCCTGTTTGCTCATCTTTGACAGGACGAGGGGACCAGAACACTTCTGATGCAGCCTCCTCTTTGCCCTAAGAGGGAAGGATTGACTGGGCACTCAGACCTTGCCTCCCCACGCTCCGGCCACCAGCCCCCTTTAGGGTTTGGTTTATCTGGCCACAGCCAAAGAGTCCAATCCAATCCTCCCGGCTGGCGCGGGAGGGGCTCGGACAAGGTCCTCCCGGCATCTGCCTGCCCCCAGGGCATCGGGCGGAGAGCGGGGCGGGGCGGGGCGGGGCGGAGTGAGCACCGTGACGCCAGGAGGCTCGGCCAATAGGAACGCCCCGCGGCGCCGACCGAGCCGCCAGCCCATAAAAAGGAGGCGCCGCAGCACTCTTCTGGTTCGCCTGTTCCGGACTCGGAACGTGTTCCTAGCTCCAGGCCTACCTTCCTCAGGTGACTCGGGTCACAGCCCACTCCCCGCCCGGAAAGTTCACCTAAAGTCCCTCACGCATCTGAGGGTCCTTCCGGAGCGGCAGCGGCGGGTCCATGGAGAAGGGTCCGGGGCTGGTGACGCTGAAGTCGCGGGGCGCCAGGTGCAGCAATGGGTTCCTCGAGGGGGAGCCGCCGCGGCCCGGGCCAAGCCCGCCCGCCGAGAAGCCGCCGCGACCGGAGAGCCAGAGCGCCCAGCCGGCGGACGGCTGGAAGGGCGAGCGGCCCCGCAGCGAGGAGGACAACGAGCTGAACCTCCCCAACCTGGCGGCCGCCTACTCGTCCATCCTGCGCTCGCTGGGAGAGGACCCCGAGCGGCAGGGGCTGATCAAGACGCCCTGGAGGGCGGCCACGGCCATGCAGTTCTTCACCAAGGGCTACCAGGAAACCATCTCAGGTCAGTGTGCTCGCCGGCCGGCCGGCGTGCAGGGCACGGGGGAGGTGGCCGCGGGAAGCTCGCGCCGGCTCTGGGAAGTTTCCGGAGTTGCTCACTCTTGGCGGAGGAAGCCGAACCCCGCCCTCGGCCCTGGCCCAGCCGTCGGGCCAAGGACCGGGGCCTGGGTGGGACTCATTTCGGGAGCCTGGAGAGTCAGCGGCCTCTCCCCCCCACCCCGGGTCTGTCTGCAGCCGTCCTCGTGGGGGTGCTCCCCACTGGCTGCACGCAGCCCTCTACTTCGGCCTCGGCTGGAGGGACCGCGATCACCGAGCTTACTCACGCCCCTGGGCGGGAGCCTGAACGTCCAGGGCCGGATACCTGAGGAACGTGCATCTGGGCTCCTGGAAGTGATGACTTCTTAAGTCATCCTTGGTCTTGAGGTCTGTTTTTTGGTAGGTCTGGGATGAAGTCTTGGCTTCGTGTGTTTGGGGCGTCGAGGGAGCCTCGGGGACCCTCATTCTCGATGACTTGCCAGGGCACCCGGCTCTTGCGAAAGTCATAGTTACCTTTTTTCACATCGAGGTCACTCCAGCTCAGGACTTTCCCAGAATTGGATATAGTTCTGGGTACAGGCTTTCCCGGAGTTAGAGGTGTGAACTTCCGTGGGTTAGTTTGCTGCTTAAAGCCTTCTCCCCTTTCCTCCCCACTCCCCAAACCCCAAAGCTGGAAAGCGTCTCCTTGGGAGCCGGGGAGGTTCTCTGGGCAGTGAGACCCGGAATCCCTGTATCACCCATCCCCCATCCCCCATCCCAAAGGAACAGGTTGACCCAGTGTTCTCCGCGCCAGAGGGTCAGGCTTTTGCCCAGGAGGCTGAGAAGCAAGGGCGCAGGGTCGGGGTGGAAAATAACAGAGGACTTCGCTGCCTGTTTTCTGGGTGAGGGGTGTTGATCAAATTAAAAAAAAAAGAGGGAGAGTAAGAAAAAAAGCTCTGACTTACACAGGAGGGACTAAGGACGTTGTTTTCCAGTTCACATCTTCTGTACCTCTTGGTGATATTTATTTCTTTGACCCAAGAAACCTGCCGTCACCATTTCTCAAAGAATAACAGAGCTGCTTTGCAAGGTTACCTCCCGGGTCAGGTTATTTCCCCCGTCAAGTTTCCGGAGACTCCCTTAAGTGATTCTGGGAAAAACAGTTATTTTTGCACTGGTCTCCCCCCACCCCAAAGGAAGGGTGGGAAATCAGTGTGAGAAGGGTGAGATCCAAAAAGGAAATCCTAAAGCCAAGTACATGGATATCTAGTTCTGTGTCCATGTTTACTTTTTTTACCCCATGTTGGTAAATGTTTGGAGCCTTGAATACAGAATTTCAAAATGCAAAGACTGAAGAATAAACGTTCTTCCTTTTGTAAATATTCTATGATTCCACAATGTAATGTGGAAACATTTTCTCAGGGCCTTGCTCGGTCTGCCTTTTGTGGACACCGAAAGTGTCCTTCGCACTTGGTCAAGCTTTGGAAATCTTGCCCTAATAGAATTCACAGACAGAGCGATTTCTGACCCCGAGGCAGGTCACAGAATTAGCTTAAGTGTCTCAAAAAGGTTTACTTAAGAAATGATTCGTAGAGGTTTGTTTCATGAGCCATAGAACTAATGACTGTAAAGAACACTTCGTTCTACCTAAGAAAATGATTCTAGTCAAGTGTTAATTTATTATTTAAAAAGTCTGTGGACCTAGGAAGAGAAATCAGATTAGGGAGAATCTAATCATCACCCTGCCCAAGAGGGCCTGGAGAGGAGAGTGAAATGGGGAGAGACTGCTTAACGGGTTCTAGGTTTCCTTTTGGGATGATGAAAATGTTCTGGGATTAGAGAGTTTTGATGGTTGCACACATTGTGAATGTGCTAAATGCCTCTGAATTGCACGTGTTAAAATGGTTAAGATGATGAGTATTATGTATATATTTTACCACAATAAAAACTCACAGACCATTTAAGAATTATTAATAGCCATTAATTGAATACTTTTCATGCTCCAAGTGCTTTGTATGTGTGGTCTTGGTTGAGTATAACTTGTCTCATTAATTGTCCTTTTTATGAGTTTACGGAAATACATGAGAGTTTTGACTCTTCTGACACATTTCTAGTTGAAATAGATTTTAGCTTGTCTTGTCCAGGATGCCAGGGAAGTTTTCATAAATCAAGCCGACAGTGTCCCAGATGTGGGGAGCATGTGAACCTGTGTATAATGCAGGAGGAAGCAATGGCACCACAGGTGATGGAGTTCTTGACTGTCCCCCCACTCTGCCTCAGCCATGTACACTGCAAGATGACAACTATTCTCTAAAGATAAAGTCAGGCATTAGATATTCTGTTTGCACAAAATTGAGTCTTAGCCACTTCATACTGGGGGAAGGCAGTGGCAACCCACTCCAGTACTCTTGCCTGGAAAATCCCATGGACGGGAGAGCCTGGTGGGCTGCCGTCTATGGAGTCGCACAGAGTCGGACACGATTGAGGTGACTTAGCAGCAGCAGCAGCAGCAGCAGCAGCAGCACTTCATACTGAAATATGCCAGCACTCATAAAAGGTTTTCTTTTTCTTTGAGTCACAAACTTCTGTGATTTACCATATCAGAATCCCACGATAAACTAAGAATTGTAACAACTTCTAAGATATGAAGGGGGGCAAAAAGTCAACTTATTTATTATCTCCTCCCATATTGTAGGCAAAAGATGAGTTTATGTCCCAAGTTTTAAAGTATGTTGTAGAAAAGTTAACCTCATCATTGAGAGGTACTATTTTGGATATGTATAGTTCATTTAAATCTCGATTCACTACTAAGTTTTGTTTTCATTTTGTTAATGAATTCTTGTGTAGAACTTAGTTCTGTGTATTGCTGGAAAAGGTATTGTGAATAAAGAAGAAAAAAATAACAAGACTGTTAAAGTATATGACTGGATTTTAGGGTATAGTCATTGAGAATGGAGGAGAAAAGCTAGTCTTACTAGTTTCTTCTAAAAATTAACATTTTTTTTTTCTGGCCTGGGAGGAAAAGTCACTACACATAACTTTGAAATACCAAACAAACTGGTACTTGTCCTAGTTTCAATGAACTGCCGTATCAAAGTACTACAGACTGAACTGTTCAAAAAATAGAAACCTGTCTCACAGTTCTGGAGACTAAAAGTCTGAATTCAAGGCATTGGTGGAACTACACTCCCTCTGAAAATTGAAGGGAGTCAGGGGCGTCCTTCCCTTGCCTCTTCCCAGCTTCTCGTAGCTGGCAGTCCTTGGTGTTTCTTAGCTTGCAGCTGCATTACTTCCATCTCTGCTTCTGTTGGTGTGCAAATTTCCCTTTTTTAAGGACATCAGTCACATAGGATTGAGTCCATTTTCCTCCAGTATGCCTTGTGGTGCTAGTGGTAAAGAACTCGCCTGCCAATGCAGGAGACATAAGAGACACAGGTTCGATCCCTGGGTTGGGAAGATCTCCAGGAGGAGGGCATAGTAACCCACTCCAGTATTCTTGCCTGGAGAATCCTATGGACAGAAGAGCCTGGTGGGCTACAGTCCATAGAGTTGCAAAAAGTCAGACGTGACTGAAGCAATTTACCACACGTGCCTCATCTTAATTTAGCTGATGATGTTTGCTGTTAACTCTTTCCAAATAAGGTCACACTCTGAGGTACTGAGATTTAGGATTTCAGCTTATCTTCAACACAATTTAGCCTATTCAAGTGTTAAGTGATGTTATTCATTAGGCTGTCTGGGAACTTTATAATTGAATTTAATTTATTCATGGAGTACCACCCACTGTGCTGAATGCTGGGAAGTAGACTGAGTAAAACCAGATATGGTTTCTTCTCTCATAGAATAGTCTATTGGATTAAATCAGATATTCAATAGAATCACATGAATATGTGATTATAGATTGAGAAATGTAATGATGAAAAGGACACAGCTTAGTGAGAGCATAAAGGAACTTGATCTGTGCTGGGAGATCGGAAGTGTGGATGCTTGAGCTGATGTCTGAATGACAACAAATGCAACTGATTACTATGTGCTGAACACAGTTGTGCATTCTTTACATGTATTGCCTCATTGATCCTCACAGTAAGCCAATGGGGTAGGTAATATTAGCCCTATTTTTAGGGATAAAGAAACTGAGGCACAGAAAGAACTTACCCAAGTCTTAAGCTTCCCTTGTGGCTCAGATGGTAAAGAATCTGCCTGCAATGTGGGAGACCTGGGTTCAATCCCTGGATTGAGAAGATCCCCTGGAGAAGGGAAAGGCTACCCACTCCAGTATTCTGGCCTAGAGAATTCCATGGACTGTATAGTTCATGTGTTTGCAAAGAGTCAGACATGACTGAGCGACTTTCACTTTCACTTTATCTGAAAAGTATCAGCATTGGGAGAATAATAGAGAATGCTGCTACTGCTGCTAAGTCGCTTCAGTCGTGTCCGACTCTGTGCGACCCCATAGACGGCAGCCCACCAGGCTCCCCAGTCCCTGGGATTCTCCAGGCAAGAATACTGGAATGGGTTGCCATTTCCTTCTCCAGTGCATGAAAGGGAAAAGTGAAAGTGAAGTCGCTCAGTCATGTCCAACTCTTAGCAACCCTATGGACTGTAGCCTACCAGGCTCCTCTGTCCATGGGATTTTCCAGGCAAGAGTACTGGAGTGGGGTGCCATTGCCTTCTCCAAATAGAGAATGAGAATCATCATAATCTCTCACAATTGTAACAATAGTAATTTACAGATTTATTTGAATCACCTCCCTTCTCCTCCTCTTCCCTTTTTGTATCTTCTCTGCTATTTTCTTTGTCTAGCTCTGGAAACTGTCCATGCCTGGGCATTCCCCCACTGACTCATTGCTGTATACCTCCCTAATTTGAGTCCAGTATTTGGTTGAGTCAGACTGCAGTAATGGAGTTTGCCAGGAGAGGGCAACTATCTAATCTTTGATAAATACTAGGTTATGAATCTAAGATTATATGAACAATTCATAATTCCAGGTAATATAAAATCCCTATGGTTATACTTTCTCCATTGAGTTTATGGAAATTAGATTAAGGGATAATTTAGATTGTGTTAATCAAAGATTGTCCAAAGATTGTCTGAATCAAGGTAAATTAGTTACACTCAAGGTTGAGAGAACATTTGGTCATTAGAATTTGGTTTTATTAAAGCCCGAGTCACAGTTTTCTAGAAGAAAAGTGACTGTCTGTCCCTACCTTAGAATGTCCATCAGATTGCCCAGCACTTGTAGACAACTTGATGAATGTTTGAATTAATTTGTTAAAGACAAGGACCCTTTCTTAATGTGTGTCTTCTAGCACAGTGGTCTATGCATAAATGCTCAATAAATGCTGCTTCTTTTTTTAAACTCTAAAGAAAAATGTAGGGGATTTAGCTTTATGAAAAAGTCATGGGAGTTATTTCTGTTGGATCTCCTGAACACTTTTATGCCAGAGGTCATCCTTTGGACATCTTTGTGTCCTTCATGGAGTCGTGCACCTGTAGAAACTCACCTATTTGGTGAGATGGCTTTTTCTATACTCAGTCAACATGTTATTCCAAGGTATCGATTGAAGTGATTGGCCTGTTTGCCTGGCACATCAAAATTCTCATGGGGAAAAATCGCTAGAAAGTGTCAGGATTGCAGTCAGTTTTTAAATTATTGTAGAAATGTTCAAATGTATTCAAAATTGGAATAGTATAATGAGTTTGTAAATGCCTATCACCTAACCATTAATACAAACAGAAGTCTGCCTTTCTTCATCCTGCTTGTCACGTACCTTCCCTGCCGAATTATTTTTAAATTTATTTAGTTTTAATTGAAGGATAATTGGTTTACAATATTGTGTTGGTTTCTGCCATGCATCAATATGAATCACCTGCTGAATTATTTTAAAGCAAATCCTAGATATGTCATTTCATTGATACTTGACTGTATCTCTAAAATATAAAGTCTTTAAAATAGTATCATATTTGAAATCAGTAATAATTCCTTAATATCAAATATCTAACCATTGTTAACATTTGATTTTTCTCACAGGTATCTCTTTACAAATTGCTTTGTTTGAATAAGGATTCAGATAAGATTCACACATTATATCTGATAAATGTCTTCAAGTCTCTTTTAACTTGTTAGTTTGGTATTCCTTTTTATCTGCTAACAATTTGTTGAAGAAACAAGGTCATTTGTCTTATAGAATTCCCCACCTCTTGGGTTCTGCTCATGATTTTCTCATGATTTATCAATAGTTTAACATGTTCCTTTAGCTTCTGTGTTGCTTATATACTAGTAGTTAGATTTAGAGGCTTACCAAAGAAGCTGAAGTTGATTAGTTCTGTGAAGACCTACAATACCTCCTAGAACTAATGCCAAAAAAAGATGTCCTATTCATAGGGAATTGGAATGCAAAAGTAGAAAGTCAAGAGATACCTGGTGTAACAGGCAAATTTAGCCTTGGAGTACAAAATGAAGCAGGGCAAAGGCTAACAGAATGCCCTGGTCATAGCAAACACTCCTTTTCAACAAGAGACGACTTTACACATGAAGATCACCAAATGGTCAATACCAAAATTAGATTGATTACATTCTTTGTAGCTGAAGATGGAGAAGCTGTATACAGTCGGCGAAAACAAGACTGAGAGCCGACTGTGGCTCAGAGCATTAGCTCCTTATAACAAAGTTCAGGCTTAAACTAAAAAAGCGGGGGGGAAACCATTAGGCCAGTCAGGTGCGACTGAGATCAAATCCCCAATAAATATACAGTGGAGATGACAAATAGATTCAGGGGATTAGATCTAGTAAACAGAGTGCCTGAAGAACTATGGACGGAGGTTCATAATATTATACTGGAGGTAGTGAACCAAACCATTCCAAAGAAAAAAAGATGCAAGACAAAGTGGTTGTCTCTGGAGGCTTTACAAACAGCTGAGTAAAGAGAAGCGAAAAGGAAGGGAGAAAGGGAAAGATACACCCAACTAAATGCAGAGTTCCAGAGAATAGCATGGAGAGACAAGAACGCTTTCTTCAATGAACAATGCAAAGAGTTAGAAGAAAGCAACAGAAAGGGAATGACTAGCGATCTCTTCAAGAAAATTGAAAATATCAAAGGAACATTTCATCCAAAGATGGGCTCAATAAAGGACACAAACAGTAAAGACCTGATCGAAACAGAAGAGATCAAGAAGAGATGGCAAGAATACATGGAAGAACTGTACAAAAAAGATCTTAATGAGCCAGATAACCACGATGGTGTGGTCACTCACCCAGAGCCAGACATCCTGGAGTATGAAGTCTAGTGGGCCTTAGGAAGGAAGCACTGTTGCCAGTAAAGCTAGTGGAGGTCATGGGATTCCAGCAGAGCTATTTAAAATCCTAAAAGATGATGTTATCAAAGTGCTGCACTCAATATGTCAGCCAATTTGGAAAACCCAGCCGTGGCTACAGGACTGGAAAAGGTCAATCTTCATCCCAGTTCCCAAGAAGGGCAGTACTAAAGAATGTTGAGACTACCAGACAGTTGTACTCATCTGCCATGCTAGTAAGGTTATGCTCAAAATCCTTCAAGCTAGGCTTCAGCATAACGGAACCAAGAACTTCCAGATGTTCAAGCTGGGTTTAGAAAAGGCAGAGGAACCAGAAATCAAATTGGCAGCATTCATTGGATCATAGAGAAAGCAAGGGAATTCCAGAAGAACATCTACTTCTGTTTCATTGACTGTGCTAAGCCTTTGCGTGGATCTTAACAAACTGTGGAAAAACTTAAAGAGATGGGAAAACCAAGACCATCTTACCTGTCTCCTGAGAAACCTGTATGTGGGTCAGGAAGCAAGAGTTAGAACCTTATGTGGAACAACTGATGGGTTCAAAATTGACAAAGGAGTATGTCAAGGCTGTTTATTATCACCCTGTTATACATACAGGGCTTCCCTGATAACTCAGTTGGTAAAGAATCCGCCTGCAATGCAGGAGACCCTGGTTTGATTCCTGGGTCAGGAAGATCTCCTAGGGAAGGGATAGCTACCCACTCCAATATTCTTGGGCTTCCCTTGTGGCTCAGCTGGTAAAGAATCTGCCTGCAATGCAGGAGACATTGGTTCAATCCCTGGGTTGGGAAGATTCCCTGGTGAAGGGAAAGGCTACCCACTCCAGTATTCTGGCCTGGAGAATTCCATGGACCATATAGTCCTTGGGTTGCAAAGAGCTGGACACGACTGAGCGACTTACACTTTCACTTTTATTTGCACGCAGAGCGCATCATGCAAAATGCTGGGCTGGATGAGTTACAAGCTGGAATCAAGATTGCTGGGAGAAATATCAACAACCTCAGATATGCAGATGATACCACTCTAATGGCGGAAAGTGAAGAGGAACTAAAGAGCCTCTTGATGAGGGTGAAAGAGGAAAGTGAAAAGGCTGGCTTAAAACTCAATGTTAAAAAAACTAAGATCATGGCACTTCATGGCAAATAGAAGGGGAAAAGGTGGAAGCAGTGACAGATTTCCTCTTCTTGGGCTCTAAAATCACTACTGATGGTGACTGCAGCCATGAAATTAGAAGATGATGTGTGTTAAAAAGCAAAGACATCACTTTGCTGAGAAAGATCTGTATAGTCAAAGCTATGGTCTTTCCAGTAGTCATGTACGAATGTGAGAGCTGGACCATAAAGAAGGCAGGGTGATGAAACATTGATGCTTTTGAATTGTGGTGCTGGAGAAGATTCTTGAGAGTCCTTTCGACAGCAAGGAGATTAAACCAAGGAACTCAACCCTGAATACTCATTCGAAGGACTGATGCTGAAGCTGAAGCTCCAATACTTTGATCACCTGATGTGAAGAACTGACTCATTGGAAAAGACCCTGAGGCTGGGAAAGATTGAAGGTGGGAGGAGCAGAGGACGACAGAGGATGAGATAGTTGGATGGCATCACCGACTCAATGGACATGAACTTGGGCAAACTCTGGGAGATGGGGAGGGACAGGGAAGCCTGGCGTGCTGCAGTCCATGGGTCCCAAAGAGTCAGAAATGACTGGGCAACTGAGCAACAACAACTCCCTGCCTCCCTCTCACCACACTGACTCTTACATTTAGTCAAGATTTCATGGTTGGTGGCGCATTTTTCCATTGGTAAGCAGCTAAATATCTGGTTATCTGTCATTCTGTGATGTTAAAATGAATCAGCTTTAGGTGTTATCAGCCCAATTTGTCTATTTAAGAGTTTCTCACCAGCCTTTCAGTTACTGATTTTAGGAGTCCTTGGTGACTGCCTAGATCCAGTATTTTTTAGAAGTTGAAAAATAGGGGTGTTTAGTTCTTTAATTTCTGGATTTATTAACTGGAGTTCTTTTATAAAGAAAATATATGGGAACTCTTTAGGCCATCTTTGCAACCGTTCAGTAAATTTAGAAGTATTTTAAATGAAGCTTAAAGAGATATAAAGTTGTTAATTTTTCTTATATATATTTCTTTAATTCTGCACAGGAGATCTGCTTAATTATGACTCAATCTAGAAGCCATAAAAGAAAATAGTTACTTAATATAAAAACCAAGAATTTTCACATATCAAATACTAACAGAAATGAAGTCAAATGACAAACTGGGAAGAAATATTTACAATTCATATTGTAGACAACAGAATAACCATGCTAATATAAAAAGAGATGCTAGAAATTAATGTGAGAGAAAGGCCAAAAACACAGTTGGAGTTGGCAAGGTATGAGGGCAGACAGGAAAGGAAATACAAGTAACTTTTAAATACATGGAAAGTTGCTTGACCTCATCTTCAGTAAAAGATACACACAAAGACCACTCAAAGATATATTTTTTCCTTGTTTGATTGGCCAGAGCCTAGAAACTTATACTCATTACATTAATGAAGTTACAAGGAAACAAATATTACTATTGAGAGTGTAACTATCCTCATGGTAATTTGGCAACAGCTGTTAAATACAAATGCATATATCGTATTTGAAAACCCTGTTTCTGGGAATTGCATACACAAAATGCCTTATGCTCAAGGTTAGTCACTGCAGCCATGAAAAAGGAAGCACCCTACTACTGATCCCTCAGAATGGCTAAATGATGCAAAGGAGTTATGTTTTGTAGGGGAAAGGTGTGTGTGTGGGTGTGTATAAAATGTTTATATTGCATTAAGAATTGGAGGATGCACGAGTGGTTACGTTAATCAGGGATATGAACTGGGCAGATGGCAGATGACATGCTTGGCTTTTCACTGTTATTTTCAGTTTTCAATTTTTGAAGTATGTGCATGTATCTCCAAATAGATAAATTAAAAACATTGTAACAAATCTGTTTCAAGTCTAGGAGCAAAAGAAATACAACTTTTTAATGGTTAGCTGGTAAGAAAAATCTGGTTATGGAAACCCTTTACCCTGGAATTAGAGAATAAATATTTAGATGTATGTATTTGCAAGCTTGATCTTCATTGTGATTCTGAGTTTGAATGTGACTTTGTCCCTTAACTATCTGTATAATTATTGGCATATCTCTAAACTTAAATTTCATCTTTCTCTTTTTGTGAAGGATGGTAATACTTGCTTTGCCTGGGATCTTATAAGAATTAAGAAGGTATGTGCAAAACACTTGATGTTTAGTATATTCCTTCTTTTTTGGTGTGGAAGAACCATGGGCTTGGATTAGTTGGAAAGTGTTTTAAGAATATGGGAGACTCTGGAGCCCCGAGCCGCCATGTAAAAGTCCAGTTACTCTGAGGCTGCCATGCTGTGAGGATCTCTGCCTCAAGGAGGGGCCATGTCTGGGTGTTCCAGCTGATGGCTTTAGCTGAGGTCCCACCCACCAGCCAGCACCAAACCCTAGACATTCAAGTAAAGACTCCTCCAGGTGATTCTAGTCCCCAGCCAAATAGTGGTTCCCTCCAAGCCCCAGATGTTGTGGAGCAGAGAGAGGTCAGTCATCTCCTCTGTGCCTTGTCTGAACTCCTGACCCACAGAATCCCAGGACATAATAAAATAGTTGTTCACCAGTAAACTCTGGGGTATCTCGTTATGCATTAAAAGCAATGGGAATAGACGTTGAAATGAGGATGGTTAGAATTTGTATTTAGGCAGAGGAAAAGAAAGTGACTTAAACAGGCCAAGAGATAACATGATGGTTTAAGGCTAGAAATTCACACTTGTGAATTACCAGTATAAGGCTGACAGTTGCAGCTAGGAGAGTGCCTGAGCTACTCAGAGGAACGAGAAGAGATGTCAGCATGCCGACACTAGGGAGAGTGAGAGAAGAACCAGCAGGGACAGCCTTAAAGGAAGGTGTGAGGGGCAGGAGATGGTTTAAAAAGGAACCCAGAACAGAAGGGAAAGGTCCCGAGACATAGGACTTGACCCCGATTGCCTGGCTTCAAACCCTGTTACTGAGCAGCTGTGCCTGATTGCCTCATCTGTAAAACAGGGCATTTGATAGTACTCGCTTATCTTATAAGGTTACTGGGGGATTAAGTAAGTTAGTACACATAAAGTGCTAAGAGAAATGCCCAGCGTCTATGAAGTGCTGTAGACATTCTGTCTGTGTTATCAATGAGTACTGAGATTTTATTTCAGTGTTAGTAGTGTCAATAGCTTAATGTGCTTAGAAGTCAGATTGTAGGACTTTAGAGAGTAATGTGACAAGTAACAGAAAACAAGACATTTTTTGAGGTATTTTCCCCCGACTGGTAGGATCTTGTGAGCTTCCCCTTGGTGTGTATCGAGGCATCAGCATGCTGGATGCTGGTAAATGAACGCCTTAGGTGTTGAAGAAAAGAAGGTGGGCGCCCGAACCCTGGGAAGTGAGCTAGGTTGTGTGCATGTGAACTTATGTGGTCCTCCGGTCAACTTGGAGACTGCTCATTATAAAGAGGTGGAAACTGAGGGGCGTCTGGTTCAGGTCGCTTGCCAGAGGGCACAGTGCAGCAGCGTCCAGGTGTGTGTGAGGACAGTGCTCATGTTCTAGTCAACATCATGCCCGCTCAGGCTTTAAGGGACTGTGTTACGCTTTAATATGAAGGCCATGAGAAGCATAACCCGTAGGAACTCTGCCTTTCGTACTGAATTCTAGCAAAGAGAAAGCCAGGTAGTTTTCATTTTGAGGCATCTTATAACATCCTGACTTTAAGATAGTTCATAAATTTTTAATCAGGGGAATTTGTGAATAATTGCAAAAATTTAGCTAAATTACACTCAGTTCTAATGCAGATTAATTACTAACAAATTTCTCCACTTAATCTTTTGTAGGAGATACTTGAAAACTGAAATTTTATATATTTTGTCTAAAGCACATTTAATTATGTTGTGATCATTTTACTTTATCAATGTGAGTCTTTTCTTTTCTTTTAGCTTTTTATTTTATATTTATTTTATATTGGAGTATAGTTGGTTAACAGTGTTGTGTTAGTTTTAGGTATACAGCAAAGATTCAGTTATACATGTATCTTGTGAGTCTGTTTTAATGGTTTTACTGTTTAGAAACTTTTCAGTTCTGTTTTAAATAGCTGTTTTCAGAGCTTGTACTTTTTGTTAAATGAAGTTATAAATTCTTAATCTTTCCTGTTATTTAGAGGAAGTTTTTCTATAACTACAATGGTATGTAAATTGCAGAGATACAAATTTGTCTTACCTTCTGTTCGGATAATTAGGCAAAACAGTATAGCATAATTATGTTACATCTGTACCTGCCCACCCAGTTGTGTCTCCTACCGCATATCTGCAACTGTGTTGATGTTGCATACAGTTGAATGTTGTATGTTCTTTTTTTAAATTTTGCTTTTTTTTGTGTGGTAAAACACAACATAAAGTTTACCATTTTAACCATTTTATGTGTATAGGTCAGTGGCATGAAGTACAGTCATCTGTTGTGCAACCATCACCACAGTCTCTTTCCAGAAAATTTTCTTTGTCCCAAACTGAAATCTTACTTGTTAGCCCATAACTCCCTCATCCCCTTTCCTCGCAGCCCTTGGTAACCTCTGTTTTATTTTCTGTGTGCCTTTGAGTACTCTAGGGACCTCCTATGAGCGGAATCACACCATTTTGTCCTTTGTGTCTGGCTTATTTCACTTAGCATAATGTCTTCAAGGTTCATCCGTGTTAAGAACATCATTTTAAAGTTAGAAAAGACCCACTGGGTCCTTGTTTTTAGCCAGTAACTCATTCTGTAGAATGTTGTATATTCTTAAATTTGTATTACATTTTTATTTACTTATTTAAAGAAATCTTCAGAATTGAAGATACTTTGTGTTCGTATTTATTTGTCAAACACTAGGTCTGTGAATGACCCCGTGCTAACTCTTAAAGAGGAAGGAAAACTGGTTGGCCTTGGCTTGGCCCTCAGGGAGCCTGTGATCTGTCTTAGCAGGGACCAGACAGTGAGTTCCTGTTGAGAGGAGCAAGTGGGATTCTGTGTGGTCGCAAGGAAGGTGGCTTCTTTTTTTTTTTTTGGAAGGTGGCTTCTTATAGCAGAGAAACTTGAAAACACAGATGACCATAGAGGAAGTGGATTTTGAGCTAAACCTAGAAGGAAATTCTTTTTATCTTTTTTTTTTCTTTTTTTTTAACAGAAATAGTCCGTGATTGTCAAGATTATGCTCTTAGGTATTCTGTGATAAGAATATTTTTTTCACAACTTAACATTTGTAGTTGTCTGTATCATAGAATTAAATGAAGCTTTCAAAGCAGTTAGGTTTATTTTAAACTTTTTAAAGATCAGCATTGGAAGGGCTGGCTCCTTTCCCTGATGTTTTTAAAGTCCATTCTGGCAAGTTAGCCCTTCTAATGGACTTTACCTGAACACATTTACAGACTTTATAAATGTTGTAAAGGTAGTTCATTTCATCTTGCGATTCTTCCTTCTCATTAATCGCCTTGGTTACTTGTGACTTTTGTACTTCGTGAATATCTGTAGACTCTGTTACCTTGTCTTGGTCTGACTCTTAGTCATCTCTCACCTGAAGTACAGTGACGTCTTTACCGGCTGTCTTGCTTTCTAGCTTGTCCTTCTCCCATCCAGTAGTGCCAGCGTGATCTTTCAGACATGGCATAGGTCTCTGCTTTCTGAAAACACTCAACTGATTTCTTCCTGTCTTTCCTCACCACAGCTGTGAGGTTTTATTGTGTTTCTGCCTCTTGCCTGTGTTTAAAAATTATCTTCCATCACCATCTCCTCAGGAGGCAATTGAGCGTTTTAGTTTAGTGAGTAGCCTGGTTTGAAAAACCACTCTTTCTCCTTCTCACGCTGGAGCTGGAGACGCAGGCACACGTCCTACATGAGGCTTGTCCTGCAGGATTTGGTCATTATGTCTGCTCTCTTCCTTTAATTTTTCCTCTTTTTTGGCGGGAGGGGGTTTGGTTGCTAAACATGAGAGTCTCTCACCCCGCTCCCATCTCCCCAGCGCAATCAACATCTTTTACTTCTCTGTAGTTCTGAGAAAAAGCATCCAGGTTTAGAGGAGGAAATTGGCAGTTGCTGAGTTCTGTGCTGAATGTTTTTGAGATCGTTTGTTTGTCCAGATGCTGTTTCAGTGAAATTCATGGCTATCGCTGTGAGGCACGATTTGTTTTATGTACCTGTCTTTGTTTTTATTCCAAGTAGGAATCAGGGCCCAGTTCAAGAGGCCATTGACAAACATCCCAAACAAGGAATTTGTCACTAAAATA
The DNA here is from genome assembly GCF_054371585.1 of Giraffa tippelskirchi. Classification (NCBI taxonomy): domain Eukaryota; kingdom Metazoa; phylum Chordata; class Mammalia; order Artiodactyla; family Giraffidae; genus Giraffa; species Giraffa tippelskirchi. The sequence goes on along the minus strand of NC_137281.1, from coordinate 128,266,973 downwards.
GCTTAGGATACAATTATACCGGCTGTATACTTTATGGACTTGTGGTAAGATGTTCATGAGAAATGATGAAGGTGCTGGGTGCTGGAGTTCAGCTGAGAAGCTATGAACCTGGCAAGGGTGTGGTGGAACTCCAGACCACTTTAAGGTACAGCTGCTGTGGATCATACCTCCCTAAGTCACCACCCCTTCCATACAGAAGTGCTTCAATTAATGCCCAGGCAACTGTGGAGGTGTGCTGCTCTGGTTGCCCATCAAAAACAATTTGCCTTTCAGCCGTGAGGGTGAGGTGCAGTGAGCACTTTCAGGCTTTGCCTCAGTGGAGGCCAAACTTAGGCCATGCTGGGTTTTTTGTTTGTTTGTTTCATTTTACTTTCCATCTCTTTCTTTTTATACCCCCTTCACAATAAACTGAACCTTTTTGAGGGTGGCTCTTTACAAGTGAAGTAGTTTATAAGAGAGACAAGTATTTTAACTGCATATTTACATGTTATAAATGCTCACTGATATAATACTAAGGGTCTATTTGGTGCTTCTCAAGCCATTTTAGTGTGTTAACAAAGAATCATCCTGGCATAATGGGAAGAACAACTAGTCTGGACTAGTCAGGGCATCCACACTAACTACTTTGTGACCCTACTCAAGTCACTTTCAGGACTGTCATGGATCTGGTCTGCAGGAAGTGGCAGATAGACTAGAGTTGAATTGTCTTGCCGAGGTCTCTGGACTGTGGGCACACTTGTCAGCATGGTCTCTTTGCTCACTCTGTTGACTTCCAGCAGTTGACAGGTGAGGTCCTAGCAAGGACCACAGGCTTTCTTTCTTGCTTGAGGTGATGTGTTCCTTAGAAACATTCAAGCCACACAGATAGTTTCTATGGTAACAGGACTCTCTTATTTTTCTTGTGACGCAGATTTTTTTTTTTAAAGGTTCTTCACTGATGTGTTCTTTAGGGTTGGTGGTCTTCTAATCTTACCCCTCTGATTGTACAAAGCCTTTATTTAAAGATTTTCCCCTCAGGAATCTGGTAGACACTTCTTCAAGAAGAATAAACAGTTGCTAGTCATATTAGCACTTGAGGTTTTAGTCTATTGTAAATCTTCATATCATTTAGAAGAGGAATTGTTGGTTAAACTGTAATACCAAGAAAACTGATATTCTGTTAGAATCATGATGTTTTATTTTACATATAATTTTTATTATGTAAAACTTCCAAACATAAAAGTAGATAAAACTGTATAAGGGACAACTATACACTTACTACCTAGATTCAAAATTAACATTTTGTCACATTGGTATGGCCTCTTCCTTTCTGAGAGCAAATCAGAGGTGTGTGTTTTGAGGTGAAGTGTCACCCTCAAAGATGTTTTTCTTCTTAACCATTTATACTATTCTTAGTAAAACTAGGGCTTTCTAGGTGGCTCAGCATAAAGAATCTGCCTGCAAATGCAGGAGACATGGGTTTGATCCCTGAGTGGGGAAGATCCCCTGGAGGAGGAAATGGCAATCCACTCCAGTATTCTGGCCTGAAAAATCCCACAGACAGAGAAGCCTGGCAGGCTATAGTTCAGGGATCTCAAAGTGTCAGACATGACTTAGTGACTAAACAACAACAACTAGTAAAACTATTAATTCCTTCATATCATTTAGTACCTTATCTACATTCAGATTCTCCAGTTATCCCAAATGTCTTTCACTCATGATTTGTTTCAAACTACGACCCACTCAGTATCCATACATTTGCATTTGATCGTTAGGTTTTAATCTAAAGTTCCTACTACCCTCCTCCCCCTAATTTATCAGAGATTGTCAGCTCTCCTGTAAGATATTCTACCTTTGAGATTTGTGTGATTCTATTCTTCTTGTTTTCATTCAACTTGTTTCTCTAGCCCTCATATTCCTGGAAACTGGAATTTAGGTCTAAAGACTTGATTAAATTCAGGGCAAACATTTTCAGCAGGAGCACTGTTTTCTTCATGTAATATCACAATTAAGAGAGATACAATATTTGGATCCTGAAGATTGTAAGACTCTAGTTGGTTTGAAAAATAGTCTTTTAAAACTGGTTTCCTGGGATAAACTGCCATAGAGAATTTCCTTTTTTAAAAAAGCCTTTTTGTTAGTCTGAAGATTTAATGGGATTCTCCTTTCCCCTGAAACTGTTCCAGTTTGATTTCAAAAAGTAAAGGTCAAAATAGCATTAAATTACTGAATTTTCCTGCATATAAACCAAATAAATAGTTGGTAAAACAGAATTTTGCCATTGAGGTGCACCAGCTCTGGGCTCCAGCACCCAGTTGGTATCAGGCCACTCTTTCTAGCTGCTCTCCTGGGCTGGCAGTTAGCTTGACCCTCTCCTCTCCTTCAGTCTCTGTATTTATAACTACTTTTATCTTTCTTTTAAAAAATCAGATTTGCTCTCTTCATGTCCTAGTTTTTCCATGTATGGATGTGAGAGTTGAACCATAAAAAAGGCTGAGCACCAAAGAATTAATGCTTTCAAATTATGGTGCTGGAGAAGACTCTTGAGAGTCCCTTGGTCAGCAAGGAGATCAAATCAGTCAATCCTAAAGGAAATTTACCCTGAATATTCATTGGAAGGGCTGATGTGGAAGCTGAAGCTCCAGTACTTTTGCCACCTGATGTGAAAAGCCAACTCATTGGAAAAAACCCTAATGCTGGGAAGGATTGAGGGCAAAAGGAGAAGAGGGTAACAGAGGATTAGATGGTTGAATGGTATCATCGACTCAATGGACATGAGTTTGAGCAAACTCTGGTAGATAGTGAAGGAGAGGGAAGCCTGGAATGCTGCAGTCCATGGGGTCTCAAAGAGTCAGACACAATTGAGAGACTGAATAACAGTGACAGTATTTCCTTTGCTGTCATTGACTTTGGATTTCCTCACCTCATAGCTGCAGCAACTCCCGATTTGGTCTGGGCTTTCCAGGTTCAGGTGGCTGGTAATGAGGCTCTCATCTGGAAGTCAGAGGACAGGGGTCAGACTCCAGCTCTTGAACTAACAGTTGGCTCTTCTTCAGCAGGCACTTAGTGTTTCCAAATAGAGCATCAGTTTCCTCATCTGTCAAATGGGGATGATAACTTTTGACCAATGCAGAGTGTGGCAGGACTTGAAAGAGGCCATGAACTAAACATAAATTTTCACTTGAAAGAAAAGTGCTCCAAAATGAAGGGAATCTAGTTTCTGCCCAGTGCATGACTCGTTCAGGCAGTGCACCTTTCTTTTTATTGCTTCCCACCTCCCTATTTCATTTCATGTAGTACCTCCTTTCCTCATCCCCTCTAGAAAACCCTCTCTTCCTTTCCTCCTATCCATCTTTAAGGCCTGGCTCAAATCTGTATCTTCAGTTTAACTGTATTTCCTCTCCTGGTCCATAATTTTCCCCTTATGGAAACTATTACTTTTGTAGTTTTAGCTGTGGTCTTTCTCTGAATATTTTTACATATAGGCTTATTTCTCAGATCTTAAAGTTTTTGATATCACAGTTTGATATGTTTGTGTCCAGTTTGGAAAGTAGTAGTACGGGACTCCTAGGAAAACTTGATCATGTTATTCTCAAAACTGATTTCTAGTGAGCTATAGGAGCCAATTGGTCTCTTAAATGGCTGATATTTTTCAGGGAGATGGGAACAACTTTCTCGTGTGAGGTCCTCCTTCCTCTCCTTTTTGCTGGACCACATGGTCCTTTCTGCCACCTGCTGTGAAGGTAGCTCCACCTTCTTCCCTTCCTCTCTCCTCTCGTCACCCACCCCACTGCCCCCAACCTCAGTCCCTCTGCCAGGCCTCTTGCGCAGAGCTCAGTGTTCTGCCTGAGTTGTCACCCTCTGCTGTGGTGACTGTAGGGAGGGTTTATGGAGGGAAATTATATTGCCCATCATTCAGGCCTTGCTGAACAGCAAATTAGAGCCAGTAGTAGGTCCATTTTCAATCCTCATCTTCTCTCACCCCTAAAAGCATGTGCTCCTAGTTTGACTGATCACTGGAATTGCTTGGGTTTTTAAAAGACATAATCCTGGGATCACACCATAGCCAGTGAATCAGACTTTGTCAGAGTGGCTTGGGAAGCTATATTTTCCAGGGTTTCCTGTGATTGGCTCTATTTGGGAGCCACTGTTCTGCACTTGCTCTTAGCCAAAAGGCTGAGAAATGATTGGGAGCCACTGTTCTGAAAGATGATCCTTTGTCCTTTAATCATTTGTCATGAATGGTAGAGGCTTGTACACCCTGCTGGTACTTATTTGTTGGATAGCATTACAAGTGGTTCCATAAAATCCATCAGTATGAAATCTCGTGACATGTGAAGCAGAATGCTAAGGATGAATGTATTAAAGACTTTGAAGCAGATGGATAGTTTATCAGATTGGTGTGTTCTTTCTTTAGAACTGCCATGAACCAGACCTTGTTACCACCATCTATTTTATAAGTTCCATTTTCACTTACACAGCTGGATTGTGGAGGATAGACAGAATTATCCAATTAAAGAACTGAATTTGACAAGTGTGTGTTTTTTTAATGACTCCTTGAATATACCATGTTTCTTTCTTTAAATAGCCTTTTAAGAATCTTATTTTCATCTACTACAAATTTTCAGAGTAGTAAACTGTGACCAGAATGAGAGTTCTTTGGCTTAGGTAACTTTGAGAGTTACTAGTGTATATGATTGGCAACCTTCAGTTTTATCCATGAATCAATCTGAATAAAACAGATGCTTTTCTCTGCCTCAGTACAGAAAGCCACTAGCCATTGCTGTGCACATCCCAAAAGCTGACCAGTGGGGTGGGAGGGTAATTCAATTGTAATTTGGCATTGATTTCCAACACCCCCAAACTTTGCAAGCCAGAACCCTAGGAGTCATGTTGAATTCCTTTTTCAAAACCATCATCTTACCTGTAAGGGCCCTGCCAGCCAGGTCACACAGTCTGCGCAGAGCCTGAGAGAGAGCTCATTCCTTCTACTTTACCATACTACTTCTTAAACCACTGTGCATATGGTTCCCTAAGAGCCAATCAAGTAATTGTGGGTAGAGAGGTTTTATGTGCTTCCGTTTTCTCATTTCAGTATTTTATTGCCTTATGAATAAACTATTATGAACATTACTATTGTAATCAATCAGTTCAGTTCAGTCACTCAGTCATGTCCGACTCTTTGCGACCCAATGGACTGCAACACGCCAGGCTTCCCTGTCCCTGACCATCTCTCAGAGCTTGCTCAAACTCATATCCATCAAGTCGGTGATGCCATCTAACCATCTCATCCTCTTTTGTCCCCTTCTCCCCCTGCCTTCAGTCTTTCCCAGCTTCAGGGTCTTTTCTAGTGAGTCAGTTCTTTGCATCACGTGGCCAAAGTATCGGAGCTTCAGCTTCAGGATCAGTCCTTCCAATGAATATTCAGGACTGATTTCCTTTAGGATTGACTGGTTTATCTTCTTGCATTCCAGTGGACTCTCAAGAGTCTTCTCCAACACCATGTTTCAAAAGTGTCAATTCTCATATAACATTGTATAAATTTAACATATACAGGGTTTTGATTTGATATGTTTATATGTTGCAATAGAATTACCATACCACCCTTTTAAGATCTATTGTCTTAGCAACTTTCAAATGTGTGATTTTTTTGTCCGACTCTGCTACCCCATAACTGCAGCATGCCAGGCTTCCTTGTCGTTCACCATCTCTCAGAGTTTGCTCAAATTCATGTTTATTGTGTCAGTAATTCTATCTAACCATCTCTTCCTCTGCTGCCTCTTCTCCTTTTGCCTTCAATCTTTCCCAGCATCAGGGCCTTTTCCAATGAGTCAGCTCTATGCATCAGGTGGTCAAAGTATTAAAACTTCAGCTTCAGCAGCAGTCCTTCCAATGAATATTCAGAATTCATTTCTTTTAGGATTGACTGATTTGATCTCCTTGCAGTCCAAGGGACTCGTAAGAGTCTTCTCCAACACCACAGTTCAAAAGCATCAATTCTTTGATGCTCAGCCTCCTTTATGGTCCAACTCTCACATCCATACATGACTACTGGAAAAACCATAGCTTTGACTATACAGACCTTTGTTGGCAAAGTGATGGCTCTTCTTTTTAATATGTTGTCTAGGATTGTCATAGCTTTCCTTCCAAGGAGCAAGCATCTTTTAATTTCATGACTGCACTCACCATCCGAAGTGATTTTGGAGCCCAAGAAAAGAAAATCTGTCACTGTTTCCACTTTTTCCTCATCTATTTGCCATGAAAGTGATGGACCAGATGCCATGATGTTCGTTTTTGAATGCTGAGTTTTAAGCCAGCTTTTTCACTTTCATCTTTCTTTCTCATCAAGAAGCTCTCTAGTTCCTCTTCACTTTCTGCTATAAGGGTGGTATCAGCTGCATAGGTGAGGTTGTTGGTATTTTCCCTGGCTATCTTGATTCTAGCTTGTGATTCATCTAGCCCCTCATTTTGCATGGTGTACTCTGCATAAAAGTTAAACAGGGTGACAGTATACAGCCTTGTCTTATTCCTTTCCCAATTTTGAACCTGTCATTCATTTCCTATGAGGTTCTAACTATTACTTCTTGATCTGCATACAGGTTTCTCAGGAGACAGGTGAGGTGGTCTGGTATTCCCATCTCTTTAAGAATTTTCCACAGTGTATTGTGATCCACATGGTCAAAAGCTTTTGCGTAGATGTTTTCCTGGAATTCTCTTGCTTTATCTGTGATCCAACAAATGTTGGTAATTTTATCTCTGGTTCCTCTGCCTTTTCTAAACCCAGCTTAAACATCTGGAGGTTCTCAGTTCATGTAATGTTGAAGCCTAGCTTGAAGGAATTTGAGGAAAATCTTACTAGCATTTGAAATGAGCACAACTGTATGGTAGTTTGAACTTTCTTTGGCATTGCCCTTCTTTGGGACTGGAATGAAAACTGACTTTGTCCGGTCCTATGTGTTGATTATAATAAAAAAGCTGTGCATTAAATCCCTAGAATTTATTCATCTTTAAGTGGAAGTTTGTACTCTAGGACTAACCTCTCCCAATCTCCTTCACCCTCCCTACCCCTTGTAACCACCATTAGACTCTCTGTTTCTCCAAGTTCAGCCTTTTTAGATTCCACTCATAAGTGAGATCATATGCTGTGTGTCTTTCTCTGTCTGATTTATTTCACTCAGCATGATGCCCTCAAGGTCTATTCATGTTGTCTTAATATACTTTAATTGCTTAGAAGCAATATGAGAATTTACCTCTGCCAAGGATGACAAACCTAGACAGCATTTTAAAAAGCAGAGACATTACTTCACCAACAAATGTCCATATAGTCAAAGCTGTGGTTTTTTTCCAGTAGTCACGTATGGATGTGAGAGTTGGACCATAAAGAAAGCTGAGCACCAAAGAATTGCTGCTTTTGAACTGTGGTGCTGGAGAAAACTCTTAAGAGTCCCTTGGACTGCAAGGAGATCAAACCAGTCAATCCTAAAGGAAATCAGTCCTGAATATTCATTGGAAGGGCTGATGCCGAAGCTCCAATACTTTGGCCACCGGATGTGAAGAACTGACTCATTGGAAAAGACCCTAATGCTGGGAAAGACTGAAGGCAGTAGGAAAAGGGGATGGCATCACCGACTTGATGGACATGAGTTTGAACAATCTCCGGAAGTTGGTGATGGACAGGGAGGCCAGGCTTGCTGCAGTCCATGGGGTCGCAACGAGTCGGACATGACTGAGCGACTGAACTGAACTGAAGGATGGCAGGAAGGAAAATTTCCAAAATAACCAGATTTTTACTTTCTCTGCAGTGCACTGGATCTTTCCTGCTGACAAACTTGCAGTTTGTGAAATAAGTTCATGGAGCATATCAAAGCGTGCAGCAGCTCTGCCTACTCCAGCAGATGGTGTGAATGGTTGTCTAAAGTCATCTTAGTTTCTGTCATTATGTCAGTCTGTGAAATGTTCAAGTTCATGCTTATTTTGGCCAGTTTTCACAAATGTTAGCTTTGTCTTGTTTAGTGCTAAAAGCTGTGTGCGTTTTAAGTACTAACAAGATGTGTAGTACCATGATGGAAATGAAAGTGGCAATAGTGATTTTCTTTCCTCTTTTAATTTGTTTTAATGTTGCTCTTAGGACAAACTTTTCAGACAAGAGGTAGAAAGCAAACATTTCAATGCCACACTCAGGGCAGAAGCCTTTTTTTAATTGCAGAGTATGATTTAGTGTGTTACTGAAGGAGTTTGTAGCATTACAAACAGACTTTCCTGTGAAATCCTACTCTAGTTGCTTGCCTTTTTTCAGGGGGAAAAAAACCCCACCAGTATGTGTATGAGCTCAGTTTAAAGAATCTTTTTTCATTATTGATGAAATATCTCAAATATATAAGAAAAAGTATAAAGAACTAGCCAGCATTCATCTGATTTTAGCAAACCTTAATATTTTGCTATAATTGCTTTTAAAAATGCATGTGAAGCTCATTATCTCTTTCTGATCCTGTTGCCCTCCCTTCACAAAGTTAACCACCGTCATGAATTTGTTTCCTTACTCTCATGCCTATATTTATATTTTTATTTTATGTGTATGTCCACAAACAGCAGGTAGTATTGTTTTTATTTGTTTTAAATGGCCATATTCTGGTTGATGGAATAATTAATCAATAGTCAATTTAAGTAAGAAATGGAAAATTTTATTCCAGTCAACCTGAGGATTATAGCCCAAGAGACAATGTTTCAGAGAACTTTGAAAACTGTTCAGAAGAGGTAAGCGGGGTGGTCAGCACATATGTGATTTTGACAAAGGGGTGCATGCAATCAAGCACACATCTTGGTAGAAAGATACTGTTGCTCATGAGGAGGAGATATCTTAGTTGATGGTTTTAATGAAATTTTTTAAAATTTATTTTTATTTGGCTGAGCTGGATCTTAGTTGCAGCATACGAACTCTCAGTTGTAGCATATGGGATCCGGTTCCCTGACCAGAGATTGAACCTAGGCCCCCTGCATTGGAAGCATGGAATCCTGGCCACTGGATAACCAGGGAAGTTTGTTTTAGTGCTTTTCTAAGTAAGATGTATAATTGTTCTTCTGATGCATACCTAAATACTGAATATATGTTATTACCAATAATACCGCAGTAAGAATTCTTATGTTCCCTTGGCCACATGAGTTTCTTTAAAGTCTCTTCTATTTTAAGGAAGTAAATCACAGGGTAAAGACTGACATATTAATTAGATAAAATGGAAGATCTCTGTTTAGCTCTGGCTCTGCGCATGGCATGTAGGGTACTGTGTGGAAACTCCAAAGCCTTAAGCCTGCAGTACTTCCTTCCAAGTTTGGGAGAAATGAGCACGCATAACAGTGGTGGAGGAAGTACAACCCGGTAAGTCCTGTATGCTGGTTGAGGCAGCTCCAGTGTTAGAGGGTTCAGGCCAGTGATTCAGCTGTTTCTACACTAAATCAGTTGGGCTTATCTTTGTTGGCCCTTTGGGTTGGTTTAATTCCAGCCGAGAGCACAGAGGTCTGATGCCTTATTAGGTCTCACTCTCTGTGTCTTTTTCTGTCTTAATTTTGAAAGCAGTAGGAAGACCCCATTCTCTCTCTCCTGTCACTTAAGTTGGGCACATGTTCAGTGTTCCCAGTCTTCTGTCATTTTAAAATGCTGTCCTCCAGATAATTCATTGGCTGTGCAATTCTTACTTCCTCAGAGATCTCTAATTTTTGGTGCTGAACACAAAACATCCAGGATAGTACTAATTACTGTTATCATTCATGCAAAAGAAATTTCATTAGATATAATTTTCCTTTTGTGTGGAATTTCCCCTAGGAGTTTCCTTCTACCCCTGCAAAAACAGGTGTGTGTTCCTTAAGATACATGTTGTGTGACTAGGAGCATTTGAAGGTGTAAAGACTCTGTAGCAGCACAGAACATGGAATACTTCAAAACAGCTACTTTCAGAGTGTGGTTGCAGATGCATTAGCATCTTCTGGGAACTTGTTAAAAATGTAAATTTCTCAGGCTCACCCAGACCTTCTAAATCAGAAGCTCTGGGAGCAAGGGACAGTGATTTTGTGTTTTAACAAGCTCACTGGAGGAGTCAGAACTCCTGGTTCAGAGGGTGCGTACATACATACTTTGGGTCATATTGTAGGCCTGCCTTACTGCACTTTCAGGAAGGAACTAAACACTTGAGGGATGGCTGCCCAGCAGGGTTATTTGTTGTCATTGCTTAGTCATTAACGACATGAGAAAGGTATATTTTTATACATTTTGTGTGTGGTGGTGTTATAGATGGGCCTTTAACTTTTGGAGGCAGCTCGGTTTCTTTTGTTGGTTATGACCAACAGTAGGAAATAGAATGCTATAAATCCTTGTTTCCAGGGTTACCTCCTTGCTGCTGATAACAGGCAGGAAATTAAAACAATCTGTGATAGTGTTTTGTTCTTATTAGCTACAGATGGTAGCTTTCAGATATGTTGCAGCAAAACATAAATAAATATAGCAGGGAGACTTCATTACTGAAGAAAAATGACTTGGCTGGGTCAAATTTATAGTCTGGGTCCATTTTAATGAAATGGGATATAGGCAACGTATCAGTGTTCCCTTAGCACACAGAGCATGACAACATATGAGGTCGCTGGTTTTCTTCTTTTTGGTTTAGTTTTGAGTATGTAAAACAGTTACATGACTTCAAGGTCAAAATTATAGAACAAATTTTATTCAAAGATATCTCGCTTCCATGGTATCCCTTTCCCCTTGTTCTCTTGGTCCTGTATGGGTAATCATTTTGTTTGCTTTTTGGCTTATTTTTCTAATGTTTCTATTTGAAGATAAGTATTTATGTGTTTATGTTCATAACTCCTCCTTTCAACTTTTACACAAAAAGTTGCATAATATACCACAATTTTTTTTCAAAGGAAGCTCTTAGTTTGCAACATGTATTCAATAAAATTTACCAACTTTATGTGTACAGTTTGGATTTTGACAAACTCATACAGTTGCATAGCCACCAAGGCAACCAAGGTTTAGATGGTTTCCATCAATCAAACACAAAATGTCTTCATATCCTTTTGCAGCCAATCCTCTCTGCCACCTCTATGGTCTCTGATAAACTATCTGCCTCCTTTCTATCACCATATTTACTTTTTCTAGAATCTCACATAGTTTTTTTGTGTGTATGTATGTGACTTCTTTCATTTAGTATAATTCTTAGGATGTTCAACCACAGTACACAAATCATTGTTTTATCCCATTTTATTGCTGAATAGTGCTCCACTGTTTATACATTACAGTTGATAGACACTGTTTTGTTGTTTCTTTTAAACTTTTCATTTTGAAATACTTTTGGACTTACAGAATAATGACAAAGGTAGTACAGAGAGATTCCATATACCCCTCCCCCAGCTTCATCTAATGGTAACATCTCATATGGCCATGGTACAATCACAACACTGTGAACTAAACCACAGGCTTTATTTCAATTTTAGTTTTTCTGTTGCTTTTAGTTGTTATGTGTCTTTAGTCTCTTTTAATGTGGACAGTTGCTTGATCTTTCCATGTCTTTTTTATTTTTCATTTACTTATTTGGCGGCACCGCATGGTTTTGTACAATCCGAGTTCCCCGACCAGGGCCACAGCAGTGGGAGTGCAGGGTCCTACTCAGAGGACTGCCAAGGAATTCCCTCTGTGTCTTTCTTTAAAAGAGTACTTCTCTGGGTATTTTGTTGGCAACCTACTCCAGTATTCTTGCTTGGAAAATTCCATGGAAAGAGGAGCCTGGCAGGATATAGTCCATGGGGTCACAAAGAGTCTGACACGACTGAGCACAGGACGCACATTAGGTATTTTGTAGAATGTCCTTCAATTTGTCTGCTGATTAGACTACAGTTTCAGATTTTTGGGAAGAATACTACAGAGGTGATGAGCCCTGCTCATGGTCTTATGTTAGTGCTACATAATATCAATATATCTTATTACTTGTTGTTTATTGTGTTAGTTGCTCAACTATGTGTGACTCTTTGAGACCCCATGGACTGTAGCCCACCAGTCTTCTCTGTTCATGGGATTCTCCAGGCAAGAATACTGCAGTGGCTGGCCATTCCGTTTCTTCTCCACGGGATCTTCCCAACCCAGGGATTGAATCCCGTTCTTCTGCATTGCAGGCAGATTCTTTACCGTCTGAGCCACTGGGGAAGTCCCCTATTACTGGTAAAGTTAACCTTAATTATTTGATTAAAGGAGTGTCTGCCATGTTTCTCCATAGTAAAGTTACTGCTTTTCCTTTTCTGTAGTCTGTACCTTAGAAGCAAATTGTTGCTTTTTAAATTGTGATGTACATCGATGTGGGCTTTCCAGGTGGCACTAGTGGCAAAGAACCCACCTGCTAATGCAGGAGACATAAGAGATGCAGATTCGATCCCTGGATCAGGAACATCCCCTGGAGGAGGGCATGGCAACCCACTCCAGTATTCTTGCCTGGAGAATCCCATGGACAGAGGAACCTGGCAGTCTACAGTCCACAGGGTCGAAAAGAGTCGGACACGACTGAAGCAACTTGGCATACACACATGCACGTACATCAGTGTGCATGGGAACATAGTTTGGCAACTCTCTTAACCATAATTATAGTAATAGTAATAATACTATCTACGACTGACCCCACCTGCATATTTCTAAACACAAGTGGATTATCTTATTTAATTCTCTGGATACCCCTATGAAGTAGAAGCTTTTTTCATGACCATTTTACAGCTGAGAAGATTGAGGCATAGAGTGCCTTGCTGAAGATTCAGCAGTTAATGATGGAGCCAGATGCTAACATAAGCGTAACTCAAGAGCCAGCATTTAACACATGCCATATGGTTGTTGTCAGAACTTAGAAGGGTACGCTCTCATTCTTTGCCAGAGAAGACAAATGAACACTTCCTATATTTGACAGTTCTCTTTTGTTCTTTAAGAAAAAATTTTTTGTTTTTGCTTTCAGGAAGATTCCTTGTGTGACTCAAGATTTTAGTCAGCTATGAGTGGCAGTACCGTTACACTGAAATCACGGAGAACTCCAGGACCCTTTGGGGAGCACTGAGAATCCATTTCTGGACTTCTTTCAAAAACACAGCTGAAGGTTAGGGCCTCATATTCAGAACAGAAAACTGCTTTTGGAGAAGGAGTATTTACTTAAAGGAATGGCCCTGAGCCTTTTCCTCTCTGGATTTTATCAACCTCTCTCAACAGGGGTGTTGTGTTTATCTGTGTGTCTAAACCCCACATGTTCACTTTTGCTTACCACACTAATGACTGCTCTGCGACACAGTCAGGTGTGTCTCTGAATAGCCTACCACAGGCGATGACAACTGTGTTTAACGATGACTCAGTGTCAATGATGACTCTCTTCTAGTAGTGATGGAGCCACGGAAGGTCAGGCTGTGTGGGTGGACATTTGCACTTCTTCTCTGTGACTCACTCTGCAGCCCGCCGTTCTGGGGGGAAATAGCAGTAGGTGGTTACAAGCTCGATTCATCTCCTCCCTTCGGTCTCCTGCTGTGTGGATTGGGTATCCCCAGATCTCTGAAATCACACAGCTAGATGACTTGAATATATCCAGTCTGCCACGCTGTTCAGACAGGAGTGTAGTTTTTAACAATAAGTTTTTTGTTTCTAAATGTCTGTTGTAAGCCTGGCCATATGTGACCGTGTCCACAGGTTAAACCAGACACTGTTCATCACCCAGAGCCAACCTGAATAGGCACACACATAAAAACTATAGTGTTAATTTCCTTAGGAAGGGAGGAAGGCAACTATTTAGAATGAGTCTGATGCTTGCATACCATAGCTAGAAAATATTATAAGAGTAGAAAATTATTTGGGATAGTAGTAACAGAGGTCAAGTTTATGGGTATCTGGATATAGCTTCAGAAGTCAGAAAGCTAATGTCATATTGTAGAGAAGTATATGTTGCATCAAATTTTATTTAGTCAAAATAAAGGGCAAAGGTTTCAGAGCCTACAGCAGCTACCTGGAAAAAAGATGGCATTTAATCTCATTATTTTAGCTTTTTATCTCATGATTTTAACTTTTTCTCGTATAGAGTTTTCTACATGTTCGTTATAGACAAAGTGTTAGGTACAAGAAGATGTAAGGTAGAAAGTGAAAGTAGCCCATTTCTATCACCAGAAACACCCATTCTTTTGTTTTGCATAGTTTATCTCCTTTCCTCCCCCTTTTTCTCTCCCTCTCGTATGCTGCAAATACACTGGTAATCCTGCATTTTTAATGTAATACCATATCCTAAGGATTTTCTAAGATTTAAAGAAAAAGACTTTGCTAATTTGGTGGGAGAAAAATAGCTAGTTTTAGTTTGCATGCTCTTCATGTTTTAATTAGGATTAACATTCTTGATTGTCAATTTATACGTACCTATTCCAGTAGTCATGTATGGGTGTGAGAGTTGGACGGTGAAGAAAGCTGAGTGCCGAAGAACTGATGCTTTTAAACAGTGGTGTTGAAGAAGATTCTTGAGAGTCCCTTGGACTGCAGGAAGATCCAACCAGTCCATTCTAAAGGAGATCAGTCCTGGGTGTTCATTGGCAGGACTGATGTTGAAGCTGAAACTCCAATACTTTGGCCACCTCATGCGAAGAGTTGACTCATTGGAAAAGACCCTAATGCTGGAAAGGATTGGGGGCAGGAGGAGAAGGGGACGACAGAGAATGAGATGGCTGGATGGCATCACTGACTCGATGGGCATGGGTTTGGGTAGACTCCGGGAGTTGGTGATGTACAGGGAGGCCTGGCGTGCTGAGATTCATGGGGTCACAAAGAGTCGTACACGACTGAGCGACTGAACTGAACTGATGGAGTGCTAACTTTTCTATTCTTTATTTTACTGTAAAATTGGAAACATTACTAAAGCAAGCCTCTGATTTCAGATGTCCTAAATGATGCTATATTTGATGAAGACCATGATGAGATGGTGATTGTGAAGGACATAGACATGTTTTCCATGTGTGAACATCATCTAGTTCCTTTTGTTGGAAAGGTAAGTTTTTCTGTGTTGTTTCATAACAATGTTTAAAAGCACAATGACAGTTTTAAAGTTAGGATAATTATATTTTAAACTGTCACCTGGTAATTCCTAATAGCCCAGATACACATGAACATCTATTCTTTATCAGCCCAACTAATTTAATGGCTGGAAATGAACTAAATAGAAACAAGTAGCAGAAGGCCCTCAGGGCAAGCATTTCACAGTAAATATCATGTTAATAGGTTAAAATAATGAGATTAAAGACCATCTTTTTTTCTAGGTACCTGCTGCAGTCTCTGAAAAACCTTTGCCCTTTATTTTAACTAAATAATATTTGATCCAAGCTATACTTCCGTATAATATGACATGAGCAGTAATGATTGCAGAATTTCTTGTGGCAGAGGTTATAGTATTAGTGGGTTTGTTTCCAACCCTTTTAAAATATTTTAGGAAAAATGAATCTGTGAGCTAGATAATGTTAATGTTGGTTGTAGTTAAACATCCCTCTGACAATATGTGGGTTACCAAGAGTTGTCCTGTTCTCTTTCCTCCTCCCATATCATAATTTTATTTTATTTTTTACTTTTTATTAATAATTTTTGAATGGAAGACTTATAGGAAATAGTGGTATGAATATACCCATCACCTAAATTTAATGTGTTAACATTTGCCTCACACTTTTTGTTAAAAGTATTTTTTTCATTTTTGTAGAAGTGAAATGTAGAAAAATGTACAACTCATTAGGGTATTCCCTACTACCTCACAGATCAGGAACTAGAACACTATCAATGTCTTGAAAGCTCACCTTGTGCCCCTTGTTAATCCCCAACCCATCTTGTCAGCACAGTATATGGATTTCTAACATTATAGATTGATTGGTTTTGCTTGTTTTTCAACGACTGTATATAAATAGGTGGAGTCTGCAGCATGTACTCTTTCGTGTTTGGCTTCTTTTGTTCTACATTGCAAGAGTCATTGATGTTATTGCCTGTCAATGTAGTTTGTTTATTTTCATTGCTATATATAATTCCTTTGTACGAACATACCACAATTTATTGTTCTGTTTTTGATGGATATTTGTATTTTTTCCTCTCTCTCTGTGTTTGAATTTTTTGGTTGTTGTTGGTGGTGATTTTTTGATTGTTTGCTTTTTTTTTTTTGGCTATTACAAACAATACTGCTACCAGCATTCTTGTGATGTACAGATGCATCATATTTCTTTTTAAAATTTTTATTTATATTTTAATTTTAAAAAACATTTAATTTATTTATTGGCCACATCATGTGGCTTGCAGGATCTCAGTTCTCCAACAAGGGATTGAACCTGGGCCACGGCAGCGAAAACCCAGAATCCTAACCACTAGGCAACCAGGGAACTCCCTAATTTATTTTTTACTTTAAGTATAGTTGATATACAATATTATATTAGTTTCAGGTGTGCAGTAAAGTTGTTCGGCTATATATATATATATTTTCAGACTTCTCCATTATAGGTTTCTACAAGATACTGAATATATTTCCCTGTGCTATACAGTAAATACTCATTCCCTATCTATTTTATGTATAGTAGTTTGTATCCTAATTTATCCCTCTCCTCTTGCCTTTCCCTTTAGTAACCATGTGTTTGTTTTCTATGTCTATTAGTCTGTTTCTGTTTTGTATATTATTTTTAAGATTCCAAAAATAAGTGATATCATATGATATTTGCCTTTCCCTTTCTGACTTATTTCACCTAGTGTTTTCTAGCTCAATCCATGTTGCTGCAAATGGCAATATTTCATTCTTTTTTATGGCTGAGTAATAGTCCACTGTATACATATAACTGGGCTTCCCTGGTGTCTCAGACAGTAAAGAATCTGCCTGCAATGTGGGAGACCCAGGTTCAATTGTTGGGTTGGGAAGATCCCCTGCAGAAGAAAATGGCAATCCACTCCAATATTCTTGCCTGCAGAATCCCACGGGCAGAGGAGCATGGCAGGCTACAGTTCATGGAGTCGCAAAGTCAGACACAACTGAGCGACTAACATGCACACACACACATACATGTAACACGTCGTCATAAACCAGTTGTATCTTGATGGGCACTTGAGTTGTTTCTATGTCTTGGCTATTGTATTAATAAATAGTGCTGCTGTGAACATTGTGGTGTTCATATGAATAGTGCTACTGTGAACATTCTTTTTGAATTAAAGTTTGTGTCTTTTCTGGATATATGCCTGGGAGTGGGGCTGCTGGATCATATGGTAACTCGTTTTTTATAAAGGAACCTCCATTCTGTTTTTCCATAGTGGCTACACCAATTTGCATTCTCACCAACAGTGTAAGAGGGTTCCCTTTTCCCCATACCCTGTCCAGCATTTATTATTTGTAGACTTCTTGATGATGGTCATTCTGATTTATGTGAAATGATACTTTGTTGTGGTTTGGATGTGCATTTCTCTAATAATTAGCATTTTTTTCATGTGCCTGTTGGCCATCTGTATGTCTTCTTTGGAGAAATGTCTGTTTAGGTCTTTTGCCCGTTTTTGGATTTTTTTTTTTAATATTGAGTTGTATGACCTGTTTGTATATTTTGCATATTAACCCCTTGTTGATCACATCATTTGCAAATATTTTCTCTCATTACATAGATTGTCTTTTTGTTTCGTCAGTGATTTTCTTTGCTGTGTAAAAGCTTGTAAGTTTGATCAGGTCCCATTTGCTTATTTTTGCTTTTATTTCTTTTGTCTTGGGAGACTGATCTAAGAAAATATTGCTATGACTTATGTCAGAAAATGTTTTGTCTATGTTCTCCTCTAGTAGTTTCATGGTGTGTGATGTTTTATATTTAGGTCTTTAAACCATTTTGAGTTTATTTTTATTTATAGTTCGAGGGAATGTTCTGCTTTCATTAATGTCCATGTAGCTGTCCTACTTTCCCAACACCATTTGTTGACGACACTGTCTTTTCTGCATCATATATTCTTGTCTGCTCTGTCATAGATTGGCCATAAGTAACTACGTGGGTTTATTTGGGGGCTTTCGGTCCTGTTCCACTGATCTCTGCACTAGAGTGGTGTAGTGTTGCCTGAAGTCTGAGAGTACTATGCCTCCAGCTTTTCTCTTTTCCCTCAGGATTGTTTTGACAATTCTGGGTCTTTTGTGGTTCCATATAAATTTTAGTGTTACTTGTTTCAGTTCTGTGAAAAATGTAATGGGTATTTTGATGTTTACAAATAGTTTACAAATTTGGGAAACTCAGCAGTGGCCACAGGACTGGAAAAGGTCAGTTTTCATTCCAACCCCAAAGAAAGGCAATGCCAAAGAATGCTCAAGCTACTGCACAATTGCACTCATCTCACACACTAGTAAAATAATGCTCAAGTTTCTCCAAGCCAGGCTTCAACAGTACATGAACCTTGAAATTCCAGATGTTCAAGCTGGATTTAGAAAAGGCAGAGGAACCAGATATCAAACTACCAACATCCGTTGGATCATCGAAAAAGCAAGAGAGTTCCAGGAAAACATCTACTTCTGCTTTATTGACTATGCCAAAGCCTTTGACTGTGTAGACCACAACAAACTCTGGAAAATTCTGAAAAAGATGGAAATACCAGACCATTTGACCTGCCTCTTGAGAAACCTATACGCAGGTCAGGAAGCAACAGTTAGAACTGGACATGGAACAACAGACTGGTTCCAAATAGGAAAAGGAGTATGTCAAGGCTGTATATTGTCACCCTGCTTATTTAACTTATATGAAGAGTACATCATGAGAAACACTGGGCTGGAATAAGCACAAGCTGGAATCAAGATTGCCGGGAGAAATATCAATAACCACAGATATGCAGATGACACCACCCTTATGGCAGAAAGTGAAGAAGAACTAAAGAGCCTCTTGATGAAAGTGAAAGAGGAGAGTGAAAAAGTTGGCTTAAAAACTCAACGTTTAGAAAACTAAGATCATGGCATCTGGTCCCATCACTTCATGGCAAATAGATGGGGAAACAGTGGCAGACTTTATTTTGGGGGGCTCCAAAATCACCGCAGATGGTGATTGCAGCCGTGAAATTAAAAGACGCTTGCTCCTTGGAAGAAAAGCTGTGACCAACCTAGACAGCATATTAAAACCAGAGACATTACTTTGCCAACAAAGGTCCTGTTTAGTCAAAGCTATGGTTTTCCCCATATTGGACTATAAAGAAAGCTGAGTGCCGAAGAATTGATGCTTTTGAACTGTGGTGTTGGAGAAGACTCTTGAGAGTCACTTGGACTGCAAGGAGATCCAACCAGTCCATCCTAAAGGAAATCAGTCCTGAATATTCATTGGAAGGACTGATGCTGAAGCTGAAACTCCAATACTTTGGCCACCTGATGCAAAGAACTGACTCATTTGAAAAGACCCTGATGCTGGGAAAGATTGAGGGCAGGAGGAGAAGGGGATGACAGAGGTTGAGATGGTTGGATGGCATCACCAACTCAATGGACATGAGTTTGAGTAAACTACAGGAGTTGGCAATGGACAGGGAGGCCTGGCGTGCTGCAGTCCATGGGGTTGCAGAGTCGGACACAATTGAGCAACTGAACTGAACTGGGGATTGCATTAAATCTGTAGATATGTATTTGGAGTCATATGGCCATTTTCACAATAAAAATCCTGTTCCAAGAGGATGGTATATATTTCTGTTTCTTTGAATCATCTATACTAGCAGCACTCGTCCCACCCACCGCTACCTCCCTCAGCAAGCATTTTGGACTGGGAAGTGTGGAAGCCAGGTGGAGCCAATGCCAGTCTCTCTTCACTGACTGCTAGCAAGCTAGCATGTATACATTCCTTGCGAGCAGAGTCCAGGCCTCTCCAGCCCCTCTGTCTATTCGAGCAGACCTCCCAGTAGGCAAGGGGGCTCCTCAGGGGGAGGGTCTGCACCTGTGGACCTTCTTTCCTAGGGGCACTGGCCCTGATGCCTTTCTTTTTTTCATAATCAGATCTCTATCTGGTTACATGGAGATCTTTCTTATAGCTTTGGTTATATAAGAAATCTTCTGTCAGTTTCTAGCTGGTTTTCTGTGTGAATTTTTCCATGTGTAGACGGATTTTTGATGTGACTTTGGGGAGTGGGGGAAGCTGAGCTCCATATCCTCCTTCTCTGCCATCTTGACCCCCTCTCACATGCATTTCTTTAGCAGTATACCTAGGAGTGGAACTTATTAAATACTGACTTTTAGTTTTCCAAATTGGTTGTAACAATCTGGTACAGTTTACATTTCATTTACTCTCATGAGTCCTAGTCACTAGTCACCTAGTTGATGAGTCATCCTCACCAACATTTGGCACTTTTAGTGTTTTTAAGCTTAGTATTCTGATGTGTGTGTAGTGGCATCTCTATTTAAACCTTTTATTGTAGAAAATTTCAAACATATCTAAGAATAGGTAGATTAGTATATCATATTCCATGTTCCCATCAACCAGTTTCAACAGTTGTCAGTAAAGGGCCAGTCTTATTCTATTAATATATACATCCCTACTGGACTGTTTTGAAGCAAATCCTAGATGACATTTTTTTCCCTGTAATTTCTTCCAGCATATTTCTCTAAAAGATAAGGATTTTTTTTTTGAAAACTATAACTCTGATTGGATTATCAACCTTAAAAGTTGGCAGTAAGTCCTTTAATATATTGAAGTATCTTAGACAATAGGACTCTTCATTACTAATTATTAATACACATCTCTAAAATATTCTTACTTAGCCACAGTAGCACTACAGTAGACAAAAGTGTGCGTGTTCTAGTTGC
Source organism: Giraffa tippelskirchi (assembly GCF_054371585.1). Classification (NCBI taxonomy): domain Eukaryota; kingdom Metazoa; phylum Chordata; class Mammalia; order Artiodactyla; family Giraffidae; genus Giraffa; species Giraffa tippelskirchi. The sequence goes on along the minus strand of NC_137281.1, from coordinate 128,246,208 downwards.
TTAGTTGTGTCCAACTCTGTGACCCCATGCACTGTAGCCTGCCAGGCTCCTCTGTCTATGGGATTCTCCAGGCAAGAATACTAAAGCGGGTTACCATTTCCTCCTCCAGGGGATCTTCCCAACCCGAGATTAAACCAGCATCTCTTGCATCTTCTGCAGTGGCAGGCGGGCTTTTTACCACTGTGCCACCTGGGAAGCCCAGACAAAAGTAACAGTAATTCCTAAATAGCATCTAATAACTAATCCATATTATATTTTCTCAGGTGTTTCAACTGTCTTGTTGTTGGTTTGTTTAAACTAGAATACAAATAAGGCTTATACATTTGGTTGTTACGCATCTTAAGTCTCTTATTTTAAAATAGTCTACCCTGACAGCCACCCACCTATCCACCCTAATGACATTCTCTTACTCAGCTAACTAGGCCAGTTGTTCTGTAGAGCCTCTCAGTTTCTGTGTTTGCTCTCCATTCAGTCTTTGGATTTTTTTATATACTAGATTCGATCTAAAACTTCTTAAGTTTAAGGTTAAAAACATATTTGAATAGAGTAGTTCATTGGGATGCTGATAGCTCTGTATTCCATCATATCAGGAGGCATATAAGGTCTGGTAGTTCCACAGTTAATGATGCTGGGCTGTGACAGTCTCAGTCTGTACTCAGTCTCTCTCCACTATATCCTTTTACCTTCTGCTATGATTACTTCTGTGTCTGTGTTCTTAGTAACTCTGTTTTTGAACATATTATTCAGTGATGATTGTCTAAAGGGATCATTTAGATGATGGGATCTTAAGGAAGACTAAAAATTGTGCAAACAAATTATAGCTCTGTATATAAGTATGTAAATCTCAATGATACTTCTGTATCTTGGTTCTATGGGGAAGTTTCCACTCTAATTTTTCTTTGAAATACCCAGTGTCCAAGTGCTACATAATTTTTTCTTTCTGCTAACCAGGAAGGCGATGAGTTGGTATTCTCAGACTCCCAAAGCATAGCACCTATACTATGACTAATGACTAATTAGTCATTTTAATGATTATTCAAGTGTACAGTAAATATTAGCTGAACAGATGCAACTAAGGCTGGCAAATTGTCATGCAAATTAATCAGTCATTTTATATTAGGTAAATTGATTGCCTATAAATGATCATTTATTAATCTTTTTGGAGAACTTAATGTCCTCTCACACTTAACACTTGACTGAAAGACAAGTAACATTTTCATCCTAGATATTAACCAGTGCTCTTTAAGATTATAGAAATGACTTTGCTTTATAGTAGGTCCTACAAGAATTTAGGACTTAGGATCCAGGTTCATTCTGAGTCCCAATTGGTAACTGTGTCCTTTTTTCCCTGTCAGGAGGATGGTATTCTCCAGCAGCTTAGAAATGGGGCTTCCCAGCACAACAAAGGGCATGGGCACCCTCTTTCTGTGCAACATAGATCTGCAACAGGGGTGGGATTCAAGGCCACCATGATGTGTGGAATGGCAATGTTTATAGTTACAGTTTCAGCCATTTAAAGGAGGCTTTCTTAACTACATTTTAAGGTTGCTGTGGGATAATTTGCACTTTCCTTAGAAAGTTTCCTCTCAACAGAGGAAGGATTTTAAGAATTGTATCCAGAGTTTAACTTCACCAGGAAGTACCACAACTATATTTCAAGCATGTCATTTTATTAATAATCATTCTCATTTCCCTTTTATTTCATTTATGTAATTTTTAATTATTTGTGCAAGTGCTTCATTTTCTATCTTAAAGTATCTAGATGTTTTAGAAATATGTTTTCATTGTGCTGAACTACATAGTAAGTATACTGTATTGTTTCCTTTCATCAGAAGGAAGTACTGTGTTTCACTTAGTTCATGATTTCTGTCTCTTCTCTGAAGGTCCATATTGGTTATCTTCCTAACAAGCAAGTTCTTGGCCTCAGCAAGCTTGCTCGGTAAGTATGGTTGTAGTGACTAAGAGAACAGGTTTATAGGACCTGTCCCTCATGGTGAGAATCTCATCAAGCTTTGTCTCTTGATCAGTGTGGCTCTCACTTGGAAGGCACATTCCAACTTACTTTATGGTGGCAGAGGTAATATATAGACATATATACAGTCTGTCTAAGACAGACTTAGAGGACCTGAAACACAAATGCCCTTTTCTTTTCGCTCCCCTGTTGGCCTGCCTTCCTTCTCCACTTCCCACCTGCACAGCCTTGAAGCCTTCCCTCACACTTTTCTCTGCAGAGCCTTCCTGACTGGAGAGGCCCTGAGGGTAAGTTCAGCTCAGCCCCCATTCTTCTTTTTTTTTTTTTAATTTTTTAATTGAAGGATAATTGCTTTACAGAATTTTGTGGTTTTCTGTCATACATCAACAAGAATCAGCCATAGGTACACCCAGCCCCCATTCTTTAAGGGTGGTTTAGCTAAGAGGGGTGAGAGAGGAAACCTGGGCAGAGGGGTAACTGCACTGCACTTTTGACTTTTAAATGAACCACCATTGGGCCTCAGCCCTGCTTTCCACTGTGCCTGGGTACCTCCATGCCTCTCTCTGGGTCCTGCAGGGCCAGTTGGTTCACTTCTGGTTCCTTTAACTCTTCAGATCCAAGACTATGCCTTCCTTGACTTTTTCATTTTTTTTCCCCCCTCAGCTCTATTCTGAGACAACACTTACTCTCCTCTGTTTCTCTTTGTGCTTCAGTCCTTTTTTCTCTCTTTATCCTGTGGGTTCAGGCCTTTACTACCATTCTTAAGTTTTAGGAAAGAAGTGGTGATATACCAGCATGGTCGCCTGTGTTTAGCTAGGAGTCAACCTGAGGGTTAGTGTTTATATATCTCTGATAGGAACAGTGAAATATTGGGGGCCAGACCTAAATACCCTTTTGTGGAGTTTCCTTGTATAGCATTAGTGACTCCTGTGTGATGAGAAAATACTGGGAAGGTGTGTGTATTGGAGGAGAGTTAAAATGGAGTAGGTAATGAAATGCAGTCATTGTCCCCCTCCTTCTAAAAATAAACCAAGCTAAGTTTGGATAACTTGACTCAAGTGAAAATGACCATATCAAAATTGAAATAAACATAACTTTGTGACCAACCGACTATCCTGTGGCTCTGATATCTTTCTGCTGCTTCTCCACTTAGACGATCCTGAAACGGTAGTCCAAATCCTTTCCAGTTCTGTGTTGGACTCTGTAAACACCACCCCAGCAGTCTGACACCTGCTTTCCACAGCAATTCTTTTTACTTTGTTTTCACTTCCATGTTCTTACTCACTTCTTCTAGGGATTAAGGAGAAAGTAGATAGAAGAAAGAAATTTAACTTCCCTAGTTTCTGACCTCATTCCTCAATCTCACAACCAGACAGGGCTCCTTGGTACCGTGAAAGGATGTTCTTAAATCATAACTATTGCTTTACTGCAGTCAGGCTCTTAATACAAATATGCAAGCATGTTGGTGTCTTTCAGTGATTTGTATCCAATGGCAGTGCCAAGGAGTGGCTGAAAAACAGCACTGGTGGTGGTGGTGGGGTAATTTACCTTATTATAATTTCTATTAGCAACCTCCTCCCCAATAACTTACTCCCAAATGATAAAGTTATATCAACTGAATACAAGTGTCTTTATTATAATTGGTTATGCTTACTGTTTTATAATACATAGTCTATGTAAGTTCAGCGGGCTTGCTGTGCAAACATAGTGGTAGGCCCAGTCCCCTGGTACCCACTTTTCCAGCAAGATTGCCAGTCCTACACTTCATATAGAAATCCTGGCCCTGCTCCCACCTGTATTAGACTCTCTGTGTGTGAAAGGTGTAAAATAGATAGTTTTTATACTATAAAAAGCCTGGCAGACCACACTAGGCTGTGGTCTTAATGTAAGCAGTCTTCTCTAGAAGACCTCACTGTGTGTAGACCATGGGCAGCACCTTATAGAAATGGGTGTGAGAGTGATCTAGTGAGGTCCTGAAAAAGTGGTGACTTGAGGGTGGAAGGGAATAGCCTTTGGTTATTTCCTTTCCTAATGGGAGGGAAAGCTCTCCAATAATTAAGCTTTTGTGAACAATACAAAGGAGTTATTAGCATGGGGATTTGTCCTTACATGAATAGGATTAAAACGTAAGACACCAAAAAAAGGAACCAAAGAACTGAGAACTGAGTGTATATTAGTTTCAGATATTTTGTAAAGATTTTAAATAAAGGATCTATTAAATAAAACAGAAGGCTAAGATATTATCCAACTGCTTATTCCTTATAAGAAGTTGGGAATATTTAGGGAATGAAAAGGAATAAAGCTGAATGTCTTAGCAAAATTTCACCGCTCATTTTAATCTTGTATGTGAAGTTTGTTATATGCTTGCCTTCAAATGAATGACCTTTCATTTCCAGGGAAGTCAAATATTAAACAGTAAAGCTTTAAGTAACAAGAAAATGCCAGAAGTAAGTTGATCTGGTTTAACTCTGGTAGAATTCTAGAGTAAATTTAGTTTGAATAGAAATTCTTTCTGTTGATGAAAATCCATTGAACAACTTCTTGCTTTAGAATAATTGAGTGAACACAATTAAATCTTGAATATAGAATTGTAGTGCCTCATGTGGCTGTGGTTCAGCTGTTCGACAACTACTGTGAAAGGACACTGTGCCAGTTACTGTGGTTGCTAGAGAGAAGTAGGACACGGCCACTACCGTCTAGGAGAGCCAACAATAGGAGGCGGCAGGTGCCACAGGCACGCCTGGTTAGGAGCCCTGGATGCAGAGGACCCACAATGACTGCGGCCTGGCAGGGTGGAGGAGACCTAGGGGTGGAGGGCTGAGCAGAGTTCTGAACAGAAGAGAAGTGCCTCTAGGCATAGTTAATGAATAACCAAAGGCAAATCAGAGGGTAGGAGCAAGGCATATTCCAGTGGATGGGCAGCAAGTCGATTGATCCAAGAGGTTCAGACTGGGAGATAGTTAACAATGGTAGATTAGATTACAAAGGGAATTTTTTTTTCTCATTTTTCTCTTATAAAAGTAACGTGAACACCATTCCATGTTCGATGCATGGGACAAAGGCTCAGGGCCGGGGCAATGGGATGACCCAGAGGGATTACAAAGGGAATTTTTTTTTTCTCATTTTTCTCTTATAAAAGTAACGTGAACACCATTCCATGTTCGATGCATGAGACAAGGGCTCAGGGCCGGGGCAATGGGATGACCCAGAGGGATGGGATGGGGAGGGAGGTGGGTGGGGAGTCCAGGAAGGGGAACACATGTAAACTCATGGCTGATTCATGTCAATGTATGGCAAAAACTATTACAATATTGTAAAGTAATTAGCCCCCAACTAAAATAAATAAATTTATTAAAAAAAAAAAAAAGTAACGTGCCAGTTAAACTTAAATACAAGTGAATGAGTAAAGGGAAAACATTTCTTTCCTATTTCCATTCCCCACTAGAGATCTTTCACTATCCTTCTGGAAGATTTCAGTGCAAACATGTGGCCTTAAAACTACTCACTAAATAAGACAACAGGGGATCATGTCCTACATTCACTACTACTTTTTAAAAAAAACTTAAAATTCCTTGAAATTCCTTGGACATCTTTTAGTCTAAAAAGTCCAAGTTCCTTTTAATGGCCACATTGTATTTTTAAAAAATTAATTACTTTTGGCAGAGCTGGGTCTGCACTCTGGCGAGCGAGGGCTACTCTCTAGTTGCAGTGAGCGGACTCAGTAATTGTGTCACAGGGGCTTAGTTGCTCCATAGCATGTGAAATTTTCCCGGACCAGGGATCGAACCCATGTTTCCTGCATTGGCAGGCAGATTCTTAACCACTGGACCACCAGGGAAGTCCAGTATTTCTTTAATATAATTCACTTAGCCAGTCTTTGAGCCTGCAGCTTGAGACTGTTGTCAAAAATGGGGGAAAAAACTGTTGGTGAATACATTTTTATCTATTTCCATACTTTGAGTCTGTAAGATTAAAATAAGATTACTGGGTTGAGAGTAGCTAAATTGTTTATATTACCAAATTGCTCTCCAGAAAAGATCCTACCAATCTGTACTCTAATAATAGGTTAGTGGCATGTGTTTCTCTACCGTTTTGCCAACACTGGCAAACATTGAAGAGTCTGAAGTCCAAACAAGGTAAGTAAAAATTGGTACCTATTGTTTTAATTTGCACTTAGAGTGAGGTTGAATTTGTTCAGAAACTTGCAGATCTTAATCTTTGCTAATTTTTCAATTAGGTTGCTTGTCTTTTTATTACTGGTTTATATGAGCTTTCTGAATATTGTAAGCTGGGAATCATTTTGCAGGCTTATCATTTTTCTTGTTTTCTAGTATCCTTTTTCATGAAGTTTAAAACTTGCATAGTCATAAATTCATGTTTTGGGGGATTATTTTTATGACCTTATTTTTATATGTAGATCTTTGCTCTATGTATTTTGGGGTGAGGAGTGAGGAGGAATGCCTCTCTTGCTGTTGTATGCTCACTGACCTCCTATACCACCCCCGCTTCCCTTGCATCACCATGCTGCTTGCTGGCTCTCCTTACTGCCACTCTTGGGACCTTGATGTTCCTCCTGGATTATGTGTCAAATTCCTAACTCCTGTCCTCACATCTCTTAGGATCCTCAGCTCCGCTCTCATGTGCTGCTGGGATGTTCTTTCTCAAGCGTGGGTTTGACGGTGCTGCCCTTTCATAGCTCTATAGCTCTTAATAAAGTTCAAGCTTCTTACTTTAGCTAAGTCCCCCCATGACCTGGCTCTATTTCTTGCTGTTGTTTTTGATTTTTTCTCTAGCCACACTTGAGAATTTGCAGCCTGGTATCAAGTCTAGCTTGTCAAGTCAAATTATATGAAGGCATCAGAAACACTTCTAAGATTTGCAAAGGTTAAATTATACCATCCATGGGTTCTTCCTGTAAAAGTATCACCGGATTACTTTCCCAGTTTCCAGAGGAGGAGAAGGAGAGAAAGTATAATACAGAGTTATTATATTATATGTATTATTATATATAATATATTATATTGTAATGCAGAGAGAAAGTATAAAACAGAGTACCTAGCACAGATGTCATAAGACCACTAAGTGTGTGCATGCTCAGTCATGTCCGACTGTTTTGCAACTCCATGGTCTGGTAGCCTGCCAGGCTCTTCTGTCCATGGACTCTCCAGCAAGAATACTAGAGTGGGTTGCCTTTCCTTTCTCCAGGGGATCTTCCCAACCCAGGGATCAAGCTCACATTTCCTGCATTGGTAGGTGGGTTTTTTTCCACTGAGCCACCTGGTTCGTTGTATTAAATGTAGCATCCAACCCTATCCCCCCTTTAAAAAAATAAAGTGCTAATTAAAATTAAGGCAAAATTTGTCAGAGCGGATAAAGGGGGTCCTCTTATTTTGAGAAGGTTGTATAATAAAAGTGGTAATGAGGACTTTTCTGGTGGTCCAGTGGTTCAGACTCTGTGCTTCTAATGCAGGGGACATGGGTTTGATCCTTAGTTGGGGAACTAGGATTCCACATGCTGTGTGGCTTGGCCAAAAAAAAAAAAAATTAAAAAACAAACAAAAAATTAAAAGTAGTTATGAATCTTCATCAAATGGGTTCAAAACAAAACATGAACTGGCTGAAATGCATAGAGCAACTGACAAACCTGAAGGAGTAGGAACACTAATTACCTCCCAACTTTTGATATGGACAAAAGGATATACTGGAGTGGGTAACCTTTCCCTTCTCCAGGGGATCTTCCCAACCCAGGGGTCAAACTCAGGTCTCCTGCATTGCAGGCAGATTCTTTACCCGCTCAGCCACAGGGAAGCCCAGGAATACTGGAGTGGGTAGCCTATCCCTTCTCCAGGGGATCTTCCCGACCTACGAATCGAACTGGGGTCTCCTGCATTGCAGGTGGATTCTTTACCAACTGAGCTATCAGGGAAGCCCTAAAGGATATACCATATCATCTCAATAGATGTAGAAAAGCATTTGACAAAATTCCATATCCACTCATGATAAAAACTCAGAGTATAAAGGCAATATACCTCATTGCCTTGTATAGTAAAAGCTATATATGACAAACCCACAACCAGCATCTTACTCAATGGTGACAAACTGAAAGCATGATCTATCACATTTTCTTACAAGTCTAATAATTTTATCTGGAAATGAGAGGTTATATAACCAAACATATTCTTTAAAAATTTCTTAAGAACTTAAAGATTAAAGAAAAAGATGGATGGGAATGAGCCAAGCATTAGAAAACCTAGATAAGCTAGTAACCATTAGGAAAAGTAAAATTAATGTTGGAGGAGGGGTGGCAGGAAAGGGGCTAATCCTAGTTAGTGTAGTAGGCATTTTTTCAAACTTTTGAGTAACCACTGACTTGCATGTTAGTAATTCAAGAACGTGAAAAAACCTAAAAAGCTGTATTAGATGAAGCTGCCTGTGCCTGATAACAAAGCCTGACAAAGCTGTTTAATTAAAGACTAATCTCAATTATGAGTGTAGTCGTAAAAATCCTAACTATCCAAAAACTTTTATCATCCAAGGAGCTTTACTTTAAGAATACAAAAATAGTTTAGATTAAAATTGAAAACTGTTGATTCCAGTAATATGGTAAACTAGATTGTAATGATATCTTGGTACGGCATACTTATACTATATCTTGATATAACATATGATATAAGGTGTATCAACATTTTACTCATTGGGGGAAATATAAAGCAGGCATCTCTCATGGTGGTCAGCGGCCACAGGGTCCCACATTGCTCATGGATGGCCACCTCAGGATTCCCCCAAAACTTTGCATTCCCCACCCCCATTCCCTGATATCTCTGCATTTGTGGCAGTTTCCTCGGCCTTGGCTAGCTTGGCAGTTGTTGGGCTGCACACTGCAGGCCTGCAAGCCTTGTGATTGCCCAGCCTCAAGACTGAAGAAGAAGCCCCAAAACAGCAACAGAGATATCAACAGTTTGGTGCACAGAGGATCCTTACGAGTTCAAAGCAAGGTCCTGGAACAGCACCTCATTGTGCACAGCAGCCACCTTAGCTACTCGGGGGAAGGAGGCTACCATTTATAGAGGGAATTGACGTCAGGTTGGCTCATCAGTTACCAGGGAAACCAGCGACTGGGCGTTGGACAAGCACAGAGGCAGTTACTGATTAAGCTCTGTAATTAACAGAATTGGATAGTCATGTGAGAGAAGCAGGGCCTTATTGAGCAGATGTCCAGAAAGCAAGACTGCAGCCATCTTGAATGGCCTGACAATACACTATATGATTATCTTTAATGCTGAGAAGACAGGGATTCAATATCTATTTCTTACTTGAAAAAGAATAAACTAAGAATAAGAACTTACAAACTGTGGGTATAAGACCTCTGTTTGCCACAAACTCGCATACACATACAGTAGACAGTCAATAACAAATGACGCTCTTTCAGCACGGTAGCCACAGTCAACCAGCAACAGGTAGGCTCCGTGGGTGGCAGAGAAAGGTAAGAGGCGTTCCTGTTAGACTTGGCGGCCTACCTGTGACTGCCTTCATTGCCTGTCACAAGTAATAAAGAAGCAAGTCGTCAGTTCTGTCTGAATGGCATAGTGGGGAAAAGGGCTGTAACACACCTTGTAGGTGAGCTGATCCTTAAATTGAGTCCAAATTCATGACTAAAAGGCCAAATTATAGAGAAAAGTTCCTTCACATGAATTGCAATCCTCAAATGTGTAATTCTGTGACTATCTCCATGTTTTACAGCCAGAAGAAAAGGTGTTGAAAGGGGAAATGCATCACTGGACAGACTGTTTATAAGCTGAGATCAGAGGCTCCTATCGGGGGATTACTGTTAGACTTCTCTGGTGGCTCAGACGGTAAAGTGTCTGCCTACAATGTGGGCAGACCTGGGTTCAGTCCCTGGGCCAGGAAGATCTCCTGGAGAAGGAAATGGCAACCCACTCCAGTACTCTTGCCTGGAAAATCCTATGGACAGAGGAGCCTGGTAGGCTACAGTCCATGGGGTCACAAAGAGTCAGACACGACTGAGTGACTTCACTTTCACTAGGTATTATAAAGAGATGTCTGAAGAAGAAGTCCGGTTAGCTCTAATCTGATTATCCTAATAGGTTTAGTTGGTACATAGTTGACGTTGGTCTGCTATTAATTAACAAATAGTCTTTATTTTAGCTTGAGCTTTAAGCTCTGATTAAACAATATGATTAATTAGAACACTTGAGACATGGTCTAAAATTGATGATTTGGGAGCTTGAAAATTACTCACCTCTAATTGTTGTTTCTCCCCAATGAATGTTTACACTTCATTCTTTGCAGACTTAGGGAAGCACCACTCTGTCGTGGCTGGTGGTCTCCTTCAGACCTCCCTCTTCTCATTTGCTGGTACCTTCTCCTCTAAGCATTTATCCATTGCCCACACCCTACAATTACTTCAATAAAGCAATTATTCTTTAGACTTATGGGGAAGGCTTCCAGTTTCACTTCAGTTTATAATTAAAACAATTCTTTCTTTTCTAGGATTGTAGAAATCTACAGTAGAAGATTGCAAGGTAACTTTTAAACTATTTTATTTACAGAAATCCATTTTTTATTAAGGGAAAAGTATTTTTTGTTCTTACTGCAAGTGTAATATATACATCTTATAAAAATTAAGGGAATTCCCTGGTGGTCTAATGGTTAGGACTCGGTGCTTTCACTGGGGTGACCTGGGTTCAATCCCTAATGAGAGAACTAAGATGCCCTCAAGCTGCATGGCATGGCACACAATAAATAAAAGAGTGAAAAAAACCTTGTTGGGAATATAAAACAGAAAGTCTACTATATTTCAAGCTTCCAGAAAAAATCATTGTATTTGCAGATTCCACCTTCCCTAATGGCTCAGGTGGTAAAGAATCTGCCTGTAATGGAGGAGACCTGGGTTCAGTTCCTGGATCGGGAAGATCCCCTGGAGAAGGAAATAGCAACCCACTCCAGTATTCTTGTCTGAACAATCCCATGGACAGAGGAGCCTGATAGGCTACAGTCCATGGGGTCGTGAAGAGTCAGACAAGACTGAGTGACTAACACTTTTCACTTTCATATTTTATTGCATATACCAACATTTAAAAAATCAACTTACTTTTATTATAGTATTTGAAAACAGGCTTCACCCTTTTTCCCCTTACCAAATCTTTAACTTTTTTTTTTCACATACACACAACCATGTTTTTTATTTTGCTGACTGTTCAGCATTCCATTGTACAGCTATGCTGTGGCTTGATTTAACCAATTCCTGCTCTGATATTTGGGGATTTTATCAGTTTTCAAATAAATGCAGTGCTTCAGTGAACACTTATGTTTTCAAAGATATTGTTTATTCAGCACAGGAAAATTTAGGTTAAATCACTGGTTGTCAACATGGCTCTGAGAGCAATTTAATAATTGGACTATAGCCCCTTTGTTAATCCTGTTGCAAGCTATGTATTCATTTATTTTAGTCTCCATCCATGGGGTGCTGGTTGTCAATATTCGGTTGGTCTTTCTGCACACGTAAGAGACAGTCGTCATTCTAATCTATTCCCTCCAGTGGCGCTGGAGGGCACCAGGGCTTCCTCAGTTCCCTTTGGCACCTGTACTGCAGGTGAGGGAATTGAAGAGGGACATCCTGTGGCCTGGGCGGCAGAGCAAGCAAATTGGTGAAAAGTGGTGGCTCTTCAACCTCACCAAAGTGTTGCTTTTTAAGATTTCAAATATTCTAGAAACAGCAAAAGCTTCCAGCTGTCTGTTTGTGTCAGACTCTTAAACTGAGCTCCTTGTCACATCCACAGTTCAGGAGCGCCTTACGAAGCAAATTGCTGTAGCAATCACAGAGGCCTTGCAACCTGCTGGAGTGGGGGTCGTGGTTGAAGCAACGTAAGTCTGTTTGCATTTAATAATGTCATAGTGGTTTTGGGAGTTGGAGGTGTAGGGAGTCATAGGCTTAGGTGTAGTGAATGTACACAACAGTAACAGCTAATGATTTCTTTAACTCTTTGATTCTCTGAGCAGAGTTTTCCGAATATATTGTCCCACATTTAAAAAATAGAGTTGTACCTAAAAACAGGTAAAAAGGGCAACTGAAGACACTTCTTTAAGTTAGAATGAATTTTGAGAATTATGTACATCTTGTGGGCAGTTTTCACCCATTCTTTGTGCATTGCTGGCTAACTTCACCCACCTTGGCCACCATTCTCTGGATCCCGCTTGATGAGACTGGTGTGCCTCAGTATTGCTCTGAATACCTAGGCTAGCTAAGTGCTGACTTGGTCCTGAAGATGGATCAAGTGAGAACTCTGAATTTCTTTTTCTCTAGAAGTTTTGTATCTCTGTAAACCTTTGTATTAGTTTCACCCAGGAAGAAAATTCCACTTTTCCTCCTCTGACTGGATGCCTTAAGGACTCAACCATTGCTAAAAATAATAGCTATAAGGCTTAGGAACTTAAAAAAATGTTTTAGACCAAATTTATCTAAGAAGTGACATTTTGACATACTTGATAACTGTGATTTAATCTCTTGGGCTGCTTTTATTTAAAAACCAAACCAGCAACTGTCTACTCCATGAGACTACCTTTGTTGCCTTGTTTCGTAGACACATGTGTATGGTAATGCGAGGAGTGCAGAAAATGAACAGCAGAACCGTGACCAGCACAATGTTGGGGGTGTTCCGGGAGGACCCGAAGACCCGGGAAGAGTTTCTGACCCTCATCAAGAGCTGAGCCTCAGCTTGTGCCACGTGGTTTACAGATCGTGCAGCTAGAAGCATTGTTTTGTCTGGTCTTAATTGTTTGTACATTCCACTTCCAGTTGTTACAGATGTGAACTCTCATCTTTATCATTAATTATATTTAATAATTATTTATAGCAAGTCAAATAAAAGTAATTAATAAAGGGGTAAGCCCTGTACTTTCTTCTTGCCACCTTTTAGTGGCAACATTCAAGAAAACTGCCAATAGTGTAAGTTGCAACCCCATGGACTATAGCCCACCAGGCTCCTCTGTCGCTGGAATTCTCCAGGCAAGAATACTGGAGTGGGTAGCCATTCCCTTCTCCAGGATAGTGTAAGTTACTTGTATAAAATCACTGCCTTTCAGGTAACCTGAGGGTGCTGGGAAGGGAGAAGGATTCATGTGTTTTGTTCAGAGTATGGTAATTTGATTCAGAAGCACAGGAATGTTGGGAATGGGAGAAAATTATGGTCAATGTGTTTATTTTACCCTCTCCAAACAAAAATGGTGTTGTGCTTGAAATAATTTATGTACAGTGTGCAGCATTGCTCAGCAAATTCAAAATCCAAAAGGCTCCACTTTAATCATGATTATTTAACCACCAATGACACTTTATTTTTATATATATTTTAAACTATCCAGTTGTAACATATGTCACCAAGGGAAGGTAGAGGAATATCTATGTATCTTAATTTCACTGTGAGTTAAAAAGGCAATTTGTACCCTCTATTCTTTTTAAAATTTAAGTACAGGAAATTAGTTCCTGGAGTTGTTTACGAGTATATTCTCATGTCAATATACAGGGATTTAGACATTTAACTCTCTGTGCCTTGAAGAGAATATCACACCATTTAGAGTGTAGATACCTTTGCCTTTTTTTTAAAAAAAGCCATTATTTTATAAGATAGTCCTGACATTGCGAATAACTAGTTCTCACAGTTCTGCCTTTTCATTTTTCTTGGGAGCTTACTTTGTGAGTTCCTTGTAGATGCCTCAAAAAAAATTTTTTTTTAACCTATCAAATATTTTTCTAAGTATTTACAGAAACTTTTGGAAGTGTCCATCATTTTCAGGTTTGCAGAACCATAGCTTCCGTGAACATGAGGGAATGCAGATTGCACTGTGAACTGTTTTGAGCTCTGTCCCATGTCTAATGAAAGAGGTTTTATTGGTGTCTGTGAAAATGCACCATCATTTTCTGGAATGAGTGTAAAATACTGGAAGCTGGTATACTAGTTTCCCATGTGGTCCAAGTGGATCTTATCTTTGGTGTGACTGTTCAAGTGGGATGGGTGTTTTAGTCCAGGAAGCTGCTGCCTTATTAATGATTATCTTAAAATTTCCTCCACTGGGGCAGTGTGGGCCAAATTGAAATGAACAACAACAACTAAAACCCCCAACTCTCTGCAAAAACAAACACAATTATTCCATGGAGAAGTCTCTGACGTGGAGAAGGCTGACACTGTGCTCTTCAAATTTATCCTGTTACCTTAACAAGGATTGACTGCATACTTGCTGTAACTCTGGTAGTCCTGTCTCTGCCACTCTGATGCTCTTTGGCTTATGCAAGGGCAAGATGGCAGAGGTGGTTTTTTGTTTTTGTTTTTCAATTTTAACTCTTCCCTATTTCTAGTTCCTTTATTTTCTCTGTATTTGGAGTTTCTAAAGTAGTTTAGTGGTTGATTCTGAGTTCCTTTTAAAATCTAACCTGATATAGACATTATCCTGCTTAACATTTAGACAGAGATAGAATTAACATTCATCTCATGCTTAGTATTTTAAAGTTTTTACAGCTGTGACTTGGAGGACCAAAGAAATTGTTAGCTGTTAATTCATCTTCCTGAGATCAATTGTATTCCTTTTTAATTCTTTAAGATTCCCTAGAAGTGTTCTCATAAAAGTTTAAAATATCCATGGTATCGGTCTAGAGTATTAGTAAATGCAGAATAACTACCTTGTCTGTTTTACTCTGGTCTGTAAGTTATTCAAAATTACCTTTTCATATCCGTGGCCTTGAGTTCATTTTGGGAGTTTTTAAGAGTTTTATGCATTTAAATAAACTGTTCAATTTAATTGTTCAACTTTTATGTATGGTGTATATTGTTCCTGAAGTTGGTTTTATTTAAATTATTAAAGTGTTATGACTTTGTTCTTGTGAAAATAGTTTCTTTTTGAACCACTGGTATAATATATCGATAAACTCAATTATTTTTATTGCATTCTGTTTTAGCAAAGATACCCTTCATAATGGCTTCTCTAAGCCACCAAGCTATTAGACTATAAATCCTAGAACATAAATTTACCCCCGGCTCTTTGTCTCCCTTTGGCTATTACTTTCCTCACCCTCCTGCAGTAATGGGAAGGGGAGATCTAGGGTAAGAGTAAGGAATCTGAATGACCCTCGTGTCCCTGTTCTAAGCCTAACTTTGGGTAACTGCAGCTCCTGAGAACTGGCACTGCTTTCTGTGTGGAGCGGCTGAGGAGGGAAGAGCTGGCTGAGACAGGGAACTGGGCAGTGCAGGGAATAGAAGAGTTTCTCTCTCTTTCATAGGGAAGAGCCTGCCTGGAAACTTCCAAGTAGGAGGAAAGGTTTTGCTGCCTCTTTTCTGTCCATGCCTGGTGACCTCATCAATCCATCTCTTGGGCAGTCTTCCCATTCCCCACTCCAACGAGGCAGAGGCCCCAGCCCTCACTGATTGTCAGCCTGTCCAGGTGCTGGGGCCACTGTAGTGGCCTGCTTCTCCTGGAAGGATCTGATAGCCTATAGATTGTGCTTTAAACTAAGCTAGGAAAGCACAAAACATTCCTTTTTTTTTTTTTTTGGCTGTGCCACACAGTTTGTGGGACCTTAGTTTACCTACCATGGATCCAATCCACATCCTTGGCAGTGAAAGTGCAGAGTCCTATTCACTGGACCACTAGGGAATTCCTGAAACATTCCTGAAAACCACAACTCAGAGCTGTCAATAAAACAATGAGCTGCCCAATAAGCCCAAGTTGCTGCTTCTGAGTTTTTTTCACTAAAGATTGAATTGGTTGAAAGAACAGAGCTGGAGAAATTATGCCTTCTGACTCTGGACTATACTACAAAGCTACAGCAATCAAAACAGTACAGTACTGGGCAAAAACTGAAACAGATCAGTGAAACAAAATAGAGCCAAGAAAGAAACCCTTGCACTTATGGCCAATGTATGACAAAAAAGGCAACAATATACAGCAGAGAAGACAGTCCTTCAGTAAGTGGTGCTGGGAAAATTGAACAGCTATAAATAAAAGAATAAAATTAAACCATTCTCTAACACCATACACAAAAATAAACTTGAAATGGACTAGAGACCAGATATTATCAAACTCCTAGAGGAAAACATAGGCAGAATACTTTATGACACAAATTGCAGCAATATTTTTTTGGATCCATCTTCTGGAGTAATAGAAATAAAAGTATAAATGAACAAATGGGATGTGATTAAACTTAAAAGCTTTTACACAGCAAAGGAAGCCATAAACAACATGAAAAGACAACCTATGGAATGAGAGAAAATATTTGCAAACCATGTGACTGAAAAGGGATTAATTTCCAAAATATCCAAGCACCAAATACAGCTCAATATATATATATATATATATATATAAAAGCAAAAAATAGGCAGAAGACCTGAATAGACACTTTTCCAAAAGACATACAGTTGACCAACAGGCATATGAAAAAATGCTCAATATTGCTAATTATTAGAAAAATGCAGGTCAAAACCACAATACTGTATCAGCTAACACCAATCAGAATGGCCATCACCAAAAATCTACAAGTAATAAATGCTAGAGATGGTGTGGAGAAAAAGGAACCCTTGTACATTGTTGGTGGGAATGTAAATTGGTTCAGCCACTATGGAGAACAATATGGAAGTTCCTCAAAAAACTAAGAATAGAGTTACCATGTAATCCAGCAATCACACTCCCATATATCTTCTGCCCTACTCATGTACAGCTTCCCCTTATCAACATCCCCCGCCACAGTGGTACATTTGTTGCAACTGATGAACCTATACCAATACATCATAGTCTCTCAAAGTCCATCGTTTACATTAGGTTCCACTCTTGGTGTTGTACATTCTATGGGTTTAGACAAATGTATAATAATATGTAGTCACCGTTATAGTATCATACAGAGTAGTTTCACTGCCCTAAAAATCATTCATGTTCCAAGATTTTATTCTTGGTAATGGAATTATTTTCTTTATTTCCTCTTTAGATTATTTTTTTGGTTGGTGTGTTTTCACAGCCTTTTTAAAGCTGTAGATTCACTCTTGTTCCCTTTCTTCCATATTCTCTTTTACTATTTATTTGGTCATTTGCTCTTGAGAAGCCCTATGTTTACCCCCAAGAAATGTTAAATGCTGGAATGTCTATGGCTGTCCAACCAAGGGAAACTTCAGCTGAGAGTAAGAGAAGGGTTATTTTCTTCCACAGCACTCCTCCATGACCTGTGCTCCTACTCCTGAGGCAGGCCGCCCCGCCCCCGCCCCCCAGTTTGGTCCTGCTCAGCCTTCACCTGGGACACAGCGCTCCTTTGTTTTGTAGCTCAGAGTCATCCTCCCAGGTATGGAAGAGAGTTCACTCCTCCTTTTTTGGGAGGGTCTGTCCTTTCTGGACAGGCTTCAGTTTTAAAACATCTACGGCATGACTTCCTTGGCTTCATCATGGTGGTTTCCCTGGCTTTCAAGATTTGAGTTAAGGAGAAAGTGTTATTGGAGGACTGGAAATGGTGAATCCCACAAATCTGGACATCACTTTGCTGGCCTGATCCTGGGGAATTCCAAGGTTTTAGATGGGCCAATTGGAGTGTTTGTGTGCCTGACTTCAATTACTTTCATTCCCATGGCCCTCTGAGCATGAATACCAGGCTCTGGCTGACTGGAGGGAAGTGAGTGCCACAGCCAGTCTTAGGTTTAAGCAGCTTCTTTTAATGCTCTCCATAATGGTGTAGTTATGACTTGCTTACAAATCCTGTTGGGATGACTCCTAGCACATGCAGTGCAAGGCCCTAATGCGTCCATCTGCTTTTCCTCTTATTTCACATTCTCCTGTTTGGTTTGAGCAATATGTCCACAACTCTGACCTTTTGAGAAATCCTTGAACTTTGGGAACTGACCATGCTGCCCAGAGAGCTGTGGTTTGGCTGTTGATCCGTGCTGAGAAGGCTGTGTTGAGGGAGAGGTGTGATGAAATGCCAGGGTGTGTATCAAAACTTCCTCTGAGGCTGTCATACTTAGGTTTTGTTGATTTTATCCTGATTTTAGAATGAGTTTCTCCTCTTTTTTCCTGAATCTTCTCATGTTTGAAAATGTGCCAAACGAATAGACAAAGATACTTGTCTTTTTGGAGGTTTCTCATGTCACTCGTGTGATGACACTAATCTTTAAAGTCATGTTTGATCTTGACTGGTATATTTCGTTATGGAGACTTTTCTTTTTGTAGGGCAATGTCACTTGTAAAATCTAAGGGTAAACTGAATGAGAAACAGAAACGCTAGTAAGTAAAAATCAGTTTAAAACAACCAGGGACCATGTAATTATTTCACAGTGGTCATCTGGAAAGTAACTTTAAGCATATCTAATCTCAGGGCAAAACTTCTCATTTCTAGGTCCTTCTGAAAGCTGACTCATCTGTGAGCAAGAAGCACGTGAGCTTGAAGTTCTCATCCAAAATCTTATCTGACTTTCTCTTGCTAAACAGTTGTCAAAATCACCTCCTAACAAGAGGGCTGAGGGTGACTTCTTATGTCAATGCTTGATCATTTTAGCAGAATTCTCATATAAATTTAATATCTAGAAGATAATTAGAACATTAAAAATATTTCATGTACTTAAAATATCAATAGGTCAACAATGAATTCTCGTGAACCTTTAGCTATTGGTTTGGGCAAAAAGTTTGTTCAGTTTTTCCTGTAAGCTGGCACTCAGTTCAGTCACTCAGTCATATCTGACTCTTTGTGACCCCATGGACTGCAGCACTCCAGGCTTCCCTATCCATCACCAACTCCCGGAGCTTACTCAAACTCATGTCCATCGTGTTGATGATGCCATTCAACCATCTCATCCTCTGTCATCTTCTTCTCCTCCTGCCTTCAATCTTTCCCAGCATCAGGGTCTTTTCAAATGAGTCAGTTCTTCGCATCATGTGGCCAAAGTACTGGAGTTTCAGCTTCAGCATCAGTCCTTCCAATGAATATTCAGGACTAATTTCCTTTAGGATTGACTGGTACTAGTAGCACTTAATTGCCTTTAACTTCATTTGAAACAATTCTGTTAGATTGTACTGTGACAGCTGTCATACAGCTGTGCATTAAAAAAAAAAAAACAACCCAAAATTGCTGAATTTTTGTGTAGCCATTTAAATATTGAAGATGGAAGAAAAAAGCAACATTTTTGGCATATTACGCTTTATTATTTCAAGAAAGGTTTCAAGAAAGGTAAAAACACTACTGAAACACACAAAAAAAGATATGGGCAGTGTATGCAAAAGGGGTTGTGACTGATTGAAAGTGTCAAAAGTGGTTTGTGAAGCTTCTGAAACTGCCTGCTGGAGATTTCCCACTGGATGATGCTCCATGGCTGGGTAGACCAGTTGAAGTTGATAGCGATCAAATTGAGACATTAATTGAGAAAATCAACATTATAACACGTGGGAGATAGCCGACAAATTCAAAATATCCAAATCAGGCGTTGAAAATCTTTTGCATCAGCTTGATTATGCTAATCACTTTGATGTTTGGGTTCCATGTAAGTTAAGCAGGAGTGGGGTGGGACCTTCTTGACCATATTTCCACACGTGATTCTCCATTTAAACATAAAGAAAACATTTCATTTTTAAAACATGTTGTAACGGACGATGAAAATTGGATACAGTACAATAATATGGAATGGAAGAGATCATGGGGCAATTGAAATGAACCACCACACGAAAGGCAGGTCTTCATGATGTGTAGATGGTGGGATTGGGGGTCCTCTATTATAAGCTCCTTCTGGAGAACCAAATGATAAATTCCAGCAAGTACTGCTCCAAAGTAGACCAACTGAAAGCAGCACTCGACAAAAAGCGTCTGGAATTAGTAAACAGAAAACGCATAATATTTCATCAGAGTAGTGCGAGATCACATGTTTCTTTGATGACCAAGCTTTGTTACAACCGGGCTGGGAAGTTCGGATTCATCCACCTGTTTGCCAGACATTGCACCTTCAGATTTCCATTTATTTCAGTCTTTACAAAATTCTGTTAACGGAAAAAAATTCCAATTCCCTAGAGGACTGTAAAAGACACCTGAAACTGTTCTTTGCTCAAAAAGACAAAAAGTGTTGGGAAGATTGAATTATGAAGTTGCTTGAAAAATGGCAGAAGGTAGTAGAACAAAATCGTGAGTATATTGTTCAATAAAGTTCTTGGTGAAAATGAAAAATGTGTCTTTTATATTTATTTATAACTGAAGGAAAATTTTGGCCAACCCACAAACACTGTAAAAGAGAATGTTAAAATCAAGGTGAAACCCCAAACCCTGAGAACTGATAATTTACGTCTCCTGTATTTTAGCTTTTTTTGAGGATGGAAGAGAAATCTTCCAGATTTCAAACAACCATATGCTGATAGGATGAGACAAAGGATAAGATTCATATCTTGGATCTTTCCAGACAGGCATGTTAGATGGTGACTAGAGAGGACTAATTGCTAGCTGGACCTGAGCTCAGGCTTGGGCATGGAGGAAACTGGTTTGGAAATGTGAGGGGTTCCCTGAACTCTGGTGCAGACTATGAGGGTTTCACTCAAGGAAGGGTATAATGTGGGCATAAAACCATTCTTCAGACAGTTGGGGATGGTCTTCTAGAGCCAGGAACACCAGCTGTCCGGTATCTTCCATTGCCTTTAGCCCCAGGCAGTCCTCTGTATACAGGGTGCTCTCCTGTGAGGGGATGGTTTTCTTGGCTTGGCCACTTCTGTAAAATCCAAACTCCTCGGAATCCAGGGGGTCCACAGTGGAATCACTGAGGAATATCACCATCACAGACTTCTTCAGGGCCATCATGTTTTTCTTGTAGGACTCACTGACACCTCACTCTGATTAATATCTGCCCAGAAGATGCTGTGGTTGTGGTTTATGTGCTTTATGGGGTGCCAGTATTCTGCTTGCACCAGGCGTGCTCATATAGCTTTGTTTGTAAGCCCAACATCCAGTGTTTTTCTGATCAAGTCATAGATGTGAGAGCTCTTTCCCAGGCATGGAGGAAGTCTAAAAACACCTTGATGTTGTCCCCCAACTCAGATGAGATTGCTCATGGGAGGTGATGGGCATCTCTGAGCCACTGCCTGTAGAAATTGGCCTCCCTGGGAGAATCCCATAGCATTGTAGCCTTGCTGAAACCTAGGATCTTTAACAAGAATCTGGAAAACTGTTGTTACTTGGGAGCTGAGATTCAAAAAAAAATCTGTTCACCACATCCTCTATCAGCGTCTTTCCAATCCTTAAAGATAAGACATACATTTCAGGTATTTTCATCTCGACCATTTTTTAAAATATCACCCATTCTTAGGGGATTACAACAGCTGTCTCCCATTCCATGCCAGAAATAATGATCATAATGCATCTTACATTCTGATAGTTACAGAGACCGCTTACCGCTTTAGACCCATCAGTGGCAGTGGTGCCAATGGGTCACAATGCCCTAGCACTAGGGGAGTGCAAGACCCAGGAAGGAAAACACGAGCCAAGAGCCACCATCTTGACTCAATCACATGACCGCACTCTCAGCAGCTTTGTTAAGAACATTTATTGCATTTTATCAGTGAGCAAGTTGGGGCTTAGGGAGAATTAAATGACTTGCCTTCTGGCCACTGGGTTAAAGAGAGGAGGTTCCTGTCTTGGTTCTCCATCTGTTGGTCATCCTGTTAACCAATGATCCTAAACCATGAGATCACCTCTAGCTCACCGTTGTAAATGAACAGTCTTTTCCAGTTGACCTCTGTAACTCTGAGCGCCCACTCTTTTGAATTGGAATCAGATTTTTTTTTTTAATTTTAGATTTTATGATCAGGCCTAGCCACATTTAATTATTGTGCAGTATTTGCTAAAAGAGAATTTCCCACCCACAGAATGTGTCAGCCTCAATATGTAGAATCAGATTTTTGAAGGTGTCCGCAATCGACTTTGCCCTATGAACTCAAAAGTGCTGCTGGGAGTACCTTTAAATTGCGGGGCGGGGGGGGGGGGCGCGGTGAATTGGCTACCTGTAGTTCTAGCTGATCACACAGTCTTAAATGCTCATACTTTAAAAATACCGCATATGTATTTTAAACTGGTAATATGTTGTACTTAGCACAAAATTCAAATGGCAGAAAAGAATATTAAGGAAAAAGCTTACTCCCACCTTCACCCTTGAGTGAGCTAGGTAACTGCTATCACCACAGATATTTTATGAAATGCTTTATTATTACTGCACAATGAGAAACCTTTCCTTTTCCAGCCAGTCTGACTGTATGTTCTTCCCGATGGTAGACTACGTGGTTTGAAAGTGGTAAGTGCTTTCCGTAACTATTAGAATGTAAGATCCATTTTGATGATAAATTTCCAGTGCTTTTTTAAAGTCAATGTTGGGTGCTTTCTCAAAAAATTGTTTAGTGAAAACTTCTCCCCTTCAAATGTGACCATTTTACAGAACTTTGACCATTTTAGCAAAAGAAAAGTGATTCTGGTGAGCTGTCTAAAGCAGAGGTTCATTTAAAATTTGGTTTTCTTTCACTTTTGGCCTATTTTTTTTGAATAGGCAATACAGTCACATACAATGTGAAATACACAAAAGGATATACATTGAAAAGTTTCTCTCTGTTCCCAGCCACCACTAGAAACTCCCAAAATCATTGTTTTTGTATCACCTTCTTACATCTGCTTCCAAAAATATTTAAGGCTTATGTAAGCAAAGTCATACACACACAAAATTATATCTATATTATATATATTACATATCTGTCTGCTTATTTAAATCAAAGATGCTTGACCATATGTGTTCATCAAAATTACCTGGGCAACTTTTAGATAATCCATGTGCCTGCACTCTGGAGGCCTTATTCACTATTTATAACTGTTATTTTAAAAAATTGCCCCTGGTTATTCTGGTGGGCTTCCTTGAATGTGAACCACCAGCCTGAGATACAATCATTCAGATCTGTGGAACCCACCACGAAGCTACCGGGCCCATGCCCAGGCGACTTGGGCAGGAAAACAGCTGCGTGGGTCACTTTGTGAGCAATCAGTTCCACCACCCAGGGTTAAGGGCATCTGCAACCACTCAGCTGATAAGTCTAAAGGTAAATTGTCCCTTAAAAGGGACTGTCTCCAGATTAATAAAATCAGGGCTGCAATTACCTGTGTATAAATCACTTAGTTCTCTGGCCTGATTTTTTTAAACACACCCTACTTTCCCCACTCTGATTTTTATAGTTATTCATCATACAAAACATAGAAAATATAGTAAAGCATAAAGAAAAAGAGGTACCCATAATTACATAGCCCAGAGGTAACTACTGGGAACATTTGCTTTATTTTACTTAGTTTTTAAATTGTGCAAGTAATATATGGACACTTCTGGATTTAAGCAAATCTACCCAGACATTATCTGTATGTATTTAGTATGTAACACTAATACATAAAGGGTAAGGAAGGACTTAATACACACACATTATTACACCTAACAAAAATCTACAATGATTACTTAATATCCAACCCATTCGGCATTGACTTTTCCCCAGATTGTCTGAAATTTCTTTTTAGAGTTTTTTAAAGCAACGCTTTGACAGATACTCTGCCAGATTTTGCTCCCTGCTTCTCCCCATGTGACTGTCTGCTGCTGCTGCTAAGTTGTTTTAGTCGTGTCCGACTCGGTGCGACCCCATAGACAGCAGCCCACCAGGCTCCTCCGTCCCTGGGATTCTCCAGGCAAGAATACTGGAGTGGAGTTGCCATGCCCTCCTCCAGGGGATCTTCCTGACACAGGGATCAAACTTGCATCTCATGCGTTGGCAGGTGGGTTCTTTACCACTAGCACCACCTGGGAAGCCCTTCCCTCTCTTAACTTTGTATTTTATACTGATGTGTCTTACCTTGTAGCTTTGTTTAAATGGTTCCAAGACATTCCAGGGTAGAAATGTTATAATGTAGCAATCAATTTCATAAAGATGGACTTTCAGGTTATCTCCGGTTTTTTATTATTATAAATAATACTACAGTAAGTATCTCTATTTCTTGAGAAGAAGGCTCAAGGTACGAATTTACTGGGACAAAGAAGTCCTCATCCTTCTTTCTTTCCCTCCCCCAAGTGACAAGAATGGAGAGCCTAGGACGAGCTATTCACTGCTCATCCCCTGCAACGTGGCCATCCTCTGCCTTGGAGCTAAATGTTTAAAAATGTTATTTATTTAATTATTTGGGTGCGCCAGGTCCCAGTTGCAGCATGTGACATCTTTTCAGTTGTGACATGTGGAATCTTAGCTCCCTGACCAGGGACCAAAGCCGGGCCACCCATATTGGGTGCATAGAGTCTCAGCAACTGGACCACCAGGGAAGTTCCTTATAGCTAAAATTTTTATAGCACACAAAGTAATTTCTTTCTTTATCCAGGGATACTTTGCATCTCATTTATCTTGGCAGGCTTACGTTTTAAATGGAGCATTTTATCAAAACAATTGTAGATTTACATACAGTTGTGGGAAACACTATGCAGATATCTCTTGTATATGTTCCCCCAAGGCTAAATTTAACAAAACTATCATATAATATCACAACCAAGATGTTGACATTGATACAATTCACCAATCTTATTCAGATTTTCCCACTTTTACTTGTACTCATGCATGTGTGTATTAAGTTTTATGCAATTTTATCACATGAGTGGGGTGGTGTACCCACCACTGTATTCGATACTGCATTCAGTTCCAATGCCACAGAGAATCTTCATATTGTCTTATTAAAATCATACCCCCTCCCTTCACGTTTTAAAAAGACTCTTGATAAATATTCCAAACTACTTCCTGGAAAGGTATTAGCAGAATTGGATATCATTCTAAAAATGTAATATATTACTGGAGAACAAAATTTTCACTGTCCTACCTTTATTTAACACAAAAGACTTTAACCGTCTTTTAATACATTTATTATCAACTTGAGTCTCAAAGAGTATTACAAATCCTTTCCTAGAGGATATAGGACAGGCAGTTCTTTCATTTCTTTGGATATTCAATTCTTCAAAACATTATTGTCAGCAAAAATCAAATCACTGAAGCTGCCAAATGCAATAAGCATACAGACTTCTATCTTTAACAAAGCTGATACTAACTTTATAGAAACTCTTCTCATGGTTTTGAGACAATAGTGTTTTCCTTAATGGGGTTTTCTGGCTGAGGGCAGACTGGAAGACTGTGAACATTATTTCTAAAAGGGATTTGATCTAAATCAAAAGATATTTACCTTTTCTAAGTACAATTCAATGAAAAATCATTTTATTTTCTTTGAGTAGAGGTCACCTCTGGGAGGAGGGGCCCTCACAGTCTCTCTCCCTGAGAAAAGAGCTTACTCTTTCTGCTCGTTGTTGGTCAGGATAATCCAAGTCATCATTGCAGCAGGCTCCTTTTGTGGGGTCAGAATTCTTACTGGTCTACAGTGAATCAGTGGGATCTACCTTTTAATATAAGCTATCATTTCTCGTAAAGGCAGAGCACTGCTGAACTTGGAATTGAGGAGATTATAAACAACAATATAGGGATGAATTTGGACTAGAAGGAATGTAAAAAACAACATAGGTGGGGATAGGTGGAATTAGAAGGGACTCTCCACAGCAAATACATCAATATAGCATGGGGAGTTACTTGGGCCAGGAATGCAATTTAGGATAAATCATTCCTCAGTTAGCCTGGAAAAATGAACACATACAATGCATAGAAGATTCAATTTAATTTTAGCCATGTAGTCATGCACATTTCAGATCTAGAAATCATATATGAAATATAAGCAAAGATCTGACTCTGAAAGACTCTCTCTCTTTCTCTCTTTCTTTATATATATATATATATATATATATATATATATATATATATATAAACATTAAATGCATATATCCCTTGCCCCAACAATTCTGCTTTGGGGAGTTAATCCTCTACATGTATTTGTATACATATGAAAGTGACATTTGTGTACAAGGGTATTGTTGCAGCATTGTTTATAATAAGAAAGCTCTTATTTATCAGTCATCTCTGAATCCAAAGTATGTGAAATGATTACATGAAGTTTGGATTGTGATTTTTAGCATCTTTCCATCCAGAGGCAGAACAGAATCTGATCCACTGTTCATTTTTATCCCTTGGACTCACACTGAACCAAGTTCTGAGCTTGGGCAAGTCACTTGATTGGTTCTTACTGAGACTTCTTCAAGGAGTTAGTTAGCTTCTCATTCTAAGAATAGCACGTGGCCAGGAGTCATGGTGTTCTTGACTGTCTTTTACATTAGAAGTCTGAGCAGGGAGGTTTGGGGGAATTTGCTGTTTGCTAAAGTGTTCTGTAAGCAGAGGAAGTGAGGGATGCAGAACTGTCCTCATCATTCCTTCCTTCTTACTCTTCCCTCAGGACCAGAAGCAAAAGGCCCCAAATCTACCTTATATAAAAGCCACACAAGGTATTACAGTTTGGAACGAAAG
Source organism: Giraffa tippelskirchi (assembly GCF_054371585.1). Classification (NCBI taxonomy): domain Eukaryota; kingdom Metazoa; phylum Chordata; class Mammalia; order Artiodactyla; family Giraffidae; genus Giraffa; species Giraffa tippelskirchi. The sequence goes on along the minus strand of NC_137281.1, from coordinate 128,219,771 downwards.
TTCAGGCCTGAGTTCCTATGATTTTGAACAGTCTTAAGCAACATCTGTATTTCACAGTCTGTTTTAAAGACACTTAATTGCTCTCATATTTTGTGGTGTACTGAGTTTGGGGAAGATCATTACTGGAGGTCTAGAACTTCTGTTAGTAGTAGGACACAGAGTTCTCTTTCCTAGCCTTTAAATACATGGAACACAACAAATGAGGTATCAGTGAGAAATGTAACCATGGAATATTACTTGTCTCTGTCATGAGAAATATTTAGAGTCAGCATGTAAATACTGATTACTGAGGTAACTAAAAATTGTGAGAAAACCTCTCTTGGGAGGAAGGAATATGAGTTAAATCCTCATCTGTCAATGCAGTTTAGATGACATGTAAACTGAACAATCATGAAAGACCAATTATGCTCAATTTTTAGGTAAGTAACTACAGGAGAAACAGCTAACTGACTTTAAAGGAGTGGTCTCTTTAAGTGGAGAGGTGGGGAGGACTCTGACTAGAATTATAAGCCTTCTGTTACTATTTGACTTGGTAAAAATTAAAAGTTAAAAATATATCTTGATCTACATATATAGAGCCAAAAAAATAAGGATAGGCATACTGTCTGTAATGATGATTTGAAATATCCTTGAAATGTTACAACTAAAGTTTTCAGGAAAAGAAAGATAAAAGTGAAGGGTGTGAATTCTTGGATGAAATAAAGGAATCATTGCTTTCATCTAATCAAAGCTGGCCTGAAATTTTGCATCTTTATTTCTCTGTAATTTGTGGGCCTTCTGTGTTCTAGATCAGGACTTGGCAAACTTTTTCTGCAAAGGGCCTGATAGTAAATATTTTAGGTTTGACAGGTTACATGGTTTCTGTTGTGGCCACTCTATATAGCATGAAAGCTGCCCTAGACAATGCATAAGTGAATGAGTGTGGCTATGTTTCAGTATGAATTTATCTAAGGACACTGAAATTCGAATCTCATATAATTTTTATGTGAATATCTAATATTTACATATAATTTAATGCCTTTTTGGTTTTCCTTCATTAAAAATGTGGAAATAGTTCTTAACTCAGATTTGGCCAGCAGGCCATAATTTGCACATAGCTCCCTTCCTTGACACCATAGGTGCCATTGATGGGGACAACACGGATCTTCCCTACACAGCTTTGTTCCCTTAGGTCTCACTGTGTTGTATGTTGAAATATAAAGATGAGTGAGACCACCCTCTGGGGAAGCCCCTGCTACAATTGGCTGGCTGTATCTGAAGCAAGAGTTCAGTGACTGGACTAGTCACCTTAATAATGAAGGAAATCTTGAAAGCAGAACCTCCAAATAATCTTGGGCCAATAACATCAAAATATGCAATAAACAGTGGGCTATGACACCATTTTGAGCCCCCACCCTTATCCATCCCCCCATTATGCTGTCCAGAGGCTCTGTGGGTCAAGGGGTCTCTGGGCTTGAACTCATGGTAAAATAATAATTTGGGGAATAATCATCACATTTGTGTTTTGCTAAGTTGTCCTATTCCCAGCCCCAAGAGTGGCATCATGCTTGGAAACTCATCTTCTCATGTGATTATAGTACCAGAACAAAAACTTTAGAACTTTTCTCTTGTGATGGTGCTTTTAAAGATTTTGGCACATAATGAACATTCAGTGAATGCTAGCTCATCACCATCATTCCCCAACTGCCTATAGTAGAACTTTCAAGCATCACAAAGTTTTAGGGTGGATGCATCAGAGCTCATTCCTTGCAAGTCATTCATTTTATAGATGAAGAAACTGGAGGAGCTCGACTGACTTGTCCCGAGTCACACAACTGTTAGTGTCAAGACCGATGACAAACTTTTCTCCTTGAACATCCCAGGGTGAGTATATCTGTTTGGAACTCTTTCAAAAGCTGGAAACTCTTTCAAACTCTTCAAAGTGAAGAGTGATATGGTAAAAGGAACATTGTCCAGGATCCCAAGGCAACTTAAAAGCAGCTCAAGTCCATTGCTTAGCCTTCTCTAAAACTGTCAAGAGCAAAACTACAAAGCTGCTGCTGCTGCTGCTGCTGCTAAGTCGCTTCAGTCGTGTCCGACTCTGTGTGACCCCACAGACAGCAGCCCACCAGGCTCTTATGTCCATGGGATTCTCCAGGCAAGAACACCAGAGTGGGCTGCCGTTTCCTTCTCCAATGCATGCATGCATGCTAAGTCGCTTCAGTCGTGTCCGACTCTGTGCGACCCCGTGGACAGCAGCCCACCAGGCCCCTCTGTCCATAGGATTCTTTAGGCAAGAATACTGGAGTGGGTTGCCATTTCCTTCTCCTACAAAGCTAAAGTAATCAAAATGGCATGGTATTGGCACAAAAAACAATAGAGATCCTGAAAATAAGTCCTCACACCTATGGTCAATCAGTCTTCAACAAAGGAGGCAAGAATACACAATGGGGAAAAGAGTCTCTTCAGCGAGTGGTGTTGAGAAAGCTGGATAGACGCAAGTAGATCAACAAAGTTAGAACACACCCTCACACTGTATGCAAAAAATAAACTCATAATGGTTTAAAGACTTATAAGGTATGACTCCATAAAACTCCTGGAAAACAACACAGGGAAAACATTCTTTGACATAAATCATACCAATGTTTTCTTAGGTTGGTCACTTAAGGCAATTGAGATAAAAGCAAAAATAAACAAATGGGACCTAATCAAATTTATAAGTTTTTCCACAGCAAAGGAAACCATAAACAAAATGAAAAGACAACCTACGAGAGGGGAGAAAATATTTGCAAAAGAGGTTTCATTTCTAGGATATTCAAACAGCTCATAGAACTCAGTAACAAAAAATAGCCCAATCGAAAAATGGGCTGAAGATTTAAATAGACATTTCTCCAAAGAAGACTTACAGATGGCCAGCAAGCACATGAAAAGATGTTCATCACTGCTAATATTAGAGAAATACAAATCAAAATGACAGTGAGGTACCACCTCACACCAGTCAGAATGGCCATCTTTAAAAAGTCTACAAATAACAAATGCTGGAGAGGATGTGGAGAAACAGGAACTCGCCTACACTGTTGATGGGAACGTAAACTGGTGCAGCCACTATGGAAAATAGTATGGAGGTTCCTCAGAAGACTAAAAATAGAGTTGCTATATGATCCAGCAATCCCATTCCTGGGTATATATCTGGATGAAACTCTAATTCAAAAGGATGCATGCACCACTATGTTCATAGCAGCACTATTTACAACAGCCAAGACATGGGAGCAACATGGAGTGATGATGGGTGGGGCATATATGCCCAAAGTGGGACTTTTCCATCAAACATTCAAGCAAAAAACATTGACTTGCAAGTTGTGAGACAATGATGAAAAGATGTTGAGAAAGGAAGACTGTGGGGTACAGAGAAGGTGGTCAAAGGGAGATACTTGTTTCACATGTTGGGTCCCTCAGCAAATGACAAAAGGTTCAGTACCTCCCCCACCCATAGCTTAGGACTGGGCTACACCTCTGTACACCCTCCTAAATTCTCTCCCAACAGCTTTAGAGGTGGCGCTGCTAGATGAAGCCTTTCCCTGCCATACATGAGTATGTCTTACAGGGTCTCTCGGTTCTGCTTCTTTCCCAAGTAAACGTGAGATTTGGATCCGGTCATCCTGGCTTACAGTCTTGAGCTGGAGCACTTAGTGGCCAAGGAGGGATGAATATCCAGAACGTCACCTGTGCCCAATCAGGGTGGGTCCTGATCTCCAGTGATCCTGTGGGGTGCTGACCATGCTGTGCTGGGTCCACGGAGGTCTATGGAGGGAGTATGTGTTCAATTACTGCAGCTCAAATTATTGTTGAATTACTGTCCAGACTTTCTGGAGGATTTGAATGGAGTTGGAATCATGCAGTCTATATTTCTCTGTTTCTGTCTATATGAAAGAAATATGAAGGACTGAATCACATCTATCCTTCCCAGAATATATGAGTTTTCAAATAAGCACAGAAATGAAATTAAGGCCAACAAGCAAATGCACACATTCTGCAGATAAATGAGTGAAGAGCTTTTATCTAGTCTTGTAATTAAGGATTAAAACGTACTATCCTCACACAAAATCTGCATGTCTCATCCAGAGTAATTATAAACTTCATCACCATCATGACTGAGTCAGGGCTCCTTCCATCCAGGGGGAGAGGCTCACAGATCACCAGTTTCTATTCCATTGGCAGGCGTGCAAGAGTGAGGACTGTCTTCTGGTCAGTCAGTCCAGTCTCCTGGTCACACCCTACTGAACTGAGGTTGTTAAGTGGCTGGCCTTGGGGAGGCAACAGTCCCCCAGGTGCACACAGAGTGAAGAGAAGATGGGTTCAAGGCGTGTGTAGCAATCTGAGCAAGGAACGTGTCTCATAAGGGCCCACTATGTTCATTTCCTCATCCATTCAACAAACCTTTAATCAAGTTAAACGTTTGTTTATGACCTTTTCCCCAGGCATGGGTCTAGACTCCAGGGGTAGAGCAGAAAAGAAAGCAAATTTCTACCTTTTGTGGAGGATGTCTTCCAGTGACGCAGGGTATGTCTTAGGGCTGAATGACAGGGGCAAGGGAGGGAGAGTGATGAGAAGATTGCTGTTTGGGGTAAGTGTTCAGGGAGATCTTTCCAAATCAGTGGCAACAGAACAGAGTGAAGGGAGAGTGACAGACAAGAGGATTCCTGGGGGGAGAGACTTGGAGGGATCTGGAGTACCGGGGCCTGAGGTGGGGGTGCATTTGCTTTTGGTGTATTTGAGCAACAGAGGATGAGACAAAGAATGAAATGGTTGGATGGCATCACTGATTCAATGGACATGAACTTGAGCAAACCCCGGGAGATGGTGAAGGACAGGGAAGCCCGGCGTGCTGCAGTCCATGGGGTTGCAAAGAGTCAGACACAACTGAGTGACTAAACACCACCACCAAGGATGAAGCAGTGTGTCTGTAGTCCAAGGAGAGAGAGGTGGGAGGTGGGGTCGGTCTGAGGGCCATTTAGGACTTTCACCAAGTGAGATGGGAGCCCTTGGAGAGGGTTGAGCAGTGAAGTGACCAGATCTGACATAGGCTTTCCAGGGGGCAGGGCTGTTCTGGGGAGAATGGAGGGAGGGAGAAAGCTGGGTGTAGCTGGTGGGTCATCTGCTGCTAGTTTCCGATGGTGGTTTGCACCAGGGTGGTTTTGGTGGGGTGTGACAAGTGGAAGATTATAGATAATTTTAAGGGGGAAACCCCGAGCACCTGTTGACAGGCTGCCTGCGAGGTGTGCAAAAAGGCAAGGTACCAAGGACGACTTTAAGATTGTTATCCTGAGCTCCTGGGAGAACGGAGTTCCAGCCGAGGCTCTAGATGGGATACAGCTAAGTGAGGCTGAGCCAAGGGCTGGGGGCACGGAAGCAAGAAAACCTGGAGTGTAATTCTTGATGAATTTCCCTGCTTGTTCTAATGAGGAGGAGGTTGCAACTGGTAGGCAGACTTGCTTGGTTTGGTTCTTGTAGTATTTATTAAATGACTGAATACATAACCGAATTTGCTGCTGAGGTTTAAAACTCGTGGCATTTTATATAAAAATCTGGATTTCCTGCTCTTTTAGTAAAGTGGCAGTTCTGGCAACCCAGGTAACAGCTGATTGGCCTCCAATGACAGCTGGTCCCTCTGGCAGGGCATGTCCTGTTCAGTGGACAGTCATACCCCCTGCCCCCTATTATCTTACCTTTGAGGCTACCCGTCCTGTGCCCAGTCTCCTCATTTGAAAGTAGTAATATATATAACAGTAGTACCTACCTCCTGGGGTCGTTAGGAAAATTGACTGAGATAATTCATGTGAAACACTAGCATAGTATCTATTAAATATTCAAAAAACACTTGCTATTGTGACCGTTATTACTCTCATTGTCATTATTATTAGCTGTCTGGTCTTACAGGGCTTTGAGTTTTCAGAAAGCTAGAAGGGAATTCTGACAGGAGCTGAGGGGTGAGTGAAGCTTCCCTTCATAAATGACAGCAGCAAACCACACAGGATGGGCGGCAACACAACTCCCAGACACTTAGAAAACAGTGTCCGCCCAGGTGCTATCGGCCTCACAGATCAAGGTTCATTACTCTTCTTCCGCAGAGCTCGGCACGGTGGCCTCGATCACCCGGTGACTCATCTAACAGCCTCGTGAGTTTGCCCAGCTTGCAGCATCACAAATTACATTTGCAGCCTGCTTATCAGGCAAGCTAGGAAATTAAACCTAAACGGCTATGGTGTTGCTAAGTAATATGGCTGCGTACACAGACACCCGAGGCTCAGACTGTCACAGCCCCATTAAACATCATTTCCCACTGTGGCTAATAAGGTTTGAAACCTTCAAAGGAAACCTGCTGTTCTTTTTTAAGGTCAGAAAATGGGGTAACTTGGTTATAAGCAAGAGATAGAATTTCCCTTCCTAGATGCTAGGGGTGTGTGTGCGTGTGTGTGTGTGTGTGTGTGTTCAAGATACCAGTCTTATGGCTGATGGAGGCGGAGTGGGGGGATATCAGAGGCAGCCATCTTGTCCTCAGGACCCCTCTGCCCTGGACCATGAGTGTGCTGTGGGCTAAGTCGCTTCAGCCATGTCCGCTTCTTTGAGACCCTCTGTCCATCAGATTCTCCAGGCAAGAAAACTAGAGTGGGTTGCCATGCCCTTCTCCAGGGGATCTTCCTGACCCAGGGGTTGAACCCGTGTTTCTTATGTCTCCTGCATTGGTAGGTGAGTTCTTTACCACTACTGAGCCAAGGGAGCCTGGTCAAATCCACCTCTGTGTCTGGCACCTGGACCCCTGGAAGTGTTTTCAGAGTGGCTGTTGGCTTCCCTCTGCCTGGGAATACTTCTCAGTGGATGATGGGAGCATTCCTGGTGATTTCTCCCTCAGGGAAGCTTCTTCTTTAGGGGGCTTTTCTCTTTCTGCAACGGGGCCCTCGAGCCCGGAGTGGGATCCTGGCCCTTGGGATGCTTGGGCAGCTGAGCCGGACCAGGGTTTCCTTTCTCCACTATTCTCCAGTCAAAACATCTGTGTCCGGTTCAGGGTTTGTCTTCTTGTGGACTCACCAGGTTTAGAGCTTGAGGGCACAGCTTCAGAGCGAGGCCAAAGCTCCATGGCTGCCTTAGTTTACCACGTAGGGACTTAGGGTGAGTATCTTCACCCCTGTGCAGCTCTTCTGAGACCCCATAGTTTCCTGGGGGCAGGGAAGCTGCCGACACATCTGGGCCATGTGGTCAGGGGGCTGGGGCAGCTGGAGCCCCTGGACCTCCCCAGCTCAAATCTCTGGGAGGACTCCCTTAATCTGCTCAGATCTGGACTCCTGGGACGGGGTCAGTCAGTCAGTTTAGTCACTCAGTCATGTCTGACTCTTTGTGACCCCATGGACTGCAGCACGCCAGCCTTCCCTATTCATCACCAACTCCCGGAACTTGCTCAAACTCATGTCCATTGAGTCAGTGAAGCCACCCAACCATCTCATCCTCTGTCGTCCCCTTCTCCTCCTGCCTTCAATATTTCCCAGCATCAAGGTCTTTTCCAATGAGTCAGTTCTTCACATCAGATGGTCAAAGTATTGGAGCTTCAGCTTCAGCATCAATCCTTCCAATGAACATTCCACAATTCCTCTTGAACTCCTCTTGAAGACTCATTCAGATAGCCTGGGCCTCACAGGACTTCTGGCTGCTGAGAAGCGGGTGGGGTTCATAGGCCCCCTGGAGAGAGATGCCTGCTTCTCAGAGGATGCAGCCAGATCTGAGCTCCATCCTGCCCTCACTCTTGATAATCTGGCCTAGCCTGTCCTGTCTTTACCAAACAGAGACACGTGGAATGCCAAATTCCTTCTGGCATTTGTTGTGTGATATGAGAGTTGGCTGTGCCCAGAGGGGACAAAGACTTTCAGATTTGGAATCAATCAAACTTTCCGTAAGGATGCATTCTTTCCACCTTTGGGGCCAGCTGCAGGCTTGGGGCCATCTGCATGGGGAAGAGCTGGGTTCCTCTAGAACCAGATGGCCCTTGGGGACTACCTGGGCTGGTCATTGGTCTGATGATGTTTCTGACACCCCCATGCCACTCTCACATATCACACCAAGAAGCACTTCACCAAACGGGTATGATTTCAGGTCAGCCTTTTATCAAATAGTTGAGTTTAGATATTGACTTTCAGTTGTTAACCACCAGTACATCCCATTTTGTAGTGCTTTGCAAACCTGGTGTGGCTGTGAACTGTGATTTGTTTCATAGGAATGTACCATGGTGCTTGGGTTTCATTGGTTAGTTCTCATGTAACTATTTTGCCAACAGTTTTCACTACTAACTGGCTACTTAATAAGTTAAATCAAGAAATAACTGATTTCTATCTCCTTTCCCACTATTCCTAGGGAAGAAAATTCTGATCATATTTAAACAGCACCCATTTTATTTCTCTGGAGAGTGACCACTTGCTGGGTTGAATAAGTGCCTTTCCTTGGATGGTTCCTTTATGCTTTCTGTTGTTCCTGATGCTGGAAAGACTTCCAATGTGTTATTTAGCTTCAAGCTAAGTGTCTCCACGGCTCTTCTGACCTTCTTCTGGATGATTGGTGGCTTGCTAAGCACATACATCTGCCTGTCTATGTACTTGCCCATTTCTAAGATCTTCAACTGCAACTGAATTTCCTGGACTGGTATAAGGACAACGGGAAGGTAGTGGAGGCCACTGCCCCATTTGGCAGGGTCCTAGGGCAGGACAAGAACGGCTTCTGGTCATCTCGATTTCCCCAGGGCCTTCAAGTCACTACTCTCACCTGTGGATAGCAGCATGCTGGTGGAGCAGCCTTGCGTTCTCGAGACAGTCCCACCTCATCTAGAATCGTTTCTACCACTATCTCTGTTGGAATATCCTGGCCAGGTCTAGGGTACCCACGCTTCTTTTCCTTCAAAGAGAAGACAGTAAGAGTCCTTAAGATGGTGATGTGCCTAACATCACCTTCATCATAACAGTGAAAACCTTTTACAAAATTCAGATTATAAACTATTGCATATTCATGGTGGAAAATGCTGAAAAAATAGAGAAGTACTACAAAAAATGTAAAAACTACCCACGCGTGTGTGCTTCTTCATGTCCTATTCTTTGTGATGCTGGAGTCCTTTGTCCATAGGATTCTCCAGGCAAGAATATTGGAAAGGGTTGCCATGCCCTCCTCTAGGGGATCTGCCCAACCCAGGGATTGAACCTACATCTCATATGTCTCCTGCAATGGCAGGCAGGTTCTTTACTACTAATGCCTCTAGTAATGCCAGAAAGCTGGCAATGCCAGAAAGCTGGGAAGCTCCATAATCCAATGTTAACCCATTAGGTAACAAATAATAAATTTTTCAAACATCTATCTCAGAATCAGAATATATATATATGTATATATATATACACACACATACATATGTATACTCACACGTAGGTGTGTATATATATATATATATATATATATAGTCGTTCAGTCGCTCAGTCGTGTTCAACTCTTTGCGATCCCATGGACTGCAGCACACCAGGCTTCTCTGTCCTTCACCATCTCCCGGAGCTTGCTCAAACTCATGTTCATAGCGTCTGTGATGCCACCCAACCATCTCGTCCTCTGTAGTTCCCTTCTCCTCCTGCCTTCAATCTTTCGCAGCATCAGGTCTTTTCTAATGAGTCGGCTCTTCGCATCAGGTGGCCAAAGTATTGGAGCTTCAGCTTCAGCATTCATCCTTCCAATGAATATTCAGGATTGATTTCCTTTAGGATTGACTGGTTTGCTCTCCTTTATATACATATATATATATACAATTTTAAACAATGGGATCATACTATCTTGTACCTGCTTTTCCCATTTAACATTGTAATATAAACATTTTCGGATGTCATCAAATTACTTTACATCATCATCATTCATTCATGACATGAACACATTCTGATTTATTTAACCAGTTTCCCATTATGTGAACTTTAGGTTGATTCCTATATATATGTATTTGCCATTATAATCATTGCTGTAATGAACATCCTTGAGGTTTCCTTTTTATGTCACGGTTTAGCACATTTTAAGACTTTGATTGATACTCCTAAATTATGTTCCTGAAAGTACATATTCCCAACCAACTGTGTATAGTTGCTTTTTACTGCCATTTAAAATATACTTGTCAGTTTTATAGGTGAAAAATGAGCATCTCCTTGTTAATTTTAATATCTTGGATTCCGCGAGGTTAAACATTCTCCTTGTGGTTAATTGGCTGGCAGAGGAATCTCGTGCTCCCTTGCTCCCAGAAGATGGAATTTAAGTGTCATTAGTTATCACTTAGCAAGATGAAACTGGAGCGTGCTGCCAGGGAGCCGAGGGCACTTAAAGTAGTTGCTATTAGCCTTCAGAGCCTAAAACCAATCTTCCTAAGTGTCTGTTTTCAGTCATCCCTGAGCGGGCCTCCTAATCTGAGGGCAGAACTGGATGGAGCACGATGTGGGATGCAAGGGGCTTGGGGTGGTCTTGGGATGCAGGCAGGGTGCCTGGCTAACCAAAATTGGTTTTCTACACCTCCAGTCTTTCCCCTTCTTATTCTCATTCAGGCAGAAAATCATATGTCAAAAACCTTTCATTGTGTTTTGAGGTGTCTGTTCCTTTAATGATGGGGTAACTAGAGTGTTTGCAGTCAGGGTTGATATTTTGATTCTGAGGTTGCTGGTTACTCTGTCAAGTATTTAGTAGGTAGTTTAGGACAGCTGTGTATGGATATCAGGGTTCTAGTATTTCTAGGTATGCAGATCTGCAGGCCCAGGTGAGAGGAGAGGTCAGATTAAAGGCAGGAGGAGAAGGGGATGACAGAGGATGAGATGGTTGGATGGCATCACTGACTCAATGGACATGAGTTTGAGCAGACCCCTGGAGGTGGTGAAGGACAGGGAAGCCTAGGGTGCTGCAGTCCATGGGGTCGCAAAGAGTGGGACACAACTGAGCAACTGAACAACAACAACAGCATTGTGGGTATGAGATGTGTTCTGAATCAGATCTATAATGTAACATACAATGTGCGGGGAGAATCAGGAGTCCTGGGGTGGTGTGGCTGGGCTTGGAGGAAAAGCAGATGCTCTGTGCTCCTTTCAGGATACAAAAATTACTTTAGTGCAGCTCATTCCGGGGATGAATCTGGATGACAAAATCACGAGGTGTTTTGCCCCCGGTTCTGATAACTGAATTTATGAGGAGAAAAGCCATGGCTCTGGCACAGGCCTGGGAGGCAGGAAAGTCTGAGGGGCCACTGGCTTCCCTCCAGCCCAAGCAGGTGGTGTGAGCTGCTTTGGTGATGGCTGGGCTAGAATGGCCCCTCCATCATCCCAAACTGGCAGGTGCTCTCAGAAGAGCTGCCGAGGTGTGAGAGAAACTGCATCATTACCCAGAATATGGGAAGGAGGATGGAGGCTTTTATGTGTAATTTCCTGTCCTTGGAATCCAATATAGTCATAAATAAGCTCGGAGAGGCAACCGGTAGGAGAACTAAACATGAATGCCTCTCGTTTCGGAGGCGCTGGAAACTGAGAGGAATTCAAATTGCATCTTTCACGTTGGGTTATGCGTCTAAAGTATCAATAACTTGGCCAAAGCAACTGTAGTTGGCTGACATAAAGGACCCTGCCAGATGACATAATGCCAGGAGACTTTTCACAATGGAAAAAGCAGGTTTGGCATAGGTGAGCTCTGAACACTCCTGAAGCGCTAATCCTGGATTGCCTGCAGTTCTCTGAGAGTTAGCAGCAAAGAGTATCAGAGCATCATGACGGGGATGAAGGTCAGCCCTCCTTGCTGGGAAGAGACTTGGGGTCTTTTGGTGCTGAGAGCACAGAGGAGAGAATTTGAGAGGGTGAGTGGCACACACTGTTGGCTCCCCGTGGAGAGGAGAACTGCCTCATGGAAGGCATTTGGTCGAACTTAGCGCTGTGCCAGCATGTATTACTAATCACCGTCAAACTGTTTTGTGTTTTTCATTGGACTTTCTTATAGATTTGATTTGATCTTCTGAATATAAAATATTTTCCACAGATTTTTAAAATTTCAATTTTTCAGTCAGTATTTGACCACCTGCTCAGCCCCCCATGGGAGAGGCAGTTTTTATAACAGGGGTGTTTTCCAAGCCATGGCAGTGCATGTTCAAGGAGTTGGGCATGGACCCCCAGTCCTGATGGGGGCCGTGTACACAGCAGAGTGACGATCAGAGTCAGACCACAGTAGATGCCCCTGGAGGCTCAGCTTTCTCTCTACTTCAGAGGCACTGAGACCTCATTTCCTGCCCCAGGATCTCTGTGTAACTAGAAGGGAGCTCCTTTCACCTGAGAGCTGCTATCGTTGCTGCATGATTTTTTGGGGCAGGTTATTTACGCTCTCCAGGCCTTAGTTTTCATTCATAAAATGAGATAATAATAGTATCTATCTTAAGGAACTGTGTGAAGATTAACTGAGTTAATACCTTAAAAAAAAAAAGTGCACTTAGCTCAGGGAGTTTGCACTCAAATGCTTATTAACTATTATGATGACAACCATGAATATTGGATTTCACAGACGGAGGCAACCTAGGATTCTTAGACAGTCTAAGGATCTCCTTAGGTCTAGGCTCTCACAGGCTAAGGATCTTCCTGGTCTCCAAGCAAGTTTCCAACAAATACTCATGTTACACATTCATGGCCTTGCCAGGGACATGGTGAAGAGCCTAAGGGGAAAGGGCTATTGTTCTATCTTCCTCTGAAAGGGGCTAATGGAAAAATAACCAGGCCTGTGAATTCAGGAAATAAAAGATCAAAATGGGAAACATGATCTTGAGAATTTCCTTAATCTCTTCAACTTCACTGAAGGCAGCCGAGAAGTGACTTCTCACATGGGACCCCAAGAATTAAAAAAGCGGATGCTGTCCTCTAACTCTTGGCTCTGCTACTTATCAGCTGTGTGACCTTGGGCTGGTTGCTTAACCTCTTTGAGATTCAATTTCCTCATTCACAAAATAGGAATAATACGTTATAGGGTTGTTGGAAGTACTGAATCAGATTATATCTGTAGAGTTCTTGGAACCTGGTGAGGGCTCAATAAAAGTCAGTTTTCATGTCTGTTGTTATGTTTATTATAAATACTTATTATTATAAGCTACTTAGCTTACAATTGACAGTTTGGGAACTGGTTACTTTCAGAGCAGGGTTTGTCTGGTGATGGTCCTCCTTCTCACCCTGAAAGATGTGAACAGGGGAGTTCCCCTACCCTGACTGGTCCTGACCCTCTGAGCTTGTTGGTGGCCCATGTGAAGATGGGGAGAAGGCACTCTCCCACGTTGGTTGTATGAGGGCTGGGTCAAAGTCATCACACCTCTGCTTGGGTCAGAAGTGGGGTATGGCTCATGGCTCCTGTTGGATGATAGGGGCTTCTGAGGATTTCAGGGGTGATCAGACTCAGATCTTCCTCATCACTGGCTCCTTCTGCTGGGAAAATACATAGGAGTAGAATGGCAGGGATACGTGGTAGATGTGTGCTTAACTTTGTAAGAAACCGCCAACTGCTTTCCAACCAGGTTATCTCATTCAGTGTCCCCACCTGTTCTGGCTGTACAGATACGGCCACATTTTCCTGTCTTCCCCATATATCAAAGTCAGTTCTTTTCAAACTTAGAAAATATATATGTATTCAAACTTTAAATATATATATATGAAGCAGAACTTAAAAAGTGAAAAAGGTCATACCTATACCCCTCAATAAATAAAGCAGATAAGGAGATAGAAGCTATGGCTGAAGAGTCGGGGAGGTGCTTGGAGCCAGAAACTTTCTGTTGGCTCGGGGGCCCAGGGGAGCCCAGAGTGATGACCTGCTCTAGGCACACGCTTGAGTAAGCTTTCATCAGATCTAACTTTCAGTTGAGTTCTGAGTTGGCCACAGTAGGAGTGATACCGGCCAGGCCTGGGCTGCCCACATCTCTCTGCCCACCATGCCCAGAGTTCTCCGTGGGGCCCCCTAAGCTGGCGCAGGCTGAGGCCCCCAGAGGCCGACCAGGCGCAGCAGCCCGGCGGTGGGGCTGATGTTTCCTGCCGGCTGGCATCAGTCTTTCCACCACCACGGGTGTGTCACTTAAACTCGCTGCGTCTCCAAGACACACATCAGAAGCTGTGCGACTCCAGATACCAGGAACAAAGAAACAAATTGGGAACATCGTGCGCGAAAAAGATTTTAATCAAGATTAAACCGGCTCCGTGCGTCAATTCTGCCACTCTCCTTATTGTGATCCTGACAGTGATGCGGGGCGAGCAGGCAAAGGCTGATCCCAAGGCGGCTCACACTCCTGGCACTGACAACCCCATGTAGCCCGAGCGACAGCTGACAACAGACAGATGGGCCTCCAGGGGCACACAGCCTCCCAGCCCGCCTGGCTCAGGGATCCAGTCTGAGGATTCTCCCGCCAGGCCCGAGGAGCTGTGTCTCACCACGTTCTCCGCAAGTTCCCTCCTCCTCCTCTTTTTACTTCTTATTATGGGGACCTTTAACCATGTACAAAAGTAGATAGAATCCTATCATAAGAACCCCTATGTACCCCACAGTCCAGCTTCAACAGTTACCAATACACCAACCCTTTTTTATCTCCACCCACACTCACACCCCTCCAAGTTATTTTGAATCAAGTCTCAGACATCCTATTATCTCATCCACAGAAAGGTTAGTGCCTATGGCTGAGATAACTTTTATTTTTTCTGAGCTGCTGGTGGCTCAGTGGTAAAGAATCTGCCTGGAATGCAGGAGACCTGGGTTCAGTCCTTGGGTCAGGAAGGTCCCTTGGAGAAGGGAGTGGCTACCCACTCCAGTATTCTTGCCCGGGAAAACCCATGGGTAGAGGAGCCTGGTGGGCTACAGTCCATGGGGTTGCCAAGAGTTGGACACACCTGAAGTGACTAACAGTTTTGCTTCACTTTCATAGTATCATTATTATGCCTAAAAATGAGCAATGGTTTCTGAGTGTTTCTAATGAGAGTCAAGGGTGAGGACCACAGTCCAATTGGGAAATCACTTCCTCTGGAGACAGGAGCCAGGTCTGACGTGTTGGAGGAAGCTTGGCATTTTTTGGAGAAAGCTGGCAGAAGCTCAACTTCTAAAAACTCCACACTCAGAAGAGGAAACAGCACAAAATCAGGCTGACAACTTGCCTTGCTCAAGGATCCCTAACTATTAGATTCAGGAATCTTGTCATCTTGTAGTTGAAGCTTTCTAGTTATTTTTCAGACAAATTTTGTATCTTAACCTAAAGGGCAGCTGCTGTTGGGTTCCCTAGAGAATAGTCTCTTGGGGGCTTCTGGTCTGATGTCACTCTGCAGGCTCCCTGACACTACCCTAGGTTTCAAGTGTCCAGTCAGAAAGCTGAGATTTCATTTGTGACTCTGCCATTTAAAGGGCTGTGCAGTTTCCTGTGTGAGTTGTAAGGATGGCAGCATTGCCCTGATCAGCTGGCATGGGTGTTTGCTGGCAGTGATGACAGTAGCTGCTGTGACTGGTGAGTGGGCTGGGAGGGTGCTCCCCCATCTGGCTGTGCTCACCACCCACCCTGGAGCTGTCCAGGCAGCTTTCTAGCCCCACCTCCTTTCCCAGGTCTCTGGTCACGGCTTCTTCCAGGTGCTGAATGGGAGTCAGCTGGGCTTCCCTGACCCTCACAGCCCCCAGGGCTGGTGGGCAGAACAGACTCTTGCTTCACGTCCCCCCACCCCCTTCCTGGAACTCTTTACAGTGGGTGGTATGGATCTCTCTGGCTGACTATCTTCTGAGCTGATGAAAAGTGTCCTTGCTCACACCTCCAGTCCCCTCAGGAGTAAGACTGCTTTGGCCTTGGCTCACCAAATGTCTCTGGATTCCAGTGGGGGACAGAGAAAGAGGAGAGGGTGCTCTGCTGGTGAAGGAGGCTGCACGAGGGGGCAGCGAGTCACCAGGGTCTTCTCTCGCCATCTCTCCTCAGAGGCGAATGCTGCTTTGTGGTGGAGGCGCCCAGCAAGACGAGCTCATCCGCGTGGCAGCCAGTGCAGTGGGGCCAAAGTCTCAGAGGCTCCCAGCTAACAGAGCCTGCTCCCCTCAGCAGGGGCCAGAGTGTGTGCAGATCCTTGGAGAGTGGCCAAGGAAGGTGCTGGTGACTTGAAGGGTAGGGACAGAAATCATGTCTCTGCTTTCCTTTAGATGCTAGGGGAGACCAAGATGTGTCCCCAGAGGGTCTTGTGTGTTCAGGAGCTGCAGCTTCATGGCTGCATGGACATTCTACCCCTAGAGCCGGAAGACTCCCCTCGTCCATGAACCCTGGGCTTCCGAGGTGGTTGGTGAGAGCCTGCTGGCCCAGCTCTGGCCCTGCCTATCTGGTGGGTCTGAGTTGTAGCTTTGGGGGTTTGTCAAAGTGGGGTGTGGGGCAGGGGTGGGAGCCTTGGTTGTGGAGTTAGGAGACCCTGGATTCCATTTCCTGCCAGTGGTGGGGCCTGGGGTCAGGCGGTACAGCCATATTGGAGGGAAGTTCAGTGACGTCTCTCGAAATCACAGATATACATATCCTTTGACCCAGCAATTCCTCTTGTGCAAAAGGGACATACGTGCAAGAAGGTTCATTGTGGTGCATTTGTGCTAGCAGGAGACTGGCAACACGGAAACCCCCAACCTTGGGCAAGTTAAATGACCTGTGGTTACTCCATACAATA
Source organism: Giraffa tippelskirchi (assembly GCF_054371585.1). Taxonomy (NCBI): domain Eukaryota; kingdom Metazoa; phylum Chordata; class Mammalia; order Artiodactyla; family Giraffidae; genus Giraffa; species Giraffa tippelskirchi. The sequence goes on along the minus strand of NC_137281.1, from coordinate 128,203,077 downwards.
GACTTTCGAAAAGGATAAGGCAGCTCTATGCATTTGCTGCTACAGGATAGCCTTCGGTGACATTGTTGAGTGGAAAAGACTAGGTGGAGCAGAGTGTATAGCATGCTGTGCTGAGCTTAGCTGCTCACTCGTGTCTGACTCTTTACCCACCAGGCCCTTCTGTCCGTGGGGACTCTCCAGGCAAGAATACTGGAGTGGGTTTGCCATGCCCTCCTCCAGGGGATCTTCACAACCCAGGGATTGAACCCAGGTCTCCCACATTGCAGGTGTATTCTTTATCATCTGAATCACCAGGGAAGCCCATGAATACTGGAGTGGGTAGCCTAACCCTTCTCCAGGGGATCTTCGCAACCCAGGAAATGAATTGGGGTCTCCTGCATTGCAGGTGGCTTCTTTACCAGCTGAGCTACCAGGGAAGCCCTGTATAGCTTGCTACCTTTTGTGTTTTTTTTTTTTTAATAATTCTTTTTAGATGCATAGAATATTTGTGGACAAGTTGCAAGAAACTAGAAAGTGAGGTAGTCCCTGTGGTGGTGACCTGGGGGACCGTGGCGGTGGGGAGATTGGTTTTTACTGTGAACTTCTTTATAAGATTTGAGTTTTGTACCATGTGTATGCTATATAAATAAATACACGTACTTAACATCTTTGGCATTTCTCTGGCATCTATGGGCTGGCTGTGTGGCTCTGGGCAAGTCACTTACCTGCTCTGAGCCCTATCTGTAAAATCAGATAAAAGTCACACTGAGAGGGAATTCCCTGTTTTTGTTGGGGCTCTGAGCTTTCACTGAGGAGGGCCCAGTTTTGATCCCTGGTCAGGGACCTAGGATCCTGCAAGCCACACTGTGGTGTGGCCAAAAATAAAATATTCAATAAAATAGAGTTACAGAACTAATGGATGAGAAGAGCCTCTGCAGGGAGTAGAGTATCGGGTATTCAGTGAGAGGAGCTTCTGGTTATGTTTAAGTTGTTACCATCCAGATGCCAGGGCAGGAGGAGCAAGCCAGGCTAGGAGAGACGTAATGGGGAAGGCTGTGAGCATCTCAGAGCCAGCATGGCCTCTTTCTCATTTCTTCGCAGCGCTTCCACCCAGCCGGGAAACGTGTGCTTATTTGCGCTGTGCTGTTCCTCAGCAGCCTCCCTGGAGCACATGTGCGGGCAGCTGAGCCCAGACTGTCCACCAGAGGGCGTCAGCTGCCGCGCTGCCTCCTCTCTCGTTTCTGGAGCCACTTCAGCCGCCAGAATGTGATGGGAGGTTTGCCAGGGAAAAGGTTTAAGGTGGCCTTTTCTTCCTTGTTACGTCCACCGAATACACTGCTTATTTGTTCCAGTTAGGCCTGGGGATGCTAGTCACCAACGTGCAGCTAGGAGTAACATCCCTGGGGATGTGTGTGTGTGTGCGTGCATGGGCTTGCAAGGTGTGTGTATGTGTGCATATGTGTGCAGAACCCTGGGCTGTGAGCTCCAGGTCATTTAGCATCTGCCTGGAGGATGACTCTGCCCTGAAATGACTGAGCCTCCCCAGACTCTTTGCCCTGAATAGTCAGAATGCCTTACATCCCAAATCTCACCATCCTAACCTGGACTGAGGTCTCCCTCACTTCTCATCTCCCTGTGGCTTTGTCAACAACCTCCACCTAGACAGGAGAAGGAAGGAAGCCCCAAGAGAGCCCTACATCCCAGTTCATCATGCTCCAAATGCTCTTCTCTTTGCAGGATGATGTCCCCCAGCCTTTGCAGGCCTGGGGAACTTAACAGGCTGTATCAGCACCCTTTGACTCCACCTGCTTGCTCACAGCAGACACGGGGGCTACAGGACATTTACTCTCAGCAGCCCCTAGGTGGCAACATCATGGGAACTTACCGCTCCTGAGTTTAGATGGTGTCTAAGCCTACAGCCATGGTTTGTAGATTCCAAAGGGAAAGAAGAGATGGTCAGTCCATAGGATGCTAGGGTTTGTGGGTGCTTCTAGCCTGGGGAGAGTGCTAGGAATGGCCTCGAGTCCTTACTTTATAGCTTATGACTCTTGCCATTGACTGGTGAGGTGTGGACTAGACTGTATTTGGGATTTGTAACAATGATGATGTTAACCACTAACTCTCAAGAGTGCCACCTAGGTGACAGGCACTGTTCTAGGTGCTTTGCACATATCAACTCAGCTGATCCTCTGAATAGAGGACCAACTATCTCATTGGGCATTTAGTACCCCACTGGGTATCTCTCCTATTTTACAGATGGAGAAACTAAAGCATAGAGGAAGAGTAATTTACCCAAGGACACACCCAAGGTGGCACTAGTGATAAAGAGCTGCATGGTAATGCAGGAGATAGAAGAGACACAGGTTTGATCCCTGGGTCGGGAAGATCCCCTGGAGGAGCGCATGGCAACCCACTCCAGTATTTTTGCCTCGAGAATCCCATGGACAGAGCCTGGTAGGCTATCATCCATAGCATTGCAGAGAGTTGCACACGACTGAGTGACTTAGCATGCCCGCACAGAGCTGGTAGAAGGCATAACTGGGAATTGAACTCAAAAGTGGGCTTTAAAGACCCAGGTGTCTGAAGCCAGCCTGTTCAGTTTTGTAGTACTTTCTTCAAGGTACCCAGAAGGGGGGAAATCCCATTGTCCAGGTGGGAGAAGCTAGATTCCAAAATGGGCACAAAGCTTCTCAGAGTCCCAGTCAAGGAACATCCCCTTCAGAATAAATATGAAAAGGAAAGCATCTTGAAAATGTGCCTGAGTTGGGGTTTGGGGAACACCAGGGTAATTGGTGGCCCTTTCTTGCTCAGGAGCTGGGGTCCTGTGGGCAGTCTCTCTGAAGGGGCATCCAGCTTGCAGTAGCAGCAGCCACCTCCCACACCTCTCAGCGCTGTAGGCTGGGAGGGGAAGGAGAAAGCCAGTCCCTCTGGGATGTAGGGAAGGGCGAGGCTGAAGCCTCTTCATTCCTGGCACATCTAGTGAAGCGGGTGGGAGGCTGCTGCAGGCTCTTTTGCTCTCTTGTACCTGTTCACTTTTATTTTATTTTTTAAGTCAGTCCCTCAGATGCTCAGGTTTGCTTGCTCCCTGCTGGTTCCCCATTGAACACAGCCTTTGAATGGGAGACTGAGTCAGAGCTGCCTCAAACGTGCCTGGAAGGTGAGAACCGCAGCCCATGAAAGCACTCTTCATAGCACTAAATTCCTCTGCTTCAGACTCTTTGAACCTGGAGTGATCCACAGGTTGCAGCCCAGCTGGAGACGTACAATAAAAGAAATTGGTCTGCTCAGAGTCCAGTGGGAGCTGACAGAGGAGGAGAGTTTAACAAAGGGGAGGCTGGGCTTGGTGGGCCCTGGTGACTCCACGATGGGCCGCAGGTAGGGCAGGAGGTCATCTGGCTGCCCGGGACAGCCGGAGTGGCGTCCCAGGACGCCACTTCAAACTCCTCCAGACTCAGAGCTCAGAGAGAGATGGCGAACCCAGGTAAAAAAAAAATACAACCAACTAGTGAATATAACAAAACAGGAACAAACTTACACATATAGAAACAAACTAGTGGTTACCAGTGGGAAGAGGGAAGGGTATATTGTACAGCACAGGAAATTTAGCCAATTAAAAAAATTAATTAATTTTAATTGGAAGATAATTACTTTACAATATTGTGATGGTTTTTGCCATACATCAACATGAATCAGCCACAGGTATGCATGTGTTCCCCCCACCCTGAACCCCCCTTCCACCTCCTTCCCCATCCTGTCTTCCTGGGTTGTCCCAGAGCACTGGCTGTGGATGCGCCAATTTTTCTTTATATATATAATTTTATTCATTTATTTATTTTTGGCCGTGCTGGATCTTCATTGCTGGCTTTTCTCTAGTTGTGGCGAGCAAGGGCTGCTCTCTGGTTGCGGTGGGCACTCACTGCACTGGTTTCTCTTGTTACAGAGCACCCACTCTAGAGCACGTGGGCCTCAGTAGCTGTGGCTCCAGGGCTCTAGAGCACAAGCTCAGTAGTTGTGGCCCACGGCCTGTGGGATGTGTGATTAGTTGCTCTGTAGCATGTGGGATGTTCTCAAATCAGTGATCAAAGCCATGTCTCCTGCATTGGCAGGAGGATTCTTTACCACTTAGCTACCAGGGAAGCCCTAGACAATGTTTAATAAATGGAGCATAATATCTAAAAATTTTGAGTTACTAAGTTGTACACCTTTAATTATATAATGTGCTTAGTCGCTCACTTGTGTTTAACTCTTTGTGACCCCATGGACTGTAGCCCGTCAGGCTCCTCTGTCCATGGGGATTCTCCAGGCAAGAATACTGGAGTGGGTTGCCATGCCCTTCTCCAGGGGATCTTCCCAACCTGAGATCGAACCCAGGTCTCCCACATTGCAGGTGGATTCTTTACCATCTGAGCTAACAGGGAAGCCCAAATTATATGATTATATAATATTGTACAAAATTATATAATATTTATATAATACATATTTGTACAATATTACATAATTTATATAATATACAAAATGATATAACATTGTACAAAATTATATAAAATATACAAAATTATGTAACATTGTACATCGTTTATACTTCAATAAAAAAAAAGAATCTCCAACAGTTGGGAATTGGCCAGACAGGGACCCCAGGACCTTACCCACCTAGGTGCAGGGTAGGATGGTGCTGCCCAGCTGCCTTGAAGTCAGATGTGGCCACATGACTCACTTCTGTGGATGAAGTATGAACTGCAGTGATACTTCTGGTGGAAGCCCCATCCTTCTTTTCCGCTGTCATGGCAATCATCGACACTCCAGGTGGGGGCCGTTGTGCCAGCCTCAGCTCCAGAGAGAGCTGTGTGGATTGGAGGCCCCAGCTGAGCTGGATGGATGTACAGCACAGTGAGAAATAAGTCTTTGTGGTTTAAAGCCACTGAAATTTTGGGGGTGTCTGTTAATGCAGCATAATCTAACTTATGCTGACAGGTGTGTGGATAATCAGATTGCTGAATCCAGGCTAATGGATCTCTCGACTAATATGTTATGTATCCAGGCAACAACATTTGTTAACCTAATTAAAATACACATAATTTCCAAAATTGAGTCTTTGCGGTAGGCACTGCAAGCACTGTTGCAAGTTAGTGGGGGGAGAAATTTGGGAAGTGGCTATGAGCCTGCTGAAATGCCACTGCTTGCTCTACCCAGCTTAGAGGATTCCTGTAGGTAGGTCCCAAGGACTGATGAGTCAGGCGCTTAGTTCTCTAATGTGTCAGTGGAACACCTGCCTTTTACCGTCATCTATCAAAGAAACAGAAGCACGGTCACAGACCACTTTGGTACAAGAGGAGAAGCTGGTCCCTTTAATGCGTGGGTCTCACTCCTGGCTGCACATTAGAATCACCTGGAAGCTTAACAACTCCACACCCAGGCTGTTTCCCAGACAAGTCAGAGTCTCTGCACGTGGGCTCGGCGGCAGCAGCTTGTGAAGCTCCCCAGGTAATCCGTGTGCCCGGCCAAGCACCACAGCCATAACATCTCCTTTTCCTCCAACGAGGGCTGTATTTTAACCAATGTTTGAGGCAGTCATTTTGTAGAATTCTCCTGCTTTCCCATAGCCGTGTTTCTCAGGCTGCCGCAGATGTTGGAAAGAAAACGCCTGGAGATTCAGTCTCCGAAGGGTAAGTACTCATATGGGGAGATCCTGGAGCCCAATAGTCCCCTCCTAGAAGGATCTGAGTGTAGACGGGCCTGGACTCGCCCCCCTGCCCCATAACAGTTCTGTGACTTTGGACAAGTTGCTTGACATCTCTGAGCCTCAGTTTCCTCATCTGCAGTGTGGGTATAAATCTAATGCCAGCCTTATTGGCTTAGCACAATAGTCTCTGCATAACTACTAGCTAAATTATTATTTCTCCCAGGTGACTTGTCTTGAATGATGAGGAAGGTCCAGTTGTACAAGTTCCATCTGCTGCCCTTACCTGCAGCACTCCTTCAGTGGTGAATGGAACCTCAACTCTCCAGTGACCCCAGCCAGAATCTGGGGAGGCATTCTGGACTTTTCAGTCTCTCCCTCAATCCCCATATCCAGTTCATCATTAACCATGATATCCTGCCTGCTAAGGACCTCACAGATCCATCCTGTTCTCCCCATCCATCCTGCAGCTTCCTTGAGTTTGAGCATTATCTGAATTACGCAGTAGCCCCTGGTGGGTCTCCCCATTGCCTCTCCTCTAATCCCTTTCCCAAATGTAGTCAGAGTGATCTTTCTAAGATATAAATCTCCTTATTAGATATTAAAGCAAAATTTTCAGTTGTAATAATTAAAACAGTAGGGGTGCTGGTGGATGAATAGACAACACATCAATGGAAAAAAAAATAGGAAGTCCAGAAATAGATCTACATACATAGAGGAAGTTGGTATATTACAAAAGTGGCATTTCAAATCAGTGGAGAAAAGACAGATTATTCAATAAACAGCATAGGCACAACTGGGTGGTCATCTTTGCATAGAAATAAAATTGGATCCATACCTCATACTTTACACAAAGAATGGCTCACAGATATAAACATAAAAAGGTAAATCCATAAAAGTCCTAGAGGAAAACATAGTATAACTCAAAGCAGAAAGAGCCTTTTAAAATAGGATTCAAATTCCAGAAGCCAAAAAAGAAAAGATCAAGAAGTTCAACTACATTTAAAAAACTCTCTATGGAAATAATCACCATAGGCAAAATCATAAATCTGGGTAAAAGATTTTAATTCGTATCACAAATCAAAGGTAAATTTCACAATATACAATGAGCTTCTACCAATGATTAGAAAAAGACCAATAACTTGATAATAAAATGGACAAATATATGGACAAACGTTTCAAAGGAAATTACGAATGACTATTAAGCATATAGTTTTTCCAGTAGTCATGTACAGATGTGAGAGTTGGACCATTAAGAAGGCTGACTGCCAAAGAACTGATGCTTTTGAATTGTGCTGGAAAAGACTCTTGAGAGTCCCTTGGACTGCAAGATCAAACCAGTCAATTCTAAAGGAAATCAGTCCTGAATATTTATTGAGGAACCGTTGCTGAAGTGGAAGCTCCAATATTTTGGCCGCGTGATGCAAAGAGCCAATTCACTGGAAAAGTTCCTGATGCTGGGAAAGCTTGACGACAAAAGGACAAGGGGTGGCAGAGGATGAGATAGTTAGGGAGCATCACTGACTCAATGGGCATGAATCTGAGCAAACTCTGGGAGACAGTGGAGGATGGGGAGCCTGGTGTCCTGCAGTCCATGGGGTGGCAAAGAGTTGGACACAACTTAGCAACTGAACAACAAAATTAAGCATATAAAACTATGGTCAACCTCACTCAAATAAGTGAAATGCAAATGAAAAGGACATATGTTATTTTTCACCTATTAGATTGGAAAACATTTTAAAAATTGGTGACATAGGAATTGCTGTGTGTGTGTAGGTGCTAGGTTGCTCAGTCGTGTCTGACTCTTTGTGACCCTATGGAGGGTTGCCTGCCAGGCTCCTCTGTCCATGGGATTTCCCAGAGGCAAGAATACTGGAGTGGGTTGCCATGTCCTCCTCCAGAGGAACTGATGAGACAGTAAGAAATCAAGCACTGTCATCCATCGTTGCCAGACACATAAATCTACGGAAGGGAACCTGGGAAACTAGCCAAATGACAAATATTAATAACTGTGATGGTTATCAACTTGGCAAGGCTCTAGTACCAGTTATTTAATCAAACACTAATCTAGGTGTTGCAGTGAAGGCATTTGGTAGACGTGGTTAACATCTACAGTCAGGTGACATCAAGTAAAGGAGAGAGCCCTTGGTGATGTAGGTGGGCCTCATCCAATCAGTTGAAGGTGTTAAGAGCAAAACCTGAAGTTTCTAGGAGAAGGAGAAATTCTGCCTCAAGACTGAAGCACCGATTTCTGCCTGAGGTTCCAGCCTGCTGGCCTTCACTACCAATTTCAGACTTACCAGCCCCTGAGAACGAGTAATTCCTTAAAACAACTCCCTCACTACGTATCTATTTATCTATTATCTGCCTATCTGTCTCTCTTCTCAGTGTTTCTCTGGAGAACACTGATATAATCTAGCAATTCCACTTTTCTATTTGTGAGAACCTTGCAGTTATGTCAAACGACCCATGTACAGTGCATGTCCTCACAGCAGTGTCTATAACAGGAGAAATGAAGGCAGGCTGAGGGCCCATCAGCACAGGGCTGGTGGACAAGTCCTGTTAGCCCACAGAGTGGAGCCCTGGGCAGCCACCAAGTGTGAGGCAGTGGCAGAGTAGTTTCCAAAACTGATTTAAGTGAAAAAAGAAAAATAGCACACAATGACAGTGTGTGTTTGTGTGCTTTCCTTCATAAAAATCAAGAAACTAGATTAGCGTTTGTAAATGTATTAAGTATCTCTTGGTGGCTACATAAGAAACTAACTCTGAATGCCTCTGGCGGTGGGTGCTGGGTGCCTGGGGCAGGAGGAGACTTTTCACTTATGTTCTTTGTTCTACAAAACATAACCCCTCATATACGATCGTATTGCTTGAAGACAGGGAAGGTGGAGCCCACGCTTTTCACAGGCTGTGATCCTCTGGTTCCAAACCCATTCCCAGCCCCTAAACCCATCACTCCCTGTTCTCCATTCCAGTTGACTGTTCCCTTAGTTCCTCTGACTCACACCACTCTCTCTTGCCCCTAAGTCAGGAATGCCCCCAGGCTCTCTCTAAGAACTGCTTTTCCTTGGGGTTGCTTCCTCTCTTCAGAAGAAGCTGGCGGGTGTTTGACTTCCTTCGCTGGGAGGAGAGCTGCAGGCTTTATGCCTCCACTGCCCTCTCGTGGACACTTTGACCTCTGGGCTCATATCATTCAGGCTAAGAGACTGAAAAGACCCCCCAGGGGGCCTACAGGTCATCTCGGGTTTTCTCTGGTTGGCCTGGGATAGATGGCTCACTGTTAGACGACTTTCCTACCAGATCCACGAGAGGCTTGGTGCTAGTCCCCTGCACCGTATCTGCTGTTATAGACACGCATGTGGTCAGCACCCGGTCAGCAGGAAATCCTGTTGTATGAGGAAGACAGCAAACCTGGGGCCTATCTCCTGAAATCTTTTCTGGAGGAGGGGTTGGATATGAACACTTGAGAAGTGCCTCGGGATAAATGCAGTGACTGAAAGTGAACAAGGGCTCGGACGGTGTCTCAGGAGAGCAAAGTGGAGATGAAGTCATCTGGACCCCAAAGCACAGAACAGGAGAAAGCACGCAAGCTGTGTTTTCCCTGCCTGGTTTGGATATATGCATTTGGTAATGGAGGGAAGGAAATGATGTCAACATACGCATTTCATCTCTCAATAATTTCTCAAAGACACAATTTGCTGTCTTTGGACATATTCCATCTTGGATGAGTAATAGGGTCATAGTTCCATGTCAAAAGGGACTCAGTCAGGTATAGGTACTGGAAATCCATGTTCAGCTTTTTCCCAGTGAGCAGATCTGGGATAAACTTAACAGAAAGCAAAGTGGAGAGGTTCAACTGGACAGGTTTGATCTTGGGGTTTGGAGGTTCATCTGACTTCACTCCTGAGCCTGTTAGAATTTTATGGCATGGAGAACTGCAACTATCTCCCAAGGATGCTGGCACAAACAGGGACACCCAGTTCTGGCTGTGGTCCCCACAGGGAGGTTTAATTGGAACCTCTCGGCTGTCTTGAGTTCCAATAGCTCGGGTGGGATCGTTTCACACACGAAAACTCCGATTTTGTTTCTCCTGGATTGGTCTTAAAAACATGAAACCTCAAAAAGCTGTGGAACACACTATTTAAAAACATGTGCTCTGAGTCAAACGTAAACACAAAGCTGTCTTTTTATAAAGTCTGAGCTTTATAACTGTGCCAAAACGTTTCTCTGTCGGTTTTAAAAACTGAAGTAGAAACCACTGAAGAGTGAAAAATATTCCATGGAGGAAATTCTCAGACATCAAACAGCCAGGTTTATATCACAAAGAAGTCACTGTCTGTGCACAAGGGCCCCTTGGGCAAGGCTGGTGGGCTGACACCCAGGAGGACACGGAAAGATCAAGCGCTCCAGCGGAGCCCCTTGGTCATGATGATGTTGTGCTGACATTCGTCAAACTTTCCAACTTCCCAGGCACCCACATTTCCCACTTCATGTACCTGTGATCCTAATAGGTAGACAGATCCCTCCACCCACCACACACAGAGAAGCTACCCTCTATTCTCGGTCCATCGGGGCCAGAAACCGAGAGTGGGAAACATGAAGACCCCCCCCAACCTCCCCAACCCCCACCTCGCTCAGGGTAACCATAGAAACAGGGCTCTTTCAGGAGACCCATTTCCAAACAGTTTCAGCGGGTTCTAACCTCCCCCCACTGGTCCCATTACCTTCTGGATCCTCCTCTTCCAACATGTCGCCTTTCTCAACAACTGTGTTTTAGGCTCTTAGAAATGCCCAGGGAACAAAAGCACTTGCCATTCTTGAGTCAGCATCCGGGCATCCCGCAGACCTGATGGTCACTCCTCTGCCATGCCGCAGGCAGAGTCAGCACCCGGGAGAGGAGATGTTGACCTCAGGAATTCTACCATCTCATCCTGAGGGCAATCTCCCAGATTGATTTTGCAGGCTGGCCCCAGAACTTAGGGAGAGGAACAGGACTACTTTTTAGCAAACTGATAGAATAATTTTGTCCTTTGAATCTAGTGCGAGATGGAGGGCGGGGGGCGGATTGTATTTTTTTTTCTTTTATTTTTCTCAAATTTTGAAAAAGAATTGGACTCTGGGTTGGAAATAAACAGCCACCTCTGACAACTAAAATTCACAGGTGGTTTGAGAAACACTGAGCTAGGCCATCCTAGAGTGGTAAAGTGAGATCCAGAGGCAGAGATGCCCAGGGGAAGGGCTGTTTTCAAATTTTGTGAGGTGTGGGTGGAAGATAGAAAATGCGAGTGGAAGGGTGTCTGTGAGAAGGGTGCCTGGCTTCCACGTGGCAGTGTGGCAGCTGGGAAGGGGGCCTGGACAGAGTGTGGGGTGCCACATTGTGCTACTGGCGGGGCGGGGAGGGGCGGATCACGTTGACCGGTCAACTTTCCAGAAAAGGATTAGGTTCTGGTTATAGATGAGTTTCTCCATACCTCCAGGCCCTCCCCTCAGCCTCTGGGGACAAGAGGTCTTAGGCTGATCAGGAGTCAGGGCCAAAGATAGATGCAGTGTCTGTTCAAGGGATCAGACCAAGGTACTTTGACAGAAGCCTGGATCCTTCTTGCACTCCCCTTGCTGAGCTCTCATTAGCATAGGGAGTGTGAGCGGGTTGTACCTATCTGTAATCCTTCTGGATTCCTGGCTCAAACCTACTGTGGCCTCTTCCAAGCCAGCCCCCTAAATAGGAACACCTATTTAATAAATACCCCTTTAATAAATGCAATTAAATCTCTTCTTGGGAGGGGCTGTTAGGGGAGTCCTGAAAACTTTACTATTTAAGTAACCTTTTCTCCAGGATTCCCTTACAAAGATTACTGACAAAGAGCTACAGCTTTGCCGATAAAAACTGCTAACCCACCCGTTTCGCATACTGTGCTGAGCCCTTTATGGTTCCTCTAACCTCACAACTCTCCTATCTCCCTTCATTCTACATATTTCACAAGTGAGGCTCAGCTTTTCTCTTGTACACTATCCTTCAGAGTACCTTGAGTCACACACTGAGATACAGCTTATTTGGGTTATGGGAATTTAACTTTGGGAGGAATTTCATTTAACGTCTTAGCTACAAGGCATTTCTCCCATTTCCAGGGATCATTTTGGGTTTTTCCAATCTCTTGAGCAGCTTGAGCCTGGTGAAAAGGGAGTCACCAGGTGGTCATTGTCACAATGTGAAGCTGTGGTTGCTTAGGTTTTGGTGGTAGTAACTTCTGTATCCTATGTTTTCTTTTGTCTTTACCTTTTTCTTTGGGACTAGGTTTCTAGCTACATAAACCTTGAGTATCGTAGTTCCAAACCCAAGGCTCAGAGAGGTTAAGTAGCTTGCTCAAGATCGCACAGCCAGAGAATATATATAAATACATGTGGGTTATATATTAGTAAGGGAAGAAGTCTTCTGTTTGACATTATTAATATTCCTGTTTTCTTCCTATTCCTCTCAGAGGAATACACGTTCACTTTTTAAAATTTACTTATTTATTTGGTTGTGCAAGGTCTTAGTTGCAGCATGTGGGATCTAGTTCCCTGAGCGGGGATCAAAACTGGGCCCCATGCATTGGAAGCTCAGTCTTAACCACTGGACCACCAGGGAAGTTCCCATACACATTCACTTTTAAGTAAAGATAGAGGAATTTTAAGATAGAGGACCCTGATGCTGGCAAAGATTGAAGGCAGAAGGAGAAGGGGATGACAGAAGATGAGATGGTTGGATGGCATCACCGACTCAATGGACATGAGTTTGAGCAAGCTCCAGGAGTTGGTGATGGACAGGGAAACCTGAGGTGCTGCAATCTATGGGGTTGCCAAGAGTCGGACACAACTGACTGACTGAATTGAACTGAGAGGAATCAGAAAAAATAAAACTCACTTTGCTGAAGCCAGAATTCAAAGCCAGGTTTGTCTCTCCAACCATATGCTTAACTGACTCATTATTTAGAACTTATATTAATATACATCATACTGGAAGGATTAAAATGAGATTCAAGCCACATGTAGTTAAAACCTCAGGTCTCCAAGGAGGCTATTGTTTATGCTGTGGTTAAGGGGTAAAATGTGATTTCAAAGGCATTGAGGGTGGAGAGCAAGCTATAAACAATACCACCTGCAAGGTTCGAGTTTTTATTTAGAAACACGCCCCTAAGACAGGTGATACATTTTTTGGTTACTCTGGGCACAGATCAAGCTGCATAAATGTTAAACACCTCTTTCCCTACCTTTTTGTTAAAAAAAAAAAGTAGCTGATAGTTGGAAGATACAGTTTTCACAGAATGGTCATGTGGGAATAGTTTACAGGCTTATTCTTCCTGGCTGGCTTATTCAGTTATTTTCTAATCAATTGTATTGACAAAAAGGAAAAAAAGACACACACCAGTGTTACAAAACCTTGTATTAATCATTTCCCTTCACTTTCAATATAACCTTGATATGAAATATAGCCATGATTCTTAGTTACATGGGAGGAAATGAGTAATAAATACATTGTAGCAAGTTTAAACCACAAGGGTGTTTCACTGGTAACAACATTTGAAAACTGTACACTTGCAAAGAACAGCATCTTCAAACATTAGTATATCTGTATATCAGTAAAGCTTTTACATGTAACAAACATGCTATTTCCATATATGACAAATTTAAAAAATATGCATTGCTTGGCAACATGAACTAGGCAAAAATAGTTCTTTGTTCACTAACTTTATACAGGAAAACAGGACGAAAGGCATGCATGTACAATAGGGATGCCTGCACGGGGCATGCAACAAAAGAAAGCTTTTTAAAAGTCAGCTTACATTAGGCATAAATACATGAGGGTTATATATTAATAAGGGAGGAAGTCTTCTGTTTGACATTATTAACATTCCTGTTTTCTTCCTATTCCTCCCAGAGGAATACACATTCACCTTTAAGTAAAGATAAAGGAATTACAAAAAAAAAAATAATAGAACTCACTTTGCAAACATCTCTGATGACTTGTAAAACAAACAAAAAAATCAACATTAGTGTTATCACAGCCCCATGTGCAAATTTCCCCTCCACAGGGCCTTCTGGTATCAGGCACACCTGAAGGCCTCGGTTAGGCTGCTTTCCCGCACCAGGGTTGGGGCTGCCCACCCAAGACATTTCCAGAGGACCAATGTGATGGGGGCTGCTTCTGCCCCTCTCACTGCCCTTCTGGTCGTGCGCCTACATCTTCAACCCAGCTCAGCCCCCAGCCCAGGCTCTCGGGAAGATCCCAGTCCTGGGGGGGAGCGAACATCTACAAACCTTGCACTGGCAGTAGCTGAGAGAGGGGCAGAAGAACAGAAGACCCAGAGAAGGCTCCCATTCCGCAAAAGGCAGCCGATGACACCTCAAAAGAAAACCTTGTTTCCCTCAGTGTCTCTTCAAAGGAATGGGAGAGGGGGCCCAGCTGTAGCTCTAATCCTGAGTACCAAAAACGGACTGTCAGTACACGGGACTGGAGAGCTTGGTGCAAACAGCCGCCCTCTGCAGGCAGACCCAGCAGCATCTATTTTGCTTGCTGGCCCTTGGTTTAAAAAAGTGAAACTCAAAAAGCATGTGGAAAACAAAACAAAACATATCAGCAGCAATGTTTCATTTCTTGTACACAATTCATGTGTGTCTTCCTACTGTTTCTGGTAAGAAACCACTATGAATAAAAAGCACCAATAAAACATCATACATGATAACAATATCGTAGAATACCACTGTCCCTGGGACAGTGTAGAGATGTCAAATACACACTGCTTAAATCAGAACAAGGGGAGGAAAAAACCCACGTAGTGAAATAGATTTTACTCTGAGATTTTTAATGTTTACTATTTACTTAATATAAAACAGTTGCATTTGGGGGTCGATGGGTAAATACAAAAAAAGGCACTGCCGCTTTATTACTAAATATCTGACTTCACAGCCTTATGCATGCAACCATTTGATTTTTTTTTTTTATAAATAAAGTTCTTTTGTTTTAGGATTTTTAGATTGAGCTGTATACCTGCAGTCAACACAGGACTCAAAACAAGGTGGGGACAGGCTCCTAAAATTTATCAGAACGCTCAACTTAAAAAAATTAAAACACTAAGAGCAAAACACAACTAAGTAGATAAATCTATACACAGTCAATGAAAAATAAGCTTTTCTTTTAAAAAAAGAATTATGTTGTTATTAATAACAGACTTTATCATGGTTACCAGCCATAGCAAGTTAATAAGTAACATATCCAAAATAATATCTCTAATAATCAGATAACCATTGTTTCTATATTCAGTGAAGGAATAAATAGAAATTCAGATTTGCAAATGCTTTAAGGTCTTCTTCCTTTTAAAGGATTCATGCTAATGTGATTGTGTTCACAATCTGTTTTCTGAACAACCCAAGTCTTTATGGATACATGTGTTTTGCAGCAGATTTGAATGCTTTCTCACTTCTCCACGAGATGTGTTATACCCCTGCTTCTTCTATTAACGTTCTCAGCATCCAAAATCACCTTCGCAAACCGTCTGGTCTTGCCTTTGGCCTTCGACATCTTTGACCTGTTCTTCCCGGCTCACACATGATCGTCCATCCCAACACATTCCCCAAGTAACCCTAAGCTTGCTTAGAAAAGGGATGTGGAGGATGAATGTTAATGGCACTTGGTTAAAAAAAAAAATCAACTACAAAATGCTGCCTCTTTCTGCACATGAATTTGCATCTTTAGAACATAGTTATCACCCAAGGAGAGCTCTTTTTTTCCTAATGCAATGCAGGATGTTGTTGATTCAAGCCTTCTTTGCTTACTAAAGGCTCTTTGTGGCTAAGATATTCCCACATTTTAGACCTTAAAAGGATTTCACAAGCCTCACAACATCCAAGGTTGGGTTGGGTGTACATTTTTAATCTTGAAGGTAGAAGAAAGCTGTTTGGATTTCATTAAGGCCTTGTAAATGTGTATTTACTTCATTAACTTATTTTTTAAAAAAATAACTAAGCAAATGCAGTGATTTTCATGGTCTGATCTCTTAAATTTCCACTCTGACTTTGCTAAAACAAACAAACAAACAAACAAAAAATGGTACCAGACTCACCCATTCAGTAAACAGGCCTCCTACCATCTCCCTGATCTTGCCTCTGGCCGAGCTGGCACACCATCATTTACACAACCCAATTTTCCAGCGCAGAGCACAGCTCCTCATGGATTTTCTCTAATACCCTCCATTGCATCAAATTCCGAAACATAGTCTTTCTTGCCCTTAAGAAATAGAGCTATTACTTTGTGGTAGCATAGTTTGTTAATCTCTCACCATGTAAGTAGTAGTTCTGTCTCCCTTCCGTGAAGGTAGATAAATCAGCCGACAACACAGCAACTCCCTGATGTCTGTAATAGAACCTTCATGTCCATCATGAAGTCAACCTTTCCCACATCACCTTCCACGGCTCATCTGCAACCTCTCCCCGCAGCTCTCTCTGCCACTTGCTGACTGACCATTTATACACTGTTGCTGGACCTTGCTCCTCTCCTCCTTTTCCTCAGCGGTGGGTGATCGAACCTTGGGGGGCTAGGCTCGGCTTCCTGGGAGCAGTCCCCCGTAAGTGGCATTTTGAGCTTATCATCTGGCTATTAAGGCTTCCTGCCAGGAAAAAATACCCATCCTTGCCTTTTCTCCTCCAGTGGAACTTGTACCCACCTCTGTGTTTGTGTGTGTGTGGCCAGAAGCGATAGGATGAAACCCCCTGGTAGGGTGGGGAGAAAGAGGTGTCTCTGGGTGAGAAGCTAATTCATCACAGAAAGGGCAGCAAGATTCTTTTCGACTCTCCAGGTGACTGCGCGCAATCCCGTAACCGATCACACGGTGGCGCCCTCCGCCGGTGCTCGGCTCACTCCGGCCACATCCTCAACTCCGCCTACACGCTCCTCCCACCCACAGGTGGGAGACCCCACTCAGGCCTACGTGACCGCATCCTTCTTCCCGAGAAGCAGAGCTTGGCAGCCATTTAAAAAGACAACCCTGCTGCTATTATAAAAATAGAGGAAAAAAATGAATCCCTATCAACAAATCCTTTACAAAAACCATAGTATGAAGAAAAGTTCTCTCCCAACTCTTTACACGTTATGTACCCTTTAAAATTGTTATGTAAACAATACACAAATCAAAGTTTATCTGAAATTTTGTTGGAGCGGATTTCTCCCTTACGGCCCCAGATGCCATGTGGACTTCTTCTTGCGGCTGGATTTCAAGCAGGGGCCTCAGGGAATCCAATCAGAGGAGACATAAAAGAGCGAGCCGCCGTCACTCGCGTTTTGGTCGCGGGCATCCATGCCTTCCTCCTGGGGTCTGACTTCGAAGGTAGGCTTCTGAGAAGGCTCCCAAGGCAGGGGCGTCTTCCTCCCTCCCGCTCCTCTCATCTCTTTCCAAGCGGTGCCCTCCCCCTCAAACCCCCCATTTCCATCCGGGAAGCCACTTGTATTCCCTCCACCTCCTCCCAGTCCTGTGTTTCCCTTAGAGACCCCTCCCCACGCCCCACACCACACCCTCCCGTGACAGAAACAAAGGACAAAATAACCAATCCCAGGTCTACTGATATGTTTACAAGGACGACCTACGCTCTCACAAAATCAAAATGGGAGAGGGACCAGGGGAAAAAAAAAAGGCTGCAAAGTATCTTGGAGGATTCTGTGCAGCCCTGAAGATGGCTAACACTGGACCCGCAGCAGTCGATTTCACGGCCAGCGCGGTCACTCTCATCTTCAGCTTCTAGATTGTGGAGGTCCGGTCAACCCCGTCTGGGAGAGAAAGGAGGACACAATGGGCACAGGTGAGCAAAGCAATTCCGTTCATGCCCACCAACTCCAGCATCATGCATGTTGGACCTCCCAGTCTCTGAGGACAGATAAGGGTTAAATTCATCCATCGCCCATTTGCTCATTCTTCACACACCCACCCACTCAAAATAGCTATTTTTGCCAGGAGCTATACAGAGCCTGGGAACCAAGCTGGAAAGGCCTAATCTTCACCCTTTAGTCCAAGTATATGTATCCTGTATGGGACACAGACATGTAAATCCACAGAGACACATGAGGGATAGGTGCTCTGATGGAATATGTACCAGACACAGCGGGAATATGCAGGAAGGAGTGTTTAAGTTGCCCCTGGAAATCAAGGATGGTTTCACAGAGAAAAATCTGGCCTGAGGTGGTGGTGATTCTGACCCATCACAACTGAGCAGGCCAGGGGGATCTGTCTGACCCAAACTGATCCAGATTCTGTCTCAAGACAGAATTTTTGAGATTTATTTTTTTTTTTTCGCACCAGGAACTGAAAGATCCAATGGATATGGGAGAATGCTGAGGTCACCCAGCATATGTTATGTCTGGGTTATAGAGAATCAATGGAACTGAGAAAGTGGGGAGCATGCCTGTCAGAGAGGAGAAAGCATGAGTGAGCCAGGCCACAGAGGGAGCCGATGGCCACCCAACCCCCTTTTCACGTGGGACTATGGGAGCGTCCTTCCAATGAACATACAGGATTGATCTCTTTTAGGATGGATTGATTGGATCTCCTTGCAGTCCAAGGGACTCTCAAGAGTCTTCTCCAATACCACAGTTCAAAAGCATCAATTCTTTGGCGCTCAGCTTTCTTCACCGTCCAACTCTCACATCCATACATGACCACTGGAAAAACCATAGCCTTGACTAGACGGACTTTTGTTGGCAAAGTAATGTCTCTGCTTTTAAATATGCTATCTAGGTTGGCCATAACCTTCCTTCCAAGGAGTAAGCGTCTTTTAATTTCATGGCTGCAATCACCATCAGCAGTGATTCTGGAGCCCAAAAAAATAAAGTCTGACACTGTTTCCACTGTTTCTCCATCTATTTCCCATGAAGTGATGGGACCAGATGCCATGATCTTAGTTTTCTGAACGCTGAGCTTTAAGCCAACTTTTTCACTCTCCTCTTTCACTTTCATCAAGAGGCTCTTTAGTTCTTCTTCACTTTCTGCCATAAGGGTGGTGTCATCCGCATATCTGAGGTTATTGATATTTCTCCCGGCAATCTTGATTCCAGCTTGTGTTTCTTCCAGCCCAGCGTTTCTCATGATGTACTCTGCATATAAGTTAAATAAGCAGGGTGACAATATACAGCCTTGACGTACTCCTTTTCCTATTTGGAACCAGTCTGTTGTTCCATGTCCAGTTCTAACTGTTGCTTCCTGACCTGCATACAGGTTTCTCAAGAGACAGGTCAGATGGTCTGGTATTCCCATCTCTTTCAGAATTTTCCACAGTTTATTGTGATCTACACAGTCAAAGGCTTTGGCATAGTCAATAAAGCAGAAATAGATGTTTTTCTGGAACTCTCTTGCTTTTTCGATGATCCAGCAGATATTGGCAATTTGATCTCTGGTTCTTCTGCCTTGTCTAAAACCAGCTTGAACATCTGGAAGTTCACGGTTCACGTATTGCTGAAGCCTGGCTTCATTGGAAGGTCTGATGTTGAAGCTGAAACTCCAATACTTTGGGCACCTCATGCGAAGGGTTGACTCATTGGAAAAGACCCTAATGCTGGGTAGGATTGGGGGCAGGAGGAGAAGGGGACGACAGAGGATGAGATGGTTGGATGGCATCACCGACTCGATGGACATGGGTTTGGGTAGACTCCGGGAGTTGGTGATGGACAGAGAGGCCTGGCATGCTGCAATTCATGGGGTCGCAAAGAGTTGGACACGACTGAGCGACTGAACTGAACTGAACTATGGGAGCGTCCCCAGAATCAGACCATAAGGGTCTCATGTACTGTGAACAGGAGCTTGGACATAGGCAGCTGGGGATTTATAAATGGTAGAGTAGTAACCAGATTTGACTTCAGAATGGCTTCTCTGGCATGGCTGGTGGCGGGAGGACCAGTTAAGCGGTCCCTACAACGGTCCACGCTAGAGTTTCTCCAGTGAGCAGAAAGAGGCATGGATCAGTTGTAGCAGGTAGAAATGAATAAGTTCAGTTGACCACTAACTGAAAGCTAGGATTTCGCTGATATCCACATGTCAGTAGATGTGTCCTGGTCTAAACCTCTGCATCACAAGCCCTGTCTAGCAGAGGTGCATCCAGATGCAATAGGCAGAGCTCAGCTATGAGAGGGTGCGGCTGAGTGTTCAGGGAAAACTGGAGGACCTAAGTGATAGGGAGGAGCCCTGAGCTCACTGCAGGGTCTCCTGACCTTCTCATGGGTGGTACCAGAATTGCATCTTGCTAGAAGGGACTTGGGAGGAGAAATGTTTCTTTAACTCATATTTTTAATGAGATCACTGTAGGTCCACACAAGAAACAGCACCCTGTTTCTGGGTTTGCCCCTAAGGTAACATTTTGCAAAAATTATATTACCACCAAGATACTGATGTTGATGTAATCTACCCATCTTACAGATTTCCCCAGTTTTACTTGTACTTTGTGTGTGTGTGTGTGTGTGTGTGTGTGTGTGTGTATTAAGTTCTATATGATTTTTTGAGAGATCTTAAAAGAAGGGAAGCAAATGGCCCTGCGAGTATCTGTACTTTCAGATGATCAATCCTAGAGGTCCCCAGGCGTGCACTATCAGCTCTCCCACCTTCTGTGCATATCAGTTCTTAGCCTCTTGAGTGCTGGCTCTGCAGTGGTTAACTAATAGTGGGAGAACAGTGAGTGTGTGTATGTGTGCACATACGTGTGTGGGTGAGGTAAGGGTGTAGAGGCTACTCCCTCATCTGTAGAAGTGCAGTGCACAATCTTGCTGGGCCTCACTCATCCACTCATTAATGCCAGCCTTTCACAGTTGTCAAAGTGAGGATCTGGAAACAAGGAAATCTCAACTAACCCAGCCCCAAGTTGCATTTTCATGGAATTCTATCCCTGTACCTCACCCTCCAAGGGTGATGGTTGGTATTCAACTGCAGGGAAATAACCAATGGGTTAAGTGCAGACTCAACATTTATAGTGGTGCAAGTCATGCACTGCACAACTCAAAGGGGTACCATTCACATGCAGTCATCATAGGTTTTATAATTATGGTGAACTTCAAACAAAAGATGGAACGGTGTCTTGAGAAAGTGGAGCTGTTTTCCTATTTGCACCATGTCTCCATATCCCCCACTATAAGTGGGGCTTTAAGTCACAAAAAGAAGTGAGGCGAGAAGGTAAGAAGGAATGACAAGGGGATCAGGTGACGTATGAACCTCAGAACATCAGAGGGTGGATCGGGCGTTCCTACTAACGGTTTGATTCACTATGGACTGCATTCTGCTGGACGGAGCCTCGTTTTTGAGGCCGTGGACATTCCTGCCCATATGACCCCTCTGCGGGAGGAGGAGAACGGCCAGGCCTGGCACTGAGTCCTCCTGAATACCTGGGGCTACCAGTCGGGAGCAAGCCATACAGAGCCAGGTGAAAGCCTTAAAGACTCACAAATCAAGATGGCAGAGGCAACCCCCTCCCCCACCCCCGGGCTTCCTCACAGCTTCTATTGGAGGAGCATGGGAGGGAAAAGAAGAGATGGGTAGAGAAGGCCAGAGAAAAGTAGCTTGGACCCACACTGAGAGGGCAGCAGTTACTGGAGGAGGCAGAGAGCAGAGATGTCGTCATGAAAGGATGGGCCCAACAGCCTTAGAATAGCCATCTTAGGATGTGGTGTCCCAGGAACTTGGATACCTCTCTGCTCTTTCCATGAGATGCACGCAGAGGAGCATATTTTACTACTCTGCTTTCCTCTCCCTAGTCATTTGTCCTCCTGTAAGATGACTTCATTCATTGGCAGAAATTCTGTCCCCAGCAAGGTCATCTCCGCTGGCGCCTGGCAGGGGTCGGCCACAGAAAGGCGCTGTCACAGGGGGAGGGCACACGGCACCTAACCAGGCCATCCCGAACCTAATTTGCACCCACTGCTCAGGAAACTGCTTACAAGGCTCCCCCCAGAAAGGATCATTGAGAAAAAACACAGCAATAAAAAGGCTTGGGAGATTAACAAGACGAAAACATTAGCCAAAAAAAAAAAAAAATCAGTTCACAGAGGTTCCCTGTAAAAATAAAAGAATAGGCTAAAAAAATGAAATCTTTTCAATGAAAACCTCCTTTTAAGAAAGAGTGGCATTCTTGCTACTAATGATGACGATGTTAGTACTTAGCAGACTGATAAGAACTTCCAAGGTGCCAATTATCTGAGCTCTATCAAGCCCTGGGGGAGTGGCCAGTTCTTGCTGACTCCCACAGGCAATGCAGGACTGAGCAGAGTGCCCCCTAAGCCAGCCCCAGTCAGGTGTCAGGTGGGAGGGCACCTGGGTGCCCGCACCGGGCCGAGTTTGGCCTGAAGTCTCAGGTCTGGAGGCCTTCAATTGAGATATAATTTGCATACCACACATTTCACCCTTTGAAAGCGTACAGTTCAGTGGTTTTGAGCATCCTCATAAGAGCTGTGCGACCATCACCACCATCTAATTCCAGAATATTTTTGTCACCCCCCTAAAGAAATCTGGTATCCATTAGCAGCCACTCTCCATTCCCGCCTCCCTCCAAACCCTGGCAGCCACTGGTCTACTTCCGGTCTCTGTAGGTTTGCCTACTCTGAGCACTTTGGATAAAGTGAATCATATGCTGTGTGGCCTTTGGTGTCTGGCTTTTTCACCTATTAGCATAACGCTGTGTCGGTTCAGCCATGGAACGGCACTTCATGCGTCTTCAAGGCTGAATGACAATCCTGTGTGTGGCTACAGTGAATCTTGTCCATCCATGTTCATCTGCGGATGGACCTCTGGGTTGTGTCCCATCACGCCTCAGGGGCTGTCAAAATGTTGACCCAGTCTCCCTGGTTACCTGGAGAACAGGAGCTGGTGGCACCTCCCCCAGAGGTACCAGGGGTGAACCAGTGAGGCGGCAGAGCTTCTAGAATCTGAACTGAATGGCCAAGGGAGAGTGTGGTGCTTGCCAATGGGGTTCCCTGGAACCCCGGCAGGGAGGGGTCACAGAGGGAGCCGTGTACCCCACCATCCATCTGGTCAGCAGCCCTGGGAGGCCTTCAGCTAGCTCCCTTCTGGTACTGAGCGGAGGCTCTCTTCGGGCTTCGGAGAGCCTTGTATGGGTGAGGTCAAGAGGGTGCAGTCCCGGTCTGTACTCTGCTCCACACAGAGCATTTATCTGCCTCATATTTGGTCTCAGGGTAAGACTGTGTTTGCAGAGACTAAAAGTCGAAAACACCCCTGGTCAGGAGGACAAAGCTCTCTGGAGCAGTGGCCGATGACAGCCTTTCTGCGCGCCGCCGCCGGCCAGCACATGTTGTGGCTCTACGTGTGCCCATCTTGGGGGTGGGTGAGCGGTCCAGCATGGAGAGGGCTGTCAGGAAGGGTCACAGGAGGCCTCTCTGGATTGCCGTGACTCACAGCCTCCCCGGAGGTTGGCAGGAAGGGGCGGACATCTCTCCTCTGCCTGCCAAACATCCCCGGGGCTGGCAGCGAGTCCAGCCAGAGAAAGGCACCCGTTTAGTACCAGGAGGGCACTGAAGGCCTCCCAGGGCTGCTGTGACGATGCAGGGCTGCAGGCCAAACTCACAGTGGGACAACCCAGCTGCCTCTGGGAGCTCCTTTGGGGTCGCAGCCCCGCACAGCGCGGACGCATCTGACTAGACTGTCCCTGTCAGACCGAGAAGGACGCCTCGGGGCCCCGGGTGTCATGGAAGCCGTTTGGAACAGGGAGGTATAAAAACAGGCAGGGATTTTGGTTTCAGAAATTCTATTTTTAGAGCACGTTGGGATATGCTTGGACCAGACTGGGGGATCTAGTGCCGAGAAGGAAAGAATCCAATGCTGTGGGGGGATGTTTCCACTAAAAGCCACGTCTTGTGTTCCTGACTCCTCCAGTGCCCGCATTTGGCTGGGACAACCACGGGGCTGGGACTCCAGTGTGCCCTGGGGGATGGGGCCTCTGGGGAAAGAGGAACAGCATGCTCTCCAGGGCCCTGAGTCACCCCCAGAGGAGGAGCAGGAGCAGGGTGCTGGGGCTCGCTGTGTATGGCGTTGCGTGCTGTGTATGGTGTGGCTCGACAAGGTTCCATCAGCCTCCCATGGCCTCTCTCCCCCCATCTCCTGCCTCCCCCGCCCTGTATCCTCATGGCCAGTGGTTCTCCCAGGTGTGCCATGCCATGCCGGGAGGATGCACTCACCTCCCAGGGCGTGCTCGGTCATACTGAGGCACAAGGACTCCAGCCTGTTGTTGATATCAGGTTCAGTCACCGGAAGCTGGAATTCTGCAGGGGACAAAGGGTTACGTTGGTGACAGGGGCTCTGACAACAAGGACAAAGTATGCACAATGCCGCTGGCTCCACCTGCAGGGTGAGGGTCTGGTGAGACTCCCTGCAAGGACTTGGGGGGACCACCAGGGCTGCCTCCCTGTGAAGACTTGGGGGGACCGCCAGGATTGCCATGGAGAATGTGTTGCACTCAGGTTCAACTGACCTCTCAATCTGTTAGACACCCTGAGTCCACTGCAGCTGGATGAAAACCGGTGGCTAAATATAGCTGTCATAGTCACAGTCTGCCAGGCCTCTGCTCAGACCCCTCCAGCAGCTTCTCACTGGGGTAAAAGCCAAGCCCTTCCTACAGCCTGCAAGGCCCTGCAGACCTGGCCCTTGTCACCTCCCTGCCTTCATACAGCTTCCCCTTCCTTCACTCCCTCCTCCTAGACCCTCTTCTACCCCAGGGCCTTTGCACGGCTATTCCCTCTGCCCAGAATGCTGGTCCCTGGACGATCCCATAGCTCACTCTCTGCCTGCTGTCACGTCTCTGGCTCTACTGTCTCCTTGGAAAGGACTTTCTGTTCATTGCAGTGAACAGAATTTTTCCACCCCATCCTTTTGCTCCATTTTTTTCTTCGTCACCGTCACTGACACCTGACATACTATGTGTGTATTTGTGGCCTCCTCCCAGCTGAGTGTTCGCTTCACTGGAGCAGGACTTGGCTCAGCTCCCTGTGCCCAGAACTGGGTCTGGTGCATTTCTCCTTCATTATGAAGCACAGGAAAGGAAAACCATAGCCTGGTGGGAACCTCTTCTGAGTCCAACATCCTGCTGGGTGTCCAGTTCTCAAGAGGGCCTCCCAGAGGCTAAGTGACATATCAAGGCTAGCCGGCTGACACTAGCTGGGACAGGAACCCATATGGGTCTGACTCCAGAGCCAGTGTTCTCCTGCACACCACACATCTGCCAGTGCTTGTCAATGCTCTAGGTCTCCAAGCACTTTGAAGCAAGGGTTTCTGCTGCCCAGGACAATATTGTGCATCCTAACCACAGAGCCAACTCTACCGTCTGGACCCTCTCCACCCCTCCAGGCTCTGGGCCCTCCTGCTCCGAGGGAGAGGCAGCCTGGGTACCTCCTCTATCCTGCTGGGGCTCATCACCAGCACTGCTCCCATCGGCCCCACCTTGCGGAGGTCTTGAACATCCTTGACTAGTTTGGAAGCACCTCACAGACACTTCCACCATCGTCACTATGATGCTTACAGGTTTCTCTGACTCGCCCACGATACCCAGCCATGGCCTTCTGCACATCTCATACATGTCTATTGAATGATGAAAAAGATGGAGCAAGAAATGGAAACTGACAGCTATTGTGAAACTCAGACAAAATTGTGAAATTACATGGGGGAGGGCAGAAAAAACCCCACAGTGGGATGTGTTCTGAGTGCCTGGGAAGTGTCAGCACTGCCGCTGCCTTCCCGTGTGACCCTGAGAAGTTCTTCTCTTCCTTTGGGCCTCGGCTCTTCTGCCTGTAAAGTGGGGAAAGAATCCTGAGGCCCCCAGCTGCAGGCCACTTCCTGGCTCCTAAGAGTCTCCACTAGGGGGCGCTCGGGGCCCGAGTGGGGGAAGGAATGAAAAAGGAGGTTGGTGGTTTGGTGGGAGAGGAAGTTGAAACCAATGGCTAAACCAAAGTATTTGTTTTCCTGGATGAGCTATACATTTAGGTCTCCTCTGCGATCTGTGCTCCCCATTACCAGCTAATTCAGAGGCAGATGTTGTTTCTGTTATTTAAAATTCTCAAAGAGAAGGTTGGCAAAATGGATCACTATGAGGAACACTGGAGAGCAGATAGTGTTCTTTCTGACACAAGATCCAGCGTCCATGGGTTTGAAACACAACTCTGCCAATTCATGAGCAGACAGAGGACTGCTGGGCTTCCAGGGAAGCTGGGAGCCATGCAGAAGGGGTCTCCCTGGTCCCACCCACCCCTGCTCTCAGAGTAGGGTTGGGGCAATTAGGCAATCCAGGGAAGAGTATTTTAGTATTTTCATCCATTCATGTGAAAATCATATGCATGCAAAAATTAGCAGCCTTCAGGGTGTGAAATCTATAAAATAGAAACACAATTATATATATAGACAGTTAGCAAATATATAAAAAAAACAACCCTTAGCAATTATAGCCATCCATATGCTCATTGTAAAATTTAGTTTACTCTCTAGCACTCCCCTTTAAACAAACACTGTGGAGAGATTTGGATAAATAAAGATGCTCGACATTTGGAGAGAAGTGTTTCAGCTGCAGGATTTCTTGCCAACACGCAGCAAAATGCCATTTTCCAAGCTTGGGATTGAGTGTTCCAAAAACAGGGGGCTGAGAAATATGGGGCTCTCTGCTCCAGAATCTCCAAACCTTCGTGGCTGCTCTTTTAGGTTGAAAGTTGGCATGCTCGCTTTTAACCCTCCAGATCTTCCCTCGGGGACATAGGCAGAGTCATGACCCCCACCAATCTTGAAGTGGCTCTGAAAAATTCTAAGTCTTGGGAGAAGCCTATATGTTCGCACAACAGAGTTTGCTAAGTGTGACTTCTTAATTGTGTACTTGATAAAAACAGATCCGAGGCATCTCCCCACACATACGAGACAGAGGGAGACCAGCCAGGTGAAAAGCAGCTTCTATCTCAGGCTGGAAGCCCTCAGCCATGGTTGGCTCAGTGGGCAGCACTCTCAAAGCCCTGGCTAAGTATCTGGGCAACTCCTGCCCACAGGTCCACATGAACTACAGGTCAACTCTTGTCCTGGTTCCTGCTCACCCTAGGGGCTCATCCTGTTTATCCCGGCCCCCGCAGCAGTAAGGGACCAGGCAGATGTAGTTTTGAGTCTTCAGGAGGACAAATAGACTCAGAGCCCTCTGTGTTACTGCCCAAGCAGGCCTGCTTCCTTAGTTCAGATGGCATCTATGAGAATGAGGGATTCTTCCCCTCTCCACCAGACCATTCCAGGATTTAGGGTGTGTATTTGAGGGTCCCCAGTTCTAGGATGCCCAGAGTCGAGGCTGAAGGGGGACTTTTAACTTTGCCTTTTTAGAAGTCCTACAAAAACATGGACTGCTGCTCAGGCCCAGGGTCAAGAGGACTCTGGAAGGAAGCAGCGCCCAACCTAAACAAGGTGCTGCTGCAGGGTCCACCTGGGGACCTCCCCGTGGCTCTTCCTTGACAGGAGCAGCCGTGGCAGCTGAGGCTCACGACTGTGGTACCCAACATGCCCTTCCGCTGCGCTCTCCGAGTCCCTGAGGCTGAGGTAAAGAGGCCGGTGTCTTCAGGACTTTAGGATAAAACACAGGTCGGGGGACTCTTGGAGGAACCTTGAGAATCTCACTTTGCCAACTACGGCTGGAGCCACTCTGCTGAGCAACCAGGAGGGGCTTCGAGTCTGGTTAAGTGAGGAGAGGCACTGCTGGAAGTTGAGAAGTCAAGAAAGTCAGTCTGTCGAGGGAGGCACAGAGAATGCAGAAGTGGGAGCTGGCTGACTGTGAAGAAAGGTGTAAGGAAGATGAAGGTAAGGTGGGAACCAAGAGGAAAGGGGGAGAGAGAAGCTGAAAGGAAAAGAGAACCCCACGCCTGCTCGGGTGGTGGAGAAACATGGGTACCAGCTGCATCCTGAGTCTGCTGTGGAGAATGCAGCTCTTCTCTGGGGGTCTCACTCATAGACCTGTGGAACTAAGCACTGGGGAAATCCTCCAGGACCCACGCTTTCATGAAAATTAACTAGGAGAACATGGTACAAGATGGTATTGCATCATCTCACCCTGAGTCAGTCTCTCTGAATTTGGCTGTCAGACGTGGGGGGCACGGACCCCGCTGGGGTCTTGGTGGTGACAGAAGTGATGCACTTGAGAGCCTCCCTGCCCATCATCTGCCTATCCTGAGCAGGGCTCACTGGAAGGGAAGGAGCCAGCGTGGATCAGGTACTTCAGGTAGGTCCCTGTTCGGGCCTCTGTCTCAGCAGGGCAGCGCCTTCCGTCCTCTGTGGAGCTAGTATACCGATGAATCTCTGTCTTTCCCCGCTCTCACTAAAGGCAGTTCTCTGGAAGGAACCTGGAGCTTGCTCACACTAACAAGGAAAGGGATAATGACAGCTCTCTGCACTGTGCCCCCAGGTATTCTAATGGCAGGATTTCAGTCGTGAGCCGCTGCACAAGGGAGGCTTGTGATGTAGAGCAGGTAACCTCACGTCATGCAATGCCACCATGTAAGGCACTGCCTCACATCTGGGTGGTCTAGTACCAAAGGTAGTCTGCACGTGGATTTGTGCAGGGGAAGGACGAGGTGCTCAGTGAGGCTGCCCAGTCTACCCTTCCGGTGCTTCTCCTCAGCTTCTGGCCCCCCTGCCCCATCCTGTCAGGCTCTCCAGGCGGTGAAGAGCCTCCATGGCCTCCTAGTGTCACACCCAGGTTCCTTGGAGATACTTTCTGACCCCAAGAGTGGCTGAGATCCGGTCAGCAGGATCTGCTCTCAAGATATGATGTCATTTCTGTGAGCAGTTTCCAAACTATTTTTCCAGTTGGGAAAACACCCTGCCTCTGGGAGGAACATGACCCCGCTGGCTACGCACCACGTTTGTTGTGAGCTCGTCACCCTTCTAGTGATGGTATCAGCCCTCACTCTGAGGGGGACCAGCTTCATCTTTCTTACTCATCCCAGAGGCCAGCAAGGGGCCACGATTATTGATGGCTCTCCTGGCCTGTCTTGGGAAACATCTCATATCTGTCCACAGCAGAGTAAAGTGAAGAATCACCCCTACCCTGGCCTCCAAGGGGTCCACAGATTCCGTAGATCCAGGAAAGAAGGAAGCGTCCTGAAGATTCAAGCAAGGTGACTAATGAGTTGACATACAATATTGAGGCTGGTTCTAGACCCCAGCCTTTTTTTATTCTTTGGAGACATTCCATCATCTTGATGGGATTAAGTTCACAGAATCAAAACTTCCTTGGAATGCACTGCAGTCTTTAAGATTTGCCCAGATGGTTCAAAATGAGTGCTGTGAAGACATCCAATGGCCAGGATGAAATTAACACCTTGGAAGGCAGCACAGTTTTCTCAGTAATTCTGGGCTGGTCATACATCTCTGGTTCATCGTGCATTCACTATTAGTACTGCTTGTGTACAGATGAAAGCTTTCTGCCTTCATGATTTCTGCCTCCCTGATATGATGCTTATGGTCTAGTCCCAGCCCCTGACCCCCAGGTCCTAGTTGCAAAGGCTGAGGAGGAACATTCTGTGTCCATGGAGGAGGGAACTTTCTGCAGCCTCCTTTCCCTTCACGGCAGTGCCCTGCCTCACCCTTCACTGTCATGTCTCAGGAAGAGCCACCTCACATGGGCCAAGGGTGCTGGGCAGGACTTAGGAGGGGCTCCTGCTGCTGCTGCTGTTGCTGTGCTCAGTTGAATCCATGAACTGTAGCTCACCAGGCTCCTCTGTCCATGGGATTTTCCAGGCAAGAATACTGGAGCGGGTTGCCATTTCCTGCTTCAAGGGATCTTCCTGACCCAGGGATTGAAGCCGTGTCTCCTGCATCTCTTGCACTGGCAGGCAGGTTCTCTACTGCTGCACCACTTGTATTTACAATCAGGAAATATGCAGCAGCCCTGTCCTCATGCCATGGTTACTAGAAATGCTGTGGTTCATCAAGGTCTTGCTGGAAGTGGGTTTGCCATGCTTTGGCGAGAGGCTGATTAAAACAACAACAACAATAACCCAAGGGTTCCAGAGCTCTGAGTCCAGCAGCATGTAAACAACATTATTGAGAGACTTGCAGGGAACTACCAGGAAAACTGAAATCAGTTGTTAAGTGCTGCCTCTGGGAGGTGGGACTAGGGCTGGGAAGGGAGGTCAGGGGATAGTCACTTTCTCTTACAAGCTGTTAGTAGTGTTTGCTTCTTTAACTATGGGAACAAGAGGCTTCATGGGAAGAGGGTGGAAACGATCTTAGGGTCATAGTTGACCTGAGCATAAGCCAACTATTCAGCATTGCTGTGTAACAGAGAGGGGAAACAAAGTACAAATGAAAGATTCATATTAACAGACCCAAATGGTTCTTTTCCCAGAGATGGCCCATCTCTTCCTAGTGGGCTTGGTCTGCCCAATTAAGATGAGGGACAAACAGGATGATGGAGGACTTGGAAGAGAGCCACAAGGAGGGAAAAAGAGGTAGGAAAGAATGGAAAAGGCTACAAGTGTGTCAGGATTAGAGAGCAGTTGGCTATGCCAGGGTAGCTGGGCTGCAGTCCTGGGGGTGAGGTCAGGGTGAGCTATTCATTCAAGGTGAAAGATCTCGTGCCCAAGATGTCTTCAGATTTTGGGACCTGGATGGGCATGGAAGCTTCTTGGAGGTGAACTTCAGGGAGCAGAGGGTGAAGAGATGGAAAGAGGAGGGTGGAGTTGCAAGTAGAAGGAGCTAAGAGAGCCAAACTGCAAGGATACCAAGTCCCACAACGAGTTCCGCAGTGGCTTGTTGGAGGGCTCAGGCTGAATGAAGTAGCAGTGAGTAGCCCAAGGGAGCTGGAAAGGCTGCAGCTGATGGTGGGACCAGAGTCTCCAGAGTCTCACTTTGTCTCCAGAGTCTCACTTTGTCTCCAGAGTCTCTTTTACTGGGAGTAAATTATACATAATTCTACATGAAAGCAGAGGCTGGGACTAAATGACCTGGGATCAGGCCTTCACAGCCCCCAAATTCTATCAAGTATTTTCTTCCTGGGAAGAAAAATATCAAGTATCAAAAGGAAGAAAAGGAGCTTTAAAACAAAGGTGTGCAAATAGGTAGAGTTCTAGAAGCCAAGAAGCAACTTTAAATCAGCATCTGGAGCATGCTGACATCCCTCTCTTTCCTGACATACCTTGAGCCTTGGTGGCTTCCTGCCATTAGCACCTCCTCGCCCCTTGGTGGCCTCCCCTCCTCCCCTCCAGCCCGCCCACTCTTCACTCCTCTATGCTCACCCTGGCCTGTCCCCCTGCTCAAAATCTCCTATCAATTCCCCACCGAGAGCAGCTGGAGTCCAAGCTTTTTGGCCTTGGGTTCAGGGTCCCACCATCAGCTGCAGCCTTTCCAGCTCCGTTGGGCTACTCACTGCTACTTCATTCAGCCTGAGCCCGCCATCAAGCCACTGTGGAACTCATTGTAGGACTTGGTATCCTTGCACTTTGGCTCTCTTAGCTCCTGCTTGCAACTTCACCCTCCTCTTTCCATCTCTTCACCCTCTGCTCCCTGAAGTTCCCCTCCAAGAAGCTTGCATGCCCACCCAGGCCACAGTGACATTTCCCCTCAAACTCCCGTCACGACGTTGTACAGAGTGCATCTACCAGAAAGGGTGAGGATCTTCTTCTGGGCGCAAACCATGCAGGAATCGCTTGTGGGGCTTTGTATTACTCGTGGAGTGTAAGAGGTCAACTATCTGCACAGAGAAAGGTGCAGGCACCTGAATGTAATTCTGGCAACTCTGTTTGAGGAGGCGGGGGTCAAAGGTGAAATTGATATGGGGCACACCAGGCTGCTCTTTAACCAAGTAAAGGGAAGATGGATGGACCAGCAATCATGTGTGCAAAGCACTCCCAAACCAGGGGTAGGTCTCTCAGCATCAACACCATGGAGTTTTCTCTTTGTCTATCTACACATCCCACTATGTACACACCAACCACACACACACATACTATACATGGAACCCTTCCCAACTTCCCCCGAAAGCCCTCCAGTGATGTCACTGGGTTAATCAATCTAGAAATATGACTAGGATCCAAAATACCCCCATGTCACATCGCAACCAATTCCGGGGCTCCGTGTGCTGGCTCCCAGCCAACAAGCCGCTATTCATGCAGCAAGGCATGGTTTAAAAAAGGAAAGGCTTCTATAAGCTCAAAAGAATGCAAGGTGGCAGTCGAGGCTAAGCATTTTCCGCTTGAGTTCACTGGGGCATCTATTTTGGTGACCTGGCCTCCCCGACAGGACGACGAGGGATGGAGGGCTGGGCCCTACCTGGCTGCTGGAACATCAGCATATTCTGTGGTGAAGTGTGCACAGGCAGTGAACGCGTCCTTTGGACAGAGCTGTGGGTGCGGCTTGGCATGCTATTGCTGCCCCCGGGGTTGGCGAACCAGAGGTTCTAGGGAAAAACACAGAAGCAGAACCTATTAGTCCAGACACCTGGGGGTGGGGATGAGAGCAGGGCCACCAGCCAGAATCCAGGAGGCAGATGACCTGGGAGAACGCTCTGCTAACTTCTGGCAAAGGGCTCCCAGGCCAGCGCAACCTGTCTGCTTCTTTAGAGAGAGGGGCTTTAGATTCCATTCATTTTATTCAACACTACCCCTCAGCCCCAGGCTCTTCTCTAAGCCTCAGCTTAATCTGGACACCAATCTCCCTCGCTGGCTCCAAAACTCTTTTTATCCCTTCTGTTGTCTCTGCTTTTCCTATCACTTTTCTAGGAAATGGGGGGAGTTCTATAAATGTCGGCAACGAAGAGCACAAACTATTTCAGGGCTCTCATTTGATTTTCTCTTTGAGGTTCTTACAATTTACTACAAAGGGAGAAGGAGAAAAAAAGAACCTCTCAGCTGGCAACGAGCTGGCACAACTCAGCTTGTGTGTTTGTTATTACGAGGGTGTCCTAGTGGTGGTTTCCTCCTGGATCCATCTGGTGGCTTCCCACAATGGTCAAGACTGGGGTTTTCTCCTACCCTGGGCTGCTTCCTCGGGGGAGTGAATCCTGCCTGTCTTGCCAGGAACAGTTTCCTGTTTTTTAAAACCAAGCTGTCATCCTTTAGTTTCTCATGACAAACCCAGAACCTCAGACTCACTTGGCGTCCCTCGAATCCCAGCCCCCACCCGCGGAGCCCCACAAAGCAGGGGCTACACAGGTGGGAGGCATTGGGTATGAGTGCGGGGGAGGGATCCCTGAGACCACGAGCCAGGGGACTGACGTTGGCTCTAAATCACACAGCGAGAACCTCTGGGCAGCGCGGCCTTGACTGACTGACAGCCTCTCTCAGTCTCCTTCCTTCCCTGTAGGGTTTTCCACCACAGCTGGGACCATGTCAAAGGAGTTATCTGCCTCAGATATAAATGCTAAGAAAGCTCCTTAGATGCTCAGGCTCCTCTGGAAGCCAAATCTGGAAGGCACTGGGATCTGCTAGGGCAGGTTGAGGATCAAGGCAAAGATGAAATAGGTCTCGCATTTCTTCCTAATGGCCCCTGTGTGCAGGGCCCCCAAGTTTACAGTGGTCTTGGAACAAATCCCCACGATGCCAGGTGCCGCCATGGCCTTGCTTTATCTCCCAGAGAAACTGCAAACAAACCTCTAAAGCATAGGGACAACTGTCTTCAACCTAGCCCCTCTGGGCTTCTCCCTTCAATTTCGGGTCATT
The DNA here is from genome assembly GCF_054371585.1 of Giraffa tippelskirchi. Classification (NCBI taxonomy): domain Eukaryota; kingdom Metazoa; phylum Chordata; class Mammalia; order Artiodactyla; family Giraffidae; genus Giraffa; species Giraffa tippelskirchi. The sequence continues at coordinate 128,169,745 of NC_137281.1, read as the reverse complement.
TGGGGGGATGTCCTGAGCCTCAGGCCCTGAGCTCGGCTGGCCTCCCCTCCTCCCGGGGGCGGAGCAGACCTGTCTTCCTTGCTTCATGATGGTGGGGTTGGCTGCGGTATTGCGCTGGGTAGAGCTGACGAATCCGCTGGTGCCCAAGAGGCCAAGGCGGGCGGAAGGGACATTCCGGGAGGGGATCTGGTACTGGCGTGGATTCCGCCTGCCCATGCCGCCACCCACAGAGCTGGCTGTCGGGAGGGAGTTGGACTGCCCAAAGCCGCGGCTGTGAGAGTCAATAGAGAAGAACAGAGGTCATCAGTTACCCCCGGCCCTTCCCAGCCCCCAGGATGCCTCCTTGGGGGTCTGCTCACACTTTGACCATTATGAGGCCTACAGGGGGATCAGGGCTCTATGATTAAAATGGTAGCTAAGAACTGAGAGCCAATATCAAGTGCCCTGGGACTTTCACATTGATTCTTCAATCCTCACAACAACCCTATGAAGTAGGCACTCCTTTTACAGTTGGAGAAGTAAAATACAGAGCTTAATAATGTCTCAAAGGTCACACAGCCATTAGGGGGCAGTGCTGGAATAGGAGCCCAGAAAGTTAACCAGTGTGCGCTTCAGCCTTCTTTCCACTGTGTCACAGGCCCTGAGAACTCATGTGCCCATCCAGAAGCCACATGGCAAGAAAGTGACAGCACCAGGATCCAGGCCCCTTCCAGCACCCCACAGTCAGTCTGTCTGCTGTCAGTCTGAGCAGCAGACTCAGCAGGAGTGGCCTCTGGGCCCCACTGGGACTCCCTGGGACAAGCGATGGCATCTGTCCTCATCAATCTGGCAGGTTCCACGCCTGGATGGCACAGCTCCTGGCAGTAAAGGTAGGGTGAACAAGAGAATGGCTCAGTCTCTGCCCTCATGATCACCTCTCCAAGTGGCAAAGTGGGCCCTAAGTCTGGAGCTCTGACTCCCAGGTTCACAGGAGGGATATGAGAAAGAAGAGGATGATGGTTGCCAGCTCCCTGGACCTAGGACACTGACTGCTCCCTGCTCCTCAGGCCCTCCCTGTAGAACGACCAAGAGGTCCCATGCTTCTCTGGGGTCCACGCAGAGAGGAGGCTGGGGACCCATGGCCTCACGCTCAGACACCGCGCTCCCGTTGGTCCGGTGACCTCAGCGCCAAAGAACTCGTCCTCTCCGGCAGGCCTCAAGTTCTGGGAGGGTGCGCAGCCGCCAGCAGGGCTTCAGGAACCAGCACATTCTTTCCAAGAAGAGTCAGCTTTAGTCATTCACTGATGTCTCAGTCGAAATGCTTTACCTCCAACGGCCACAAGATGGAACAGACTTGCTTTCGCAGCCACACAGGGGAGGATCCTACCAAGCCTGTGAGGAGACTCCAGGAAGACAGAGCTGACGTAGTTTAACCCTATGACGGGGGTGGGGATTGGGGTGGGGGTAGGGGTGGCACTGTAAATCAGTTATTTCCTGAGAAAGAGAGCTTTGTGTGTGTGGTGGGGTGGAGAACCTAAATCATCAGCATGGTTCATCTCAGAAAGGGTTTCTTCCTCAGAATTCCTAAATCTCCTGGTTAGGGGGGAGGGGGAAGAGAATTCCACAGTGAGCTGATAAGCACTGACTTTTGGGCTGTGTTTTACCACTTCTAAGCTTTTCTGACCAGATTCCAGTCCGAGGCTCATCCCCATGAGGTGAGGAGGATACTCACGGGTTCTAAGTCTCTTTATCTCATCTTTTCTCAAATTTCTCTCTTTCCTTCCTTCTTTTACTAAGGTTTAAAATGTTTGGTTTGAAAGAGGAAATTCGGGCCAGGAGGATGAGAAATAATTTCATGCAATGGGAGAGACCTCCTTTGGAGAACGGACAACAAGGGATAGGTGGGGACAAAGATCAAGAGGCTGTTTTTCTGTTTTTTTTTTTTTACTACGAAAACCAGTCCTCTGGTTTTTCAAGTCAGAATTTTGGCCACCTGGTAGATGATTTAGTATTCTGCTAAGACTTTTCCTTATTTAGTGCAGATAGCTTTTTTGCTCATTTTCCTTTTTGGTTGGATTTTTTAAAAGTTATTTCATATGCAAAACAGAGCAGTCAGCAAGTGATGCTAAAATAATTTGTGCTTCCAGGAAGGCAAGACTATATTCTTAAGCAATATAATGTAGGCAGAGGCTTCTGTAATGGGACACTTAGTCACAGGAGAAAACGTGGACTCCTAAAGTTAGGACTCATGGAGCTGGTAGAACTAACATTTTGGGGATAGACTGGGTGGAGGTGAAAATTTGGTTAGGGTGTCTTCCTAATGACAGTGGGTCTCACTGTGGGGTATTAAACTGATTACTATAAAGTCAGACTTTTTGAGGGTTGCCACTGCTGGTAACCAGAGTAAAAGCTTAAGTCACTTAAGATCACTAGGCTTAATGAAATAATCATTCTTTCTTCGGAGAGAACAAAGTGACAAAAGTTTTCATTTCTCATTCTCTTACTCTGCTCATCTGCGTCTTTCTCTGCTTTCTTAAATCTAACCAACTGATTTCATTACCTTGAAATGCATGAAAAGACTGATAAAATAACATTAATAAGAACCAATTAACTTGGGATTTGTGATAGTTCAAGGAAGGGCTGGGCTGCAGTTACCTCTGTATTATGGGGAAAAACAGGTCTTTGAAGAAAATTAATAGCATAACAAGATCCCAGAGGTAATATTTATGAAAACAAATTATTTTCTAGAACTTTTGTGGTTGTCGAGTTGCTCAGCCGTGTCCGACTCTTTGCAACCATGAACTGTGCAGCATTTGAGGCTTCCCTGTCCTTCACTAAATCCCGGCGCTTGCTCAAACTCATGTCCATTGAGTTAGTGATGCCATCTAACCATCTCATCCTCTGTCACCCCCTTCTCCTCCTGCCTCAATCTTTCCCAGCATTAGGGTCTTTTTCATTGAGTCGGCTCTTCACATCAGCCGACCAAAGCATTGGAGCTTCAGCTTCAGCAACAGTTCTTCCAGTGAATATTCAGGGTTGATTTCCTTTAGGATTGACTGGTTTGATCTCTTTGCTGTCCAAGGGACTCTCAAGAATCTTCTCTAGCACCACAATTCGAACTTTAGCAACTTCCAATTGAACATCCATAATCAATGATTGAATTCACTCTAATCAATATAAGGAGGTCCAATCTGGCAAATCTTGAGTTAACCCAATTCAAGCATCGGTTAATAACACTCTAGAGAAATCAAGGTTAACAGGCACTCAGATGTGGACCACGGACAAAACAAGGCAGACAGATGAGCAGATGGCACTTTGGGGAGGAGGAGCAAAGAGCTTGAAAGCTCTATCTTTATCTTCAACTTCTGAATTCTTTCTTTCTCTTGGAACTTGTCTCCCAAGGACCTGGATTGCAAGAGGCGTGTGGATCCTAAGAAAGCTTAGTGGGTATTGCTGCCCTTACAAGAAGAGGGAGAGTCTAGGGTAGGGGTAGCCCCAGGGGAGAAGGCTAAGGAGCAGGCCTGGCCTTTCATCTGGGCCCCAGGAATCCTCAAGGTGCACTGGTGGTCCAGCCCAACCCTCCAGGAAGGCTTGGGACCGAGGAGCTGGCTACAGAGTGTTGTTTTATCTGGCTTTTCTGCATATCATCTGGAGACCAGGAAAGTGGCCCAGCATCCGTAGTGCTTAAGAGTACTGACTCTGGAGCTGGTATTGGCCTGTCTGGTCCAAATCCTGGATGCCTCCCGACTCCCCTGTAAATTGGGGTTAATAATAGCCCCTCTACCTCATATGGTTGTTGCAAGGATTAAATGTAATAATATTCTTAAGTGCTTGGATACCCACTTGGCACAGAGCAAATGCTAAATGTTTGTTTAATAAATAACTGTGTTATGTATGCTGGAATATGATAACATTTCAATTTTTACATTAATTTTTAATGAAGAGTTTTCTCAAATTCCAACTGGCCTTATCTCCCTGAAGTAATATAAAACAGTGATGTTTCAAGGCACACTTATGCAAATAAATGCCAAACATTTTAACAACACAGACAGAGCTTCTACATATGCACTGAGAAATGAATTCAGAACTTTCTAGGTGCGAATGAAAAAAAATGATTATTTATATGCTCATGTTGAAAAGAGTAAAAAAGGATGTTGATATTTCAGCATGTCAGTACCATCATTCTCTTGTCTCCCCAAGACACCCTGTTATTGTTCAATGGTTCACTTCACCCCTCCCCATGATTCCTCTCCTAGATTGGCACCATAATTCACCTTTAATATGCAACTGGATTCTTCAATTTAAAACCAGATTAAAGTAATGGGTTGTAAAGTACAACGAGGCTTTTTTTAACTGCATCCAAGAAGCTGAAGTACTATGAAAAATCAAGAATGGTACTGCTCTACTCTTAGATTGCAGCTCAGACCAAAATAGACTAGCACTGGGCTCTTCACCCTGCCACCAACTATAATTAGCTTGTCTGCAGCAAGAAGGGAGAAAAAATTACACTACCACTTAAGGTGCAGAGAGAACAACCTGTTTTTGTCCTCTCAGAGGCCCCCCTTGTGGATAAACCACCAAGTGTTTTGCTGGCACTCATTAAATCGTACCCGCTCCCCACTCCATGCCCATCTGTACTAATAACATCATTTTGACCATGTAAATTGAGTTGCCAAAGATCACATTCAGCTCTTCCTCTGGGAAGTCTTTCCCTTTACAGCCTTTTCCCCACCCCACCTGTTTAAGGAAAGTGGTCTGAACTTGTCAGAGGACACTCTAAGAAACAAAGAATGATGCCCTATGTAGTCTCGACCCTGGAACCCAAGCAGACAGTGAGGTCCTGGAACTACCGTGCATTACAAAGACTGAAATCCCAACATACTTTCTTTGCTGTCGATATCCTGATATGTCTAGAAGGGTTTTCCGAGGGAAAGACCGAAAGAGCTTCTGCACCTGCTGTTTCCATGACAACAATCTTTTTTTCTGTGTCTCTGTAAATGCCTGCAAAAACAAACAGGACTTTTTAATGGGTGACACAGCCTGGCATTAGAGGGAGAAACATGCAATTAATAGGGGAAATATTGGAGTCCTGCAGTTGCCTTTTCTTCACCTGTTTCCAACCTGGTCCAAATAGCAGTCAATTTCATTTGAGAGCCTCCTGTATTGAAAATTTAAGTTATTTGACATTGGAGGTGCCTAGTAAGGTACATGCATTAAGCTTTTGGCAATCCTCGATTTTGGTTGCATTTCTGGCAGATTCCTACCCTCCTTCCTCTTTCCCCTGACTCCACTCTGGACTCTATTTATTAACCAAGAATGAATTACAAAATTGATTGTTGACTATTCTGGCTTTTGCAGGCCCCCTGCATTTTCATAATCAATGGAAATGCTGCTGCTGCTGCTGCTGCTAAGTCGCTTCAGTCGTGTCCGACTCTGTGCGACCCCATAGACGGCAGCCCACCAGGCTCTGCCGTCCCTGGGATTCTCCAGGCAAGAATACTGGAGTGGGTTGCCATTTCCTTCTCCAGTGCATGAAAGGGAAAAGTGAAAGTGAAGTCGCTCAGTCGTGTCCGACTCTTAGCGACCCCATGGACTGTAGCCTACCAGGCTCCTCCATCCATGGGATTTTCCAGGCAAGAGTACTGGAGTGGGGTGCCATTGCCTTCTCCGATGGAAATGCTAACCACTCCCAAAATCAATCTTTTTGATGGTGTGTGCTCAACCTGGAGTGGTCTTCAGGGCTTCAGGACACAGAGTATACTCTGTACGTGTTAGGACTCTGCTGAGAAATCTCCAGTTACAAGCCCCATGTGCTACACAACCCCAGTGCACCGGTCATAACCTAAATTTTGTCTAAGGCTTAGGAAAATGGATAGATCTGATGTCTTCTCAAGTCTTTCCTGGTAAAATTGATGTTTGGGGAGGTTTCGTCTACTGCCCTATACATAACCCTCTCCCATCAATATCATGTGTCCTTCTGTGTACAGCTGTGTACTCAGCACAGCCCAGGGAAGGACTTCATGGGGCTGTAAGTCCCCAAGGGAGGGACTCTCAAATTCAGGATATATATATTCAGGGGATATATTCCATCCCTCCCACCCCAACCAGGAGACTGTTAAAATCTAGATTCTGGACCGACTCCCATACACCAGAGCCTGATTTCATAGATCTCGAGAGGAGTCTAGGGGGTTTGTGCTTGCAGCAAGTGCCAGGGGAATTCTGCTGCAGGTAGGTCATGGCCATGTAATGTTCTAGATTGGTGAGGATCACACACACGATATAGGAACTTCCTGTCAAGTATGTAGAACTGTGGTCCACGTGCTGTCATAAGTCCACCAGATCTGACTAATGAGCAGTAACAGTGATAGAGATACCATACCCAAGTAGTTTTGTCAATAAGCACGAAATAAACACTTTTTAAGTAGCAGTAAATGATTACTTAGAGTAATAATAAACTACATGCCTGTTTCCCAAAAAGGAAGCAGATTCCTTAAACAGAGAGAAAAGACTGACAGCTTAATGTTCTTCTACTGACATTTAATCTTTAAGGACCCGAACACAAGTGAGCTATGTGAACAAAAGCAAAAAAGACGTTAATCATATTATGGAAAAGGTACTGACGACTTGCAAACCCCTTCCTCCCAGGTGACCTTGGCCAGATGCCATTGAGGACAGTCAAGGGGGGCTTCCCCACCAGGCATTCAGTGCCCCATTAGAGAAAAAGGTTCTGATACCCCTTAAGGTGCATGGTGAATGGTCTCAGGGACAAAAGGTGAGGATGTGGTTCTCCTCTATGGTCCCTCTCATTTGCTGATGATACTAGGTGAATGTCCAGCTATACATGAGCATCTCCGAAAACTGCAAAAGGCAAGCATTTCTGCTAGACTAATAAAGGGATGGGTAGATTCTGCTTTTGACTAGCTTAGTCAGCCAAGTGTTAAGCAAGGACACAAGATGTTGGCATGCAGGTGAAGATGACCTGGGGAGCAGAGTCTAGCTCAGTGGTCAGTAGGCGGCTCTGGATGGAAATGAGCAGGGCTCAAATCTCTGCACATCTTTATGCAGGTTCCTCCACCTGAGACTCAGTTCCTTTAACTCAGGACAGTAATACCTCATCAAAGGGATGCTGTAAGGATTCAAATTAATTCACACACACAGAGGGCACTTAGAATACTCAGAACACACCTAGCTCTTCATCGTGGTGCACTTGGTACTGCCCACAGACACTCTCACCAGGTTTTTCGGCTGTATGGACCAGCCTTTTGGTGGTGGCACATGAAAGTCCATCACACTTTGTATTCAACCATCACCTTTAACACCAACAAAAGACTTCAAGGTCTCAAAACCAAGGTCTCTGGAGCCAGCCTGAGCTTCCAAGTGACAAAGGAGCAAAGGGGTCACTTTACAGACATGCATTCAAAGTGCTGCCAGGGACACTGGTTCATATATGACATTTCTCATGGTGACAAAGAACACCCAAGAAGATGGAAATGTTTATGCCCCCTCAGAGAGGTCAACTCATCCACTCAGCACCAGGACATCAGACTCACAGTAATTGGGACTATAGATAGGAGTGGTCCCCTTAGCAGTGCTGAGTGTGTGGCTGTTCTCAGTCCTAGAAGACACTGCTGGGAGGCTCAGAGTGGAGCAAGACCATGGCTGGCAAAGAGTGATTTCTAAACGCTGGTTCCTGTGCATGCCTGCAAACAGCCCTCCGTTGTGGGAGCTCTGCTATAGGCTGGGAGGCCAATACCTCACCCCAACCTGCTCCAGGCAGCTCTAGGTGGGATTGGCAGAGCTTCTTTGGGGCTGGAGGGGAAGGAAGATTCCACTCTCCAGAATGCCCGCACACAGCCAGTCAGCCACTTCTGAGTCCTCTGCTCCTGTCAGGCCCTGACTCAGACGTCTGTGTGGAGGCAGATGTGTCCTACAGCGCCTGTGGCTGGATAACAAGGCTCATGAAGGGGACAAGGGCTCATCTTCAGGGAACCGTCCGTCTGAGATGGTGAGGAACTAAGAAGCCTGGGCTTGTAATCCAGGAGATGAAGTGATGGACTTCAGAAATAAGACTCAGAACTTTCCTACCTTCCTTTTACTGTTCTGGGGAGTGGGCTCCTTTGTCCCTGGGGAGGAAGGAAGGTGTCTTGGCTTGGTCAGCACCCTCCCTTCCAGCAGCTGAAGAACACAGCATGATCTGGCTGTGCAAGGAGCCCTGTCTCCCGGAGCCCAGGGGAATCTTCAGCGAGGATGGAGGCTGTGGCTGGACAGGGCCTCCCAGGGAGGGTGGGCTCTGCACACACAGAATACCCCCAGGCTGTGGAAAATTATTTAAATGCCTTTCCTCTTTCTCAAACTCAACTAATAAAAAGTCTTGGACAACATTTTCCCCTCCCAAAGCAGTGCACAGGCACCTCCATTCTGACACGAATGCAGGCGAGCAGACTGGGCATGAGTCCTTTCTGCCCCATGATTCCCATCAGCGAGGCCCCTCCACGGCAGTCAGGAGAGAGGAGCCCACACGGTGCCACCTTGGCATCTAGAGCTGGGAGCTTCCAAGGAAGTAAAGGGGAAAAACATGGAAAGGAGAGCCAGGGTGCAGAGGGAGCATGCACAATGGCAGGAAAGCGAGCAGCACCAGACCACAACATGGGCGATGTGGACCAATGAGGACGCCTGTGTACCGCCCAGCAGAGGCAGCTGGAGGACTCGTTATTTCGTCTCCTGGGCTCAGCAGACTGGAGAGGAGGTGGAAGGTAACTTGTCCTTCAGTGTCTCGCAGGCTTAATGCTGAGCGTGGGTGTGGGAGCGGAAGCAGGGTTCCGGTTTGCTTTTTCAGAAGCTTAAACGCTTGGCGATCAGTAGCCCCCTAAGCCCACTCCAAGCGCCCTCCTCCCCTCCAGGCGCTGCTCCATCCACCTGGACCCCTCTCTGTTCTGCCTCCTTGTGGAACAAGTCTCTCCCAATAAGGCTCTGATTGTCTTTCAGGCCTAGTTTGGAGGCAGTACCTCTGGCCTCTAGAGAGGTGCCCACCGCACCTCCTGGGCTCCAGCCCCACACCAGTGGCCTTATGGTCACATGTGTGATGATCTGTTTTCCTTTTGTCTCACTCACTCCCCTCCTACTGGAAGCCCACCAGCCAGAGGCAAGGCCTAGGTGCTTTATAAATACCTACAGAATGAATGAACTCTAAAATCCATCTCCTGTTCTGGCCTTCCCTTCTTTCTATTGCTTTTTGCTGGCCCAGATGAGAGCTGTGTCAGGACTGGACACTAAAAAGGGTGAGTGGGAGTTCACGGTGCTGTGAGAGGAAATCGCAAAAATGCGGGTTTCAGGGATGGGGAGGAAGGGCTGGGATGGAAACCCAGTGGGAGACCGCACACTTGTGTGTGAGGGGCAGGTGGGGTCACAGCACGGAGGGGCCGAGGGTGCAGAAAACCAAACAGCGGCCAGCAGCAGATGGCCTGTGGGCAGCTGCAATGTGGGACGTGTGGATCTCCCTTCCTCGGGGCCCACTAGACTCCTGGGGTTCCAGCTACCAGCATGGCAAAGCCCAGGGGACTTGGAGGCCTTTACCATCTCATTTTCACATCGAAGTCCCACAAAAAGATCTCAGTGGCCTAGGTTTATCCAATCCTAAGTTTTCTAAAACCATGACCCTGTCTATGTAATTCTCTCAGGGGAGGGGCACCCAAGAAGCCACTGGGATCCTGGGTCTGAGGCACAACTGCCTGTCCCCCCATGTCCCTTGGGACAGCCCTGGCCAGGACCTGCCTCGCTCCATCAGGGTTGCTCCATCACTGTCCCGAGGGTCTGGGAGGCATAGAACCAGCCTGACTTTTGTCGCAAGGACAGAGATTGTCATACTGAGTGAAGTAAGTCAGACAGAGAAAGACAAACATCATATGATATCGTTTATATGTAGAATCTTAAAAAATAGTATGAATCAACTTATTTTTACAAAAGAGAAATAGAGTCACAGATGTAATAAACAAACTTATAGTTACCAAGGGGAAAGGGTGAGGAAGGGTTAAACTGGGACAGTGGGACTGACATATACCCACTGCTATATATACAATAGATAACTAATAAGGACCTACTGTATAGCACAGGAAACTCTACTCAATACTCTGTAATGGCCTATATGGGAAAAGAACCTAAAAAAGAGAGGATATATGTATATGTATAACTGATTCACTTCGCTGGATAGCAGAAACTAACACAACATCGTAAATCAACTACACTCCAATACAATTTTTTTAAAAATTCCTGTAAGAATCAGAAATCAAAATACAGCAGGAGGCCCTCACACCACACACAACACACACACAGACACACATTATTTGTTCTGAACACTCTCCCCTTTCTCCCTGTTTGGTCCACCCCAGGCTCTGTCCCTCAGGGAGGCTTCTGGAGTCAGAAGCTTCTCTCAGGCATTTGCCTCCATGTCAGAGCTCAGTCTAGGTGAATCTCTGGACATGAGAGTAACACACAAGCTGCATTTAGGTTTGAAGTCATCACAGCTGAGTTCTGCTCGAGCTATTATTAATGACTGTCTACTTCTCAAACACAAGGTGTCAGCGACCCAAATGATCACCTCACAGAATCTCTGAGAACTACTTCAAAGCAGTGAGAAAAAGTAGTTTCATGAAACCTGTCACTACTTACCTCGTGGATTAGACATTTGTCTATGAGCTGTAAATAGGAACTTATATTTTCCTCATCAGGTCTGGAGACCAAGAGCTGTGTGCACACTAGGAATTAAAAAAAAAAAAAAAGAATTAGAAAAATGCACATCCATTCTAACCCCTGAGATCTGCCTCCAATTTCCTTTCGGGACCAATATTTTGAGAGGTATGTGTGACCGTGGCTTTACGTCAGCTTCACAAAAAAGGCCAGGAGGCTCCTCGTTCCACTGAAGTCAAAGGCTTGGTCACCACAGGAGCCCTTGCCTCCAGAAGCCCCTTTGGTTAATTCCACGCATACCATTCTATATTAAGCCTTCTGCAACCCGGCCTGAGACAGACTCTCTGGGAGAAGAAGAATGCAGCAGCATCCTGAGCCCTGTCTTTGAAAGGGCGTCCTTTGAGAGGGAGTTCAAAGACCCTAAAGACCATCAGCCCTTATCAGAGCAGGCACCATCATTTTATGAATGAGCCGCACATCTCATTTGGAGGAGTGAGGCTGGCACACCTTTTAGGATGTGAGGTGTGTGGGCATGCACATGAGTAAGGAGCCTGCTACTCATTCACTAGAGGGTGATTTTCTCAAAGTGATACCCACACATTTATATATACACAGGTTCACCTACACACCCAAGTTCAGAGAGCACAGCACACACACCCACTGGAGAGCGCATGGCCATGCTCGTGTAGTTCACTCTATTCCCATCCGAAAGATCCTGGTGTTCTGCTTTTGATGGGAATGTTTAGAAGGACAGGTGGAGAAGGTTGGATAAAGACATCAGTTAGAAGTAAAAATGCCTTGCTCTCAAGGAGATCAAGCTTAAAACCTGGGCACCGTGATGCCTCTCTCTCCCTCATCCCACATACCTGATCTGTCACAGAATCCCATTTATACCATGCCTTGGCACATAGATTTTTCAGTATAACACTGTTGGTAATAACAAAACATGGAAACTACCTCTATCTCCATTAATTGGGGGCCCTGTCAAATTACAGTTTATGCATATGGGGGAATAGTATGCAGCCTTTAAAAAAGAATGAGATGGTACTTTTGTATTGATAGAAATATTGAAAGCATATAATGTAAAAAAAAAAAGCTGCAGAGAAATATATAAACAAGACCTGTTTGTGCGTAAAAAGGATGCTCATGTGCTTATATATAATTACAGTGTTTCTGAAGGGATATTCTGAAATGTTTATAGCGGTTACCTCTGGGGAGGAATATGGTAGGGCCAAGGGTGGAGGTGGGGGCTATTTTCACCTTTCATCTTTTTTCATCTAGCTTTGATTTTTATGTTGAGTGTGACTGGATTTCATAATTTATTTGAAAATAGTTAAATTTTAAAAAGCAGCCATGCCACAGGAATGCAGAGCCCACATGGATCATGTCATGGGTAAGGGGGTGAAGTACAACATTCTCAGGTAACCAGCCCACCTGTACCTCCAGCAGGGGGTCATCTACTCTAATCCACACAGCAAAGAGCCCCTTGGGAGTAGGGGAGACTGAGAAAGTGAGTGGGGGGGACCCATGCTGACCATGAAGCGGCTGGCATTTCGGCTCCAAAGGATGCTACAAGTCACCTCCTCTGAACCAGAATTCTACAGATCTCAGTCTTTCTAAGAACACGTACCACCAGGAGTCTCTCATTGTACCTATTTAAGACTCAGGTGTTCCGTTTCTTTTGATTAGAACTCAGTTCTTTAGAATGGTCTGAAATATTGGACAATAGAAAACACATTGTTCCCCCTTCCCAGAGGAAAAGTACTGGCATTCACTACATTCTTTAAATAATCAAGATTTCTTGAGAAACACCTGATCAAGCACAGATTAGTGCTGGACATGGCAAAGGATACGTGCATAAGGGTCTGGCTCGGGGCAGTCACAGGTAGAAGGGGTGCTTTCACCCAGGGACCGTGTGTGAATTCTGTGCTGCCCTACAGACACAGGCAGCGTGGCCGTGGTACCTTGGGTGGCCTGTAGGAAGCCTGCCTTTAGCCTGAGAGTCCAAAGGCCCAGTGAGTGGTCCACCAGGAGGGCCCCGCGGGCCCTGGTCTGAGGGAAGGGAGAGACGGGAGCCAGGGTGAAGGAAGAGGCCTTGGGGGGGTGGTTTGTCAGAGAGCTTGGAATCCAGATCCAAATACCTTTCCCTCTCTAGGCTGCACTTTCTGCATCTGTAGAATGGGCTAATGATATGGACTCTGGCAGTTCACCTTACACCCAGGGGAAGCCCATGGGAATGGCTAGCTCTGGTCAGGGGTGTTGAGAAGAGAAAAGGGCAGGTGGGAAAATTGGGCTTTACCTTTCCCCATGACACGTGTGAACTGCCCGGGGAGATCCCCCTCTGGCAGGGGGGTGACAGCCAGCTCCCCGTCACAGCTGCTCAGCTGGTGTGGCTGGAGCCCGCCACTGGCCCCGGCCGAAGTGGTGGCCGTGGCTCCCGGGGCCGTGGCACTGTCTTTGCAGTCCGGGCTCTGGCTCTCGGGGCCCATCAGTGAAGGCGGGTGCGGGGCCTGGGGCTCCCGGCGGCGAGCCTCTGGGGTGGTGCTCGGTGAGCTGTACGCCTTGATGGGGGTCAGGATCATCTGGTGCAGCTCCTGGAGGGGGAGGCGCAGGTTGCCCCCCTCAATGATGTCCTGGAGGGTCAAAAGGAGAAGACCTCTGTTAGGATCAGGAACTGGGGTGACCCACCTCCGTGCCTCCCAGCCTCTGCCTAGAGCTATTCCCAGATGGGGCTCGTGGCTGCTGACACTTTCATTAGAATGTTCTTTGGAAGATGGGACAGTTTACAAAGTAATCATTCTGAGGACTTCCCCGGTGGTCCAGTGGTTAAGAATCTGCCTTGCAATGCAGGGGACATGGGTTTGATCCCTGGTCCGGAGCTAAGATTCCACATGCCACAGAGCAACTAAGCTCATTCAGCATAACTGCTGAGCCCGCGAGCCACAGCTAGAGAGCACATGTGCCAAAATGAAAGATCCTGCATAACATAAAGATCCCAAGTGTCGCAACTAAGACCTGATGCAGCCAAATATATAAATGTTAAAAAATTAAATCATTCAATATTAGCCCAGGCAGAAAACTTGGAAAATACATACATGTATAATGAGGAAATATAATCATTTTAAAATCCTACTAAGATAATGGCGAAAATGATTTTGGTATATTTCCTTCCCTGGCATCCTCTGTGCCTTTCTTTAAAGTGCATTTGATATAGTTTACATCACACACTTTAGAAGCTACATAACAAAATTATACAGCGTCACATGGTGGTTTCCTGTCATATGATTTGTTTAGATGAAGGAACCTGCTCACTCACACTTTCATTCAGCCCATGACAGAGGCAACACAGGCGTGGTTAGAAGCACAGACGCCAAGACAGACGCCTGGGTCTGATGCAGCTGTGTGCCCTCGGGTAAATGACTTAACTTCTCTGTGCCTCAGTTTCCCTGTGTATAAAATGAAGATTCCTGTAGTACCTGCCTCATTGGTGGTTGCGATGAGGTGAATATCTGTAAAGCTACAGGTTCCTATGTTATGTGGTTCTTTGTTAAATTTATGTTTTGGGTGCTCTGACCTGCTGTGCGCTGAGCTAGGTGGTGTGGGGGATGGGGATATGGTGGGAAAGCTGTTAAGGTTCCCTGGGGAGTTTACATCCTACCAGGAGATGAATGCTCATCACCATGCTGGAGACTGAGAAGCCGGGCAGGGGTTCTGGGAAGGGAGGCTCTGTGAAGGGGTGACACTGGAGCAGGAATGCAATGGAGCATGGACTTCAGGTTCCTGGGAAAGAGTGCTCCAGGCAGAGGGCACAGCGGGGGCAAAGGCACTGAGATGGGAGCCTGGAGCATGTGAGGAATAGCACCGGGGCCTGAGCAGCAGCAGAGAGGGGGAGGGGCGGGGTGGGATGTGAAGTCCAAGGAGCCACAGGGCCTGAGTGGAGAGGAGTCAGCAGGCTGGGGCCGGGGTGTAAGAATGTCTTCTACATGAGATGAGAAGTCAGGGAAGGTTCGGAGCAGGGGAGTGACATGTTTTGGAAGGATCATTCTAGAGAAAAATAAGTATTTTACACAAACACACAAACATATATATACATATTGAATATATACTATAGAGGCAGACCTTGGAGATATTGCAAGTTTGGTTCTAGATCACTACATAAAGTAACACTCAAATTTTTTGGTTTCCCAGTGCCTATAAAAGTTATGTTTACACTACACTACATAGTCTATTAGGCTTCCCAGGTGGTGCTAGTGGTAAAGAACCCACTTGCCAATGCAGGAGACTTAAGAGTCGCAGGTTCAATCCCTGGGTCAGAAAGATCCCCTGGAGAAGGGCATGGCAACCACTCCAATATTCTTGCCTGGAGAATTCCAGGCAGGAGGAGGAGCCTGACGGGCTACGGTCCATGGGGTCACAAAGAGTTGGACACGACTGAAGCAACTTAGCACATCGCACATCTAGTCTACTAAGTGTGTCATAGCATTATGTCTAAAAAAAAAAACCAATGTACATACCTTAATTAAAAAATGTTTCATTGCTAAATAGTGCTAGCCATGATCTGAGTCTTCAACGAGTTATAATCTTTTCATAATAGTAACATCAAATATCACTAATCACAGATCACCATACCAAATATCATAATAATGAGAACATTTGAAATATGATGAGAATTATCAAAACATGACAAAGAGACATTAAGTGAGCAAACGATGTTTGGAAAATGGGGCCAAAAGGCTTGTTAAACTCAGAGCTGCCACAAACCTTTGATTTGTTAAAAAAAAAAAAGGCAATATGTGTGAAGTGTAACAAAATGAGGTATGCCTATAATGTATATAATTGTATGCAATACACCCATGACTTTATATAATGAAATTGAATACTTCTACACATACAGTTTGGTATCCTGGGCATTATTTATTAGAAAAAGCAGTGAAAGTTGATTCTGATAGACATCTATCTGTCAGATGCTCACAGAGGCGCAGAACGGACTCAGATACTTGGGGATGGTGGTCAGGGACTGGGGGTCTCCCTGGTATAGGGGGTAGGCCCTGCTCTCTGCCACAGTGCTGCCCAGTGCTTACGCAGCAAACCTCTCCCTAGGACCCAGGAAGGACCTTGACAATCAGGGCCCTGATTACTAATGAAGCATTTAATCTTCTGAGAGCTCAGAATAGCAAGAACATAATTTTAAAAGCCTGAAGCATGAGTACCAGCCCGTTCCTGGGATCCTCTCTTATCAAGAAAAATTGCTTGATGATGTCAAGCAACACAAGCTGATCGGACAAGATCATTTCTGCACCCAGATCTCCCATCAATCAGTTAGAAAGAGGAAATCTGAGGACGCAGGCCTGTTTCAATTCTGGGCAGCAAAACACCGACAGCCCGCCCAGTTGCTGGCGGGAACTTGCTTTGTGCGGGGGGGTTGGAAGCAGAGCCTGAATTGTGCCTCGGCCTAGTTGGCACCCCAGGATTCCGAGGGAACTGAAATGCTAAGTAGTCACCAGAATTGTCTCAAACCTGGCCAGGGCCACTCTCCAGTCTATTTTAGGGGAGAGAATCCATTTTCCTTTTAAAGAAGTGGACTTTGCAGAGCCTACGCCCTTCCTTCTCAACCTGGCAGACAGGGCCATGGTGAGACCTGCCTGCAGCCCATGCCCGCCAGCTCAATGCCTGAGTCAGGATGCTCCTGGTCAGTCTCAGTTTTCCTGATGCTGGGCTGGACTGGCCCTTTGCAGAGTCTGATGCTGTCACGTGATTGGTCCCTTGACTTTGGACATGGTATCAGGGCAGGACCCGTGGAGGCAAGCTAGCCGATCCAGGCCAAGAGAGACCCTGCTGCCTTTTCTGATCAAACTACATGCCAACCAGATGACCCCTGCCTCGAGGTCCTCCAGTTCCTGCCAGCACCTGGGGAGTAGGGGGTTCTGACCTCCTTGTCCAGCCCTGAATGAGGAGGGGAAGGGAAATGAGAGAGAAGGCGTGAGGCTTCCCCTTGGGAGGGGGCTGGGCAGACAGAGCTGGCAGGCTCCTCTGGGTGACCACATGCACCCCTGTGTGCCATCCCACATGGCAGTACCAGTGAGGAGAGCAAATGAGTGCCTGTGATTCTGTCAACTGCTACCAACCTTGCCTGCTCTCAACACGTGGCGTGAAGGCTTCTGCAGTTACTCAGTGCTGGGGGAGGAGATCCGGGTTCTGCTAAGAGCTGAACTCCTTCAAATCGGGAATATATACTTGTCCCATGTTCAAATCCTATCTGATGCTACTGGGGACACCCACACCAAAAAGGGAACCCATAAACATAGTGAATAACGTTGGACACTTTCTGAAAATATCACAATCAGGAATCATGCTTAGCTTGGTCTTTTGCTTTGACTTCAAGCCACTGTCTCAGAGACAACCCCTGGCTTATGACCAGTAGGCAGTAGCTCTGCTGATGCCAGCCTGCGGGGGGTGCACTATGACCATCAGGTTGCATTCCTGACTCTTCAGAGCGAATTCCAGAATTTGAGGGCCCAGGTGGAGAAGGAACCTAGCTCAATCCAGTGCCCTCGACTGGCTGAGGGAACCAATTCCCATGTTGACAAAAATAGGGGATCAACCCAAGTCTAGAGATGGATCCTTTGTATCATAAATATAACCCTGCATTAGGGACTCAAAGAGGCAAAAATGAACACAAAGCAGCACAGCTGCCCTTTAACTGCTGTGCGGAACAGAGGTGAGAGCAGAGTGGGAAGGCTGGATCCTCCTACACGGCAGTTGGTCAGGCAGATGCAGCTCGGGCCGACAAGCAGGAAGGTGCTCCATCCTGACTGTCCCAGGCTTCCTGGCCTGGCTTTCTTAGGTCTTGGAGGAGGACTGGTTCAGAGCCTCTCTCAGGGCTTGTAACAGTCACAGGGTGCAAATCATCTGTAAAATGGCAGCTGGTGGCATCCCCAGCACTTATGCAGCATGCCGTTGCCCCATCCTTCTCTCTGTGTGAGACGGACTGGACCCCTCACCCAACAGACAGCACTCCTGTGT
This sequence comes from Giraffa tippelskirchi, assembly GCF_054371585.1. Taxonomy (NCBI): domain Eukaryota; kingdom Metazoa; phylum Chordata; class Mammalia; order Artiodactyla; family Giraffidae; genus Giraffa; species Giraffa tippelskirchi. Next base: position 128,152,060 of record NC_137281.1, on the reverse strand, counting down.
CTACTTAACACCATCCTCTCTATGGGCTGGGCACTGTCAGACACTGGGGGTCTAAAAAGGATGACAGAATCCTCACCCTAAGATGCTTATGGCTCCTGGGATGGACCCATACATTGTGGGGATGCTGCCAGGATGGGGGCCACGGGGGCAGTGGGGGTGGAACACAGAGGTGTGTGTGTGTCTCCTTTCTCCAAGCCAGGTTCCCATGCTCAGAGAATGGTCAGCTTCACAGTTTGGGAGTCAATTGAAAAAAGACAGTAAATAAAAGCACATGGATGTGACAGTTGGGAGTATAAAGAAAGCTGAGTGCTGAAGAACTGATGCTTTTGAACTGTGGTGTTGGAGAAGACTCTTGAGAGTCCCTTGGACTGCAAGGAGATCCAACCAGTCCATCCTAAAGGAGATCAGTCCTGGGTGTTCATTGGAAGGACTGATGTTGAAGCTGAAACTCCAATACTTTGGCCACCTCATGCGAAGAGCTGACTCATTTGAAAGGACCCTGATGCTGGGAAAGATTGAAGGCGGGAGGAGAAGCGGACGACAGAGGATGAGATGGTTGGATGGCATCACTGACTCAATGGACATGAGTTTGAGTAAACTCTGGGAGTTGGTGATGGACAGGGAGACCTGGCGTGCTGCGGTTCATGGGGTCACAGAGTCGGACACGACTGAGCGGCTGAACTGAACTGAACTGAATAGCACACGGAAACATTTTCACTATTAAAGATAAATGCTGGAAAATCTGCCCCAGTGACCATTCTAATCTTACCTTTCCCACCAAACATCTTGAAAAGTCTGCATTGCCTCACTCCAAGGCCTCAGTACCATTCACACCCTCCAGTTCTTGGGTTCCTGCTTCCACTCCCATTTCTTTGAAACCCTTTTACATCAGGGCTACCAGGGAGCTGCTGGCGGCCAGTTTCAGGGAGTAGTGTTCAGTCCTCATCAGGTGTGACATGTTCATGGCCCCTGATGGGACAGTCCCTCCTTAACCCTCCCACCCTCTGGGGTCTGTCACTGTTTGGTCCCTCCACGTCCTCTGGCGCTCCCCATACAGGGTCCATCCTCAGCTCTTATCACTCGTCACACAATTCTGGTCATTTACACATAAATGACCCACATGGAGTCTTTCAAACCCTTGTGGACTCTCGACTTGTCCTCTGGGCCATCTACTTGCTACTTCCAGCGGGGTGTCCCAAGGTATTGCAGACACCACCCATCAAACTCAACTCCATTTCTTTCACATTAGTGAAGTGAAGTGAAGTCGATCAGTTGTGTCCTACTCTTTGCAACCCTATAGACTGTAGCCCACCAGGCTCCTCCATCCATGGGATTTTCCAGGCAAGAGTACTGGAGTGGGTTGTCATTTCCTTCTCCGGGGATCTTCCCAACCCAGGGATCGAACCCAGGTCTCCCGCATTGTAGGCAGACGATTTATCGTCTGAGCCACAAGGGAAGTCCTTTCACATTAGTAACTCCTTCTTTATTTTTGGTTCCCAAATGGTATGACACCCAAGCCTGCACCTCCTGCCAATGCCCAGACTCCTGCTAGGTGACTCTCTTATTCTTCTCCACAGTCGTGGCCCCGACCCTGGCTCAGGGCCCTCTCTCCCCCAACCCCCCGCCAGCACCGATGCCCCCCTGCTCTCTGTCCTCACCACAGCGGAGTGCTCTGTTTCATCCCAGGAAGACGCCCCCACCGGCCTCAGTGATGGTGCTGATCACGCTGGGCTGTGACAGCACCACCACACGTCTATCTGTGGCACCTCGTGTTCCCAGCTCCGGGGGCGGGGACTTCGAATTCCTCACAGTTCGCCTCCAGTGAGGACGGGGAAATCGAGCCCAAGGCAGCTGCTTAGTAAGTGTTCAGTAACTGAGTGGAAGTGCTCTGGACATAGAGCTTGTCTGTAGCGGCTGCTGATCATGAATTAGCCACGGGTGGAGGGGGCGGGGCCCAGCCATCTCCTTAGAAATCTCTGGGTTCTGTGTGACGTAAGAATGCCACTGGAAGCAGGAACATGATGACAGCGCTTCCAACAGCACAATCAGTTGAGGATGTCTGGGAATGCCAGAGAAATGGCTGGTGGGAGCCTGTCGCTGGTGGCCTATGTGGGAACAGGTTACCGACAGCCCTCTTCCTGCAGAGCAGGAGAGGTGCGGGTTCCAGAGAAGAGGGAACAGAGCTGAGGCTGAGTTCTCAGTGGACACTGAGGTTCACTCCGACCCCCAGGCCATCAGCTCCTAACGGGACAAGCCCACAGGTGTCTAAACTCAGGTGTTCTCAGGCAAGCCCAAAATGGTGCTCCACCACTTTCCTCCTCAAAGAAGTCACACCAAATAAACTCATCATGCTTTCCTCTTGGCCAGTAGTTTCTTTCAGATTCTGCGTTACATTTGTCATCTTTTTTAACATGCCCAATCCAGTGATCCAGGGAGAAAGCTTTTTTTTTTTGTGGAGTCAGTATTATTCTAGGTGTGGAATATAGGACATAGTGTCACCGAACTATCAAAGGCTAGATAGAAAGTCAGTGGCATATGAGGGCCACCCTTGTGTTTCCACGTGCTGGTTCGGCCCAGCGCTGCAAGAGGTGGAGCCGACGGCAGCGCCATCTCTGTCTCCCAGGTGGGTGCATGACCCTCAGTGACAGAGGATATGAATGAGTTCTTGAAGGAAGCTCCAGAAATAAGAGCAGAAAACATCGCTCTTTAACCATAATCTTAGCAATTGAATCCTTCTGCAAAATGTTTTCTGTGCTTTTTAACAGATAAGGAGAAAATTGGCCTATTGAATATTTCCCAAAAGAGAAGTTATATAGAAATGGCAATAATCACTCTGTTAGATGAATGGCTTGGTAAAGGAGTTGGCATAAAATTAAGAACAACAACAGTAACTTCAGGTTCAGTTGGACAGGTTACTTGTCATTTGTGATTCACTATAATTAAGAACAGGTCTTTCATCATGGAAGTACCCATAAGTAGCCTCTGTCTATCCATCCAGAGGTTTTAAAAGCCACCTTCCTTACAAAGTTACAGATGTATATTCTATAACTATATATTACTTTATATTTTATATGATATTCATTGGGCTTCCCTGGTGGCCCAGACAGTAAAGAATCTGCCCACAATGCAGGAGACCTGGGATTGATCCATGGGTTGGGAAGATCCCCTGGAGAAGAGAATGGCAACCCACTCCAGTATTTTTGCCTGGAGAATCCCATGGACAGAGGAGCCTGGTGGGCTACAGTCCATGGAGTCTCAAAGAGTTGGACATGACTGACTGACTACTTATTCGTTAATATTCATTAAGCATAATTTTATATGTTGTATGTAAACTTATACACACACAGATCTTTGTGAATAAGTTAAAAAATTTCCACTACACTGCAATGTTTATGCACTCACAAAATTTGCTTTAGCCTCACCTGCCTTAGTACTTTGATCCTTTTCAAAGGCACCCTGGGATTTCTAGAAGGGGTTACAACTCAAGCTCTGCAAGCAGCAAATACCTTCCCACCCACCACTCCCAACAGCAATGAACAAGGATCTCCCCACCAGGGCTGTGGCAGCACCACAGGTCTGTTCTTTTTTGGACCTTAAAAAAAAAAAGTCGCTCAGTCATGTCCGACTCTCTGTGACCCCATGGACTGTAGCCTGTCAGGCTCCTCTGTCCATGGAATTCTCCAGACAAGAATACTGCAGTGGGTAGCTTTTGGACCTCAGATGAAGTCATAAAGCCACCATGTCCTAAAAATGACATCCACACTAGGCTGACATCCAGATACAAAGGCAAGAAGAAAACATACTTAGGCAGCAAACAAAGAGAGATGGTAACAGCAGATGAACCGGTTTTAACAATGGAATAAACTCTTTTTCAGCATTTTGAATTTTTGAGACAGTTCCTTTCAGAGTTACAGGGACCCATTCTGGTAAGTTAATGTCTGAAATTATTCTCTGGAGAGTCTACTACGTCCATCCACCAAAAGATTGTGATCTCTCTGTGGAAGCCAGGGGTTAACCTCTGGGTGTTTGCCATGCTGTGGGTAGCTTTTCTCAAAGTCAGATCCTTCCCTGGGTGGACAGCAGGACTGAGGCACATCTGTTTGTTTCCTACACTGATGTGTCAAAATTTCAGCCTCTGATTGCAGGCTGAACACCTCTTTAATCTCTACAGATGTATAAAAGGCAGAAATGAATGTATGTAAAACATTTCCTGAGAGCTACAGGAGGGCCAGTCTCAAGATGCCTAGACTCAAGGCTTAAGTACACTTAAGGGGTCAGGTTCCATAGAAGCGTGTATAACCAGGAGATAAACTTCAAAATCATTTCATTTTTTTCTGACTTTGGTAAGGAAACAACCTGTTGCTCTCTGTAAGGCTTGCCTACGACACTTCCAACTGAGAATATAATTTCCCTTGACCCATTTTCCCACCATGAAGGTAGAAACGGTCTATCACCTGGTGATAACTTACCCTTTCCAAAGACTTCAAGAGATTTTGTCTCTCTTTGAGTTTCTGAATACTGATGACGATTTTGTGTCTTGCGCCTTTGGTAACATTCTGTAATGAAGTAAAAGTTAGATTTAAAAACATATTTTTAGGCATCAACTTAGAGATTCTTGGAAGCTATTTAGTACATTACTGTCTTCTTGGTTCTTGCGTGTGTGCAGGTTAGTAAATAGCCATTCGTCTCTCTCTTCAACATCCACTGTCATCAACCTCTTATGAAATGTTGTAACTCCTCAATATCCATTATCATCAACCTCTTCTTCCTAAATATTTTAACTCCATCTGACCACACATGTGCTTGTGTCTTTTTCCTGTGACCTTCAGGAGAGCAAGAAACAGCCAATCATCCCACCCAGCATGAAATTTCTTCATAGTCTTAAAACATCGTTTTTAAGTCATACACTCTTTCCGTGTGTCCAGGTTTTATCGTTTTGGTCCCTTCCAGTTTCCTTGAAGGTTCCAATCCCATACAGAGACGTGCATTGCTTTCTCAAAGCTTTTCTATGTTTACCCATCTCGAGGAGATATGAAATCCAGTTCAGTTCTCACCCAGTATCAGACAACACAGGCTGGTTTTTATCAGTCTGTAGGCCCCCCTGAGTCTCCACAAGGAAAATCAGAATAGAGAAGAACTTAAACCTGTAATAATGCAGTCATCACTTCAGGTAGAAGATTGGGATTCACAGTTAGGATTATGGATTTTATCTTAATAAACTGTGTAGCAGCAAAGAGCCCTAGGATTCAGTTAAACATCTGTTGACTAGAAAGACTGAAGATTTCCAAATAGAAGGTTCTTTCTCAAATCAGATCTGTAATATAAACTTCTGATGACTTTCTGCAAAGATTCATAAAATTTCCCTTAAAGGTGGAAAAGATGAAAACACCAGCGGTGTTGCCTTTATTGAGGAAAATTAAGGCTCTAGTGACATCTAAATCCATCTTTAAGATGAAACACTGGGAGCATATTACTATTTAGCCTTGACTTGCAGTTCACGTGACTTTTTACTCTGAAAAGTTTGTGCTGGCCTCAGGCTTTGCCCTCTATGTCAATTATTTCTTGTCTTTTTCCTCAAGTTGACCAAGTGATGACTGAAAATTTTTTTTCTCAACTTTGACCCAAACACAAGAATGCTCTTAGAAGCAGTTCTCATCAATCCTGAGGATCTCAAGGAGCCATCGAGATAAAAAGCAGTGGGAGAAGCCTTAGGAAGCTGAAATTAGGGCTTTTCATTCTCTGAGAATGTGCAGTGACTTTGGGCTTTGTCTTACATCTCAATACTGGTATTCAGCCAGGCCTGCAAAGGTTAACTGCGGGTACTGAATATGCAATGGGAATTCAGGATCTGCTGGGAGGTCTGCGTCCAGACCAGCCATGCCCCAACTGGTACAATCTCCTCTTCCTGCAGGGGAAATACTATTAGCCCGTTCAGACCATTAATTCTCTTAAATCACCGCTCAAAGGAAACTGAGGTCAAGTTGAAAATGCAAATAGCATTTTAAACAAGGGAAACAAAGACATTGGTCAGATCTATTTGCTCAAGCACAGCAGGGTAGGAAACATGCCTAGTTTCAGGGGTTCTGTTGACTGGCCTGGCCTTCTGCATCCACAGAAGGAAGGAGGAACTTGTCCTTTTATGGCACACAGCAGGGGACTGCCATCTGAGACCTGGGGTAATGTTATTCAGTGTGGTTAGAAAATATTTTGTACAACTTTCTCCGTTCGAATTAAGATCAGTCTGAATGTGTTTTTGAGCAACTTCTGGGGAAGGTCTGACTCAGGACCTGGTGCTTCTGCTTCTTAACTACTGGAAGTTAGCTGATTTGTAACCAGATTGAAAAATTCACAACCAATCTGTCATCCTCCAAACCAGCACTGGCCAAGCAGACAGAGGGGGTGGGCAAGGATAACAAAAGCAAGGACACAGACTCTCGGAGGTCTTGGTCAATGCTGTTTCTTCTGATTTCTCCCTGGCACCCTAGAAGTGTACACCTAGGTTATTTTTTTTTTCATAACACTCTTTCTCAACCTCACTTGTCCTGTGGTTACCCATTTGTCTTCCATCTTCTACTGGACCCCGAAGGCAAGAACCCAGCCTTACCATGTGATGCTGGCCCGCACTTGGCTGTTCCTAGAACAAGGCAAGCTACTAGGTGGGTACAGGTATGGGTCCAGACAAGGTCTGCCTTGGACTTGAATGCAAGGTTCCACCTGGGGCACCTTCCTGTGTACCTACCTGAGCCTCCAGCTGGCACTCAGTGAGGGCCATCATCTCCTCGTAGGTCATCTGGGAGAAGAGCGCGGCATACTTGTGCAGGCGGAGGCTTTTTAACCAGGCTGGAACATCTGTGGTGCACGATGTGCAGGACATGGGGAGAGAAATTGAGAGGGAAAGAGAGGAGATGACCAGAGATGTGGGAAGAGAGAAAAGGAAAGAAGATGGTGGTCAGAGAAAAGAAAAGGGAAAAAAAAAAAAATCATCTTTACGTTACTCATTGTTTCATTTTGGCAGCAAATTACCAACTTAGAAGGCTTGGTCTAGTTCTGATATTCCCACTGTTGGGCTCTTTGTTTTATACCCGGGGGCCCCTCGGCTTCAGAGCACACAGCAATTCTTTAAAATTACATTCCAATTTGTGAGTATATAGGTGGTTTTCTGGGCAGAGGGTCATCCACAGCTTCTATAGGATTCTCAAAGGAGTTCAAAACCCCCCAGATGGCAAGGATTCACTGCTTTAGTCATACTACTTCACTGTTGGTTTAGAAAGAACTGACTTAGAATGTTAAACTACATACGATGATCTTCATCCTCAAGATAATTTCTTTCTAGGTTTAATGCAGATCCCCATATGCTGTTTCTACTGCTTTCACAGCGATAGGGAAAATAAAACAAACAAACCAGGCATGGGTGACCATGGGTGGAGTCACTGTCATTAGCCTGATCATTCTTCTGCCTTCCTATACCCTAGTGGGAATCAGGGCATCCAGGACTCTAAACTACCACACAGTGTGTGTGTGTGTGGCGGGGGTGGGGGGTGGGGGGAGGAGTGTTGCTGACCATTTCTTCAAGCTAAGGCATGTATCTGAAATTGTCCTTGACCTTCTCCTTGACTGTCAACCCAATAACAGGACTTGAAGGTCCAAAGATTGCCTAGAATATGGGATAATGGGAATTTCAAAGCACATCTAAAATAAGTCTCGTGTTTGGGATTCTACAGTTAGGAAAATTAAATAATAAGTGTATTGAAAATCCACAGGAGAATTATTACCTTTCTAATTACAACCAAAACAAAGCACTTGCCCATATTTTTTTAAGTCAGGGTTTTTGAGCAATAGGATCTTTGAGAAGTCTCTAGAATCATCTTCCCCCACCCCTGGCTTATTCTACAGATGACAAAATTAAGTCATTACATCTAGATCACAGGGCAAGTATGTGGTGAAATGGGGCCTAGAGCCAGGTTGCCAGATTCCCAGGTCTTTCCTATACTGTATCATCTTTTGTAGAATGAGGACCAATAACCCATCAATGGGAAGGCTGAATAAACAGTGACTTTTAAAGTCCTCTGAAATACTGAAGCACTGGGGAAATGTTATTCAAGCTTTCTATGAATTATTACCCATTACTAACCATGTTGATTGCAAGATACTGTCTATGCTAAGTGCTTTATTCTGAGGCACTAATAGAGACCATAAACACTACATAATAAGTAGGAACCTTTTAATTTTTTAATGTTTAAAGTAGTCAACTGGGATTAATTGAAGAGGCCTGGCCTACTCTGAAATCAGACCCTGCCTCCTGGGTGAACTGAATCTAGATTTAGGGAATGTAGGTATGCGATTACCACCTGAAACTCAAAAGATAAAGTGGGGGGAAGTGGACAGCCTGGTGAGGTTACTTTTTTGATTTGCAGTAATATGAAGGCCAAAGAAGAGGAATTTCTGGAGAAACAGAATTGGATATCCAATGGCATTTTAAGAAAAGACTCAGTCATTTCTGGCAAAAAAATCACTGATTCTGTGCTTCGAGGCCCTTCATTCTACTGTGACAAGTAGAGAGTCCCACTAGGACCATCACTAACCATAAAGAAATAGGGCTTCCCGAGATACATAGTACCAACCCCTTACATTCTCCTCAGCTCAAACTGTGTTTGGATCAGGAGTCCAGGGCATTTGCTTCCTTCATGTGATATCCTGGAGCTCTTTGACTAGACTTGATTCTCCACCATGTTTTTCCTGCTGTTGTAAAACAATGCTAATACTTCCACGGAGTGGGCAACAAATAGATACAGCTTCAGCTTTTAGGCCACCGACATGTTACTGTTTGGTCATCAGGTTTCATGTTTGCTGTTTACATCTTTGAAAGGCCCCAAGCAGCTGTTCAGAAAACTCAGTGATCACGATTCAAAGAAGTCTGGGTAACCCAATGCCACACTTGGGTACAATCTGTCACAAAAGAGTATGGAGCAACTTCATGGGCTACATGTTCATTGGATGCCCTACAACTTAATTATGCAAAATCCACTGATGATAAGACAAATAGAATCCTGAGCTACTAAATCATGTTGCAAACTGGTTGCTTTATAAGCCAAGATGACAATATGGTGTTTTAAGAATCGGGGAGAGTGGGGTGCAAATCTAGGTGTGGCAAATCTCAGTCCAATCAGTGCTCATTTCTTTCTAGAAAAGTATTTTGACAACTAGAATTTTCCTGGTTAGAGGGATGAAGAGCCTGCCTCACTCATTTAATCAAAATATAGGTCACTGGGAAACATTTTCCTAGAAAAGGTTCCTATACAACTTCAGAACATGGTGAGTTAGACCTTCCTGAAGAGTTATTTCTGGATTTGTTCCAAGGAAATGCAAGCTCTTCTTGGCCATATGTCCCTTGGACGGGCATGCTGACCTGCTCCTAGAGGGTTAGTTCCTAGCTCAGTGCTATGTGCCCTCTCCGCCTACAATGTGAACTGATGAACAAAGAAGAGGAAATTCCAGCTCTTAAGAACATAGCCTACTAACCTCTGCTCCCCACCCCACCCCCTGACTCCAGTTGGTGGTGAGGCACCTTCCTTTGCCAGGGATTAAAACAAAACTCCATTAAGAGAGAAACAAATCAGAGAACTGAGTGCCTTGACCATTTCACTCCTCTGAAGCCAGGAATTCCAATGACTTGGGAGGCTAGATTCCGTAAGATGTCAGCCAGGGACAAACTCTAACTAAAAGCTCAGGTCCTTTCCCATGGTCCCGATGCTACATGGTTGGATGCAAAGCTGAGAACCAGCTAACTTAACCCTAGACCTTCTTTTCTTATTCTGCAAAGCTGTGGCTATGGTTGGAAGACATGGACAAACAGGGGTGTTTCCTGGAGCAGTGGATACGTGATTGAAAGCATGCATGCCTCCTGGGCTCCTGCCTCTGGCTGGCACACAGTCGTTTAGCTTCATCTGGGCTGTTTCTGATGGACAAGCCAATGGACAAGCCAATTCTCTTATGCAGTGTGAGACAGATAAAGATGCTTTTACTACATGCTGACTTCCTTGCCAAGTGTGGGCATCCTGATATCTGCTCATTCAACATTTACTAAATGCTTGTTATAGGGGCCAGGCATGTCCCTGCCATCAAGGAGTTTTTAATCCAAAAAGAAAGGCTAACTTGCAAAAAAAAAAAAAAAGTATAAAAGTTGCAGGACAAGTGCTAACTCTACTCAAAGTTCTAGGGGATGGGCACAGAATGACGGGCATTTGGGTTGGCCTTGGGGAGTGAGGGGTAGCTTCACAGTAGCATTAGTCCTGGACTCACTGGGCAGACCATAATGAGGAAGCTGTCTCAGGAAGCAGGAGTAGTGCATAAGTGAAGCTGAGATCCAAGAGAGCATTCCAGGCCAAGCAAAGGCTTGGGTGAATGCTAGAGAAGAGCTTAGATACCAGGAGGAACAAACAGGCAGGAGCCAGATGACTGGGATTTGTAACGCCGAAACTAGGAAAGTTGATCTATGCTTGGGTGATGGAGGAACTGCTGAAATCTGAGCAATAGAGGCAGAATAAGATGCATATGTGAGATCAGGGAAGGCTGTTGATGTCAAGGCAGGGCTGGAGAATGTGGGAGTGGAGGTCAGGGGATAAATTCAAGCCCTCCAAGATGGCTGGGGAGGGCAGTGGGGAAGGAAAAGATGTAAATCTACAGCCCTTGAATATCAAGGAAGAACAGGGAGTGAGGGAGAGAAAGGAGCCTAAGACAGTTCTTGAGTCAGGTTTGGTGGGAAAGTACAGGGGAGCAGCTGGTCTGGGGTGAGAGGAGAGAGACGGTGAATGCCACTCTAGGTCAGCTGAGTGTCATCATCTATGAGCCATCCAGATGGAGAAGACAACTGATCAAGATCTCTTAAGAGGAGGCTGAGCTGGGAGCCACTTCCCGCATCAGTAGCACATGGTAGTTGTTTCAGACACAGAAATGGGTGAGACCCTCAGGGAAGGAGGGAAAGCCCAGGTGAAGCTCTGGAACCGCTGGACCTTTAGAGGAAGGTGTGGGAAGAGAAGCCCGTGAAGGAAACTGACAAGAGAAGGGCAAAGGGAAGGAGGTTTCTGGGAGAAAATGGCGCCATCCATTTGCAGACCACGTTGCCACAGGGTCCATCTTTATGAAGCCCCTCTAGATGTTGCTGCAGTCCATAGTGGTTTATCTTCTCAGGGCCATTTTTGATAGTAGTACTTCACCCATCTTTCATACGCTCTCTCTACCTCTTGATCTTCACCAATGGGATCAAGTTTCCAATTACACTGATTTCTATTTACCTTTTAGAGTTTGTATAAATCAGCCACAGAGAGGCTTTGTGGTGCACACAACAGCTTATACAGAATCTGGGCTCTGATTAAAACTTGGGCTGCTTTGCTCAAATGCCTCCTGCTGGAATACTATTCAAGTCAATAGGCTGGTGCAGTACCTATCCAACAAACAAGGAGGCCCAGCAAGAGAGAAAGATGGAAGTGATTCTGCAGAAGAGCCCACTATGCGGAGTGATATAAAGGGCAGGGAGTAAGGCATCCCTGGGGAGGAGAACCATGAACCATTACAACCTCATTTTCCATAAGAAGCTTCACTATGGTGGTCCTGGAAACTGCAATGGAAGAGCAGCTCCTATTCGCTACAGAAAGCCAGGCTAATCTCAAACAGCTCCCTCCTTCTCTCCAAGACCTGACTGCACCCTTGGTCTTTGAGGGAGAGAAGAACCAACTTAGGAGGAAAAAGGGACTAATTCTTCAGTGTTGAAGTCAGAAGGAAAACACGTCTTTCAAAAATGAAGAACAGAAATCTAGCAGCACCAGCAAGATAATTAGAGCCCATATGTATTTTTGACTAGAGCAGAATGAACAACCCTACTCTGTTCCAGTAGTAGTAGGATTGTTAGTCACTTAGTCGTGTCTGACTCTTTGCGACCCCATGGACTGTAGCCAACCAGGCTCCTCTGTCCATGGGAATCTCCAAGCAAGAATACTGGAGTGGGTAGCCATTCCCTTCTCCATGGATCTTTCTGACCCAGGGATTGAACCTGGATCTCTTGCATTGCATGCAGATTCTTTACTGTTTGGGTCACGGGGGAAGCCATATTCTGTTCCAGGCTCTGAGCAAAAGAAAGAAGCCTCCTTTGTCTCTGGTCCCTGTGAAGCTGAGAGGGGGCTACACCATCCTGGACATGTTCATGGTGGCTTCTGGCTTCCATGCTGGTGGGGAGCATGCGTGGGTCTTGGAAGGCACAAAGATAGCTGAATTTGGGTAAAATAACCACTTCGAAGGGTTAGGTACAAAGAGAGGGAATAAATTTTTTGCAGCTTCCATTGGCTATAACATTCCTAAGTGGTGTTCTACTCTCAGCCTGCTTTGCATCAGTAGCGGCTGGGTTCCACCTTGAAAGCTGTGCTTGAAGTACTTCAGCAGAAGATACACATTTGGTAAGGAATAGTGGTAGTCTCATGACTGTTAGAACTTGGGGGAATCCTGGGGATTTGCTTTTCAAAGACACCAGGGCTTCTCAGCCTATCTGAGAAGAGGGAGCACAAGAGTGAGCCCATTAGGACCTAACCACAAAGGTTGTATGCTGGCATTTGGGAATAAAGAAAGTGCAGTGAATTTACTAAATCCTGGCCTTTAAGTTAGATGAATTCAAGACAGCGTCTAGACAGTCAGCTTTCAGAAAATAGTAACTTGTTCCCATGACAGCCATGCTGAAAAGTGTCCCAGCCACACACGGGGCTATGTCACTCCCTCTCTGTCACTCACACCCTTATGACCCTCAGAAACTGGATTCACAACCTTTCTCACAAAGGTTTCTGATGGGTTCCTTTGTCTTATGAAAATCACACTTCTCAGTATATATATTTTTCTAATCTCTTTCTAAGACAGGCAGAAGTTCAAAGGTCTACATTTCAAAAATAACTCAAAACCCCCAACGAGCTATTTCAGAATAGGCAATGTATTTCCTTTGCTATGGAAAAAAAAAATATTATATAAGTTTCATTGAAGAAAGATTCTTTAGGAAAGAAAAACTGAGCCTATTTTCAGAGTCACTGGTCCCCTCCACTCTTAACCGCTATGTTTCTATCAAGGTTACTGGAACCAAAGCTTTCTATTTTACCTTTATCATGTCTGTCTATATACAAGCAATGTAAGTTTCAATTACCCCTATATTTTTATACTAACAAAATGCCACGCCTCCTAAGTATACCAGCCAATGTTAATTTATAATGGTGAGGCTGAAGCTCACATCAAGAGAAGCAGACCCCACCCCCCACCTCTACCCCTCTCTCACACTGACAACTTCGATGAGAAAATCTTGGAGCTTCTAGGGAGCCTAAATCTTTCTTTTTGGCTGCACCCAATGGCATATGGGACCTTAGTTCCCTGACCATGGATCAAATCTGCACCCCACTGGACTGGAAGTGCAGAGCCTTAACTACTGAACCACTAGGGAAGTCCATTAGAAGCCTAAATCTAAGGGACTTAGCCAGAAGTCCTAAATCTACTTCACTAGCCAGAAGCCTAGTGAATCCCCCAGATGAACTACACACAGGGAGGCAGAATGCTTAAACTGTGCAGGGGAGGAGAGGAGCGAGGGGTCTTGGGGAGACTGGGCCAGGGGAGAGCACGGTGCAGTGTGGCCCTGGCTGGCGCGCCTCCACTGGACTCTTCTACAGGTGCCCATCTCAGCCTGCTCCACTCCATCCCCTCAGTCTGTTTCTTTTCCTATTAACTATTTGCTAACGATGATACCATGGGCTACCCAGATGTCCCAGGCAAAAAGCTGAGCATCGTCCTCAATTCCTCCTGCTCTATCTACCCGTCTACATTCAATCAGCTCCATTCAATTCAGAGCTCTCTCAAGTCTATCTTATGGACGACCCCATGAACACACTCCTTTTGTCTCCTTTGCTGGGCTTGGGCCAAATTCATTTTTCTCCTTGGTTACAGAAACACCCCCCACCTCTCAGTTGGCCCCCAAATCCAGAATTCCCTCCCCGTCCTCTACCTTGACACAACTCCCACTCTTCCTTTCAGGTCCTATTTCTAACGTGTAAATCTAAGCAGGTCATTTCTGCTGCTACACTCCTTCAATGTCAGGATAAAAGCTCCAATCTTTTGCAAAGCCTAGCATCTGGCTTTTCCCTCTCCCAAGACTGTGTTCCCACGTGCCCTCAAGCCATCAGATGATGCGCTTGGTCAGGCTGTCTCATAACCATGCTTTCAGGCATACTGTTCCCTTCGCACAGAATGCCCTTCCCTCTACTTATATATTTGGCTAATCTGTAATCCTGCTCCAAGCTGAGGCTCCAGGCCTCTCCCCCTCCAGGAACTTTCCTCGACTCCCCTCCACTTGAATCAGGGCCCTTCTTGCTGCCTGCCTCAATCTAGGGCGAGCCTCTGAGACAAAATATTTTCACAGCTGTGCACATGCATTGGGCCCCTCACATTATAGCGAGTCCCTTGAGGCAGGAACCATCTCCTTCACCTCTGTCTCCCCAGTAACTAGTCCAAAGCCTCTCTCAGCAAGTGCTTAAGAAAGGCAGCTGACTTGATGAGGACAAAAATGAAACCTGTTAACCAGCCTTTCTTGTCTCTGCTTCCATTGAACAGTCACATCACTCAGCAACAGCCCTGGACTTCGAAGTCTCTAGGTGCTGGGTTTACACAAAATTTCTAAAGATATGATGCTAATAGGAGGGGCACATGTGCTTCTTCCATCAATGAAATTCTATTCTCCATTTCGTTTTCTTGGAAGGGCGTGGTTTTTTTCCCCCTTCTTGGCCACCTGAAGGCTTTGTGTGAGGGAAGGGTAAGAGAGCATGTTAGATTCATGTGATACAGAGGAAGAGAAGAACATAATTGAGTATCAACCTAGAATCAAGAATCTTTCCCCTGAGATAAGTAAGTCACAATTAAATTTTCACAAAGAATAAGGAGAACTGAATTTAGAAACCACAATCAGCGTATTCAGTCCAAACATGTATAACCAGTAGCCTCTGTGAGGCATGTTAAAGGGGAAACTTTCATATTCCCATTCAGAGTTTCACTTCTGTTCATTAGTTTCTAGTTGAGTAGCTGATCCCATGATCCCCTGAGCCTGAGATATTAGTCTGAGAGCCCTACTGCCAGGGACATCCACTCTGTGCCTTGGAGCTGACTTAAACCTTCAGGATGGGTGTTCACTATAAAAGGAAAAACAAAGCAAAGCGGGCAGATGATGTTAATCCTCT
Organism: Giraffa tippelskirchi; assembly: GCF_054371585.1. Lineage (NCBI taxonomy): Eukaryota > Metazoa > Chordata > Mammalia > Artiodactyla > Giraffidae > Giraffa > Giraffa tippelskirchi. The sequence goes on along the minus strand of NC_137281.1, from coordinate 128,136,815 downwards.
GAGAGCAGGAGCTGATCTACTTGTGAGAGAACTTAGTGACAATCCCTGGCAAGGAACGCTGACACCAAGACAAAAAGAGAGATGGATGTTTGTGAAAAATAAAAAGGGCAGGAATGCTGGGCCCTGAGCTGTATTTCCCACTCCTGACCCAAGAGGCACATTCCTAAGGGACAGTGTGTAGCCAAACCTGGCTCATCTGTCTGGATCGAAAGGAAGGCTAGGATGAACACAGCGTTTCAGCAAGGTATGCACAGCTGCTGGCAAGAAAGATGATTTCACACTAAATTAAGCTCAATTACAGGAATTTTTGTTCTTTCCCCAAGGTGTGGGGTGAGGGCTGACATGCATCCTCTGGAGATTTGGAACTCCTCCAGATTCTACTACAGATTCCATGTTGTTCTCGTAAGCTGGGCGTTTAAAGAGTAGGAAAATAGCAATCAGATGATGGCATCCTGAGATGGACCAGAACGGGGCTTTAAAAGGCCGGCACTCCTGCCAAAGGGCCGGGTCACAGAAAGAAGAGACAAGGATCCAAGAGGAAGAGCTGGCTCTCTTTAAAGGCACTTCATTTGATTTCAGATTTCATTTCTCAGAAAAATATGAATTAATTTGGAAATTGAACCCGGCGTCTGCTCTGGGACAGGGGAATTGAATGACATACTCTTAGGGTAGGCTTGTCACAGGCTGCTTCTGTGCTCTCCTGGGAGGCCATTCTGAGCAGCATGTGGTGGCAGGAGTCCCCGGGGGGGTGGCCTTCGAGGGAAGGTGGCACCAGGTGTGGTGGGGAGGGGCATTCGTGGGGCACAATCACTAATCCTGACCCTCTGGGATGACGCTGTTTTCAGGGGTGGATGCTTCTACAGCTTGACTTATCAGCTGAACCGCAAATATGCTTTTTCCATACATAGAACGTTTCATCCTTGATCATGTTCCTTCAAATAGGTGTTTCTATTTAATTTGTTAAGAACTTTATACTTTGAATCTCATGCAATTCTTTGGGACAGGGACAGTTCAATAAGTCAGGAGAAGGTGGATATATACAGAAGAGCGTTCTCTGTTTAGTCCTGTCACCAAACAGCATGTTTCTGACCACACGTCTTGGGCCTATAAAGAAAATTTTGGATGTAAAATCTTGTCTGCATTACCTTCTGATCAAAGAAGCTCTGAGGGGACAATTCACACCAGTTTTAAAGGAAGGAATCGAAGAAGCTGATACATGGGATGTTCCTTGAACTTTGGAATATTTTGGCTCTCACTCTTAAACAGGGATAGGACATCGATTCCATTTTTCTCTTCTTCATGTCTCTTTAAAAGCCTACTGTCACTACTACTAATGAGTAGTGGCTTTCTCATCTCCAAAAGTCAGCATGCAATGGGCAAACCTTCACCTGCTCTGAGAGAATGTCTAAAGTATACAGAGGGCTTCAGAATAAAAAACAAAGAATGAGCGATAACAAAGAAAAGATAGTCAAAGGAAAAAAGCAAGAAAAGATAATGAAGCTCCTGTAAGCAGACGGTGAACCCAGTGTCCTGGAGAACAAGGGCTTCCCACAGGACCCTCTAAGCCCTTCAACAGGAAGGCCAGGCCTCCTTCCCATGGTTACCAGTTAGAACCTCACATCCACTGTCTCGGAAACCATTCGTCCAGACACTAGACTTCACTCGGAAAGAAGCAAGTCCAGAGAAACACTGGTTCTACCCTTCTTGGTCCAAGCATGGCTGAGCCATCCCTGCTGCTCATGCCCTGGGGCCCAGCAGCTTGAGCACAGAACTCAAAAATAGGTTTTGGGAGGTCTCCAAAATTATGACACATTCCCCCAAAAACTATGAAGGAGATATAAAAGAGGACACACATCCCCTCCCTGCCAAAAAGGGTCATTGCTTCTGAGGCCTGTTAAACACCTTCGAATGACCCATTTGTATCACCCGAGAGACGAAAACATCAAGACGAGTCCCAGCCATTCTGGACACTCTGCACAGCATCCATCACGGATGGTGCTGGGATGAGAGGATGCTGGCCTGAGCAGCTGGGAGGGGCGGATGCTCCAGGAAAGTGGCTTCACATCAGGTTCATTTCCCCTGGTTGACAAGCTCCATTTTCAGCCTCAGGCTCACTTACAACCAGCACCTGGCGAGTAGTGGGCATCTCTCTGTGCCACGCTTCTGTGGTGGGGAGAGGGCTCAGTCCCCAGCCTCCTGTGTCAACACTAATCCTTCTCAAGGAAAAGATCAGAAACAGCACAACCTCAGGATTGTGTACGCCATCAACAAGGGCGCTCTTGGAACCTCCTGTCAGTATCATAGTCCCAGGGGCACGATTAGCTCTTGTTTCTCCATCTAAAATTGTTATTAGTGTGTCTCTGACGAGCATCTTCCCCTGAGGCCTTCCCAGCCCTTGAACAACTTGCATCTAAAAATACAGAATGTGCGAATCCTCTTTGAACCAACCATGGATAATTTGGAAATCTCTATCTCTTGATGAGTATCTTTAGAAGAGGAGAGATTTACAGGGCAATGTAGGAACATTTATTGATGCTGCACAAAAGGCCTTTATCACCTGTATGCAAATCCGTTATCAGCCTTAAAACACTGTCAGCAAGTCTCAGTGTTATTTTTTTCACGTCCCTTCAACAGATGCAGAGAAAAGGGTTTGCAGTTTTCTCTGGATATCAAAGGGAAAGGGAGAGAGGAAAGGAAGCACCAGTACGATTCTACACTAAGAGAGATTTTTAAAAAAGATCCTGTGGTTTGTTTTGCTAAATTATTGATGGTTCCCTGGCCAGAGCAGTGAGGTAGAAGGCTGGAGCAGATCAACGTCTGTACAGACAGGGCAGACCAAGGAACGGATGTGCAAACAGTAGATGCTATCGCCGCCAGCTGTGACTCATTTAATTGTCTGCAAGTCACTGCATTCAGAAAAAAATAAAAAGGAAAAAGGAGGGCGTTGACCTCTCCTGCTCTTCCCAGGTTTTGGCAAGCAGCCCTGGAAGGGGAATCCGAGCCCTTTCCGCCATGGTCAACCCCAGAGCTCGGCAAGGAAGGGGCCTCCCATCAGCCCGGGGAGGGGCGGGCTCCTTCCTCCTGGCTGACTACCTCTCTCCTCACCCTTCTGACTCCAAATCAAGGGAGGGGCTCTGTTGCCGGTGGTTTCTCGTTTCGTCACTCACCTTTCATACCACTACCTTCTTCTTGGAATGTGTTACGAGCAGTGGTCTGATCTTCTAAGTGTTCACTCCCACCACTTCCTGAAGAGGCTACACTGCTTTGTGGAGACAGGGGGGCATGATCGGATGGGAGGCACTGGGGTCCTCTAGCTCGTAAGTCCTCATGAGACATCCATCCATGTCCTAGAGGCTGGTTTGGCACATTCATGGGTGGGGTAAGGGATACAGATCGTTTCAAAGGGCTGTGGTGTGCCTGGCCTGAGAGAACTGGAAAAAAAAAAATAAAATGAAATAGGTTATTCCCCCTCCTTTAGCCTGGGCCACAGAAGAACCCACAGTACCTCTTAACCCTGAGAGATGGCTATCTGATCGCTGCATCCGGGGTCATGGGGTGGCTCTTCCCTTTGGGGTGGTTAAAAAGGATGCTGTCTGTACCTCTGGGTGAGTTGGGCTCTCTAAGGAGGCTACACCTATAAGGCCCACACCTGTGACCTTCACCTCTGTAGGTTGGGATCTGTTTTCAGTTCTAACTGTAGAAATCAGGATTCGGAGCAGTAGACCCAAAAATCAGGTGAGGATTGACAGCCTGGCAAAGTAGCGATCTGCCAAGATGGACAAGGACATGTCCTGGCCAGTTTATTTTTGGTGGGGCGGGGAAGGGGGACCACACAAAACCAGACATGACCCATGTCATTAGGGTGGACTTTCTGGAAGGGGAGGGCAGACCACTCATCGTTGGCAATCTTGGCTGGGCTGAACTAGCAGAAGTGGACTAGTCCTACCAACCAGGAATCAGGGGAGCTGTCACCTCTGAAAGGGGTGCAGGAGCAACAAGGGGCCTGAGACTAACAGGGACCTCAGGGTATGGGACACGGCAGCCGTGTGTGAAAAGGCCGATTCTCTCTCTTGGCTTTGCGGGTTAATGCCAGACTTTACATGAGAACACTTCCAGGTAACAAGGCTTTCATTCAGAAGCCAGTGGGGTGCTCTCCGTAAGCCGGGAACAGTTTTCTCCAGCATGTGCAGCCCTTCCGCACAGCGGGCAACATCTGTGTAGCCCCCATTTTTAATTTCTTTTCCAGAAAACCAGGAAAAAGCAACAAAACTAACATATAACTAGCCAAATTAAATTGAGGTCATTCAAGGGAGGGATTTAACCAAAATCAACGCCGAGGGAGCCGACGTTACCCTTGGTTGGTTTTTCTGGGTGTGTAAAGTGACAGCTTTACAAAATAAGTCTATTCATAACTTTCTCTCTGTGCTGGCCCCTGACAGGTCCAGTTTATTTTGACTGCTGCAGTGCTAACATGGAATTGAGCCACATGCATTTTTAAACATTTTTCAGGGAAGCCATTAAGTTCCATGCAGGGCTCTATCCCCTCCAATGAGGTATGATATTTACTCTCCCAAGTCCGGACTAGCACTGCTTTGCTGGCATTAATCCTTCCGTGTTTTTTAGCCAGCAGACTTGACATCCCAGTGTGAGAAGTTCTGCTTTCTGTTAAACTGCATTTCTGGTGGGACAGCATCCACATAAAGACGTGAACAGCAGGCTCTCTTACCCCCACTTAAAAACATAAAGACCAGAGCCAAAAGACTGAGTGTTGCAAAAAGTGTGTTTGAGACAGTAGTGGTGTGGGGAGGCCGCTCATGGTCAGTTGGCATTAACCAGGCCGGAGAGCAATGGCGTTCACAACCCTGCTGTCCATATTTCTGTTTGGCTTCATGTGGCCAGAAGTGCAGCCTGGTGTGTGAAAGAAGGACAATCAGAAGGGCCAGAAACTTCTTTATTAACAAAAAAGGGAGGAAAAAAAGGGAGCTGCCAATTTTACTATCTGTAACCTGAGAAATTTCTAATTTGGGTAGATTCTATCAAAGGCAAGGGATTATCATCTAACTTCAAAATATGCAAAGGGGACGTTTTTTATTTTTTGGATTCTAACAGGCTGAAACAGCTTGCATTTCCACTAAACAGACTAAGGAAGAAGCTCTTTAAAAAGGCTCCCTGCAAAATGCATTGCTACCTGGTTGGATCTGAATTAGCAAGAGAAAAAGAAAAAAAAAAAAGCAGAAAAAGGAAAAAAAAAAAATAAAAAGGAAGCAGCAGCAAAAATGAAGAGAGAAGCCAATAGGAAGAAAAGCCAGACATCCAGAAAATTCATTTCATGCCTGTCTAAGTATTTATACAAAATTGGGCGGACTTGTTCAGGGCTGCCCCAAGTGATGGGACTTTCCAGCTTAGACGTCTTTGCTTCCTGGTACTTCTGCAACCATTTCAGAATATCTGGTGGGTGCTCTGAATGGCGCTAGCCAGGTGGGCCCAGAGTGGAAAGGGGGGCTCCTCTTCACAGCCAGAATTAGAGTGAGCCCCAAACCATAAAAGCAGGCCTTTCCCAGAGAGATATACACCCAGAGCTGATGGAACCCTTAGCACCCCACCTGATTACAGGCAATAACTGAATCCATCACCATGAGTGTGATAACACTGCTAAGAGAGTCCCCATCCTTGGAGGCAGAGAACAATACCACACACAGGTAGCAGTTGAATTCCAGTATTAGATGAAGCCAATTTGCTTCTCTCCATCAAAAGTTTTCTTAAAATTCATGTTAGCTCCCCACTGACGAGCATCCTTGTGGAGGCTGCCAGTGTCCAAGGAATCCACTAGATGTTTACCTAACTTGCTGGGACTTATAGGGATTCATTCATAAAAACCTAGACCCATTTCTTCATATGCCTCTGGCTTGACTGAGGTCACAGGGGATATGGCATGAATTTGGTCTCTGCCTCTTGGGCTTCCCTTGTGGCTCAGCTGGTAAAGAATCTGCCCACAATGCAGAAGACCTGGGTTCGATCCCTGGGTTGGGAAGATCCCCTGGAGAAGGAAAAGGCTACCCACTCCAGTATTCTGGCCTGAAGAATTCCATGGAATGTATAGTTCATGGGTTTGCAAAGAGTCGGACACGACTGAGCGACTTTCACTCTAATAAAAATCAGTTATACCTGACGTAGCAGGGCTTTTTCCCAGGGACTCTCTACCTAAGGCCTCACTGGGTCTGTATCAGAAAGACTCCTACAGCTGGCACCAAAGTCAGAAATGTCCCCTTAGGAGTGAACCTGCTGTAGCAACAAGCAAAATGTCTACCACTAAGCTTCTGCTTTGCAGAGAGGGCCATGGATTTAGAGTCAGGGGTGACACACATTGACATGAAAGCCAAGTTGTGCATGGCAAATGCCTCATTTCTCCAAAGGGGACTGAGGCCTTTGGGAAGGAGGCTGGAGCTAATAGTGACCACAAAGCCAAATTTGGTGTTACTTCATGTTCTGGGGGACTTTGTTTGCCATAAATTAGCAGAGGAAAGAATAAATGCCGTGGACAGAGAGAGTGTAAGACCACAGACTGCACAGCGGTGGATGAATGAGGTGGCCAAGGGCAGAGGGTGCATGTCGCTCCATTTTCTTTTCAACCAAAAGTATTCATCTGAAGTGGTGTTACATAGAGGAAGAATGGATATTCAGGTGAAAATAAACGAATAAAAGTACTTTTCCTACAAGTAGAGAGGGGAGAGCCGGGAAGGCAGGCTTCTGAGAAGCTTTTCACACTGTGTTAATCTCCCCAGAATAACTCTAGCTAGAGGCGGGCCTTCTGAATGTTCTCAGCGGCTGACTGCTGCGTGGCAGACAACAGCACATGCTCCATTCAGACTTAAGCTGCCCCAGAGTATCTCAAATGCTGCAGAATTAAGCACAACTTGAAAAAAAAACTCACTGTCGATTAGAAGTTGGCAAGTTCCAGCAGAATTGAGGTCCTGAATTTGTGACTTCATAATAATGAGGGTTGGCGGGACAGCATGTTTCGGAGGAGGGGATTCATTCTAATAATTGCCCAGGGGGGCAACACTGTAACCCTTGCTCTTGAAAAAACTGAAGCAAAGACTTAATAGTGTGTAGAGTATAGAGTCTATATCCCTTATATTTTTAGGAATTGCTACAAGAAATTTCAGGTATGTACACTTACATGTGGGGCTTCCCTGGTGGCTCAGCTGGTAAAGAATCCACCTGCAATGCAGGAGACCCCGGTTTGATTCTAGGTGGGGAAGATCCCCTGGAGGAGGGATAGGCTACCCAGTACAGTATTCATGGGCTTCCCTGGTGGCGCAGATATCTGCCTGCAATGCGGGAGACCTGGGTTCAATCCCTGGGTTGGGAAGATTCCCCTGGAGGAGGGCATGGCAACTCACTCCAGTATTCTTGCCTGGAGAATCCCCATGGACAGAGGAGCCTGGCGGGCTACAGTCCATGCGGTCACAAAGGTTCGGACACGACTGAGCAACTAAGCACAGCACAGCACACTTCTATATGTACGTACACATGTATGAGTCCATATGACAATAGGGTAGTGTAGTATTTGGAACATTTATAAATTCAAGTGAACTAAAAATAAATAACAAATACTGAGCAAGTCTAGTTGAAATATGGGAAAAACAGCTAAAAATAATCTTGCTCCAGCAGTGCAGCAGCATGGTGTGAGTACAGAGGGTCTTATAATCTGGTAATAAACTCTGTCACACCATTCAGGGCCAGCTGCCGTCTGCGACCTCCTCTAACCTTATGATGTCTTTTTCATCTCTAAGCATCTTTCATGAGACTCCTTTCAACACTTTTGGAGGGGAAAATACGATACCTGGCGCTGGATTCTGTTCTTTTAAGTATTTTCTTGAAAGCCTGGAAATCAGATTTCTTCCCCCTTTCCTTTGACCAAAATTGACTTTGCCTTGATTTTTAGTTATTGAAATAAGAGGCCGGAAAAGACTTTTCAGGATAGTTAGACTCTTAAAAAACAGGTATAACTACCTCTTTTGTCTTCTAATGTGACAAGTAATGGGGCTGTGCAAAGAGGAAGGTTTGGGGTATGGGTCCAGCTATCTCCTCAGTTCACTGTCAGGTTAAGAACTGCACCTCACTATCAAGGAGAGGAGTGATCCCCATAAACAAACAGTCCGGAAGACTGAAGCTTAATTTTTAACACTGAAACTTTATCCTAATAAACGGTAATGGAGATCGTTCAAAGATACATTGCATTCTTCTCTGTTCTCCTTAAATTTATACACTGAATGCAAGTAATGCTTTAAAATTATTATGAGCATAGGTTAATAACATTTCAGAGCTGGAAGGCCCCAAAAGGCAATATAATTCAATAATCCCTACATTGTGAGCTGTGGGCCCCTGGGTGGCGGAAGGACCTGGGAATTCCTATGTGCACCAGGCCTGGTTAGTAGTTGAAACACTGTGTGACAAATGGTTTTGATATGTATGCAGAAGGTATTAACATTAATCAAATACAAATTATTTTATATTTGCTGAATTCACAGCTCTTTTTGTCATTTTTTTCATCATCTGTTTGAAGTACAGTTATTTTATGGGGATCCCAGTTTTCTGTTAAAAACTGAGGACTGAACTCAATGATAGAGATGACTGCTGTTCTCTGCTGTGTGTGCTGAGTTCCACGGGCACCTAATTGGCCTCAGGAACTCGTGTGCTTTAAGTCCTCTGATGCCTTTCACAGTTAACACTACTCCTCAAATTCAGTCCACCACCACTTCTCGCTGTTCCCACTGTGTGCTTCCACCTATTTCTAGGCTCAGCGTTTTATCCTGGAGTCTAGAATCAAGGCTGCTGCTGAAACTGACTTCCTTTTGAACAGAACCATTAAGTACACCCATACTTCCAATGTCATTCTTTTTCATCAAACCCAGAAACCTGTTTTCTCAATCCAAGGTTGGACTCTGCAGCCTCATCAGGCCCTTAGGAGTTCAGCCACATGGACATGATTTGCAATTTCACTCTTGTTTCTTCCTAAGCCAGTCTTTCCGTTTCTTTAAGATTATTTTTTAATATGGACCATTTTTGAAGTCTTTATTGAATTTGTTACAATATTGTTTTTGTTTTATGTTTTTGTTTTTTGGCTGCAAGGCATGTGGGAGCTTAGGTCCCCAACCAGGGATTGAACCCACACCCCTTGCACTGGAAGGCAAAGTCTTAACCACTGGACCGCCAGGGAAGTCTCAGTCTCCATTTTTAATTCAAGCTGGCTTCTTACAGGAAAATTTGATGCTTTGTTAATATTTCAAATTCTAGATGCTCATGTGATAGAACTCAATCCAATTGCAGCTAAACTTTACAAAAAGCAGCTCATTCTTATTTAGGGATTTCAAAAAGCGGAATGAGGAAATCAAACATTTGCATATTATTTTAAAATATTTAACTTAGAATTTCTTTCCCGAATTAAAAGATCCAAGCCATTTCCTTACTCTGGGGATACATATTGTGTGTGTCAAAGGCTATGAAAATACATGTGGAAAATTCTACTTACGCATTGCTAACGGTGTATTTTAACTACATTGTCTAGATCTACTCCCAAAAGAAATTAAGAAGTATCAGAACTTTTGCTGAATACACCAATTTGAGAGTTTTGCTGCAGGAGACAGTCTGATACTTGTCAAGTTTAGAAGAGAAAAAGTTCAAGCCATTGCCAGTTATAAAATAGCTATCACTATTGTGTCAAAGTTATTGGCAGGGAATGTTTCTGTTTATTCCCTTAGTTTAGGTTTGCTTAACAGGCATCTTTTGGGCACCATCCCAGGAGTTTTTCCTGAGAACACTGATTTCAGAGTGTCTAAGGAACTGTTACTAAAGGCTTTGCATTTTCAAAGAGTGGAGTTCTGTTAACACCACTTGTATGCATAATTCTAGGCATCTGATTTTTTTTTTTTTTTAAAGGCAAACATTTTAGCAAAGCTCAGTGGCGAAACGTTAGACCCTGGGTTCCTCTTCTTTAGTTGGTTTTGTGGTGCCACAACCAGTAATCTGAGGCCCTGTGTGGGAATCTTTGGGGAAAAAAAGATTAATAGTACTGCAAGAATACATTAAAACAAAAACAAAACTATTTAATCAGTGACATCATGCAAAAAAGACAACACCAGTCACGTTTATGGCCAAGAACAGGTTTGTGTTGGGGGCAGGGGGAGGGGGTATTAATTACTAAGGTTAAAATTAACATGCTCTGCCTCATTGCTTCAGGGAACAGATTAAAAGCAAATCTGAAAGGTTATATGCCTCAACTCTGCATGCTTGCACTCTGCTTCTTGTCTAAAAGTTTGGAAAACCAGTGCTCGCAACATCTGGACACCAGAAGATGATTCCCCCAAACCGCTTCAGACTCCACCTCATTCTGGGAGAAGAAGAAAGAGCATGCTACAAAGCAAAGATGTGGCGGGTGGACCGGGTGTTTCCCACTAGCCAAGGAGGAAGCCACACACTCTCTGAAGAGAAAGTAAATACTAGCCTATGCAATAAAACCAAACACATGGAGATTCCAGAAGAAGACAAAGCCACAAAGAACATACAACAAGGTTGACAAATACACACTGCTGAATCTCATTTTGCCCCTTCAGTCTCATTTTCTTCGGATCGTATGGAAGTGAATACATTCTGATGCAGGGAGAGGTTTTTCCATGATGTGAGTCCTTGTCACTGGTGTCAGCCCTTATTACTCCACAGATGACTCAGTCTTGGCGCAGAGCAAAGATGTATGCTTCTGCCTTCATGTTATCACTTAAACATTTGGGCTTTTAAGAAGTAAATTAGAATGTTTCTGGCAGACTTTTATTGCTGCATTAATCTTGGGTACATTTCATTTGTCCTCTTTTGTCAGTTTCTATAATGGCAAAACTGGGTGTCATCCAGGGGAAAATCTATTTTAGATAACTGCTGTTTGTCTTTACACTGTCATTATTTATGATAAAAGTCAGATAAGCCAATATATACATTTTATAGAAATCAGTAGAATCTTACAAGTTGAACTTCAGATCAAGCTGTCCTGAAAGGAAGCTGTCCTGAAAGGAAACTGCCCAAATCCTCTCATTCCACCCTATCAGAACCAATGACATCAACTATGGAACTAACTTGACACCACTGAGGCAGATGTTTCAGCCAATTTGAGGGACTGTGGGATCAATCCAGCCATTTCTAAGGTTCCTGTATATGTGGGCTCACTTCTACTTTCCTGAATTACGCTTTTTCATATCTATAGTTATATCTATATGTACTTAACCCTTAGGTTTCTTGGCCCTTAAGTTGGTCTGTGGAATTTCTACCCTCGTGGAGAGCGAAGAGTTTATAAGACAGAGCTGCAGAATTTGAATCATTTTCATTATGACGCTAAGTAAAGAAAATAATTGAGTCAAGCAAGTGGCCAGGGGTGGATTGAAGCAGATACATCTTTTTCATTTTCCAATGTGTCCATAAAAATGCTCCAGTCACTGTGTTTAAGGAAGGGAGTGAAGAAACTCAGAAAGATAGATTTTTGACAAAACTTCCTTCCTACCCCTTTCTTAAAAGATAACTCTCAAATTATAATCACTGTTACCTCAACTCACATGTCTATCCAGGAAGTGCTTCTTAGGTTTACTGAAAGCACCATCAATCCTGTGTTTAACACTCCCTGGCTGATGACAGGGTGTGGCTACCAGCAAAGCCATCCAAGTTTGGAACTGCAAATAACCAGAATTTCATGACAGAGCAATTACTACCCCCTCAGAGCATCAGTCCCAAGGCCACCACCAGAGTCACTGAACAAATCACCAGGTTATCATTTTACACCTTGACACCACAGCTCTTGTCCAGAGGAGAAGGAGGTGAGTTGCTTAAAGGGGGCTTACAAAAGATGCCTTGTCTACTAGTTCCTGTCTTGAACTGCAGGCAAAGCCTTCACTGCAACTGGAGCTCAAAAGTCTCCCAGATAAGAGGGCAAGATGGCTCTTCAATGCAAGAGCACTGACCAGGCAAGGACCGGCAGCATTAGAAAATGCTGAAATCCTCCTCTCATCAGGGTCTCAACTCAGCACCAGCCAAACGCAGGATGGGGGCAGGACTTCAGAGCATGAATCTCTGAACTTGGCCTTGATTAAAGCAGCAATCTTTTTTTCTTTTCTTTCTAGTGTTAGAAGGGTTATAAATAATTAGAAATGTATTATGCAGTCCTGACTAATTCTTAACTTAGTTTCTTGATAGAAGAATGAGAACTGGAGATTCTCAGCATTTTGGCCAGCAGGGCAATTTACTGGTGAGGGAATTGGTCCTTGTTTTCATTAAAGCATTCAATCCAAATGTCAAGTGTAACAATACACATAAATGACCATTAAAAAAAAAACCCCACAATTTGAGCTTACACTGCTAATTAGATTATTTGGAGAAGGGGTTAATTAAGAGAAATTAGATGGTTTAGGCTCTCCTGGTTTCTTAATTATATTTGGTTGAATCACCATGTGATTCAAGACAAGCTATTGAGGCTTCACATGTCCCAATTCCCACTTTCTCTTCACCTTCAGCCTCTTCTCCAATTCTAAACTGTCACAACCAGACCCTGTGGGTATTGGAACACCGTGAGATTGGTACTGTGTTTGTAAAATTGATTTACTGTGGTCTGTAATTACACATAACGATTTGAATTTTTGACTTGGCACTGCATTTTTCATTTAAACCGGACCGTTCTTCTCTACCCCAGAGAAACAGCGTTTACGTAATTGCTCTCAACTCATCTACTTGGGTATTATAAATCAGTCCTGCAATAAAAGACTTTCAAAGACACTGCAAGCACGAGGTTCCTGGCATAATTCAGGTCCAGGACTGTTCTAGTTTAAGGACAGGAATTGAACAGCATTCATTTCTTACTGGATATGAGATGGGGAGGGCTGTCTGGAGCCTTAAGATCCGGGCAGCAAAGAGAACAAGCTACAGGGAGATCAAGGGTAGCTGGGCTGACCTTGGATAGCCAGCTCAGATCCACAGGTCCCTTTGCTTGTCTACTTCTAGGTCCCCCTTCACCACAAACAAACTATCCAGTGTGTGTTCCTCTAGTATGTCTTGTATACCATTGATCCTCTGTATTGACAGATTCTGTATTTGTGACTTCACCTATTTGCTAAAAATTTCTTATAACCAAAAATCAACACTCGTGACATTTTCATCATCATCATTCACAGACATGAGCAGAGTGGCAAAAAAATAAGTCCTTGGCACACGTGTTCTGGCTGGGGTCGAACAGGCGTTGCCCAGCCTTCCCGTGTCAGCTCTCATACTGTAAACCAGGGTCCTTTCCAAGGCTGTTCAGTGCCATGTGTTTCTAACTTCGGTGTTTTTCGTTGGTGATTTACTGTTCACAGTGGCGCCCAGGTGTAGGGCAGCGCTAGTGTCACTCAGTGCAGGAGGCCGTGCTGTGCCTTAGGGAGAAAACACATGTATTGCTTCCACAGGCATGAGCTTCCCACAGGCATGAGTTAAGAGTGCTGTGGTCTTTGAATGCAGATATTAATGAATCAACAATATATATTAAATAAGTCATCTTTAAATACAGGGCTTCCCCGGTGGCGGTAGTGGTAAAGAACACTCCTTCCAAAGGAGGAGACATAAGAGATGTTGGTTTGATCCCTGGGTCAGGAAGATCCCCTGGAGGAGGGCATGGCAACCTATTCCAGTACTGTAGCCTGGAGAATTCCAAGGACAGAGGAGTCTGGTGGGCTACGGTCCATGGGGTCGCAAAGAGTGGGACAGGACTGAACAACTAAACACTGGCATAGCACAAAACAGTTATGTGTTGATAGGTTGATAAAATGTCATGAGGTTTGCAGGAATCTAACCTAGTAGACCCCATAGCAGCAGGGGTTCAGTGTTTGCTAGTTCAGCTTTCATAGGGACTTCAAAGAACATCAGTATTGCAAATAATGAGAACTGACTCTCTAGCTATATAGACATAGATAAAAATTCTTCATTCCATCTTCCATCCTGGGACATTTTTGTCATATCTGCCACAGTTTTGTCTTAGGCTAGCAGTTCTCAATCTTGGCTGCATATTCAAGCCCTTTGCAGCCTTAAAAAAAAAACAATCCCAATGGTAGACCCCATCCCAGACCAAGTAATTGAAAATCCCTGTAGTGGAGTCAGAGCATTCATACTTTCTGGTGCATGTGAGTGGTTTCAATAGCTAGCCAGGTTGAGAACCACCACCCTGGGCTGTCTTCTTACCTCAGTGCTCCCCTCAAACCCTGTCCACGTCCTGGACATTGAAAACCTCCCCAGGCTGGCTGTTGCTTCTGCCTGGTTTTAATAAGATGTCCCCAAAGAATGGGCAAAGAGTTGGACGTGACTGAGCGACTGAACTGAACTGAAAGAATAGGCATCTTGTTGACTCTTTTTAAGTTGCTGTAAAAGAAAACATAACACATCATCGCTTTGGACTCACACGCAGAATTCTGCTCAGGCTCTTCAGTCCAGGATTTTATCACTCTTCTTTCCCTCCAGGTGAAATAGATATTTTGGAACCAGAATTCCAGCCTGACTGATACTAGGGCAGAAATTTCTAAAGAGTCCCTGGACAATGTTTTGACTCCTGGGCAATCATGCTTGTCCCTTGCTGTGGCCATTTCATCCTTTCTCAGCAGGAAGAGAGAAACAGGGGTCGGCCTCAGGCCCTCTCTAGACATGAATCAGCTGCAGAAAGCTCTAAGTATGTTTTCTCTTGGTCTAGAAATTCTGTAGGTGAGAGAGTAACTGATTCACAAACAACAACAACAACAACACAAATGTGTTCTAGCTCCATGGGCCAGCAGCATCAGCATTATTTGGGAGCTTTTTAGAAAGGCTGGACTCTCAGGTCTCACCCTAGACCCAGAACTGGGATGTGCATTTTAACATCCCAGGAGATTTGTGTTCACATTGAAGGTTGAGGTGTACTAGCTACAAACCTAGCTCTGACTCACTGGCTTGAGACCTGTCCTGCTGATATTGAAACAAGCATCGTCTACAACAAAAGCAGCCTACTGAAGTGAGAGGAATTTGGGATTTGGGTTGGAGGACATGTGACCTTTCTGTGCTTCAGTTATCCCCAGCAGTGGATATCAAAGGCTCCATCATAGAATTGTTAAAAAAATTATCTCATTTAAGGTACATGAAAGTGTTTTACAAACTGTGAAGTCCTGCAGAAATATTACTTATGAGTTGTCAGGGTAAGAATCACCCAGTATAAACCAATACCGCAAATTGAAAAATCAACTCAAAGTACTAGCCAGTCTAATGATATTCATAGAGCATTTTTAGTGTATTATGTGCAGTATGAAAAATATCTCTGATTACTTGACAGTGTTTCACAACCTTACAAAAGATGAATTTTCTACCATGGCCTACCATACAAAAAGAGTGTCTTCCTTGCTCTTTCAGAATTCTTATCTACGTGGACAAACTCTTCTTTGTCCCAATCAGAATAATCTTCCTTTGGTTCAGACTCAACTTGGTCATTCCTTTTCTGGCATTCATTTTAAGTGTTCACATTTCATTTCCATTTTGGAGGGTCAGGGCAGGTAATCACCTTCTTTTTCATTAAATTTCAGTTCCCAGAACCCCACATGAGACCGTCTCTTTGTCCTGACAGTGGTAAGCAATACTGATTGACTGGAGTCCTTACGGAAGACTCTAAGTACTTCCATTGTATTTCAAGCTAAAAACCTATTACCATGTATGTGACATTGGATTCTTTATATGCAGGACAGAGAGGTTGGACTAGATGAATTCCTTCCTTCATCAGACATTTGTTGGGTGCTCTTCATGTGTGTCAAGCTCTAAAAGCTGAGGGCACAACATTGAACAAGCCATTACAGCCCAGAGGATGATCCCTCAAGCTCCTCCCCCTAAGCCAGTCTCCTAGATGCTATTAGCATATTTAAGGAGTGCCTTTCTCATTTGGACAAGATATTTTCCTCACATTGTTTATTTCTTCATATTTAAACAAAAGTCTGCCTTGTAATGGGGCTTCCGTGGTAGCTCAGTAGTGGTAAAGAATCTGCCTGCCAATGCAGGAGACGTGCGTTTGATCCTTGGGTCAGGAAGATCCCCTGGCAAAGGAAATGGCAACTCACTCCAGGATTCTTGCCTGGAGAATTCCATGGACAAAGGAGCCTGGCCGGCTACAGTCCATGGAGTTGCAAAGAGTCAGACGTGATTGAGTGACTAAACAACAACAACAAAGTATGTGCAACAGCTGCCTTGTAACACTGATAAAACAGTCAGCGAGGGTGTGAGAGTGGAGGATCTGCCAGCTGCTCAGTGCAGACTCTGCACAGGCAAGGGGCTAACTAATCTCATCCCTTCCCCTTCCTGGCTCATCCCAATGGTCTTTTTTCTCCCACATATTTTAGGCTTGCATGGAAGGGAGACTGAACAAATGAAGGCTTGGTTTCCTTAGTCTGTTTCTTTCTTACGGTCCTGGGCTAGGGATACTGCACTGTCCTTTCCCGAAATGCAACCCAAAAGCACATCCTTAGGACCACCTTTCCTGGACCTTCGTCCCCAAAGAGGAGCCCATACAAGAGTGAGCATAACAGCAACACCAGCAACCACCACTGAGGCCGACTGCGTGTCAAGAACACTGACGAAGATACACACACATTGTTTTGTTCAATCCTCATGTAATGCCTTATGCCGTGGGTCTATCATTACTCTTCTCCTCAAGTACAGACACGTGTTTCACAGAGAGGAAGCAGAGGTACAGAGTGTAAGGGGCTTGACAAAAATGAGACAGCTAGGAAAATGCAAGAGCCAGGGTTCAAAACCCAAGGTGCTCTGACATGCAAGCTTGACTTGTGTTCTTCAGCCCAACTCCACACTGTTTCTCATGGAAAGAACTCTGGCCCTGACACTTGCTCCTGACACTAAACACAATATCCATCCCCCTGAGCAAGTCCACTGGCTTCTCATTCAGGGTCTCATAGTGCTGCTGTGGTTATACTTAGTCACTCAATCATGTGTGACTCTTTGCAACCCCATGGACTGTAGCCCGCCAGACTCCTCTGTTCAAGGGATTCTCCAGGCAAGAATACTGGAGTGGGTGGCCATGCCCTCCTCCAGGGGATCTTTACAACCTAGGGATCAAACCCAGGTCTCCCACCTTGCAGGCTGATTCTTTACCATCTGAGCCCCCAGAGAAGCCCATGAATACTGGAGTGGGTAGCCTATCCCTTCTCTAGGGGATCTTTCTGACTCAGGAATCGAACCAGGGTCTCATGCATTGTAGGTGGATTCTTTACCAGCTAAGCTACCAGGGGAGCCCCGGGTCTCATAGTACTCATCCGGAAAATAGTTCTATCAATAATAATACCTCTCCTACCCATCTCCCAGGGTTGCTAAGGGGTCATATGCTGTCCATATTATCTATCCACCCATCCCCTTGTGGCTCAGCTGGTAAAGAATCCGCCTACAATGAGGGAGACCTGGGTTTGATCCCTGGGAAGATCCCCTGGAGAAGGGAAAGGCTACCCACTCCAGTATTCTGGCCTGGAAAATTCCATGGACCGTATAGTCCATGGGGTTGCAAAGAGTCAGACACGACTCAGCGACTTTCACTTTCACTTTCACTTTTCACTTCCATCCCTCCATCCATCTAATACTTTCTGAGCATCTGCTCTATGCTGGGTACTGGGAAGAATGATGAATGCCCACTAAGATGATGTATGCCAGATGCTTTTGAAATGAATCTTTTACCTTCCTGGAAAAAAATTTAAGCTAACCTCCTTATTCATTCACTCATCCAATAAACAGTGAGCATCTCTGTGCATAGGGCACTATGCTTGTAACCAGGGCTACAGATGCCAAAAAGAGAATAATAAAAGACAGGGCAGCACAGATGTAAACAGTGTCTCTATCATTTATTAAGCCATCACCCTCTATCATTTAGATGCACACAGCAGCTAGGAGCTGTAAGGCAGTGTTAATATTTTAAGTAACACTTTGCATGAAGGTGAAGAATTGCTGAAGGAAGTAAAAATTTTAGGTGACTTCAATTTCAATTAATTTGCTACAGTATCTCAAGGACTAATGAGAGTTTGGGAGGAGGTGGTAATGCACCAGGACCACAAAGCCTCTCTGAATCCTGGCTCTCCTTTTTAGAACAACAGGGTCAGGAGAAATGCATGCAAGTCAAAAAGCTCTTCTCTTCTCTCCTGCTTCTACAGTAAATGTGCATGTTGTTCCTGTGGCTATTCCATGCAGTCACTGCTCTGAGCAGCATGAAGATTCTCCATAACTGAAGTAGACATCACCTGCTCAGCTGCCTGAAAAGCATCTGTCTTCACTTGGGCTTTTCCCAGCTGGCTCACAGAACTGGTAGCTTTGTCTTGTGTGGATGTTCGGAGGGCAGAGTCAGGTGAGAATTTGTATAAAAAGCCAACCCAAGATCTCTTCATTTTAAATTAAATGCTAGAGGGAATTCCCTAGCAGTCCAATGGTTAGGACTCTGAGTTTTCCACTGCAGGAAAACTTCAGTGAAAATCCTGCAGGGAACTAAGATCCCATAAGCAGTTTGGCCAGAAGAAATAAACAAAAAATTAAATGCTACGGGAGCAGCAGACTCAAGAGAAACAGTTTTTTTTCCCTCCTTCAAACACATAAGATAAGCATTAAGTTTCCCTAAACAGACAGCTGTGCTTCAAGAAGGGTCCCCATAAAATGAACAGTCTCACCAGGTGCCCCATAGGGTGGGTATTCAGTTCAGTTCAGTTCAGCCACTCAGTCGTGTCCTGCTCTTTGCGACCCCATGAATCGCAGCACGCCAGGCCTCCCTGTCCATCACCAACTCCCGGAGTTTACCCAAACTCATGTCCATTGAGTTGGTGATGCCATCCAGCCATCTCATCCTTTGTCGTCCCCTTCTCCTCCTGCCCCCAATCCTTCCCAGCATCAGGGTCTTTTCCAATGAGTCAACTCTTCGCATGAGGTGGTCAAAGTATTGGAGTTTCAGCTTCAACATCAGTCCTTCCAATGAACACCCAGGGCTGATCTCCTTTAGGATGGACTGGTTGGATCTCCTTGCAATCCAAGGGACTCTCAAGAGTCTTCTCCAATACCACAGTTCAAAAGCATCACTTCTTCGGTGCTCAGCTTTCTTTATAGTCCAACTCTCACATCCATACATGACTACTGGAAAAACCATAGCCCTGACTAGACAGACCTTTGTTGGCAAAGTAATGTCTCTGCTTTTTAATATGCTATCTAGGTTGGCCATAACTTTCCTTCCAAGGAGTAAGCGTCTTTTAATTTCATGGCTGCAATTACCATCTGCAGTGATTTTGGAGCCCAAAAAAATAAAGTCTGACACTGTGTTCCACTGTATCCCCATCTATTTCCCATGAAGTGATGGGACCGGATGCCATGATCTTCGTTTTCTGAATGTTGAGCTTTAAGCCATCTTTTTCACTCTTCTCTCTCACTTTCATCAAGAGGCTTTTTAGTTCTTCGTCACTTTCTGCCATAAGGGTGGTGTCATCTGCATATCTGAGGTTATTGATACTTCTCCCAGCAATCTTGATTCCAGCTTGTGCTTCCTCCAGCCCAGCGTTTCTCATGATGTACTCTGCATATAAGTTAAATAAGCAGGGTGACAATATACAGCCTTGAGGTACTTCTTTTCCTATTTGGAACCAGTCTGTTGTTCCATGTCCGGTTCTAACTGTTGCTTCCTGACCTGCATACAGGTTTCTCAAGAGGCAGGTCAGATGGTCTGGTATTCCCATCTCTTTCAGAATTTTCCACAGTTTATTGTGATCCACACAGTCTAGAGCTTCTCATTCCTGAGTCAAGCCCTCAAGAGAATTGGTAGAGGGCAATGCCAATGTTTTACTGAAAAGCAGATGTTGCTGTTGTGTCGGCACCCAGTGGAGCTGGTTCTGATGGGGTTTTAAAGATGGTGCTGCCATTTCTTAGGCCCTTCTCCAAGAATATTGTTTTCAGACAACTGGAAGGTGTCAGGAGAACAGAAATTTGTTTTCCTCATTTATTTACTACCCAATTATCTCAGGATTCCAGAACATTGAACCAGGAAGGGACTTTAAGAATATGATTTAGATATCATCCAATCGGTCCCCCTTGCCACTTTATCACTTAAGGAACCAGGGGCCAAAAGAGATATAGCAACAGCCAAGGTCACTCAACACAGTTGATATTGAAGCTAATACTAGAGCCCCTATGTTTTTGGTCTTTATCATTCAAATTATATCAACAACCATTAGTCTTTATATCAACGTCATTGATACACAGGGGCAGCTTAATAGATCTGTGATTTAAAACAGATAATCCCTCGCTTAACACCAAAATAACACACTGTAGGACAGAAATGTTGAGGCCTTCGTACAATGTCATAAAACAACGTGTCCCAAACACAGCAGGGTCTAGGGCCTCCAAAACAACCGTATGACATTGGGTTTTTCCAGAACCAGAGCTGTTGTGTCTTCACAGAGGGTTGGCTTTTTCCAATTCTGGGCACTCAGTGCACCTGCCCTTCTCATACCAGCTGCCCATCACTGTTCATCCATCTGCCACTCAAGACCTACCATAGGACCCTCTTGTTTTGGCCTAAATGCTCAGAGAGATTGCCAGCACTGATGGGAAATCAAGTATTGTTTGAAGACCGGAAAAGGCAACACCTTCTTCAGCCAGAATCTTCACAGGTGGAAGACTGGCTTCTCCACTACAGTGACTCCTATTAATTCGTTTGTACTTATTTAATTCTGTGGTTTTTATTGGGATAATACATTTATGCAGAGGTTTACAACTGGGATGTCTATATGGATATCTAGAAGCCACCACTTAAATACCTAGTTATCTAGTGAACTGACCAATTTGTCATTTGAAAAGACTGGGCAATTTCACAGGGCTATCATTATCATAAGACCTGGGCCCTAAAGACGGTTATTAATTGTTTACTGCCACTTTATAACTAGCAGAACTGCAGAACCTGTCATTTTAGAGCCTGAAAAAGCTTCAGGGATCATTTAATTAATCCTTCTGTTCTCCCCAGCCTACTTCCAGGTAAGACAATGGAAACTGAGGGATGGTGGGTAACAGGCAGAAGGTCACATTATGAATGAGGAGAACTAAGCTCTAGTTCCAGGAATGCTTCCACCTGGCAACGGGATCTTCAAGGTAGTCTCTTACCTTGACCTTGCACTTTAATAGGAACAGGTGATATCCTATTAGTAAAGGCAGTCATGGTCGAAAGATCACAATCAAGAAAAGTTTGAGCTTGAAGAGGGAGTTCTAGGGAACGTAAGCTATTTCAGATGCTTCTCGTGAAAGATTTTAAGAGACAGATTCGTTCCCACTTAAAATCAATGGCTATGAGTAGCATAAAAGTCTGGTTTCAATACTTACTCCTCAATACGGAAATAATTATGCTTAAGATAGTTTATCATTTATTGGGCTGTAAGCATTGTACAAAGAGATCTATATTACATGTCATACATTCACTCAGTAAGTATTTATTCAACACCCATGATACTCCAGGGAGGGTTTGAGACAGTAGGAATACTGTAGTTGACAAGGCTAGGTCCCCAGCCTCTTGGAATTAATAATCACGTGGGGGAGATAGAGAGTAGACAAATAAATGAGTTAAAATAAATTTCCAACTTATGTAGATGTTACTGTTTCTTCTGGAAACTCACTAAAAAGGCATCAAAAGCATAAATGCACAAGGACAAGGATGCAGAGAGAAGATGACAGAGATGATAGGAGATCACTCTGGGCATCAGCAGATCACTGAAGTGGGCAAAATTTTGGAAGCTGGGAAACAGGACATGAGGATAACTGACTCAGTAGACCAAGGAAAGGTGACACATGTGCCCGCAGTGACGGGAGCACAACAGTTCACGCTGCAGAATCCCCAGAAGCTTAGGCCTCCAAGATCAGGTGCCTCAGAAGGCGGGGAGCTGGGAGGTGCTGGCAGAGCGCATGTGTAAGGTACAGTGACAACCTGAGATTTTCTCCCCTTGCCCCCAACAAAACCAGGCAACTAGCCTATCATCTTAGCAATTTTCTCCTAACAGCCCCGAGGACCCAGACAGCCAGACCTATATCTTCCAGAAGGAGAAAACGATTTCTCTAGGGAAAATGGACTAGTTCATTAGAAAATAATTACAGCTGTGACTCCCCCAGAAACAGCCTGGTCAGGGCCAACCAGATCTCTCAGTGGTAAAATTCATATACATAAATTCTAGTGCCCTCCTCTTAAATGAAAGGATCCTTGCTTGAGATAAAGGGTCCAAAACAAACAGAACAATTAACTCAAGGAAGCACAGACAATGTCAGGAGCTGAAAAAGACTCCAAAACACAGATGAAACATCTTTAGAGATATTGGAAAGGCTTGCATTCATGAAACAAGAACAGAATGTGATATGAAAGGAATACTCAAAGAACAAGAACACTTGCAATTCAAAAATAGCAAAAATTGAAAATTATGTAGTAGATTTAGAAGACAAAGTTATAGAAATCACCTGGAAAATAGAACAAAAAGACTGAAAAAAGTAGACAAAAAGATTGAAAATAAGAAAAGGAAAGTTAAGGAAACTAGAGAATCAAAACAGAAGAGCTATTACCTCATTAAAATGGGAGAATTATTTTTTAAATTTGAGAAATTTTCCTAGAACTGAAGGAGCACAAGTTTTTTGATCAGGAGGGTTAGTGTAAAATCTCTCCAGAAAAAAAAGAGGATTGCACTTAGACCCAGAGAGGACTTTCACAATCACTCATGGGTGGTGATTATTACCCGCTCTTTTAATATGAGGAAAGCAAAGCCAAGAGAGATTAAGGCATCCCTCCAAGGTCACACAGCTAGTCATCAGTAGAACTGGTATCAGTGGAATCAGTCAGACCCAGGTTGGTCTGACTTCAAAGCATGTGCTCTGGACTACAAGTCGATAGTGCCTGAGACCCTTCTGGACTCTGATTCTGCCATCAGTGTAATTGGCAACACTGCCAGATCCATGCTACCAGCATGCGTTCTTGAACCAGCCAAAGTATAACAGAGGAGGGAATGCTGAGAAATATGGGGTCATTTGCCCCAACTCTCCCTGTAATCATAAAAACTAGGCCACCTCTGTGGCTCTGTGACTCATCTTGGAACTACGAGACTTGAGGGAAAGAAAACTGCTCCCAGTACCAAAGGAGACCCAACTCTGCTGGTGATGGACTTAGGGATGGGGTTCCCACTGGGATCCTTACGACTGTCATGGGCTCATTTGAGGTAGAAACTTCATCAAAGTTCCCATTTGAAAGACATGATGTTGGGAGTTTATAGATTCTTTATGATGAACATAAATCTGTGTTTCAAGCAAGCTTCTTCTAGAGTTCCAACAGCTCAGCCAAGGGCCCCAAATCTTTGCCAGTCTAGATGATTCCAAGGGGCTGAATCTAAGCTGATTGATCTAAAAGAAGGAGGAGCAGAGGGTAAAGGTATTTTTCCACACCCTGTTCCCAGGATTCTTCAGTGAAATATCCCCAGAAAACATCTTGTCTTTCTCGGCCTGTGCCATTTAGGGTGCCAGAGAAGTTTCATAGGGTCAACACCTATGGAACTAAATCAGTACCCGAAATGAAGGAGTTGAAAAAACTGGCCTGGTGGCAAAAGCAGTCTCCTAGGT
Source organism: Giraffa tippelskirchi (assembly GCF_054371585.1). Classification (NCBI taxonomy): domain Eukaryota; kingdom Metazoa; phylum Chordata; class Mammalia; order Artiodactyla; family Giraffidae; genus Giraffa; species Giraffa tippelskirchi. The sequence continues at coordinate 128,113,136 of NC_137281.1, read as the reverse complement.
CAAGGAATTTCAGCAGCCCACAAGTTTGAGAGTTTGACCCTCTAAGTGTATAGAGCTTCTTGCTCCAAAGCCAGTGCAGGGCCAGCCAAAAAGACAAAACCCTGGTTAAGTATAGGAACATATCTTTGTTCTCGGCCACTTAGTGGCTGTTTTTCTAGTGTGAAGACCCAAGAAGTAAAAGTGAAATCCTTTACTTGCTTTGTCCTAAGAACAAGCGCTTATTTCTTGTGTTGACCTTTCCAAGGCCTTCCCTCATAGCTCAGTTGGTAAAGAATCCGAAAAGTTGGTTTGTGCAACTGCAAAAGGATGGAAGGCAGTGCACAGGCAAACATGCGGATGTGAACACGGAGATGGTCACGAGCATGACCCCGGTGATGAGCTCCCCGAGTCGAGCGCTTTTCTCTGAGCAACTGCTTCTCCAGTACCCCATAATTAGCCTGCTCTCTGACCTGCATACAGATGGAGTGGCTGGGGAAGAGGAGCAAGAGAATAATTCTAGAAGCAAATAAAAAGTATGCAGCTGTCTCCAGTGACAGAAACAGAGATCATCACCAACAGAAAATTTGGGACAGAACTGTGACCGTACACAGCTTTATATTCTTTCTCACAAATCTCAGAGATTAAAAACAAAGCCTTCAAGCAACACTTCTTTGCTTGTAAGACATCTATCTTCTCTGAGTATTGACAAAACTCATTCCTGAGCTGCAGTGAGCTAGGGGACAAGGCTTACCTTGAATTTAGGGTCTGCAGCTCAGGTTCCAACTTAGGGACAGGCTGGCCTCAGTCACATTGTCACCCTCATACCCAAATTAGAGACATTCTTGGGAATCAGAAACTCCCAGACTTAGTAGGGGAGTCCACAGTACTGTGAGATTCCAGGTCAGTTTAGACCTACCTTGCCAAAATTAAACAAACATAAGGATGCCATTATTGTACATGTAGTGAGTGCTGACTTTTAGAATAATATTTATATATAACATTCGGTGGGGATATTGAAATTATCCTGCTAAGCCTACTAGAGTTAATAACAATATCACAGGTACACAATAATTTCTTGGATAGTGATGAACATGTATGAATAATCCTCTTTCTCACAACCTATCTCCCTGAGGCCTAATGACTACTGCAAAATCCTTCCAACTTTCCAGACACGCTGCAGTCCTGAGCTTCCTCCCAACACATCCAGTGGATGCAGACCAGGCAGCATTCTAGCTGAGCCCTCACAACCACATCTTTTCTCAGCAAGTTCTCTGTCTAGCTCCTGAAAGTATTTGGGATGGCCACACTCTATCTGTTTAAAACACAGCTTGAGGCTGGAATTAGAACCGCTTGCCCTGCCCATCCAAAGCCACCTAAGTGTGACCTGTTAAAAACAGCAAACCCAAACCAAAAAAGTCACCTAAATCATTCTGAATTACTAATCAGAGAAGAGGACTATTGCACCCATTGAAAAAAAAAATTATGTGATGAAATTCTTCCAGTATTTATTTAAAAATCCTTTTATAGGTTATTAACTTTGATTGAGAATCTCAGGAACTGGGGATCTTAACCTGATTCTAAGAGTTCCTGCTCATGAAGACTAGAAGCCAAGACAACTGACATTCCAAATCATAGTTTTAGTCCATGGAAAAATGATTTGATTTAAAAAGATCATTTCAGGCAACTCTGAAAGAATATCCCCACTGTGTAAATGATACTTGCGCATAGAATATGTTCTCTTCCATATGCTTCACCTTGATACTAATGATAGGTTAGGAGAGTATGCTAAGTTTCTTAATACTTGCCACTGTCATTCTTTTTCCACAGGAATTCAATTACCAGGCTCTGTAGGAGTTTTGGTGCTATAGTTATCAATTGATGCTACTCACAAATGCCTCTTGGGAAACTGGGTGTGAGGAATATACACCTAATTTATTTTGACTTGGGTACAGCAGAAGTGGTTGTGTGAGTGTGTGTGTGTGTGTGTGTGTACATGTTTAAATCCAAAATGGACAGTAGCTTTTGAGAGTGTATCCTACCGCTGTTTCCCTGCTCCCACTGTGGAGATGTTTGACTTACTGGCACAGGAAGAAGACCAGCACCAGGCCAAATATTTATCAGATCTCTTAAAACAAAGGACCTTCAAGCAGTCCACTTTCTTCCAAAAAAAAATCCCATTCTGATAACACTACAACCACAGACCAAGAGTGGATTACAGGTGGCTTGCGATGCAGGCACCAGGCAAATGAACCTGGTGATCCTCTGGTTTTCTTTTTCTTCCTTTAAGCTCAGAAAGAATAGAAAATCTACATTTGGATTCTACATGCCATGGAGTTTTATCATCACCAAGATCTTTACCCATAATTTTTGCTAATTTTCTTTTCTTTCTGTATGACACAGACTAAGGAATTCAAGACAGTACCCTTCATATTAATAAACTCGAATATGTTTCAAAATTACCAAATCACTCCTTTTTTAGTATTATTGCTCCAGGCTAAATTACCCTGTCTTTTCTTTCAGAGTATCTTTTTCTCTCTTCACTGACATTGTATCATTTTCATTTTATAGGTAGGTATGTTTTATTTTTAACAGGTAATACATGGCACTAACACAGTACTCACTTCAAAAGGGAGAGTGAAAAACTAACCTTCCCCCACCCCTGTCTGTCAGACTTCCCAGTTCCACAGTCCAGGTAGCAATCACTGGTGTTCACATTCTTTTAAAAATGAGGGGGACCAAAATCAATCAGGTTCTCACTGACTGTGGAGTTAATGATGAATACAGCAGGAGGATCTCTTCCTGGCTTTGACAGGTGCCAATTCTCTTAGACTAGCCCAGCACATTAGATGGCATTTCATTTTCCTCCTCTGGCTCACCCCAAAGTAACAGCACTGTACACTCAAACATCAGTGCTCTATGAATCAGTTTCTACCTTAGAAGCAAAGAATGAAAGCACTATCAAGGATCCTTCAGGGTCATCCAACCTCATGCCTTGATAAAGAAGTACGAGTTCCTAAGAGTGCAAGAGTCCACACCGAGTTGGAGATGGAGTGACTTGCCTAGGCAACTGATCTTTTCTTCCAAACACACTCTGCACTCTTGGAACTGGCCACATTTCCCTAGCCTGTAATCTGTCTCTGTTAAATCTTATTCTGAGGCTGCCCTGGTAGCCCAGTGGTTAAGAATCCACCTGCTAATGCAGGGGACATGGGTTCAATCCTCGCTCCAGAAAGATCCCACATGCCATGAGGCAACTAAGTCCATGCACTGCAACTATTGAGCCAGTGCTCCAGAGCCCTTGAGCTACAACTGCTGAGCCCACGCACTGCAACTATGGAAGCCAAAGTGCCTAGAGCCCATGCTCTGCAACAAGAGAAGCCACTGCAATGAGAAGCCTGTGTACTACAATTAGGGAACAGCCCCCACTTGCTGCAACTAGAGAAAGCCTGCACACAGCAACGAAGATCCAGCACAGCCAAAAATAAACAAATAAATAAATCTTTTTCTGTTACTTAAGGATCATCTAAATAAATATGAGTAATATCTTTACACTTATTGCCAATTAAAAAATTATTTCTGTTAGCAATGGATCCTGAAGAAACAAAAACAAAATTTTACCTTATTCTTACTTTCTTTTTCTTCTGGTCCATTTTAAGCTATTTAGGAAGACAGACCACAGCAACAATCCTTAGCAGTGATTATAAGTATTTGTGGAGGGCAGCTCTCTACAGAGCTGGCAAAGTATCTTGATTTCAATTGCGTCTATCAGAAGAGCCATGTCATAGAATTGCCCTAGGAGGGCTGTTTCACCTGAGTTTACTGCAGAGCCTGGGTTAGGGGATGAATACTGCTTACTTGTATCAGCTTAACAACCAGTACAGAAGTAACAATAATGAGGCCTGTTATTTGTTGAGAATCTCCTATTGGAGTGCTTTATATACATTTTTCATTTAATCCTCACAACCCTAAGAAGCTCTCGTCTCATCTTCATTTGCCCAATTTGCTGGACCACTCAGTACTCTCCATTCCCTTCCAACTACTCATGTATGCCCATGGCTCTTCAATGACTAGAATTTACTTGTGTACTTCTGCTCCCATCAGCAGACCTGCAAGTGTACCAAGAGATAGTTGAGTTTGTTTCCAAAATCTATTTATCCTAGTTGTACTTGGTATTGTAAATGTATCACTTTAAAAAGTATAACAGAAATGATGACATATGAATTACCAAAAAAGCTAACTGCTCAAAAACTTTGTTACAAGCTTTAGAAATACTCATTGTTTTACTTTTAAAAATCTACTGTTGAATTCGGTGTTAGTGAGAAAACTATAAGGTGAAATATAAAAAGAGGAAAGCCAGAATCTAGAAAGATTCTACGCTCTGTTTTTGGAAATGTCGTCAAATTCCAGTTCCATTTTAAGGAAGTCACAAACAATAATGCATCAAGGGTGTGATTTATGCACAAAAGAGCAGCCTCAGTCAGAAATGCTGTTCTCAAAGAAAGGACCCTCACACTATACAAAAGATGGCACAAGAATGCATTTACACATTAAGTTAAAATAATATGTTTAAAGTCTTAAGCCTTTTCTATGATCCCCTGCTTTAAATGGCTATTGCAATTAACACATTAACCACCCACCCTGATCAAGCCAATTATGAGGTTGCCTCAGTTCATTTCAGTTCAGTTGCTCAGTTGTGTCCAACTCTTTGTGACCCCATGGACTGCAGCACACCAGGCTTCCCTGTCCATCACCAACTCCTGCAGTTTACTCAAACTCATGTCCATTGAGTCAGGGATGCCATCCAAGCATCTCATCCTCTATCGTCCCCTCTCTTCTTGCCTTCAATCTTTCCCAGCATGAGAGGTTTTTCCAATGAGTCAGTTCTTCACATCAGATGGCCAAAGTATTGCAGTTTCAGCTTCAGCATCAGTCCTTCCAAAGAATATTCAGGACTGATTTCCTTTAGGATGGACTGGTTGGATCTCCTTGCAGTTCAAGGGACTCTCAAGAGTCTTCTCCAACACCACAGTTCAAAAGCATCAATTCTTCGGTGCTCAGCTTTCCTTATAGTCCAACTCTCACATCCATACATGACTACTGGAAAAACCATAGCTTTGACAAGACAGACCTTTGTCAGCAAAGTAATGTCTCTGCTTTTTAATATGCTGTCTAGGTTGGTCATAGCTTTTCTTCCAAGGAGCAAGTGTCTTTTAATCTCATGGCTGCAGTCACCATCTGCAGTGATTTTGGAGATCAAGAAAATAAAGTCTGTCACTGTTTCCTTTGTTTCCCCACCTATTTGCCTACTGAAATGTATACCCATTTTATAGATGAGGAAAGGAGGTTTAGAGGTCAAGTAATTTGTCCATGTTCACATACCTACTTATTGGTGTGGCTGGAATTTAAAATAAAGACATCTGACTTCAAAGCCACATTCTTGATTTTGATCAAGGCTGCCTCATCATTTATACTCTAAACTTGAATATCTAAAATGCCACTTATAAAAAAATAAATAAATTTAAAAAAATAAAATGCCACTTATAGCCTTATAATTCTCTTTGCATTGTAATGTCTTACTGTGCAAAGGAGAAGGCTAAAGTATAAAATAATCTATTACAGCTTTTTTAGTTCCATATAGGTTTTGCTGGGCTCTTCCAAAAAGATGCATCTCAGGAAGGTTGGCTGTGAAACCAATTTCTAAAGCAAACCTTGTTCTCTCACTGGCTCTAACATTTAATTGTAGCCACGGAATTGGTCTATGGGAATGGTCCAGAATTTTGGCAAAGAATGACTACCTCAGGGCATGTTGGGAGTTTTAGCCTTTCTCAAATCCACAAAAATCCTTTATAGCATTTCCCAGATTTTGGAAGTCCCCTTCCCCATCTCGATACCCTTCTCTTATTTGACTTACACCAGAGATTTCCCGAGATTGTATTTTACCTAAAAGAATATTGAGGACCAGGGTGTAGGTAGGGTGATGGCAGGAATGATACTGACAGTGTTTAAAAGTTAGAACACATACCCTGAATTAATAGTAATTGCTTCTACTGAAATTTATCCTCATCTGTCACTGCGGAATTCAAGAGTCTCATTTGCTTAATGTTAATAATATCAAAGGGGCTTCCCAGGTAGTGCTGGTGGTAAAGAACCCACATCCCATGCAGGAGACATAAGAGAGGTGGGTTAGATCCTGGGTTGGGAAGATCCCCTGGAGGAGGATGTGGCAACCCACTTCAGTATTCTTGCTGGAGAATCCCACGGACAGAGGAGCCTGGCGGGCTACAGTCCATAGGTTTGCAAAGAGTGGGACACGACTGAAGCGACGAAGCACACAGCACAGCTTATTAAAATGTAAAGCAATCATCAATCAACTAAAAATAAGTAAATATAATTTTTAAAAAGAAAAGCTACATTCATGATATATCTTTCCTCAGTGTAACCTGAGTTTGTCCCCAGAAATCTTTAAAGTGAGAAAAGGAAAAAAAGCAAGATTAAAAGATTTTTTTTGGTCCCATTATTCATGGATTAAGCCTATAACTCTAACTTTAGAGCTTATAACTATAAATCTTGTGAAATAATAGAAATCCTAAGACTATAGGGCTCAAAAAAAGAGTCTAAAAGAAGCTAGCCTGTTCATCTCCTTCTTCCTCCCCTCTTCCAGGCTAGTCCAATTTAAGCCATTTATTCCATCCTATTTTTGAAGTACGGTGGGGAATTAGAAACACTACTGCCTTCCTCTGTAGCTCATCTAGTGTTTAATAACTCTCACTGTCATTAGAGTCTAAAAAAAATCCTCGCGAATAGGGGCTGGATGGCATATCCTCACGACCCAAGGCACGTGTACCGAGGAGGTCTTTGACTTTTCCCAAGCTGTGGGATCTCTGATGCACAATAAAACAAGCAGGCTTCTTGCTTACTACCGTGTTTTTTCTGATTTTTTCTTTCCCAAGTCCCAGAAAACAAACACTAGACACGGTGAGGAAAAGCAAGGTCCTGTAAAACCTTTGGACTCTTGGAAATGGGCAAAGGATCAGGCAGTGGCAATATTGGGTCCTCTGAGATATCACTGAGCCATCTTCACAATGTAGTATCAGGAAGGCCAGGGCCATATTTAAAAAAAGGTTCCCCCAAAGGGAAGGAAGCTGAAGCTAAAAATATATCATGCCAGCTGTTATAAATGCTTCTCAAAGGAAGCAAAGCAACTAGAGTTACCTCTTTGAAGAGCAAATGAGGGGTTAAGGAAATAATGGAATTTTTCAGTTGCATGCCAGGTTGGCTACATTTTGGGGAGGAAGAAATTTTCCACTGAGAAAGAAAAATCTGTTTTTAAAAAGACAAAATAATTCCATGAAAATTTAAAAAGGAACTCCAGTAACACCAGTGGCTCCGAAGGCTTAGGATGGAGATGACCTACAGCCAGCAAGATAGAAGTGAGATCTCCAAGCCTTGCCCCTCTTTTCAGTTTCCAGGAGGCCACTTGCCAAGACCTCTTCTTATTAGACCTTCTGAAAGCTGAGTGGTCTCTCTCTTCCCTTTGAATATATGTCCTGATGGTTTTTTACAGGCTAGTTGGAATGAGCTTGAAGTAGATGGTGGCCTTGTAAGAAAATGAGAAGAGCAGAGGGAAAAGGAAGGACTTGAGCCAAATGAGTATTTTTGAAACAGCTGGCCTGGGCTGCCTAAGGGGCTGGTGGAATTGGAAGATTTTTTTTTTTTTCAGTTGCAGATTCAGGGTTCCCAAAGAAGCCAATTTTCCTGAGATCTACATCAGCTCTACTTTTCACCTTGCCTGATGAAGTAATTTTGTTTTATGTATTGGCTCCCTGAGGCCCAAGAACCACCTTTCCGTTAAGGGATGGACCTAGACCCCACAAGAAGGTCGAGAAACAGGATCAAAGCCCAAGAAATATCCAGTATGCCCCAGTAGTTTTTACTTTCTAACTTTCAATTTTGAAATAATTGCAGATCTATAAGAAACTGCAAAAATACTACAGGGAGACGTCCCACGTACTCAATTCTCCCAGCATCGTCCAAGGTGACATTTTACACAATTATAGTGTGTTATGAAACTAGGAAACTGACACAAACATAATACTGTTAATGAGACTGCAGACCTTACTCAGATCTCAGCAGATTTTGTACACACTATTTTCTCTGGTATGAATTTGTGCATCTTATCACCTGTATAAATTCATATGACCACCTCCACAATCAAGATCACAGTATGTTACTAAAGGTCTATTAGTACTGAGATCAAGTTGGTAACATGTCACAAAGAAAGGAAGAGTAATGATAAATGTCACTGTGAGGATGATGACAGAATGCTAAATAATCAATATTATCACCAAATATTTAGTGAATTCCCAAGAACACTTTCTCCTATATTTTGGAAATTTGATAATTTCATGAACATCTGCATAGTGAGCTCAGGAATTTATTAAGTCCCTACTGCTGAGAAAATGTTTCTGGCAGGGCAGGCAGACAGGCTTCAGCTCACATGCCATCTCTTACTGAATTATAGTGGCTGCCTTGAGGGGCATATTGAGGAGGATGTGGAGGCCACATCTGGGCTTAGCAGGACACAGCCATTATCTAAGAGATGCTCTACCACGGGAGAATGGCAGCTGAATACATGCCAGGAATTTGCCATCTCCAATACTTCTCTGACTTTTTGAGGGTGTTCTAGGTGCGAGGAAAGAGGGATAAAGAGGACAAAACCCCTGTTCCCAAGGGGTTCATAATCAGGAAGGGGAGGCAAAGATGTCAACCAAGAACTGGAACACAGAATGCTTGCTACATGGGTCAGTGCAAAGCGAGCATACTTGGGGCATATGACTTAGATGGTCTGTGACATTGGTCAAGTTACTTGGCCTCTCTGTGCCTTAGTTTCCTCATCTGTCAAATGGGGATAACAATATTAGCGACATCATGGAGCTACAAAAGTTCAATGAGTTAATATTTATGTAAACGGTTTTGAAGAGTACCCAGCATGTAGTAAACACTGTGCAGTGATTACTGTTAATTTACTTTTCATAACCTATGGTACCAAATTTTTTTAATGTATAGCTTTTATTATCATAAAAGTCAATTGAGGTTAATAAAAGAAATACTGAGATTCCAAGCTGTACCATGAGACTGTAGATGAAATGGGAGGCACAGATGGAGCATTCTGGAATAATTTTTGCAACCCAAAGTTTCTGAGTTTTTACCTCAGATGAGGCTAGCAAAGGTTGGCATGTTTTCAAACCCAAACATAAAGCACGCTAAGAAAAATGAAGTATTATCAACAGTTTGAATGAAAACAAGCTCCTTTCATTTGTAACTGCAGCACATAGTTTTTTCCCTGGTCAAAGTCCACCAGCAAAGAGTAGAAAATGGTTAGAAAGTCAGTCTGGGGCAATGGAGGTGGCACTGACCTCTACACAACAGAATTCTGTGGGCTCTTAAGAAAACCTAGATGGTTCTTTTCCTGGAAGATTTACTTTTTCTATAGAAGACTTGAGACAGAAAGAAAACCTAGAAGTGCTAAGGTAGGCTCTAGGCACGCTGCATTTGGAATTGCTTGCGATGGCCAAAACAAAGTTGACTAAGACTTGTGTATAATTTGTGACAGCCAATACCTTGGTCCCACAGACTCATGATGAAGAACCTGCACATTCTTGCTCTCAGTCATCAGACCCCTGAGTAGCCTTAAAAAGAGAGCTAGGTACTGAAAGCAGATTCTTCCCTCTCATCTGAAACACCTTGATGCTATCCAAAATGGTGCCTCATAGATTCTCAACGGTCCCAACCCATTTCTCTCTTAGCTCATGGAGGAAAAGGCCCAGCTCAAACATCCTATTAGATCTCATTTAACTTCTGTAGTCACTAAAAGGCACTCTCTCCTCTGTTTAAATGGATAAAAATAGGTTGATTCTTATTAAATTAGGGCATAGCTTTTGCCTCCTACTCTTAGCCTCATCTTAATCCCTTCCTTCAACAACCTGCATGGTTCTACCTATTTTTTAATGCATCACCTTCTTCATCTCAATGTGCAAGCACCTTCTCAAAGTCAATATACATTCAAAATCAAGCTTATAGCTAGTTTCTTGCCTCTTATCTCATCGGAATCACTAACTCAACTGTCTTCATCCCTTAAATGCCTATCATGTGTGAAGCACTTCCAACTGATCTCTAAGATCTCTCTTTTTTTCCCCAGTGGTAGTTATTTTATTTAGTGGTAGTTGCCAAGGTGCTTTCTGCCTGTGTCCCCTTTGACTCTCTGTTTCCTCTTCTTCCTGGGCACCCAGATAGACTACATCTACCACGTTCCCTTGCTATTAGATGTGGCCATGTGACAGAGTTCTAGCCAATGGGATGTGAGTGAAGGTTATCTGTCCATGAAATCTTCCCAAGAAGACCTCCCCCATCTCTTTCTCCTTCCTGTGGTTTGACAAGCCTGGTCACTTTGGGCTACATGTGGTGAAGATGGCAGAGACATGCGACAGAAAGAGCCTGGGTTAATGAATAACTGCTTAGAAGAATGTCACGTGTCAATCAGGGACACCTGTTCTGGACTTTACATTAGTCAAAAACAAACTTTTTTGTGGGTTTGTTTCTTTTAGCAGCAAGGACTACCCCAAGAGATCAATGAAGGGTCCATTCTCATAAGATCTCTCTCTTGATAAATCCAATGATCACTTCTTGGTTCTCATCTTATTGGACCTATCAGTAGCATTTGACTCAGTTGACCACTTTTTTCCTACTTGAAACCTTTTCTTCCTTGCCTTGCCACACACACACACTTGACTTTTCTCCAACTTCAATGGTTTCTCCTTGATTTGCTGCTTCTTCCCCTTTTCCCCAGCCTTCGTGATGATGTAATGTACTCAGGCTCAGTCCTCAGTCTTCTGTATCTGCATGTCTACCATGGTGATCTTATCTCATAGTTTCATAATTTTAAAAACCACCCATGTGCTGCTAACTCCCATCTTAGGTCAGTCTTCTCTCCTAAACTGCATGCTCATATATCCAACTGCTTACTAGACATCTCTGATTGTCTAACAGATGTATAAAGTCATCATATAGGACACTGAACTTCCAACATTTTTGTAAGCAAAAAACCCTGGAGTCATTCTTGAATTCTTCCCCCTGACAACTCATTTATTCTGTCAGAAAATCCTGTTGGCTGTACTTTCAAAATACATCTAGACTTGACCACTTCTCCCCCTCCTACTGTGGCCATCCTGAGCCAAGTAATCAATATCTTGCCTGGATTACTGCAATAGTCTCTTAACTAGTCTTCATGTTTCTGTCCTTGCCCTGGTATAATGTATTCTTTAACACAGCGGCCAAAACAATCCCCTTAAAACATGAGCCAAATCACATCACTCATTTGCCAAAAACCCTCTGAGGGGGTTGCTTAGAGCAAAAGTCAAAGTCCTTGCAACAACTGACAATATCCAGCATGATCTGTCCCTCCCCATTACCTCTGCAACCTCTGCCATGGCTGTCTACCTCACTCACTCATTTTTAGCCAACAACCTTGTTTGCTTTTTCCCAAACAAGCTGGCACTCTTGTATCTTGTGATCTGAACACTTAAGGCCAAACCATTTTCTATTGCAGTGAAATGGTCATAGCATATTCAAGTCCCCCTAGACCACTCTGCATGGCCTGGGCTCAGGAAAAGTACAAATGAGCACAGAGTCTGGGGAGGGCAGTCAATGCTAGTGCTTTGCTTCTCATTATCTTACCCAGTCCCTCTCATTCATTTAAGCAGACATTTTCTGAGTGCTGACTGTTGCCAGCCCTGGCCAGGGCATTCATATACATAATCTTATTTACCCTCACCACAACCCTCACAGGTAGATATCATGAATGTTTCCATTTTGCAAGTGGTGACTTTGCTCAGAGAGGTGAAGTAACTTGGCTGAGTTGTAGGTAGCTAATTGCAGGTCTGAGATTTGGACCCAGGAAGCAGTGACACCAAAGTCTTTTTTCTGTTCACTTTGTCAAGCTGCCTCCCAGGTGCTCAGGAGATATTTGATAGAAGCATTGAGTGAATGAATGACCCAAAAGACTGCAGTTTGGATAAGCACAGTTTAGCCACTATTGACAATGCAGAGGAGTAAAGCAATGACATTAAGGTTTTGTTAAAGAGATGTTCTTAAAATACAAGTGTTGATATGACCCAAGTGTTTGAATGAAACTTTCTGGAGGAAAGATCTGAGCTCTTCTTTACTGATGTTCTGAAAAAGGGCTCTAATTGCTTTTGTAATATGTAATCTTTTTCTAATATGTAATCTAGTTATCTTCTTAAACCTCCAGGTCCTTTTCAGCTCAAGTACTACACTGGACTCAAAGGCCTAGGAGACCATGACAAGCATCTAGGCATTTCCTTCCCATCTGCTGGGCTTGGTAGCCACAGTGAAATATAAAAGGGACAACCTGATAACCATCTCAAATGTACTAATCTTACCAAGACCTGACAAAAATGTGTTACATCAGCAGAGATGGAAATGTGATGACCCCAGACTAATTTCAAGATGGATGACATAAAACTCAACCCCTTAAAATACAAAAGACCAAGTTTTAGAGGGCAGGCAGCTCAGAGCTTGCATCTCTCCTAACTATCAAAGAATTTTGAAACAATTACTAGTTTCTGTCACTAACCCAGGAAACTCAGGCCAAGAAGCTCTGTAGTCTCAGCCTTCATGTGTCTGTTTGAATAGTTCAAGCCATCACTTTCCATCACACAGAGGTTAGTGAAACTGTTTCCTGGATTACTAGTCTGTGAAAAAAAACTGTCACAGAACCTCTTACACAATAAATCAATGATGCAATAATCACCTAATTCCCCAAATATGCAAGTTATCAATATCTAAATGTGAAAATGGACAAAAGAATTTTAAAACCTTGTGTTGTGGCATTATCAAAGCAGTATCTTAAGTATTTCTTTGATTATTTCACTGAAGGACTGTTTCAATCAATGTAGTGAAAATTCCACACACTTACGTATTTAAGAAAGCCATTTAAAAAGGCCCATTAGCCCTAAGATCCATGTGGAGGCAGAGGCCAAGAAGCTGTCACTGCCAATTCTTCATACTCTCAGGTCTTTTCATTGGGGGTTCCTGCCTGTTGACAAGCACATACAGTCTAACCGCGAAAGCTTTTCCCCAAGAAAGTTATCTCGGGCCTGACGCCGTCTTCGGAGACACATGCAAACTAGCATCAAGGAATTCTCCTGAATGGTGGGCCACTCTCCCAGGCAGTCACCTTATAGAAGCGCCAGTAGCACGTGTGTCACTTTGCTCAGCCTAAGTGGGGAGCCACGGAGCCACCAGACCCGGGCCTGGTCCCATCTGCGGGCAGAGTACTTTACTTTAGTGTCCAAAGAGCAGAGGGCTGCCCTCTGCTCTCCCCCCCGGCAAAGCCGTTCCTGCCCCATCTCTCCTAAGGGGTTAGACTGAGAGAGAGAAGGCCACAGCATCCACACCAGGCCACAGACAGAGCAGCATTCTCAGTTAGCAAACCTGCTCCCCCTGGTCAGGAGGAAAAGTGACCCTGACAACCGGGGATTAAGACAAGGAGATGCAAGGGAGGGAACATTCCAGGGTGAAATTAAAAAAAAAAAAAAAAAAGAGAAAGAAAGGAAGGGGGGAAAAAAGAGAGAAAGAAAGGAACAATGAAAAAAAAAAGTAGTGGAAAAAGAAAAGAAAATGCACAAAGCCCATGAGGCTGTCTGGTTAAACATGGGTTAGAATCAGGTATAGAGCATCACACGGGAACTCAATGTCTTGGCAAATCCAAAAACCCCAGGTAAAAGGTACTGGGTGAAGGCATTTCTATTTGTGGAAAGCGAAAGTTTCCTTCTTTCACCACTTAATCTCATATTTAATTTTTTTTTTTTGGTCTATTTGTAACCCGAATTTAAACCATCAATCATTTTTACCTGCTCAGGATTTTTCTCTTTCGGGAGTCAAAAGAACAACAAACACAGGGTCCAAAGAGTCCTTTCCCGCAGCCAATTCCAATCAGCCCTTCTCTCCCAGGGTTACGGGGTGCCCAGAGCAGACATTCCCAGCGGGACATGCCACACACAGCAAGTCACCAAACCAGACTGCACTAAAGGGCTTCCGGGGGACTTACTTGTACTTGTGCTGGTTCCAATCGTATTGATTGTGGTGGGGACGGATGAAGATGAGTAGAGGGGCACGTGGCCATTCTCACACCCCAGACTTTTGTCCTGCCAGTTGGAGGCGTTGATGCAAATCCCAGAATCCCGAGAGTTCTGCCACCCATTAAGCTTGTCATCGGAGTTCTGTCTTTGGTGATAGTAGTGCGTCTGCCCATAATCCACTGAGTCCGAGCGGCCTCGGTTCTGGCCGCCAAAGCTGGTCGACGTACGGTCCTCCAAGTGGTTCAGCCACATGGCCAAAGCACTGCGGTCTTCCAACGAAGTGGCCGGATGGATCAAAGCGTAGGACAGCAGCTGCCTGCTCTCCTCGATGTGCTGGTTGTGTTCAATGGAGTGTGCCAGGATTTTGGGCAGCAGTTTCATATACTCTACTTTTGCGTCGAGGTTTCCTGGCTTCAGCAAAGGCAGGTGAGTTAACAGGAGGGAAATCACTTTATCCTTGGATTCCTGTTGCCATTGGCTGATGATTCCTGAAAAGGAAAATAGGCAGGGCAAATAAGCAAATACACCTACCATGGCACCAAGCACCACACTGTATAAAGAGAATTCCTGAGGACTGGAGCCTCAATCTAGGTACCCTGGCTAAATTTTCTCAAAACAGCCTCTGCCTTGAGTTGGAGAACTGACCTGAGGTTGTCAAGGGGTACTGACTTCAGTGAAACACTAACACTCTGAGATGTCTGGGTGCTCAATCTAACTCTAATGCAGGTCTCCAAAGAGGCTATGACCACTTTGGTACAAGTGAATACAATTTACAGCTATTTTATTTCTTAAGAAAGTCTATGGATGCCCTCAGATAGGGGAATAAGGAATAAGAAAATCTCCATGGAAAAATGAGTATAATTAAGGGTCCATATTGTAGAGTTCTCGAAGGCAAGGCTGCTTTCCTTTCCCTAGACATCCCTGGAAAGTGGCTGGAGCCCTGGCAAGGGCATTTGTGTGAATTGGGTAAAACCTCCTAGATGGAGAAATCTATCAGGAAAAAAAAAGATGCCCCTCATCTAGGTGAAGCCTGCACCTTCCTCATGAGAAGCTGACTCAGAAATCAACCGTGATCTCAAAGCTAGAATCAACAATGGACCCAAGATGGGTCCAGTGGCATCTCTGATCACACATGCTAAGCAAGCTATTTTTCTTTAAGTATAGAAGATCTGTTTGGTTATTTTTATTATAGTAAAATATACTTTTTAAATATACTTAATGTTTACCATTTTAACAATTTTAAGTGTATAGTTATGTGGCATTAAGTACATTTACATTGTGGTACAGCCATTACCACTATCCATCTCCAGATCTTTTTTGTCTTCCCAAACTGAAACTCCATATCCATGAACCACTAACTCCTCATTCTCCATACCCACAACCCCTGATGATCATTATTCTACTTTCTGTCCCTATATATTTGACTATTCTAGTTACCTCATATAAGTGGAATTGTAAATTGGGTTGGCCAAAAAGTTCATCTAGATATTTCTTAAGATCTTATGGAAAAACCCAAATGAATTTTTTTGACCAACCCAACAGTATTTGCCCGTTTATGACAAGAATATTCCACTTAGCATAATTTCTTCAAGGTTCATCCATGAGAATGTTTTCAGCACTCTTACAAGGAATTCCTCTTATTCCTGACTACTCAAAACATAAACTTCTTGCCTTTAGGTAAACATGGATTGCCTAATGGTAATGTTAGTTAGTAACATGGAGTAACTAAACAGGGCCTTCCCAGGTGGTACCAGTACTAAGAATCTGCCAGCCAATGCAGGAGATGCAAGAGACATGGGTTAGATCCCTGGGTCAGGAAGATCCCCTGGGGAAGGAAATGGCAAACCACTCCAGGATTCTTGCCTGGAAAAAATCCCATGGACAGAGGAGCCTGGCGGGCTACAGTCCATGGGGTTGCAAAGAGTCGGACACAACTGAACACATACACAGACACAAAGATGGATTAATAGTACACTTTGCCTTAACTGGCCTTTGAGAAGTAGTTTGTTCTGCAGACTGATAGTTATCCATGGGACCTGGGATGACAGGAAAGAAAGCTCCCTGCCAGAAAAGTCACTCCTAATACCTAAAGACCTGAACTCTGGCCCACTGATGACTGTATAAGGGCTAGAGCTTTCACAAAGTATCTGCAAGTTTGAAAAGGCATTTCTGGAATTTAGCAGAAGGGCTTCATAATTCTAGGGAGGCACAAACACATCAGACCAAGCCCAAGAGTCAGTGTTGACCATGAGCTACAAATGCACCAGCTGTGTATGATAAGGCCTCTCAAGACGAAGGGGTATATTCAAAGAACAGTATCAAGGGAGGAAGGCATGGTATGTCATAAAAGAATGTGGGCTTCAGAGTCAGGCACACAATTCCCAGCTCTGCCACTTACTCAGCAATGGAACTTTGGTAAGTTCCTCAACCTCTCTGAGCCTCAACTCCCTCATCAGTCAAGAGTGCTACCAACAGCACCTGCCCTTCCTTGTGTTACAGGATTAAATGAGGTAATGTAACAAAAAGACCGGTCAAGTACTTGATGATAGAAATAATTCCTTCTATTTGTCTCTGCCTTAGTCAGGCCCACATTAGAGTCATGCTGGGTGGTTTCCGATACCAAGTTTTAAAAATAATAGAGGCCAGAGATGATCCAGGAAAGGCCATTAACCATTATTAGAGTTGATACAAAGCTACAGTAATCAAGACAGCATGGTATTGGCACAAAAACAGACATATGGATCAATGGAACAGAATAGAGACCTCAGAAATAAACCCACACACCTCTTGTCAACTAATCTTCGACGAAGGAGGCAAGAAGAGAGAAAAGACAATCTCTTCAGCAAGTGGTGTTGGGAAAGTTGGACAGCTGCATGTAAATAATGAAGTTAGAACATGCCCTCTTACCATACATAAAAATAAACTCAAAATGGCTTAAAGACTTAAACATAAGGCATGATAACATAAAACTCCTAGAAGAGAATACAGGCTAAACATTCTCTGCCATAAATCATCCAGTGTTTTATTAGGTTAGTCTCCCAAGGCAATAGAATAAAAGCAAAAAATAGACAAATGGGACATAATCAAACTTACAAGCTTTTGTACAGCAAAGGAAACCATAAACAAAACAAAAAGACAACCAATGGACTGGGAGAAATATTTGCAAATGATGTGACTGACAAGGGCTTAATTTCCAAAATACACAAGCAGCTCATACAACTCAACAGCAAAAAACAAACAACCCAATTAAAAATGGGCAGAAGACCTAAATAGACATTTCTTCAAAGAAGACACACAGCTGAACAACAGGCACATGAAAAGATGCTCAACATCACTAATTATGAGAGAAATGCAAATCAAAACTACAATGAGGTACCATCTCCTACCAGGAGAATTGCCATCATTAAAAATGTCTACAAATAACAAATGCTGGAGAAGGCATGGAGAAAAGGGAACCTTCCTATACTATTGGTGGGAATGTAAGTTGGTACAGCCTCTCTGGAAAAGAGTATGGGGATTTCTCAAAAAACTGAAAATAGAGTTGCCATATGACCGAGCAATCCTACTCCTGGGCATATGTTTGTACAAAACTATAATTAAAAAAAAATACGTGTACCCCTATGCATAGCAGCACTATTCACAATAGCCAAGACATGGAAACAACCTAAATGTCCATCGAATGATGAATGGATAAAGATGTATGTATATATATACAATAGAATATTACTCAGCCATAAAGAAGAATGAAATAATGCCATTTGCAGCAAATGGATGGGATTAGAGATTATGATACTAAGTGAAAGGCAAATACCATATGATATCACTTATACATGGAATCTAAAATATGACACAAATGAACTTACATACAAAACAGAAACAGACTCAGAGAACAGACTTCAAGTTCCCAAGGGTGAGGAGGAGAAGGGTGGATTGAGAGTTTGAGATTAGCAGATACAACTTTTATATATGGAATGGATAAACAATAAGATCCTACTGTATAGCACAGGAAACTATATTCACTATCCTGTGATAACCCATAATGGAAAAGAATATGAAAAAAGAATATACATGTAGGTAAAACTGAACCACTTTGTTGTACAGCAGAAATTAACACAACATTGTAAATCAACTACCCTTCAATAAAATAAAATGGAAAAAAATTATCAGAGTTGGAAGAGGTAGAAATTGAAAAGGTGAAAAATAATGGGGTTATTGAGCTTATAACTGAATATGAAGAGATGCTTTACTTTTTTCAAGTAGGGATTTCATAAGGAGATAGACAGTCAACTACTTGAAACAGAAGTCTTCAAACTGAAGCATGAGAGAAGAAGATTAGATGTGGAAGAGTAACTGAAGTGCCAGCATGACAAAAGACTCAGAAGAGTCACCAAGGAAGGCTCTACAACTTCCATCTTGGGGGCTTGAAGAATAGAGATAGATGATCCAGCGAAGCACAGTCAGATAGAAATATAATGCAAGCCATATGTGTAATTGAAAATTTTCTAGTATTAAAAAGGGGCTTCCCTGGTGGCTCAGTGGTAAAGAATCTTCCTGCTGGTGCAGGAGATGCAGATTTGATCTCTGGGGGAGGAAGGTCCCCTGGAGAAGGAAATGGCAATTCACTCCAGTATCCTTGCCTGGGAAATCCCATGGACAGAGGAGCCTGGCAAGCTACAGTCCGTGGGGTCACAAAAGAGTCACACATGACTTAGCAACTAAACAACAACAACAACAGTATTAAAAGAATAGTAAAAAGAGGAGGTGAAATTAATTTTAATGATATATTTCATTTAACCATTATACAATTATATATATCACTATGTTATTATTTCAACTTGCAATCAATATAAAATTATTGATGAAACATTTTGCATTCTTTTCTTTGTATTAAGTCTTCAAAGTCCTGGGTACACTTCATATTGCCAAAGGCAATCTACAGATTCAGTGCGATCTTTATCAAAATACCAATGACTTCTTCACAGAACTAGAACAAATAATTTTAAAATTTGTAGGGGAACACAAAAGACCCTGAATAGACAAAACAATCTTGAGAAAGAACGGAGCCAGAGGAATCACACTCCCTGAGTTCAGTCAGGGTGGGCAGGAATGCTAAGTCACTTCAGTTGTGTTTGACTCTGTGCAACCTTATGGACTTGTAGCCCAGCTGGCTTCTCTGTCCATGGGATTCTCCAGGCAAGAATACTGAAGTGGGTTGCAATGCCCATCTCCACCCTAGCTTCAGGCTATACTACAAAGATACAGTAATCAAAAAAGTATGGTATTAGCACAAAAATAGACACATAGATCAATGGAACAGGATAGAGTCCAGAAATAAATCCATGCACATATGGTCAATTAATTTACAACAAAGGAAGCAATAATATACAATGGAGAAAAGACACTCTCTTTAATAAGTGGTATTGGAAAAACTGGACAGCTACATGTAAAAAAATGAAATCAGAACATTCTTTAACATTATACACAAAAATAAACTCAAAATGTATTAAAAACCAAAAATGTAAGACCAGAAATGATTAAACTCTTTAGAAGAAAACCTAGGCAGAACACTCTTTGACATAAATCACAGCACTATTTTTTTTGGATCCATCCTACAGCAGAGGAAATAAAAGTGAAAATAAAATACACAGGACCTAATTAAACTTTTGCAGAGCAAAGGAAACCACTGACAAAATGAAAAGACAACCTACTGAATGGGAGAAAATATCTGCAAATGATGTGACCAATAGGGGGTTAATTTCATATATATATATATATATATATACAGTTCATACATCTCAACATCAAAAGAAATTAAAAAATGGACAGAACAACTGAATAGACATTGTTCCATAGGAGAAATACAAATGGCCAACAGGCACATGAAAAGATGCTCAATACCACTAATCATTGGGGAAATGTAAAAAAAACCACAGTGAGATATCTATCACCTCACACCTGTCAGAACTGCTATCATCAAAAAGACTACAAATAACAAAAGTTTGGTGAGGGTGTGGAGAAAAGGGAATCCTTGTACACTGTTGGTGGGAATATATACTGGTGCAGTCACTCTGGAAAACAGTATGGAGCTTTCTCAAAACACTAAAAATAGAACTACTATATTATCCAGAAATTCTACTCTTGGGTATATATCTGAAAAAAAAAACCCAAAACACTAATTTGAAAAGATACATACACAATATACACAGAAGCATTATTTACAGTTTTCAAGGTGTGCAAGCAATCTAACTGTTCATGAAAGACAAATGGATAAAGATGATGTGGTGTATATACAATGGAATACTACTCAGCCATAAAAAAGAATGAACATGGGTGGACTTGAAGGGTATTATGCTAAGTGAAATAAGTCAGACAGAGAAAGACGAATACTGTGTGCTATCACTTATATGTGGAATCTTTAACAGGACAAACTAGTGAATATCAGAAAAAGGAAGCAGACTCAGATATGGAGAACAAACTTGTGGTTACCAATGGGGAGAAGGAAGGGGAAGGGGGAGTACAAGGGTAGGAGATTAAAAGGTGCAAACTATTATGTGTAAAATAAGCTACAAGAATATCTTGTACAACACAGGGAATATAGCCAATATTTTATAATAACTATAAGTGGAGTGTGAACTTTAAGAATTGTGAATCATTCTATTGTACACCTATAACTTACACAATATTGTACATCAACTAATTTTTTTTTAATCCAACTCTGCCACTGGCAGCACATCTCTGCTTGGGTTAGCCACAGCTGAAATGCCCAGAGGCCATGTGTGGCTGGTGGCTACTGAACTGGCTAGCACAGGGCTAGAGACATTCAGATGGGGAAGGGGAGTGGAAGGGCACAGATGACCTCAGCAGGTCCCTCCAAGGTTCCTGACTCTATATTTAGCAAATTGCCACCTGACACAAGACAACCCTTGTGCATTCCAGTAGGGTATATAGCCTTTCTTTTAAAGTTGCTCTAGGAGATGAAGAAATCACCAATTCTAATTTTCTCATTGATACATTTCCAGCAAACACCAGGCATGTTTTAAATTATGCATATGCTTAGGATGAAGATAAAGTCTATTCATTAAGCCCAAGGAACTAAAGAGTCACTGGCAAACAAAAGGGCCTGAGAAGAAGGTGAATCTATGCCTAATGCCAACATTGATCACATGTAGCCAGTGTATACCCTGGAAAATGGATGTTTAAAAATGAAATTTGGGAATAAGCTTTAATACAAATTCATGAGGTTAAGGAACTCCCTAGCTTTTTGTGAGGTCACTTCCCTGTTTGGGTAGTCTACCCTTCCACAAAAGGTCAGCCTAAAAAAATCAGAAACAAAAACAAAAGGAAACAGGACTCAGAGTACAAACTGAACACCTGATCTCCATGTAAGCCCGCTCTGCCAGGGATTAGCCTGGGATCCACGGGAGGAAGAAGCACAGCAAAGAGGAAAAGAAAACCAAAAGCTGCTGACCCTGGTCCCTTCCAGGCCTGAAATGCTTCTTTCTCTACCTTTGGGACGGGGCTGCTTGGATGCTGTGGGGCTAGGGTGTGGCCAAAAAGACAGCTATGACTTTTATTTACTGCCTCTGGGAACATGGAAATATGATGGCCTTCTGACGGCCAACTGGATCAAACTGTTTCTGCCACTGCTCCAGCTGCCATGCTGACAGCTAACAGTAACCAATGTTTTCTATGTGCTAGGCACTCTTCTAAGCTCTGTGCATGCAATTCCTCATTTAGTCCTCAAATGAAGCTATGAGACAGGTCCTATTACAGCCTTACTTTATGGATGGGGACACAGAGGCACAGAGGCATAGAGAGGTCAAGTAACCGGCCTCAGGTTCCCCAGCTAGTGAGGAGGCAGAATGAGGTATGCAAATTAGCATAAAGATACATAATGACTATCATGCTAGAGGAGCTTGGCTATAAGCTAAATACATTAATATTTATAATGCATAACTAATTATATACTGTGTATATAATTATATACTGCATATATAATTATATACTGCATATATAATTATATAATACATATGTAATTATATAACACACTAAAATATAATTATATAGCATGTAATTACATATGAATCATTTATGTGTGAATTATATTTACAAATATAATAATGTAGAAATATTAAAAGAATACATGGATCAGTAGAAGAGTTGGGTCAGCTGTGGAAGTATAGAAAAAAAGAAGTTACAGAGGACAGTGTACCTTTTGTGGTTTTAAAATATGTCCACTATGTCTTTGACAGTCCTCTTCAAAAGGTGGAGCCAATCAACTCCTTCTAGATGCAGGCTGTAATGAATGAATCACTTCTATCAAATGGAATGTATTAATAGTGGAAGCAATAGGGTGTGACTTCATGGACTGGGCTATAAGCAGCACTGCAGCTTTTACCTTGCTCTCTCTTGGGTTATTCACTCTGGGGGAAGCCAGCTGCCATGTTGGGAGGATACTCAAGCAACTCAACAGGGAGGGAGGTCTGATGGTAAGGAACTAAGTCCTGCTACCAACAGCAGTACCAACTTGGAAACTGAATTCTTGGCCCCAGTGAAGCTTTCAGGTGATTATAATCCAGAGAACATCTTGAAGGACCCTGAGTCATATTCCTGATCCACAGAAACTGTGTGTGATAACACATTTATTGTTGTATTAATATTAAGCTTCTAAGTTTGGGGTAAAGATAACCAATACACCTATCCAAGTGCCCCTCTAGGAAGAAGGAAGTTTTAGCCCTTTGGCTTTGAGTAGTTCTGTCCCTTGAGTAAAGTCATCCTCATTCTGAGCTTGACTCATGAAGCTAACCTGTTGCCACTAAACGGTCCCCTCACTTAGTGTCCCTCATCCTGGTTATCCGCTCACCAAACCACCTCTTGACTATGATAGCACTCCAGGTACCTTCAAGGAGAGGATGAACTGATCATACAGACGACGGATTTCTAGGTTCTGTGATGATGATGATTTTTCAGGGCAACTTAATAAGCGGTTTCTGATTATGATGTGTCTTCCTGTGGAACCCTTCCTGTGCTGATTATATGGACTGTGAGTACATCTTGTCCCTCTGAGTACATGAGGTCCCTTCTTATGGCCCAGGGTCTACTTCCCTGCTTTCTAGGTAGTACTGAGTCAGCCTCTCAGGGGAGTATCCCCAGGTGCTAACAAGAGAGAGAATCTCCACCTTCAAATAGAAGCCAAGCAGGCATGCAGGGACTTGGGACAGGAATGGCAGGCCCTGCCCGGTTGCCCACTGGCCTTCTTTGTAGCATGCACACCACTTTCCAGGGAGAAGGGGCCTTTACTGAGATGTGTATTCAAGGGATTCTCCTCATTGAGAAGACCCAGGAATCCTCAAAATGTTCAATCAATCACTTCCATGATGCAGTTTCTATTATTATTCACGGCAATATCACCCTAGTCAGTCAGACAGTCTAGAAAACAGAAGTCCAAGAACAAGGTTCAGTCTCTTCTGTCAACTCTCATCTATTACTTCCTCTAAATATTTCCTCTATTATTCCTCTGGATAAGGAGCAGAGATAAGAGTTTGCTGGATGTCTTAGGTGGGCAAAAGCTAATGATTTATAATGTATAAACTGGTGACATATGAGTAGTAAAAAAAAAAAAATCATGAAAGAGCTATAATTAAAGACCATGAGGATTAGGAAACTGTCCCAATGATTCTTGGAGTGACAAAGAATGTGTTTAAATACCAAGTCTGGTATTATTACTACACAATGGTATGTCAATGTTTAAGGGCTCCAGTTGTTAGTAAATTACCCTTAAATTGCTATTTTATTATACCCTTGTTTTCAGTTTAATAACATTTACCATAAAAGGGTTTCTCACAAGTGTATTTAGGCAATTTGCTCATGCGAGAAATGGCTGGAAATTAAGTGCACACATTCAAGAACTACAGGTTAAATGAATGTGCTAAAAGGCAGAAATACCAGTGGGTTTTAAATGGTCAAATGCTCCCTGGAAGAATTTGTATTACAAACTCAATCCTAGAATATCATGTAATAAGGGCTTCTAAATGCAGTACATCTCTGCACAGATCAGGGACAGAAGGACAGCAGGAACGCCACACATCATGCATGTGGTAGGGATGGGAGCTTGAGAGGGCACCTAAAAAAAGGTGGGGAAAACAGCAAATACCAACATGGCAAATGATGCGATTCCTGTGTTGGCATCTGCATTTGCCTACTGTCTCTCAAGCGATCCTCTTGAGCTAGAGGTGGCTAAAGAAACATCCCCATAATGTGGGGGAGCACAGCAAGATATGTGGATTAGCCCATCTGTGACGGGGGACCCAGATAACATGGGGTTACTGAGCTCCTAGAGCTGCAAGTGGTGCTTTGAGCAGATACAAGGGATTGAGAAGATAGAAACCTCCTATTTTTAAGGAGGGTGATTGCTGGCTGGTGGGCCCCATAGATCCCTGCCTCTTGGTCTTCAGGCCCTTGTGTACTCTCTTAAAACTGAGTCTGAACAGTAGCACGTAACCAATAGAGAGCGGTGGAGGAATTCTGATATTAGGTCACAGAAAGCATCGCAGCTTCCACCTCACTTTCTTGGTTCACTTGCTCTGGTGGAAACAATGGTCACACCAATTTATGAAGACACTCAGGCAGCCCCGAGAGAGGCCTGTATGGGGAGGAACCCAGGCCTCCTGCTAACAACCAACCTGCCAGCAATGTGAGTGAACCACCTTGGAAGTGAATTCTCCAGCTCTAGTCAGTATCTGGATTGCAACCTTGCAAGAAATCTTAAGCCAGAACTACCCAGTGAGACAACCCCAAATTTCTGACCCTCAGAAAACTGTGAGATAAATGTTGTTTTGTGAAGCCATTAAGTTTGGGGGTAATTTGTCATACAGTGATAGTTAACTAGTACTAGTAGCTTCATGTTACTTGGTAAAAAGAATCACTCGAGAATGCTTCTGCCCTTTGAAGTTACTAGAAAAGTCAGGGACCTGTGTGGTGGACTCTACAGCCCATTATAACCACCAGCAATCTCTCTAAGAACAGGACAATGGTTAGGTACTAGTCATTCAGAGGCATCTGACTGTCCTCAGTGGGCAAGAACCTGGTACCTCTGACCCCAACAGATACCTACAATGACCCCTCTCTGCTCCCAAGCCATCTTGTCATCTCTTCAATGAGGAGTTTCTATCTGAGCCCTTTTTCTCCCAGGTATGGGCATGGCTGGCCATTCCAGGAGGCCTTCTTTGCTCCTGAGCGATCCAGGCCAGCAATGGATCTCAGCCCAGGTCAAGTTAGGGTTGGAATTCACCTTTGGGCTTCTGATCTCCTTCTGGCAATGACTAACTCTCACAGGTCTGAGGCTGTCCCTTCCCTGAGGGCACATAAGACAGGCCAGCTCCCCCAACCACTTGCCTCAGTCCTGACTCTGGCCTGAAGAGTATGCAAGCATCTCCCACAGCTATATCTCCAGCCCAGGTTAACATGTCTAAAACTGAACTCTTGCCTTCACTCTCACTAGATCTGCACCCTTGGTCTTCTTATCTATCTCAGGCACATGGCTTTTCCATCTTCACAGGAGCTTAGGTGGAAACCCTGGAGTATCCTTGACTACTCTCTTTCACATCCTATATTTTATCTGTCAGCAAACCCTATGTGCTGGGTCTTCAATATATATCCAGAATCTATTCTTTACCATGCTTCTGCATTCCACCTCCACACCCCGCAAACAGTCTGTTATCAATGTAACAAGCAGGATGATCTTTTTATACAAGAAGATAAGTCATCTCACTTCTCTGATCAAACATTCCAATAGTAAAAGGCAGAGAATAAAAGCCATATGTGTGCACAGTGTTCAGTTACTAAGTCATGACCGACTCTTTGTGACCTCATGGACTGTAGCTCACCAGGTTCCTCTGTCCGTGGGATTTTCCAGGCATAAATACTGGAGTGGGTTGCCATGTCCTTCTCCAGGGGCTCTTCCTGACCCAGGGATCAAAATTGCATCTCCTGAGTCTCTTGCATTGACAGGCGGGCTCTTTACCACTGTGCCACCTGAGAAGTCCTGAAAGCCACAGAGAGGCCTATTAGCCCCTCTGTGATCTAGCTTCACCTCTTTCTACAGTCCCACATTCATGTCAGTCCATCCTGGCTCCCTTGCTGTTCTTTACATGGCAGACCTTGCCCTAATCCCCAACCTTTGCACTGGCTGTCTTTTGGCCTGGAATGTTCTTCCCTCAGATCCACATTCACCCTCCCTCAGCTCTGTCTTTGCTCAAATGTTACCTTCTTAGTGAGACCTTCTCTGCCCATATCATCCCCTCACCTCACTCTTCCTTATCCCCCTGCCCTGCTTTACTGTTCTCCACAACATTTATCACATGACTTGCTGTGTACCACACTGCTTCCATCTTTCTCTACTAGAACAAAACTTCACGAGGGTAATGATTTGTCTCCATGTTCCCTTGCATTACCATCTCCTTATTAATCACATTTTAAAATGGCTATATAAAATATATGGGCCTTTTGTTTCCCCAGGTCTTTTGTTTGATAGTGGTTTTATTAGACTTTGGAGTTTCTTACTCAAAATCTGAGGTACTTCCTAGAAATTTCCTTTAAAAAAAGACTAATGGACTGAGTGACCTGCAAGCAACGGAAGGTACCAACTGTCACCCCAAAACTGTTCTGTCACCTCTTTCTTGTTTGATTCTTGAGGAATTCTGATTAATATTAGCTTTAACATCAAATAAATTAGGAATATGTAAAAAGGGAAAATAAAATGATTAGCTCAGTTTTTAAAACCCCCATTTCAATATTCTACTTAGGATGGAAAATTTCCCCAAGTGCTAGAAAACAAAAGCGTAATGGGTGCTTTTTCTGCTTATAACTGACACCAATTAAAGTAATCTTCATGATAAAGATTTGTTAGGCTGATGCAGCAGAATTAAATGAATTTAATATGACTCTTCGGCAAACATCTGTTGAAGAAAGAGACAAAACCAGTGCCAACAGGGTCGTGTTAAGACTGTTACACATCCCAATTTTGTTGGCCATAAGTGATGATGTTAAAATAAAACCTCATAGGAATGGGTCTCTAAAGAGTCATACATTAATAAATTAGAGATGAAGGAAATGTTACCTTACTCTTGACAAATGCAAGGCAAATCCTTGCAAACCACATTCGGCTAGTTTTTTTTTTTTTTTTTAACTCAAAACCCCTCCGAGGACAGGCTATAAATGTTCCAAAAGCAAGAGGTTTTCCCACTCACTAATCTTCAGTGCCACTCTTGCCCTCCTAGACCACCACTGACAAACCCCACATACCACAAAATGACTCTTCAATCATATTTCAGAATAATAAATTAGCAATCCTCACGCTGACCTTACAGAGGAACAAAACAGGCTCCACACTCCTGCACTTAGAGTGAGGCCTCGCTCTATAAGAAGCAACGGAAACAAGTGCCTGAAAAGAAGCACACTGTGGTCCAGGGAGCCACTTGCAATGAGCTTTGTTACCGAAGAACTCCAGGACCAAAATCCTTGGCAATGTCCAGATGAAATCAACCAGGGAGTGTCAGGAGGAATGTAAACAGGCCAAATCACAAAGTAATGGTCTGTACTTGATCCAGCAGATCCAACTGAACAACAGCCATTTCACACAATATTCAAACCAGTCAATCCTAAAGGAAATTAACCCTGAATATTCATTGGAAGAACTGATGCCGAAGCTGAAGCTCCAGTACTTTGGCCACCTGATGCAAAGAGCTGACTCCAAATGCTGGGCAAGATTGAGGGCAGGAGGAGAAGGCGGTGACAGAGGATAAAATGGTTGGATGGCATCATCGACTCAGTGGACACGAGTTTGAGCAAAACTCCAGAAGACAGTGGAGGACAAGGAAGCCTGGCATGCTGAAGTCCAGGGGGTCACGAAGAGTCAGATACAACTGAGCAAGTGAACAACAACATGAATCTGGCAAGGGCCAGAGTGAACCATCTCTGAGCACATGGAGCCTTACAATGTCTTGAAGTGAGCCTGGACACTTTCTAAAATAATGAGGAAGTTGCTTGACAAAATTTCCTATTTTGAGAGATGAGCATCCAAAGTGTGAGTGTGAATGTGAGTGCCCTGGGATGTGTGCAAATGTTATCACCAGGGAACAGCACACACATATGCCTAACATACCCATGTCGGAAAAGTTGACAGTAAAATGTGTGCATCACTCACTTAGGTAGGAAATCTTAGATATATGTACAAGTTATTCAACAGAGGATAGAATGGACAAATATGTGAAGGTAAGATATTTAAATCCATGGTCACAAATTAACTGTTAATGTATTCGAAAAAAGGGCCTGGTTAACTGCCCAAGGACAGAGTTGGGTGACCAACCTTAGGACAGAGCCAATCCCGCCCTGGAGTCCTCATTACCCACAGCCCTGCAGAGGGAGTTAGAGGCACACCGCCCTTTTGGGATCTCTGGAGCTATTAGCCACCTCCAGGAATTTATGCAAAGGCAAGCAGAAAAGGCAGGTTATTTTCACCTCTTACTTGTGCACCAAATTCACTTTCAGGTTAGTAGGTCTGTTGAGGCAATCAGACAGAATGAGATGTTTTGGATTTTTTGAGACAGAGAGCTACTTTTTAATTTCTGTAGTCCTCTCGGTCAGTGGGGTCTGAAGGAAAACAGGTAGGAAGGACAGTGGTAAAGGATGAAATTCTCTCATCAGAAATGAGAATGGCCGAGGCCATTTCCCTCCTTCTGGGCATCTCACTGTGAAATTAAACAGAGTCGAAGGCCAGTGGCTGGACCAGAATCAGGAGGACTGACCCGATGAGGACACTCTGCTTTAGGAGACTTTGTGGGAATGTTACAGGAGGAGTCAAGAGCTCGGAGCCCACAGTTACAATGTCTGTGGACAAGGGCCTCTTGATCCTGCTTCCTGAGTCTCAAAACGTACCGTCTAGAATT
Source organism: Giraffa tippelskirchi (assembly GCF_054371585.1). Classification (NCBI taxonomy): domain Eukaryota; kingdom Metazoa; phylum Chordata; class Mammalia; order Artiodactyla; family Giraffidae; genus Giraffa; species Giraffa tippelskirchi. Next base: position 128,084,053 of record NC_137281.1, on the reverse strand, counting down.
CTAAACTAAAGGAAGACATGAAAACAGTGAGTGGACTTAGGCCACACTAGTTCAGAGTAAGGAGTGATAGAAGCCTCCTGTTTGGTTTTAATCTGGCTTTATACCACCACCTTTGGAGGTGGATGTATTTATTAACCCACTGGATATTTATCTTTTGTCCCTGTCCATGTATGTGTCCTGGTTCTACGATCCCACTTTTTCAATGGGGTGCAGGGTCAGAGAAAAGTTTTGTACCCCATAGAAATATCTGTAATACAAAGAATTTGGAAAAGAGTTAGACTAGAAGGGTAGAGAAATACTTTTAAAATATCTCCATTGATAGAATAGGCAACTCCATAAGGAGCAGAATCCATTTTCTAAAAATAACCCCAGAGAATAGATACATTCATATGTATGGCTGAGTTCCTTGGATGTTCACCTGCAACTGTTACAACATTGTTAACTGGCTATATACCTCAATACAAAATAAAAAGTTTGAAGTTTGAAAAAAAATAAAATAATAAAATAACCCCAGAGCCTCCAGCAGACCTCCAGCCAGCATCTAACACATTATTTACCAGAAAAACATGAAGAAGAGCTTAAGCAATTATGATTATAACAATGGAGACTTAGCCGTTGGCTGTTAAAATCCTAAGAGATTATTATTTATTAAGTATTCTTTGCTGTAGATATGCCCTGTTTAGGTCCAAACTCGTTCCCTCCTCCCTGCCATCATCCATGACACGGTTTAGGAAGCAACCTCCTTCCTGGAATCCCATTGATCTACTCTGGCCCTCACTGCTTCTCTCTACCACATTGCCTGGCTCAATGACATACAATACTCCTTCTCTTCCATTAGACTGTTGGCTCCTTCTTACATGGCTCCTATTTGTTTGCCGAGGTCATTGCTGATCACACATGCTTGCTAGGCCAAACTGGACAAAGACACCCACGCTTTTCTATCATAGCTGATGACACAGATCTGTTCCTTCTCGGCTTCGCTGGTCTCTGGTTAGCGTGCTAAGTGTCAACAGCAGAGCTCTCTGGACCAGAGCAGAATGGTGATGGGACACCGAGCCCCAGCAGAAGGGGAGGGCTGGTCTTTCTTCACAAGCGGACACCACTTTCATATCAGCCCCCTCCCAAGGGTCTATCCACTCTGAGAGCTCTTCCCACCCACCCACCTCTACACACACACACACACACACACACACACACACACACACACACACACACACAAGTAGAGAAGCTGAGCGGCCTGGAGACTTGGATCCCTCGACGCAGGTTATAAGTACCTAAGATAGGCTCAGTTGTCTTGGGGCTCCTTTCTGAGGTATTCACTTCCAAGAACTGCAGGAGTACCAGGTGCTCTAAGTAACTTTAGGGAAAGGAAAAGAAAGATGATAAAGCTGAGTGACTGCGAGCAAATTCCAGCTGTATTGTCTGGGTCTGGATCTCAACCTTCCCTTTAGTCAGCTGGGTGACCTTGGGCAATTCTGTACATGTCAGGGCCTCATCTGGAAGATGGGATGTGTCATGGGACTGTAGTGCTGTTTGAACTATTTAATCTGTGTAAAGCATGGAGACCACCGTCTGGCCCATCGTGAATGCTCGCTAATTGTTAGCAACAGTCCCTATTATCTGAGGGATGAGGATGTGGCTCCATGGGACCCTCCCTTACAGGATAGGGCAGGGAAGAAAGGGAGGTTCTGCAAATGTAGGGGGCTGCACACCTGGGAACTTGTTAGAAATGCAAATTCAGGGCCCTTCCCTAAATCTACTGAAATCGGAAACTGTGACACTAAAAACCCCTTCAGGTGATTTGGATCCAGGCTTATGTTTTGAGACCCACTTATGTTTATGTCAAAAGAGCTAAGGGAAAATCATGGCCTTCATGCTTAAGGCACCTCCAATTTCCAGCGCTTGGGATGATCACAGCACAAGGCTGGTGTGAAACTGGGTGGGAAAACCAATTTCTTACCAGGAGAAGGGCTGAGAGAGATTGATTCAAAAGGTAGCAGGAACCTATTTTTAAGAGGAAGTTGTTGGATTAAACAATTAACTAACAAATAAGCCAGCAAAACGCCATTATATTTCTGGGACAGGGCTGATTTCTTAAGTTTTCCATTCATAGCCGTCTAGCCAGATAAAAGGAGTGACAGCACCTTCCAAGGCTACACAGGGGAGTCAGGATTTGGCCCACGTGGGTTTTAAGAGTGTTTTCAAAACAAGAAACAAAGACTGACCAGGCCTGGGATGCCTCGTGAAGCCAAAAAGGTGAAAATTCCCGTTGTAAAGCATTGTTCCCATTGAATCACATGCCCACAAACCACCCCCACAGCTAGCTTCCCAGAGCTCTGGGCGGCTCCAAGGAGGAGGGTGCAGAGGGGTCTGCAGGAGACAGAGAGGAGCCTGGACCCCCAAACCAGGGCATTACCTCTAAACGGTCACTCCGGAGAGCCGTTTGGTGAATAAGTATCAACTCACAGGCCTGACGATGAATCACGGGACATATGCAGCAACAGGAGCAAAATTCACTTGATTAGAGGACCATAATATTTTGCTGAGTTTGGGGGGAGGGCACAGACGCTGTATAGGTTATATGGAGCTGAACACATTACAGTTGAAGCAGATGTTAGGTGAAAAAGTTGTGAGTTGCTGGAATTATCACATAAGGGATTGCTCCATCTCCTCCCTCTACACTTGATCCTCCTCCTTTTCTTCCCTCTTCTGGTCTCCGCTGGGCACAGATCAGCATTATTGAGTGTCCAGCTGGGTATTGTGATGTCAGAGGCATTACCCACAGTGGACATGCCTGAAGAGACTAGCTGCCCAGCCATGTCTGGGGACACAGGGTCCTGATTTGAGCTCCCATGACATCACGTGACACCACACTTCCTCACTTCACCCAACCACATCTCACATCTCCTGCATCTCCAGAAGTCCTTAGCCTCCCCTCCCAAAATCAGTATGGTGCTTCAGGGAAACCAAGGCACAGAGAAACTCATCAAGGTCAGGCAGCCTCGCTCTGGTATGGCCAAAGCTTCCTGACCGCCTGTCCACACCAGTCCAGGGAACCCAGCTGCCTTTTATAGAAAGTTTCCACACACCTTCTATTCCTAACCCCGATCACAAGCATCTCCGGTCTGCATGCCTCCGAAGCACCAGCCGACTCGGTGTCACAGCCTTAGTAACGCACCTCATTTAGGACCATGAGCACAGCTTGTTTGCACAGGACACTGAATTCCTGATATTCTTCTTGGGCTGCTTTTTTGTTGGCTTGTTTTTATTTCAAACACATCTAACTACTCAGGCCTTTATATATCAAGAAAGCTGACTCAATTCTCCAAGAAAAATCAGCAGCTTATCACACACGATTGTTCTTAGTCATCCCCAAGATGCCAAGAATGTCAAGAGTCTGCAGTTTGGGGTTAGAAGGATACGTTGTTCCTGACAGACCATGGAGAGGCAAGACCCAACTTTTTTGTTTTCATTTTTCAAGCTAACAGTAACAGTACTGAGACAATGAAAGATAATCTAATAAATAAATATACAGATATGTACATGTACACACATACATATATGTATTTTAAAGTTATCAGAATGTCTTGACCTTGAGATCTAAAATGGGTAGTCTTTGGAAGAAAAGGAAACAAGATCCTTAGAATAAGATCTGCATGTGAAGGTGAATAACAGATATATAACCTTCAGTACATGGCTTGCTCCACTAATCACTGAACAGATTCCAGCGCCTAAATAAAGCCTCAGAAAGCACACATATGGGAAGAACTAGCTCATGTATAAAACAACTGATGGGCTAAGACTGGGAGCTCTCACCAGCCGATAAGGTAACTTGGTTTCTCAACATGACAGAAGTGCATTTCAACCGTGTAGTAAATAAAATAAAACTTCATTGTACACAAGCCCCAGTGTCCCCCATGTGATCCACCTCTGCTGCCGCCTCATGTGACCGGCCTCCCAATTTAGAGCGTAACCAACTCCCAATGACCTGTAATAACACCATTCCCAAATTAGAGCTCTCAATTTGACTTGGCCTCAGTCCCTCCCTTAAAGCAAAATAAAGCATCCGTTTTCTCTTTTTCACATTCATAATACTCTCCTTTTGGAGTTGCCAACTCAAACCCTGCTCCAGTCAGATTGAGCCCTTCCTCTATTTTTTTTTTTTCTGGTTAGCCAAAGAGCCTGATGGAAAAACACCAAGAGACAAAAACAAAAACAAAATCAGATGAAAATTCCAAGTAAGTGACATTCAGCTGGAAAAGCGATGATTCACATGCAAATAAAAATCTCCCTGAATTCACTGTTATATGACGCAAGCCCCTGGCTTCAACATAAAAAGGGCAGAATGAAATCACCCACAATTAAACTCACTCTGGAATACTGGAATTCTCTGGCTAGGCCTCCCCAATTAATGATAAGAAAACCCCCCACTGTAACGGAATGGAGCTAATTGTGTCTGATCCCAGGGCATCCCCACCTCAGCTGACATTCGCTGCTGGACACTCCCCGGTTCAGCTTTCCCCACCTGTCCTCAGCCCTGACCTGGACGAGCAGAGCCTACACGGAGATGGGGCTCCGGTCTCTCAGGGGCAGGCCTCCTTTCTGGGAAGACATCAGGGGAATTGTGCTGAGAACCCTGGCCCTCACACCCACACCCACCCCTAGATGCTGGTGTGCAAGGGAGCTTTCTTAGTCACTCTGGGGAGCTCTCCCCAAGACTAAACAGAGCCTCGGTTGAAGCTTTGCAGCATCAGCAGCCTCTGATCTCAAGTCCAGCTAGAGACAGTTCAGCACGTCACCTCCCCTGATTGACAGATAATTTATCATTCCTCTTCCCTTTTTTCTCCACGGCAGAGGTGGTCGGACACCACTTTCTTTTTCTCCACATGCTTCCCTTAGGAGGCACACTCCAACTGCCTGAGAATCACAGAATTCTGAAGGTGGAAGGGCTCTCAGAGATTCTCTGGTCATTCCTTTACTAGTTGTGGGGCTTCCACCGTTGTTCCTCCCTGATGGTCACATGGTCTGAGCGACTCCCTAGCTACAGGGAGCCCACTTCTGTCATCAAAGAGAGTTAGAATTACTGAAACCCTAATCCACCTCTCTGCAACTTCTTTTCATTCAACAAAGGTCAGTTCTTCTGAAACTACAAAGAATAAATCTATAGATACTCGTACATTCACGTTCATAGCAGCATTTTTCACCATAACCAAAAGCAACCCCCAAATCCATCAACAGAGAATAGAAAATGGATAAACAAAACATGGGTCATACATATAATGGGATATCATTCAGCTTCTAAAAGGAAGAAAATTCTGACACGTGCTACAACATGAATGAACCTTGAAAACATTATGCTAAATGAAAGAAGCCCCATATAAAAGACAAATATTCTATGATTTCACTTACATGAGGTACTTAGAAAAGGCAAAATCATAGAGACAGAAAGCAGAATAGTGGTTATCAGTGATTCAGGGGAGGGGAGGTGCTACTGTTTAGAGTGGTACATATATATGATGGAATATCACTTAGCTACAAAAAAGAACAAAATAATGCTATTTTTTGGTATTAGAGATTGTTAGATGGACCTAGAGATTGTTATACTGAGTGAAGTAAATCAGACATAGAAAGACAAATATCATATGATATTGCTTATTGTGGAATCTTAAAAAGAGGGCACAAATGAACTTATTTACAAAACAGAAGTAGAGTCACAAATGTAAAAAACAAACTTATGGTCACCACCGGGATAGTGGAGGAGGGATAAATTGGGAGATTGGGATTGACATACACACATTACTATATATAAAATGGAGAACTAATAAGAACCTGCTGTATAGCGCAGGGAACTCTGCTCAATACTCTGTAATGGCCTACATGGGAAAAGGATCTTTAAAAAAAGAGTAGACATATGCATATATATAACTGATTCACTGTGCTGTACACCTAAAACTAACACAACACTGTAAATCAACTACAATAAAAAAAATTTTAATGTGTAGGGTTTCTGTTGGGATGACGAAAAGGTTCTGGAAATGAAGAGTAGTGATGGTAGTACAACACTGTAAATATAATTAATGTAATAGAACTGCACACACAGAAACTTTTAAAATGGCATGTCTATTTTATTATGGAAAAATGCAGGAAAAATTAAATCAACTTCCCCTTTCACAAGATAGCCATCCCCCTACGTTTCCTTTTTCAGCCTTAAAACCCCCAGTTCCTTCTAATAATCTTGAGATAATATGATTTCTAGACCCCATGGCCTCCTGGCTCCCCTTCTCTGAGGCCACTCACTGTCTCCCCAGGTCTCCCTCAGAGGCACCCAGTTTAATCCCCAGTGCAAAGGTGCACAGGAGGGGCCTACTGACTGCCTGCTTTGACTGCCAGGGCAAAAAGGTCCTGGTTCAAAAAACATGCCCTATTCCACCCCCACCCCCCCGCGGCTGCTTCCCCAGCCCAGATCCATTTCCCAGACAGCTGTGGGCAGCTGCAGCTGAGAAATGAAACCAACAGAGGCAATTGGTGGAGGGGTGGGTGGGGGCGGGGGGCAGCATCTCAGCTGAGCACACTCTGGCCTTTCCACAGATTTGCCTCATTTCTTGTGGGTGTTCAGCAAATGGGTACGGGGCAGGCATGGGAAGCATCTCTCTCCAGGCACTCAGGGATGCCTCTCATCAGCTCCCACCAGAACCCACTAGCAGCCTGTGGCCAGCATCGTGGGGCTCAGGCACCCCGGCTAGACCAGCCCCTCTCGGACCATCTGGAAAAGGTTCGACAGTTTGAAGCAGGAAAGTTCCCTTTTGGATTTTAAAGTATGTTGAAACCAAGCAGCCCGGGTGTTGGTCTGATTCCACAAGTGAGTAATCCATTTCCTGAAAGTAAACTGCTCACCCGTTGGAAGTGGACCAGGGATTTTGGGGTGCCATTTGAAGTGTCACTAGCTGGGTAAATATTTACTGGCACAAGCCATGGAGCTTTTCTAGGAATGTCAGTTAATTTACGAAATTAATGACCCTTAAGGTGGCACCTTTAAAAAAAGTCAATTTGTCTTTTGTACTGGGTGAGTGGTTTTATGCCTGGGACGGGGTTATTGAGGGGAAGGGAGCTCCTCTGACTGCTTAGAATAACCACATAGAAATTAAAAACAGGTTTGACTTTAAAATCTCTACCTTCTAACTTTTCTTGACTCCCGATCTTCTATTAAAATCAGAGTCAATGATGGGTTGACTTTGGAAAACTCCATTTTCTATGCCAATCATTTGCCTGGAGTTTCAAATGACAGGATTTGAAAAATCCCCTCTCTGTGAGTCTAGTGGCCTTGGGGCTTCCGTAGAGAAGATCTCCTCTATCCCCTCTTCCTCAGAGCTGTGCACATCTGGGTATACCTGGAGATGTGTCTCCCGTTCTCCCGTGGGGAACAATTTAGACTCCAACCAGGAGTGGCTGGAAAAAACCTTTTGCGTTAAAGTATTCTTTTTATTAAAAGGTTATTTCTTTTGGGCTCAAATGATCACTTAAACAATCCTTTCAAAAAGACTCCTGTGTTTCCTGCTTCATGAAACAGGCAGTCTGCAGGAAGGCATCTAAAGTTTCTGATTAAAACTGTGCAGAGGACTGTTTTCGGAGCTCTGCTGGGAAGAGGAGGAGTTTGCATGTGCGGCAGTCTCTGATGTAGGAATAAATCAAGCTGAGAAGCGATTCTCAGTGGAACAATCACAGAAGTTTATGAAGCTGATAGAGGAGAGGTTATTCTGGATTCCCCATCTCATGCTCAGCCTCCCGTCGGCACTTTTCAACCTCTCACAGAATGAGCCCTTTTAGTAGAGAATCTGGGAAACCGTATGTGACTGTGTTGGGCTCAGGCATCACCACTACCCACGGGGGTCTTCCTAGACAGAAATGGGGGTTTTACTGACTCTGGCATGGTCCTAGCATGGACTTTGGTCTGCCTGAAAGCCACTGGTGCCTAGGTTTTAGGGCAAACCTATAGTATCCTAGAATCAGATGTCATCTACCTGCTATTCCATTCCCATCAGGGGTACCCCAGGAAGGATATAACTGTGACTCCAAGAGATGATGTCTCTCTCTCTCAGTGTTCCAGAGTCTGAGCCCATAAAGGCCAGAGCATCAGCATACACTTCTGTCCCTGGAGAACCACGCACAGTGTGATCACTTGGGTACACAGCTGCCCCAGGCAAAGCCCACCTCTAACAGCACTGCATGGTGGCTGACAACGGAAGAAAACAATACACTGAGTGCCAGGAACACAGGCTTGGCGATCCAGGTAGCCAGCAATGCTGAAAATGTTTTCCCTTGTTCATTCATTTCCTTCCTTTCCAATGGGCCAGGCCTACGTATGAGGCAGCACTGCTTAAACAGAAGTCACTGAATGCCTGAAAAATAGGACTAGGCTGTCCTGTTAGTAGAGTAGGAATTTGCTCTTAGTTTATTTCCTTTTATGCTTTAATTTGGCACATGTGTATTCTCCATCACATTTTTTTTATTTATCTTTTGAAGAATGCAGCCACAGTCAGAGTACCGATCTGGAGCCAGGCATCATGGCTTGTTGACTGTGTGCTGAGAAACTCTGTCTTCAAGACATTTGGGGACAAAAGTAAATGCTTAAAATACAAGTGATGGTCAGTAAATATTAATCAACAGGGTCACTGGGAGTTGGGAAATGAAAGAGAGATTTTCAAGCTGAGTCTTCAGGGGGGACATGTGCTGGGAGGGGCTCTGGTTGAGCCTTAGGGGTCCACATACGGTGTGTGTCCCTTGGTTACCATTGGTACCAGTGCTCAACAGCCCCCAGGAAACCACCTTATTCCGCTGGGTTGGCCAAAAAGTTTGTTCAGGTTTTTCTGTACCCTCTTATGGAAAAACTCGAACGAACGTTTTGGCCAGCCCAGTATTTTCTCTGATTCACTCCTGTACAGATCTGGCCTGGGGAGATGGAGCAGTCACAGAGGAGAGCAAATGCGATGAAACAGTAGAAACAGGAGGCCGACAGGGAACCGAACAAGCCTCAGGTATTTCTGCTGCTCCCTGAGTCCTGGGAATAAGGACACCCTACAGACATCTCCCCCTATAAACTCATACCTCAAGAGTCTTCCATGCATGCAGCAGACACCCCATGACCTCAAACATTAGAAAGCCTGTATTATGGGCTGAGAACAGGGCTCCTTCTTCACGTAAGGATTCCTGAACCACACACATCCCTTTAATGGAATACCCACTTCAGATGTGTTCACAGTATTTACCCCTGCACTCCCAGTAGGGTCAGTCATATGACCAAACATTGTACGTCACAGTAGCTTTCTTCAGGAGCTCTGCATTTTTTCTTTATTTTATTATCCTTTATTCTTATTTTTAATTTTTATTTCTGCATTTCTTCTTAAAGTGGGGTATTGCATCAAGCATAAATCTTTCCAGCATCTATGGCCTGTCACAACTTACTTCTACTCCTTGTCTTCGGGGAGATTTCCAATTCCCACTTTGTTTAAACATAAGAAAACTGCTGAACTGATCTCCCCAAATATTTTTCACTTGGGGCCGCATCAAAAAGTGCCTAAAAACTTTTCCAGAGTCAGCAGTGTCGCCCCCACATAATGATCAGTACACACACAATAACCTACTCAACCTCTGGTTATTACTATCTAACACCTGTTGAGGACTTTTTAAAAAAGTTTGCAAAATCTTTTTCTGAACATTATCACATTTAATTCTCAAAACAAGTGTGAGTGGGCAAGTCGTGAGGAAGTCAAGGCTGGCAGAGGTGAAACGACACACCTCATCCAGGCCCTCTGAGCGCCCTAGACCCGGCCTCTCAGCCCGGCGCTGCGGTCCTCTGTCCTCTCACTGTGAGCCTCTGCGAAGGCTCACTGGATGAAGGTCTGCTCAGCCTGACCCATTCACTGTTTTCTTAGTTCTTCTTACAAATGCATCTACATGTCCTGGATGGACATTAGAAATTTAATAGTAGTTTAAGCACAGATCCCAGCATGTCTCCAATGCAATCGAAGAGTCAGATTATAAAAGCAAATAAGACACTGCTTTAGTCTCTTTTCTGGCTCTGCTGGCAGGGAGTGAGTGAGTTGGGTGTGTCAGTAACGGGAGAAGAGCCTCCAGAACATACCATTATGATTATCTAACAATAACAGTACTCGCTGGCAGCGTCCACTGAGATTAAAAGCCTGAGGTTTCTTTTTTTTTATTTTTTATTTTATATTGGAGCATAGTTGATTAACAATGTGTTAGTTTCAGGTGTTCAGCAAAGTGATTCAGTTATACATATACATGTGTCTATTTTTTTCAAATTCTTATCCCATTTAGGTTGCTACATAATATTGAAAACAGTTCCTTGTGCTAGACAGTAGATTCTTGTTGGTTATATATTTTAAATATAGCACCATGCACAAGTCAATCTCAAATTCCCTGACTATACCTCCCCTCCATCCTTCCCCCTAGGTAACCATAAGTTCGTTCTCTCCGTCTGTAAGTCTGTTTTGTAAATAAGAGGGTGTGGAGAGAAGGGTACTCTCCTACATGTTAGTGGGAATGTAAATTGGTCAACTACTTTGGAGAACAGTATGGAAGCTCCCGAAAAAAACTAAAAATAGAGCTACCATATGATCCTGCAATCTCACTGCTGAGAAAAACATGGTCTGAAAGGATATACACACCCCGTTGTTCACTGCAGCACTGTTTACAATAGCCAAGATAAGGAAGCAACCTAGATATCCATGGAGGAATGTATAAAGAAGATGTGGTACATATATATGATGGAATATTACTTAGCCACTAAAAGCATGAGATTTCTTTTACTCTACATGGCAACAAGTTTTTGAAGTAAGAAAAAAAAAAGTAAAAATATAAAGCATTATATTAGGTCTCAGTGATGCTGGGTGGGCTTCCCAGGTGTTGCTAGTGGTAACAAACCCTCCTGCTAATGCAGAAGCAATAGGAGCTGCAGGTTCAATCTCTGGGTCGGGAAGATTCCCTGGAGGATGGCATGGCAGCCCACTCCAGTATTCTTGCTTGGAGAATCCTATAGACAGAGGAGCCCAGTGGGCTACAGTTCATGGGGTCACAAAGAATCAGACACGACTGAAATGACTTTGCACACACACCAATGCTGGGTACTTTGAATTTTCTTAAAACTTCAACGTGATGAACTGAAAAATGTGTTGGAACAGAAATTTCTGGATCTTGTTTCAACTAAGTCACTTTTCAATTTTCCAGAAGAGGATATTTAGTAAATGTGGCTAAATTTAAGTAACTTAATTTAGTTAGTGTGTTAGTCACTCAGTTATGTCCGACTCTTTGTGACCCCATGGACTATATAGCTCACCAGGCTCCTCTGTCCATGGAATTCTCCCAGAAAGAATACTAGAGTGGGTTTTCATGCCCTTCTCCAGGGGACCTTTCCAATCCAGGAATCGAACCTGGGTCTCCTGCACTGCAGGCATATTCTTTGCTGTCTGAGCCCTTAAAATAACCCTGTCAAAAAGTAATCATACACTAAAAAGGCCTCAATACTCACATTACAACCCTAAACCTCACCTCTGCTCACAGTCCAAAGACAAACACAATCCAAGTCTCTCAGTCACAGACCTGAAAATTGTACTGCCTTGGCAAGACGAGGCTCCATGGCAGATGCATTTAAAAGAGAGTGGTAGTTATTAAGGCCCAATTTGCCTTGTACTGTCTTATTAAATTTTATTTTCTGAGAAGTAAATTTTTTTCAGACAGAAAATTGGCAGTTGTTTTAAGACTGTTACTTTTTCACTTGCATAGTTCTTATTCTATAGCTCCATGAAGCCTAAGAAAAGATTTCTGTATAAAAAAATACACAATGATGTCAGACATGCTGGTGAGATTTCCCACCAAACAGCACGGGAATGAATGATGGTGAAGGGCCGTTACACAATACAATACACACACAAGGGAACCTGGCGCCAGCGAGACTCTGAACACACACACTGCAACTTCTCTGGACACACACACAGGTCCCATCACCTCTGCCTCTATATCTTCCAAGTCACATCCTGTCTCCTCTACCTCAGGCCCCAGACAAGATCCTCTCATCAAATCCTAAAGGTTGTCAAACAGAAAGACATATCTCCCTTCGTACCTTCCGAGAAATGGGTGGATCTGGGAAGGGGAAGCAGATGGAAGCCTAACCGTGCAGAAACCTGTGACACGGAATGGTTTGGTTCAGAGTTGTTTACAACTGCAGACAGGACCTCAGGGACACAGTCCTAGGTTCTAAGTCCAGGAATGTAATCTCTTGTGCCTCAGTTTCCTCATAACATCAATACCCTTCCATCATCAGCCACTTTTGAAAATTTGACCCCTGGTCAGGGAACTAGATCCCACAGGCCCCAACTAAGAGTTTGCATGCCTCAACTGGAAATCCTGCTGCAACTCAACATCTTAAGTACCACAAGGAAGACAGAAGATTCCACATGCTGCAACTAAGACCCAGTGTACCCAAATAAATAAAAATAAATATTAGAAAAAAAATTTTTTTAAGACAAAAAAAAAAAAAGAATAACATGGCAAACATGATTTATGCATCTATAGACTCAGCACAAAGTGTAATGATAAGGCATTCACTGTGAACGTCCTTGTCTAAAGTTCTTCACTCCTACAAGCTTAACTCATGTTCAGACCTCAAGGCATCCTCTGCAATCCAGTCTTTGCCTAGAACTCTGCATTAGACAATGCAGGGGAAAGGGAAGAAAGTTGAAATGCTCTTGGTTGCACATTTTTATTTTTAGCACTCTTAGAAAAGATGAAACTGTTTCTCATGTAATTCATTTCTCATAATATTAGCACTTGTGTTTTAAGAGCATGTAGCAAGGAGCTATTATTGTTAGGAAAGACAAGATCAGAATAAAATGGCGGAGTTATAAGGTATATTGCTCATTCTCTTCTGTGGCTGAAAATATCTTCTAAGCATCTACTTTCCAATTGGCAGCTCCCAAAGATTCCTGGTCCAATGGCCTATAGACATATAAGAATCACCAAATGACACCTTTAGATATTTGACCTTCAGTCCCTGTCTCCAAGAATGATGGGAAACTGGCTTATCTGTGAGTTTCCACAATGTCCTACCAGCTGTCAGACACAAAATTCAAACCCGAGTCAGTAAAAAGTAAGCATTTAAATATCTGTCTTCCTTGTTTCCCCCACTTCTTCCTGCTGCCTATCTCCTGTATTTTTAACTACTTCTACATGTTACATAGTATAAAGAAAGGGGAATGACACTTGAAAAATCTGAGGGAAAAGTTTGGGTCAACCAGAACATAAAATATAAGATTGGGATTATCCAGGATTTCAATTATCCATGCTCTCCCAGTAGACTGTATGCTATATATATGTATATATGTAAATAAATATGTATAAATATATGTATATACGTATATATACATATGTGCTGCATGTACACACACCTATTATAGATAGATAGGTAAACAGAGTCACAGGGATAGAGAGAATGAATGAATGAATTTGGCTGCAAGTCATTACAAAAAGAATTCAGAAACTAGCGTAAACCCCAGGAGATGAATTCAGTAGACAAAAATGTCCTTTCAACCAAACAGTTCCAACATATGAGAGAATTTCCTCCTTTCACCAAAGCCAAATATTTGACTGTGCTTTAAAAGACTAATTAAAACAATATTGTGGTATTCAAGCATGCGTGGGTTACAAAGAGGAACCTCCACTTCATAAGCAGACACTGAATCTGTGGCAAGAGAGTTACGCTGGAGTAGCAGAGACCTTGCTTTGTTCCATTAATACTCACACATCCACTTGGTAAGAACTGTAGCTTGGAACAATGATTTCCATCACAAAGCTCCTGAAATGTCAGGAATGAGTCATGGCGTGGTGCCTGGGCATTGCACTGATTTTCTCCATTAACCAGGCATACATCCTGACAACTTCCAGGAGAAGAGCTGAATGAGTCAGGTTCAGGAATAAACCACATCAGAATACTATGTGCGTGGGGGAGGGAGGGTAACAGGAATGGCATTTTTTTGGTTATTGGTTTGTTCTCTTTAAATAGAAACATTCATAAAATGTATTTCTCCAAAGACTGCCGAAAGCATAGATCCATCCAATTATCAAGATTCTAATACCACGACCCCAATGGCTACCCAAACACTACAGTGTGGTAAAAACCACTATGACCAGCAAGAACTTCTCAGGAACAATTCCACGGCCCCTTTCACACACACTTTTGACCTTTCCAAACACCTTCTCTTGTCCTGACTTTCTTCTTCAAGTGTCTTCCACAAGCTGACTTTCACAGAGAAATGGAACAAGTCAGGTAACAAGATGGCCAGAATTCCAGCAGGACATGTGCAGTGTGTTTCAGCAGGTACACACAGACCTCTGGCTCAGTGGGAAGCAAAATGCATAATGCAAGGCTCTAGACCATGGGGACCTCTTTTGCATCCTGGCATGCTCCCGCTTGCCATTCTAGGTAAGGAAATTGGAGTTCAGATCTCTTTAGCCATCTTCTTTCTTGAAAATAGCTTCCTAGGTATAAGAGATAAAGACCTAGAACATCGTTATCCTGGCTATCAAGAAAAATTTTCTTTGAGTATACTTTGGGAAGCCCAGCAAGGCAGAAATATTGAAAGTACAAACAGCATCCATGACTAACATCTTTCCAGAACTTCTGACCTTAAGTTTTGAACCTGGACCGTAAGATGGTTTGGAAACTGAGAAGAATCACAAGAAACAGAGAATTGTGACTATGCCAAAAGCACTTGAAAAGCCAAAATGTGCAGTTAATGAACAAGGGTGATGATGAGGAGTCAGTGGATCTCTTTTCTAACAAGGACCTGCTGTGGTATTCAGGGGCTCCTTTGTCCAGGATTAGACTCAATTGCTCTGCATCTTTCCTAGGATTGAGCCACAGGCTTGCTTTTTCTTTTTTTGGATTTGGCCTCCAATGCTGAGGCACGAGTCAGTACACACAGATGAATAGATTAGCTGAGCTAATTTAAGGGAGCCCTACCATGGAAGGATTCTTTTTTAGACCTCTATATTTAGGTTAAGGTTTGTGCCTGAGCAAGACACTCACTGAAGGACTGAATTTTCTAAACCATGCAAGGGAGGAATCTCTTATGAGATCTTCTTCCTAACAGGCTACTCGCTTGTTCCTTGGGCTCTGATGGCCCCATAGCCACAGTCTTAAAACAGGCTAATTAAGGTGACCTCGTTCATATTACAGGGTGACTCCAGCCTCACTTTATAAATTCAGTGAGCATATACCGTGTTGGAATCATGGCTGGTAAATATCCCTGCCAGATAAAACTTGATCAAACTTAATTGGATATGACGGCTCGATTGATTTGCTACTAGCAGCAAGCATTTTGATTAAATCACTGAGTTCCTAAATTTTATATTTGGTAACAAACTCAAGATTCTGAAGCTCTCCACCGCTGAAACATGAATTCTCATGTTCTTACCGTATCGCTTAATCAGACCTAATGCGTGGTAAGGAATATGTTTAAAGGTTAGGCCTCAAGCAAACATTTCAGGAAGATCCCGTGGCTTCCTGTGTATAAGCTGCTCTCCATGGTAGGGGGTTCTGGGCCTTCTTTTAAAATCTCTCCCCATCCAATTGATTTGGGTGTCATTTGGTTGGGGCATGGCTACATGGACTCTAAGGGATACACTGCACAGTCACAGTGACAACATGTCAGTGGGTTTCCTTCTCATGGTTTTGACATTTAAATATTGCTGCAGAAAGGGAGACTCCATCTGTGCCCTCCTGCTGGTAGAGACTAAACACCTATACGGTAGAAACCAAGCCAGGATCTGCTCAGTATCAGAATGGGCCTTTGGAGAACAGAATCAATTACCCACTGCCTTCTCCTTTGTTTCTCTAAATTCTTGGGCAAGCTGAAGAGGTCAAGTTTTAAGCAAGTTGCTGTTGCATTCTTACTTTCTTAGAAAATTTATGTCCAAAAAGTAACTTGGAAGAGCAGCAAAACTCCTGCCCTTCTCTCCGTCAACGTGGAATGGATTGACTCGGCAGCAACTTTGCTGCCACTGAATATATTAACTTCTTAAACAAGACAAACCCCTTGCCAGGTTCTCACCCATATTCTGCAGGGACACAGGCTGCCTCTGCATAACCTCTTCTTCCCCTTGAAAAGAACGCGAACGTCATGCTTTAATATTTCGGTATTTCTTTTTGGATGCAAGTGGGATGTTAAAATGGATTGAGGTCACAGTGGGGAGAAGTAAATGGATTTCTCACACACCTCCCCCACTTGATTGTATGTGCTCCAAGCATGGTTTTTTAAGACTTGGAGATTAGGCTGCATGCTCAGATAGAGGCAATGGAGGCTTCAGAAGGCAGAGAAGAGTGGCCCTCAGAGTTAAGGTCTGAAGAACCACCAATCCAGGTCCATGGGCTGAGGTTTGAAGGTGAAGAGTAATGGCTGGGACTGTTTACACAGACAGAAGACAGTTATTTAAGGGTGAAATCTGATCCACCTTCAGCTCAGCCAAAATGATGATCGGAGAGAAGTGTTATATACTATTTCTTCTTAGACTCAGCTGCCAAAGGGCCCTGCAGAGCAGAGCAGTAGGGCTGCTGGGTGGGGGGGCCACTGCTTCCTTCCAGGGGCCACAGAGCCACCCACCCTCACCCGGGGGCCCCGGGCCCCACTGTAGAGCTTCCCCCAGGGATACCTTGGCACCCTGACAGCAGGTGGGGACTCAGGGGACTTTCAGAACATTCCTTCTAAGCGGGCTGAGAGGGTAAATGAAACCAGTACAAACTTCAAGTGCTAAAAGCAACAGGCAGCCTTTCAAGTGCTAAGAGAAACAGGCAGCCTGCTCTGCTGACACCGGCACAAAACACCCAGTCAAGAACAAGACAGCCATTATCTCTCCACGGATCCTGCCCGAGCGTCTCTTGCCTGTATTGTTTTCTAACTTTGAAGCACCACGTAAGGATGACTTTGGGTTCAAGGTAGGAGCCTGAATGCTTATACGACCTCACTGTTTCTGACATAATGTATTAGTCTGGCCATTTAGGCCTAAGTTTTAAAGACTCAAATTCTGCCTCTGGACATGCATTGCTCCCACTGAAGTTGATATGACTTGGCTGTCAGACAGCTAGGGGCAGATGTCACTCCTGTGCAAGGATGTGATGGATAAGTAGTGGTTTCTAAGACCAGAATACAATGATCTGAATAAAGAGCCATTGATGGAGGGTGGAAAAAATGCCTTTAAAGCCCACATCAACAAACACTCCCAGTCATTCTAGAATGTGCCCTGTGAGTCTACCTTCCTAGCTTGCAAGGGAACCTTTGAGCCAGGGCCCCAGGCAGCACCCTGGAGATCACTCTCAATCTCCTCAGGTGACCCTGGGCTGCAGGGAGAATGCAGCCTGAGCCAGAAGATCTCTCTTCCAACTGTTAAATAGGTGCTATTCCACTCTCAGTCACTGTGGGAAGATGCATAGTGGGTTTCAGAGCCACAAATGACTTTATAGTTGCACTCCATCATTTGATTGTTCCCATGTTACAGACAGACTTTACGGTAATTGATCTTGATTTGGTACGTATAGAGATGTATCATGTGCTACCCTGTTCCAGAAAATAATTTTAAATGACTTGCATGCAGTCTTAGGAACTGCTTGCACATCCCTGTAACACTTAAAAAATCAGTCCTCCCATCCACGGTTCTGCATCCTCAGATTGGAATCAGCGGTTGGGGAATCCAAGGACACAAGGACTGACTGTTTTATCCTCCGGTGACTTGGCTGATTTCTTAAAAATTGAATGTAGCCTTTACACAGCTGAAGTTGAAAGCAAATCAAACCTAAGGCATTCCAACCCTCCAATTTTTCACTTAAAAACAAATCCCAAGATGACAGGCATCCTCTCAGGGGCCCTACGACTTTCCACAGCCCTTTCTGAAGTCCTACTGATGCAGCTATGAGTGTGGAGAGGAGTGGGCAGACTGCGACAGCTTCCATGCCCGCACAAAGTGTGACACCCACAGATGACTGAAAACAAAGTCCCCTGTGATCGGTTTTGATCATCTCCACCTCCCCGCCAGCCTAGCACAGAGAGCAAGGATGACTGCATACATCCTGAGGCTTACAAGAAATAAAAGAACAAATGAAGACAAAAACAAAACAGCTGGCTAACTAAACCCTAAAGAAAAAAAATTCTACCTGAAAAGGAAGCAATAGATGGGGGCAATGTGTGACATGTCCTGTCCCCCGTACCCATGCCTCTGTACCTCCCATCTCTTTGTCCCCAAGATTAGCTTCCTGCTGGGGCTCCGCTGCACATCTTAGCTAAGGTGTCATTTCAAGCCTACGTGTTGAGCCCTGATAATCCAGGCTTCGATTTCATGCCTGCTGGCATCGGGTTCATTGCCACGTTCACTGGAACTGAGATGTGGAGACCTTCCCTCAGACAGGTTCAGATGCTGGCTTTACACACATGCAATTCTAGAAGACTGAGTACATTTCCCATTTTCATAAAGTCCAAGGTTCCTGGCCTGACATTCAAGACTCGCCTGCCTGGCCCAAGTCACTTCCAAAGCTGCCTTCCCCGCCTCTCCCAACTTCCCCAACCCTCTGTCTCAGTGTGGACTCCGCATCGGCTCATGCAACCCTCCATGTGTGGAAAAACATCACCCACCTTCGCTTGAAAGGTGAATCTATACCTGTCCTTCAGCAAACTTATTTAACAAACACTGACAGAGCATTCACTGTGTGACAGGCACAGTACTAAGCATTTCATGTCTCGCTTCTTCCTTACACCTCTGAGAGGTAGGTACTATCATTATCCCCATTTTAAAGATGAGGAAGTAGAGGCACAGAGACGTGACCTAGCCTGGCACCCAAGGAGCCACAGCCAAGCAGCAAAAGGCCAGGGTTCAAACTTGGTGGTCCAACTACAGAATCTATACTCTTAATGACCATGCTAGGCCGCCTCTTTCATAAAACCTGCATGTTCCAACTCCAGCTAAAACTGCTCTCCTAAATTCCATAGCCCTTTAGTGGGCTTCCCAGATGGCACTTGTAAAGAACCCACCTGCCAACGTGGGAGACATAGAAGATGTGGGTTTGATCCCTGTGTCGGGAAATTCCCCTGGAGGAGGGCATGGCAATCCACTCCAGTATTCTTGCTTGGAAAATCCCATGGACAGAGAAGCCTAGTGGGCTGCAGTCCATAGGGTCGCAAGGAGTCGGACATGACACTGAAGTGACTTAGCGTGCATTAGTGGTATCTCTGTTAACGATCCTATCGTTTTCTTCCTAACTTTCAAGATGTTTATGGGCATTTCCCCTTTCCTGGTAGCAGATAAGATCCTTGAGGACTGAATCCACATCTGATTCAACGTTGGCCCCTGCTCTCACCCCTGAACCAGGCATGTGCTCTGTGGGTGTCTGTCAATATTTGTTTGTAGGCAGAAGAAAGCAGACAAGGAAGGAAGAAGGAACCCACTCAGCTAAGGGATCCCCTGTTAGAGTGAAGAAACACCTTGTTCTTTGTTTTCATCCCTATGTGGCTTGGATTTTTATGTTTACTTTGATTGTTTTTGGAGCTATCTTAGCTGCTGTGGTAGGGAAGGCAGGTAGTTTTGAAGATTAAATCTGTGTGCTATATGCATGGGCGGCATCAGCTGTCAAATTCCCCTTTGTTCTTCCCATATACCCAGCTACTTATAGAAGCAGTGGTGATGATAATGATGACAAGACCAGCAAAACAACATCAAAAACTACTATCAATTATCACATGCCTGTGCTAGGCACTTTCTACCCAGTACTTGCAATCCTTTCATCAACCTTGCATCCAGGCCTTATCATCCTTATTTCATAAATGGGAACTGAGATTCAGAAAAGCTAACTCTTTCTGCCAAAGTTATGAGCTGTTAAAACATACAGCACAGAGTTGTGAACCCAGTTCTGCTTCCCTGAGGGTCAATCTGGGCTCCATGGAGCCCTGTAGGAGTGAAGAAAAGCAAGTCACCTGGCCCATTCCTTCCTTACTTCCTGGACTCTTTCTGATGTTTAGTCTTCTAGGTGAAAAGCTACCCTCACACATGCATAGTTCTTGCAAGAAACCAGATGAACAGTAACCTACTTTCACATTGCTCAGAGAGCCCTTAATTACTAGGAACAGATAGGATCATGGTCACAGAAATGTACTATGACATCTACAAGAGGGAGGGAGTGTGCATGGGAGTAGGGGGCAAGGGATGGGGCCAGACAGACTTGTTTGGAGTCAGAGTCAGAGAGAGAACTAAATGTTTTGTTTAGAAGAAGGAATAAATCACTTTTCATTAAACTATAAAGTTGTCTTAGTTGGGCCACAACAAACACTCAATGCGTTCAGAACATCACCACAAAAACATGTTAGTGGTCTGGGGTGTAAACAACTATTTTTCTTCGTACAGGAAGAGCAAGGCTTTTCACCCTGCAGGGGTGTCGTCAGGAGGGAATTCTTCAAAATGCAGCAGACACTTAAATATGATTCTACTCTGATTCCTCAAATCTGCAACAGTATTCTGTTCACTTCAAGATTCCTGGTGCATAGTGTTCTGTAAGTGCTTACAAATTCATATTTCCATGGTCGTAAGTGATAGGCCACTTCCTCTATTGTGCTCTAAAGCTCACAGCACGTTTCAGTTAGACTTTCTGTGTATAAGAGAACAGTGATGCTGTCACAAGCAGAAACTAACAGCCACTGAGGGCCAAGTTAAAAAACCAACCACATTAATAGTGGACTAAATAAAAGAGTTGCTTCTCAGGATAAAAGCCTCCATTAAATAATCTTCATCAGCTGGTTTCAGCCAAACTTGACAGATAAACTACTCATTTGCAGTTGTGGTGATTTCGAGTCTATGACTTTTTCCTTTAAGGGAACAACCCATGGAAAGCACTTGTTGTGGAGGGAGCCTCGGGCAGAAAGTGGTAACCTTTCCCTCTCTAACCAACTCCGCGTTGGGGGAAGGTATACTCCTTAATGGGCTTCCCTGGTGGCTCAGACGACAAAGAATCCGCCTGCAATGCAGGAGACCTGAGTTTGATCCCTGGGTCAGGAAAATCCCCTAGAGAAGGAAATGGCTACCCACTCTAGTATTCTTGCCTGGGAAACCCCATGGACAGAGGAGCCTGGTGGGCTGCAGTCCATGGGGTCACAAAGAGTCAGACACGACTGAGCAACTAACACTTTCACTTTTTCACTTTGCTGTACTCCTTAACAGTCCCTGGACTAAGTCTCCTATAATGAACAGACTATAAGGAAGAAGGTATGGAGCTATCTTTGGAGAGTTTCACAGTAATTAACAACAGTGATCCAGGTCATAGCTACAGATCAGCAGCCTGGCCAACACTCTGGCTGATAAAGGGTGCTTCGGGTCAGTCTCAGAAGGCAGCACAGGCTGCCAACGTGTGCTCGGCCCTGAAGGATGGGGTGGAGGGTGGGAGACAGAGATGTGGGGAGGCTGCTTCCTGTGGAGGAAGGATCCCGTGCAGAAGCACACGAGTCTTTGGGAACTAGGAAACGGAACGTATCGGCTGCAGCTGAGAACGGGTTTGGGAAGAGCAGGAGAGACGACATACGAGGTCAGCTTTGGGAGGGCTGCTGCGTGAGAAGACAAGTGGTAGTTTTTGAAGAGGAAATACCGTCTGAGGTACGGGGAGGTACATCTGGTGATGGCCGAAGGAGGGAGCCGGGTGGAGAGAGAACAGTTGGAGGACAACTGCACCGGGAAGGGAGGCAGGAGAAGGCATGGGGAGGTGGGGTCTGCAGCCCCTGGGTGGGAGGGGGAGCCCATGGAGCAGCTGTTGGGGTGCTCTCTTAGCATCTCTTATCCACAGCTCTCTCCTGTTAGCAAAATGATAACACGGTGAAGTGTCAGCACAGTGCCTGCACCTGTAAGAACTTAGTAAACGTTACCTAGAAAATAAAGTGATGGATGTGAGAAAAATTGTCAGTGGAGAATTACTATTCACCTAGAAAGGAAAAGTGTTAGTCGCTCACTCGTGTCTAACTCTTTGTGACCACACTGACTCTACAGTCAGTGCCAGACTCTACAGTGCCAGACTCCTCTGTCCGTGGGATTCTCCAGGCAAGAACACTGGAGTGGGTTGCCATTTCTTTCTCCAAAGGATTTTCCTGACTCCTAGCATTTCAGGCAGATTCTTTACTGTCTGAGCTACCATGGAAGCCCATTCACTTATAAGTCCCAATTACTGGTGAAACAAACAGCAGCAAGAAAGAGAGTGGCCACGGAGAATTCCTCCAAGTTGTCAGCACAGTGCTCTGGGAGAAGATGACAAAGAAAGGGGGTCACCCAGGAGATGTGGAGACATGGCAGCCACCTCTCCGTGACTCTTCAATCAGAATGCCCCCAGGCAGCGACACTGCAGTTGCCTTGGAGACTAGGGAGAGATGAAAGCCAATGGCCTTCCTGGCCCCGGAGCCCTATCCTCCATACATGGTCCCTGAGGAAGACACGGGGGTTCTACTCTCAATTCTCAGCCCAAAGTCATCAACAGGGCCAATCACAGATATCATTGCATCCCATAAAAAGACAGTAGTAAGCATTATTGTTTCTCTGTTGAAGGTGAGGAAATTGGTCTCAGATCACTTGGTGAGCTGGTAACAGCTGAACCCAGAGCCTGGACTTTGTCTTGGACTTGAAAGCCTGTTCCTCTCCCAGCTGTCTCTCAGGCTGTTTTTACCCCAACCAGTCTTCACAAACAGATCTAAAACCACAGTGTAAAATACAAGACTGTGAAATTGGAAATAAAATACATCTGTTTAAATCCCATTTATTTTTAATAACTACTGAGGTTAGGCTTTGCGTGAAAGGTGAGATGTTAGTTTAAATCTTGGTTTATCTCTTGGTTGACTAGTAAAATATTGTCATTTTCCTCAGGTAAAGGAAAGGCCTATTGAAAATGCCACACTTGTTTAGCTTTTCTTAAAACTAAGTGTGCACCTCCCGGGCACTTTCTTCCAGGGTCTTAAGCACCTGCGATTTACTAGTTTTTAGTTTGCTGGTATATTCTATTCCTCCAACATGCGGGGGTGGGGAGGTGGGGCACCTATGCATGTGCAACCAAAGGGCTACTGCTCACTCTGTCAATCACACAGAAATTCTCAAGTGAAATCTTTTGTCTGCTTAGTTAGCAGTCTCTGACAATATACGCCATTTGTAAATCAAAAGCATCTGGCTCTGAATGGGGGCTAAATACAACCACAATAAAAAAAATAATAATATAAATTGGTCAGCAGGAGAGTTTCCAGTATGAACAAAAACAATTATATCAATAAGCCTACCTTAACATGAAGTGAATGATAATATCAGGCCATTGATCAAGGACCTTACACAGATGTTTTTAAATTAAACCCACAAAGCGTGGCTGCCCCTCGTACCTCCCCTGAGTCCCTCCTTCCATGGATCTTGAGGGTCTCCTTTTGACCTCAGTGGCCAAGAACACTTCTGGGGTTTTTCACAATCATCCACTGCTTCTTAAGCCTTATCTCATCCCTGCTGCTGCTGCTGCTAAGTCGCTTCAGTCGTGTCCGGCTCTGTGTGACCCCATAGACGGCAGCCCACCAGGCTCCCTCATCCCTGGGATTCTCCAGGCAAGAACACTGGAGTGGGTTGCCATTTACTTCTCCAATGCATGAAAGTGAAAAGTGAAAGTGAAGTCGTTCAGTCATGTCTGACTCTTCGTGACCCCATGGACCGCAGCCTACCAGGCTCCTCTGTCCATGGGATTTTCCAGGCAAGAGTCCTGGAGTGGGTTGCCATTGCCTTCTCCTATCTCATCCCTGGGGCACCCTTTAACTGTCTGTCTTGCTTAGTCATGGATGGCTTCGAGTCTCTCACCAGACTTAATCTAAGAACCCCAAAGTCTCTCTTTTGCTAAGTTTTACCTGAACAACAGTGGAAGCAATTTGCCTCTTAAATTCACTCCCTGAGCTTTAGCGTTCACATCCTGCTCAGTTTTGTCTTCTTATTACAAGGAAACAAAATCTACTCTGACTCAAAGCAGGAAAACAAGATTTCAGGTAGAGACAGTCCTTTTTTCCCAAAAGCCTGAAACATCAGTGAGGAGTTCTCTCAATCTGTTCAGAGTTTAGTCAGCACATTTTGCTATTCTAGACTCAGAAAATCCTGAGAAACCAGGGCCCATTATGCAGGGTTGGAGAGATGGAGACGGATGATCATCAAGCAGGAATTAATGAGGATTGAGGAAATCCAACCAATTTCACCTGGAAATCTCTGGGGCCATCCATCTTTTCTGCCATTTGCTCCAAATTTGGACCTAGGCCCCGAGCAGCAAAAGACAAATCCATCCATCTTAAAAGTCCACCCAGGTGAAATGCCATGAAATTGCATTATTGTCCAGAACCGCAGAGAGAAACATTTCTTTTCTAGTTAACCTGGCAGCTATCAGTTGTTCCTCATTACCTTGAGAGCATCTGGGTTATGCTCTAGAATAAGATACTTCAGAATCTATCAACATCAAACCCCTAAGAGCGAGTACTGAAAGGAAAGACAGCCTCTTATTCCTTGGAGGTGGATGGATTCATGCTTTCCCATGAAGTTCATGTTCTGGTGTACTTATCTTTGCCAGCCGCATACCCTGGGTGAACAGGAACCCAGTCATCACCCTTGCTTTATGATTTTAAGCCTTCTACACCAGCATAAACTAGAGCACACTCATATGGCTTTTATTGTTCAAGACGACAACCATCTCACTGTAAAATATTATTCTTCCTGAGGTCCTCTGATACTTCTGTTAACATGTCCGAATCCACAGGCATCCTCACGTTTTTCCTGCAGTTGTTTGTGCTCTGATACAGACTCTAGACACAGCACAGAAATAGAGGGAGGTGTTTCCACACTGTTTTTAGACCAAAGAGGGTAGAATACGACTTGAAACACACTGAATTTTAGGTGACTTCAAATAAGATTTCTTTTGCTATATCCTGCTCTCACTTCCTGAGAAACAGGTGTATTCCTAAACCATCTAATGTAAGCCACATTTTAATAAATCAAAGTTCTTTATTTAAAGGAATTCTCCTTCTTCTCTCTTTCTGTTTGGTTCACATAAATAAACATATATTCAAACTTTTTTAAGTCAAAGAGTTTATTTTTCTTGGAACAAGTGGTTTGAAATATGTTGTTGTTCAACTCCAAATGTTTTCTCTCTTCCTTCTTTTGGAGCTCTTTGACCTAAACTACATTTGCGAAGGGAGAGAGGAGAGAGGAGAGAGAGGTAGAAAGAAGAGAAGGTGGGAGACAGGAGAGAGAGAAAGAGGGGAAGAGAGGGCAGGAGAGAGAAAGCGGATGTGTTTCAGAGCAGGCGCAAAGGGTTCAGCCCACAATTTTCCTCAATTAGCATGTGTCCTTGGATGAGCACACTAAAGGAGGTGTGTGTCTGCTCTCTCCTCAGCCTGGCTCAGCTGTCTTGTAAATCACAGAGTATAAGCATCTTGACATGCTCAGTAGGCATGTATATTTTACACAACATGCAGTAGCTAAAAAAAATGTTCTCTAATCCAGCACATATAGTAGCTTGGACTGACATGTATAGTATAGCAGCTTGGATTGGGTTGACATATAGTAGCTTGGATTGGGTACACATATAGTAGCTTGGATTGGGTTGAAAATATAAAAAAAAAAACTGGTTAAAGTATGGAATTATAAATATGACACTCTCATTATTTATATATAGATATATCAATTGACATTTATTCATAGATATTCAAATATATGAGCATACACTCATTTCCAAATTTGGTACAGGAGCAATGCCTTATATTTGATGATGGGTCCAACTGTCTGGAATTCCCAATTGTCTTTTCTGGATAAACCAGAAATCTGCTATGATTTTCAAATTTAGTGTCTTTAAAGGAGGAAAAAAACTCCAAACAGCTGAAAAGCAATCTGACTGGGGAAGCTGCCTAGATTTCTATGAATTTCCCCCTAATCTTTTAAAATTATCTTGTTTATACTTAATTTGGCCACAATTTTTGTGTTTTTTTTTTAAAGCAAATTCATCACTGACAAGTCTTTCCAAGACAACAGTATAGTTTTCATAGAAACATTTTTCGTTTTCACACTCATATATCATCTGTTTACATAATATTTAGCTACATGTCCTCAATGGAAAAAGTACAACTGGCATAAACAGGTTTGGCAACAAACAACTCTCAACCGGCTTCCAACTGAACTGACTGAAGAAGGAGGAGGGCCACAAGAGAGCAGCTGATGACTCCAGCATGCCACAGACATCTGCACTTGCCAGAGGAAGAGAGTGCAACTTGATGGCTGAGTGCATGCAATGAGCGTCTCTGTATCTTATCTGAGGCTCAACCAAAGAAACAGCTAATGATTTATTCCCATAATGGAGGGGGAAAATGACCAGGTTGGACCTATGGAAGAACTGTAGGTTGGCCTCTAACCTGATGCCTTTCTAAATCTTTGAAGGGTAACTTTGTTTGCTTAATTTTTACCTTTCAGACTATTGGATGAAACTTCTCGTAAGATACAGTAAGTAACACTGCTGTAAACAGGATAAAAAGAAAAAGTAACTGTGCTTTTGGCTAAACAGAGAGAAAAATGAAAAAACAGAATGTATATTATGTAACTATATAAGTATATATGTTTGTATTATACAGATAGGTGGATACTTTTAAGTATATAGTATATAATATATAAAAGTATATACACTATATGGACTTCCCTGGTAGCTCAGTGGTAAAGAATCTACCTGCCAATGCAGAGACACGAGTTCAACCCCTGGGTAGGGAAGATCCCCTGGAGAAGGAAATGGCAATCTGCTTCAGTATTCTTTCCTGGGAAATCCCACAGACAGAGGAGCCTGGAGGGCTACAGTCCATGAGGTTGTAAAGAGTCGGACATGACTTAGTGACTGAACAACAACAACATATACTATATAAATATTTTAAAGTATATATATATATTTTTTAATATATACTGAAAAAAACTAGCATATTATATATAAAAGTATATGTGCTATACATGTTAACTATGAAGTGTATATTATATAAAAATACATATACTTTGGGAATTCCCTGGTGGTCCAGTGGTTAACACTCGGTGCTTTCACTGCTGGGGCACCAGGCTCGATCCCTGGTCAGGGAACTAAGATCCCACAAGCCATGTGCATGGATGCTAAATCACTTCAATTGTGTCCCACTCTTTGTGACCTGATGAACTGTAGCCTGCCAGTCTCCTCTGTCCGTGGGATTCTCCAGGCAAGAACACTTGGAGTGGGTTGCCAGGCCCTCCTCCAGGGGATCTTCCTAATCCAGGGATTGAACCTGTGTCTCATTATGTCTCCTACAATGCAGGTGAGTTCTTTACCACTAGCACCACCTGGGAAGCCCCACAAGCCATGTGGTACAGCCAAAAACAAAAGATACATATATATATATATACACACTTAAAAATATCTAGTATACTATATATAAAAGTATATATGCTATATATTTTAAAGTATATGTAAGTCTATGTATATTATGAATAATATACTGCCTTTTAGTTACAAATTTGTTATATTATAAATATATGTGTATATACAGTATCTATTTTTCAGTTGCTAAGTCATGTCCAACTCTTTGCAACCCCATGAACTACATACAGCATGCCAGGCTCCTCTGTCCTTCACCATCTCCCAGAGTTTACTCAAATATATGAGTGCATATACTTATCTGATGGCATGTTACAAGGTATGGAGCTTCACACTGTATTTTAAGATCCTTTGATAAAAAATTTTAGTCCCTAAAATTCCAGCTGGATTGATTGGGTTAATTGCCTTGGTTCAGTACTTGAGACCTCAGTCCATCATTTTACTCATCATTGCTACTATACAGAGTTTGGAAAAAACTATTTTGGATGAAATGTATCTGAGGCTGAATCCAGTCTCAGTGTCAGGGAGTAAAAGCCCCTAATGGTCCATCCTGGCTAGTTCCACTTTGCAATACATGCAGCTGTGAGTGATGGTATATTTAAAGGGGCTTTATTTAGCTCTTGAGTTTTATTTATTTATGATTTATTATTTACATCCTGCCTACTTCCACAAAGGATTTGAGGCAGCTTGGCTCTTCAATTAAGTCCATTCTAAATTAGCTCAGTCACTTCTCCGTCATCCTGCTCTGTCCAACTTCAATGAGCCGTTTTCCCAGTGTGATCAATTAACTCGGACCCCTGTGGTCCGGGCCTTCCACTGAGCAACAAAGGTGGTGCATTTGCAGTCTGTGACCTTTGGTTTGCTGCCCAGTGCAGGGAGCCACTCCAGCAGCACAGGAAATCCTGGCTGAACTTCCCAGGGCATCCCCTTTGGTGGCCCAACCTCTCTGGGGGAGGCATGGAGTGTGGAGACCCACAGGGTTGTTGGCAGCTCCACATCCTGTGCCAAGTGAGCAGAAGAGTGGTCTCAGGACCCTGCCTGGTGAGAATGTAGGGCATCAGTAAGCACCCCAACCAGTAGAGGTCTCCACCAATATGTTCAATAATCACATACCTTTTCATGTGAAGCAAGAGAATGGGTAAAGCCTTGACCTAGGCTCCTAGGTATCCTCCACTCCATCATGTCTCTGACTAAATGGAGCAACCCCCCAGAGAAAATGTTTAAAATAGCTCTGATAAAAATGGATACCACCAGGGAAGGTGGCAGGTCTCCTGTGAACGATGAGACAGTCCTCAACCATGATGTATCTCAAACGCATCACAGGCTATGAAGATACTGATCCCCTCAGCCTTTGAGCAGTCAGGGATGGCCCAGGGTAGCTGAGTAACCCCAGTGTGCTGAATAAATATGAGCACTTTCTCACCTGCCCAGGCACATAAAGGACTGACAACCAGTCACAGCCACATGGAACTGCAATCCTAAACATCTCCTGTCTACAGTACGAGAGCTGGAGATCAGATGGCAGCTAGGTTCCCATTAATACTTCCTTGCCTGATTCCTCACTTACGATATCAGGCCCTCACAAGAACCCTGGGAGGAAGGCATCCCCAATTTACAGGCATACAAACTGAGCCTCAAAAAAGCCAAGCGACTTACTCAGAGCTATCTTTTTCAAAGCACCAGACTGGCCCCAATTCTGCTCATCCTCTACCTCCTGCACAGTGTATAGGTGTGTCTGATTCCCATCTGACTTCTCTTCTAACAAATAATCTTAAAAGATGTGGGAGTGGGACTCAAAAGTGAAAAGTAAGGACATTATTCTGGGAAAAGAGTTCCTTGGAGAAGCTCTGTGAAGGTGGAATAACCCTCGTTTGGAGCATCATGAATGGTGGAGAGGGCAGACATGGCTGTATGAAGAAGAGACTCTTCTTGTTGGGCAGGCTGACTGTGAGAGAGTCACGGCTACTTGAGCAGGATGTCAAACAAGCTTCTGGATATGTGAGTCTGAGGCTTGCGACAGGAGCTATCCAGTGGTGGGACTTGGCGGTCGTTTGCTCAGGAAAGAAGGCTGAAACTTGGGGGCTGACTGAAGTCTAGCAGGAAAATATAGACCAGATCTGGACCATGAAGGAAGTTCTCTGAGTCTCTGTGAGAGGTCTGAGAGCTCAGCAGCTCCAGGCTAAAATTTCTAATGAATTGGAAAGCCTGATAGTTACACCTTCCCTTTAAGCTCTTTCTACATCTACTTCTTGGGATTTACTTTAAGAATATTCTTGACCTCAAGATACTAGTATGTAAAGCTGAGCTGGGATGTTAATGGTATCTTCGCCCCACAGAGCCTTGGCTTCTGGGCTGAACAGAACAATCTTCAGACTGTCCACATCTACAGTACTGCAAAATAGAACCCAAAGAGGACATTCTCACCCCCAAAGGATAGGTGGCAAAAAGGCTGGCTCTTCATTGATTGGTTTCAACAATCCTCATATGAAATTTCTTGACACTGTCACTTACTGCACATGGTTGACCTGGCCTACAGGTGCAGCTGCTCCCTGGGAAGGAGCTGGTGGTCATTTTACGTCACTGTATCATTACAGAGGACAGACTGGTACCCACGTCTTAGTAGAGAAACCAGCACAACTTTGACAGCAAGATTGCAACACTCTCTGAAAACAAGCTTGACCACAAAACTAGAAATAGCACTTCCAGCTGATCTCAACTCTTCCCCTCCGAAAATCCAACATCTGACTTCTCTACTGTGAACAAGAAAGACCAACAGCCCAATCACATTGCTAATTCTAGCCACCTTGGAAAACAAAAAAGGAGTCAGGGAGGAAATCTGTGCTTACAGGGATGGGAACACAATAGAGCTCTGAGGAAAAGTATCTCTGTGAACTGATAACTCCCAGTTGGTCCAGTGGTTAAGATTCTGCACTCCCAATGGAGGGGTCCTGGGTTTGATCCCTGGTCAGGGAACTAGATCCGACCTGTCACAACTAGGAGCCTACATGCTGCAATTAAGACCGGCACAGCCTAAATAAATAAATAAATAAAGATAACCATCAAGGACCTACTGGATAGCACAGGGAACTATTTCCAATATTTTGTGATAACCTATGAAAGAAAGGCTTCCCAGGTAGCTCAGTGGTAAAATATCTGCCTGGCAATGCAGGAGACGCAGGTTCAATCCCTGGGTTGGGAAGATCCCCTGGAGTAGGAAATGGCAACCCACTCCAGTATTCTTGCTTGGAAAATTCCATGGACAGAGGAGCCTGGTGGGCTACAGTCCATGGGATTGCAAAGAGTCGGACACGACTAAAGCACACATGCACACACATACATAAGGGAAAATAATTTGAAAAAGAATATATATAATTGAACCACTGTGCTGTACACCTGAAATTAACACAATATTGCAAATCAACTATACTTCAAAAGAAAGAGAGAAGGATTAGCTGATTATTAGTTTTAGTTTTCTCATTACATCACAGATATGCGGTCGGTAGATTAATTTACTTCAGTGGCCAGTATACCTGGAATATTTTATAGTAAAATATTTTAATGGCTAATATTAACTGTAATTTATCACTGTAAGTTTAGTGAGGAAATTGAAAAATGATCACACTACAGGTGTTAGACACATCCATAGATTAGATTGAATGCATGCATTCCTATAAAAGGCATCCTGAATCCCAGTCAATTTGGCACTGGCTCCCCCTGGAAAATAGTTGTCAAGCTTCTCCAGGGGATGGAGAAATGGAAAATAATCAGGTTATTTGTCACCTTGCCCTGTGGGCTTGGCAAAATATGAGAAAGCGCATAAAAAGCTAGTCATGGAATCAGCAACTATTTTTGCTACTTATTTTAAAGCACATCTTTACAAGTATCTCAGTACCTCTTACTATCTTAGCAGACAGGTCTGTCTCATATAGCAAGAGCTACCACCACCAGATAAGTCAGATTCACACTCAAGGGGGAAGTCCAGGGAACAGTGACCTATGGAAGGGACCCAGAAAGGAGTCCACCACACCAAGAACAAAAGCCTCTCCAAAGGCACACGTTGGGGAGAGAAGACTTGACAGCTTCAAATCAAAATATCTCTCCACATCAGCAGGGACTAGTACACCATAATGTAACCGGTGAGAAACAGCTTAGAGTGACATGACATCAAAATCTACTGAAGGGGTGAAGGGTAAAAGCCAAAACCCAAGGTTATGGGAGAGCTGAATTCTACAATAAAGACATTTATAGTGTAAGAATCTAACCAATTCTGCCCATAGGATTTGCATTCATTTCTCCAATGTCCACCACAAAACTAGCTTCCTCAATAGTATTCATTATAATAATAAATAGGTATTGATCATTTATTATATGTCAAACACTTTTAGGCATTTTACATGTATCAATTTCTTTCCTCTTCAAAGCAAACCTATGAAGCAAATTCTATTAACATCTCCATTTTACAGATGACAACATGAAAGCACAGAGAGGTCAAGTAACTTCCCCAATGTCACACAGCTAGGAAGAGGTAAAGCCTGGATTTGTACCCAGACATTTTGGCTCCAGAGCTTCTGCACTTAACCACTCTTCTTCACTGCCTCTCAATGAGGAGGAATGTCCAAGTGAGATAAAGAAACAATGGCAGTGAATAAAACGGGCTCTATCTACAGCTTGCTGGAATAAATTCAGTCAGCCAGTTCCTATTACTTTGAGTCTGTCTTCCCCAAGGAAAGTGGACACTAGGATTGCCCCCGCCTCCACCAGCATCCATCCCATCTCCCCTCCACAGCGGAGAGGACGTGGAACTTGGGCAGACTGATCCATTGATATGGTCTCTGAAAAAGTATATGTTCTACATGTAATCAGCTGGCATTTTTGCTTATGAATTAGCCTCCATTACCTTCCAACTTGGGAAGTGTGAGTCTTCCCAGACCATCCATGAGGTAATTAATCAAATCAACCATTAGTTCTGCAAAGCTGTAGGTCAGACCCCAAGTCTACGAAGACAAGAAGCCAAAGAAAAGCAGTGTCCCTTGAAGCCCAACCTGAAATAGTCATTCTAATGAACAGCCCAATTCTAATGAATCGTCTCACTTCTAAGAGAGAATAAAAATAAACACCATTTACTGAACACTTCCTATTACTGAGGAGCTGTTTCACAGGCCATCTTCCTGGTGCAGTCTTCTGTGTTCTCCCTGGGGACAGGACAGGAGTTTACTAGCCATGGAATGAAGGCTGGCAGTTCCCAAATATCACAGCTTAGCACTTCTAGGACAAAATTTACATTAGTCTGGGCTTCCCGGGTGGCTCAGCCAGTAACGAAACCGCCTGCAATGCAGGAGACCTGGGTTTGATCTCTGGGTTGGGAAGACCCCCTGGAAAAGGGAATGGCTACCCGCTCCAGTATTCCTGCCTGGAGAATCCCATGGACAGAGGAGCCTAGCAGGCTACAGTCCATGGGGTCACAAAGAGTTGGACCTGATCTGAGCGACTACGCACACATGCATGTGGTTTAATAAGAAAAATCTGGACGACCCAATATGAGTTTTTCTGGAAGCTCTATGTGTGTAGTATACAGGACTCTCCTTTATTTTAAGATTATATTCTTTCTACTTCTAGTATTGAAATATCTTTTATTTTATGAAAAGATTATAATATCATACGGCAATTCTACTATTGCTATTTTTAATATCCTTACTTCCCAAGACAAAAGCTAACAACCCTATGTTGAGCCTCCTGAATTTTAAAAAAAAAAATGTTGTTAGATCATAAAATATAACACATATTACAGGGTCACTAGCTTGGGAGCTGACATCCTGGGTTTTGCCTGACGTCAACCACAGAGAAAATTTAGAAAAGAGACCAGTGCTCGGTGGAATGCCCCTGTGCTGATGTCTTCCCTGCTAAGCTCCTCCTGACCTCCAGTTATCCCTTGGTCCCCAGCGGCTATTACCAGTAGGAATTCCCTGTTCTTCCTGGCCAAGCTGACATGCTGGGCAGAGTTCAGGACACAGCTTTAAATGTGGTTTCCTGATTAGCAAAGAGACTCCAGTTAGGCAGGAAGGAGTTTAAGCTTGAATATTGTATGTCATAGTCATCTACCAGTTCTTAGGAATGAATACGTCAACAGAAGTGACCTGGAGCAAAAAACCATTCCTGAGAAAATCCCCAGCAACTCAGGGGGAGACTCTTGTCACTGCACTTCATCTTTTGGGTATTCTTTTGACAAGAAAGTGACACATTTAAGACTCAGTTACTCTAAAATGTCATTCAAGATGAACAATATTTGAGAAGGTTAACAATGACTGAGAGAAATGAGTGCTAACAGGAACCAGACGAAATATCTTCATGACTTCCTGGCTAAGGAAGAGCATGATAAGAAGAGACCTCCACCACCACCACCACCAAAAAGGAGTCAGGAAATGGGATAGTTGCCATGGTTCTGCCATTAGATTGCCTTAGAATCTCGGTAGAAACCATTCTCAGCTCTACTTCCTGACTGGCAAAATGAGACCGCTGGCCACTCTGAATCCCCCAATTCCATGATTCTGTTCATTGTCTGGAGAAAAGAACAAACTACCTTCCTGTGTCAAGGACTATGAGGAATAATACTGAAAGAAAACTTTGAGGGTCAAGTGGAGAGTTCTTCAGGGGTCTCAAGCCCCTAGTAGATACTGATGGAAGAGGAACCCCAAGAACAGAGCCCCCAGAACACCTCCAGAGGGGTTCTCCCCAGAATGAGATTCCAGTCAGAGAAGAGAAATGAAGAAGCGGGGCTTGTGCTGCTGACGGCAAGAGAAAGAAGGTTAGCAAGAGACCAGGAAGAAAATAGGAGGGAAAGAAACACAGAGAAGGCCAAGACCTAAAAGTGGGACCCTATGAGGATCAAAAGCATGTGAAGAGAGAGCCAGAGTGAGGTCAACTTTGCAAGACACTGACAGCATACGGGGGAGGAGTAAAGAGAAAGAAGAGAAAGCTGGAGAGAGAGAGGGGACAGAAGAGCAGAGAGCAAGGAAAGAAGGAAAAAGATCATCGAGACCTCACCCCTCCCACCATCCATTCACCAAAAAAGTCACCAGACGTGAGGTCCCGTGGTATCCTGCCAAATTAAACAGAGAAAAGCTGCACCCTGAAAGAGAACAAGAGAGTATCGTTTTCTCTAATTCAGTGAACGCAGAGACAGCCCATCTATACACAGATACGGAAGAAAAAACTCCAGGAAGGGTCCATAGCCTTAAAAAAAAAAAAATTCTAGGCTAAGCTATCCAGAAATAGAACATTTTGATTACAAAATAAAAACTAGGTCAATAAGATAATGGACATGATTTAAATGAAAATCACAGTATTTGTAATGGGCTAAAAATGGTATCAGTATTACTGCAGAGAAGGAATATAATTAAATGTATTTTTAAACAGCAGCTCCCCGCCCCAGCCCTACAAATCCCAGGCCGGCCACCAGCGCTCCTCCACCTCATCGCAGAGGAATGTACTGGTATGCCACAAGTTGGTGTGAAGAATGCAGAGTTTCCTACTACTTTAGAAGATCCCAAATGACACTGGTGAGCTACATTCTTTCACTCAAAGATCACTGTGATTCATATAAAGCCAAGACAGGGAAAGGTTAGGGATCTATCCGTTTCATTCTTTTACCGTTTTGACTGTATGGCCAGGAAGTAGGCCGTGGGGGTCTGACTGCCACAGTTCTCTCTGGTCCACTGAAACCAGAAGAATTCCAGACCATCCTAGGAGGTGGTTATAGATACTCAGAGGTTTAGCACAGGCTAGGAATGAAGAGAAAGGGTAGAAGTGCACACTTGTGGTTTCCTTTCTACAATCAGTGGTGTGAACTTGCGGAGACTTTCACTCCTAAGTATTATCTTTTAAACCCTCACAAGGAAGAAGGAGGTAAAGAGGAGCAAGAAAAAAGCTGGAAGCAATAATGTTCTGGACAGTGAAGACAATTACTAAAGCTGGCACACAAAAGCACTTGGGCATTGCCTCAGATGTCTATATAGAAGCCCCAGGCCTAGGATTCTGTTTGGATATCAAAGGCCCTTCCAAATTTGGATGCCCTCAGAGATCAAAGAAAGGTTGAGATGAACATATTTCTACTTTAGAATATATATGTATACACACATATGTATAGTATTCCTTATTTAAGGAGATTTTATCAATATTTACATCACAGATATCTCAACTAAGCTATCAGCATGACTACATATACATATTAATCATCCAGAGTAGATTATTTTCAAAATCTCTTTGTGGGTAGTGTATATCTACTAGTAAGCTTTTTAAAAGAATTAACTCTTTTAATATGTTTAAATTCCAACCTACCAATTTAGTCGCAAGGCATTCATTCATCCTTAGAAAGCACAAGCTTACCTCCCGTGAGGAAAAATCTGTTAGATGACAACTGAATTTGCAAAAAAAAGAAGAGCAGAGAACTCAAGCATTTTGTTACGACTCATGTAACTGAACTCCCTTAGGGCAATTAAGTGTGTGTGTAAAATATCATTAAGTTAGTGTCCACTTCACCCCCTCTTTACTTTATAATAAAAGACATTTCGATAAGCAGTGAGTTGACAGACACCACAGCCATGAGTCCTTTCTGTAAGTGACATAAGGAGCTCTAAAGGCCTGGAATTCTGAGTCAAATGAAATAAGTCACTATAATAGGTCTTGAGGAATTCTAAACCAAGAGAAAGGCCAGAAAGTTAAGGACCATCTGAGCTCCTCCTATCACTCTCGGGATTGTTCTTATTTATAGTTCCTCCCTATCACCAGAGCCTCTAAATCTTGGAATGGAAATAGTGAAGCAAAAGTGTGCCAAGGGTCACCGCAGACCGGGGAAAATTTCTGCAATCTCCAGAAAGCACAGAGATCCTTTTTCAGATGAAAATCACTCAGGCAGTATCGGTTTTAACTCTGACCTTCCATGACCTCAGTCTGGAGATTCTGATAGGGATGAAAAAAAAAAAAAATAACTGAAAGGCCAAGCGAGTCAAAAACCACTGAAAGAATGCTCAGTGCAAGCCTACGACACGGGCGTGCCTCTGTTCTCCAAGTCTGATGGGGGGAAATGGATTATTTATAGGGGAAGGGAAGGAGGATGACAAAATAAGCTCTTGATAAAGAGGATAAAAGCTGATGCTGGGAAAAGGCATCACCGTCATTTGCACTTTCATGGGATGAACTTGGTCTAGCAGTGACTTGGGCATATTTTGGCTTCTCAGCAGGGAGGGGCCAGCTTGGGGGTTGGGGAAAATGGTGTTTGGGGAGAAACAGCTGCTTGAGGACGAACATCAGAAGGAAGTCCTCTTCCCTACTGCCAACTCACAAGACAGAACTGTAGCCCAATCACAGAAGCTACTATAATGAGACAAAGGGGGACAAGATTGAGTCACTGCCGATCAGTGTCCCAAGAGCTTTGACAGTGGGACCATTCCAACAACTGCAAGAAGGGAAAACACCAGCCAATAACAGACGGATCCTTGCCTATAAACAGGACTTCGGGAAGGAATTCTAATTTTATCTATTTAGGCAACTATTAATTACTTACACAGGTTCAGGAAAGGGATGGACTGGCGAGTCCATAAGTGATGTCAGGGTTTCTCTATAAACAAGATGTAAACCCTCTATTCCAAGTCTTTTATCTCAGGGGTCCCTAACCCCCAGACCACAGATTGGTACTGGTCTATGGCCTTTTAGGAACTGGGCCACACAGCAGAAGGTGAGTAGTGGGCAAGCTAAAGAAGCTTCATCTGTGTTTACATCTCTGTTTACAACTCCCCATCGCTCACATTACTGGCTGAGCTCCGCCTTCTGTCAGATCAGTGGTGCCCTACTGATTCTACATTATGGTGAATTGTATAATTATTTCATTATATATCACAAAGTAATAATAATAGAAATAAAGTGCACAATAAATGTAATGTGCTTGAATCATCCCCAAATCATCTCACTCCCATACCCAACCCCAGTCCATGGAAAAACTGTCTTCCACAAAACCGGTCCTTGGTGCCAAGAAGGTTGGGGACCTCTGTTTCATATGATAAAAGTTGTGAGTCTGATTTAACTCACTTTCCTTCACTTCTCTTCTGTCGACCTGTCAGTGAACTACTAGACAAGAGGTAAGTGGGAAGACAACAAAGCTCTCTCTGTAACAATCATCTCCTTAGAGTTCTCAATGATCCCTCCGTTACACTATTTGTACATTAGAAGTCAGTGATCATAATACAAAGCCTTGTTCCTTTTAATAGCTGTTCTTTCCAATGGCTAAAAGTCTGAACAGAGTAGGAAAGAGTACCAAATATATCAACACTGGCCATTTTAATGGGAAAAATATGAAATATATATTTTCATGTAAATGGAAATCCTATATTATAAAAGCAGACAAGATGATTATGTGTGACAAATACTTCAGGCAAATGAGAAAAAGTAGAA
Source organism: Giraffa tippelskirchi (assembly GCF_054371585.1). Taxonomy (NCBI): domain Eukaryota; kingdom Metazoa; phylum Chordata; class Mammalia; order Artiodactyla; family Giraffidae; genus Giraffa; species Giraffa tippelskirchi. Next base: position 128,046,150 of record NC_137281.1, on the reverse strand, counting down.
AAAAAGTTCCCCCTTCTAAAATAATCTTTTTCCAGCATACAATTCTCCTAAATTCTGACATTTATGCTTGCTTGAAAAAACAATTTAAATCAACACTTCCCACTCTGTTATTCCACCCTGAGGCATAAAAATTTGATTAAATAGCCTAAAAATGCTTTCATGCACAAGGAACAGGCAAAAACTGCCTTGCACTGTGACGAAGTCAACTGACAGCTCGACTTCTACCCTGTTGTGGTGCTGGCACAGAGCTAATCTTGAGTTCTGCCTGCCCACTCTCTCTCCCTCCCCTCTGCATCCTTTGAGAACCACACCAAAGCTTCCCAGGGTGGCTCTCCCAGTGATCACCACCACACTACGCCTGTCTCTTCAAAAACACCTTCTCTGCTTCAACAACACCACAATTGGAATGGCATATTCCTCTCCTGGGTCCATCCCCAAACAGGATCCTGCCACTTCCCAATTCCTGAAACCTCTGTCCCACTCCTGAATACTCTTGTCCATCAATTTCTCTTCCTCTTCTAGCTCCTCCTTTCCCCTAAAAACCTAATAAACCACAACGCATCAAGTCATGGGACAACTCCAGGATCACATGTCCAACTGCCCACTTGACAGTCCCACTAAGATGTCTCATGGGCATTTCCAGCTTAGTACGTCCAAAACTGAATTCTTGATTTTGGTTGTAAACCCCCCAGTATTCCTTTCATGGTCCCCAACTCAATAAACAGTAACACTCATGGCAAAAGCTTAGAATCACTCCCAACTCCTTTCTATCACTCACACCACATATTTCCTCCAACAATCAACAGAATCATTCTGTTCATTCTGCCTTGAAAATGTATCTCCAGAACCCATCCACTTGTCTCCACGTCCACCATTGTTATCGCTGGTCCAAGTTACCAGCATCCCTCACCTAGAATACTAGAGTAACCTACCTAAGCTCCCTAGTTCCACCCTTATACTTTCACTTACGTCTGTTCTTACATTCAGAGTGGCCATTCACAAAGTAAAATGAAACCTATTCTCCTTCTCAAACTTTCCAAAGGCTTCCCATCACACTTAGAATATAGTCCAAAGTTTTACATGGACTGGGCAGCTCCTGATAGCCCCATAGCCTGTAAAAACTACCACTCTAACTACATTTCCTTCCACCCTTTGCCTTATTCACCCCACTCCAGTCACTGACTTTCCTACTATTTTTTAAATGCTGTACAATAACTCTGAATGTTTTCTGTGCACATGGATTAAATATTATCTCTATGTAAACATTAAATCTATTCATCTATCTACCAACCTGCTTCTCAGATACAGCCTTAGGATACACACTCTGTCTATAAGGCATCTCAAGCTAGATGTCCCTTTGCCAACATAAATTAGACACTGCAGAAAGGAGCTGTTTTTCCATCACTAGGCTGGAAGCCTTGAAGTAGCTGCCAACCTCCACTGTACTTCAACCCACAGCCAGTCAGCTGCCAAATCCTGCCACGTTCCCCGCCACAGAAGTCCCGGTTTGCCCTTCCCTCTCGTTCCCTCTATTCAGCCTTGTGTCTGTCTGCCCCACTCATCTCATGTATGAAATCCCACACCTCCTCCAGTTGCCCCTTAGCTTCCTCATCTTGCTGTAACAAGTGTCCTTCCAGAGGGCTGATAAGGGCTTCTTTCTACACTCAAGTTCAGGTCCATGCATGTCAGCTCCATTCCTCCTCCTATTACTTAATCCTTCCACTGCCTTCTTCTGTCCCTATGCTGTCCAGTATGACAGCCACTAGCCACATGTGGCTCTTTACATTTCAACTAATTAAAATTTAATAAAACTAAAAATATAATTCCTCAGCTGCGCTAGTCACATTTCAAGGGCTCAGTGGCCACATGTGACTAGTGGGCACTCTGTCGAACTACTCCATGAATTGAATACTAATTCAGTTTATATCTCTTTCAGTGCTTGCTCAGCTGTTACATCCTTACTATCTGCTCAATAAGGTTTAGTATTTTAGATTGAAAGCTTTTGGGGGTGGGGTCAATTCTTAATGATGCCGAGCATAAAGAACTCTTTAAAGAGTATGTTTTAATAAGGGTGATAGCATAGTGGGAAAGTACTTAGGCTTTGGAATTACCCAGCATCTGAGTTCTGGTTCTGCCACTTACTTGCCAAGGACCTTGGGCAAGTTATTTAACCTCTCATCATTCTCAGTTTAAGCATCTGTAAAACAGAGAAAATAATAACTGTCTTCCTCACAGGGTTGTTGTGATAATCAAATGAGAACAGACCTGTACGTCTCTTAGCAGTGGTTGATACATGACAACCACTCACTAATGTCAGTTGCTGCTCCTGCTGCTGCTATCAGTTATTTTAAATAGTTGTAAACAAAATAAACTTCAATCCTTGAGGAAGTTGGAAGTGAGATGAAAGAGAAATCCTGAATGCAACCGCTCTTCTTACAGAGTCAAATGAGTATCTTCAGATACAGTGTGATGGATATTACTTAAATATCACACTGTGGAAAATATGTATCAGTATAACATAAATTTGAACATTTCCATTCTGCTTCTTGTATAAAAGCTGCATAGAGTTTCCAGTTCTTTGGAAAATTTATTTCAGGGACAGTGGAACCTTGCTTGGCAAGTTGAATAACTTTCCATTAGTTAAATGCAAGAAAGATGATTTCATTTTAAAAGTGAAATGTGGAAAGTGGTTAAATGGGCAGGATACAACTAATCATACTAGTCTTTTCAAAAATCTGAAAAACAAAACAATAACACAGAGAGAAGAAAGACTTATAATGGAAAGCACATGTGGGTATTATTTTACATTGAGTGCTTAAAGGTTCATCATCCCGGTGAACAAATAAAGTGGATACACACATTCCACACTTTTGGATCATTAAGATCTCTGTCCTTTTATCCTCAGTAGCTGGAATTCAGAGGTAGGCCCTGAATCTGGAGTAGCTCAAGCAGAGAAGCCATTCATTAGGCCTCTTCTTCGACAGGGAGTGTTAATATTAATAGTATCTTCAACTGGCTCTCACCTGTATAACTGCATGATATGGATTCAGCCTCCCTCACCAAGACTTGACCCTCTGATGTGAAAATTAGTGGAACTGTTAATGATGTAAGCAGAACCCATGAAAGGGGCACCTCTGTGGCTGTAAGGCACCAACAAGCTGGGTCATTTAGAGGAGCTAACCCTGGATCCACTCATTCTATCTACACATAGAACGGAGTCAATATTGTACAGCCCCAAATAACATGATTCAATTTACTTGGACTTTACAGGAAGAATTACTGATTTACGATGAGACAGAGAGTAATAATACAAAGGATAGCATATTGCAGCTAATTTAGGAAAGCCCTCAATACTTTTTTACTTTTGATTGTTGTAGAAAACAAAAGAAGCACAGAAGTATATAACAAAATCCTACCAGCTATATGAAAAACAAAAAGGAAAGATACAGGAAATCCTCTCCAGAGGTTTTTCAAAACATAATACTTCTTAACAGTCAAAACTCATTTAGAGGGAAATGGAGAAGTATTCTGGATTCTCAAAACTTGAATCATCATGTGAAAGTTTTTTAAGCAAGAAAGCTTTAAATGACTTTTGTTGTCATTTTTTAAAAGATCTAAAACAAAAGGAAAGATTACTTTAATACTTTGATGCTTCCATAATGTTGACAGTTATATTTTCACAATTCAAATATATTCTCCAGCAGAACGCCTGATTCAGTTTTTGGTGGAAGAAAATAAAATTCAGTATGCATAAAGTCTTATGCTTTTTTTACAAACAGGTTTTGTTCAAAGGTTTTTTTACCAAGTGTACATAGTCAAATATTGTTTTTGTAATTAAGATAATTTAAAGAAACTAGCAGAATCTTTTATAAATTCAAACAAAAGATGTGTTGCATAGCTGTATATTCAGAGCTAATTTCCAACACTAGTTATGTCTGGGTAGTGGGACTTGGGGGTGGGAGGCAGAGAAATAAGACTATTACTTTTCCCCTTTTAATCCTTGAGGTCTATTCAAATTTATTATTGTACATATCTCCCCCATCCTGAATCCCCTTCCCACCTCCCTCCCTTGATTCATGTCAATGTATGGCAAACACCACTACAATATTGTAAAGTAATTAGCCTCCAATTAAAATAATTTAATTAATTTAAAAATTTATTATTGTAGATATTTTGTATAACTCTCTTTTAACTGTACTAGATAGAAATCAAATAAGTTAAAAATAATTCATATTATTGGACATTAATCTTTCATATCCTTTCATTGAATGTTACTTAATAACTCTAGGTACCATTTTCAGCTAATTTTCCCTATCATTTGAGCATGTGATCACCAGAAAACAGAGGTTCTCAACTGGCACAACTGAGTCAAGCTGTAAATGAAGAAGTTGAGATCCTGAGAGATTAAAGGATTTGCCTGTTGCATCAGACTTCCTGATACTGGAAGCCAGGCTCATCCTCATTTCTTGGGCATCTTGGTTTATGCTCCTTTTTTTTTTTTAATCATATCGTGTTGTCCATCATAGGTTCTACAACCACACTCATGAGTTAATCTAAGGTCTGAATCATAATCACGAAGTTACTACAGTGTTACAAAAATGTAACTCCTTTATAACTAAAGGTGCACACTGTAATTAAACTCTGAGCTTAAATGATGGTCTGCGCAGAGCACCTGTAGGGAGGCAGCAATGGGAGGGCTTAAATCAGGGATTCACCAATTTTCTGCCTAAATTTAACTCCTCCACTTCCTAACTATGTCACTAACTGCATGTAACCTCTTTTTTTTTTAAATGAATGGTTCTATTGTTCATTTATTTATTTCTTAGCCGTGCCATGGATTATGTAGGATCTTAGTTTCCAGAACGGGGATCAAACCCATGTCTCCTTCAGAAGAAGCACGGTGTCTTAACCACTGGACCCCCAGGGAAGTCCCTGTGTATAACCTCTTATGCTTTCTTTTTCTCATCTGTAATATTGTAATTAAAAACAATATCTACCTACTCAATGGAATTGTAAGGGTTAAACGAAATCATTTATGTCAAGTATCTAGCCAAATGCCTGGCACATAATAGGCACTCAATAAAAGTTAGCATCATCAAGTCAAATTTAAATTCATAAACTAAGTATAATTTAGAACCTTCCACACTAATTCCTGGCTATTTTCAATCTATTACAACCATAGCATCCTCCCCGAAATATGACGACAAGAGCTAACCTTTGGGAAGATCTGCATTTACAAGTTAGTAACCTTACAAAAGGCACACCTCCCCATCTCATTCTCCCAGCAATAGGACAAAGAAGCTCGAATTTAAGAAATATTTGTGAAAACCCTACGGAATGGTAAGGTTTCCTAAACAGAAAAGAGACTTCATTTTTATCCTCCCCTGCATCATGGCTGGTCATCACGGTTTGCTCTCAAATCTCCAGATCACCCAAGTGATCTCTGACTGTGTCACCAGCTCACTGCCAAAATGAGAGCTTGTCCTAATGAGTCCTTGGTGGGCCTGCCTTCCCAGCCTGTGTGAAGCCCCTTCCCTGGGCCCCCACCTCTATTAGAGACCCTCTCTTGTCCTTCCCCCTAGTAGAGAGGCCTCTCATCTCTAAGCCAAAAATGAAAAAGAAAAACAAACCTGTAACTAATCTTAATTCTGGAGAAGGTAGTTTTCCACTCTTCTCTTCAGTAAAGAAGAAGTGTGTAAAATCCCTGTGACCCCTGTAATACAAACGCCCTTTGAAGGCACAACAGAATAAGCAATAACTGACAATTTAAACATACCTGGAATACTTTGCCACGCATACTTCTCTGTGTGTCTTATAACACCACAAAACTTCAAACAGCATACCAACCCCTGCCTACCGGCTTAAATGGAAATTAAACTATCTAAGCCCATTGTCAAGGCATTTCGAGGGTGTTTTAAAATGCTTTCTGGATTTGATAACAACAACCTACTGAGAGCTCAGGCTGTAAATCTTTGGGCCTAGGAGACCTCCTAGCTCCAGGCTGGTACTTCCATCAAAGGGCAGACATTTGCCAAAGTCTGGTTTAGGAACAAAGTCAAAGGAGCAGCTTTGGATTTTGAAGCCAAACAGTCATGGGTGTGAGGCATGCACTGGCTGTGACCAACTACTAGATAGAGAAGAAAGTTCACAGTCAATCCATTTGCATGGTGTTAGACCAATAATGAGCTTACTCAGTGAGTTTCACAATTAACAAACAATTCTGAGGGGTGTATTTCTTTTTTCCCCTTTCCTATAGTTCTTCTTTTTCAAAATCAGATTTCTTGAAGAGCAGAAGTAAAGTCAACAGAGCAGGGAGTGGAGTTCTTTTCTTTAAAATTAAGATATAATGGAGGACTTCCCTGGTCCAGTGGCTGAGACTTTGCCTTCCAATGCAGGAGGCGCAGGTTCAGTCCCTGGTCAGGGAGCTAAGATTCCACACGACCCATGGCCAAAAGATCGGAACATAAACAACAGAAGCAGTACTGTTACAAATTTAATAAAAGGACTTTAAAAATGGTTCACATCAAAAAAATTTTTTTTAAGATATAACAGACATGTACCATTTTATTCATTTCAGTTATACTACATAATGATATGATACACACACACACACTCAGGGAAATGAACACCACAGTAAGTTTAGTTAACATTCATCATCACACATAGTTGCAAACTTTTTCTTGTTCTGAGAACTTTTAAATCCACTCTCTTAGTGTATTTCCAGTATTGTTTAACTATGGCTTCCGTGGGCTCAGTGGTAAAGAATCCACCTGCAATGCAGGAGACCCGGGTTCAATCCCTGGGTTGGGAAGATTCCCTGGAGAAGGAAATGACAACCCACTTCAATATTCCTGTCTAGAAAATTCCATGGACAGAGGAGCCCGGCAGACTACTGTCCAGGGAGTCGCAAAAGACTTGGACACGACTTTGTGACTAAACAACAACATTAACTATAGTAATCATGCTGTACACTACTCCCCCATTATGTCCATAATAAAGACTTATTTATCTTATAACTGGAAGTTTGTAACTCTTGACCACCTTCACCCATTTCACCCACTCCTCCCACTTCACCCTTACCTCTGGCAACCACAAATCTGATCTTGTTTTCCGAGTTTGTTTTGCTTGTTTTTAGATTCCACATATAAGTGAAATCATAAGTGAAATGATATTTGTCTCTCTCTCATTTATCTCATAGCATAATGCCCTCAAATCCATCCATGTTGTCAAAAATGGCAGGATTTCATTTTTTATGGCTGAATAACACTTCATTTTAATATATATGTATATCTTCTGTAAGGAATAGAGTTCTTGGACCACGGTTCTGACACCCCTGCTCCTGACTGTTGTCTATATGATTTTTACCCAGTTGCTGCTGACTCAATGTTTTATTCTTCCTGAACATATGCTTTCGTATTCAGGTATTAGAGGAACTAAAGACACAGTTGAATCAGTACATTGTCTTGAGATTTTGAGGAAAGGGAGTTATTTTCCTTCACAGTCCAGGGCTTTCCAACTGCTTGCTGGATTCACTGCTGGGCTCTCTATCATTTAGAGGTTCTGGCAGGCCAGTGGCACTGTGTGATACGTCTCCTAGTATTTATTAGTGCTCACCAGCTTATGACACCATGTTCAGAAAGGCAAGGGTTGCAGGTTTGATTAAAGCAGACCTGCCTCCCCCTTGATTCAGAATGTTTTTCTCTTCATCTGAATTTCTGCCCTTCCTTCTCTTTCTCCTCCCCTCCCTCCTTCCACTCCCTACCCAGGCACCAGGAAGCTGGGTCATCCACTTGATAGGATCTTTCATCCCTGTTATTTCAGTGACTAACAAAGCACCAGACACACAGCTGATGTTGGATGAATGTCTGCCAATGAATGAATAAATGAATGAATGAACCTGGTTTCCATTGCTATCCAGGTAGCAGGGCAAAGACTTTCCTGGATTTGGGGCCAGGTCATCAAGAATTCAAAAAGATTCTTCTACAGCCAAGGCTAGACCAATCTGAGGGCAGCAGTTATACCTGGTTTGCAGAACCAGCTCTTGTTTCTGTGTCACCCCTACCCACCTCCAGTTCTCAGTAATTCCTAGTACTTCTCACAATGTCCCCATGTATCATACTCCCCTAAATTGATGCTTCTGAACTGTGGTGTTGTAGAAGACTCTTGAGAGTCCCATGGACTGCAAAGAAGATCAAATTAGTCCATCCTAAAGGAAATCAGTCCTGAATATTCATTGGAAGGACTGATGCTGAAGCTGAAACTTCAATATTTTGGTCACCTGATCCGGAGAACTGACTCAATGGAAAAGACCCTGATGCTGGGCAAGACTGAAAGCAGGAGGAGAAGGGGATGACAGAGGATGAGATGTTTGGATGGCATCACCAACTCGATGGACATGAGTTTGAGCAAGCTCTGGGAGTTGGTGATGGACAGGGAAGCCTGGGGTGCTGCAGTCCATGGGGTCGCAAAGAGTCAGACATGACTGAGCGACTGAACTGAAGACTACTCTTACAGCCTAGACAAAGCCTCATTTAGTCTTCTGCCTTCTATGAGATATCAGAAAAGAAACCTGGTAAGTAGTTCAAGCCATAGTGCTTGGAGAAGACTAGATTTATGCATTTAGAACTAATATCTACCTTCCAAGAACTCAAAATTTATTGATGTCTTAATTAAAGCCTAGGTTAGAAAATTAAATGTTATTGCTCCTCCACACACACACAAAAAGGGCTCCTCATGGAAACTACACTGGACTTGGAGTCAGAAGAGTTGGGTTTGCATCTTGGGTCTGCCTTTTATTGGCTAGTTATGGTAAGCAACACATGTACTCTCTCTGATCTGAAATGTTATCATATGCAAAATGGAGAGGGGAATGCACCCTCACACCATGTTATTCTATGGATTAACTGCAGTTTAATTTATAATATAGTTTGTCAAATCTGATGTAGCAGGTAAATGAGCGAGGTGAAACAGTACAGAAAAGAAAGAATAAGAAGATTAGTCTTTGAAAATCCAAAATAAAAGAAGGGAAAACTGGTACCACATGAAATGATTTTTAGAGGAGACCCATTGTGATATATAGGGCCACACATAATCATAATATCAAAATTACAAGTGGTCTCTGCCTATAGACTCAGAATTATTGGTGATGCTGGTGATGAAGAAAGAAGTGACAATGATGATGCCCTTACTGAGTGAAGGCCAGGTATCTAAAACTATTCTGAGCACTTTCTATGTTTTACCTTGTTCAATCTAACAATAACCCCAAGAAGTAACTCTGCGTGTTACTATGTGTGTAACCACGTGTGTGTGCGTGCACACATGCACAGGCTCAACATGTTCAAGTCTTTGCGACCTCATGGACTGTATAGCCTGCCAAGCTCCTCGATCCATAGATTTTCCAGGCCAGAATATTGGAGTGGGTTGCCATTTCCTACTCCAGGGGATCCTCCCCACCCAGGGATCAAACAAACCCATGTCTTCTGCATCTCCTGCATTGGCTGGCGGATTCTTTACCACTGCGCCACTTGGGAAGCCCCAAGAAGTAAGTAACTACTATCCCCATTTTACAGAGAGTTTAATTCATCATACAGTGCAATTCCCTCTGAGCATGTACATTTCTTTTCAATAGACTGTTGAATGAAAGGAGAAAGGCACCAGGAAGTAAAAGCAGACTTTTATTCATCAGGACTGAAAGGTTGAAACACAGAGTGGTGAAGTTCAAGAGCAGGGGTGGAATGAAGTTACGGACACTGAAAACAACCTGGGAGAACCCTAGTGGGAAAGACCAAAATGAAATTCTTTATAATGGAAGACAAAACATAGTCGGCCTGGAAGGCGAAGGCCAGTAGGAAGCAAAGAGAATGTAATTGTTGGGAAATCAACAGAGATTAGACAGTGGCATTTCCCCCACAGCCTGCCCAGTGCACCAGGCACACTAATCAGCAGTGTTATTCTCGGAGACACGACCTGCCACTGTGACAATTGAGGGCTGCAGTGAGGGCACACTGATGAAGCTGCTGCCATCCCAAAGCCTCGTGCCACCTCTGAGTATTCAGCACCATTCCTGTGAGCAACGAGAAGAGGAAACAGCTAGAGCTAGCTGTCACCACCAGACTGCTAATGAAACCAGAAAGTCTGCAGACAAAACCGCCAGCTTCTTCACATCAAACGATCCCCTAGAAGAGTCTAAATTCAGAAAAGGAGCCCCTTCTGCTGGGAACAGTTTCCCTCGTGGTGAGTCCCCAAACAGACTTGTCTTAGAGCCCGTCAACCAAAATGAGATCTATAAATCCTGACAGTGTCTTTACTGTTTTCTATTTTTTTCTCCTTCTAAATCAATAAATAATTGATTCTGTGTCAATTGGAACCTCTTACATCCCAAACAGAGATAAGAGATTTCAGGGATTAGCTCCAGATCTTTATGGTCATGAAACAAATTTATAAACCAGACTAAAAGGTAGAAATCCATGGCACAAAGACTGCCAGATACTGTTATGAGAAAGAGAGACAGAAGGAGACACAGAGAGGCAGACAAAGATAGAGAGGAAGGAAGAAAAGAAGAATAGGGAAGAGAAAATATGTCTAAGGAAAGGGTACGTGGTCTTGCTTAGCTGGGGGAAGGAAACAGAAGCCATTCTCTGCCTTGACTTGCTTGGGCTAACAGGTCTGCACGTGGCGACCTGAAGGCACACAGAAAACAAAATGCAAAGGTTATGATTATTTTTTTTTAATCAAACACAAGTACTTTGCTCTAATTAGCTAATTTATGCAGACTTTCTGGCCAAACAGATCCTATGAAAACACAATTCCAAGGATTCGGCACTTTTAAAGGGGAAATTTGTCAATAGCAGCATGTTAGATAGCTTCATGTTAGATCCTCATCAAGGAGCCAGATGTATTAGAACTAGAAACTGGTAGCATGTAAGCATATGTGTGTGTGTGTTCTAATCAATGCCAACTTGACATGCAAAACATCTAATCAACACAGGCAAGTAGCAGGCACGACTGGCATCCTGAGGAAATGGATGTAGTGTGATATGAGCTGGCCTGTTGGCAATCCCAGAGCAAAGGAGAAACAACCTAAAAACCGCAGGATTGACCGTGGGGAAGCAGGCTCTGCAGAGAAGTGCTGACAGAGTCTGAGAGGGAGAGGAGCTATCTGAGCGGGAAGGAGGGAACCACTGATGCCCCCCTCCCCCAACAGGCCACCTTGGCGGCTGCTGCTTCACATGACCCAGAGTGCAGTGGCCATGAAGACTGGCCCACAGGTGCAGGGCTGGTTCCCTGCTCTGTCCCCTCACTCCTGACCCTGATGCCTCCACTGGAAGAGAAGGTAGCGCGAGAGGAGAGCAAGATGCTTTAGACAAGCGCGTAATGCACGTAAGAAACAAAGATGCTGAGATATTTCACCAAGGCTCAACCACAGTGTTTCTTGTCTTGCAGCTTCAAGACTGCAGGGTAGAGGAGATCACAGCGACAACAGTAATAAAAGCTGCCACGTATTCCACGCCCCCACACACCAGGCAATGTGCTAAGAGCTTCTCATGAAATATTTAATCCAATTCTCACAATACCTCTGTGATGCAGGTTATTTCCTCCATAACAGAGATGAAGAAACAGAGGCTTAGACAGACTGAAGTCATTGCTGGGATCAATAAGTACCAACTGGCACAGTCCACAGAGCTGCTAAGCCATGCCCCTTCCGCTAGTGTGCGAGCCTCACTCAGCCGTTTAGAGAGAAATGGGATTCTGTGCCCTAAGGTTAATAAACCTCAACTTGGTCAGATTTTAACAAATAGAAAATGCCAAAAGGTAAAAGCAACCCTTCTAATATAGAGAGGAATGTTTTTTCAACAATAGCATTTATAATAGAACTGGCTACATGTCTATCCACCATAACATCAGTAGATACTGGATCCAGAAAATAAAACTAACTCTTCAATTTCTAGCTTGGCTAGGAATTAGTATAAATAGTTTTCATGATAATAGAAATTAATTTCAGGATTCTATTATAACTCAAAGTATCCTCTACTCTGAAACAATAAGTGACTGGCCTAATCTCCTTGTTGCTGTTCAGTTGCTAAGTTGTGTCCAACTCTTTGCGACCTCATGGACTGCAGCACGCCAGGCTTCTCGGTCCATCACTATCTCCCAATGTTTGCTCAAACTCACGTCCGTTGAATCAAAGATGTCATCCAACCATCTCATCCTCTGTTGTCCCCTTCTCCTCCTGCTGTCAATTTTTCCCAGCATCTGAGTCTTTTCCAATGAGTCAGCTCTTCACATCATGTGGCCAAACTATTGGAGATTCAGCTTCAGCATCAGTCCTTCCAATGGATATTCAGGGTTGATTTCCTTTAGGATTGACTGGTTTGATATCCTTGTGGTCCAAGTGACTCTTAAGAGTCTTCTCCAACACCACAGTTCAAAAGCGTCAATTCTTCAGCTTAATCTCCTAGAGAAACCTTTCTGACTGCTCAAAGAATAGTAACGAAAACTGAGCTTTTCTGTTGTTGATGATTTTTATTGAAGTATAGTTGACTGACACTGTGTTAGTTTCAGGTGTACAGCACAGCACAAAGTGCGTGTGTGCTTTTATATATATATATATATATATATATATACACACACATATATATATTCTTTTTCAGATGCTTTTCCCTTATATGTTATTATAAAATATTGAGTATAGTTCCCTGTGCTATATAGTAGGTCCTTGTTGGTAGAAATTTTTGACTTATAGACAAATCTGCTTTTAAATCAGAAAATTAACAGTCTTTTTGATAACTTACTATAACTTCTCTTTTTCTTTCACATTTATTCTGTTTAAGAGGGAATATCCATAAAAGCTTATAACTGAATGTGCTAGCACGCTCATTCATGTCCAACTCTTTGCAATCCTATGGACTGTAGCCCATCAGGCACTTCTGTCCATGGGATTTCCCAGGCAAGAAAACTAGAATGGGTTGCCATTTCCTATTCCAGGGGAATCTTCCCATCCCAGGGATTGAACCCACGTCTCCTGTATCTCCTGCATTGGCAGGCAGATTCTTTACCACTGAGCCACCTGGGAAGCCCCAAAAGTTTATAATACCCATCCCCAAATAGTCAGCTTCAGAATGTCAATATTCTAGAATGCTATTGTATAGGTTCAAGGTAAAATATAAATGTACACAGAAATTTGGGTAGGATTAATAGAGCCATCTTAGCAAGACAAATGGGGCAAATGCCATGAACAACACTGTGGGAAACACCAGGTTAGAATGCTCCTCAGACCAGCTGCTCCGTGCTGCGGCTCCCTGATACAGTCACCCATGAGTCATAAGGATGACAGTTGCCCTAAACCTGCGGCATTCACCAAGTGGCCTGCTCAAGCAAAGACAAGACTCTGATTCTGCTCCTGGAGAGAGAAGACTCCATATGTTGTGCCATAATCTCCTTGGAGCAAAAATAGCCTTGGGGATTTATATCCCTTCCAGGAAGGAAGGATGTACGAAATGGTGACCATTTGGCAAAAAGTGACCAACACTGGGACTCTGTGCAGAAACTGAGCTGTTTCGCTGCCCAAGACCTTCCTTAAACATAATCACGATGTGTCAGCAGAGGCTATTGAGTCTGGGCATTGTTTATTGGTGTACGAGGAATTCTTAATAAAAATTTCAAGAATTCAAGAGATCCTCAGTGGCACATGAAACAAAAGGAAAAGAAATTTCATCTGCTGGAAATCCTTAAAGGCCATTTAGAACCTACTGAAAACAACCAGTGTCAAAAAAGGGTCAAGAAGTCATCCTATGTCCTTAACAAGGCTACCTTCCACCCCTGCTCATTTTTCTTCTTCTTGAGGGGCCAGGACTGCTGGAGGAAGAGACTTCTCTTCTCTTTCGAGGATGCCACTGACAGCTCTGCATCCACTAGGCCTCCTCTCACTCTCCTCTGTGCGGACACACAGGACTGACGGTCAGATCTCTTCTCTGTGTGGGAGGAGGTAAGACATTCTCTTGACTCATGAGAAGCTTTGGACATTGTCTCCTCCTTAATGATCCTTCTTCATTTGGCTTCTAGGGCTCCATTCTCTCCTGGCTTTCAGCCAACCTCACTGGTGGCTCCAGTTCATCCTCCTTGGCTAGTTCCTACACTACTCTTTGACTCTTGATTCTGAAATGACTCAGTTCTTAGTCCCTGTCTCTCCCCTATCTTCTCCCTCTCTCTCGGTAATCTCATACAATCTCATGCCCCATAGATGATACTTAAGGCAGGAAACTTCCAAATTTAATCAAATTTAAACTTATACCCTTAATCACTCTCTTGAATTCTAGACTTGTACATTCAACTGCTTATTCAACACTGGACTTGGAGATATAATAAACGTCTCAAATTCAACATGTCTCAAAATGAAAGCATTTTACACATATTAAGTCATTTATTCAGAACCACCATGTGCGAATGCTGAAATTACTCTTATTTTATAAAGAACAGTGAAGCACAGAGAAGTGAAATTATTGCCCCAGGTCATGCCTCTAGTGAGTAACAGAACCAAGAAGCCACCATCATCCTGAGGCTTCTCTCCCTGTCTTCCTCTCCTCTGTCCCCAACCCAGCTCCTTAGTTCTTTGTGTCCAATCCATTAGCAAATCTTGCAGGTTCCACTGCCCCCATCTCTACTACTACCTCAGGCACACAGGCACCACACTCTTTCTCACATGGGTCACTGCAGTAGCTCCAAATTAATCTCCCTGCATACCTCCATCTGCCCTCAACTGTCTACTTTCAACCTCATGCCCAGAGCGATCTTGTAAAATCAGAAGTTATTCCTTCTTCTGGCTTCCATTCATCTAGAGCATGCTCCTGAGTAGGGTCTATATGAATCCTGCCTTCCAGGGCAACTCACAGCCTAGCACCCTCTTTTTCACTCACCAGCCTTCAGCCACAGTGGTCTGTTTTCATGCCCTTGAACACACGAGGGTCACTTCTGCCTTGTAGCTTAAACTCAGCTGTTGTGACCCTAGATCTTACAGGGCTGGCTCTGTCTTAGCATCTAGGATTTAATCTCAGTGTCACATCCACGGAATGGCTTTCCTTGATCACTCATTCTGAAGTAACCCATCTCTCTCTCCCACAGACTTTCCCTTATACACTCCAGCTAGGACTATGGATTGTGGTAAACCTCTTCAGACAGCCAGTTGGCTAAATCAATCAATACCTAAAGGCATATATATAGCTATTTGACCTAGCAATTCTACTTCTAAGAATTCATTCTAAATATAAACTTGTACACATGTGAAGTGATATATATTGCAGGATTATATATTTCTGTGTTGCTTCTAATAAAAATAAAAACACTGCTAACAACCTTAGTGTCCATGCACAGGAGCTCCTTAAATAAACCACCCAATTACCAAAAAAAAAAAAATGGGCAAAGACTTGAATAGACATTTCTCCAAAGATATGCAAATGACTAATAAGCACATGAAAATAAGCCCAATATCACTAATCATTAGGAAAATGCAAATCAAAACTACAATGAGATATCATCTCATATCCATTAAGACAGCTACTATAAAAAAAAACAAAACCCAAGTGTTGGCAAGGATGTGAAGATACTGGAATCCTTGTAGACTGCTGGTGGGGATGTAAAATGATGCAGCTGCTATGGAAAACAGTATGGCAAGTCTTCAAAAAATTAAAAATAGAATTACCATATGATCTAGCAATTCCACTTCTGGGTATACACCCAAAAGAATTGAAAGCAGGATCTCAGATATTTGTACCCCCATGTCCACAGCAGCATTCACAATAGCCAAAAGGCAGAAGCAACCCAAGAGTCTACTGACAGATAAATGAATAAACAAAATGTAAACATATAAATGGAATATTAATCAGTCTTAAAAGGAAGGAAATTCTGACACATGCTACACACAGATGAAACCTGAGGATATGTCAAGTGAAATAAGCCAGACACAAAAAGACAAATACTGCATCATTCCACTTATTTGAAGTACCTAGAGTACTTCCTAAATTCATAAAGTCAGAAAGTAGAGTGGTAGTTACCCAGGGCTAGAGACTGGGGGGAAATGGGGAATTTTTGTTTAATAGATAGTTTCAGCTTTACAATGAAAGGAACACTGCAGAGGGCTGGTGATGATGGTTACACAACAATGTGAATGTACTTAAAACCAGTGAACTGAACACTTAAAAATGTTTAATTTTATGCTATATGTATTTTACAATTTTTAAAAAAGCTAAAGACTTAAAGAGATACACATTTAAGCTTTAAAAAGAAAGTTTCAGTAAAATGCACATAATACAGTCCCATTATATAAAAATGAATGTACATATCCACGCACAGAAAGGAAACAAATTGTCATTATGTGCGTGCGTGCTCAGTCACTAAGTCGTGTCCAACTCTTTGTGACTCCATGGACTGTAGCTCACCAGGCTCCTCTGTCCATGGAATTCTCCAGGCAAGAATACTGGAGTGGATTGCCATTCCCTTCTCCAGGGGATCTTCCCAAGACCGAGGGATCGAACCCGGGTCTCCTGCCTTACAGGCAGATTCTTCACCATCTGAGCCACCAAACTGTCATTACCAGTTGTCCATAAGATGGGAACGGGGGGATGAAGCAGAATGGGAATGTTACTGCATCACTGTGTGCCTCTGTATCGACTGAACCTGGTACAGTAAGAACATATTTGTATTAGCTTCCCAATGCGGCAGTAACAAACTAAGTGGCTTAAATTACAGAAATTTACTCTTTTCCAGTTCTAGAGGCTAGAAGTTTGAAATCAGTGTATCAGCAGGGTCACACTCCCTCTGAGACTCTGGGTAGAGCCCGTCCTTGTTTCTTCCCAGTTTCTGATGGCAGCAGTCAATCCTTGCTTGGTGTTCCCTGGTGTGCAGCCGCAATCACTTCAATTTCCACCTCTGTCGTCACATGGCGTTCACCCCGTGTGTCTCTCTTCACTTGGCATTTTCCCTTCTGATAAGGACACCAGTCATATTGGAATACAGCCCACCTTAATGACCTCATCTTAACTTGATTACATTTGCAAAGACCTCATTTCCAAATAAGGTCACATTCATAGCCACTGGGAGTTAGGACTTCAACTCCCAGTATGTGTGTGTATATATATATATATATATACACACACATACACACATCACATCTTTATCCATTCATCTGTCAATGGACATTTTGATTGTTTCCATGTCTTGGCTATTGTAAATAGTGCTGTTGCGAACACTGAAGTGCATGTATCTTTTCTAATTAGAGTTTTCTCCAGATATATGCCCAGGAGTGGGACTGCTAGATCATACAGCAATTCTATTTTTATTTTTTTAAGGAACCTCCATACTGTTTTACATGGTGTCTGCATCAATTTACATTCCCACCAACAATGCAGGAGGGTTCCCTTTTCTCCACACCCTCTCTAGCATTTATTGTTTGTGGACTTTTTGATGATGGTCATTCTGACTAGTGTGAGGTAGTATCTCATTGTAGTTTTGATTTGCATTTCTCTGATAATCATTATAATGATGTGGAGCATCATGCAACTATCTGCCATTTGTATGTCTTCTTTAGCGAAATGTCTGTTTAGATCTTCTGCCCATTTTTTAACAAGACGTGGAAGCAACCTAAATGTTCATCGACAGATGAACGGATAAAGAAGATGTGGTGTGTGTGTGTGTTGAGATACACACACACACACACAATGTAACACTACTCAGCCATAAAAAAAAAACAGTGAAATAATGCCATTTGCGGAAACATGGATGGACCTAGAGATTATCATACTAAGTGAAGTAAGCCAGATAAATACCGTATGATATTTAAATGTGGGCTTCCTTGGTAGCTCAACTGGTAAAGAGTCACTTGCAATGCAGAAGACCCCAGTCCCACTCCTGGGTCGGGAAGATCCCCTGGAGAAGGCAATGGCAACCCTCTTGTCTGGAGAATCCTAATGGAGAGAGGAGCCTGGCAGGCTGCAGTTCATGGGATTGCAACAAGTCGGACACGACTGAGAGACTAAGCACAGCACAAGTGCTCCATCAATGCGAGCAATTGTTATTATGGTTATCACCACTTAAGAATCCCTTAGAAAGCGTTCCTGGGCATAGAGTGCCTTTATTTTTGCAGCACCTACTCACTGCCTTTCTCCATCATTCTTTGCCCAAAAGTCTTATGCCTGACTTTCACAGCTCCAGTAATTTCATTTGATATAGGGTTACACCACTGCACTAAATACTCCTGCTCCACACACTTATCCAATTCTCATCTTGGATGTGATCCCATCTGCAGTGTGGCAGATGAGCACACCATAGCCATCAGGGTCTCCGAGCAGTGCCACGGATGCCATCAGGACGCAACGCCCATCATGCCACGTGCAACTCATAGAGGGACGCAGAGTGGTCCTTGGCCTTGCACTTCCCACTTTCTGTGGTTAGTGCCCTAAATTTGGATTTTGATCTTGGCCTCACTTGGCTGCTAAATCTGTATCCAGTTAATCTCACAGGTTGTGGGGGAGGAGTCATGTTGCTATGGCAACCCAACAACTCTGGGCAGAAGGAGAGAAGAAATGAAATTTCAGGATGGAGACCACCAAAGGATTCAGAAACTGCCATCTCCGCCTTTGTTTCCCAGAAACGAATCTTGATATGCTAAAATAAACAGACTTCTCTTTTCTTTTTTTATTTTACAAGTTTCTAGTCATTGACAAAAATAAAAGCCTGCTCATACAAGTATTCTGTTCACATGCCATTTCCTAACAGGATAGAAACTAAAACTCACACTTCATTCAGCAAGCCAGGAAGTCAGCTGATTTCCTTTAAAGCTCTCTCTCTGCATGAAACAACTAATTGTCCAGTCTGGATTTTATATATAATATTACTTTTTGACCTGCAGTTTACAAGTAAACTAACAGAAGGACACAAATAGAACTTCGGCTCTCTCATCTCCCAGCAGTTAAGAAGAGCTGGAGGAGGGCAGAGAAAGATGAAAGAAACAGACTTGGAACACTGAGACTTCATCTTCCAGTGACTTCTACGCTGCCCACAGCATGACAGAGCCTCTCACGCACAGCAGAGCTGACTTGCTAGATTTTCCTGTCTTTGTTTTCCTGGCTACATTCTGGTGGAGCTTCTAAGGAATAGTAGAACATGGAAAAGGTAAATCACAGTCAAAAGAAAAACACCTGAACACAAACCAGGGATTGTGCACCATACAGGCAAGCACTAAATAATCTAAAATCGACCAAAGAAAATTCTGGTAGACTAGCGCAGGCTAACACCAGCCAGAGGGCAGCAAACGTAACTAAAAGGTTTCATCTTTGAAAAACTACTCTGGGTTAAACTGAGAACTGACATCTTGAGCAGCAGTTAAATTTTTCTTTAAATGAAAGAAAAAAAAAAGCCAGAAGCACCCCTCGACCTGATTTTCTTTACTTTCTATCATTTTTACCTCCTTTTCTAAGACAGTTTTTGGTGTTTTTGAGCTTGAGTGAGGACCGAGTCAGTACTGTTAACTCAGGGGTCTGGGAGTGAGAAGGTAAAAAGATGATGAGTTTGCTTGGTTGTGATTATGTAATTTTTCTGAATTTTTAAGGAAATGGCAATTGCTTAAAGTTACACAAGAAGATCATATGGTTAAACTGATGAGAAAAGTAGGATGTGATCAGGAATAAAAAAACTCTGGAACGGAAGTCACAGATTCAAGTCCTTGGCTTGGCTCTATCACTTAACCAGCCACATAATTACAGACAAGTTATTTTAACTCCCTGAACCTTGGTTGTTTTAACTATAAAATGGGTATAAAAATACCTGCCTTGACCTCAATAATTCAAATTGAAGATCAAATGAAGTCACATACATGAAATCGTTTTACAAAATAGTCACTGCTCAGTAAATGTGTTGTTAATTCTACTAGAATCTCGATTCTAGATTTACTGGATGTTCTTCTGCTTGGTACAAACTTCAGCCTCCATAGGAGTTCCTTATAGCTAGTAGGTACAAAAATGCAATTAAAAGCAAAAATGTGCCAACCAAATATGCCTATAGGTTTTTAGACCAACTTCTGCAAAGTTTAAAGGTAAACTGTTCTATTTAGACCATCAAAGCCCTCGCCAAGCCATCAGTGATGCATCCACAAGGTACAGAACACCCGCAGGCAAAGTAGTTTTTCTTCCTAAATGGCACTTACTTGCATAATGAGTTCACTCACTGTTGTGCAAGAGATAAAAAGTTTTAGTTCATAAAATTCTAGTTGGTAGCCTGCCATGTCAATTAGCTTCTTACTCTACATTCATAGCATTAACGCTAAATTAGAACTAATTATCCTCTCAATTGACAATTTAGAGGCCATTAAAATATAGATTAGCATGAAAGAAATATAGTATCCTGTGGAAAGTGAAATTCTGATGGAAAGGAGATAAACTCTAACATTTAGTGTGTTAATGACCCTGCATCAGGTGCTAAAAGAGGATGTTAATTAAAGCAGAGTTACTACCTACCCTGACTTCCTGGAACTTGGGTCTAAAAGGACAAAGCAACTCACACACACACACACACACACTTGGGTCTAAAAGGACAAAGCAACTCACACACGGACACACACACACACACACACACACAGGTATACACATACCTATCACTAGAGCTGCTAACCAGTATGACAATACCAAACCTCGGTATTGTTTGAAACAGACTTTGCTTACCATGCTTCAGAAACAACTAGAAGTTTTAAGCAGAAGTCTAAGAGATATCAAATTGGAGTGGGATCATTTAAAAGTACAATATATAGAGATGAATCAGGAAAGAAAATTAGGAAAGGAAGGCCAGGGAGACAATTAGTCATGAGCTAAACAGGCCCAATAAACAAAGCTGCACAGGGGAAATCAGAGAATTTATATTTTAAATTATTTTACTATAAAGCTCTATTCCTTAAGTGCTTCTTGAGTTCTTTACATTTCAAACCAGCAACCACTTAACTATGGGGTCCTTTTTCTAAGAACAAATGCAAATATGGGAATGGATTTTTTTTAAAGAGGTGTGAAGGGATTTACCCTCTCATTGTGTAAACATCACCTGGTGATCAGAAGAATAACAGTTTGTCAATAAACAAGCCCCACCAGGGTTCACAAACAAATCACATCGGCTTTTCCAGGTGCTGGAAAGAAACGTGTTCTTGCTATTTTCACTGCTGAACTTTGGGGCAGCTAATTACAGAATGGCAGTGTTTACGTTACTTTCTGTACAACCTCACACCTAGAGTAGGGAAAGCTAATGACAGTGTCGGGAGGCAGAACGTGGGAGTAATTGTTCAGCAAGTCAGAGCGCTTGCACTCTGGATGGCTGCAACAGCAGGAAAGCCCATTACTCCAATTGCCGAAATTATGTCTCACTGGAGTCAAGTTTACAGAAATATTTATAGGATTAGCAAAACACTATCATTGGCAGTTTCTTCGGTTGCCTAAAGCTTTTCCACCCCCCTGAAAGGATGGATGGCTGGGGAAGGAGGAACAAGAGAAGACACCCACTGAAAAATGCAAAGTGTTAAGAAAGAAATGATTGGGCTTTTTGTGGCAGTACTGTAGTGTTCAAACAAAGGATGGGGGCCCAACCCCATGTCATTATTCAT
Source organism: Giraffa tippelskirchi (assembly GCF_054371585.1). Classification (NCBI taxonomy): domain Eukaryota; kingdom Metazoa; phylum Chordata; class Mammalia; order Artiodactyla; family Giraffidae; genus Giraffa; species Giraffa tippelskirchi. The sequence continues at coordinate 128,024,522 of NC_137281.1, read as the reverse complement.
CCTAAAGAACAAACTGACTGACAACTGCTGTCAACTTTAGATATGTGTTCCAAAGACTTCTATTAGCCAACAAAATCCTTACATTTGGAGCACTCTGAAAAGTTGTAATTATTTTTCTGATGCTTTTAAAGAAAAATGCCTGCATATCTTTCTGTATCCTTCAAGTTTTAGTCATTTTTGGTCACCTTCCTCCACAAACAAAATCTCTTTTCCCAGGTTGTCCTATTTATTATGAAGTAATCGTGATGCTCATCTATTGAACTTAGTAATTAAGGATAATTGTACAGTCATATGAATAAAACTATTTGCTTTCTTGGCAGTTCTGTCAGTCCTCAGTCTATTAAAAGTCACAAGTGACTCAGAAGGAAAATAGCATTTACTTTCTAGGTCTCAACTGTAGGCTTTTTACCAAATCTCAGTGAGCACATCATTTGCACTCAGTTAAATTGGTTGTTTCTGAAACTTCCTGCTAGCATGGAAATAGATGTCCAAGCAGGTGGTCTCCAAAAGGCCTTAGATCGGTAATGCTTGGGATCCCTGGCTCAGTGAGGGTGTGTGTAATGAGTCAATGGAAGTGGTTCTAGAATAGAAGTCCGGGGTCATTCAGTAATGTTTGATGTCTTTTTCCTTCTCACAATGCACAATGATGTGTAAGTTATCGTGTGATTGGAGAAAACATGATAGAAATTAAATATGAGTGGATGAAACCAAACCAGTTCCATTAGACTCGTCTCTTTACACTAGATTCTTGTGAAAACAAAAATATCCTCCTCATATTTTCCCTGGTTGAAAACTTAGAGGAGAAGGACTCTGGATAACCATAGTCCATTTCCTCCCAGCATTTCAGGAAGAGTGGAAAGAATGAGAACATTCCAGGCCAAGAGATTGTAAAGGAGGCAAGGCAGTAATAATGGGGACCTCCCATATGTTATCTCCAAATGTGTTCATGGCATTTCTACATTGATACCCTCCCTTAACACAAATTCAACAAGTCCGAAACAAGCTCATCCTTCTCCCCTGCCAAAATAGACCCTATCTTGATTACTCTATTTCCACTCATGAAATCAGCCATCATTTTCCCAGTGTCCAATGAATGATTAATAATTTGGAATCAACTTTTACACACTTCCTCCCTTTGCATGAATGATCAAGCTATTTCTTAACAGAACTGTAACCACAGTTATCAGTTACATCCACAGATTTGGGTTCCCTGCCCATGCTTGAAAATTCACTGATACGGACTTAGCTGTGAATGTAAATGCTCTCCCACCTGCTCAGGAGCTTTAAAAATGGAAGTGGGCTTTATGATATTAAAAACAATTTGTAAAGTACAAAAGGACTACTTCAAGGTCCTGCCGAGAAACTAGAAACGGAAGTAAGATAGCTTCTGAGAGACAAAACATAGGAGTGATATTTGGGACAGGTGTATAGGCCAGCAAAGACAGCTAACGGGACTAAAGAGCAATCAGGCCATCAAGACCTCAAAAGAAAAGAAGCTGGCCAGCCGTGGGGTTGGAGCACAAGGAAAGTCACTGAGGAGGCATTGGCGGAAGCCATACCAGGCTGGGGCTCTCCTGGGAGCCGAGGGGAGAGCAGGGGACAGAGCAAGTCTGTCTTCACATGGGTGTCAGTCTAGTGGAGGAGACAGGAAACAACCAAACTTGGAACAAAATCCTCCACCCAATCGCCTGTTCACAAGCCATCTTCTGGTGTGATCTACCTTTTTATGCGCTTGCAAGGAGGAAAAGTACTGCCCTGTGGCAGCCATATTTGTCACTGTAAATTCTCTATGGCTGGTTTTCACTCTTTATTCTCCTGAGTTTGGAGATTTGAGTTCTGCTGACCCTAGAGATGGATCTCCTCCAGGTATGTTGACACATCAGACCAAGGACTAGACCTAGGAGTATGGTTCACCCAGGGCAACATCTTGGCATATCTTCACTTAACTGGGCAGAGTCCTCAGGCTCAGTAGAGTCACGTTACTCCCCATGATTCTAACTGTACTCAACAAATTCTGCCTTTATGGTAATGATCTCAGCAGCAGTGATATTTCTGTTTTCAAAACAATAAAATCTAGACACTATTCCAACGGGTTCCTACAGTTTCTGGATCAATTCATGATGCAGCTACCGAACTAAACCACTTCCATTTTCAGGTGACATTCAGACCCATCAGCCTGGGGTGAGAGGCGGTAAAACGTGCTTCTCAGACTTGGAGATCCACACCTGGAAAGCGGGCTCTGAGTCAGTAGTGCTGGGGTGGGGCTGGAGATTCTGATTTGTAACAAGCTCCCGGGTGATGCAGGTACTGCTTATCTATGAAACTCACTTTGAGGAGCAAAAATCTCAGTACCCAGGCTGCATGACAGACCAATGAAATTGGAGTCTCGGGGTCTGAGACCAGGAATCGGTAATCCCGAAAGCTCTGGAATGATCCTGTGGGCAGCCAAGGCTGAGACCCACTGGCCTAGAAGCTGGTCCGAGGCCAGGAGCCTTCCCACAGCCTGAATCTCAGCTCCTGACACCCAGGAGCAAATCAACAAAGTCCTGTCTGCAGAGGCCTGAGCCGCTACCACTTTTTGAGGTTCCTTTTTGCCAAGGCAGAATCACTCAAATTGTGGCACATTGTAAGTATTCACATTTATCAAGCCAAAGCCTTTACACAAAGTACAACTGTATGTATAAGCTCATTTGTCGATAACATCACAAGTGTACATCAGGCCCATTATAATCCTACATCCCACCTCCCTTGATAGGCCCTGAACAGTGCCTCCACCAGTTGCCTGGTTATTTGAGAAAAATTTTCTCTGAGGACTAGATAATGAGAATGCAAAATGGAAGAGAGACATTATAACAACTGCCTTCTCAGTAAAACATCAGAATTGATGTAACAAACCCTAAATGATTCATTTCTAATTTAAATAAAAACAACAGAATATTAATGTAAAAAAGGGGCTTTTTCCTCCATTAACAAGCTGTACCCTACTGTCTCTACCATAAAACTATTCCCATTAAGGAAAATCAGTTTTCTAAGTCAAAATCACAAAGACTGTACACAGATAGCACATGTTTATACACGAAAAATCAATGAAATAGTTTCCTTCCTCCAGAGGAAAAAGCATAAAGAAAACACTCATTATTCTATTCCTAAATTTCATATATTATGAGTAACACAGAACTAAATGAATGAACAAAAATAATTCTTGAAATATTAATTGCTGCAGAATTCCCTCCAAAAAATTGTTCTCCTCTGCTTCACTGGCGTATCAAAAATGAGTCTGATTGTACTTGGACACTTTCAAAATCACAAGACTTCCCCTTTTTTCTCTTAGACAATGTATTTGAAAGCATCGATGCTCTGCACATTTTAGGGAATAGATTGGTTTTTTGTTTTGGGTTTTTTTGGGGTAGAGGAAACTAGAGAGAAAGGATCTGATCCAGAATCTCAAGATGCTTCTGTCCCTCAAATAGGAGATCGGAAAATAAACACAAATTGAACTGTCTTCAAGCACTTTTAACCCTGAAGGTCTTGTTTGCCCTTCTTGGACTCTCTGTGTTGGTGAGCGTTAGCAGGGGGAGGCTATCCCGTGGTTGTGCCATCTGGGTTCCAGAGTTGCTATTTTAAAACTTCAAACAGGAAATCTTGGGAGTTGAAATGCACCAAACCTTCCCCTAGAGGTCACGCCATCAAAATAGCTCTCAGATTCAGCTCTTCCTTTCTCCCTCTGTCACTTAATCTGATATGAAACTTCAGTCACACATATGGAAAAAGACATGGAACAATGATTCCACCCCCCAGGATCAACTTTTAAATTATGTCTCTGTGTGTGTGTGCTTAGTTGCTCAGTTGTGTTCAACTCTTTGCAACCCCATGGACTGTAGCCCACCAGTCTCTTCTGTCCACGAGATTCTCCAGGCAAGAATACTGGAGTGGGTTGCCATTTCCTACTCCAGGGGAATCTTTCTGACCCAGGGATCGAACCTAGGTCTCTTGCATTACCGATGGATTCTTTACCGCTGAGCCACCAGGGAAGCCCTAAGTTGCTCATAAAACCTCCAAAGCTTTAGCTTATATTCCTTAAGACGTCCTTCCTATCTGGTTTAATTCCAGTTTTTTTTTTTTTTTTTTTAATAAAGGGGCTCAGATATAAAAACAGTCAAAATCACTGCACCTTATAGGGAGAGAAGCTGTTCCTAAACTGGGAAGGGAGGACTAACAGCATATAAACCTGTACCACATCATCCGTTGCCTCATCCAGGGATCCTCTGGGTAGACCACAGCCACCGCAGTGGAGAGAATGCCACTACTATTCTATTCGCCTGGCACTTTAGGCAGGACTGTTAGCCCCAGTTTGGGGATCAGGTTGACCTAGTTTTGATGATGATGGTGAAAGCTGACGGCAGCTAAGATTTAACCAGTGCCTATTCTTGTTTCAGGCACTGTTCTCAGCAGTTTTCATTTTCTAATTATTTTAATCCTCAGAACAACCCTTTGGGATGGGCACTGGTATGAGATCTCTTTGCACACGAGTTTGGGTTTTATAGCTGCTAACTATGACTCCCAGGATGAGTTTAACTCCCAAACCCTTCATTTCAACATCTGAAAAGTGAGGATTATAATAATGCCAACCTCATGAGATGAGCCTCTCCACACTGGCCTGGACTATATATGGTACCCACCCAAGGGTAGTCATCTGTATTAGCTGGATGCCTGGAGCAAGAGGTGTTCACCACAGTCTCCTGCTATGCATCACCTCATATCACAGCTGAGGCTGAACTAAGGAGATGTTGTCGGAGGTTAGCATGGCTAAGTTTAAGGTCATCTAGATGATAGTTCTTCTGAGATCAATGAAAAAAGACAAATATCTCCAAAGTCCAAAGGAGAACAGGATTTTTTCAAAAGTAATTAACTTGCCTACCTTTGTTTTGTCTTCTCGCTAAAACAAAAACGGTCCAGGTGGCGCTAGTGGTAAAGAATCTGTCTGCCAACTCAGGAGATGCAAGAGACGTGGGTTAGATCCCTGGGTCGAAGATTCCCTGGAGTAGGAAATGGCAACCCACTCCAGTATTCTTGCCAGGAAAACCTCATGGACAGAGGAGCCTGGCGGGCTACAGTCCATGGGGTCACAAAGAGTCAGACATGACTGAGCGACTGAGCACACGGCCACAAGTATGATTTCCTTCCCAATTTCCCAACAAGTTCTATATTAAATTTGTTCACACCATTTCTCCAAGTATATGTTACGTAGGGAAAGAACACCTGTTATGTCAAATGCAGTAAGTGCTAGGATGTGTCTTACAGACATAGCCAGAAAAGAAAAATGTAAATGCGAAGGCAGGAGCTCAAGATTATCTCTGCTTCCTTCAAGTAATTAAAGAATTTTAAATATAAAGTAGAATACAATGGGAAGAAAGCTGTTATCATTTTCAACATCTTGATAACAACTATATCTGAATACTAGAAATTGACCTTGGCTAATTAATATTTTGACTTGAAACAATTACTCGTTAATTATATCAATAAGTGGATTATCATTCTTAGCAATTTTTCCATTTATAATTCATGATATTTTAAACCCCAGTTAACAGATTTGAAGGCGGTTGTATTCACTCACATTGGAAATGATTCTACAAACCTATTCTCAAAATATATTATCTTTCTATATGAAAACTATATGTTTTTTCAGCATTTAAAAAAGACCCGACTTTTTAAATAGAATGTTAACCCTATTATATAGTTAGCCTCAGGAAAAAGATCCAATAAATAATGAAACAAAACAAAATATTTTTCTTTTCTGCCCAAGACACCTGTAAGTAATTTTCCAAAGGACAAGTGTTAGATTAAAAATAAAACAAACAAAAGGGGTTAAAGAGGAAATGAAAGCATCTTAGTGACTGGCCAACTTCTGTGAGTACCAGGCAAGATTAGCAGCCCTGAGAAAATATACCTTAGTAACTACCTGGTTCTCTCCAAACTGGACAAAGACCTGTCCCCAGAAGAATCTATTAAATCAATTTAACATTTCTTTTTTAAAATTTATTTATTTATCTGGTTGTGCTGGGTCTTAGTTGCGGCATGCGGGCATGTGGGATCTTAGTTCCCCAACCAGGGGTCAAACCTGTCTCCCCTGCACTGCAAGGCAGATTCTTAACCACTGGACCACCAGTTAAGTCCCTAAATCAATTTAACATTTAAAAATATATTTGAAGACATGATTATCTATCCTAACATAGGCTTAAAGTCTCTTGATCATATTCATGTTTGAAGGGAGATAAATTTGATAAATGCTTAGGTGGAGATGGTTTGGCTAACTCTACGATTTCTTAATGTCAAAGGCCTTATTTGATATTTCCATTGTGACTGACTCTTGGTAGAAGGAAATGGCAACCCACTCCAGTATTCTTGCCTGGAGAATCCCAGGGACGGCGGAGCCTGGTGAGCTGCCGTCTATGGGGTCCCACAGAGTCGGACACGACTGAAGCGACTTAGCAGCAGCAGCAGCAGTTTCCTTGGTATAAAGACTACCAACAAGGTTGATTTCAGACTCCCTGGGTGATGTCACCCAGTTGGGAAGAGATGTTCTCAGTCATCTCATGGAAGCTGATGTGAGCTGGCTCTAGGACACCATTGGAAGTAAAGTACATCACTGATACCATACAGCTTTGGGCCAAGTTTATTCTGAGTGGCACCAAAAGCCACTTCATCCAAATTGAAAGCATCAAATGGTTTATTCTTCTGATGTTTGTCAACAAAAGACTAATATTTTGGGGGCACAATCGATTGCAAACCCTTGAAAAAAAGCAGGATAATGAATGGAATGACTCCTTAAAGAACAAATCCTTGTATATCAATCTCCTTTAGTAACTCAGGGCCAAGTCTAAAAGGTGTCATCTATCTTGATGTCAGGAAGGCTTGGAGTCTTTCCCACACAATGTAGTCATCAATAAACTTGTGAAAACATAGTTTACATCGTGCTCAAAATCAACCCAACTTCCAAGAAATTTCTAAGTGAAGCATAGTTATGAGTTACAGAGAAAAGAATCATTTGGGGTATACTTATTGAATGGTGAGCCAGGTCCAGTTTAAAGTTACTATAATTATTAGTGCCTGACTGTTAATTCTATTGGAGAAGAAAATGGCAACCCATTCCAGTATTCTTGCCTGGGAATCCCATGGACAGAGGAGCCTAGCGGGCTACAGTCCATGGGGTCACAGAGTCGACACGACTCAGAGACTAAATATTTAATAACAACATTAATTCTACAAATGATGTGCAAGTAGTAGTAGTTACAGCTCTGAAGGGAAAAGAAGTAGGAAGACTTCTTAAAACTAGTTGGGAAATCTAATGGCTCATCAGGATGACGACGTGCAGTGTGGGATACTAGACGTTTGCTCATTTTCTCAGCTTCAAAAAAGAACAAAATGTGAAGCCACCAGGGAACGGGCTACACCTAAACTATCTTCCTACATCACTTGTCTCTGAATTGTGAGGTTCTTCCTCAAATAATTTTAACAAACCAAGCCTGAGCTCATGTCTTTGAAGAAATGGTTTATTGCTTTCAATAAAATTACTGACATAGTAATTCCTACTTGCATGTTCTTATAACTTAATGATTATTTATGTATTTAAATGCAGCTGTATTTCTCTTTGGTTGAAAGAGCTGATTGTGTTTGGAGAACCACAATCTTTTCATGTACAATTAAGAAAGAAATACCCATGGAAAGAAATAGCCAATGGAATATATTATCTCAAGGAAATGAATGACCTTTTCATCTTCCCTCCTTTATCCTCAGAGAATTGCAAAGAATGGTACCATATTTACACACCTCCACTTTATTAACTATACAATTTCAGTACCTTTAAAAATCCTTTGGTTTGTAAATATATATTTTGTTACCAGGGTTTTGAATAACTTGTTTGACACATCAGTAAATCAAAGATAAATTTTTACTCAAGGGTAAATTGACTGGAAACAAATTCCAGTTTTGGCTTCAGCTTTTACTAGCTCACATTTAAAATTCTCCTTTCTCAGTTAGAGGGCATTATTTCTTTATTTCTATCTTATAAAATAAAATTTCATCTTTCTTTGAAAACTCAGAATTCTTGAAGTGTGCATTGCTACTTCAGGAAAAATAAACAAGGTTTGTGACAAGACAGGCATTAAAAGGTTTTGAATCTGTCAAACAAAATAATTATATCAATTTAGCAATAATAAATTAACAATAGTAAGTTTAATTTTGTAAAACTTTAGTTGAACCAAAGGAATTCATAATAGTCAAATTTTCCTATTACTAAATTCTGGAATAAGCCAATGAGAGAGATTACGCTGACTATATCTGGTTATCTAAGATGGAGCAATTTGTTTTGGATGACTTGAGATATCACCTTGCCTCAACCAACAAGTCTTGAGACCTCAACCAGAACATTCCCACACGCAGATCTTACACTTTAAAGAATATTGACCAATCACCAAGACATATGCAGCTTCACACAATGACACAAAGCTCTAACTGGCTGGACAGTCTTCTAATGGGACAAGAAGAGCAATATATTAGCATGCAATCTTTCTAGGAGATGCACCTCTTCATGAAAGACTTAAGTTCTAAGACTCAAAAACAAAAACTAGACCTTGCCAAGTAATTCAATAGAGTTATGGAAAAATTATTTCCCCAGACTGTAAAAATGTGTGGAGCAATTCTGAGTAGTTCTAAAGAGAACAATAAAGATAGATATAAAATGTACATGAGTGGAGGGAGCAAGGCAATTTATAATCTTTCCCTAAAAGGGAAGGTTTATATTTTGATTCTTTATACTGGATACATTTAAAAAGAGGCAGCTATTTAATGGCACTTATCTTCTCTAGAAATAATGTGTGGTTTATACAGAATCTCATGGGATATACCATACATTGTATAGTCACCTACGGCACGCGTGCATGCTCAGTGGCTCAGCCATGTCCGACTCTTTGCGACCCTGTGGACTGTAGCCCGCAGGCTCCTCTGTCCATGGAATTATCCAGGCAAGAATACTAGAAGTTGCCATTTCTTCCTCCAGAGGATCTTGCCTGCCCAGAGATCGAACCTGCATCTCCTGTGTCTCCTGCATGGACAGGTGGAATTTTTACCACTGAGTCACCTGGGAAGCCCATAGCCATCTATAAATAAAAGTAAATTTTATTTGAAAGAGGACGGGGTACAATGAAATTTTCTTTTTACACAGTAAATTTCTGATGAGAATTTTTTTCCTCACTCACTTCTATTATATAATTAAAGCTACCTTCTATGGGGGTAGGAGAGGCTCCTGTAATTATTAATAATGTTTTATATATTATATAATAATGTAATATAATAAAATAATAAAGTAAAGCTTTTTAAAATAGTATACTTTTTAAATTATCATTTTCATATAAAATATTCTGATTTATTAGTAATACCATATTGTGATTTCAAATAAATCACAAAATAAAAATGATAAATATTAAAATAGAGAACAGACAGTACCTAGCTACAGAATGCTTTATATTCTAAAAGCTCATTTATATACAGGTTGTTTAGAACCTGGAGCACCTTTTTCAAGAAACAATGAGGTGATTAGGGTCCTAGGTCAACCCATAATATCTACATACTCCAGGATGTTCCTGAAATTCTGAAGAACCACAGGTAATAATATTTCTATATGAAATAATTCAGAGTTCCAACTTGAGAAGTCAAATACATCTCTTGTGCTCTGAACAGGTATTTCTCAAGAGCCAAGAGACTGGTTCATGTTTTTGTGTTGTTAGGAAAAAGAACAGAAATAAGTGTCATCACTTTAACTAGTTACATAGTCTCAGGTTTTTCCTCAACTGTAAAGTGAAAAGTATTGATACCCGCCCAGGTTACTTAAGACGTTTGCTGTGAGCACTCAATGAGACAAAGTACCAGAAAATGGCATTGTAAAGCCACCTCCACCCTCTCCAGGCAGTTAAATCCTCATTGGACAGACCACCCAGAGCACAAGGGAGGTTGGGTTGACTTGTCCGAGGTTGTAAGGTGAGCTCCTGAGAAGACAAGAGAAACAGTCAGGGCTGTTGACTTCTGGTTCATCTCCTTCTGCGCTACAGGTGGCATCTAACTTTTGGTAGTTAATTAACTAACTTTTGGTAGTTAAATTATCGAACACACACTGGGCAGAAAACCAAAGAAAGATGACAGTAATAACGGTACATTCTGACATGTCTGAGCTGAACTCAGGAGAACCAGGTCCCAACCCTGGCCTCACCTCTGACTCCAGGACTTAATGAGACAATCACACAGCCACTTCCCATTTCACAAGCTCTCTCTCTGTTTAATTTGAGAGAAATAAAGTGGCTTCTCCAGTCTTCCTCTTAGGAGGCTGTTCTCTGGCTTTTATTGTAATGCGTAAATAACTGAAAATCAATGAAATTTTGTTGTAAAGCTCTGTGTCCCTCAGGCAAAAAGGGCAGAAACTGCTTGCTTTTATTAAAGTGTTGCTGGCAACTAGAAACATTTTATGAAAAGAGAATAAATAGTAACTAAATGTTTCCTACGTATTTATACAAGGTTTACATCAAGTTTTACAGCTAAGGGGATTCAGTTGGCATGTAAGTGAAAGAATGAAGAGGGAAAAATGCTAATCACTGGTACAGAGGACAAGAGAGACCCAGACCAAGAGCCTTTGAAAAGTCATTTCTGTTATCAATATCTGATATGATGGTATACATTTATTTATGTCACTTAACAAACAAATTCTTGCATTATCCATAAAATGCATACTTTAAAGCTGCGGTTCTCAAACTTCTTAGTCTTAGGATCCATTTAGAATGTTAAAAATTATAGAAAACCACACAGAACTTGTGTTTTTGTAGATTATATTTATCCAGTTTAACTATATTGCAAATTTAAATGAATAAACTTTTAAAATATTTATTCATTAATTTATTTAAAAATAAATAAGCCCATTACACATTAAATAACATATTTTAATGAAAAAGGACTGATTTCCAGAAAAAACTTCAGTGAGAAAAGCCACAGTCTTTACATTTTTGCAAATCTCTTTGATGTCTGTCTTAACTGAAGTCAGCTAGATTTTCATATCTCCTTCTGCATTCGTTCTGCTGGGATGTGTTCTTTCAGTTAAAGTATATGAAGACTATTTAGCTTCACAGAAATACAGTTGGAAAAAGAAGGAGTATTCTAATAGCCTTTCTGGATAACTGTGATACTCTTCTTTGACAAACACTAAAACGTTAATAGCTGGTCATGTCTTGAAGGGTTATTTGAAACATGGAATCTGAATCTCTGTTGATGAACTTGTACTCTAAACAGTCATGAGATAAGAGGAGCAAATAAGGCAAATAACATCACAGTATTATTGTGAAAATGTGCCTGACTTTGCAGATCCTCTGAAAAGGTTTTAGGAACGTTAGGGTTCCCTAGACCACACTTTGAAAACCTCTGCTTTAAAGACACAAATCATCTTTTCTAATGTACAACTGGTAAAGTGAGGGATATACTACGTGAAACTTACGGAACGAGGTGCGGAAGAAAGATCAAGTGCAAACAAATCAGTCACCCCCTGGTCCCCCATCATGTGGACATGGAAACTGGAAAGTAGACGCTGGAAGGCTGGAGCCCCAGCTAGAACCCAGCAACAGTCTCAGACAGGGTGACATTCTCAACAATATGTAAGAACGCTTGGGCACATTGTAAAGACTTCTTTATTGCATCATGACTGTTGGGAAGCAGCCACAGACATTACACCAGCCAAGTAGGCACATACCACAACCTACAACCAACAGAGGCAAGCTGGGAACCTCAGTTTTGATCCTGGTCATAGCTATGTCTGCTGCCTGTTTCATTTCACCCCAACCTGCTCCCACCTCCCTCCAATCTCCACTGAGCTACCAAGTCAAGCCTTCTGCCCCTGTATGCATCCTGTTTTTTGTTGTTATAACTACAACAACAAGTGGTGAGTATATTTGCTTTCCTTGGCTTTTTCTGTTTAGGAGGGCTGTGGCTCTTTCCACTGCTGACAGTCTCAGGCAGCGCCCATTCCAACCTCCACACCGGTTTTAGCCCCTCACACTCAAGTCCTGACACCAGGTAGCTCAGTGGGTGCAGCTTCCTCAAATGGGCCATTCAAGAAAACTGATATTTTTCAATCTTCTTCTACAAATTTTTCTTTTTGTCTGTATCTTACCACAGCGTGACAGAGTACATGAAAATAAGTCATTTTCATGCTATTAGCACATTTAGGAAACAAGCCTCCACAGTAATTAATCTAATGAAGATGACCCTAGACTGAAGAAATAGCAATTAGAATTGCCTGAATAGACATTAAGGGAAATGAAGATATTTACATTCAAAGAAAGATAAGATTTTTAAATAAGAGGTAAAATTAATAGCCCAAATTCCATGGAGCAGGAAAGAGCTTCTAATGACTCAAAGAAGACTGGGATACATGCAGATTAGTCTGTCATATGCAAGTGAATCCAAAAATGATGCCAGCCTATCACGAAAATATGGACATTAAGCAACAGGCTAAAAGCAATGGAAAATTAGAAGAAACTGGCCAGCTACATGCAACCCGGTGGAAAGGTTTTTCTTTGAATAAAATTTTTTTCCATGTAAATTGACAGTTGTTATTTTCCAAACATAAGTAACCAACTTTTCAAGTACTAATTCAAATTCTGTGCTATGCAGAGGTGCAGTTTGGAAACCAACAGAAACCCCGTTCCAGTGGTGTGAACCCACAACAACCTACCCAGCTGACCTCAGCAAGGGGTCTGCACATCTGGGGTTGATCAATGGAAGGCCCATCTAGGGGTTTCCGGCCAAACTGAGGAGATCTGTCGACACTATAATTATTAGCAATAACAACAGCTCTTGCTGGTTTATTTTCCATCAAACTCGGTATGTTGCTGGAATCTAGTATGTCAGGTTCTCTTTTTAACCTGATAGGAAGCCAGGGGCCAAAACCAGAGAGGAAAAGCCTAACATAAGGAAGAGTTTGTTCCAGTGCCTTCTGGATGCTGATCTCTACATGAAAGTTGATCAAGTGTGACCTGGAGCTACCCAGGGAATTTCTGCCTCCTCTGGAAGGTGACCGGTGTTTTGAGCATCGCACACTCGCTGAGCAGGATGGAGAGCTCTGTGAAACTGGGAAGACCACTTGTAGGGCAGAGAAGGAATGTGCCCATTATTGTTGATGCTATTGCTATTAATAAATGAGGCTTTATGAATAAAAGGGGAAGTGACATTATTAATTTTTCCTCGTGACTTCTTTGAATTCTTTAGATTTTTTTTTCTTTAAGATCCATATCTCCAGCCAAAAGGTAAAGGCTTCATTTTGCCTAAAATATTACTATATTTCCATGCCATTATTATATACAGCCTTGAGTAATCACAATTAATATGATATTATATACAAATTAAATGTGCTATAAATTTTAGTTATCATCATGCTGGTTTTTAATCATTATTATTAGGTGAAACCTCAGAAAAAATTTAAGCCTATCATAGGCTGTATCAGCTTCTTAATTTAATTCTAAAGATTTGGGCATATCTGCATTCAGAGAGAGAAAGAGAGAATCAAAACTTCCTCTTTTTCCATCTGGCTGCAAGTGCTTTTCATAGTTTATTTTTTCCACAGTCATCCCTAAAGAATCTCTAGAGCTAAGCTTTCAGGAGATTGTGTCAGTGTCAAACAATTATATCATTGATTATCAGCTATTTCACAGGAGAACTGAACTGTCTGACTTTTAAAAAAAATCTGAACGGACTTTTATAGTAGTAAGACTTTGTCAACAGAGACTGAGTATCACATGCAACTTGGCCCAAAAAAAAAATTGAAAGCTTCAGAAATTAACTTTATCACAGAAAATATTTAGCTGTAAGCAATATCCAGCTGTAGAGGCAGAGAACCAAAGGTCAGAAAAATGTGCTAAAAAAATAAATAAATACGTTTCAGACACCCAGTGGAGAGAATAGTAAGAGCTAGTGTCAGCCTGTTGCAGTGCCAGGCTGAGCTAGCCGGTAAGTTCTCTGGTAAAGAAAACGCTTTTCTGAGATGATTATAATGGGTACTCTGTGAGCTCTGGGGCCTGGACTTGCTTTTCTATAGATGACTTTGTTCCTTCTTTACATTGTAAAGTTCAGATTATATTTTTGTAGAAATACATTCTCATCATTTCAAATGAAGATGCTGATTCGGCCACATTTCAGTTTCATTCTCATTTGAAGAAATAAGCCCGAGCTTGTTTGGAAGCGAAAATGCTCCAAAAACTCTTGCTTCCTTTTGAAACTTTTATTAAATATTCAGAACTGAATGAAAGTATTCTAGACCTGGAAAGGGATGTTTCACATTTACAGTGAAAATAAAAACCAGGTTTGTGGAAGGATGGAAAAACAACAGGAATTCACTAACTAGCTGAGAGTCAGAAATACAGCATCCATAGCTGAATCACCTGAGACACTGCAATTTAAAATCAGCAGTGCCAACAGAGAAGTTTTCAGAAGCCATAATAGGCTCCCTTTTTCAGAAAGTAAACAAATTCCTTACTGAGGGGAAAAAAAAATCACACAGAGATGGTGATTTTACTTTATCCCACGAGCAAATTTAAACAATCCAACAAGATATTCTGAATGAGTTTAAATTTTGCTGTCAGTCTAACTCAGGAAGGACTTAACAAAACTTCACTTTCTTTGATAGAAAGAAAGGTCCACTCAGAATAATTATGTGGCAGAAAAAAGGAGTGCCAATGTGGCCAAGAGGAACCCGTGATGATTAACTCTAGTCAATTAATAGCTATTTCTTTCAAACCTGTGTCCTATTAAATGCACCTTCCTCTCCAGATGCATAAATTAGCCTTTCATAAAAGCACCTGGATGCCAAAATGCAAATTATTCTCTAGAGGTGAACCAGCAGAAGCAGACAGAGCCTGCCTTTGGTGGCCGTATTGGAACTGTGTTAGTTTCCTGTTAGCTGCTGTAACAAATTACCAGGAACCCAGTGGCTTAAGAAAACCATATATTTACTATCTTATGGTCCTGGAGGCCAGAAGTCCAAAACAGGCCTCACTGGGCTAAAATCAAGGTGCCAACAGGGCCGTGTTCCTTGTGGAGGCTCTGGGGGAGAATCTGTGTCCTTGCATTTTCCGACTTCCAGAGACTGCCCACACTCCTTGGTTCATGGTCCCTTCCATCCTCAAAATCACCAAAGGCTGATCAAGTCTTTCTCCCCTCACATTTCTCTGGCCTTAACTCTTCTTCTGCCTCTCACTTTCACTTAAGGGCCCTTGTGATTACATGAAGCGTACTTGGATAATCCAAAATAATTTTAGGGTAAATTAAGACCCTCAAATCAATCTGCATGTTTGCCATATAATATAACATTTTCACAAGTTCCTGGGATTCGGTTGTAGACATCTTTGGGAGGCCATTATTTTGCTTCCCCCAGGTACCAAGAATCAAATGAAAATTTTACCTTCATCAGCCTCTCTTCTGTTCCTGACTACCCAGCCATATCCTTGGGTACAGGCACCTCACCTTTAAAAAAGTAGTAATAATAGACCTTGCTTCTCCTGCTGTCTTTTCTACCTTTAAATCAATGACTCTGTGACTAGCAATTCTTTCCATGTTTTAACCTAATAAAATCACAGCCTTCATCTCCCACTAAAAAGACAAAGTTGGGTCGCCCTTCCTCCAGCTAGCAAAATTCAGCTCAAAGAATTTGGCAAGACATTCATTTGTTCGTTCATTCAACAAGTATTAACTCGACACCCATGATATGCCAGGCATAACAAGTTCAGTGCTGAACAAAAGAGATATACTCTCTGCCCTAACTGGGCTTAGTTTAGCATTTTCCAATATTTGCTAGTGGGATACAGAGGAAAGCTATTTTCCACTATTTATGTCCTGGTTCTTTTCAATACATATCTGAGAACACATAACATATGATAAAGACATGTGCAATGCAAATCTTTAAAATTAGGAAGGGTGTAACAAAAATTATTATCAATAACCTCAGATATGCAGATGACACCACCCTTATGGCAGAAAGCGAAGAGGAATTAAAGAGCCTCTTGATGAAGGTGAAAGAGGAGAGTGAAAAACCTGACTTAAAACTGAACATTCAAAAAACTAAGATCATGGCATCTGGTCCCAAACTTACTTCATGGCAAATAGACGGGAAAACAATGGAAACAGTGAGACTTTCTTTTCTTGGGCTCCAAAATCACTGTGGACAGTGACTGCAGCCATAAAATTAAAAGATGCTTGCTCCTTGGAAGAAAAGCAATGACAAACCTAGACAATGTATTATAAAGCAGAGACATTACTTTGCATATAAAGGTCTGTATAGTCAAAGCTATGGTTTTCCCAGTTGTCATGTATGGATGTGAGAGCTGGACAATAAAAAAGGCTGAGTGCTGAAGAATTGATGCTTTCGAGCTGTGGTGTTGGAGAAGACTCTTGAGACTCCCTTGGACTGCAAGGAAATCAAACCAGTCAATACGAAAGGAAATCAGTCCTGAATATTCATTGGAAAGACTGACACTGAAGCTGAAGCTCCAATACTTTGGCCACCTGATGCGAAGAGCCAATTCATTGGAAAAGACCCTGATGCTTGGAAAGATTGAAGACAGGAGGAGAAGGGGACGACAGAGGATAAGATGGTTGGATGGTATCACCAACTCAATGCACATGAGTTTGAGCAAACTCTAGGAAATGGTGAAGGACAGGAAGCCTGGCGTGCTGCAATCCATGGGGTTTCAAAGAGTTGTACATGACTGAGCAACTCAACAGCAACAACAAACAAAAATTAATAGCTATCATAACAGACAAAGATCTGGATTGAAACAGTGAGACTCACTGTAGATTTTCTAAGTTTCATATGTGATACTTCAGTAAACTAAGTCCTTTCCGATACATTATCTCTCCTGATCCATGGTATGACTTGGTCAGGTATGGAGAGTCATTCCCAATTGGCTGGTGAGAAATTCAAGTGCAAAAAGCTTTAGTAACTTGACTAAGGCCACACAGTAAATGGCAAAGTCAAAGACTCAGATTCAGGTCTTCATCAAATGGTTTGCTCTCTTCACTTCCGTCATTTTGATGCTATGAATAGAGAATCTTTCTCCTTGCCTGACTTGCAGGATGCCATGCCTCTTCTCCTAACTTTGTGACCCCTCTTTCTTCCTATACACTTCTTGCCATCTCCTACTACAGGCATCGCTCAGTACTCTACTCTCTTCTCAAAGACTGAACCAGCCCTTCTTCCCAAATGGAAGTAATTTCCACCTCCCGTGAATGCACATCCCCATGAGGAGCTTCCCTCTGACATGGAGCTCTCTGAGCTCCAGCCCCAGCTCTCTCCGCCTGCCCATCAGAATTACCCACCGAGATGACGTAACCCAGGCTCTGCTCCATTCCTTGATCTTAGGTTGATTCCCTATTTGCATCACTGGCACCACTTTCCCACCTGATAACCTTGATACCGTGGGCTTCCCAGGTGGTACAGTGGTAAAGAAGCTGCCTGCCAATGCAGGAGCTGCAAAAGACACAGGTTTGATCCCTGGGTTGTGAAGATCCCCTGGAGAAGGAAATGGCAACTCACTCCAGTATTCATGCCTGGAAAATGCCATGGACAGTCCTCTGGTCCATGGGGTTGCAGAGTCAGGCATGACTGAGCACGGTAAAGAATCATGATATCAATAAACTCCTGCCTCTCCTTTATATCTTCTTCTGTCAAAGCCTTGTGTTCTCATGACTCCAGAGGTTACTCAGCTTGTGTAAGAGTCACTCCCTCAGACCCTGTGGCATCTCCACTGGCCAGGCTACCCTTTGACCCCACACCCCACCAGGAAAGAAGAAATATACAGCCCAGGGAGGAACTCCCCCCTAAAGAAGACTCGGGTCGGGTGCTCTCGCTCCTTGGGTAGCACCAAAGACAATGTTGGCAAATATGTGAAGATGTGCTGACCACCCTTATTTCTGCAGGATTTCCACAGTGAGGAAGAAACCCAATCACAGATTCTCTTCAGGCACCAAATTAAAGGACTGCAAGGTCAAGGCAGGGGAGGGGGGAGGAATCAAAAACATGGTTCCTGGTATCATGCAGCTTGCTGAATTAAGAACTTTCTGAGTCACTGATCTCTGTGGACTTAGAAAACTAAGCCTTTCAAACAGACATTATGAAAAGGGGTTTCACAGAAGACCCCCAAGAAATGCACTGTGAATGGTGATGGCCTAGTGGTGATTTTTAGAACACGGAGACCAAACAGGGCCCATGCCCTTCATCTTCCCGAGGTCACTGTTCTGTCTCAGAGAAGCAGCCTCGTGCCGCCCTAACCGCGCAGGGCACATGCTCCCTGCCAGGGCTCAGCTCTGCCTCCCACAAAGGGACATGTCAGAAGCGGGCACATGCCACAGATTAAGCAGCACCAAGCAACATTCTGCAAACAGCTTGTAAACAGAAATGTCATATGAATCTGTGACGGGCAAACAGGGTTGCAAGGTGCTCTCTGATCTTGAGCTCTCACTGTTGGAAACCGCATGTGAGCTGGCCTGAGGCGCGGAAGCAGTGTTGCAAAAGCATGTGTGAACACACACACCACACACCAGAACTTAGGTTTACAATTTCCTCCCCCTCCTAGTACTCAGAACAGTCCTAATGTAAAAATGAGCACCTAATGAATACCGAAATGAGTTCATTATTGTTTTATTCTAAGTTAAGCTCTAGTCTTTCTCTACCAGAGAGTCAGAAGAATGAAGATAACCTCTTTTTAACTATTTAATAAGGATGTTTTAAAGACATGAATTTCTTAAAAAGTCTACACGTAGAGTCAGTCATAGTGGAAAGTGATTATTGTGAAAAATAAATTTTTAAAGTTACATATATGTGTGTGTGCTTAATGAACCAATCTATTTTTAACCATTTTTATTCAAGTATAGTTATTTTAGGAAAATACAGTTTATTCACAAAGATTTTTATGAAAAAATTAATTATAATAGTCATATACCAAGCAATGGAGCAGCATAGAAATTATATAGCCGTTAAAATTGTATTTTTAAAGATATTACAGTGATAATACTCATATCAGCATTATGCTATCATAAGCATAAAAGGGTAAAAAACTCTTTATAGAATATGATTATGATCGCAATGATATTAAAAATAGCACAGAAGAAAACAGAGTATAATATTAACCAAAATTATGTTTGGATAGTGGTATAAAGTTTTTTCCCTGTTTTATTTCTACATAGTTTCTAACTGCTCTATTATAAACATTATTACTTATAATAAAAAGTGAATAATTTTCTAAAATATTAAAATATCTGAGTAATCTCAGGCTTCCAGAAATGTTCAACACGAACTCTCTACATTCTGCAAATCAGCTCTTCTTTCCTAAGCATGAACTTTACTCCAGACACTGGACTGAGTGCTCTGCCATCTTTATTTCTTAAACCTAAGCACCACCCTAGGAGGAAGGAAAGGCTATCATCCTTGTTTTACAGTTGAGGAAACCGAGGCACACAGCAGTTAAGTGAACTTGCCCAAGGTCACAGAGCTATTCATAGTAAGTGGTTGAACGCCATTGAATGTCTGCCCAGAACTCATCCTTGGAATCTCCGTGCAACGCTCTCTCTTTAGGACTCCAGCAGACACGGATTAAAGTAATGCAGCCCTGGCAGGGGCCACAGCCTCCCTGGTCCTCAGTTTCCTCATTTATAATGGCACCCACTCAACAGAATTGTTGTGAAATGATACATGTAAACACAGTGCTGAACACAACGCCTGTCACATAGCAAGCACTCAGTGTCAGCTCTGGTCATTTCTAAAAAAGAACCAGCACCTTTGGCCAGGGGCCCAAACCTGCAGCAGGTTGGGCATTCCACAGGGCCTCCTGAGAATTGTGCTATGAGGCATTTGCATCACTAATAGATTTCCCTTCTTATTTTAAGTGATGCAATGTAATGGCTATACAGTGTCCTTCACTCTCCTTTTTTCAAAACTCTGCTTTTCACCAAAGCACATATTTTTTAAATGCATGCATCCAGTCGTGCCTCCTTGAAATTACAGATGGCAACAGAAAATCCATATCACAAATAAAAGTGTAGACTTCAATGCCCCTAGCACGCACCTATGAAACAACGCCACGTCATCTGGATTTAATGTTGGTTGATGAGTTAAAGAGAGTGTCCATTAAACATCCTCTCCCAGTCTTCTGCTTACTCCAAAGCCTGGGTGCATTTTCAGCATCCCAGCTCCTTGCTTTCTTTGCAGCAGAATCTCAAGCTGAAAAACACTCATCCTGTGCTCAGGGAAGCCCCCACTGCTGTAACGGTCACGTGAGCAGGAAAATTAAAATCACAACAACGCTATTATTTTTCAGCAGGATACTTAGCTTGTTAAAGATCAGTTTCTAAGTGGTAAAATTTAACTGTTCTTAAGTCTAGAATCAGACAGACTGCAAACCTGAAAAGTCTGGGCATGAGGTAAAAATGGCTGAACCCCTGTCTCCTGGTACCCAAAGATGCTACTGCTCACAAATGAGACACCGCAGCACATGGGTCTGACACAGTAAAGCGGCCTAAAAACACACATTAGCAGAGACAGCTTCAAAGACACTGGTGATGCTCTGTTTCTTAGTTGAGGAGCAGGGGTGGTTATTAATCATTTGGGGGGCTATTAATCTTTAACAGTACATAAATATGATATACTCTTTTGTCTGAGTGGTAGATTTTCATGATTTAAAAAAAGATTGGAAGTGCAATGGAAACTCAAACTTTTAAAAGTATACATTAGAATACAAATTTTGGAGAAGGCAATGGCACCCCACTCCAGTACTCTTGCCTGGAAAATCCCATGGACGGAGGAGCCTGGTAGGCTACAGTCCATGGGGTCGCTAAGAGTCGGACACGACTGAGCGACTTCACTTTCACTTTTCCCTTTCATGCACTGGAGAAGGAAATGGCAATCCACTCCAGTATTCTTGCCTGGAGAATCCCAGGGACGGCGGAGCCTGGTGGGCTGCTGTCTATGGGGTCGCACAGAGTCGGACACGACTGAAGCGACTTAGCAGCAGCAGCAGCAGCAGAATACAAATTTAAGGCAGGGAGCTTTTTTCCTCTTCATTTCAGATGGATAAACAATGTTTATGAATGTGAGAGTTCATAAAATTTCAGACTACAAGAGACTGAAGATCACCTAATTTAATGGGTTTCCAACAACATTCCCAAAATAAAATTCCACCTTATGCAGACACACCGTCAACTCCATACTCAGAACTGGGAGGTTCTTTTTAAAGAAAAAATGACTTTTATTAATAGTTTAATATATTTTCAGAGACCTGGGAGTTTTCTTAGCACTAGAAGCTCACTTTGTAATCAGAAGAGTGGCCTAAGTCTCTGTGTTACCCACCACCAGCCCTGGTTCTTCCTTTCCTTCTTGACTCTTTCCCATCACCTGAATTGTCTCAGTGAAGATACAGATTTATGTGTCTTCAAGAAGTTCAGAAAGAAATGTACAATGGGCCTTAAAAAGACATATTCTATTTAAAAGGCATTATGGAAATCCACTATTCTTACTGGAACAGTTACTAAAGCAGGGAGAAATCAGCAACTTGAAATACCAAAAATTGTAACAGCAAAGCAAGGAGCAAACTGCTAACCATATTTTAAACAACTGTGGTCAGCAAGGGTTAGCTGAGGGAATAAAGCACTCAAAAAATAATAGCAGTGGAGACTTCCCTGACAATCCAGTGGTTAAGACTCAGTGCTTCCAATACAAGGAGTGTGGATTCGATCCCTGGTCAGGGAACTAAGATCTCACATGCTGCATGGCATGGCCAATAATAATAATAATAATAGTACACATGGGCAGGGGGCCTACAGAAATCTTTGTACCATCCCCTCAATTTTCCTGCAAACCTTACAAGGCTCTTAAAATCTGTCTTAAAAAATTAAAATAAAATTTTAAGATGTAATACAAAGTAATCCTTTAAAATAAAATAATGGAAGTAGAAAATATCTCCATTTTTAAAAGATGCCTTCTATGTACCGAATTGTAAAAGAATCTTAAGTGTCCCTGGGAATGACAGATCCACATATACCAGTCCTTGAATGATCTAACTCCTTACTCATAGAGTCATAGTCAAACAGGACTCATGTGCTCAAGCATACAGTTGGCCACAGGGCAAATGTCCATACAACCATTAAAAAAAAAAATCAATTTAACAGGCTAATGGGCATCATGGGAGCCAAGCTATGTACCCTGAACTCCAGAGAGCTGGGCACCACCAGCTTTGTAAACACCAGTACTGACTGGTTTCCACTAACTTGAAGCAAAAGGTAGCTACTGTGAAATTACCAGAGAGATCATTTAATTCAGAATTCAAAACTCACATTCATACAACTAATTCCATAGTGTTCTCAGGTTTAATTATCTTTGAGCTAATGAAAGCAAGATAAATAAAACAATAACATTTTAAAGTTGTAATGGCACTACAACCAGTTTTATTTCTTTTTAAATAAATCAGTAGATTTCTCTATCAAGTTGTTTTAGCAATTGGGAACCACCATGGCTCTGACAGAGATGATACAAGCTAAAGGAAAGCCTGAGTCTTGGGCACTGGATACGATGCGCTTGGCCTGGCCTCTCTCTCCTGCAGCCCCAGTGGTGTTCATACCTGCCACATGGCCCTGCCCACTGCCTCATCCGGGATGACAACATCAGTGTGAGCATTCAGTGGAAGGAAACTACTCTGTGAGTAGCCAGGGACCTACTGAAGTGTTCCTCAAACTCTAATGGGCAAAAGAATCACCTAGGGGTCTCGTTAAAGTGCATGTTCATATGGAGAGAGCTGCATTTCTGTCAAGATCACAGGTGATGTCCAGACTGTTGGTCCCAGGTCTGCACTTGAAGTAACAAGGACCTAGGTGTTTGGACTGACAGACAGGATGAACTGAGAGAGAAATCCAGAAGTAGCTGTCTTGAGAGCCCAAACCATCTCATTTCTAGCTCCTCTGAGGCTGGAAAGGTTCCTGTTCATGGGAGTCTCATGTCATTCCCAAGAGAACCCATTTGTTGTTGTTCAGTCGCTCAGTTGTGTCTGACACTTTGCGACCCCATGGACTGTAGCACCCCAGGCTTCCCTGTCCTTCACTATCTCCTGGGGTTTGCTCAAATTCATGTCCATTGAGTTGGTGATGCTATCTAATCATCTTATCCTCTGTTGCCCCCTTCTCCTTTTGCCTTCAATCTTTCCCAGCATCAAGGTCTTTTCCAATGAGTCGGCTCTTAGCGTCAGGTGGCCAAAGTATTGAAGTATTAGAGTACTGAAGTATTAAAGAGAACCTGTTTGGATGCTTGCAATAAAGCCCCATTTCTCCTAGCCAGCTCACGCTGGTTTCTGTTTCATATAACCAGATGAGACTTCACTAGAATAGACTCAAAGGGAAGTTTCTGGATCCCTGAAGCCACTGTTGGTGCCATTTTGGCTTAAAGGGATGGTGAGGTGGGCATCTTCTAGCAATAGGCAAATACATTATCCTAGGTTTAAAATACAGGGATTTTAAACCTGAGCAGTACAGGGATGTGATTCCCCATTGAACAGCAATTTTCAACTTAATTCTAAGGGAATGGATCAGACCTGGAAAGACGTTCAAGTAAAGGGGTTGCTGATTCCATGCTTAGCTAAGCTATAACCGCTCACTCCCACATCCTCCTTCTAAACCACATGCCTCCCTGGGTCCAGCCAAGACTGACAGTAGAGAAGTTTCTGGTACTACCTGGATCCCAGGACCCTGCTGTCTGTCTTGCTTTCCAATTTGTTTCTATATTGTTTTCCTTGATACTCTCTCCACTATTATTGCCAGATGCCTTTGGAGTTCTCTCCTCGTTCCAATGACCTACAGCCATCATCTTACTCTGAAGTCTTCAAGTCACTCGAGCCAGACTGTAGCCTTATAACCCCAGCACCCATGTTAGGTCTTGCAGAAAGTGATGTAAGAATGTCTGAGTTTTTTCTCCAAGTCATTGGCCTTGGTTTCTGCTTAAAACAGCAACTCTAACAGCAAAAGAGACACAGAGATAAAGAACAGACTTTCGGACTCTGTGGGAGCAGGCAAGGGTGGGATGATTTGAGAGAATAGCATTGAAACATGTACATTACCATATGTGAAACAGATCGCCAGTCCAGCTTTGATGCATGAGACAGGGCACTAAGGGCCGGTGCATTGGGACGACCCTGAGGGATGGGATGGGGAGGGAGGTAGGAGGGGGGTTCAGGGTGGGGAACACATGTGCATCCATGGCTGATTCATGTCAATGTATGGCAAAAACCACTACAACACTGTAAGTAATTAGCCCCCGATTAAAATAAATTAATTAATTTAAAAACAAAAACAAAAAACAGCAACTCTATACCCAGACATGAGATTCAACTTAAAAAAAAGAATGTTTTATAGATTCGAACACTGAAGGCTCTAGGGGAGCCCTGGGCCATGATATCCACCACTTAACCTCAACAAATTCCACTAGTCAATTATTCTAACCCCTATACAGTACCTAAGACAAGTGATGGCTGTTTGACTTATATGAAAATAAAAATATTTGCACAGTAGTCTTTATAATTTTATACTTTAGACTATCAAAATGTCACCCAGCTTCAGTTGAGGATCGTATTCCTTTTTTGCCCCTATGCCTATTTTTCATCCCCATCCAAATGTGAATGAATAGAAAGAGATACAAAAGTTCAGAGGGAAGCAGGAGACTGATGGAGACTAACACCACAGACAAATCAATACTGTGACCGTGACAATAACACAAGCGATGCCATTTTATTTATAATCTGAAATCTACCTACTTCCATAAAGGATTTAAAATGGCTTAAAAGAAACACATGGACAGGATAACTGAAGTAAAGAAAAGAAGAGCTAATCCACATGGAAGAAAGGGGAGATAACTACCAGGAAATAGAGATGAGAGTTATTGTAATGAGGCACTAATTTTGGCTCTCAGCTTAGGAAACTGCCACTAACAAGGAAACATGATAGGTTAGGAATTCTCAATTTCGTAAATGAGGAAGCAGAAGGATTTGTTAGGAGAGACGGTCCATTTTCTACTGCTGGTCTCAAAGAAGAATTTATGGTGTAGTCCCTTCATAAAACGAGCTAAGAATTAAGGAAGGGTGACTTCAGCTGAAGCCAGGTGGCCATTTCCTCCTTTAACTGTTGGAAGAAGCCAAAACCCAGATGCTGAAACCCAGATCTGTGCACAGCTAGTGTACTCTAGGCAAGCTGGACTCTGCTGCTAACATGGTAAAATGGTAGCTCCTGGAGAATCGGAGTAACTGATGACCAGCCTGCCCTACAGACTGTCTTCCTCAAGGAAGGGTTAAGGTTTGCTGCTGTTGTTGTTCAGTCGCTAAGTTGTGTCTGACTCTTTGCAACTCCATGGGCTGCAGCATGCCAGGCTTGCCTGTCCTTCACTATCTCCCAGAGTTTGCTCAAACTCATGTCCATTGAATTGCTGATGCCATCCAACCATCTCATCCTCTGTAAACCCCTTCTCCTCCGGCCCTCAATCTTTCCTAGCATCAGAGTCTTTTCCAATGAGTTGGATCTTTGCATCAGGTGGCCAAACTATTGGAGATTCAGCTTCCACATCAGTCCTTCCAATGAATATTCAGGGTTGATTTCCTTTAGGATTGATTGGTTTGATTGCCTTGCTGTCCAAAGGACTCTCAAGAGTCTTCTCCAGAACCAGAATTCCAAAGCACCAATTCTTTGGTGCTCAGCTTTCTTTATGATCCAACTCTCACATCCGTACATGGCTACTGAAAAACCATAGTTGGACTATATGTACCTTTGTTGGCAAAGCAATGTCTCTGGTTAAGGTTGCTGATGAGCATTTCAAGTGCAGTGTGTGGGTACTGATGGATGATGTTCTGTTAGAAAGATGAAAGACCCTGCCTTGAAATCTGCCAGGAAAGGGACTCTACAATAACTCCTACAGGCAAGACCCATATTATTTGTCAGTAGCATGCTTTTAATAAGCTTCACATGCTAAACCAGTTACATGAGAGATACCAGTACAAAGTTCCGGGCAACAAAAAGAAATTATATAAGTCTAGAAAGTAAAGGGCAGGGGTTCTCTGGTAGCTAACTCGATCATAAAACACCACAGCAGCAGCAGAATAACAAATTCTGAGAGAAATTACATCCTATTGAGAGGTCACCAGACTCCATGTGGCTGGGTCAAAGTAAGTACTGAATGAACTTAATAAAAATATTTTTAAGGAACAAACAGAAAAACAAACCCATAATAACAACAACAGCATCCTGGAAAATGTCTTCCAAAGATCCTGATTTCAGGTATGGGCACTTAATGCTACAATATTATTTCATAAGGATTCAGCTGCCTCACCAGACTGCCTGGGTTTATGACAGTGATGTGTACAGAGGAGGGGTCTGGCTTCCCTTTGGTCTAGCAGAAACCAGGCATCACTTGCCTAAAAAACAGAAAAGGGCCATTTAGCTATAATTTAAAAAGAAGAAAGGCCAGGACATGGCTTGTTTCCTGGATTTTAAAATTGAAATCTGATCTGCCAAAAGGTTATTATTACTCACTCCAGTCTGGCATTAGGAAATGGTGCGGTACAAGGTTTGGAGTAGAATTAAAAGTAGGATTAATGATCTGGGAGTATGCGGGAGTACATGTCTCTTCTCTCTGAGATCCAAGACTACAAATCCATAAATTCTCCTGAAGTTTGTATTCTGAATGGAGAAACCCCAGTATTTTAAAAAGAAAAGAGGCACAGAGTTTTGAAGGGATGTCCACCCAACTAATTAATCTGTAATTTAAGGACTAATCAGGAGTAACTCTGGGCTTCCCAGATGGCACAGTGGTAAAGAATCCACCTGCCAACGCAGGAGACCCAAGAAACGTGGTTTGATCCCTGGGTAGGGAAGATCTCCTGGAGAAGGAAATGGCAACCCACTCCAGTATTCTTGCCTGGGAAATTCCAGGGACAGAGGAGCCTGGCGGGCTATACTCTGTGGGGTCACAGAGTCGGACACAACTGGGCAACTGAGTGCACAAACACTCAGAAGTAACTCTAGCTGGAAATTTTAGGAGTAGTATGACTGTTGCTTCTGATGCTATCAGTATATTTGTACACTGTTTTGTAGTTTACAAAGTACTCCATATTTTCACCTAGGTATGACGTTATTTAATTCTTACGATAATACTGTGAGTCAGTTATGGCATTTTCCCACTGAACAGATGAGAAGATGAAGACAAGCCAAGTAACCTGTCCAAGATCATATAGACAGAAAAATACCTGGTCCAGGATTAGAACTCAGTTCGTCTAACGCTAAATCTTTTACCATAGAAATCGGAGCCCATTTTTCTTGATAAAACTCAAGCACTACGGTTGTTTTCTTTTTAAACTTCTCATAAAAAACAAAGAAAAAATTTTTATGCAAAATTTGTGGGCTCCACATCAATTGATGAATGGATAAATAAGAGGTGACGTTTTCATACAACAAGATATTATTCAGCCATTTAAAAAAGAATGGATACTTGCTACAGCATGGATGAACCCTGAAAACATGCTACATGAAACAAGTGAGACCACATATTGTAGGATTCCATTTATATTAAAAGCCACTTATATTAAAAATAGGACAATAGAGAAAGTAGATCAGTAGTTGCCTGGATTTAAGGGTGGGCACAGAGAATCTTCCACAAGGTGATGAAAATCTTCTAAAATTGGATTGTGGTGATGCTTGCAAAACTCTGTAAATCTGCTAAAAATCATTGAATTGTACACTTAAAAAATGGGTGAATTTTACTGCATATAAATTTTACTTCTAAGAATCTGTAAAAAGTAAAGATTAAACATTTAAAAAATTATGAGCTCCTACCTATAGTCTACAAAAGATAATTTATGGTGCTGAGATTAATGATGGTGCTAGTAAATGAAGTATGCAATGGGATCTTAAGGTGTATTCCTGGGTGAAAATTTTATTTGTTACTAAGAATATTTGTTTCTAAATATAAATTTTGACTTAAAATCCTCAACAACAAAATAAAAATATAGTGTGTTCCTGTCATAAACATGTAACAGGCTGACTTTATGTTGGGTTATGTACATCCATATCCAAGTCTTCACTTCTTCGAATAGTGGCTATCACTGCAGTTATACAGGTCAAAGTGACAAAAGAAATTAAAGGCTTTAATAAGTGTACTATTTGGAAATGTCTATCAAAAACGTAAATGTGCATTACTTCAGCAATTCCTCTCCTAGCAATTTATGCTAAAGAAGTCAGGGTAAGGGCATAAAAGTGTAACAATATATTCCTGACAGTGTTGTTTATACTACTAAACTACAGGATGTTTATTTTCTTCTTTGTCTTGACTTACTTATTTTTTGCCATGAGCTTGCATTTCTTTTAAAATCAGAAAAATAAGGCAACTTTTACAAAGAGAGTGAGACAAAAAATAACTTTTGACACAGCAAGCCTATTTTTCCTAATAAAAAGATTAGGAAAAAAATGAAAAGACTAGGCTCAGTGTTTGAAAATATGTGTGTAAAAAACATACAGCACAGTATTTTACAATAGTGAAAAACTGGGAAAATACGAGATTTTTTTTCTATCATAACGATATTTAACAATCATGATATCTTCATAAGATTGGCCATTACAAAGCTATTAAAGATGTTGATGTTTCCTTTTATTACCAAATACAGAAAGCCAATTATAAAATAGGATGTCTATAGTATTACCTCATTGTGTATATACACGTTGTTGTTTAGTCGCTAAGTCATGTCTAATTTTTTTGCAACACCATGGACTGTAGCCCGGCAGGCTCCTCTGCCTGTGGGATTTCCCAGGCATATATGCATATATTTGCAGAGGAAAACTTTTGAAGTCTCTGTCTATATTGGGATTAGCCTTGGTGGACAGGATAACATAATACTTATACTAGGTAAGGACTCCAGAACCAAACTGCCAGAGTTTGAATCCTGGATGTGCCATTTTCTGTTATAATCTTCAGCATTTTAATCTTCCTTGTGCTTCACTCTTCTCATTTGTAATGAGAAGAGCAATCACGACTGTCTCAGAGGCCCATTATGAGGAAGAAACAGGTAAGGCACTTAGTTTGTGGATTGCCTTGCCCACAGTGAGGGTCACACACATGACATCATCAACATCGTCATCCTTGATGCTGGGGTCCCTCTTGCTTTTATATTTTACTGTATCTTCCAAGCTTTCTACAGTTTGTGTGGGTTCTACACGGATTACTTCTGTAATGTTTAAAAATGACCAATAGCATGGATTTGAGCAGATATTTGTACACCTATGTTCATAGCAGCATTACTCATAATAGCCAAAAGGTAGAAACAACATAAATGTCCATCAGCAGATGGGTGGATAAACCAACTGTGGTATGCACACACAATGGAATGTTGTTCAGCCTTTAAAAAGAAGGAAATTCCAATACATGCACACATCTTGAAACTATTGTGCTAAATAAGCCAGACACAAAAGAACAAATACTGTAATTCCACCTCCACAAGGCACCTAGAGTAGTCACATTTATAGAGACAGAAATTAGGAGGCTGGTTGACTGGGGGAGGAGGGAATAGGGAGCTAGTGTTTAATGCACAGTTTCCCTCTGGGAAAGATGAGTTCTGAAGAGGGCTGGTGGTGATGGTTGTACAAAAATGTGAATGTACTTAATTCCACAGAATTATACACTTAAAAAGGGTTAAATTGGTAAATTTAATGTCATGTATAACTAAAGTGTTAGTTGCTCAGTCATGTCCAACTCTTTTGAGACCCCATGGACCATGAACCGCCAGGCTCCTCTGTTCATGGAATTCTCCAGAGAAGAATACTGGAGTGGGTAGCCATTCCTTTCTCCAGGGGATCTTCCCAACCCAGGGATTGAACCCATCTTCTGCATTGCAGACAGATTCTTTACTATCTGAGCCAACAGGGAAGCCCTAGGTTACCTATATTTTCAGTTCAGTTCATTTCAGTTGCTCAGTTGTGTCCAACTCTTTGCGACCCCATGAATCGCAGCACGCCAGGCCTCCCTGTCCATCACCAACTCCTGGAGTTTACCCAAACTCATGTCCATCGAGTTAGTGATGCCATCCAGCCTTCTCATCCTCTGTCACCCCCTTCTCCTCCTGCCCCCAATCCTTCCCAGCATCAGAGTCTTTTCCAATGAGTCAACTCTTCGCATCAGGTGGCCAAAGTATTGGAGTTTCAGCTTCAACATCAGTCCTTCCAATGAACACCCAGGGCTGATCTCCTTTAGGACGGACTGATTGGATCTCCTTGCAGTCCAAGGGATTCTCAAGAATCTTCTCCAGCACCACAGTTCAGAAGCATCAGTTCTTAGGTGCTCAGCTTTCTTTATAGTTCAACTCTCACATCCATACATGACTACTGGAAAAACCATAGCCCTGACTAGACAGACCTTTGTTGGCAAAGTAATGTCTCTGCTTTTTAATATGCTATCTAGGTTGGCCATAACTTTCCTTCCAAGGAGTAAGCGTCTTTTAATTTCATGGCTGCAATTACCATCTACAGTGATTTTGGAGCCCCAAAAAATAAAGTCTGACACTGTTTCCACTGTTTCCCC
Organism: Giraffa tippelskirchi; assembly: GCF_054371585.1. Lineage (NCBI taxonomy): Eukaryota > Metazoa > Chordata > Mammalia > Artiodactyla > Giraffidae > Giraffa > Giraffa tippelskirchi. Next base: position 127,993,855 of record NC_137281.1, on the reverse strand, counting down.
TTCTATTTCCCATGAAGTGATGGGACCGGATGCCATGATCTTAGTTTTCTGTATGTTGAGCTTTAAGCCAACTTTTTTACTCTTCTCTCTCACTTTCATCAAGAGGCTTTTTAGTTCTTCTTCACTTTCTGCCATAAGAGTGGTGTCATCTGCATATCTGAGGTTATTGATATTTCTCCCCAAAATCTTGATTCCAGCTTGTGTTTCTTCCAGCCCAGCATTTCTCATGATGTACTCTGCACATAAGTTAAATAAGCAGGGTGACAACATACAGCCTTGACATACTCCTTTTCCTATTTGGAACCAGTCTATTGTTCCATGTCCAGTTCTAACTGTTGCTTCCTGACCTGTACACAGATTTCTCAAGAGGCAGGTCAGGTGGTCTGGTATTCCTATCTCTTTCAGAATTTTCCACAGTTTATTGTGATCCACACAGTCGAAGGCTTTGGCATAGTCAATAAAGCAGAAATAGATGTTTTTCTGGAACTCGCTTGCTTTTTCGATGATCCAGCGGATGTTGGTAATTTGATCTCTGGTTCCTCTGCCTTTTCTAAAACCAGCTTGAACATCTGGAAGTTCACGGTTCACGTATTGCTGAAACCTGGCTTGGAGAATTTTGAGCATTAGTTTACTAGCGTGTGAGATGAGTGCAATTGTGCGGTAGTTTCAGCATTCTTTGGCATTGCCTTTCTTTGGGATTGGGATGAAAACTGACCTTTTCCAGTCCTGTGGCCACTGCTGAGTTTTATTTTAGTACAACTTAAAACAATAACTTAGACAAACTTTAGGCTTAAGGAGAAGGGAACTCTTGAGTCCATTCATTTGGGCCCCAGGAGGTACAAAGAGACAAAGCAGCAATTTGGAGCAAGGAATGGACCAAAAGGGCAAAACGGCTCCTCTCTCCATTTCCAGAGTCTCCTCTTCTTCCCTCTGGTTTGGAGTCTCCTGGGTTTCCCTCAGTCTTCCTCTTTTCCTAGCACACCCTTGCCCTGCAACAAGGGATGAGCTGGGAACGCATGCCCTCCAACAACCATTGTTCTAGGGGAAAGAACTAAAAGCTTACAAGTAAACTTAGAGACTGACCTAAAAGGATAAAATTGGACTTATCTTTGCAAAACTTTCTCCCAGTTAGTCCAACAAACACTCAGACTGTGTCCCTAGGGACAAGATTAGTCTCCCTGTTTCTTTATTTCCTTGGTACAGAAATGTATCTTCCAAGACAGAGTTCGTTCTCTTTCGAGATTAAATGTGACTCATCTGTCCTTCCTCCTCTAAATTGCTTTGTGGAAGCCAGGGTCACAAACTCAAATGTCTACAGGGACCAGGCAGAAGCAATGTGGGTTTAAGACCACAATAGGGAGTGGTGGGGATTAAGGCAAAGTGAAGAGTTCCTCCCTGTCTAAAAGGGCAGCTGTTACTAAGCTTAGCAAATGAGTTCCATGTAGGAATGCATCTTCAGTGCACCCAAATAGTCCACTTGCCAAAAGCTCGAAGCTCAGATTTTGATGTGAATCTCCCGAAAGACAATAAAGATTTTTTAATACTGTGACCCTAACGAAACACTTCTGCGTGGGGCTCCCTTTCATGACAGCTGATTTAGAAGTTAGTCTGCAAGCAATAAAATCCTAAGAAATAAGGCACACCAATTAACCCTTCAAATGAACACAAGAATGCTATGAACAGGAAAGGCTACTTTTCATAACTTAAGAGACATCCCTTCTCTTTAAGGTCTGGATATTCTCCATTTGCCCCTTCAGATCCATCTCCCTTCTTCTTACCTTTGCTTCTTACCTTTCTTCTTAACCTTTGTGCTCCAGGAGGCTACCCTCCTCACACTGCATCCCTTGGCTCCCTGATCTCTGGGGTTCACTTGGGTCATCCAGTGGAATGGCCAGCAAGAAACCAAAGGGAGGCAAGACAGAAAGGTTGGGGTGTTTATCCCTCAGATCCTGCTCCATTGGGCCTCACTGACAGTGAGTGCAATCTCCCCCTGAAAGGCCATAGCTCCTGTCAGGTAGCCTTTTCCTACAACTAAATCTCTTTTATAGGGTTACAGGAGATTCTCCCGTTACTTTTCTTCTTAGGAATAAGCAGTGGTAATGGCCCTCTGTGTTTAACTCTGGATGCTTTGCTGACTTCCCTGATCCCTGCCTAGATTTCTTTAGGAATCCCTTTATTTCCTACATTACTCCTTTTGAAGGAGCCAATCTCTTTCCTGCCAGGACCTGACTGGCACATCTTCTCATATCACATACCATGATGTACTTATAATATTAAACCGACAAGACCAACATCCCTCCCTTCCAGACCTATAAGTCTAGTTCTATAGAGAAAAGAGGTGAGGCTGCTGTGACTCCATTTGTTGCTAGTCTGAAAAGATATTAATTCTTGAACCTTACATGAAGTCTAATTTCTAAATCACAGTTCTGAATTACTAAAACCCTTGGATGAGCAGTCCCACTCTGCAACAGGTAACATGAAAGGCAAAAAATGATATCCTCCCACTAAAAATAAAATTTGGAAATCATATATGCTCCACAAGGGCAAAGATCTTTTTCTAATATTTTCCTAAAATGCCCACATAAGATGATATCTATGTATTAATACATTTAGTACCAACTATGTATCCATTCCACTGAGGCTGTGAGATATGAGGTACCCGACCTCGAAGAACTCAATAGCTATGTTACTGTGTGTTTACAAGGCCATGAGATAATGCTTTAGTAGAGCCGTGTCCAAACGTGAGAACATCACTGAGGGATCTGTGAAGTCAGTAGGCAGAGCTGGAAAGGCTGGACATCAGAGGTGACCTTCATGTTGGGACATGAAGGATGAGGGAGATGCTCACAGATGGAAGGGGGGAAGGCACTCCAGATGGATAGGAACACATACACAAGACACCACAGAGTAAGAGGGGCAAGTCTTACATGTTTCCACTACTGAGTACAGCTCATAGCACAAGGCAGGCTTTTTTTTTTTTTAAAGCAATGAACAAACTAGGACTTTACACACAAAGAATTCTACTGTCTTCATTATTTAAGCACCTGTTAGAGTAACGATATAATCATTCATGGTTGGCCCAACTGGAAACAGACCTTGTGAAATGCATTACTTGCACTGTCCTCAAAATTAAAAGTCCTAACGTTGGCAATGCTCATTCCTATCATTTAAATTGCAACGCAAAAATTAAACTCCCAACAAGTTGCTGATATGTTAGTATGACTGAGACTAGTTTAATATTTTAAATTCATTCATGATTTACTCATCTTGTCATAGTGACTATTTTAACATGTTCCCAAGGGAAAAAATACAACCACCAATTAAATCTGATTCAGTGATAAAAATCTAACCTCTGAATAATAATATTGGGCTCCTAACTCCTTTCTTTTCTTAAGCTTTCCCTTCTGCTATAGTTTTCCACGCCTAACAAGTTCTGTCCTGTTATTTGTACTTAGTATCTTACCTTTCACCAGGAAAAACAATATATAGTCTCTATATTTCCAAGGTCTGGACAGTTACTGGTTATCTAATTAGCACAAGCATGTTAAAAGGTAGCATTTTTGTTCTGTACATTCTGCAGATGTTGTTGTTGTTGTTTAGTCGCTAAGTCGTGTCCGACTCTTTGTGACCCCCAAGGATTGTAGACCTCAAGGCTCCATGGGATTTTCCAGGTAAGAATACTGGAGTGGGTTACCATTTCTTTCTCCAGGGGATCTTTCCAACCCAAGGATCAAACCCATGTCTCCTGCATTGGCAGGTGGATTCTCTACCACTGAGCCATCAGGGAAGCCCTACATTATGCAGATAATATATGCTAATATGGGCATGGGGAGATCAAGACGAGCATACACTGCATTGCTGACAAGGGTCATCCAGTGGCAAGGGGTATGGGTTATGCGAGACTTTTGTTTGTTATGTTATACATATCTATTATAAAAAATCTGAAAATCTACTTTTTTGTTTTATAGCAACCATATTTTACTTTGTAATGAAAGAAACAGACATTTTCTAGAGTAGGGGGCACATGAATCATCTTCTTGAATATGGTCTGTTCTAGAAATTTCAGCAGATATTGCAGAAGAAATCCCATCAGAACTAGGGCAACAGTAATCCTGCCTTCATTTTCACAGGGAACTACTAATCCTACCACCCATCTAGTTCTCTCCCACTTACTCGTTCTCCCACAGCTCGAAATGGGCCAGAGTTAAGAAAACCATCTCTCTCCACTGCCTGAGAAACGATCGTTTTAAACAGAAGCTGCATGTGCGTCCTACTAGTTTCAAGATGCTGGGTGAGAATGGATACATGTATGTGTATGCCTGAGCCCCTCTGCTGTCAACCTAAACTACCACAACATTGTTAACTGGTTATACTCCAATACAAAATAAAAGGTTTAATGAAAAGATTAAGATGCTGGGTTTCATTAATACCAAATATACTTGTCAAAATACAAATTTAAATCAGCTGGATAAAAACACTTGTACATACTGGTTCAAGTGCCCTTTAGTTTAGACAGATGGTCACTATTTCATCCTATAAGAGGGGGGCCATTTTCCAGTCAAAATTAAGCAAAATTAAGTATTTGTAAAATAAGTTTCCATTGGGCAATATGATTTCTAGCTATTGTTTTTTTCTGAAACCATTTTCTCCTTCCTTCTTACGACTGCCTCTTAAATTATCTAGAGAGTAAATACCATTCTTTAACATTGCCAGTTTTCAGGAGTATTTTTCTCTAAAAAAGTGAATAGAGAAACATAACTTGTTACTGTAACTCACTTGAGACTCATTTTGGCTAGAACAAGGAATACTTGATGGATGGAAAAAAGAAAAATGACAGTGAAACCAGACACAGACATGAAATACAATAAAAATCCCAGAATACAAAACTAATAATAATCAGAGTTACTTAATCATGAAAAAATTAATTAGGTTAAGCAGGAAGCAAGACTAATAATTATGACAAGAAGAACAAAAACATAAGCATCTGTAATTACAGAAAACCAGAAATCATCTAAATTTACAATAACAGACAAATGGTTGAATAAATTATGCATCATCCAAACAATGAAATGGTATGCATCCATTTAAAACCACATATTCAGAATGGTAGAATGTTGATCATGACTGAAGCTGAATGCTGGGTATCTAAGATTTATTATACTGTTCTTTTTTTTTTATGTCTGAAATTTTCCGTAAAACCTGTTTTATATGTTTTCTAAGACTAGTGACAAAGGAAAATGCTCGTGATATAACACTAAGTGAAATAAGCAGGGGGGGAATCCAGTACAAACCATACAAAGTACGAGATTCTAATTTTGTTAGAAACATAGATATACACAGAGAAGACAGCTTGAAAGGAAATGCTTGCTCTAAAATGATAGGTAGCGAGTGGTTCTGGGTGGGAGATCTGTAATGATGGTTATCTTCTTCTTCTACTTTTCCATAAATGTCTTAACAATGAACATGCTTTACTTTTGTCATTAGCAAAATGACAGAGAGGAAAGAATTCATATTTGGGAAGGGAAAGAGGACAAGAGAGTGCAACCTGAGATCATGAGCTGGCGAAGCATTAAGCATTCCAAGACACTGCATGAGACAAAAAGACGAAGTCAAGTGGACTGTCTGAAGCTTGCAAGCTATTCGAGGAGATAACTTAAACATAAAAAGACATCTAATGTCACCAGTCTGCAGACAAGTGCTGCGTGAGGAGTTCTTACAAGTGCTACAGTAGTTTAAAAAAACAGAAAGTCATTGAGCTCTGGTAGTTGAGGAATGATGACTCCAGGAGGCTGCCTAGGGAACTGTGCTCTGATGGGTGAGTGGGGTTTATAGAGGGGGTGATGGAAGGCATCTGGAGGAGAAGGTATAGTTGGAGGCACATGTGGAGGGAAAGAAAATGTGGGATGCAGAGCAATGAATTTGCCTGAAACAGGGTTCATGTAGAAGAGTAGTAAGAACTATAACTGCTGTCAGGTTTAAGTGAAGGTTTTCAACCTCATCAGGCTCCATGCCCCCTTTACAATCTTGTAATGAAAATCACAGGTTATATGACCTAATCCACAGGCAATTCAAATAAATCAACGTCATGACCTAGCTGCAATATAAAGAAGTAAAAGGAAAATAATTTATAATGGTATAATATACATTACAATAGGTATATTTTCAGACACCAGATCTCCAGAAGACAAAATGAAGCAGTCAGATCGTCGCCTCTACCTCTAAGAATACAGCAATAGCTATGTACATCAACTGATAGCCAGTTACAAACCACAAGTAATGATGCCAATGCAGAAGGTGACTCTTGGTACAGTCCAGAAGAAAACAAAATACACACTTCCAGCCAAGCTGTGCAAACAGTACTTTTTGCTTATAAAGTTGGTCGTAGGCTCTGATCATTACCAATAGGGTTTTCACTTCCGTGTTACCTGGTGGACACTGGAAAGTCAAGCAGGAAGCAGGGAAACTCTCCAAGGTGGTCATCTGCCCCATGTGTTGACGGATTTCTAGCCTCCTTGGCCACGCCCATTAAATGTCAATAGCAAGGGACTTCCCCTATCCGTAGTCCATTGGCTAGACTCTGTCCTCCCAGTGCAAGGGGCCCAGGTTCACTCCCTAGTCAGGAAACTAGATCCCACATGCCACAACTAAATGTCCTGGAGCCAAATAAATAAATGAATAAAAATAGGCATTTTTAAAAAAATGTCAGTAGCGAATCACCCCTTAACTCTGAAAAACAACAATGTCTCACAGGGTTCTAAACCCCCACAGAGGCCACAACTACTCTTGCTGAAAAGGACTGGAAAAGAATGAGCATTTATGCTGGGGGCACCTGGAGAGGACATTTTTCCCATGGGCACAACTGTCTCCTGTCTCATGTCTTGTAGGATGCTGGGTATCCCTATCATGGGTGCTAAAATCCACTCATGGCGATAACCAAAGAACAGCCTTCAACCATCCTCTCTGGGCCATACCAGTTTGCTTTTGAGAGATACTAGCGGAGATCTTGGAAGGTCTGAATGACAAGCAACAGAAGCAGCTGAGAAAAGGGCAGGTCTGAGATAAGGAACTCTCATTTTTAACACTTGCAAGTCTTTCTATGATACATCTCTCAAATAACAAGTTCAGAATCACATGATTATTATAACAAAAAAAAAAAAAGAAAACTAAATAAAAGAACCCTTGAACACTTACTAACATTTGACTTTATCTCAAACCCCAAGGCAGCCTGTGGCTACTTCTGAAAGGAGCAAGCTGCTGGGAAGCCGGTTACCTGGGGTCTGGGAAATACAAACTCAAGAGTTGACCACATTTGGATTTTCACTCAAGTGGGAAGGTCAACTTGAAGTGAGGCATGAAAAGAATGTAAAGTCACGCCTTAGAAAGGCTCAGCACAACTGCCAGAGGGGCCATGACACAGTTGGGAGGGGCGACTCAAAGACACTTGGGAGAAAGAAAAGGGAAGATAAGACTGTCTAATCAGCGTCTTCTTACCTTTTGTAACTGAGACCCTTTTAAGATAGACATTTTCAGGATCTGTCTCTTTATCCTGCTTTATTTCTCTTCATAGCACTTATCACCACTTATAGTGCTAGCACATCACAGGCATGCAAATAAGCACTGAGTTAATTTATTCAACAAATATTTATTGTGTGCCTGCTATATTCCATGTTCTGTTTCTGATAGAGTGGGGGACGAGCAGTCAACAAAACTGACAACACCCTTCTCTCATGGACTTTACATTCTACTGGGGTGTTTGGATGATAAACAGATACATAATGTAGTATGTCATATAGCGATGAACATGGTGAATAAAAGAAACCAGGGTAAGGGACTTACCAGGAGAAGGTAGTTAGGAAAATTTTTCTGAGAAGGAGACATATTAGCAGAGACCCAAAGGACATGAAGAAACGAGCTACACGGACATTAAGGTAAAGAAGGAATTTCTACCTTACTTGAAAATTAAAGTTAAGCTATCATGATTAAAACAAATTAAAGCAATGGACTTTGCTTTCAAATTAAGGAAAAGGCTATGCCATGTAGGCTTCCCTGGTGGCTCAGATGGTAAAGAATCTGCCCCCAGTGCAGGAGACCTGGGTTTGATCCCTGGGTTGGGAAGATCCCCTGGAGAAGGGAGTGGCAACCCACTCCAGTATTCTTGCCTGGGTAACTCCATGGATAGGGGAGCCTGGTGAGCTAGTCCATGGTGTTGCAAAGAGTTGGACGCAACTGAGTGACTAACACACACACACATACTATGCCATGTATACTGCGGAATATCAATTTCCAACACCACAAGTACGGCTTCTTACCAAATGTAGTTTTGAATAGGCACAAAATAAAATTAGTGAAGGAATGAATGACACAAGTCACCTTATCACCTTCTGGAAGGACGTGCATACTCCCCACATTGAGCATCACTGACTCTGATGTTATTATCACTTGGCTATGTGAAGTGGTGTATATAACTAACCTTACTGTGGTAAGCATTTTGCAACACATACATATATCAAGTCATTATGTTGCACACCTTAAATTTACACAATGTTATATGTCAAGTCTATTTCAATAAAGCTGGGGAAATAATAAATTTATAAGAAAAGAAAAAAAATACTGCTTGGCTTCTGAAATAATTTCACATATAGTTGAGTCTTGCTACTTATATTGGTCACAGAAGTCTGATGCAGAATGGACAAGAAAAATATCAACATGAAAAAATCGAACCAAAGTATTCATACCACATATGGTTACAAAATTCCATCCCTGGAGTGAAAAGCATGAGGCTTTTTGACCCAGTAGGTGTCTATGAATCAGAAAATCATCAGCTGTGACAGGCCTATCGCAGTCATTGTTTCCATCCCCATGGCTGGGCATTCCTGCTAGATGAGTATGTAAATTACTCCGTCTTTAGAAAATTTCACACACAATGAATCACTTATCCACTTTAACTGTTGTCCCACCTCCAATGTGTCTTGATAGAAAATAGACTAAACTCCAAAATGAGAACTTTCTAGGATGAAAGCACTAATTTGAGTTTTGGGTATACTATTCAAACAATGCAAATACAGACATGTCTGATTCTTAGAATAGTATAACTTGTATATGTTTTAATAACTTAAAATGTTTCTGAAGGGATTAAACTAAGATTGAGTGGTTACCTCTTCCTTCCTTTTGAAAAATTAAATGATACCATACAGGGGAGAAAATATACTTTTGACAGAAATATCACTTGCTCTCAAAAATCCTTTTTCTACCAGTAGACTGACTGCATCAAAATCTAAAACTTCTGAACATCAAATCACACTATACAGAAATGGGAAGGAAAAAATATTTGATAAAGATGGATCATAACTTAGTAAGCAAAAACAAATATCCTGATGGAAAGACAGAAAAAAAAGAATAAAAACTACAGCTGGATCATAAATATAGAAAGAAAATATCATCGAAGAAATGTATTGGAGAGTAAGAATCTACCAAAGGTTTCTTTTCCTTGTTTTTAATAATAACCATTGTAGGAAAGAATGTAGATGAGCTAAATACTTAAATGTTTACAGAAACAGTCATTTGCCTGAACTATGAGAAGGACAATATGGTTATTAATATACTACAAATGGAAATGTAAGGATATGTAACCCAGAACTTGCACTTCTGGGCATGGATCCCAAAGTAATAACCATGCTTTAAAGCTTGTTTATCACAACATTGTAAAAAAACTGGAAATAACCTAAATGACCAAGTGTAAGGCTTTGGTTTAATAAATCATGGAAATCATGGCACAGCCATACCATGAAATGCAACATAATCATTAAAAATGCTTTTGTAAGAAAAATAATAAATAGTGATGCATTAAAATATGAATGATGTATTAAGTTTTAAAAGACAATTTAAACAGAACAGTATATAAACACATATCTACCACTACAATATGTTCATACAGTTCTAATTTTGTGTATGTGTGTAAAAAAATGTACTTGTGTATTAATGGTAGGGAAGAAGACTCTTAAATATATTCAATAAAATGAGAAATAAGATTACAGGGGTTATTTATGTGATCTTTCTTTTTCAATTTTTCTCCCATAGAAATGTAATTCTTCTTATAAAAAACGCTGGCTTTTTAAAAAACTCTTCTACTCAGTTTGCTAGGACCTGATTTGCACAATATGATAAATCTTTTCAGACACAGGAGAAAGTATGCTTAATAAAACAGACTTCTCAGAAATAGCTTTTGTGATAAATTCCATTTCATCCATTTAATGCCTCTAATTCTTTATATTATAATCTTATCTAGTATAAACTTAGATGGGAACATTTATTTTAATCAGAAAGCATGTTAACAATTGTGTTGCCAAGCAATTGGGTAAAGGGCAGTAACAAAAAGATCTTCTATTTCAAGTAATTAAATCATATTAAAAGTAAAATAATATCCCAAACAAAATTATCTAATTCATTCTATTGAATGAATTTTACTGTGAGTGCCTACTATGTGCTAAGCTCTTCACTGATAATTATTTGATAGAACCCTCTCTGAAGAGGAAAGAACATTTAGGTCTAAAATGTTCATCTGAACAGTTGCCTTTAAAACTAAAGCCCAGGAGAACAACAGCTCCACTGGTAAAAATTCCTCTGCTGCATAAAGAAGATCCTGGATGTCTCATCCCTCAGCTGCTACGTCTCATCTATAAAGCTCTCCTGTTCCTGCACACGCAAGACACCCCACCCTAAACCCAAACCTCAACACTCACATGAAATTTGCCAGAAATGAAGTCACTCTAGCACATAATCACAATTCCAATGGTAAAATAATGCAATGCTTTATTTGAATCACATTTCAGTGAACGCAGGCCAACTGAAGCCACCTGTTACTTGCATAGACCCCTCTTTTAGCAGCTCAGCAAGAAAATACTATAAATATTCATTCTTTATGAAATTGCTCAAAGGTCACTTTTCCAGGGAAGGTTATCAATGGGACAGCTGGCAATAGACTCACAGTAGTTTCAAGACTCTACACCTGCATTTTAAAAGGCACTGGTAATAGATATCACTGTATGTACTATCACTGCATTGGTGAGGAAAATTAATGGAAAATATTACTACATGTATAATCCCTAGGAGCATTATATTTGAAAATTTGACTGTGAACATCAATATCATTTAAATTCTATAAAATACTATTTGCCTGAACAGGGTGCACATCTTTTTAAAAGGTTCACTGAATAATACCAGTGTGCTGTGGCAACCACCTAGGTTTTCAACAATTGTCAAAACAGATTCCAGTATCCATTCTACTCAAATATGTTAGAAGAAGATCTTAAAGCTGTCAGGAGTGTCACGTAGGTAACTTATAAAATGTGACCCAGCTGACTCCACCAACTACAGAGAAATGGAGAAAGCTGTGCATCATCAGCTCAAAGAGAAAAGACCCATCAAAGGAGCAGGACAAGAAGGAGATCAAGTCCAAGAACCAGCAAAGTCCCAGTTCTGTGCTCAGACATGATGGATTTTATCTAATAGGAGACTTCAGATCAGGATTCTCAAAAGCCACGCCATTCATTCCCCGTAACAGTAGGTCGTCGCCTGGATGCACCTACCCTGCTGCTCCTGGGACAGGGTTGCCAACATCAGCAAGTAAAAACACAGGTGCTCCACTTAACTCTGAATTGCAGATACACCAAAACAGGTTTGTTTTTGTATAAGTGATACAAGTACGTCCCATTATTCATGGTGCATCTGCAATTCAAAATTACCTGGGCATCCTGTATTTTATCTGGCAACCTACATGAGGGTGATAAAAAAAAATAAAAATAAAATAAAGGCCCTGCCTTCCTGGAGCCAGTGTTTCAGTGCTGAAGGATATCAAGAACTAAAAAGGTAAACATGTTGAACTTTTTATTTTAAGAAAGGTGTTCTTGCATACATTTCACCAGAAAGTGAAAGTGAAGTCGCTCAGTCGTGTCCGACTCTTTGCGACCCCATGGACTGTAGCTCACTAGGCTCCTCCATCCATGGAATTTTCCAGAAAAGAATACTGGAGTGGGTTGCCATTCCCTTCTACAGGGGATCTTCCCAACCCAGGGATCGAACCCAGGTCTCCCACATTACAGGCAGATTCTTTACCACCTGAGCCACTAGGGAAGGTGTATTTCACCTGGATTCACCCATTCTTAATCTGTGTCACCTTACACATGATAACCACTTGAGAATAAGTTGTAGATGCCATGTCCCTTCACCCTTGAAGACATCAGTATGCATCTCTTAATAATAAGGATATTTTCTGATGTGATCAAAGCATAAGGATAATATTAAGAAGATTTAAAAGTAATATAATATTATCCCCTATAGTAAACAGGGGCTTCCCAGGTGGCTCAGACAGTAAAGAATCTGCCTGCAATGCAGAAGACTCAGGTTTAATCTCTGGGTCAGGAAGATCCCCTGGAGAGGGGAATAACTACCCACTTCAGTATTCTTGCCTGGAGAATTTCATGGACAGAAGAGCCTGGCGGGCTACAGTCCATGAGGTCTCAAAGAATCGGACATGACTGAGCAATTTTTCACTCACTCAACTCATTCACAGTTAACTAGAGCCCACATTTAAATTTCATCAATTGTCCCAATACTATCCCTTATGGCAATATTTTTTCCCAATCCAGGATCCAATCCAAAACTCCACGTGCATTTCGTTGTCATCTCTGTAGCTTCCCTTATTCTGGAACCATTCCTCAGCTAATACAGTAATTGCAAGCCAGTGTGCTAAGTGCCAAGCTGGTCATGTGCAGAGAGGGTATGGGAGCACCAGGGACGGGAAGGCACCTCCTGATTTGTCTATACACACACACACACACACACACACACACACATCTGCTCTGTCCAAGAACTGAGCAGCTCCTGAACAGCACTAGCCATTTTACCTCCTGTGGAGTTCAACAAAACACCCCAGCATTTCCTATTTTAACTCTAGGAACCTTTCTCTCTCAATGAAAATGCCGGAGTATCTTAAAGAAAACCAGTAGCAGCAGCAATTCTTGTCCAGATTATTTCTACCAAAAACTATTGCACCATGGTGAGTTCTGTGTAATGTATCAGCACCTTGATATCAGAATCACACACAAGGTCCAACTTTGATCTCACAGCTCACAGTTTCAATATTTTAACTGTACTCTGCAAACACCGCAATAATCTGGAAAATTTGCTAACACAGCTCATTCTGCCAGTGAAAGAAAAATGTGAGAATAGGGAAGTTTTGTTTAAAAAGAAACAACAACAACAAACAAGGACAATGGTAAAAGATGGTTCATTTCCAACCAACACTTGTTCAATGAAAGGTAAAGGTGAAGATAACATTAAAGAATAAAAAGCAGAGCATAATTATTTGCTTGTTTAGCTGAGATATGCAAAAATACTCAAAGGTTTCCTCCTGCATAGTTTTAAGTTGAATAATAACTTTTCCAAAAAAATTATCTCTTTAATAATAAAACTTAAACAAAAACTTAATTATCACACATTTTTAAAGAATTCAGACCTGCCAATTAATGTACAGAACCCCTGTGGCATGTTTTCAGTGGCTCCATGAACACTCACACCAGAATATCTGCAGGCAGGAATACAGCAGTCACCACACGGCATTTTATGTAAGTTCCTCCAAAAGAAATTCTTCAACACTGATATCTGACGGTCACCACACGGCATTTTATATAAGTTCCTCCAAAAGAAATTCTTCAACACTGATATCTGAAGTCCTTCATACAGGAAGAGAATGCACTCAATGATCTAATCAATTAAAAGGATGAAAGTAGACACAATTTGAACTTTGACAAGCTACAGCCAGGATAACCTGTAGGGACACTGGGCCATCAGCTACAAGTCCCAGTTGAACCATCAGACCCAGGCCTTGGTCCAGGCCCAGAGGTGCCTGGTATTCATTAAGAGAACCATGTGATTATTTCAGCTCTTGCTAACAAGCAAAAATTCTGAAAAAGAACCCAACGTTATCTTTTCCTGCATCTTTTAAACTCCCACCTTCCTGAATTTCTTTTGCATATAGTATTTTTAAATTTATTTTTAATTAGAGGATAATTGCTTTCAGTGTTGTGTTGGTTTCTGCCATACAACAATGTGAATCAGCCATAGGTATACATATGTCCCCTCCCTCTTGAACCTCCCATCCAACCCCACCCCATTCCATCCCTCTAAGTTGTCACAGAGCCCCAGGTTGAGCTCCCTGTATTATACACTCTGAATTTTTTATCCTATAGTTTCAATTGGTCATTTCAGAATAACGTCACCTGGCATTTCTATAACAGGATGCAGCTTACAAAGTACTTTACACATACATGATCCCACTTCACTCTGGTAATAGCCCTGTGACTCTTGTAGAGGTAACTCCATTTCACAGATGAGGAAACTGAGGCTCAGAGAGTTTAAATCATTTTTACACAGTGATACATTCCTAAGTGATGACACCAAGATACTACCCTATGTCCTCTGTTAAGGGACTGAAAAGTAACAGCATCTATTTCTCTTATCTGGCCTTTATCCCGTATCTCTTGGTAACAGCACTAGGATTATCACCTTGCTCTGTTTTACTATTCAACTTTTATGCAGTTAGATTTTTCTCACATCCAAGATGTAAGCCCCATATGGACAAGGGCTATGAGTTAAATTTCTTTGTATTTACTTATCCATTTTTTCAACAAAAATGTACCAAAACCACTTAAGTCCAGGCATAATATTCGGTGAAGTGAAGTTGCTCAGTCCTGTCCAACTCTTTGCGACCCTATGGACTGTAGTCCGCCAGGCTGCTCCATCCATGGGATTCTCCAGGCCAGAATACTGGAGTGGGTTGCCATTTCCTTCTCCAGGGGATCTTCCTGACCCAGGGATCGAACCTGGGTCTCCCACATTGCAGGCAGATTCTTTACCATCTGAGCCACAGGGAAGCCAATATTTGGTGCTGGAGGACTAAAGTTACTAAGACACAGACTAGTCTGGAGGGCGAACAATGACAGACTTATGACAAGTGCTGTAAAGGAGGTGTCTGCAGGGTGAGCCCTGAGGGGTTAGGAAACATTCTCAGGACAAGTCTCGGCTGCTCCACCACATCTTCGTGCAAAGGAATTGCTCCAACAACCAGTGAATGAAATCCCTCCTACAAGTAGTGGGGCAGTCATGAAATGACACCCAGTTCTCTGCTGGGCTTTAGGGTAACACCAGTGGCTGAGTCAGATCCTACATAAACCAAGAGGACATTACCAGAACTGTGATAAAAACATGCCAAAATAAAGCCAAACCTTCCTACACTATAATTCTCTGCCATTTCAAAGTATGAGTGCTAATCATTCTCCAATGAAAACAAATCTGTGCTTTATGGTGAGTAAAGAAACAAAAAAGAGCGGAGTCTGGAAACAACTTTGAGGAAGGAGACCATCCCGATGGCCAATGCCTTTGACAATCAAATAAACAGAACATCTCCTGTGCCCAGCACAGTTATTCAATGTGGTGTCCATGGTGGCCGACTCAGTCGTGGAAAAGTTGCCGGAGACCAAGGTCTAGGTCATAGATGGTCAGGAAGCAACTGGGTGGAACAACAGCCCTTCCCTACAAGCAGGTACCCTTAGCTGACCTCAGTCTTATCAAATCTTCAACAGAGGGGCTAGAGTAGATAAGGTCTCTTCCACCTCCTTAATTTTATGCTGCTAGAAAATGAAATAAGTAGAACTCACTCTTGGACCAACTATAACATATGTTTTCCTAAACTAATCTTCAGAAAATGTCTACCATTTACAAACAACGGGAGAGCTTGTTTTAATTTATAGCCCTCAAGTTGATGTTTTGCCCAATTCCAAATCCTAAGGAGATCCTGACCCAGCTCATCAATTGCTAGTTTGTCAAAGTCAAGGATGTCACGAGCTATTAGATAACACATTCCTCATCCTTTCCTCTCTGCAGCTTGCCGAGCCTGTTTCCTTCCCCAAGTCCTGCCTGTTCAGACAGACGCAGTAAAAGCCTCCCATCCCATGAATCTTCCTAATAGGAAGGGAAATGTTTGAATCAATGCCTTTTACTTAATTTTTTTTTTAATGCCAGAGGAAAAAAGAAGCTGAGCCATATCAAGCTACATAGGATTAAAATGTGATAAATAAGAGGAACATTAAAATGGACAAGCTGAAAAGAATTCTTCCAAGACTGAATTTATAAAATGTTACTAGAACTACCATTAAATATCTTTAAGTACTTTTCTTTTAAACACCAACATTTTATTTACCCAAGAACTGGAAAAGATCCGCAGCATTCATACAGTTGCTGCTAAGTCACGTCAGTCGTGTCCGACTCTGTGCGACCCCATAGACAGCAGCCCACCAGGCTCCACCGTCCCTGGGATTCTCCAGGCAAGAACACTGGAGTGGGTTGCCATTTCCTTCTCCAATGCATGAAAGAGAAAAGTGAAAGTGAAGTTGCTTAGTTGTGTCCGACTCGTAGCAACCCCATGGACTGCAGCCTACCAGGCTCCTCCGTCCATGGGATTTTCCAGGCAAGAGTACTGGAGTGGGGTGCCATTGCCTTCTCCGATTCATACAGTGGCGAGCATTAAACACGGGCTTTTAGATCACTAACATCTTGGTGACCTCAGCACATTTTAAGTTTCCTCACCTGTAAAATGGAGACAAAATCTACTTTTTATTAGATACATAGTATTATACTACTTTGTATTATATACATAGTATTATGCTACTTTGTATTATCTACAAAGTATTATGCTACCTTGCTTTATATACATATGTATACACAAAATAATAATAATTCAAAAACCAGTTATTAAGCCAGAGCTCAGTGGGTGCTTTGTGATGACCTAGAGGTGTGGGATGGGGGTGTATACACATAGCTGATTCACTTTGCTATACAGCAGAAACTAACACAACACTGTAAAACAATTATACTCCAATAAAAAATAGAAAAGAAACCAGTTATTAAGCACTTACTATGTGCTGGACTCTCAGTAATAATAAGCACATTACTTAATTATTACAATAGATTGCCTTTAATTTTCACAACCATTAGTTCTGCATCTTTATATCATTCATCTATTCAATAGTTGAAGAGAGTTGTGTGTGTATGTAGCTATCTGCACAGTGCCTGACAGATACAAAAAAGGGGGGGAGGATAAAAGGTCTCCATTACCATACAAAGAATATCCTATTGTCACTTTTTATTTATTTATTTACTTATTTAGACAGTGTCACGTGGCTTGCAGGATCTCAGTTCCCTGACCACAGATTGAATCGGGGCCAAAGTAGTGAAAGACTAGAACCCTAACCACTAGGCAACCGGGAAACTCCCCTCTAGTCACTCTTAGAACTACACAGAGAGAACAAAAAAGATTTGGAGACATAGGCTGCATTTACGATTTACTTTGCTAATAAAGGATGGCCACACTCAGAACTTATTACTGTTATTGTGTGACCCAAAAGAAACGAGACTGAATTGGGTTCATTACATCTCTTTTTAATTATGGTGACCCTAGTCTTCACAGTGACTTAGCCCCACCTCACTGCCTACTTTAAAAAAGAACAGAAAATCCCTCTACTTTGTATTTTCTAAACAAAGCACCACAAATCTGTAGCCCAGGAGGAACACGCTGGAAATCACTTGAAGAAGACTTTTAAGACCACCCTTGCTCATTCACTACTTCATTCATTTACTCATATTCTCTCTCTCAGTTTCTCCTCAGCTTTGGATACGTTTTCTTATCTTTATTCCTGATTCACAGAAGTCATAGAATCTTAAGGTTAGAAGGGACTCTGGAGGTCACTAAGAAGCCATACGTTCTTTCTAAAGAAATACATACTGCATCCCTGCAGAGAAGAAGCACGCGGAGGGAGGAAGCTGAACTGTTTGTTTCTTCCCTGATCAACATAAAAATGACAGTTTTCACCTCATCTCATAGGGTTGCTGGGATGAATAAACATGATAATGTATGCAAAGAATTCAACAAGGTGCCTGGCACACAGCAGGTGCTCAAGAAATAGGAGCCCATCTTACTTAGAAGTGTTATAGCCATCTTGTTATATCCTAATGTTTGGATCATGATTCTGTCATCAAGGCCTGAGCTACCCCTCTGGGTCCACCCACATATTTTATAACTACACCTTCTCAGCTCAGTTTACGTCCCAGTCCTTGCTGTGGTCACCAGCTTCCAGCAGTTGTGACCTGACAGCACCCCACCTCCATCAGACCACTTCTCTCCAGCTCTCCACCTTGGGGACCCTCCGACACCATAGCTGGGACACTGTGGAAAAGGCCAGCATTTGCACGTGTGCAAACCTGGAAGTGCAAGGACTTAGTGCCCTGGGGCAGCTCTTGACCAAGGAGAGGGGAGCCCATTGATAAAACACCCACTGTGTCTGTCCCTTCTGAGGTGCAGACTAACTGGCTCCTCAGAAGGTCCCCAGAGCTCACGACAGTGACAGGCTTGATCACGCAGGCTTGTGCCAGCTCCCCCTCCTTTCCTGTTCCTCTCCTCCCCAGCCGCCCCCCACCCTGTTCCTCAGGATCACTGCCCAAAATAAACTACCTGCATGCCAGCCACTGTCTTGGACTCTGCTTTCTTGGGGACTCCAGGCTAAGTCACAGTCAACAGGAATAATGACATAGGACAAGTGAGCCCCAAGGCATAGCACCAAAGACCTCCCGTAAGGCCGACATGACCTCGGAGGTCACTCTAAGGGCACACAATTAGTCTCTCATCTAGCCCTCAGGTCTCCATTTTACTCATCAGGAAGTAAGGGGCTTTGTGAAAGGCTATGCTGATACTTAGATACGGGATACCTACCAGAATTCCTGTAATCTGCTCAGAATACAGAAGTTTCTCCATAAATAAAAATGTTATCTCCCTTCCTTTCCTATTCCCCCATCAAACGGGAAATGACATGAGTTCTCCATGACCCAGTCTTCCTATTCTTAGGAAAACCAGGCTGCCTCCTATTTCCTCATCCAAATGTTCATACATTAAGTTCCAGATATTCTTCTGGTATCTCCTACAAAATCACCGCTGACCTCACGTATCCGTACAAGGTACAGAACTTGCTTTTTCCCTCCATTTCTCCTTCTCAGAGACATCATTATTTATGGAGGCTTCTGATGACTTCCCTCTTATTCCTTTACAACTCCAGAAATCCAAAAGTGCATTGCCATTCTAGGCACGTATTTAAATCACATATTTGGTGCACATACTAACTCAGATAGAAACGTACACAATGAAAGTCCATATTCTGTATGTATTTATGCTGCGCACACAAACACTTGAATTCTACTGACAGATCAGGATAAGCTGCTTCAGAAATTCCGATGATTGCGCTTTGCAGGAGAATGCTGGGGAAGTAGGAAGAGATCTCTCCCATCCGGTCTCTGGGATTAACACTCCTGCTCTTTCCAGCTCAACTTTACAGTCCACAGCATCAGCAGAAAGTGAATCTTCCCTGATGCCTCATTTTCCATGAGACACTGACCATTAGAATGCCTGGAAATTCCAGCAGAGGCATAGCCAAAAAGCTCGGGAAATGCTACAACAGAGCCCAGCTCTGCCTTCCTCAATCTCAGACTCAATTCAGGCTGACTGTCTCTGAGCTTGGGGAAATCAGAGATTTCAAACTGCTCCTTGGAAAGTTAGTGTTAGGGGTGGAGATGGGGTTTGGGATACGGGAACCATCGACTTCCCATAAGGTTTCACATAAATTTTCATTTGCAAACAAAAATCCGTGATACTCATCCATAAAACTTGAAAGCCAATGTACCAATTACCTCTAAACTACCTTTCACCTCTAATAGACAGTGATCTTTCTATTCAAAGTGTGGTCCACAGATCTGCGGCAGCAGTATCACCTCCGAGTTTACTAGAAATGCAGGCACTCAGGGCCCCTTACAGACCCCCTCAATAAGAATTTTCAGTTTAACAAGATCCCCAGGCAATCTCTATGCACATTACATTTTGAAAACTGGTTGAAGACACTTTTAATATTTTCCTGTAAGTGTTTAAGATGCTTCTTCTTAATGCTAGTTCTAATCAAAGTAACGTATTAAAGTATTCTACTGAAAGAAGCCAAGAAAACTAAGTCTCATAATTTTATGAGCAATTTTGGGGATAAAAATTCGGGGTGAGCTGATGTACTGTTTTCTTCCTTTAAATCTGTTAGAAATCTGAGGAGTGTTTGGATTGCTCCTTCTTCCATTAAAGAAGATATTCCTGATGGACAATATGCACCATGCTCCCTTCTGTCTAATGTACTCCTACTCATCCTGTAAAGCCCAGGATGCCTGCCCCTTATATCGCCCAGCAGACACCTCCTATATGTGTGGTTTTCTTAATGAAATTCTCATTAAAGGTACTAAAAAGGCAAGAATCTCATAAGCTCTAAAGCTACTTGTTCCAAATAACCGATTCAAGTTTACATCTCTCATCCGTTACTTATTGGATGACCCAGCCTATCCTGTTCCCTCCCCTTCACTGGAGTCCAGTTTTGTTCTCTCATTGGAAACATAGAATTTAGCAACTCTTTATGGTCTAGTCCTTATAAATACTGATGTTCCTCAGCTTACAATGAGACTGCCTCCTGATATACCCATCAGGAGTTGAAAAGGCATTCAATACACTTAACCCACCTAGCTTAGCTTTGCCCACTTAAATGTGCTCAAACACTTACATTAGCCTACAATTAGGCAAAATCATCCAACACAAAGCCTATTTTACAATAAAATGTTGAAAACATCTCATGTAATTTCTTGAATACTGTACTGAAAGTGAAAACCAGAATGGGTCCAGGATGGTTGTAAGACTACTGGTTGTTTTCCCTGGTGATCGTGTGGCTGACTGCGGGCTGCCACTGCCCGGCATCACCAGAGAAGAACATAGGAAGATCACTAGCCTAGGAGAAGATCAAAATTCAAAATTCCAAGAATGATTTCTATAGAATGCACATCGCTTTTTGAGTCATAAAGTCAAAAAACTGTCTAATTCAAACCACCGTTAAGTCAGGGATCATCTGTATATATTACACATCGTTTTACCTCCACAACTCGAGTGTAAGATCCCTGAGGGGAACCATCACACCTATTTCACCTCTGGACACAGCTCCCAGCACTCGGCTGAAAGACTTGGTGAATTAGGTGAACTGAGGAACTTGGTCCCGGTTTCTTACCAGATACTCTTCTCCGGGTCCCATTTAACAGTTTTATTTACAGTATAAAAGAAACCACTGAATCATTTGATTGCCTTTATCCCCCTGGTAAACCAAGGCAAGGAAAACTGTATTAAAATGATGGTACCTTGGTGAGAACAAAACCCTAGAACTAGCTTAGGAGTCCTAAGGAGTGAAATGAAAGTGAAGTGTTAGTCGCTCAGTCGAGTCCGACTCTTTATGACTCCATGGACTGTAGCCTGCTCAGCTCTTCTGTCCATGGAATTCTCCAGGCAAGACTATTGGAATGGGTTGCCATTCCCTTCTCCAGGGGATCTTTGTGACCCTGGGATCGAACCCAGGTCTCTTGCATTGCAGGCAGATTCTTTACCGTCTGAGCCACCAGGGGAAGCCCAAGCAGTGAAATGCTCCTACATAAAAGCAGCAGGTTCCTCTGTGCTCTGAGATGGCTCTTGGGGTGCAGCCTTCTGGGCAAGGCCTACATCCTGACTAGTTAACCTTGAGAGAAAGCTTGACTTCTCTTCTAAAAGTTCTGCTTTCCTTAGGAGATTCCTGCCTCAGGCGGCTTCCACAGAAGCAAAAAATAGCTCAGAGGAGACGTCTGATTCTGCATCTTAATCTATGTGACTCGGATGAACTGAGCCTTGGAAAGGATTATTAGAAAAGATGGAAAGGAAGGAACAGGCTAAAAACTCAAAGTAATTACATGTTTGAAAGAAAAAAAGGATTTTAATGAGCACCACAGCTTTCTGAGCAAATGAACTACATAAGGCACTTCCCTCAAGGATGAAAACCTCCAAATTTCTCCTCAGGTCAAGGAAGAGAGGTATTTTTTCTTCTCTAGTGTTGTCAATTCATATTAGAATTAAGCTTCTGCAGGATATACTGGGGAGTTTTCAGTTACTTCTCAGCGCTCCTGACACTCATTTCACTCTCATTTGTTTATTTAAATGTAAACAAACCAATTTGACTGCTAAGTTTGTCTGCCTTCTAGTTGCTTTTGATGGGACCTGTTTATAACACATACTCATCTGCTGAAGCCTTTGAGCATCCAAGCTAAACAACTAAATCCAACTTATTCGCAAGATCACAAATGTGTGTGACCTGCTCCCTGTCATCTCAGACCAACTGAAAGAAAATTACAACACTCGAAGTAAAATGTGTTTCAGATATAAAGTCCCTATACATTTCATTCCACAAAATGATTTCTCGTTTTCATGTTCGCCAACTAAAGGGGAAAAGCGTTGACAAGCTTTTTGGGAAAATTGATTTCAGTGCTGTGTTTTTTAGGACCCAACCTGACGCTGGGAAAGATTGAGGGCCAGAGGAGAAGTGAGCGACAAAGAATGAGATGGTTGGCTGGCATCACGGAATCAATGGACATGAGTTTGAGCAAACTGTGGAAGATAGTGAGGTCAGGGAAGCCTGGCATGCTGCAGTCCATAGGGTCCCAAAGAGTCAGACACGACTTAATGACTGAACAACAATGATATAGAATAGAACAATATAGTTAAAATATAGGAGGTGGAACAAAGTGATGTGTGCTAAGTCACTTCAGTCGTGTTCAACTCTTTGAGACGCCATGGACCGTAGCCTGCCAGGCTCCTCTGTCCCTGGGATTCTCCAGGCAAGAATACTGGAGTGGGTTGCTACCACTAGCACCATCTAAAATATAGGAAGTGGAACAAGGTAGATGTATCTTTCAGGGTTCCAAGTCATCTTCGATCTCTTCCAGATAATCCTTTAAATAAAAGATATCTTACCTAGGAAAACATTATTTATATAAATTCCATATTAATACAGGAAAATTTAAACCTGGGGGAAAGAATAGGTCCTCATTGAATTGTTAACAAGTAGCTTCCAGACAATAACAAAGTTTTGTTAGCTCCCTTCCACAGACAGTCCATACAGTCAAAGCTATGGTTTTTCCAGTAGTTATGCATGGATGTAAGAGTCGGACCATAAGAAGGCTGAGCAACAAAGAATTGATGTTTTCGAACTGTGGTGCTGGAAAAGACTCTTGAGAGTCCCTTGGACAGCAAGGAGATCAAACCAGTCCATCCTAAAGGAAATCAACCCCAAAATTCATTGGAAGGACTGATGCTGAAACTGAAGCTCTATTACTTTGGCCACCTGACTGACTCACTGGAAAAGACCCTGATGCTGGGAAAGGTTGAAGACAAAAAGAGAAGCAGGTGACAGAGGATGAGATAGTTAGCGTCACCAACTCAACGGACATGAATTTGAGCAAACTCCAGGAGATAGTGAAGGACAAGGAAGTCTGGCATGTTGCAGTCCATGGGGTCACAGAGTCAGATATGACTTAGCGACTGAACTACAACAAAGACTCAGAAATTAACTGACCAGCCTAGTCTGATTGATTTCAACATTCATACTCTAGGAATTCTCTACATATATTCCCTCCTATGGATATAAATAAATGGCCATCTGATAATACCTTCTTTTCCTCACTATCTCAACCCTTCCTTCTCCTCAGTACAGCAATGCTGAGGGCAACAAAGCTGCTTTGGGCTGATGATGCCACCATGTAGCCAGAATGGAAATCTGCCTCACTTCTCCCATGTTCGCCTTTCAGAAAATCATGCATACATTAGAAAGCTTTCCCAAAATTGTACACACACACACACACACACACACACACACCCCTCTTTCATCTTTTAACTCTCTTCTTCTTTCCTCATTCTCAGGACACCTCTGCCTAAAAGTCTTCTTGGGTTCTCTATCATCTCTGCAGGATTAAGTCAAATTCCTTAGTTTGCAAAGTCCTGCACAAACATCACTTCTGTTTTAACTTCTGTCTCTTACGCCCAGCATTCTACAGCCTTCTAACCACTAAGAACTCATTATTTCTTGCATACAACCAGGCCCTTTCATAAGACGACATTTCTATAAATGCTATCTCTTCTGCTTGGAAAACAGCTTCATGCTTGCTCTCTACAATCCTTTTTACATATTAAACCAACTCTTATTCACCCTTCAAAATTCAGCTCAAGCTATATCCTCTGCAGTGAGGTTTTCCCTGATTCCCTCAGGCAATTACCTGTATGTTCATAATGTTTCCAGAATCCCCACCCCACCACCCTTTTTACTGCTATGCCTCTGCACCTGTGATACGCTACTAGTCATTTACTCAACACTGGTTATCCATGGACCAGGCCCTGGAATATAGCAAGTTACCTTTGCATTCCCACTGCATGACACAAGGCCAGCAAAGTAGTAGGCAGTCAGTAAATGTTTGTTGAATGAAAAAGCAAAAGAACAACAAACAACATTTTATCCAGGAAATATCATCAGGAAAGCCCATACTCTTCTGCTTTCCTTTTACTCAATTTTGACTTAAAAAATCAACTCAGATGCGGCATACCTCTACTATGGAAACTGAAAATCATTAAAAATCATAGAATTAACATCTTTATCCTCTAAAGAGAATAAATACACCCACAAGTTCTTTTCATTCTCCACAATTAGTTTTGTCTCCAACATTACCATTTCAGGTAATCTTTTCTCTTGTATTTATTTATAAATAGAGTAACAATCCTTTTGCCATTTATTTATTACAAACATGCAATTTCTCCACAAAATATGGACTACTTTGTTAGTTAGTAAGTCTGTGGATTCACTTGTGAATCTCCATTTATTACACTATTTCCACTGGAAAACATATTTCACGTTCAAATGGCAAAAGTCTTACACCAGTGCCACAGAATCTATTTTTCTTTGAAGAACTGCAAGTAAAGTCAACAGGTTCCATTTTTAGATATCAAATGACATTTTAGCATCAGAAACAGTCATCTACATACTGAGACTGTTCAGAAATCACAATGCTAACCTATAACCTGGGCTGGTGGCTGAAGGACACGTATCTGAGGTTATGAGGGTTCTAGAAACAAGCTTCTATCTCAGAGAGCTGATCATGACCATTACCCACTGACTAAATCCAGAGTGAAACACACACATCCATAAGGACTAACTAAAAGATGTCTTTGGATCTCTGATGACTATGAACCTGAGGTAGAGGATGA
This sequence comes from Giraffa tippelskirchi, assembly GCF_054371585.1. NCBI lineage: Eukaryota > Metazoa > Chordata > Mammalia > Artiodactyla > Giraffidae > Giraffa > Giraffa tippelskirchi. Next base: position 127,968,630 of record NC_137281.1, on the reverse strand, counting down.
ACCAGTGAACCACTAGAATCTCAATAAATGTTAAATTTAAAAGAACAGAAAGTTAGTATCAAAATACATTCCACAGATTTCAAATAAACCATATTTAATGTGAAGGATTCTCTCTCTATTTAAAGTTAGTCCTGGAGAAAACAAAGCCAAGTGTACACTAATTTCACTACACTGAGATCAAGCCCCGGATATGAATTTCATTCTCATTTACCAAGTTTTAAAATCTCTCAACACCAGAAGAAATATGTGTGTTTGTTTAACTCATGATTACAAAATAAGGTGAGTGATACATGAGAATTTTGGTATAGGAAAAATCAGCCAGCCAATGAATGAGTCATTCTAACAGCCTAGTTTTCTGAATGGGTAATAGCGTTATATACCAAAAGAGCTTTGGAGGTTAATTACCTTGAGTGTTAATATTTCCAACCTTTATGGCAGATTTCCCTTCCTTCCCAAAGAATGTATTTAAAAATGTATCTTTTTTGGTCATTTTTTTGGTCCTTCACTCTCACTAATGGTAAATAACAATTATGGACTTAGCTAATTACAAACTAATGTCTGAAAGGCCAGTTGAGATTCCCTACCCTTATATTCCCAAACCTTCAGGGCTTTTGCTCCCAATTCTTATATTTAAAGTTATAATTTTTCTATTTCCTAGTTGTCAAACTGTCAGGGGTCAGTTTTCACTGTTGGTTACAGCAACTTCTCACCCCATTCTAAATTGTGCTACCATGTATTTGCTATGGATCATTTGTCAAATAAGAAAAAAAGTTAGGACTGTTATTTAAAATAAGAGTAAGTTCTGAAAGAGGGTCTAAAGTATTCTCCCAGACTTTATGCCATCTATTTCAGTTGCTGAGTAGGCATATTTGCCCCTTTCTTGGTTCTTGGCTAGGTTCCAGATACTTAAGAGCGCTGTGCTCCAGACTCAGACATTCTGTGACAAATCTTATTGCTCTTTATGATCCCCCTCATAATGCAGATGTAAACCAAACTATCACATGACCTCACTAATGAATTTCTGTACTTGCCAAACAACAAAACAAATGCAAAGTTTCCAAGGAAGCAAAATATTCAGGTTGAAAGATTAATCCAGAAGGTGGAAAATGGTCCCTATCTTACATAATAGTTACGGTTTCATATATTTACAGCATTTAGCGTCATGAACAGGTAGGTAGCTTACACAAGTAAACATGGTTAAAAAAAAATTTAGGGAACAAATTACCAAATGATTTTTTTAAACTCACAGAAGTTCAATTTTTTTCTCAGTTTATTAAATTATTAGGTACTTAGGCTAAGAAACTTCTTTTTAATTTCACGCATCTATTGACTTCACTTACTAAACTGATGGCTGCTATACTGGGAAAAGACTTCTCTTTTACTCAGAGGGAAAAACGGTTGCTCTAATGTGTGAGTAACCTAAAGATTAATATCATTGTTTTAAACAGTCCCTATAAGCACTGAGGTCAAGCATTCAACATAAATTACTGTACTTAAATTCTGCGCATTCTATAAAATGTCAAAGTTTATATAACCTTGTTCATCAAACCTGAGAAAGCAAAACCAAGCAGGTGTTCCAAGCTATCCTGTCAGATAGAGATGGGAGTAAAGAGAGTAGGTCATCAGTTATCCTAGTTATGTTTCCACACCCTTATGAAGGAGGCTGGTCCTCCAGCTATTTATAAAGATAGAACTGAAGGGGAAGGGGGCCCTGCCATGGCCACCCTTGTGAGTAACACCCAGGGTGGGCTGTGAGGTTCAGGCTGAATCCCCTGGGGCCTTGTGGGCTTTCCCCCCCGAATGGCCCACCATACTAGGCAGCCCTGGATCCTTTGGGTGCAGTCCTGTCTGGTCAGGAAAAGGCCTGTGAAGATTTCCAGTGGTCACTGCCAGCCTATGATTCTATATATGGAAACATCCCATCCTAGTGTGTCCAGCATTGTGAGCACCACACCAGGGAGGAGTGAGCAGCAGACCAGCCTCCCTCTTGCGGCCCCACCAGCACACTCACTTTGGTGTCTCCCAGGCCCTGCTGCCCTGAACTGGACCTTGTCATCAAATGGCAGCCCAGACCTCTGCTGAGTCTTGCAGGCTGGCGGCTCTAACATGGAACAGCTGGAAGAGGACCCTGCATTCTTTTCTCTGCATAAACACTGGGGGCTCTGTTCACCCTCTTGCTGCAGCATGAACTAAAGAATTTCCCCATCCCAAATTACAACCAACAGACCTTTCCCCAACCCCCATCCTCACCCCCGACCCCCAGCCCCGGATATAATTCCAATCTGTCACCACCCATGCTAGCAAACAGTATATTCACTTTCTATACTAGTTGAGGTGTCTGTAAATACATTAGCAGGGTAATAGGAAACAATTCTGTTATGTTCAGTAAAGTTTCCTGACAAAAGCTTAAAGACCCTGATTCATGCCTGCTGCCTATGAGACCCTTTCTATAAGATGCATATCAATATAAATAAAGTCGTGATAGTTAAGTGTAACCACCTAGTATATGAAATGCAAATACCATTTTAATAGTCTGTAGCGTCACCTACAAATTATTCTGAAGACAGAGCTCTAAAACTGGAATATCGGTGGAGAAAAAAAAATGAATGTAAAATTGGGTTTTCATATATTCCTCATACAGCCTAATCAAAGCTCAGCTTCTGAACGGCAGTCTCAGGCTTCTTCATGTGTTGCTGAAATCCAGAGAGCCACGTTGCCCAAAAGGAGGAAAGAAAAAAAGCCCAGAAAATCCAGACTCTACGTGACCTGACTTAATTATTTCCCAGGAAACTGCATGAGAGAAAAATCAATCATTCATGCTACCGTAGCTACCACACGGAATGGACTGAAGGAGTTGACAGTGGGCAAAAAAAACCCCGAAGCTGCCAGTGGAGGTAAGTGGGCGGCAGGGCCTGGGGCGCGGGTGGCTTGCGGGGGAGATGCCAAGGACCCGGGGGCCGCGGGGGTTCGGTCCCCAAGGACCGGCGATCGGGGGCGGGGCCAGGCCCGAGGCTGGGCAGCGGTGGTTGGGGATGGGGAGGGGAACGGGGACCGCGGGACGGCGGCGGCGGCCGCGCACTTACCCGGACTGTTGGCCTCGCCTTCGAGGACGTGCAGCTCGGCGCAGTCGGCCAGCGAATGCTCCAGGCAGAGCTGGAGGAAGCGGGCCTGGGTCTGGCTCACGCGCTTGAGCAGCGACAGCAGCGCAACGGTCTGCTCGCACTCGTTCCAGCCCTTAAACCAGCCCGCCAGCACCCCGACCTGGTCGCGAAACATCATGGTTAGGGGGCGGCCCTCGGTCTATAAAGCCCCCAGGGCGCCCCAGCCCGCCCCGCCCGCCCCAAAGTTTGGCGGAGCCGCAGCCCCGCGGCCGCCGGAGACGCGTTCCCGTTCCAAGGTGGCTCTGGTGCCCGGACGCTGCAGGTACTGCCTCGGCTCCTGCCTCTCTCGTCTGGTTTCAGTTACGTTCTGGTGGTTCTGGCTGATTTCCCCAGAGATGATGACAGACAGTAGCACGGAAATATTTCTTTTTTAAAAAAATAACGATTAAAAAAAAAATTTCCCCACAAGGCACACAAACTGAATGAAGAAGGCTCTCTTTCCCCCTCCCCTCTTCTCGCAGCTTCGGGATGGTGATTTCCGGCGTCCCGGGGTCTCTTCCCCGCTGGGCAGCAGCTCGGACCCTTCACACCCGCATTCCCGAGTGGCGATCACCACTGGAAGAAGAGAAAAGGCTGCAGTGAGACCTCGGCCAGCGAGGGAGCGCGCCGGGGAAACGAGTGCATCTGAGGGGGCGGAGGGGGGCGCGCCGCGGGGGTCTTAGTCCCCCAAATTCCGGCCGCCCCCTCCGCACCCGGATGCTGGAGAGGAGCTATTCTCGTTCTGGGAAAGGCAAGAAGCCTCCTTCGCAGGTGCGTGAGGAAGACCGCACGGCTTCCTGTTGCTGCCGCTGCGAACGGCTAGTGCTCCCCACACACCCCGCCCGGGGTGGCCTCTGGGGCTGTGCCTGCAAACGCCCGCACCAGCAACAGATCTTCCTCGCGCAGAAAACTTGCACTGCGGCTGCGAAGGGGCGCGGGGGTGGGGGTGGGGGCTAATGCAAAGCAGAGGCGGAGGCGCGGCAGCCCGAGTTCCTTCCTCCTCCTCCTCTCCCTCCTCCTCCTCCGCCACCTCTTCCTCCTCCTCCTCCTCCTCTCGGAGAAGCAGCCGAACGGCTGCAGCTCCATCTACAGCAACAGCCAGCATCTCCACCGCCAGGCGCCCCTCTGGATTTAGGCCGTGAGCAGCCGCGGCAGCAGCTCGAGACAAAAATAAACTCTCCCCACCCAGAGCTCAGCGCCCAGCGGGCAGAGGCGCAGCCGGAGCCTCGGCTCCCGCGCGCCGCTCGGCTCCAGCGTACCCGGGAGGTCTCTGAGGGTCCGCTTCGCCCTGAGCGATCAGATGTGTGCGTGCGTGTGCGTGCGTGTGTGTGTGTGTACTCGTGTGTGTGCTGTAGGCATCCTGCCCCCACTCCCGCCGCCTACGGGCGGGTCCGGCCGGCCCAGCGCCTGGCCCGCGCGTCCCAGGCCGAAGTCGGCACGGCCACGGGCGCACGCCGAGCGCGGAGACAGTCGGTGCCCACAGCACTGCCTCCCCCGGCGGGCAGGGCGGTTCCGTGGAGACTGCGGCTCCGCGCCGCCGGCACACGCCCCCGAACGACCGCGAAGAAGAAAAGTTCGGTTTCTAGGGCTCCCCCAGTCCTAACCCTGTCCTGGTGGCCGCCAGCGGCGAAGAAGAGAGAGCCCAAGCGACTCGGCCAGCCCTCGAGGGGCGGCTCGCTCTCAGCACCCCCGTTTCCCGGTTCCCAGAACTTCTCCAGCGGAGGCGGGGGAAGGCCCCCGGGAAGGGGACCCAGAGACCGCGGGCCCCCCGGCCTGGGGCGTAGGACAGAGTGCGCTCACCTCGGAGCGGCTCATCCCGGCGGCTCGGGGCCCCACGCGCGGGTCCGGGACGGCTGCGGCTCTCAGAGAGGTTGGGGGCGCCCGGAGCGCGGGCTGCGGGCCATGCCGTCGGGGCGGGCGGCGCGGAGAGAGTGCGGCGCTGCGGGTTCGGGCCGCCGCCGCCGCCGCTCCTGCTGCCTCCAGTGTAGGCTCGCGGAGGACTGAGCCGCCCGAGCCGGAGCTCCCCACATGCTACTGATTAACATACACCATTACATCATGGGCTTGGCAGGGAGCGCCCGAGCGGGGGGAGAGGAACCCGGGCGGCGGCGGCGGCGGCACGCGGGGGGAGTCGGGGGAGTCGGGGGAGGATCCCCGGACCCGGCCGGCGGCGGGGGTGGGGTGGGGGGAGGTGGATTCCTAAGTGGGGACCAGAAAAGGGGAGGGGAGCGGAGAGGGAGGAGCCAGATGGCGCAGAGGGGTCGGGTTGGAGGAACGGCGGGGCGAAGAGGGAAGAAGTTTGGGGAAGGGGAGGGGTCCAAAAAATCCTGCCCTCTGCTGCCGGCCTGTTCTGGAGGGGCCAGGGCGCTTGAGCAGCCGGAGTGCGGACGGGAGGGGACCGGGAGGGCGCTTGAGCGGGGGCGGTGCTGCCACCGGCTGCTCGTCCTTGGGAATGTGGTGCGCCGACTCCGGTGACCCCTCGGCCCTACTGGGGCCCGGGGGTGGCAGAGACCTGGGGTCAAGAACGCTGAGGGTGTGGACGGGTTCCGGGGGTCGCAGAAGCAAAAGGCGCAGGAGGCCGAGGGGTCGTATGCGGGGCTGGAAGTGCCTGGGCACCAGGCTCCGTGCGGCCCATGTCCTATGAGCGCGAGAAGTTCCCGGGCTGCTCACCCCTCGCCTGGGTCGGACTTCAGGTGTCCTTTGCTCTTCTGGGCGGCCCCGGCCCCTCTAGGGCCTCGCTCTCCCCTGGGGAAGCCGCCCGACTTTGGGGGCCAGCCGGGAAACTATGCCTGGCGCGCTGGCTGCGGCTGCGGCTCCGGCTGCGGGCCTGGAGCGGAGAGGAGCGCCGCCGCGGGCGGCAAGGAGACCGGCGAGGCCACCTGTCAGCGCGTCTGCGTCGTCGCAGGGCTGGGCAGCCTTCACCTGGCTCTGCAGAGTGCGCGAGGCCTGGGCCGGGCTGGGGGCTTCAGAGGTCCTCGCCGCGAGCACCAGGGGGTGGGGTGGAGTTGTGGGGTGGGGGGTGCAGCGCTGAGGCCAGGCAACACAGGGAGGTCTGGGAACGTAGCCTCGGCTAGTCTCCAAAGTAGAGAACTAGTTAAAAATATTCTAAAACCTAAAAATCTCTGTGGCTTCTAATATTAATTGAATATGCACAAAAGGACTTGGTGACCAAATCCAGACTATTCCCCATGTTTTAAGTGAGAACACTGAGCCCTCGAACATTTCTCCAGCAACCTGTGGCTTTCTTTATGAGTACTTCTGAGACATTTGTTGAACGCATGCTTCAAATCTAGCCTCTCTACTCTAGCTAATATTTTTGAAAATAAAGTGTCTGAGATATTATCCACGGATTTAACACTTCCTTCTTTAACTCCAGCATATGTCCCTGGGTTTTCAATCATTTCTTCCTTCCTCCCTCAAACCTAGTTTCTGCACCATTTAGTTCCTGTGAGACACGTGACAGCACCTAACCGTCTGCTGGGTGGTCCTGAGCTGCAGAAATGTTGGTGTTACCATTAAAATAGGGTGTGTGAATAATTTTCTTAACCTCATTGTTAGCCAGCCAGGAAAGGTATCTGCATAATTTAATGAATATTTTGCCCCCAAAACAAGAATTCTAGAGTCAATGTTTTAATTTTGTTTTGTCTTATTATTACAGAGGCAGGAAATCTTGAAGTATTTTCTCCAAAACGTTATTATCACTAGCTAGTACTTAGTAATAATCGCTATCAGAAAATGGGGAAAAAGTTTCCAGCACAGTCTATCTCAGTATACACTTTGCTATCAACTGCAACCAAAACAGAAATTGCCCACCAGGGGCTTCCGGAATCCTCCAAGAGTGTTGTTTTTTTTAAGAAAGTGGGAAAAGTCAGTTTCATTAGTCATTGTCACTTGCAGTTTACTAACTCAATAGTAAAACTAAAAAACAAAATCAACAAACCTTGAGGCGAATTGAATTCTATTTAAACTGAAGAAAGAAAATACTGCCACCTACTGGAAAAGTGTACTGCTTACAGCAGCCTTTGACCTAAGGAAAGATTGAGCTAATTTTTGGCTATTTTTTGAAAAATACAGAGGAGCGTCATTGAGTTGCCAACCTGCCTTGTTTTTGTGGGTTCACAATACTTGTGACTTGCCCTTGCCTCTGGGCCTTTTCCGTAGTAGTGGAGATGAAACCCAGTGAGGCTGCTTCACTTCCTCACAGAGTGCAGTCACACTGAAGGAAGGAAACCAATACTCTCAGTTAAATTTATATTTTTGTCTTAAATACAGATTTTTCCTATTCGAACCTGTACCCAGTTTTTATGGATAATTAAGAAGTAGCTGTGCTCACTCAGTCATGTCGCATTCCTTGCCAACCTCATGGACTGTAGCCCTCCAGGCTCCTCTGTCCATTGGATTTTCCAAATGAGAATAATGGAGTGGGTTGCCATTTCCTTCTTCAGGGGATATTCCTGACCCAGGGTTCAAACCCGTGTCTCTTACATCTCCTGCAATGGTAGGCAGATTCTTTACCACTAGCACCACCTGGGAAGATTAAGACAACAGCAATTACTAAATGCCCACATGACTTGGAAAAGGAGTTTTAGTGCAAATTCTAACTTTCAGAGAATATTTGATTAGGCAGTAATATGGGAGGAGTGGGATTTTATTAATAGGTGAGCTATAAACATGGCTAGCAGGGAGGGAAGCCCAGGAGACAAGCCCGGGCCCTTCTCTGTACACTGCACTCAGAAAGGTGCAGAACTGATGAGCATGGAGGCAAGAATAAGCTACGCTGGCCAAGATGTAGAGAAGGATTTGACTATGAAAATATTAGACTTGGGTGACTGAACAGAAGTACCCAGGAGTGAGGAAATCTGAAGACTGATTGAAAGTGAGCCAAGCTGGCGTCTGCCTCAGATAGAACTCTACCTCTGTAATATTTGCCACTAGGATCTAGTGTGCTTCCTGAAGAGCAAGCACAGCTACAGTCAAGTGATTTCTGTATTAATATTATTTAAAAATAATTATAACGCCTGCTCTCATAAACTTCTTAGGAGGTCTGAAAATAACTGGCACATTACTTTGTACATAGTAGGTACTTGATATATATTAGTTTTCCTTCTTTGTAGGCACAGAGTATGTTAATTTGGCTAATTTTCATCTTGGGTCTGCCTCGTAAAGAAACATGCTTTTTCATTCTTCAAAAACGTGCCCTCTCAAAAGCCTTGTAATAAGGCCTAGGAGAGGATTGCCAGGGCTTGAATTAGGATTCGAGGGGATGAAGAGAGCGATGTGGAGGAAGAAACTGCAGAAGTGGTGACAGATGGAATGTGGGAAGGCTAAATCAGGAGTCAAGTCTGCTAAGATAGCAACAGTGAAAGGCAAGCTGGGTGAGGCCCAGGAGCCGCGGCTTAGGGAGACTAAACTTGAGTTCAGATCTCATTAGAAGGAGTTCAGAAATATCTCAGTGTTGGCAGGGTAATGCATTCTGATAGAAAGTGGGTATTCTGTTAGCCCATGGTAGAGAGCAAATGGCCAGCACCAATTTCCTATATCCCTAGCACATTTTTATGCCGGCGCCAGGATCATGGCTGCTGACTCAGTTCAGTTCAGTCACTCAGTCGTGTCCAACTCTTTGCGAGCCCAAGGACTGCAGCACACCAGTCTTCCCTGTCCATCACCAACTCCTGAAGCTTTCTCAAACTCATGTCCATTGAGTCGGTGATGCCATCTAACCTGGGCTGTTGACTGGCCCAGAGTACACCTGGCCGGACCAGCCAGTGGTAAAGCAGTGGGACTCTTGAGGAATCTGCTTTCGCTTTTCACTGAAGTTCTTACCACTGTCAACATAGTTTTCAAATTTTCTTCAGTTCCTCAATTTAGAGGATTTTCCCAGAAAAAAAAAAAAGACTTCTTAAACCCAGTGGTAGGAAAACTATCCATGATGACCTATAAAGTTGGGATAGGAGGGGAGAGGGAGGCTCAAGAGGGAAGAGATGCATATATAATTATGATTGATTTGCATTGTTGTACAGCAGAAACCAACACAATGTTGTAAAGCAATTATCCTTCAATTAAATTTTCCTTAATTAAAAAACAAAAAAGGAATGCCACTACCCAAAGGCCATTCCATGGTGGCTCACACAGTAAAGAATCTGCCTGCAACGTGGGAGACTTGGGTTTGATCCCTGGGTTGGGAAGATCCCCAGGAGTAGTAAAAGGCTACCCACTCCAGTATTCTGGCCTGGAGAATTCCATGGACAGAGGAGCCTAGCAGGCTACAGCCCGTGGGGTTGCAAAGAGTCGGACATAACTGAGCAGTTTTCATTTCACGTCACTTTACCCAAAGGCCATAACAGATGTGATTGGTTACTCTTCAGGAGTCAAACACGAATATGAATTGGATGGACTTGTTGAATCCACAAGAAAAAGATTTTAAAAAATTTGGTAAAATATGTATAACATAAAGTTTACCCTTTTAACCAGTCTTAAGTATAAAATTCCATCACATTAAGTACATTCACATTATTTGTACAACCATCTTGAAGTATCCATTTCCAGATCTCTTTCATCTTACCAAACTGAATTTCTGTACCTGTTAAACAACAAATCTTCATTTCTCCCTCCCCTCGGTCTCTGCGAACCACTATTTCCACTTTTTGTCTCTATAGATTTGTCTATTCTAGGTACCTCATATAAGTGTACTCATACAATATTGTTCTTTTGCGTTTGGCTTATTTCACTTAGCATAATGTTTTCAAGCTTCATGCATATTATGGCATGTATCAGAATGTTATTCCTTTTTAAGACTGATTAATGTTGCATGAAGATAAATTTTGAGACAGCTTTCTCTAGAATGGAGTTTGATAAGAAAGGTGAACTCTAGTTTGTAGGGCATATATTCAGGTAATTTACTTCCTGGCACTTAAATAAAATACAAATTCAATTGAACCACAATTTCAAACACAAATGCAGATGGATTCACACTTTTTAATAATAAACAAATGTGTAAAATATTAAACTATAGTTTTTTTTTACAGTAAAATATCTTATGTCATAGATAAATTTTCAAATAAATATAGTCAAAAGGTTAAAGGTAAGTATTGTAAACTACTCCTATCTACAGGCTTTGTATAGGTTAGGATTACAAAAGTAGGAGCTTATATCTTTTAGAGGGATAAATTGCCCTAGATTGTCATGAGAGAAAGAAAGCAAAAATTATTCATTCTAGAAGTAGTCAAATCCTAATTCTGATCTTTGTTGTTGATTTCAGAATTGCCAGTATCTTTTCGAACTGAAAATGCACTTGAAACATGTCCACAGTTTTAAATATTAGGTTGGCAGAAAAGTAATTGCACTTTTGGACCATGAATTTTAAATCATTATAACTATGCTCAAACACATTTTTATTAATCAAAATAGGAACCATTACAAGCAACACATTTTGCCAGTGAGAAATAAGTTCATTTACTCCTATAGTGTAAAACTCTGTGCTTCAGGATTCGATGAACTCTTGGAAAGCATTTTCTGCCTCCTACTGGTTGTGGAAGCATTTTCCCTGCAAAAAGTTGCTTTAAGAAGTGGGAGTCAAGTTGGTGAGAAGTCAAGTGAATATGGCAGATGAAGAAAAACTTCATAGCCCAGTTTTGAAGCATTGATTGTGCAACGTGTAGTCAGGCATTGTTGTGGAGAAGAATTGGGCCCTTTCTGTTGACCAATGACGGCTGCAGGCATTGCAGCTTTTGATGCATCTCATCAATCTGCTGAGCATACTTCTCAGATGTCATGGTTTCGCTGGGATTCAGAAAGCTGTAGTGGATCAGAGTGGCAGCAGACCACCAGTGACCATGATCTTTCTTTGGTGCAAGTTTGGCTTTGGGAGAACCTTTGGGGCTTCTTCTCAGTCCAGCCACTGAGCTGGTCACTGCAGATTGTTGTACAAAATCCACTTTTCATTGCATGTCACAATCTGATCAAGAAATGGTTCATTGTTGTCATGTAGAATAAGAGAAGACAACTTATTTGACAACTTCAAAATGATTTTTTTTTAAATTTGTGGTCAGCTCATGAGGCACCTATTTATCAAGGTTTTTCACCTTTCCAATTTGCTTTAAATGCCTAATGACCATAGAATGGTCCACATTGAGTTCTTCAGCAACTTCTCATGTAGCTGTAAGAAAGTCAGCTTTGATGATTGCTTTCAATTGGTCCTTGTCAACTTCGAATGGCCAACCACTATGCTCCTCATCTTCAAGTCTCTTGTATCCTTTACAAAACTTCTTGAACCACCACTGCACTGTGGAGTGAGGAAGTGCACTCAGTTGTATCCGACTCCTTGTGACCCCATAGACTGTAGCCTACCAGGTTCCTCCATCCATGGGATTTTCCAGGCAAGAATACTGGAGTGGGTTGCCGTTCCCTTTTCCAGGAGATCTTCCCGACCCAGGGATTGAAGCTGGGTCTCCCGCACTGTAGGCAGACGCTTCACTGTCTGAACCACCAGGGAAGTCCCACTGTACTGTACGTTCATTTCATTAGCAGTTCCTGGGCCAAATGCATTGTAGATGTCGTGAGTTTTCTCCGCTGCTTTATGACTCATTTTGAACTCAAATAAAAAAATCGCTCAAATCTGCTTTTTGTCTAACGTCATTTCTATAGTCTAAAATAAATATAAAATAAACAGCAGGTATGTCATTAGCAAAAAAACCCCAAAAACATAAAGTGAGAAATGCATATTGAAATGATGTATAACCACCTTTATTTAAGAGTGCATTCCAATATCAAATGGCAAAGTTCAACAATGCAAAACAGCAATTACTTTTTTACTAACTTAACAGCTGACATTTTTTCCAAATTAACAAGCTCCTCTTTATTTTTTAAACTTTTTATTTTGTATTGGAGTGTAGCTGATTATTTTTTATTTGTATTGGAGTATAGATGATTGATGAGGATGAAGGAGGAGAATGAAAGAGCTGGCTTAAAACTAAATGTTAAAAAGCTAAGATCATGGCATCTGGCCCCATTACCTCATGGCAAATAGAAGGGGAAAAGGCGGAAGTAGTGACAGATTTCCTCTTCTTGGGCTCTAAAATCACTGTGGATTGTGACTGCAGCCTGGAAATCAGAAGACGTTGGCTTCTTGGCAGGAAAGCTATGACAAATCTAGACAGTGTGTTGTAAAGCATGGACATCACTCTGCCGACAAAGGTCTGTATAGTCAAGGCTATGATCTTCCCAGTAAGGTAAGGTTGTGAGAGCTGGACCGTAAAGAAGGCAGAGAGCTGAAGAATTGATGCTTTTGAACTGTGGTGCTGGAAAAGACTCCTGAGAGTCCCTTGGACAGCAAGGAGATCAAACCAGTCAATCTTAAGGGAAATCAACCCTGAATACTCATTGGAAGGACTTATGCTGAAGCCGAAACTCCAGTATTTCAGTCATCTGATTCGAATAGCTGACTCACTGGATGCTGGGAAAGATTGAGGGCAGAAGGAGAAGGGGGCATCAGATGATGAGATGGCTGAATAGCATCACCGATGCAATGGATATGAATTTGGGCAAACTTCGGGAGATGGTGAGGGACCGAGAGGCCTCCGTGCTGCAGTCAGTCCATGGGGTCGCAAAGAGTCAGACACAACTGGGTGACTAAATAACAACATAGCTGATTAACAGGCTTCCCAGGGGCGCTAGTAGTAAAGAACCCACCTGCCAATGCAGGAGACATAAGAGACTCGGGTTTGATCCCTGGATTGGGAAGATCCCCTGGAGGAGGGCATGGTAACCCACTCCAGTTTTCTTGCCTGTAGAAGTGCCCATGGACAGAGGAGCCTGGTGGGCTACAGTCTATAGGGTCGCAAAGAGTCAGACACAACTGAAGCAACTTAGCACGCACATAACTGATTAACAATGTTGTGATAGTTTCAGGTAGACAGCAAAGGGACTCAGCCATACATACACATGTATCCATTCTCACCCAAACTCCCCTCCCATCCAGTCTGCTACATAACATCAAGCAGTGTTCTCTATGCTATGCAGTAGGTCGTTGTTGGTTATCCATTTTAAACAGAGCAGTGTGTACATGTCAATCCCAAACTCCCTAACAATCCCTAAATAGCTGAAATTTTATAATGTACATATCTAAAGTCATATTTCTATAATCTAAACAAAGATCAGACTCCCCTTCTCCAATATTCTTTAAAGCAACCTCTCTGTGATGAGAACATTCCAAGACTGCTGGCACCAACTTTCTCTTAACCAGAGACCACTGTTGCATAGGATACATTAAATATTGATTAATCCCACATTTTCCACATCCTTGGAATGTCCCTAGTTAGAAAATTTATGAGAAATTGCCTGGCTACACATTTAAATTTTATTGCAAAATTTCTCAGAGCCTTTGTTATGCTAACATTCATTGTGCTCTTCTGGAGAGTACAGTATATGGCAGGTCCTATGGCAACCCACTCCAATACTCTTGCCTGGAAAATCCCATGGACGGAGGAGCCTGGTAGGCTGCAGTCCATGGGGTCACGATGAATCAGACATGAATGAGTGACTTCACTTTCACTTTTCACTTTCACGCATTGGAGAAGGAAATGGCAACCTACTCCAGTGTTCTTGCCTGGAGAACCCCAGGGATGGGAGAGCTTGGTGGGCTGCCGTCTATGGGGTCGCACAGAGTCGGACATGACTGAAGCAACTTAGCAGCAGCAGCAGCAGCAAAGCTACTGGAGCCCAGAACGCATTCTTTATAGGTCTTGTAGTATAGTGTTGCCTGGAATATGGTTTGGGAAATGCTGCGTCTGATAACGGGTTGATGAATTTATTTGTAAGGTAGCAATGGAGAAACAGACATAGAGAACAGACTTATGGACATGGGGAGAGGGGAAGAGAGAGTGAGATATATGGAGAGAGTAACATGGAAATCTACATTACCACATGTAAAATAGATAGCCAATGGGAATTTGCTGTATGTCTCAGGGAACTCAAACAAGGGCTCTGTATCAACCTACAGGGGTAGGATGAGGAGGGAGATAGGAGGCAGGTCAAGAGGGAGGGGACATATGTACACGTATGGCTGATTCATGTTGATATTTCACAGAAAACAACAAAATTCTGTAAAGCAATTATCCTACAATTAAAAAATAAATAAATTTAAAAAACAAAAATTAAAAAAGAACAAGGAAAACAATAAAAATGAAGAAAGAATTTAAAATTGTACCCACAGTTCAATATTGAAAAGCCATGTGCTTTTCAGCCAATGTAGGAAGGTGATTAGTGATTATGAGCACAAGCTTCAGGCAAAATAAAACAAAGCAGAACTGGATTCAAATCCTAACTCTGCCACTTAGTGGATGTGTGATATGGGCTATTCAACCTAAGTTGGTCTCAGTTTTCAGTCTACTGTGTAAATTGAGCCAGGTATCTAGGAGGTAATATCTAATTGTATCAATTAGAGTAACCAGGAGACAGAAACCACTAGTTATTTTTATCAGAGACCATGAATATAAAGAGTTAGTTGCTGAAAAGTCAAAAGAACATGAAGGTATCTCACAGGTAGCAATTGCAGGAAGCAGCTATGACCCACAGGGCTGGGTAAACAAAGTGAAGAAGTTGGAATTATAAAAACTTAGAAGTTTGGAGGAGGGGCTCCTCAGAGCTAGAACTCAGGTCTCTGAGGAGGGGGCACTGCTAGGATGGGGACGGTGTCCTCAAGGGGTTGAGGAGGCAGGTTTGGCAAATGTTGAGAGGACTGCAATTTGGTTTCAACTGCCACTCCTGGAATCAACCAGCATTGTCAAGGTAAAGAAGCGAGGCTTGAGTGATGTTCATAGGAACAGGAAGCCAGCATGAGGCCCACAGGAAACAAACAGGAAGGAGCAAATCCCTTCTTCCTCCTGTCTTCCAGTTTCTCTCTATTGTTCTAGTTTACAAAGCCTCATGGGAGCCTGCTGACAAAGCAGAAACATGGTTTGCAGAGTCCCACCCCAGCATCGGGCTTCCCAGGTAGCGCAGTAGTAAAGAATCCGCCTGCCAAGCTGGAGAGGTGGGTTCAATCCCTGGGTCAGGAGGATCCCCTGGAGAAGGGGGTGGTGACCCACTCCAGTATTCTTGCCTAGGAAATCCCATGGATAGAGGAGCCTGGCAGGCCACAGTCCATGGGGTCACAAGAGTCAGATACGACTTATCATCGACTGAGCATACAGACATACACCAGCATCACAAAGCCAAATATAGAAGGGTGGGTTTGCAGGTGAGAGGCAAAAACAATTGCTGGCACAAATACAAAGTGCTCAGAGCATCAAAAGTATATAACAGCTATTCCTCCTCCTCAAACCTGACTGACAGTCCAGTGCCTGGTGTGGATTTGCAGAACTTCCATACGACCTATACGGTAAAGTGAGACAAAACTAAATGCCTGCAAGTTCAACTAAATGAGTGAAACAGACAACGTAGACTTACCATCACAGCTCAAACTTCAAATGCCTAAAACCGAACTACCGCACAATTGCACTCATCTCACACTCTAGTCAAGTAATGCTCAAAATTCTCCAAGCCAGGCTTCAGCAGTACATGAACCGTGAACTTCCAGATGTTCAAGCTGGTTTTAGAAAAGGCAGAGGAACCAGAGATCAAATTGCCAATATCTGCTGGATCATCAAAAAAGCAAGAGAGTTCCAGAAAAACATCTATTTCTGCTTTATTGACTATGCCAAAGCCTTTGACTGTGTGGATCACAACAAACTGTGGAAAATTCTGAAAGAGATGGGAATACCAGACCATCTGACCTGTCTCTTGAGAAACCTGTATGCAGGTCAGGAAGCAACAGTTAGAACTGGACATGGAACAACAGACTGGTTCCAAATGGGAAAAGGAGTACGTCAAGGCTGTATATTGTCACCCTGCTTATTTAACTTATATGCAGAGTACATCATGAGAAACGCTGGGCTGGAAGAAACACAAGCTGGAATCAAGATTGCCGGGAGAAACATCAATAACCTCAGATATGCAGATGACACCACCCTTATGGCAGAAAGTGAAGAAGAACTAAAGAGCCTCTTGATGAAAGTGAAAGAGGAGAGTGAAAAAGTTGGCTTAAAGCTCAACGTTCAGAAAACTAAGATCATGGCATCCGGTCCCATCACTTCATGGGAAATAGATGGGGAAACAGTGGAGACAGTGTCAGACCCTACTGTTTTGGGCTCCAAAATCACTGCTGATGGTGATTGCAGCCATGAAATTAAAAGATGCTTACTCCTTAGAAGGAAGGTTATGACCAACCTAGATAGCATATTTAAAAGCAGAGACATTACTTTGCCAACAAGGGTATGTCTAGTCAAGGCTATGGTTTTTCCAGTAGTCATGTATGGATGTGAGAGTTGGAGTGTGAAGAAAGCTGAGCGCTGAAGAATTGATGCTTTTGAACTGTGATGTTGGAGAAGACTCTTGAGAGTCCCTTGGACTGCAAGGAGATCCAACCTGTCCATCCTAAAGGAGATCAGTCCTGGGTGTTCATTGGAAGGACTGATGTTGAAGCTGAAACTGCAATACTTTGGCCACCTCATGTGAAGAGTTGACTCATTGGAAAGACCCTGATGCTGGGAAGGATTGGGGGCAGGAGGAGAAGGGGACGACAGAGGATGAGATGGCTGGATGGCATCACTGACTCGGTGGACATGGGTTTGGGTAGACTCTGGGAGTTGGTGACGGACAGGGAGGCCTGGCGTGCTGCAGTTCATGGGGTCGCAAAGAACCGGACAAGACTGAGTGACTGAACTGAACTGAACTCCTGGTTCTGCCCATCCACCCTCCCCAAATGCATTCCCCCTCAGGCTTTTAAAAGTGCAACATGGTTACCTCCCTGCTTTGACTCTCCAACGTCTTCCGGCTGCAGGAAGACCATCCCAACTCCTGCTCATGACAAGGCCTGCCCTCTCTCCAATTGCATCCACATACCTCCTCCTCCTTTATCCACTTCCAGGCCCATAGGACTTTTCCTCTACAACCCAAGCTGTTTTTCACATTGTGCTTTTTGCTTCTTCCATCCAATATCCTGTGCCCAGGCTTCTGACAAGGCTGATTTCCTCAACCCTTAGGGCTCAGCTCAGTTGTAGGCTCTTCAAAGAGACCTCCACCAACACCATCCTACCTAGTTACCTGGTAATTTGCTTTTTTTCTTTGGAGTATGCAGCATGAGCAGTATCATCTTATTTGTTAAATTTGCTATTTATTGTTAGTCTCCTCCACTCACCCAAGTGAATTCCAAGAGGGCAAAGACCTCACATATGTTGTTCATCCTCTAGCTCTAGCACCAAGCATAGCAGCTAATCCAAATAAGACCCAAGTATTCATTAGATGAATAGATGGTGTTCTGAGTATACAAACATGGATAAGACAGAGTCTTACCACTTTTACCAACTGTTATCAACTTCACCCAGCCCACAACTAACAGCTATCCTAGACCCCTTGGACTTCAAGAAGATCAAACCAGTCAATCCTAAAGGAAGTCAATCCTGAGTATTCATTGGAAGGACTGATGCTGAAGCTGAAGCTCCAATACTTTGGCCACCTGATGTGAAGAACTGACTCATTGGAAAAGACCCTGATGCTGGGAAGGATTGAAGGCAGGAGGAGAAGGGGATGACAGAGGATGAGATGGTTGGATGGCATCACCAACTCAATGGACACGAGTTTGAGCAAGCTCTGGGAGTTGGTGATGGACAGGGAAGCCTGGTGTGCTGCAGTCCATGGGACTGCAAAGAGTTGGACACGACTGAGAAACTGAACCGAGCTGAATTAGACCTCTCATCTCCATGATCCAAATTGATCAAGTCCTTAGGATCTTGCTGTTTCTCAACTAGATTACTGTAATAGTATCTCAATCCTGATTTTCTCGTTGTAGTCTTCTCCCATTTCAAACTCTAAACTATCCTACAAGTTTATATATTTATTCATAAGTAATTGACATGTTCTGCAGCTAACCCAAGATTAGTAAAATTTAATTTCTTATGCAGATAAAAATAAACATGAATCCAATCTTTTCCCCACATTCCACTCTGTAGATCGCTACATTCAAAGCACTTCTGATACTGACATTTATTAAATGCGTATCTGACCATATTGCTCTGTTTAAAATTGCTGCAGTGATTCTTCAGTACTCTTAAGATTTTATCATCTGAATTTTATCCTTTGGTTAATGTGGTATATCACACTGATAAATTTGCATATGTTGAAGCACTCTTCACCCCCCTGGAAAATATTCCACTTGATCACAATGTATGATTCTCTTCATTATTGTTGAATTTGGTTTGCTAATATTTCGTTGAGGATTTCCATGTGCAAATGAATGAAGTTGAATCATATCATATGCAAAATTTAACTCAAAAGTGATTATTGACCTAGATGATAAAACTTTAACAAAAAAATAGGATTAAACCTTTGTGACCTTGAGTTAGGCAAAGCTTTCTTAGATGTGACAACAAAACAGCAGCAAAAGAAAAAACAGCTAAGTTGGACCTCATAAATATTAAGAACTTTCATGCTTCAAAGAGCACCACAAAGAAAATGAAAAGAGATCCCCCCCATAGAATGGGGGCAAATATTTGTAAATCATATATCTGATAAAGGACTTGTATGTAGAATATAAACCCTTACAAGTCAATAACAAAAAGTCAATTCAATTTTAAAATGGGTCATAAGTCTGAATAAATACACAAATGGCTAATAAGCACATGAAAAGATGCTCAACATTAGCCATTAGGCAAGTGCAAATTAAAACCAGAGTTTTACTGTAGAATGGTGGTTGCCAGGGACTGGCATGAGGGGGAAATAGGGAGTTGTCATTCAAAGGGTGCGGAGTTTCAGTTTTGCTAAATGGAAGTTCTGGAGATCTGTTGCGCAACAATGTGATGTATTAACACTACTAAACTATACATTTTTAAAGGGTTAGGATGGTAAATTTTATGTTATGTATTTTTTTTACCCAATTAAAAATTTCAATGCCACTTCACACCCACTAGGATGGCAATAATAAAAATGTAATAACAAGCGTTGACAAGGATGTGAGAAAATTGGAACCCTATTCATTGCTTGTGAGAATGTAAAAGGGTACAGCTGCTCTGGAAACAGTTGGGAAGTTCCTCAAATTGGTGAACATGAAGTTGTGATATGAACCAGCACTTCCACTTGTAGGCATATACCGAAGAGAAATTAAAACATATGTTCACATAAAAACTTGTAGCCAATGTTCACAGCAGCATTTTTCATAATAGCCGAAAAGTGAAAAAAATCTAAATGTCCATCAACTGATGACTGGATAAATACAATGTGTTATAGCTATACAATGGGATATCATTTGGCAATAAAAAAAATAAAATGCTGATTTATTCTATAACATGGATGAACCTTACAACATTATGCTAAGTATTGTTTTGCGGCCAGTTACAAAAGGCCACAGGTTGTGTGTGATTTCATCTGTGATTCTACATGTAATTGCATTCTATTTAATGTCCAGAACAGGCTGGTGCAGAGGTAAAGAATCCACCTGACAACGCAGTAGATGTAACAGATGTGGGGACGATCCCCTGGAGGAGGAAACGGCAACTCACTCCAGTATTATTGGAGAATACCATAGACATAGGAGTCTGGTGGGCTACCCACCCATGGGGTCACAGAGAGTCAGACACGACTGAGCAACTGAGCACACATGCACAGGTAAATCTACACTTTTTACTATAAAGAAGGTAAATTGGTGGTTGCATAGGGTTGGGGGAAGATGGCAGGGATTTGGGGTGATGGCTAAATGTACACAGGGTTTCTTTTGTGCGTAATTAAAATGTTCTGAAATTAATTGTAGTGGTGGTTGGAAAATTCTGTGAGTACATTAAATTCTTGAATGGGGGAATTATATGGTATTTAAACTGTATCTCTGTTAAGCTGCTAAAAAGAAAAAAGGCAAAACCAAAAAAGGCCATGTAGCTTTTGCCTTGTTTAGTAGGAACACTCACTCTTGGAATCCTGATTTGCCCTCATTTAAGGAATTTATCTTAAGACCACCCGGCTGTGACAACGTCCAAGCCACCTGAAGGGGCTACAAGTTGTCCCAGCTCATCCCAGCTTTCGAGTCATCATAGCCTGAGAACCACATACGTAAGTGAGGAGCCTCCAGATGATTTTAGTCCTCTGGCCTTGAGTCACTTTAGTCATTTTGGTCTTCCCAACTAAGCTTCTAGACATTCCCATCCCTGCCATATCCTGTCCCAATACCTGACCGCACCACCTGTGAGCATAATAAAATGGTGGTTGCTTTATACAACTCCATTTTGGGATGGTTCGTAAAGCCCACTCTTCTGATTTTCCTTCTACCTCACTGTTTAATTCTCATTGTCCTGGTCCCCTGCCACCCCCAGTCTGCCCGAATGGTGGAGTATCCCCTCAGTCCATGGGCCACTTCTATTCCCACGCTCACTCCATCAGTGATCTCACATGGACTCACGGCTTTAAATGCCATGCTGATGACATGGCATCAAGGTAAGATGAAATTTACCAGTCAGACCTCTCCTCTGAACCTCAGAGAACTATATTCACCTGTTTATTTGAGATCCCTACTTGGATTTCTGACTGGCATCCAAAATGGAACAAAAACACAATAGCTCTTTTCCTCCAAAACCACCTTTTCCCAATTGTTTCCATCTCAGTAAAGTGCACCTCTCCACCTTGCAGCGGTTCAGGTTGTCTTTGTCTAGATATACACAGCTCACTTCCTGGTCTTCTACAGTTCTCTATTAATAAATTCCTAGTGAGGCCTTCCCTGACCATTGCATTTGAAGTAGAATCCTCACTTCCATCCTCCTCATTACCGACTCACCATCTCAGCTTTGATTTTCTCCATAGCACTTAACCTCCACTTGATATACAGTATCGTTTACTAATTTGTCCTTCTCTTTACTAGAATGTAAGGTCCACGAAGGTGAGGGGTTTTGTGTATTTTTTTCACTGTTGTATTCTCATACTCACACAATGTGTAATGTCTTTGGCACTCAGTAATCATTCAGTTACTGAAGAATTAGAGTTCCGGGAGCAAAAGAAATATCAAGAATACAAGCATTGTTGGCCCCAAAAGGAGATATAATATACTTCCTCTTTGGGGGAACAGAGAAAAGAGTGTCTACTGGCTTTGAATATCTAAACAAGGGAGTAACAGTAATACCTGTCATACATAGAGAGAATACTATATGCTATGCCCAGGTCCAAGCACTTCACACATATATTAACTCTTCACACATATATTAACTCTCAACTCACATGTATAAAGCTCTCAACAGCCTATAGGTAGGTTCTATTATCACTATTTTTATAGATGAGGAAACTGATCAGAGTGACTGAGGCTGAGTCACTTGTAGTGGTTGTTGGAAAACTTGTCCAAGGGAGAAGTGGAAGACCTGGGATAAAAACTCAAGATATAATGACTTTAGTGTCTGTCATTTTAACCCATCTTTTGAAGGTTCTTTTCTGAAAGTGATATAGCAGTGGTGGGGTACAGAACTTGAGAAGACTGGAAGTGAAATAGCTGTTGGGAGTTCAGTAGAGGGTCCATTAGGAAAACAATAAAAGGACTGTTGAGCAGCAGTGAACACCTGGGAGCGACTAAGCAAAGGAGTTTCTTAGTGGACTCCGTTAACTAGTTAGACCACTTGAACCTCTGTGGTAACAGCGGTCAAGAAGCATAATTGAGGTAAGCCAAGTATGTGAATTCCTGGGGCAGGTAGAGTGGAGAGGTTAAGAAAGCAAGCTAAGATGATAATATAACATATTTGAAACAGTTAAGCAGGCAACCCAGGAGCAAGTTAGTGAATAATTAGAATAGACTTGGGAACCCAGAAATTAGAGGTTGTGATGACAAGAAAGGAGATTCAGGAAGAATATAGGGAAATACAGAAATAGAGGGAAATTCAGAGTTCAAAATCTAGGTAATGGAGTTCAGGAATTATTCAGTGGAACAGGGCCCATCTGAGGCAGGATTCAATAGAGGAGGCTGCAATGAATCACCTCAACCTACTCTTCCTAAACCCCAGATTATCTATATTGATGCTTCAAATTTCCACAAGCCAAGACAAAACTCTTCATTCCACAATTAGTGGGAAGGCTTAAAAAATACAACAGTTCCAATGGGAAATAATTCAGTGATTTGTGTTGAGCCGTTATGTAACAGTTGTTAAGTTCCTCCCCTAGAGGTGGTTTAGACGTTGTTTAGACATTAAGAACTCTCACAGGTGCCAAGCTGGGGAAAATGGGTCACTGAAAAAGGAGGTGGCTAGTCACCTATTAGATCTGCTTAATGGATCCCTGGTTCAGATTTTTGGAAAGTATCAACTACTCTATATAAACCACTTAGTGCACTTAAGTGTTAGCTGCTCAGTCATGTCCAATTCTTTGCACCCCCATAGACTGTAGCCTACCAGGCTTCTCTGTCCATGGGATTCTTCAGGAAAGAGTGGGTTGCCACTTTCTACTCTAGGGGATTTTCCCAATTCAGGGATTGAACCCAGGTCTCCTGCATTGGAAGGCAGATTCTTTACCATCTGAGCCACCAGGCAAGCCCTAAACCACATTTCATCTAGTGATCCAGTCAAATAAAATGCTTTTATAGATGCTCTCACAAGATGTCTCTTATTCATTGCCATTGGTAAATTATGGCATAAGCCTCTAAGAGTCAGTGTACTTGTTTTTAATTGATTATTTACCAAATTTAGCCTATTTATTACTACTGAGGTTAGGAAAAACAATTATTTTAGTTGCAGCAAAGGGAAACAAAGGGCAAATCATCTTTTAAGAGCTATGAAAAATGATGGGTGAATGGATAAACAAACTATGGTATATACATATACCAGAATATTTTTCAGCCTTAAAAAAGAAATTCTGATACATGATGCACCTTGAAAACATTATACTTAGTGAAATAAGCTGGACACATTCACAGACACAGAAAACAGAATGGTGGTTGCCTAGGAGCTGAAGGGACAGGTAATGAATGAGGAGTTACTGTTTGATGGGTATAGAGCTTCAGTCTAGGATAATGGAAAATGTCTGAAGATGGAACCTGGTGGCGGTCACACAACAATGTGAAAGTACTTAATGCCACTGAACTGTATACTTAAGAATGGTTAAAATGGTAACTTTTATGTTATATCTATTTTACTACAATAAAAAAGTTACGAAAAATAGCATAAGATTGCAGGTGGAATCTAAGATGAGAAAGTAACCATGTGTCTAGGACAGTTTAGGTACAAACAGACCTATAAAGGGAAGCAGGATGGATAATGACCTCTGAGTAGTCCCCCGCAATTGATATACAAAGTGAAGTTCCCAGATGAACTGCTATACAGCTAGCCAATTGCAACAGGGACTGTAGCTTTTGACCACTGGGTTCCAGGGCTAGAACAGGGCTTTAGGAACATCTAAGTCACGGATGTGCTTCTAATAAGCCATCAATGCTTCTGTTAGAGACAGATATTTTGAGGTCAGGAGCGTTGTCTGATTCTTTGTAGCCCAGACTCCCAAAAGGTATCTGGCCCCTAGAAGATATGTGTTACCTAGTTATTGAATATAGATGAAATTTGATTTGGTTTATAAAATGAAGAAAAAGTAATGTCTTTTTGAGAGTGCTATATTTGATGGGAATAAAATAATATTATATAAACACAATGATAGAAAGATAAGGCATAATTTTTAATACAAACAGGACAAAGTAAGGCTTGGAAATCTCCCTGCATGTCACAGTTTATTTGCCAAGATATAAGTTCTTAGTGAATTAAAGGTAATTTCCATTGAAGAAACAGGAAGCTCTGATTTACTTTACTCTTCTTAATCACCTTGGGAAAAGTGGGGAATGGGGCTTTTTTTGGCTACCAGTTTCCTCAACTCCTAAGAGTTCATAACATGGGATAAACAAAGCGATTTACTATTCAGAAGGACATGCGGTTAATTTGGCATTAAAAAAACACACACACACACTAGAAAAAAATGGTTTGTTTCTTTCAGTGATTTTTCTGGCTCTGAAACCTCTCCAGTTTTGGATGGATTCTTTATGCAGGAGGAAATCTAAGGTAAGGTATTGAGAGTCTCACAGATCTTCCCTAGTAGGTCACATCCTGCTAATCTAATCATATTTGACAATAAATTTAATTATCCAAGAAATTTTATTATCCATGTTTTATATATCTGTGTCCTATAAATAAGTATCATTTAAATCTATGATACACTGAGAACAGTCAAGAATTATTTCTTGCATTTATAATTTAAGAAGCTATATTTAAAAATTAAGATATGTTTATGTGACTATGATTATAAGGAAAATGAGAAACCAAAACAGATGGATATAAAAACTGATATTTCAGGAAAGGATTTAAAGTTATAAGCCCTTTCCAACTCTTTTGTAAACTAAGAAACATACAATTATTTTAAGAAGAATTCAGATTTTACTAAATTGCATTCCAGATTACATCAAAGAAAAAACATTATGAAATCTTAAGACTTTTACTTCCTCAAATTTTAGGTGGATTGCTTTTCAGAATTTTTCTAATTGATATTACATGAAATCCTCTAGCTGATAAAAGGCCAAATGTTTATGTTCTTCACAAGAGGTTGAATGGGTTTTTATGCATTGACACAGAGTGGAATTTCAGTATTTGCCATACTGAACAGCAAGGAATAATTAATTTTCGCCATCCATGTATTGTACAAATATGAAGTTAAAATAGAATTTTCACTGACAGTTGACACTGTAGAAACCATGTTATGATTAATTCCAAGAATACAAAGTTTGCATCTTCAGTGGGAAGTGTACTTTTCAGTTATTACAACATCCTCAGAGACTTTTCAGTTTGTCTTTATCTTGCTCTTTTTGACTGCAAAGTGCAAAAGATTCCTGAACAAATTGCCTACACATTGGGCACTGCTGAAAATACTTAACACAGCCATCACACAAGCACGTGTGTCTACATGGCAAGAGCACCCAGTTCACAGTTCCATTCTGGCAAACCACACAGTCCTTGCTATTCTCTTCTGGAGGCTCCACTTCATTTTCAGATAGTCCTGCCTTTTCTAGCAAACTTCGGTCTGTGTTTTTTTCTTCTGGAGAAGAATTGCTGGAGGGAGTGGAATTATTATTTGCAGACATGAAAAGTTGCTGAAAATCAAAGAAACAAATGTAAAGATAATTACAAATGACAATTATGCTTCAAATACAGGGGTTATAAGACCTGCTAAAAACATATGAAGTAGCAAATCCAATAGCAAATAAAAGTTAACTTCTATGATAAGTAACTGAAAATATTATTATCTCTTTATAAATAGTCAGTATCTGAAACTCTGCAAACAGAAAAGACAAAAATAAGACTAGAGAGTACAACTTACCTTAAGATCATGAAATTGACCTTGAGCTAGGAGTAAATATTGATATAATATCCTACAGGAGAGTTTATAAGTCTTATCAGGAATATGAATTACTGACACCATGGAAATCTAAAACAGAAATTGAACACCAGTCAATGTGTGATTTCCTTATATTATTTCACAGATATGTGAAAAATATTTCTCAAATAAAAATAAGAGGTTGATAAATTAGAAAACTTATAATAATTTCCTTAAATCACAGTCAGTAAAAAAAAACCCAGTTATATATATTTTGCTAGAGTTATTTTACTTATCCTCAAATTCACAAATTTAATGTCATCCCAACAAAAATAGCAATTAGTTTTTCATATAGCTACATGAATTGACTCTACAATTAATATAAAACATAAGAGCTAGGAAAATACTGAAAAGAAAGCTATGAGAGGGACTAAGTTCAGTCAGATGTTAAAACATACACAAAGCCTCTAAAATTTTAAAGCACACTACAAAGCCTCTAAAATTAAAACAGTGTGGTACTGGCACATGAATAGATAGCTGGATGGAACAGAATAAACAGTCCACAAACAGACTTAACCATGTATGCAAATATAAAGGTTACATTTCAAATAACTAAACAAAGAGAGTCTTCGTAATAATAAAAAGTACTGGGGCAATTGGATAGCTGTTTGGGAAAACAAAATTAGACTCATAATTGTAAAAAATAAAACTATACAAGTACCAGGAAAAAACATGTATTTCTTTTTAGTTTCAGTGTAGAAAAAGACTTCCTATGACTCCAACCTAGAGGCAGAGAAATACGACAAATCTAACTACATAAAAATGTAAAATTTGCATGACAAAAAACACTGAAAGTAAAGTCAAAGGACATTATGACAAGCTGAAATACATATTCACAATGTGTATCACAGACGTAAGTTAATATCCTTAACTTATAAAGAACTTTTAAAAAATTGAAGAAAAAGTGAATAAAAATTCTATACAGAAATAGGGCAAAGACACGAACAGATAATTTACAGAAAGATAAAACATGTTCCTTAGCCATATTAAAAGATGTTCAATTTCACTTATGATAAATGCAAATTGAAACTTCATTGAGATATCATTTCTTGCTCATCAGATTAACAAAAATTGAATAGCTTATCAGTACACTCTATGGAGAAGCCATCACTCTCATATACTGCTGGAGGAAATGTGTTAAAAAATAAAAAGACAATTTCAAAGGAACAACTCCAATGGAGGGGAATTTGGCAAATGACCCGTATTTACTTAGCCTTCAACCACATAACCTCACCAATATTAAACTACAGACACACAAGTTATCCAATGCAAGATTATTTGTTATTACAGAATACTGGAAACCACCTGAATGTCCAACCACAGAAGATTGGTTGAATAACTATGGCATTAATACACGTATACCCTAAATACAATAGAGTGCTAGGCAGCTGTTTAAAAAAAAATGAGGAAGATCTCTAAGAACTGATCTGGAGTGATTTCCAGGAGATATAAAGTAAAAAAAGTAAGAACATGCATAGTGTATAGTGTTTCCTACTTTTTGTATAAGAAAGAAGAGAAAATGAGAATAGATGGATATCTGTATTTTCTTACCATTAGAATAAGAAACATAGGAAGGATAAGCCAGAAAACAATGAACTTGGGGATGAAAGCATCATCTGAGTATACCTCTTTACGTAGTTTTTTGACTTTTGAGAGAACTAATCCGAGGAATTTATGGACACTGTTTTTGACGATAAATCCTCAGTTTGGGGCAGGAAATAAGGAAAGGGCAGTTTGAGGACTTAAGTAATCAAATTCAGTAATGAATTATAAACCACTGGGAGGAAAAGGAATTTATGAAGCCGTGAGATAACAAATAGATAATTAAAGAGGTAAATCAGAGGTCTCTTGCTTGTAATAGAAGGCAGAGGGCTGAATGCAGGGCTGAAGTTGGAAAATTATCATTTTGCAACCATCATGGTAAAGATGAACTCTGATAAGAATCATTAATGGATATTAAAGAATCATTAATGGATATTAAATCCAAGGGGAGATTTTGATAAAGAACAAGATATTTGTATGGTCTTAAAGTACCTTTTCACACACTGCCTATTATTTGCAAGGGAGGGAGAAAAAAAAAAAGGAAACAATGGGAAATTAGATAAATTCCTTGACTGAGAGATCAAAATTAACATCACCAATGAGGGAAAAGAACCTCCCATTCTCCTATACGTGATGCTCTGAAAAGCAAACATTATCACCTGCCTGGTACACTGGCTGAAAATGCTTAACTTCAATCTAATCATGATGAAACATCAGACAAAATGAGGAATGTCCTGTTTTACAAAAACAGTGTGTACATGTGACTGTATTCCTCAAAAATGCTAATGTCATAAAAGACAAAAAAAAAAGGCTATGGAAATGTTTCAGATTAAAGGAGGTTAAAAATACATGACAAATATAATTCCTGACTCTAAACTACATTATGTACTGGAGGGAAAAAACATGTTGTAAAGAATACTGTTAGACAGGCTGACAAATTGGAATGCAGGTAATAGATTGGATAAAATATTGTATCAATGTTAGATTTATAAAGTAGATAACTACATCATAGTTACTTAAGAGAAGACCCCTATTATTAGGAAATACACACTGAAGTACTTGGATGTAAAGAATCATCATGTACACAACTTATTCTCAATTCATTAAAATATATATATACATACACATACCTGTTGTTTGTTGTTGTTTTTAGCCACCAAGTCATGTCTGACTATTCTGCAACCTTATGGACTCTAGCCCATCAGGCTCCTCTGATCATGGGACTTCCTAGGCAAGAATACTGGAGTGGGTTGCCATTTCCTTCTCCAGCAGATCTTCCTGACCCAGGGTTCAAACCTGCACTTCCTGCATTGGCAGGTGGATGCTTTACCCCTGAGCCACCACGGAAACCCATATACACATATACACATGGGCACGTAATGAAAATGCGGCAAATGTTAACAATTAAATCTGGGTAAAGAGTATATGGGTGTTCTTTTACATTTTTATTTTGGCAAGTTTCTGAAGTTATATGTATATAGAAAGTTTAAAAAACAATGGCTGTAAACATACAATATTCTTTACAGCCTCATAAGGATGTATTAATCTGGCAATGACTCCAGAGACTTTTTATACTATATCAAAACAACAGGATTGTATTTTGGTAGAAGACAGTAATGCTATCACCTGTTATTAACAATCCTGCCATTTAACATCAAAAGCCTCTGAAGCTACTACCATGCTAGTTATGAATATATATGGAGTTGTAGATACACATTTGATATGGAAAATATGTACAAAACATATTATTAAATGAAAGCAGACCCCAAAATAAAATGGACAGTTTGATCCCATTTCTGTCTTGAAATTACATATAGAAAGGTCTAGAAAGATATGGACAAATACAGTTACTGTCTTTGTGTGACAGAATACTGGTGATTTTCCTTTTTTCCCTGTTGGCCTTTCTAGATTTTCTATTTCCTTCCACAAACATACATTATTTGAGTGATACAAAAAAGAAACTAGCATAATTTAGTAAAAGTGAAAAAAAATTTAAGTTAAAATCTTGCAATGACAGTCTTCACTTTCCTTATCTAGCTAAAATAACAAACTAGTTCCTAACTACAGGATCTGAATGTAATTTACAATAGGAGTTACAATAGGAATGAGACAGTTTAAATGTTTAAATATTTTTTTTTAGATTTAGAATCTCTGACTCCAGATAAAATATTGAAAAACCAAATGCCCAGTTTGCTTTTAAAATTAAGAACAGAGAACATGAATACAAAATATACTAATAGACTTCAGTTCCAATATTAGGCCCTATCTGAGAGGTAAGAGATGGAGAAGCTAGGATTAACAGGAAGGAAAGGAGGGAGCCTGCCGATAAGAACAGAAGACCCAGAGAAGGACCCAGGCAGGGAGGTACAAAGAAAGAGAGAATAGGATGGCTGATCCGTGAGAGCCAGGTACCCAGGCTGCCCTGTGGGAATAAGCCTCCCCCCAAGCACTACTGGGCCAGGAGACTTCACTCCAGTTGGATCAGGGGTGTAAGAGCAAATCTTTCCCCATTTACAATGCCACTGAACTTTACACTGAGAAGTGGTTAAAATGGTCAATTTTATGTTATATGTATTTTACCACACACACGCGCACGCGTGCACACACACATACACACACTCCTCTGTTTAGATGGAGGAGGAAAGTTAGAAAATAAGGAAGAGTCTGAGGACTCAAGTTGACAAAGAGCAGTAGCAGTGAGGGGGAAAGGAACCACAGGGGAAGCTGAGAAGAAGGTGACAGGTGTGACCCTTTCTGTTTCGAGTGAAAGAAATGGGGGAGCTTAGAAGAGATGGGGGGGACATGGTGGAGAGAGAAGGGCTCTCTTGCCCAGGCAGGCAGAGTAAAGGACAGAAAGGCTGGAAATACGAAACGCCCAACTCGGCACATCTTATTTCCTTCAGTGGAAAAGAGAGGAGGGCCACAGGAGCGCGAAGGGAAACAGAGACAAGAGCTCTCCTGTAGACTATCCAGGAGCTTAGCTGTGGGGCTTTAAGTGGCTCGCTAACATTGATTGGTATGACTTTTTTTTTTTTCGTTTAACAAATTTACTGAGTACCCATTGAGTTCTAGGTACTGTTAGGTCCTGGAAATAAACTGGTCCGTATGACTCTTATTTGGAAAAAACAAACTGACTTCAGCTCAGTGGAACTTCAAATTAACATCCCCCTTCTGGTGGCTCAGATGGTAAAGCATCTGCCTACAATGCGGGAGGACCCAGGTTCGATCCCTGGGTCGGGAAGGTCCTCCAGAGAAGGAAATGGCAACCCACTCCAGTACTCTTGCCTGGAGAATTCCATGGACAGAGGAGCGTGGTAGGCTACAGTCCACGGGGTCGCAAAGAGTCGGACACAACTGAGCAGCTTCACTCACTCACTCACTCAAAACAAAAACTACAGAGGCATAACTGCACTGAGCAGGGTCTAGATCTCCCAGTTCGGGTCTGCACCTTCCAAAGCTCAATGCATGCTTATTTCATGGAGATAATCCTGTTAAAAACAAAGGATGCTGGCATAGGACTACAAAGGCTCAAAATCAAGCCCTGGTTCCATCTCTTATTTCCTGAATGGCTGGGATTTTTCTTCATATTCTTTCCGTGTTTATAAGAAGAATATTTGCCCTAACATACAAGGTTGTTGGAGGCAATAAATAAGTTACTGGTGGCGAATGTACTTTGTATGTTACAAAATGTCATAAAAATGTTACCATATCTTTATTAATCAATATATCTATTTCAAGCACTTCAGAAAAGTAGCAAATTGGATATAAAGGCATTCTTATCATGATAGGATTTTACCAAACGTTTATTTCATGCACAAGCTTCTACTGCACTTAGAGGAATGTCAGGCTCAGGAACTTTTAGATCTCTAACATGCTTTTATTTTCCTAATTGGGATAAACCACTGGACTAAAGAAATAGCACATAATGAGAAAAGAAGATTACACTAATTACTGAAAATATAGAGACCAAAGACATATAAGATGTAGGTGCAACAGGGGCTGTGATGGAAACAAGATGACTGCAAGCACGTAAAGAAAAGAGTGGATATTGTCTTAAAATCGAGCACTTCAGATCATTACAATAGTTATTTATTCGGTGCTAAAAATTCCAGGAATAAACATGCTCCCTAACAGACTTCTTCTATGTGGCAAACACCACAGAATACAGAACAAGGAAATTAACATAATTCAACTCTGTCTTTTATTTTCTAAATATAATCATATTCCTGCAACCCATATGGGAAACCACAAGTCACACTCTGAAGAAGCAATACACATAAAAAACTCTTACAGGAGTACTTCCCATACATTCATTTTCCAAGAAAAATGTGTCCAGGCCGCAGATTAAAATAAATCTTTTTCTATTTCACCAAATAATTAAGACCCATCAATCAAATCACTTAAAAGTAATGCTTCCAAAATTTTAAAATTACTTACAATGTCATAAATTTCTCGGTCATCCTTATCAGCTAGGGTCAACAGTGCTACCAAAGGATAGCGAGATCTCGGCACTGTACCAAAGTCTTCAATTTTAGTATCTCTTGGTAACTGGCAATATATTTCTTCTTTGCTGTCCTTTTTAATACTTTTTGAAGATGTAAAGGTAAATTCCCACTATAACCAAAAAATACAACAATATACCAAAAGGAGTAAATAATAACTTAGCAATACGATTTTATTCATAGAAAGTCTAAAGTCTAAAATTTTCATGTGCTAATGGATGTATCAAATAAAAGGATACAAATACTGCTCTTGATAGAGATATTCACTATACAGAGCATCTTCTAATGCTCGCGGAGTGCTTATTCGGAAGCAATAAAAGTGCTTCTGCAGAGCTTCATATAATTTTTGAACACTGCACCCCCAGTAGCATGTAAGGAGGCTATCTTCAAGGCAATCTGTTGTCAAAGTTATGCCAGCTGCAGAAAACAAATGAGACAAAGAGAAGAAAATTACCTAATGTAATTTCTATTACAATTATACACAGCGAGTAACAAAAGCTTCCTTTTGGATGCTGGCCAGGCTGACAGCAGTTAAAGGAACTCATTAAAGGGTATGTGTCTATAAATGAAGGAAATGGTCTCTGAAACAAAAGATACAAAAACGTCAATGTCTACACAGTTTTGAAGCGATCTCAGTAAACTCTGTTACATTATTTCATACTTAGCCTTGGAAGTTATAAATGTAATTTTTTTTGGTGACTTCAAGACTCTGCCCACACAGATTTAAAAAACTGAAATACAGTTCACTATTGATAACCTACCGCTCTAACAGCATATATAATCCTCACTACAAGAACTCATAGAGCTGTCTCCCAACGTGCAGGTATACAACCCATGGGCGCCACAAGATGATCAGAGTAATAGAAAAAACATTAAAAAGAAACTGAGTCATATTCATAGGAACGTACTCAGTGACAACACTAATATACTCTTGTCATCCAGTTAATGTCCCATGTAATATGCAAAATATCCTGAGGAAAGAGTGGAGATTCCAAAACATGGAGGGTTTGACAGTGATGCCCTCACTCATTTGCTTATTGCCTTCACTTATTTGTTTTCAGCATAATAAAAGATATTATAATGTAAGTAAACCTGATTAGGTAGATATGTAAGTTACAAGTGAACATACAATTATCTTTTCTAAATTTAAATTTTTTTTATTGGAAGGTAATTGCTTTATGCACATACAATTATCTTATGTAGTTTTACCTATTAACACATATAGGACTGTATGCCACCTGTATGATTTTTTTTCCCTTGCCCATGGCAGTTGTAGCAATATCAAGTTCAAGGGCAGCAACATTCACTTCTCATACTGCTGACAGTGCAAGCTGCAACGTCTAGTGCTCAGTGGCCATGGCGTACTTACCAGAGCAAAAGGGCATGGTTTTGGTCATTGTTCTTGGCTGAAGAGCCTTGGTATCTGATTCTGGCTCTCCAAACCTACTGGCAATTCTGTAAACTATTCAATGTCCTTTTATTGGAATCATTTCTGTTGTTGACAAATAGGAATTTTTATTGATGCATTATCTATTTCTTAAAGGGTGATATCCTTGGGGAAGGAGCTACACAGACACAAGCAGATGCTCTAGAGGACATCAAAAACTGACTGAGTTTTTCACTTTTCTTCTCAGTTTAGTAGTATGTACATACAGGCTCAGATTCTGAATATGTACAGTAGCAGCAATATCAAGCAATTTCTAATCATAATTAAGCAAAAATCATAATTGGCAGGAATTTCACATAGGTAATTGGAACAGAATTTGATTTCAAATTTTTATATAATTCCAAACATCAGGTATTAATTCAAGAATAGAAAATTCAATTAGCTATGTTTTTCAACTAGCTATTAAGTAGCTGAAGAAAAACATTCCATTAATACAAATTATATACATATATTAAAATCACACATACTTTCCTCAGTTTCACCTAAGAACCACACTACATGAAGCAAGAAAAAAAACCTGGAAGTAGATAGGAGAGGAAAAAACAGAAAAGGCATATTAAAAGAAAGTAGAAAAAGGAAAAAATGGAACCTAGAAAAGAATTTCTTAATATATTACTAGCAAAAATGTGAAAAGATGTATGTTTAGAGCTCTGGTTATATCAAAATGCTGAAAGCCACACAAATATCAAAAGAGATTAAATGAATAAAATATGGAACACTTTATAATGAAGTACTATGACTCTTAAATGGAGAAGGCAATGGCAACCCACTCCAGTACTCTTGCCTGGAAAATCCCATGGACGGAGGAGCCTGGTAGGCTGCAGTCCACGGGGTCGCTAGGAGTCGGACACGACTGAGCGATTTCACTTTCACTTTTCACTTTCACGCACTGAAGAGGCAAATGGCAACCCACTCCAGTGTTCTTGCCTGGAGAATCCCAGGGACGGGGGAGCCTTGTGGGCTGCCGTCTATGGGGTCACACAGAGTCGGACACAACTGAAGCGACTTAGCAGCAGCAGCAGCAGCATGACTCTTAAAAAAGAATTGAGTCATATCATAATATCTGTATATACTACTGACTCTTTGTGACCCCATGGACTGTCGCCGGCCAGGCTCCTCTGTCCATGGAATTCTCCAGGCAAGAATACTGGAGTGGGTTGTTATTCTTTTCTCCAGGGGATCTTCCCAACCCAGAGATTGAACCCAGGTCTCCCGCACTGCAGGCAGATTCTTTACAGTCTGAGCCACAGGGAAGCCCAACAAGCTACTTACTGATTCTCTAATGTATTTTTCTACTTATATCTCAGTGCTGTGCTCATACTTCTCCTTTTACCTAGAAGTTCTCCCAACCTCCCAAAATAAACACCTACTTATCTCAAGACTCTACTCTAAAAAAAAAAAGAAAAAAAAGAGGGTGGGGGGGGAAGAAAAGAAAAATAAGAGACAGACAGAACATTCCTCTTTATGAAGCTTTTCCTGCATACACCTCCCGAAACTTAACCCTTTCTTTTACTCCAGTGTTTCCTAGATAATCTTGTAGACAACTTATCTTCCCAAGTACAGAAACAAACAACTACCATGTATTGTTACCATTTAATATCAAAATACCAGAATTTCAGATGAAAAGATGGCTGTTCTTCAGGAGGGTGGCAACCTTAATTAGCTCTACTTCTACTACATTGCTTTGCTTTTCTCTCTACACTGAAGACCAGTGAAAATGGCACAGCGTCTTAATAAGACTTCTCTTATTAACTCCTGTGACACTTCATTCTTCTCATATAAATGCCTTTATTTACTAGTTGATAAGCTCCTTAGGAGCAAGCTTTGTGAATTACTAGTCGTTGTGTCTCAGGTATGCAGCATAGCTCCTAGAACAGAACAGGTGCTCAACAAATGTTTGTTAGGTCTAAGGAAGAGAAAGCAATAGAGAAAGAAAATTAAAGGGCTAAGAAAGGGCCATAGAAAGAGAGAAAAATCTTTGGAAAATAGCCACCAACTTGTAATTGAAGCTGAAGATGGATTGGTGATCTCTAAGCCAAAAGGATTCTTGACTTGTCTCATTTGCTTTTTGAAAACTCTTGTGTTGAACTGGGTCTCTTCTGAATTTCTCAGAATTACTGGAACATCCCAACCAAACCTGAAGAAAGGTAAAAATAAAATAAAGCATAACTTTAACAAATACTGAAACTTTCTGTGATATGTAAAGTATTTCATATTTTGTTAGTTACTCCTTTTAACATAAGTATCAGAAAATTTACATTATATTGAAGAAGTAATCCAAAATTAAGAGAGATTAGATATCCCATAGAATTGGAATATATTGTTCACCTGGCTGAATCAACATATTCTTGAAAACAAAGATGTCTATTGTTGATTGTTGTTGACTACAAAGGAGTTCCATGATTATAACCAAAATGTACCTAATACAATAGCAAAAACATGACAGAATTACTGAATTTCTAAATGATATAAAAAGTAAATATATATTTAATATGTAGACTATTTGATAAGGGACAAAAGAATTTTAAACACTAAATATAGCCCTTCATTAATATAACATATTCTCTACTTTTAAATTTCATGAAAAAATGTGATAAGAACAAACTTACAGGGAAAATGGAATGCATAAATTCAATTCCTTATAATGGTAAAAAGAAGATAAGTTGACTCAGTTTAAACAAAACAACTAAAAATGAAAACACATTAGTTAAACCAGGGGACTTTAGTTTAAGATAGCACAATTACTTTAATACACTGTTTTCTCTCCAAACACTTAGCAGTGACAGATTAAGAAAAAGAAAAAGAAAAATCAAAAGGAGCCCACTGAAATCAGTAAACAAATAGTGGTTTACTCACTGTTTAAACAAAGCAATATTACCACTCAACAATGCAAAGGAAACAACCATGTGGATAATTTTCAAAAACAACATACTGTGCTAAAGAAGCCTTACATATAAAAGTACATGCTCTATGATTCTGTAATAGGAAACCCTACAGTAGGAAAAACTAATTTATGGTAGAAATAAAAAACAGAACAAGGGGGTAGGAGTATGAACTGACTGGAAAGGCCGTGAGGAAACTTTATCTGGTGATGGTAATGTCATATATCTTGGTTGAGGTTTGAGTTGTATACATATGTTTGATAACATTTAAGATTTGTACATTTCACTGTATGTAAATATTACCTCAAAAGAAAATGAACTACAAACAAAAACAAATATTCAACTCTAGATAGCAATATCAATGTTTTAATAGTTACAGATGAAGAATACAAACTTACTTTGAAGTTTCAAGAAATTAACATGAACTGATGGGTAGATAGAGGAATGGATGGATAGATACATATGTCATAAAGACATTATAATAAAATGTTGACTGTAGAACCTAAGTGATGGGCATATGTGTGTTCATTATGTATTCTTTTAAGTTTTCTGTATGTTTGAAAATGCTAGTTAATAAGTTTTAATAAAAAAGAGTCATAGCGGAGTTAAAAGATGGATCTTTATGACTGAAAAGAAAAAAAAAAGTAATGAGTAAGACTGATACCATGGTTTGATGTGTTCTGAGTCTGGCAGCAGGCAGTGGCAACTAAGCCTTCTCACAGATAGAGGGCCTTACAGGTTGTCCATTCAAGACAAAGGCCAGAGCCAGGTTCACACCTTGAATCCAGGAACTGGGTTAGGGCAATATCAATATGGAACAGAATTGTCATTGTAAGACCTAGTCCTTCCTGAGGGGATCTAGGAATCTGGTTAAACAGCAAGGATGAGGACAAAGGAAGGGGACAGGGGACTTCCACTAAAATCCAGGCTGCAAACTAAACTTTCAAAATCATAACTCTAATGCTAAGAGAAAGCCAGTAAAATTAACAAATGGAACAAAATTTCACTCCAGATGATTTTAATTTTATAGAACGTTGGATAAGGCTGTTCTATTCCTGCCTTAAAGAGCTAAAAAGCAAGTCTCTAACAGATCAAAGCATTCCAGGTAAATTAACTAAATCCCAAGACAAAGTTCAAGAATATTTATATGAATACAAAATATCCAACACCCACTAAGGTAAAATTCACAATGTTAGGCATCTAATAAAACTTCACAAGCATGCAAAGAAGCAGGAAAATATGACCCAGAATGAGCAGAGAAACTAATGAATAGATTCCAGGGGTGATATAGATAACGGGATTAGTATTAATAGATCCCAGGGATGGTATAGATACTGGCATTAGTATTAATAGATCCCAGGGGTGGGATAGATACTAGG
Source organism: Giraffa tippelskirchi (assembly GCF_054371585.1). NCBI lineage: Eukaryota > Metazoa > Chordata > Mammalia > Artiodactyla > Giraffidae > Giraffa > Giraffa tippelskirchi. The sequence continues at coordinate 127,931,286 of NC_137281.1, read as the reverse complement.
ATGAGTAGACAAGGGTATCAAAATAATTGTTATAACCATACTCCACGTGTTAAGAAAATACGTCAAGATTGTGCTACAGTATAGAGATGAGGATGATACAGAAAAGACTCCAATCCATCTCTGAAAATGAAAAATACACTGGATGGGATTAGCAGCAGACATCCCAAGTGGCTCAGTGGTAAAGAATCCACCTGCCAATGCAAAAGACATGGGTTCGATCCCTGGTTCAGGAAGATACCAAGAGAAGGAAATGGCAACCCACTCCAGTATTCTTGCCTGGGAAATCCCATGGACAGAGGAGCCTGGCAGGCTACAGTCCTTGGGGTCACAAAGAGTCAGACACAGATTAGCGACTAAACAGCAACCACAGATATCACAGGACAAAAGATTAGTAAATTTGAAGATATAGCAACAGAAGGTATCCAGTTTGAAACACAAAGGAAAAAAGGCTGAACAAAAAACCAAAACATCAGCGAACTGAAGGACAAGTTCAAGCAATCTAATATACACGTAACTGAAGTCTGCAGAGGAAGGGAAGAGACAGCACGAGAAAACTGCAAACAAATATCGCTCAGGAACATAAATATAAAAATTCTTAACAAAATTTTAGCAAATTAAATCCAACAGTATATAAGAAGGTTAATATTCAAGAATGCAAGATTTATCTCAAGAGTGCAAGGCTGGCTTAACATTACATTAGAAATGTAATATAATACACTATATTAACAAACTAAAAAAGGAAAATCATACTATCTTTTCAATACAGAAAATACACTCAATACATGCAGAAAAAGTGTTTGCTAAAATTCAATGTCTAGTCCAATAAACACCATTGGGAAACTAGAAATGTGGAAAAAGAACTTAACCTGATAAAAGGTGGCAATAAAAAAAAGTATAGCTAACATCGTACTTAATTAAAAACTACTTTCCTCCTAAAGTCAGCAACAAGATACTTAACAGCCATGTGTCCTTAGGTGATCACGCCAACTCTGTGTAACTGTTTTGCCACCTGTAAATGTTTATAACAGGGCTTGGCATTATGGAAGTACTTGCAACAGTAATCTTGATGATGGAGTGGACTTATGGGTTGGCAGAGAGAAAACACAAATCCAGTAACTTCTCTTTGATCCTCAGAATCAGTTAGAGGTCAAGTCAGGCATGTGAAGTGGTAGGACACAAGATATAATCTTCCTGTGACAGTCAAAACACCTTCCCTTTCTTACCTACATCCTATAGAGTGAAAAAAGGCAAAGGGGAAAAAAAAACAAACCACTCTACACATCAGTTCAGTTCAGTCACTCAGTCGTGACCCCATGGACTGCAGCATGCCAGGCTTCCTTGTCCATCACCAACTGCCGGAGCTTGCTCAAACTCATGTCCATTGAGTTGGTGATGCCATCCAACCATCTCTCATCCTCTGTCATCCCCTTCTTCTCTTGCCTTCAATCTTTCCCAGCATAAGGGTCTTTTAAAATGAGTCAGTTCTTTGCATCAGGTGGCCAGAGTATTGGAGCTTCATCTTCACCATCAGGCCTCCCGATGAATATTCAGGACTGATTTCCTTTAGGATGGACTGGTTGGATTTCCTTGCAGTCCAAGGGACTCTGAAGAGTCTTCTCCAACACCACAGTTCAAAAGCACGAATTCTTTGGCACTCAGTTTTCTTTATGGTCCAACTCTCACATCCATAAATGACTACTGGAAAAACCATAGCTTTAACTAGACGAACCTTTGTCAGCAAAGTAACGTCTCTGCTTTTTAATATGCTGTCTAGGTTGGTCATAGCTTTTCTTCCAAGGAACAAGTGTCTTTTAATTTCATGGCTGCAGTCACCATCTGCAGTGATTTTGGAGCCCAAGAAAATAAAGTCTGTCACTGTTTCCACTGTTTCCCCATCTATTTGCCATGAAGTGATGAAACCAGATGCCATGATCTTGGTCTTTTACCCAGCTTTTTCACTCTCCTCTTTACTTTCATCAAGTTCCTCTTTGCTTTCTGCCATAAGGGTGGTGTCATCTGCATATCTGAGGTTATTGATATTTCTCCCAGCAATCTTGATTCCAGCTTGTGCTTCACTCAGCCTGGCATTTTGCATGATGTACTCTGCATATAAGTTAAATAAGCAGGGGGACAATATACAGCCTTGACATACTTCTTTCCCAATTTGGAACCAGTCCATTGTTCCATGTCCAGTTCCTAAGGCCCACTTGACTTCACACTCCACGATGTCTGGCTTTAGGTTAGTGATCACACCATTGTGGTTATCTGGGTCATTAAGATCTCTTTTGTATAGTTCTTCTGTATATTCTCGCCACCTCTTCTTAATATCTTCTGCTTCTGTTAGGTCCATACTGTTTCTGCCCTTTATTTTGCCCATCTTGCATGAAATGTTCTCTTGGTATCTCTAATTTTCTTGAAGAGATCTCTAGTCTTTCCCATTCTATTTTTCTCTATTTCTTTGCACTGATCACTGAGGAACGCTTTCTTATCTCTCCTTGCTACTCTTTAGAACTCTGCATTCAAATGGGTATATCTTTCCTTTTCTCCTTTGCCTTTAGCGTCTCTGCTTTTCTCAGCTATTCGTAAGCCCTCCTCAGACAACCATTTTGCCTTTTTGTATTTCTTTTTCTTGGGGGATGGTTTTGATCACCACCGCCTGTTCCATCCATAGTTCTTCAGGCACTCTGTCTATCAGATCTAATTCCTTGAATCTATTTGTCACTTCCACTGTATAATCATAAGGGATTTGACTTAGGTCATACCTAAATGGTGTAGTGGTTTTCCCTACTTTCTCCAACCTAAGTCTGAATTTTGCAGTAATTCTGGCCACTTCCTCATTATTTAATTCTCCCTAACTTGTCACACCATTTTCTTTCTTTACCCACACTGCCTGACTATAACTACATTACCAGCAGTAAAAGCGAGAATTTAGATATCATTGTGTTCATTTCTACTGTAGGTTCAAGTACTGTATTTCAGGTATTTTATAACCCTGTGCCTAAAAATTTCAATTAAAGAACCCTTAAAGGTATAAGAACCAGAAACCACAAAAGGCAAAGCTTTAGGGAAATATCTGGAAGCAGCCCACTGTGAACATGATATTCCTCTGTGAAAAGCTTTTTATATTTCATAATGTATCTGCTTTTAATATAAAAATATTTCTCTAAATCTTTACATAAATCAATACTGTAGGAGGTTATACCATATCTGCTCTGTGCCTATACATCTCAGAATGAAACAAATAATTCGACATGCAAATGCTGCTTCTCTTTAAGCATGCCTACCCAAGGCTGCTTAGCACAACATCACAACAACAGTTGGCAAAGTACATCTATTATTAAAAGAAATTCCTTACTCTAGATTTTTAATTTTTTTCCTTCATGCTTAATCTTGGGTCTACATTTTCAGTCCTTGATTTAACGTCTTTTAAAATTGTTGTTATGAGTGTTGCTCAATATTCAGCCTTTTTATCTGACATAACCTTTTTACTGCAAAGGATAACATACCTATAAAAAGGTACACAAAGTACTTTTTTGAATAACAAAACAATTGTTATTCACGTTAAGAACCAAACAATATCCTCAGAAAGTCTCCTGTGTCACCTCCCATGTACTACCCCTTCCTTCTCTATCTTGACTTCAAGTACTATAATTTAGTTTACCTGTTTTTGAACTTTTATATAGATGGGAGCATGCTGTGTATACTTTTATTTCCTATTTTATCACATTACGTTGAAGATTCATTTTTGCATGTATACTTAGTGCACTGTTGTGGCTATATAGTATTCTATCGCAAAAATATGCCTTGATCTGCTTACCCATTCTACTCTTAATGGACATTTAAGTTGTTTTCATATCTTGGCCATTAGGAATAATGCTTATATGAATCTTTTCATAACAGGTTTTCAGTGTATATACGTAAATGCATTTCTATTAGAAATGGAGTTTCTTGGCCAAAAGGTCTGTGCTTCAACTTTAGTGGATAAAGATTTACACTCCACCAGCAATCAATGAGGTCCCCTTGCTCCACAGTCTTGCAAAAACATTATTAGCCATCCTGGTAGGTGAATGGTGACACTGAGTTATGGTTTTAATTTACATTTTCCTGAAGACTAATGAGATGGAGCACTTTTTATGTTTATTGTTACTTGGATATCCTCTTTTGGGAAAGCCCTTTCAAATTCTTTCCCTACTTCTTTTCTATTGGTTTGTCTTTATTTGTCTTGTTTATATAAAATTCTTTATATGGTATGAATATTAGTCCTTTACTTTCTTCAGCCTCTCTATACCTTGCCTTTTCACATACATAATGGTATCTTTAGATGAACAGGGTTCTTAATTTTAGCACAAAAGCTATTAATCTTTTCCTTTAAGGTTGATGTTTTTGCTCTTTGACTTTTCATTACTGCTTTATATGAATTATGTCTTAACACTGCTACACTTCTAAATTACAATCTCAGACATTTGCATATTCCCACTCCCTTAGAAGAGTCAGTAAAGCATAGCTAGAGCGGCCAGGGCTTAGTCAAGGCTCTGGGTCCTTATGTGACTTTGCCAGCCCTGTTCCCCTGATATCCTCATGCTTTGAGGGGAAAACAGAGGGTGAGGCGAGTAGAATTCACTGTGTGACAGAGTGACATCATAGCCCAACCACATCTCTTGTCCTAAATATCATGCTTAATGTAGTCTAAGATCACGTCAGCTGACACACTGATGACACATGTCAAGCTTTCAGCCTAGAATCCTCCTCAACATTTTCATATACATGACCCATGATGAATTTGCTCTTTTTGCACAAAAATTCCACAACTTCCACAGTTTAAACTTATTTGATGTGGGCCAATATTTCTATCTTTAATGTATTACTCAATGGTAACATGCAGAAATGATTTAAATAAGGTTAAACACTGGAGACTGGCTATAGAACAATTCATAGTTGGTGTTGACAATTGATTCTGTAAAATACTAGTATTTAGACCCAGTAATGTATGTGCCTCTGGCCACCATCCCTACATCTGGTCTTTTCCACATTTTTAGTCAAAAATCTGAATAAAGACATCGATGCCTGGTATCAGATCACGGCTGATATGACTTTAGAAGAAACAATAAAATATAAAACTGACAAATTTTCTTTTCAATCAAATTGCATTTTTATCTTTTTCCAGTCAAAGTCATTTTGTCAACTCTTTTGTTTTTGACAACTCTTAATAATGGAATGCCAACTAAATAAATGTTTCTTAACATTCACTGCTTTCTCTTTTATATAAATCCAGCCCCCCTCCCTTTTTTTTCCATTAAGAGAACTTTCTAAAGAGAGAGAGGGAGAGCATTTTCCATTCTTTTTACTGTTACAATTTCATACTTAATCCTCCTGGAATTTTCAATAATTTTGGTTTTTCCCATTTCTAAAGTGTTTGCTGAACTTTCATACTGCTTAAACTTTCAGCACAGTGGTAACCTGGGGACTTTCAATTTGGTTCATGCTTTTTCATATTGCCCATCCACTCTTACCCTGTACACACTTCCTAAGCTTCCTGTCAGCTGCTGAATCAGTAGAACTGACCTCCTTTTCTTGTTGGAGTCTGACAGAGTCCCTCATGAATAAAAGTTACTTTGAGGTGAAAGTTTCAAGTTCCGAAAGTAAACAAATTTATCACCCCTTCTGACTTGAGGACTAAAGCCAATTAGAAAACATGCAGGCAACTGTTAACCCGGGGGCGAGGGCACTTCTCTTCTGTGCCATCTAGCACAGTTGGCCTCACTTGGCTAGCTGGATACTGACACTGGGTCAGGATATATCAATAAAAAACTTTCATGGGGAAGTCCTTGGAGAGGAGGAGGGTTGTTTTCTGAACAAATTTGAGTCAAGGGATTCAATCTCTAAAATTCTGTGCCTTTAACTGTAAAAAGAAGGGTTAGAATAAGTTATCTTCAGTTCAGTTCAGTCGCTCAGTCGTGTCCGACTCTTTGTGACCCCATGAACCGCAGCACGCCATGCCTCCCTGTCCATCAGCAACTCCTGGAGTTTATCCAAATTCATGTCCATCAAGTTGGTGATGCCATCCAGCTATCTCATCCCTTGTCATCCCCTTCTCCTCCTGCCCCCAATCCTTCCCAGCATCAGGGTCTTTTTCAATGAGTCAACTCTTCGCATCAGGTGGCCAAAGTATTGGAGTTTCAGCTTCAACATCAGTCCTTCCAATGAACACCCAGGGCTGATCTCCTTTAGGATGGACAGGTTGGATCTCCTTGCAGTCCAAGGGACTCTCGAGAGTCTTCTCCAACACCACAGTTCAAAAGCATCAATTCTTCGGCGCTCAGCTTTCTTCACAGTCCAACTCTCACATCCATACATGACTACTGGAAAAACCATAGCCTTGACTAGACAGACCTTTGTTGGCAAAGTAATGTCTCTGCTTTTAAATATGCTATCTAGGTTGGTCATAACTTTCCTTCCAAGGAGTAAACATGTTTTAATTTCATGGCTGCAATCACCATCTGCAGTTATCTTAAGGCCCTATTATGGTCTGAAATGCCATTTCTAAAAGTTTTTTCTTCTAAATTATTCCAAGAAATTTCTTCCCAGCACAAGTGTCACATATCTTGTACCCTAAGCAAATACAAAATAATGTTGTATTCTTTTCCAATGGCTCAGTGGGTAAAGAATCCACCTGCAAATGTAGGAGACACAGGTTCGATCCCTGAGTTGGGAAGATCCCTTGGGGGAAGGCATGGCAACCCACTTTAGTATTCTTGCCTGAAGAATCCCCTGGACAGAGGAGCTGGCAGGCTACAGTTCATGGGGGTAGTATAATTGAAGTGACTGAGCATGTACCTCATCACCAACCACATCACACACACACAATCTGCTACATTTAACAAGTGAGATGAGAAATAGTCAAGGTCAGTGTATCAGGCAGGGTTGGCAGGAGACAGAAAACTACATCAACATTTTAGAAAAGAATTGAATATAAAGAACTATTAACCAGGTACTGGAGGACAGACAAGGCAAGAAGGGGACACTGAGGTATCCCAGAAAGAAGCAGTTATCCTTCCTAAGGCTAAGGAAACAAAAGGAAGAGTGGGGATTACTACAACTAGAAGCTGGGAGAAGGAATCCCCCAGAGCTGGATCCAGACCTCTGTAGTAAGAGTGCTGGCCAGCTGGTACTGATATTTCTGAAGAAGTGCAATAAGCCTGATTCTTGGTGTGAGGAAAAGTTGAAAACTAAAATAAACTGCTGCTTCGCAGGCCAGGGTGATGCCAGTACTGCAGGAATGTAGACCAGGAAAAGGAAGCAAATGGTTAACAGGAAGTCCCTTCCTCCTTTACCAAGCCTTCCAGACTCTTTCTAGGATGAGATGGTTGGATGGCATCACCGACTCAATGGACATGAGTTTGAGCAACTCTGGGAGTTGGTGGTGGACAAGGAAGCCTAGCGTGCTGCAGTCCATGGGGTCGCAAAGACTCGGATACAGCTGAGTGACTGAACTGAACTGGCAGAGCCTAACAGGGAGCAAACTAGTATAAGAGAAATAGCTTTGCAAAGTCTCAGCTCCAGAATCAAAAGCAGAGTACAGAGAGCGTGTCTGCAGCCGGGAGACAACAGACTTTGAGAAGACCTGATGGAAGATTCACAGTACCCTTGGGGCAGTACTCAGGAGACAGAGACCTTCCTCAAGAGGACCTGACCTCACCATCAAGCAGGGGCTTCAGGTCTATGGATTGACTTAGATTTGAAAAGTAGGCCAAAGGTCATAACTCCCCATAAAGGTCATAACTCCCAACTGAGACAAGTCAGGTTTCTAGTTCTAGCCTGGAGTTAACCAAACCCAAATCCCATCCTTAAAGGATTTCCCCCCCGGATCCCATTCTGAGTAACAAATTCTTAATCAATATGTTAATATTTATCAGTCCAGTCAAGAGACCAAAGCCATACCAGCATTTTAACAGATAATTTAATATAAAAATTTGTGAGCCAGATGTTGAAGAACTGAAAAGGCAAAAAGGAGACGCTGAGTATCACAGAAGTAGTTACAGTAGGAAGCAACTATCACTCCTAGGACACAAAACAGAGCAAAGAGGATTCCTACTGCTTAGAGATTTGGAGGAAAGACCTCCGTGCAGCTGGGACTCAGATCTGAGGAAGGTGTACTGAAATCTTTGGAGGGGTATAATGAGGCTAGTTCTAAGAGAGTAGAAAACTATAAACTGTGACCCAATGTTAAGGCCAGAGGGAGGCACCATGGCTGTGGTGAGACAGAGGAGGAAAATAATCAAACAGGAAGCAGCAAGTCCTTCAGTCCTCCTCTAGCCTTCTACTCCCTTCCCCTACTGGCAAAGCCTCATGGAAGCAGTGAGCTAGCAAAGAAGAAAGGTCTTTAGAGGTTCTTCCCCACAGTCACCAAGCAAAGTACAGAAGGATGATAGCTTAATAATCTGCAGTCAAGAGGAAGCAGAGAGCAGCTGCAGAGTCAAGGTCACGAATTACCTGAAACTATTTAAGGATGTATATGGCACTCTGGCCTCCTTTCTGCACACTGCCTGGCAAAATAGCTAGAGCTTGATAAATCTGAGTATTAGAGCTCACAGAAACCATCACGTAGTTAAACAGAAATTCGATACTTTCAGTTGTGTTATTCTTTGCTACTGGTACTGGGATTCCAACAGTCAGGTGCTCCTGTTCTTTCTCTACTCCCACACAGTGCAAAAGACAGGGAAAGGAACTAAGCAATGGGACAGAAATGCAAAGCAGTACTGAGATAAGAACCATGACAGAGAAGACAGATGACCAATAGAAATTATATTGGGGGAGGTTAAAGAAAATGATAAGCACAGTGAAAAAGCATAGTGGATTAATGCATTTGCCTTCTGCCTGGGGTACTATTAGAAAATTACTTTGAGGAGCTTTAGATGGCCTTCACTGTAAACATTAGTCTAAAAAATAATAATAATAAGGTTATCTACATGGGCAAAGCTAACCCATATGGAGAGAATGGCTGGATTAGGCTTAAGATGACTGGTTAGGCCCAAATTAGGATGGAAGTGACTGGCACTTACATGGTTTTGTGGCCTCAGTCATGCTTAATTCAGACGTCTCAAAGTTCTACAATTACCTGGGCCTCCATCCTTGTAAAAGTCATACTTAAATGGAGTGTTTAGATAATCATTAACTTTTCAAACCAAGTCTCAAATTTGGCAGACCCAGGATTTGAACCTGTCTGTCTGACTCCAAAGTCTGTCTCTTCACCACCCTAGCATGAGGTTCTGAGCTACCCTTCACTCACAGATGCCACCATCACTATCAATAGGTCTTTACTTGTTTTCCTCCTCCCATTACTAAAGACAGATATCTACGACCTCTAATTAGTTGAATCAGGCCAACTGAAAATTAATTTTAAAATAATTAGGCTGATAGAAAATTAAAATTTAAGGATATTATGCAATTATCAACTGGTTACTTATTTTCCTTAATGGAGGAAAACTATACTCTTGAAGACAGTAACAGTATAGCCAATAAAAATCTTGTGTTTAGACATCTCTTCTCACTTAGACCGGAGAAGGCACTGGCAACCCACTCCAGTACTCTTGCCTGGAAAATCCCATGGACGGAGGAGCCTGGTGGGCTGCTGTCTATGGGGTCGCACAGAGTCGGACATGACTGACGCGACTTAGCAGCAGCAGCAGCAGCAGCTCACTTAGACATCTTCCTAACTTCAATTACAAACTTTCTTGCAGCAGCTCACTTAGACAACATCTTCCTAACTCCAATTACAAACTTTCTTGAAATGAACAACAGCAAGAAATTCTGATATGTCAAGAATAAGATTGTGTAAAATTGGTCCTATTCTTCCCGCACCAACCAAGAAGGAATTTTATAATCTACTGCTGACAGTGTGGAAAGCGGTGTGAAAACGTTAAAAACTTTACTTAGTTCCTCAAGATGGCATATTTTCAGAAATTGACAAGAGCTTGTGTTCTTTCTTTAAAGTAATCACATGTGTGTGCTCGGTTGCTCAGTGGTATCTACTCTTTGTAACCTCACAGACTGTAGCCCTCCAGGCTCCTCTGTCCATGGGAGTTTTCAGGCAAGAATACTGGTGTGGGTTGCCATTTCTTCCTCCAGGGGATCTCCCATCCCAGGGGATCTTCCTCCCAGATCTCCCATATCTCCTGCATTTCCTGCATTGGCAGGTGGATTATTTACCACTGAGCCACCTAGGAAGCCCAAAGTAATCACATATACATGCTCAAAGGGTATTTTAAAACTCATATTACACAGTTTCCTCCATTCACTAGCATGTCTCCTCTGACCCTCTGCTCATGTAATCTCTGAGATGCCTTCTGTTCCCTACTATACACGTTTAGCTCCATTTCTTTTTCAAAATACTCATTCTTCAAAATCCAGCTCATGTCTCTCTCCTAAAGGATGGACCTTTAAGATGGTTTCAGCTAGCTGTATTATAAGAGGACTCTAAACATGATACAAAGGCATCTCTTCGAAAGAGAAATTTTAGAATCTCTGAGCTAGAATGGCTCACGGATGAGCTAACAGTCTACTCTGCCTGTCTCCAATAGGTGAAGTGCACTTATGTCTTAGTGTAACTTATCTCTGAGGTCTCTTTCAGCTCTAAAATTGTCTTTATAGTCTCACCGTTCAAAAGGTGTGGAATGTGTGTAGAAATCATTACATTCTCAAACGGTAACAGAGTTCAGTTATAAGTTACACTGGAAGATCTCAGGTCAGGTGCTCAGTTCAGGTCAGAAGAGCAACAAACAGCTGGGTTTACCGTCCACGTCTGAGCGCTGTACCGCAGATGACGGGCTCAGTCTGGGCACACAGTAGGCCCCAAATATGGACAGAAGCCGGTTGTACAGCCTCTCTATCCTCACATCAAGACCAAGCCCTTACTGGCTGCTTTATCACCTAGAAACAAAGCTGGGTAAAATACCTCAATCCTGCACCACCCCCAGATACCCGCAGCGACGGGGATCGGTCGATGATGTAGGGCAGTGATGCGGGTGCGGTGTCCACCTTGTTTTCCTCCTGAGCCAGTGGGGGCCCTGAGCACCGGCTCTCCGACAGCCCCAGTCCAGCAGTCACCCTGCTGCCCGCCTCTACCCCTCTCCCTGGCTGTACGCCCCGACGCCCCTTGCCCTTAGCCCTGGGGACACTTACCATCCCAACACCAGGCCGGTGGTCACGATGAAGCAGGTAAAGACCACCGCGATGTAGAAAAGCGGTGAGTACTCATAAAGCGTTACAAGAAACACTGCAGCCATCAGGATCTCCTAAGCTGAGCCGGGCTCCTGCCGGCCAGCCCAGCCTAGTCCAGCAGGGCCCTCTCCGCCAGCGTAAAAGGCACTACGGTGCCCCGGAGCGGACAAACTTTGTAGATCCGCACTAGCCTAGCGCTCCGGCAGGCTAGAGGTAAGGGTAGCCTCGCCGGGAGCGGGAGCCTGCATGCCAATCACAAGGTCGCCTGCAGGGCTCGCCCCGCCCCTCCCGCTCCAGTGTCAAGTTACTGGCTTCGCCCAGGGGCGGGGCCCAGGCTCGCCCCGCCCCCTGCTCCCGGGTTTGCTATCCCACGGGTGTATTATTTGGCAGTTTGTCCTAGCGGTCCACGCTTGTCTGCGTCAAAGTCTGAATAGGTATTGGTGCCGACTTCGTCCAAGACTCAGGTACGGTGTTCTGATGCCAAAGAGACGAGGCTTAGCCCGAAACCCACGTCACAGAGCCTAAATCCTGAGATCCTGCCTATTAGATCTGAGAAATGTGGCAGGAAGAGGGCTGGCATCTTAAGTTCTACAAAGTAAAATAACCCCACACCAACTCTTGTTTTCTGTCCACAAAACTTACAAATAGGCACTGTACAAACACCAAGGAGGCTCACAAGCAGTTTATAGGCGCCTTGTCAGCCTTTTAAAGTTGGATTTAATGCTAGAGGCAAATTAGCATTGGGTGTCAAGATTCTGAAAAATAAATCAACTGTTTTCCCATATGCCCTTCTTCTTTTTTTCCTCCCCCTTGAACCCTCAAATTAGAATTAGATAGTTGAAAAAAAAGAATTAAATATTTGATTTTTTTGTATTAATTTTCACTTTAATAATAATTTTAAATATATATTATGTGTGCATATGTGATATACACACACATATATACTAGAGATGTCTTCAAGAAAATTAGAGATACAAAGGAACATTTCATGCAAAGATGGGCTCAATAAAGGACAGAAATGTATGGACCTAACAGAAGCAGAAGATATTAAGAAGAGGTGGCAAGAATACACAGAAGAACTGTACAAAAAAGATCTTCATGACCCAGATAATCACGATGGTATGATCACTCACCTAGAGCCAGACATCCTGGAATGTGAAGTCAAGTGGGCCTTAGGAAGCATCACTACGAACAAAGCTAGTGGAGGTGATGGAATTCCAGTTGAGCTATTTCAAATCCTGAAAGATGATGCTGTGCAAGTGCTGCACTCGATATGCCAGCAAATTTGGAAAACTCAGCAGTGGTCACAGGACTAGAAAAGGTCAGTTTTCATTCCAATTCCAAAGAAAGGCAATCCCAAAGAATGCTCAGACTACCACACAATTGCATTCATCTCACATGCTAGTAATGCTCAAAATTCTCCAAGCCAGGCTTGAACAGTACATGAACCATGAACTTCCAGATGTTCAAGCTGGTTTTAGAAAAGGCAGAGGAACCAGAGATCAAATTGCCAACATCCGCTGGATCATTGAAAAAGCAAGAGAGTTCAGGAAAAACATCTGCTTCTGCTTTATTGACTATATGAAAGCCTTTGACTATGTGGACCACAACAAACTCTGGAAAATTCTTAAAGAGATGGGAATACCAGACCACCTGACTTGCCTCTTGAGAAATCTGTATACAGGTCAGGAAGCAACAATTAGAACTGGACATGGAACAACAGACTGGTTCCAAATAGCGAAAGGAGTACGTCAAGGCTGTATATTGTCACCCTGCTTATTTAACTTATATGCAGAGTACATCATGAGAAACGCTGGGCTGCAGGAAGCAAAAGCTGGAATCTAGATTGCCAGGAGAATTATCAATAACCTCAGATATGTAGATGAGACCACCTTTATGGCAGAAGGTGAAGAAGAACTAAAGAGCATCTTGATGAAAGTGAAAGAGGGGAGTGAAAAGTTGGCTTAAAACTTAACATTCAGAAAACTAAGATCATGGCATCCGGCCCCATCACTTCATGGCAAATAGATGGGGAAATAGTGGAAACAGACTTTATGGCAGACTTTACTTTTTTGGGCTCCAAAATCACTGCAGGTGGTGACTGCAGCCATGAAATTGAAAGACTCTTGCTCCTTGGAAGAAAAGTTATGACCAACCAAGACGGCATATTAAAAAGCAGAGACATTACTTTGCTAACAAAGGTCCGTCTAGTCAAAGCTATGGTTTTTCCAGTAGTCATTATGGATGTGAGCATTGGACTATAAAGAAAGCTGAGCACCAAAGAATTGGTGCTTTTGAACCGTAATTTTTGAGAAGACTCTTGAGAATCCCTTGGACTGCAAGGAGATCCAAGCAGTCAATCCTAAAGGAAATCAGTTCTGAATATTCATTGGAAGGACTGATGCTGAAGTTGAAGCTCCAATACTTTGGCCACCTGATGAGAAGAACTGACTCATTTGAATAGACCCTGATGCTGGGAAAGATCGAAGGCAGGAGGAGAAGGGGATGACAGAGAATGAGAGATGGTTGGATGGCATCACCGATTCAATGGACATGAGTTTGAGTAAACCTCAGAAGTTGGCAATGGACAGGGAGGCCTGGTGTGCTGCAGTCCATGGGGTCACAAAGAGTCGGACACTACTGAGGGACTGAACTGACTGACTGATACATATATACATAAATACCTTGAACAGCCCAGGTTTGGATAGCGTGCATTTGGACTGCACAAAGTCCACTTACAGGTGGATATTTTTCAATAGTAAATACTATAGTACTACATGGAGAGGGAAGTAGCAGCCCACTCCAGTATTCTTGCCTGGGAAATCCTATGGATAGAGAAGCCTGGCGGGCTACAGTCCATGGGGTGGCAAAGAGTAGGACAGGGCTGAGTGACTGAGCACACACATATAGTATTACATGGCCTCTGGTTGGTTGAGTCAGTGGTTGCAGAAGAAACACAGATTCCAATTAAAGTTATATCGGTTGCTTCTCACAACTCATTCACTGATATCTCATTCGTTTGCTTGTAAGGCCACCTACCTACCATAGGTCAGAGAAAGGCAGGCAGTCTTTTGTTCTGAGCAGCAGTATTCACTGCTACAGATGAGAGTTTTGCTATCATGGAAGAAAGGGACAAAAGACCTAGAGATAGATAACTTGTCATGCCTCCACACTCCCATATCACCAATAAAATTACTGCAGGAGGAAGATGAGCTAAATTTGTCCTGTGGCTTCACCTATCCCTTGGTGAAGGACCATGTGTTGTGTGTGCTCTGGAGTAGTGTTGTGTGAGAAGCTTGGTTTAACAACATAATTTTTAGTGACTGCATATATGATTTGTGAAATTTATAGTTTATTTAATCAACCCTCAATTGTTGGACTTTTTATTATTACAAACAACACAGGAATGACATTGTTAAAGCTAAATCATTTCCTTGGGATAAATTTCTAGAGGTGGAACTTTTGGTTCTAAAATGTATGTATCTTAAACCTTTGAAGAAACACCATTCTCCAGAAATGTACCAATATATGCTCCCTCTCTTTCGTCCTCAGTTTTGTCACCACTTCATATTGTCACTTAACAAGATCTTGGCTAATGTGAAAGGCAATTTTATTGAAATAAACAGTAAAGAATTTTCATAATGAAAACAAAAATGTAAAGAATTCCAAGTTAAACTGATATATTAAACATATGCCTATAAGGCTGCTCTCTCACAAAACTCCACTAAAATTACATCAAAGGGATTTTTAAAATAAATCAACAAAAACAAGAAGAACAGGAAATAAAATAACAGCAGCAACATACTGAAAGATGGAAAACAGATGAACAAGGATAATTCACTAGCCAGGCTATTAAAGTCAAATCCCAAACCAGCAGTGGAGAAAACAGACCCAACCTGACTCACACAGAAGAAGACCCAGAAAAAAAACAACAGGAACTAACACAAATTTAACTCAAGTTTATTTCCCACTTGGATAATTACTAAAACTGTTGAAACTTGTAACTTTATTTCCAACATAAATTCTTTCTAGTACATTCTACACAGTGCTAGAAAAAAATGATTTTTTAAAACACACTATATATTTTTAAACACATCTCTTATTTCATTCCGCTGGTGAAAATTCTTGGTTGCCAAGCTATACGTCCTTGAGAATGAAGTTCCAAGTTCCTTATTTGGCAAACTCCCCTCTCCATAACCCAACTCCCACTTACCTCTTACTATTCATTCATAAAAAGTTAAAGGTCAGATATGTGTCAGACACTGTAGAAAGCATTCAGTTCAATTCAGTCACTCAGTCGTGTCTGACTGTTTGCAACCCCATGGACTGCAGCACACCAGGCCTCCCTGTCCATCACCAACTCCTGGAGTTTACTCAAACTCATGTCCATTGAGTTGGTCATGCCATCCAACCATCTCTACTCTGTTGTCCCCTTCTCCTCCTGCCTTCAATCTTTCCCAGCATCAGGGTCATTTCAAATGAGTCAGTTCTTCTCATCAGGTGGCCAAAATTTTGGAGTTTCAACTTCAACATCAGTCCTTCCAATGAATATTCAGGACTGATTTCCTTTAGGATTGACTGCTTGGATCTCCTTGCAGTCCAAGGGATTCTCAAGAGTCTTCTCCAACACTACAGTTCAAAAGCATCAATTCTTTGGCGCTCAGCTTTCTTTATAGTCCAATGCTCACATCCATAATGACTACTGGAAAAACCATAGCTTTGACTAGACGGACCTTTGCTAGTAAAGTAATGTCTCTGCTTTTTAATATGCCGTCTTGGTTGGTCATAACTTTTCTTCCAAGGAGCAAGAGTCTTTCAATTTCATGGCTGCAGTCACCATCTGCAGTGATTTTGGAGCCCCCAAAAATAAAGTCTGACACTGTTTCCACTATTTCCCCATCTATTTGCCATGAAGTGATGAGACCAGATGCCATGATATTAGTTTTCTGAAAGTTGAGTTTTAAGCCAACTTTTTCACTCCCCTCTTTCACTTTCATCAAGATGCTCTTTAGTTCTTCTTCGCTTTCTGCCATAAGAGTGGTGTCATCTGCATATCTGAGGTTATTGATAATTCTCCTGGCAATCTTGATTCCAGCTTTTGCTTCCTGCAGCCCAGCGTTTCTCATGATGTACTCTGCATATAAGTTAAATAAGCAGGGTGACAATGTACAGCCTTGACATACTCCTTTCGCTATTTGGAACCAGTCTGTTGTTCCATGTCCAGTTTTAACTGTTGCTTCCCGACCTGTATACAGATTTCTCAAGAGGCAAGTCAGGTGGTCTGGTATTCCCATCTCTTTAAGAATTTTCCAGAGTTTGTTGTGGTCCACAAAGTCAAAGGCTTTCGCATAGTCAATAAAGCAGAAGCAGATGTTTTTCCTGAACTCTCTTGCTTTTTCAATGATCCAGTGGATGTTGGCAATTTGATCTCTGGTTCCTCTGCCTTTTCTAAATCCAGCTTGATCATCTTAGTGATACCATAATAAGCAAAAAGTGACATATCTCTCTTCTCATGAAGTGTATCATCTAATGGAAAAGACAAACATTAACTTAAGAATCTTGAACAACATATAAAGGCAAAAATTATGATATAATAAGAATGCTCTGCTGCTGCTGCTGCTGCTAAGTCGCTTCAGTTGTGTCCGACTCTGTGCGACCCCATAGACGGCAGCCCACCAGGCTCTCCCATCCCTGGGATTCTCCAGGCAAGAATACTGGAGTGGGTTGCCATTTCCTTCTCCAGTGCATGAAAGGGAAAAGTGAAAGTGAAGTCGCTCAGTCATGTCCGACTCTTAGCAACCCCATGGACTGTAGCCTACCAGGCTCCTCCATCCATGGGATTTTCCAGGCAAGAGTACTGGAGTGGGGTGCCATTGCCTTCTCCAAATAAGAGTGCTCAGTCATGTCCAACTCTTTGCTATCCCATGGACTGTAGCCACTAGGCTCCTCTGTCCATAGGATTCCTCAGGCAAGAATACTGGAGTGGGTTGCCATTTCCTTCTCCAGGACTTCTTCCCAACTCAAGGATGGAACCTGCATCTTTTGTGTCTCCTGCATTGGCAGGCAGAGTCTTTACCACCAGCACCACCTGGGAAGATTGGAAAATTATGATAAGTGGTATTAAAAATAAATACATTGAGCTATGAGAGCATGTAACTCGGAAGTGGGAAAATAAAAGGATGATCAGGGAAGGATTCCTTCAAGAACAGATGACTGATGTGAGAGCTGATGGAGAGAGGTTTACCAGGCCAAGGGACAGGAAGGGAGACAGAATATTTAGGGCAGAGGCTACAGCATGTACAAAGGCCCTGATATGGGAAAAGCATAGCATACCTAAGAAAATGAAAGGCCACTATGATTAAAGCATAGAGAGGGAAGAGGAACTTGCTATGAGATGAAAATGGAGAGATAGGTAGGGCTCAGATCATACAGGAGTTCTGCCATTTTAGCTACTTGGCTAAACTAAGAGTAATGAGAAGCCTTGATATGATTGAGGAATAGAGTTTTACAGACTGAAATGTGTCCCCTCAAAAAAAAAAAAAAAGAATTTTATATTGAAGGCTTAATCCCACAATGTGACTATTTGGAGATAGGGCCTTTAAGAAAGTAATGAAGGTTAAGTGAAGTCATAAGGGTGCAACCCTAATCTAATAGGACTGGTGTATTTATTATAAAAAGATAAATGACTAGACACCAGAGATTGCTGTATGTGCATGTGTACAGAGAAAAGGCCAGATAAGGACACAGAGAGAAAGCCACTTTCTAAAAACCAAGGGAGAGAATTCTCTCCAGAATGGCTGCTGGCACCTTGACCTTGGACTTCTAGACTCTAGAACTTTGAGAAAATTGATTTCTTTTGTTTTAGTCAGTCTGTGGTATTCTATTATGGCAGCCCAGGCAGACTTATACAGGGAGTAATATTCTATATGCCTTTTGAATCAATCAGTTTAGCTATTGTGTAGAAAATTCACTGGAAGGAAGCTGGGATGGATATAGCTGAATATGGAGGTACCAATTAATAGATTCTTTCAAAAGTCTAGACAAGAAATGTTGGTAACTCTGATTAGGAAAGTGATGAGGACTTGCAGCGAAGTGGATTATCAGAAGTGATTTCAACTATGAGTGACTAAATAAATAAATAACAGTATCTTACTTGAGATAGAAGTTTATTTCTCTTTCAGGTGAAAGTCCAAAACTAGGTAATGCACGACTGGTATAGTGCTTCACAGGGCAAGGGACTCAGGCTTCTGTTTGGCTCCACTATGTGTAGCCCCCATATTCCTAAAGTCACCTCATGGACCAAGATACCTGCTGTAGCTCCAGCTACCATGTCCATATACCTTCTAGCAAGAGGGAGGAAGAAGAGGGAGAATGAGACACCATTTCAATTTAAGGAAACCCTCAGGATATCCTGCACATACTGTTGGCCAAAATCTAACTGGAAGAGGCTGGAAAATACAGTCTTTTTTCAGGGTGGCCACGTGTCCATCTAAAACTGGAAGGATCAATTCCTTATGGAAGGAGGAAACAGTTTGAGGGAGAACCAGCACTCTGTCACAGGACCTAATGATGGATTGGACATGGGGCATGAGAGTAGCAGGAGTTGAAATTCTGGTTCTTCCACCAGATGAGTGGATGTAGCTGTCATTCACTGAAGTTAGATCCTAAATCTCCAATCTCTCATCACTCATCCCTGTTACCCATCCCTCATCCCCTCCAAATACAACTC
The DNA here is from genome assembly GCF_054371585.1 of Giraffa tippelskirchi. Taxonomy (NCBI): domain Eukaryota; kingdom Metazoa; phylum Chordata; class Mammalia; order Artiodactyla; family Giraffidae; genus Giraffa; species Giraffa tippelskirchi. The sequence continues at coordinate 127,912,340 of NC_137281.1, read as the reverse complement.
TTAGATTTACTGAATCACTGGTGTTCTAAAACTCATTAGAGATGCAAGTTTGTGAGGCCTGAAGCATATACCATTTGGGGAGCCAATTCTAGGAGGGTGAACACAAAGTTACAAATACAAAATTAAGTATAACGCCTTGGGAGGGGCCTATGCAAGCAAGTGGCCCAAAAATTAAACTTCATTTACTTTGGGCACTTTGAAAAAGCTGGCTTAAAACTCAACATTCAAAAAATTAAAATCATGGCATCTGGACCCATCACTTCATGGCAAACAGATGGGGAAACAATGGAAACCGTGACAGACTTTATTTTCTTGGGCTCCAAAATCTCTGTGGACAGTTTTTGCATCCACAAGATTAAGACACTTGCTCCTTGGAAGAAAAGCTATGACAAGCCTAGACAGCATATTAAAAAGCAGAGACATCACTTTGCCAACAAAGGGCCATATAGTCAAAGCCATGGTTTTTCCAGTGTCATGTACAGATCTGAGAGTTGGACTGTAAAGAAGACTAGCCCCAAAGAATTGATGCTTTCTAACTGTGGTGCTTGAGAAGACTCTTGTGAGTCCCTTGGACAGCAAGGAGATCAAACCAGACAATCCTAAAGGAAATCAACCCTGAATAGTTATTGGAAAGACTGATGCTGAAGCTCTAATACTTTGGTCACCTGATGGGAAGAGCCAACTCAATGGAAAAGGCCATGATGCTGGGAAAGATAGAGGGCAGAAAAAGAGGGCGACAGAGAATGAGATGGTTGGATGGCATCACCAACTCAGGGACATGAGTTTGAGCAAACTCTGAGAGACAGTGAAGGACAGCGAAGCCTGACATGCTGCCGTTCATGGGGTTGAAAAGAGTTGGACAGTTAGACACAACTGAGCGACTGAACAACAACATAATGTTGCGGGGGGAGGGATAAATTTTAAAATCAGTGGAAGAAACTATTTGGAGACCTTAGAATTAGCTGTTGTATTAGTCAGGGTTCTCCAGAGAAGGAGGGAGAGGGAGAGAGGGACTTATATTATGAGGAATTGGCTCACAGGATTAAGAAGGCTGAGAAGTCCAGTCCTACAGTCAGCTCAGCCATCTATAAGCTGGAGAGCCAGGGAAGTTGGTGAGGTAATTCCAGTCCAAGTCTAGAAGCCTGAGAACCCAGGGAGTCAATGGTATAAATCCCAGTGCAAGGGCAGAAGACCACTATTCCAGTTCAAGCTGGAAAGCAGAAAGAAAAACGGGGTGGCAAATTCCTCCATCCTCTGCCTTTTGTTCTATTCAGGCCCTCAAGGGATTAGATGATACCCACCCATATTGGGGAAGGATATCTGCTTTGCCAAGTGCAATGATTGAATGTGCTCATCTCATTGAGAGACACCCTCACAAACACACCCAGAAGTACTGTTTAATCTGAGCGATATGTGGAGAAGTCAACACATAAAATTAATCATCACAACTCTGTACATATGCTCTTCCCTTTGCCTGAGAAGCCATTCTTCTTTCCTTCCCCTTCTCCTAGAGAACTTTTAGCTATCTTAAGACTCAGTTCTGAACTTCCCTTCTCTGGGAAGTCTTCCTGGACACTTCCCAACCCTTGAGGAGATGCCTCTCCCAGAGCACCCCATGTGGATCTCTGTGGGGTCCCCCTGACCCCAGTGAAGACCTGCTCACGAGTCCGTCTGGCCTAGAGTTTCCCAGCTCTCTGCGGGCAGGAATGACACCCAGTTAATGTGTGTGCCACCAGCGCCTAACATATGTCTTGTAGCCACTCAACACCCATTTACAGAAGGGAGGGATGAGGGGAGGGGATTCTTCTCCATAAGATAACTTGGCAGCATAAAGTACCTATATTAGGCCAAAAAATGCATCACTCTCGGGTGAAAGGAAAGAATGCTTCTTCTTTATTATCTATAACTGATACAATTTTGCTCAAGAATTTCCACCCCACTGAAAAGTAGAAGGGTGAAAGAGAAAGGACAATGGGAGCTTAAACTTACCAATTAAAGTTATCTTAGCCTCGGGCTTCCTTGGTGCTGGAGTATTCGGATAAGAATCGGCCTGCCAAGGCAGGGGACTGGGGTTCAATCCCTGGTCTGGGAAGATTCCACATGTCGCAGAGCAGCTAACCCACAACTACTGAGCTGGTGCTCCACAAGAGAAGCCACTGCAATGAGAAGCCCGAGCACTGTAGTGAAGGGAAGCCCTGACTAGAGAAACTCGAGAGCCGCAACTAGAGAAAGTCTGCTTGCAGCAGCAAAGATCCAGCGCAGTGAAAAGTAAATAAATAAATACATTTTAAAAAGGTAACTTAGTCTCTTTAAGTTTAACTGCACCTTTTGGGTAGCTGATCTCTTTCAGGAAAGTTCTTAGTCTCTCCTTTTCTGGCTTTTCCCTAAGATGGTGCCAACTGTTAAGGGTATTCATGTGATCTCATGGTAGGGGTGGGAAAATGAGACCTCACTCTGCACACTGTGGCACCTCAGTAAGATGATGCAGATTTCATCAGGCCTTTTGTAGCCGTGGGTTGGCAACCACTTCTGAGACTCAGGGTTCTAGCCACTTACCTCTGGTTGTAAAGCCCTCAAGCATTAGTTTAGGGGGTTCCCCAGACTGTTCATCATCTCCAGTGGTACTTCCTGAGGGAACCAGGAATACGTAGCTTCTCCCACTTGTACCCTGCAGGAGGGGCAAAGATAAATCCAAGGCCTCCCCTCCTTTCTTAGAGGGAAAGTGGTCTGCCCACTCCCATCTCTTCCTGCTTTCCTATGACCCCTCCTTGCCTTCCATTCTGAAACATCAGCCTGGGGGCAGGCTGCCAGAACAGGCAGGCTGGGGCTGCCCGCTGCACTTCTCCGAGCCCTTTCTTCCCAGGCTGCTCCAGATCCCAAGGGCGACTTTCTCTCCTTCCCACTCAGCAGGTACTTTCCTTATGTCATAGCCTCAGTTTTCTCTGCCATATGGTGTGTACTAAATGCCACTTTTACTTTTGCCAAGGTCTGGATTTTGAAACGTTCATGGAGCTTTACAATTTTATAAAACCTTTCTCTCTTGGTAGTGTCTGGCTTTCTCAAGACTACTGTGTTTCTTCAGATTCAAAAATCTTATTTTGGTAGTTAAAAGCTGCTTACTTTCTTTGGCATTTCTGACATCACAGTTCTGTTTATCCTCCAAGGCTGATGGATACTTCTGGGTGACGAAGGAGAAGGTCTCATTAGAAATGCCAAAAATACTACCATGTTTTAAAAAATATCTTCCATCACAAATTTTTCTTAGAACAGCAACCCCTTCATTCATTTTATATGGCTATTTCTATCACCTATATTATTTTTTGGAAGGTCAAATCTATCTCTGTCTTGGAGACACCAAGGAATATGATAAGCATCATGACTCTTGAGTTTCAAGCTTTGAGACAGTCACTGCACAACACAATTGAATGAATGTGCAATTTGGGTATGATCTCATAGATGACAAGAACTGTGAAAAATCTTACAGTCCTTCGGCAGAACCTAACCTTTTGTAGCCCCCTGAACTTCTAAGTTCCTCTAGTAAAAAAAAAAAAAACCTCTCATGGTCTTATATGTTGGACTTCTACAATCTGTATGTACTAAGTGTCAGGAGGCCTCCTGAAGCCTGTTCCAACTGAGTTGACGCTGATGACTAATGCAGTGCTTAGCCTGTGGCCCAAAGCTTAAGGCCTCCACCTAGAGCAACCATCTGCAATGGTGTGCCCTGGCACCACCTAACAATGTCTGGATGCATTTGGACATATTTTGATTGAGGGGCTACTGGTGTCTAATGGATAGAGGTCAGAGATGCTGCTAAGCACTCTCCAATGCCCAGCACAGCCTGCCCACAGCAAGGAATTATCCAACTCCAAATGTCAATATTGCTGAAGTTGAGAACTACGGACACAGAAAATTCTATCCGTTTTAGGCATTTTTCACCAAATCACTGTTTCCACCTTGGTCGAGGCCATGTATTCCCTGGATTACTACAACAGTCTCCTCAATGGTTGCCTTGCTCCTCTGTTTCCCACAGTTAGTTCTTTTTTTCCCCCAGTGTTTAAAATTTTAATTTTTAATTTACATACAGAAAAATTCATCATGTCTGGTGATTTTCCTATCACCACAATCAAGATACAGAGTGGCAGCTCAATTTTCAAAGTCTTTGCTATGCTGTTTAGGTCCATTCCTCACATGAGCCACTCTAGGGTTAACCCCAATCTTGGCAGTGATTTACATTGTAGTTAGGCTCTCCAAGTCTTTGCTGTGCTTCTGTGGGTGTGTGCTGCACATGTGGAACTTGGGTATGTGCCCAGTGTCAATCCCAGTCTCTACTATTCAGGATTTCCTCTACATCCTCTGACTCCCAGAGGCCCTTTTCTCTGTTCTTCTGGACTGAAAGATGGGGAGCTCCCAGAATATTTTCCCTCTACATTTACTGTGCTGGTCTGAGTGACTGAGCCTGTCCTTTAGGTGAAGTAACAAGAGAAAAGGGAGGAAAAATAATTGGAAAGGAGTTCCCTGATGGTCCAGTGGTGGAGAATCTGCTTTCCAATGCAGGGGACTTGGGTTCAATCCCTAGTCTGGGAACTACAATCCCACTTGTTGCAGGGCGACTAAGCCGGACCCACAACTAGAGAAAGCCAGCATACCACAGTGAAAACTCAGCATAGCCAAAGTAAAAAAGAAAACCCAGGATACCTCCATCAGTTTTTGTATGACGGGGACCCTTTCCAAATTCCTTTATGCAGCAAAATGGATTTTCTCTCAGGGTTTTAGGTGCTTTAGCCCTGCCCTGCTGTGATAATGCCAACTTGATTATTTTTGTCCTCAGGGGAGAGCTAGGAGAGAAAAAAGGAGTTTCCACCCATACTCTCCTGTTCCCAGGGGCCCCTTTTCCCCATCCCCAGGCTAGAAGAAAGGGTTCCTTTTGGAGGTTTTGCAGTCCCTACTTCACTGATTTAGACTGCTCTCAAGTCAGGTAGTAGAGGAGGGAAAAAACTAGAAAACTCAGCAGCACCATCCCAGTCATTTGTCAAGTTCTGACTTCCTGCAGTGTAAGACCTAAAATTAGGGTATAATAATTATGTGCTGCCTTGATACCTGGTAGAATCGGGAATAACCTAACTGCAAGTTTCTATCCCCACTCTGTTCCCACAGCTAAGGTCCCCTGGCCAAACAACTCTCCTTATCATGGGGACCAAGCACAGTGCTTATCCTTGAGTACTAGGTTTCTGATTCCTGCCAATTATGAAATTATTCAAATAAGCCAGCCATACTCTCCTGCAGAAACCAGGGGGCACCTCACCTTCTTGCTACTGCAAAGTCTGCCTCTAGTTGTTCAAGCTATTCCCAAGTACATGGTATTTGGTGTTCCCTCCCCCAGACTGTGAATGTATGTGACTAAAAAAACTGCTGTCCACTTCACCTGTCCAGTTTTGGATGTTATGGTTGGATGGCATCACTGACTCGATGGACATGGGTTTGGGTAAACTCCGGGAGTTGGTGATGGACAGGGAGGCCTGGCGTGCTGCAATTCATGGGGTCGCAAAGAGTCGGACACGACTGAGCGCTGAACTGAACTGAACTGTGCTTGGCCATCCCCATAATCCTAGGGCGAGAATTCCTCTCTCACAAACAGGAAGAAGAAGAGACAATCAAAACACTTCCTTTCTTGGGATGTCCCTGGTGGTCCATCTGTTAAGACTGTGCTTTCACTGCAAGGGGCTTGCATTTGATTCCTGGTTGGGGAACAAAGATGTGTGTGGCCAAGAAAAACCACAAAAAAACACTTCCTTTCCCAATCCACTAGCTGTTTTGCTATTATTTACTCTTCAGAGTCCTCAGGTAGTGCTTTTCATATTCTGCCAGAGTTTTTAGTTGTAATCAGTGGGAGAGAGAGACTGCAGCTTGTTTACTTCACTGTGGTTGGCTCTGGAAGTCACTTAATCCCTACAGTCTAATAAAACTGAAGGATCCTTTTAGAAGGACACGTGTAACAGTGTAACAGGTCATGCCACTGTCCTACTCAGTCTCTCTGATGGCACACTTGTGATTGTTTACAAGGCTGTACAGAATAGAGCATGCAATAACAATAGGCATGTTTTTGCCTCAGGGCCTTTGCAGTGGTGTTCCCTCTGTGTGGGATGTTTCTCCGGATACCATGGTTAATCCCTACAGCTTTAAATCTTTGTGCAGGTATGACCTTCCTAGTGAGGATTAGGACATTTAAAAGAAAATATATCTCATCACCTGCACTCCTTACCTCCCTTTTTCAATTCTCTTCCCCAACACTGATCACATTCTAACTTAACAATATTTACTAATTTACTTTGCTATTGTCTGTTACCTCCTCCTCCCCATTAGAATGTTAGTTCTAGGCTTCTCAAGTGCATTAGTGGTGAAGAACCCGCCTGTCAATGCAGAAGACGTAAGAGATGCAGGTTTGATCCCTGGGTCGAGAAGATCCCCTGGAGAAGGAAATGGCAACCTGCTCCAGTGTCCTTGCCTGGAGCATCCCACGGAGAGAGGAGCCTGGTGGTCTACAATCCTTGGGGTTGCACAGAGTAGGATGTAACTGAGCACCATCTAGGACAATAGGGATTTTAATCTGTTTTGGATCTTGGCACCAGGACAGAGCCAATACATTATGGGTCCTCAACAACTATTTGTTGCCTGAATGAATAAAAATATGTAAAAATACAAACACTTTATTTAGCATGGCTGCAATACAGAGAATGAACTTAGAAAAATTCAGGTCAGAAAAGATTATTTTAATTCTGATCTTCTCTTGATTTTTAATTAGAATACTCCTTTCCTTTTGACCCTGATCATGTCTTAATGTCAAATGAGTCCCAGACATAAAAGACATTTTGGTGACCTTGGGTTTTTAATAGGGGCTACCCAGGCAGAAAAGTGCTGGAAAACATTTTGAACTTCCCTGACACACACCGTCACCAGAATTACCCAAGCCACAATGGGATTCCCCAAACCTCATTTAAACTAATGTATTTTTTCTTTCTGGTTGAAAGACTATTTTACAAACTGAGTTCAAGTAAAATTTGTGTACATAGTCTATGTTCATTTTACACCTCCCACAAAATATATCATTGTCCTTTTCTTGTCAGTATACAAGTCTGTCCAACCTCTCTTTGAGTCTAATATGCGTTCTAAATCACGTCGTGTCTGACACTGTGTGATCCTATAGACTGCAGCTGCCAGGCTCCTCTGTCCATGAGATTCTCCAGGCAAGAATACTGGAGCGGGTTGCCATTTCCTTCTGCAGGGGATCTTTCTGACCCAGGAATTGAACCCGCATCTGTTATGCCTCCTGCATTGGCAGGCGGGTTCTTCACCACTAGCACCACCTGGGAAGCCCTACCAGTTCCCTAGTCATAGTAAAAAGTATAGGGAGGGGGGCAGATCACTAAGAGTGTAGTTGAACTGTGGAATTTCTTAGAGATAATCTTTCTGTATATTGTTACCCTGCTTATTTAACTTATATGCAGAGTACATCATGTGAAATATGAGGCTGAATGAATCACAAGCTGGAATCAAGATTGCTGGGAGAAATATCAACAACCTTAGATATGCAGATGATGCCACCCTTGCGAAGAGGAACTAAAGAGCCTCTTGATGAGGGTGAAAGAGGAGAATGAAAAAGCTGGCTTGAAAGTCAACATTCAAAAAACTAAGATCGTGGCATCTGGTCCCATCACTTCATAGCAAATGAAAGTGGTATTCCCTCAGTCGTGTCTGACTCTTTGGGACCCCGTGGACTACAGCCTACCAGGCTCTTCTGTCCATGGAATTCTCCAGGCAAGAATACTGTGGTGGGTTGCCATTCCCTTCTCCAGAGGACTTCCTTCCCAACCCAGGGATTGAACCCAGGTCTCCTGCATTACAGGCAGTCTTTACTGTCTAAGCCACCAGGGAAACCATGGCAAATAGCAGGGGAAAAAGTGGAAGCAGTGATAGGTTTTATTTTCTAGGGCTCCAGAATCACTGTGGACAATGACTACAGCTATGAAATTAAAAGACACTTGCTCCTTGGAAGAAAAGCTGTGACAAACCTAGACAGTATATCAAAAACCAGAGACATCATTTTGCTGACAAAGTCTGTATATTCAAAGCTATGGTTTTTCCAGTAATCATGTAGGAATGTGAGATTTGGACCATAAAGAAGACTGAGCGCCGAAGAATTGATGCTTGTGAATTGTGGTGCTGGAGAAGACTCTCAAGAGCCCTTCGGACTACAAGGAAATCAAACCAGTCAATCTTAAAGGAAATAAACCCTGAATATTCATTGGAAAGGCTGATGCTAAAGCTCCAATACTTTGGCCACCTGATGCGAAGAGCTGACTCAATGGAAAAGACTCTGATGCTGGGAAAGATTGAAGACAAAAGGAGAAGGGGGCAGCAGAAGATGAGATGAGATAGCATCATTAACTCAATGAAGATGAATTTGAGCAAACTCTGGGGGATAGTGAAGGACAGAGGAGCCTGGCGTGCTGCAGTCCATGGGGTCGCAGAGTTGGTTATGATTTAGCGACTGAACAACAATAATAACCACAAATCCTTCTAGTTTTCTAATTTATGAGAAAACATAGGTATTGTATTAGTTTACATGTTTTGAACTCTGGTTTAATGTTATTTATTAACATGCTGACAAGTCGTTAAACTTAACATTAAAAACAAACTTTAAAAATTCTAATAATTCAGTCTAACACTAATGAAGAAGGATGGCAGTGGGGGCATGTTCTGGAATTTTCTTTTTCTTTGCTTCTCTCATTCGACAAATATGAATTGAGCATCTATTATGGACAGGGCCAAATGCTAGCAGTTGGGGAATAAGCTGTAAATACCATGAGATTTGCCTCAGGCAGCTTCTTTCATTGAAGGTACCTGTATGAATTCTGAGTTCAAGCCTTACTTCTTCCAAACTACTTTCCCATCACATTCAAAAATAAATTAGCTCCAATAAGTCAGTCAATCAAGATGGCGGAGAGAAATATCAATAACCTCAGATATGCAGATGACACTACCCTTACGGCAGAAAGCGAAGAAGAACTAAAGAGCCTCTTGATGAAAGTGAAAGAGGAGAGTGAAAAAAACTGGCTTAAAATTCAACTTTCAAAAAACTAAGATCATGGCATCTTGTCCCATCACTTCATGGGGAATAGATGGGAAAACAATGGAACAGTGACAGACTTTATTTTTGGGGGCTCCAAAATCACTGCAGATGGTGACTGAAGCCATGAAATTAAAAGATGCTTGCTCCTTGGAAGAAAAGCTATGACCAACCTAGACAGCATATTAAAAAGCAGAGACATTACTTTACCAAAAAGGTCCATCTAGTCAAAGCTATGGTTTTTCCAGTGGTCATGTATGGCTGTGAGTGTTGGACTACGAAGAAAGCTGAGCACCAAAGAATTGATACTTTTGAACTATGGTGTTGGAGAAGACTCTTAAGAGCCCCTTGGACTGCAAGGAGATCAAACCTGTCCATCCTAAAGGAAATCAGTCCTAAATATTTATTGGAAGGACTGATGCTGAAGCTGAAAGTCCAGTACTTTGGCCACCTGATGCGAAGGGCCACTCAATGGAAAAGACTCTGATGCTTGGAAAGATTGAAGGCAGGAGAAGGGGATGACAGAGGATCAGATGGTTGGATGGCATCACCAACTGTCTGGACATAAGTTTGAGCAAGCTCTGGGAGTCGAAGGACAGGGAAGCCTGGCGTGCTGCAGTCTATGCGGTCGCAAAGAGTCGGACACGACTGAGCGACTGAACTGAACTGAGTCAGTACTTCCTACAGAAACTAATTCTTAGTGAGCGATTAGGCAATGACTCACGAGAGCACTCATCCAGACAGCAATCATCATTCAATCATACTTCAATAAATAAACTCTACTGAGGAAACAAATGTGTTAACCAAGTACCGGAAGGTGGTTGGGGCGGGAGGAAAACAAGATTCCAAAGAGGGTGGGAGGGAAGGCAGGTGTACCTAGGTGTGTAATTTGTAAGGTAGGCTGGGGATAACACTCATATTTATCACTGAAATCGTGGACTTAATCATGTCACCAGGAAACTGCACTCAGAACTTGAGGAATGTTAAAAGTAAGCAAAAACTGGCCTGAATCTTAAGAGTGCGTTTTGGCACCGCCGCTCACTCCGGATCCTACAGGAAATCCTCCTCTACAAAGGGTTGGGAGGAAGCAGGCGCTGGCGTTCTGGTTAATTTTGAGCCGCGCCGCCCGCCGTCTCCCGTCACGTGACGGCCTGCCGTTGCTACGTCGTTCAGTGGGGGCGGTTCTGCCAGGCGCCGGACAGGAAGGGAGGCGGCTGCAGTGCCATTCTTAAAGGGGCCCGAGGGACGGCGAAAGGGTACTACCGGCCGGAAGGAAAATGGTGAGTTGCCACTGGGGAGGGCGGGGGCTGGCCGAAGGGCCGGGTCAGCCGGACGGACTTTACTGTTTGCCAGAGCCGGTATCGGCGGGCATCGCCCGGGGTGGGTCGGCGGCCGTTTGCGGCCGGGCTGCTGGCGGGTACCCACAGTCGGAGCCTTGTCTTCTGCCCGCCGCTGCTGCCGCCTCGCCCAAGAGCAGCAGCATCCTGCCGGGCCCGCGGTTGACCCGCCCAGCGGACTCGGTGACTAGGGTGCGGCCAGTAGGGATGGGTCGTGCTCACCGACTCCTTCTGGATGGAGAGTCACAGCCCCTACGATGAAAAATCGGACCATCCAGGGGTCTGGCCCAACAGAGGGCTCCCCCAAATGCTGTCTTCTCTGTCAGGGCCCGAGCCAGGCCTGAGGGGTCGGTGGGTGCCGAGCCCTTACGCCTGGCCGCCTTTGGGGGGAGGGTTCGAATTCTGATTCCATTCTCGGCCTCGCCTTAGGCTCTGTCTCCTCCTTGTCCCGGCCTCGCTCTATGGATTTCTGCTTATCCTTGCTTGAAAATCTTTTGACACAGTGCTTTGGCGCTTGACCTTTCAGTGACTGTCAGAAGCTTGGGCTTGCGTGATCTGGGGGCTCTAGTTTGACTCCACGCTGAAAAATAGTGGAGAATTAAATCAATTGCCCAACGAGGATCTCCTATATCTTTCCCATCGGGTTTTAAAATATGCTTTTCTTTCATTAGAAGCGAAACACAAAAATCCCACTGTCCTCATCTCTGAACTCCCACTTATTACTCAACCCACTTCCATCGAATAGATATTGTCATGGTCACTAAAGCTAAGGGACTCTCTTCAATTCTCATCTTTTCTGATCTTTCAGCTGCATTGTGGGTGTTGACACGCTCTCCTCTTTGAAGCATTCTCTTTCCTTGGGTGTCTTGGATACAGAACTGGAGTGCTTCTCCTTTTGTGGGTCTATCTGTGTCCCATGCAGTCCTCCTTCCCTGTACATCACAAGTAGGAGTCTTGGGCTCCATCCTAATGCTTCATTTTCCATTCTGCATTTTTTCCCCTTCCTTTTTTACCTATACTCATAGTTTCAGTTACCACCTACCTGTATGTAGATGACTTGGAAATTTGTATTGCAGACCTTGCTTCTGAGATCCAGCCCAGATTTGTATATCCTACTAGTTAGCATCTCCTAGGAAGCTTTTACCCACTTGAGTGTCTCGAAGCCCCCTTGATTTATCCAAAATAGAACTCATCTCTTCCCCTCAAACCTACTGTTCCTTAACTCAGTGAAAGGTAGTACCATTTAAGTGTTTTACACAAGCAAAAAGCTTAGGAGTCATCTTTTTTACTAATCCATCCCACCTAGTGTTCAGTCTGTCACCAGGTCCTTTGTGGTGCTCCAGAGAGTGGGCTAGATAAGAGTCAGGCTGTCTGGCTAGAATCCTGTCTCCCCTAGTTGCATAACTCTGAGGAAGATACTTAACCTCTCTAAGTCCCCTAGTTTCTTGCACGTTGGGGATAATATAATACCCATCTAATGGGATTGTTTTGAGGATCTATGTAAAGGACATAGCATAGTGTTTTCTTATAGTGTTTAATACATGTTAACAAGTATTAGCAGAAATTCACCTACTTCTCTATTTTCATCAGCATGTCTAAGCTGTGTTTCACTTCTCACCTGGATTAGCCTTGCCAGTTAACTAGTCTTGCTCTCTTCAACCTCTCTGCCTATTTCCTGCATGCAAATCTGATTCTTTTCCTTGCTTAAAACACCTTGGTGGCTTCCCTTTGCTCATATAGAGACCAACATACTTAACATGACCCACTGCACCCTATGTAGTCCAACATTTGCCAACCTCCTCTTGTACGTGTTACAGCTCATTCTCTGTGCTTGAATCATGCTAGCCTTTGGTTATCTTAGATGTGCTGTGCTCACTTTAATCAAAGCATCTTTGTATAGGCAATTTTGGTCCTTTAGATGCCTTTTTCAGGCAGGCTTCCTGTAGCCATGCTGTTTTGAGTAATCATTAAGTTCTCATAGCATCAAGTTTCTCTCTTTCAAGTTTCTCTCTGTCCTAGCTCTTTTCCTAGTTGTTATACAAACAAGTGTGTGTTTTTTTGCCTGGTGATTTTGATGCAGACCTGTTCTCTAATAGACTTTATAAGCTCTTTCAGATCAGGCCCATAGTTTTAATCTATTTGTTTTATATCATTGTGTCTCTAACACTTAGCACATCCTGACATTCATTAAATGTTCATTGTGTGGATTATCCAATAAATGACTACTTGAGTTCAAGCTTCCCACTTTGTGTGTTAATATTTACCGTATAGTGCTGCTTTCAGAGTGTTATTTTTAAATGCATCTATTAACTGGAAACTGTTAGAGTTGGCTGAGTTGCAGTTCTTTCTCTTGTAGGAAGGAATTTTTGACCTTATGGTATTGGGAGGAGTGAAAATGGGAAAAAAGCTTTATAGATTCAACCACAGCATATTTTTCACTTGGTTTGCTATTCCTAAGGTGTCAGAATTGCACAAGCAGCTCTGGGTATCAGAACCTTAAGATAAGAGTCATGACAAATTGCTCTTTGCCTACAAAAATCTAAAGTACTTATTAGTTTCTACTAATGGATTCTACCTTTGGTTTTGGTTGACAAGAGATTGGAAGTTCTAGTTTTCCAATTTGTGTGTCTTTCTTGAAAGATAGGAAAAAATAGACTAGGCTTGAATACTATAGGAACCTCGTATGACTTAGCATTTTTTTCTCTAAAGAGAAGTAAAAGGATGGACATACATGACTCCTGCAGGAGCCTAATTTATTGGAAAATATGTATTGGTGGGGTGTATTTTCTAACTATAAATAACACATTCTGTGGTATATCACAGCTCATATATTACCAGTGTGATGAATTTAAAGGACAACTTAAAATTGATAGCCATTTAATGTTGTAACACATGCTCTTATTTATCCAACATAGGGTGAAAAAGCAGACTTTTATTTAATTTTAACTTAAAATTTGAATCCTTAATTCTTTTGGACTGGAATGAGACACTTGTATTTGGCATTGGTCTCAAAACTCTTTTAATTTTTTGAAGAATTGGGGGGGAAACCCCACATATGAAGAAACCAAAGAATGTGGACCTTGTTTGGAACCTGACTCAAGCAAACTCACTGTTAAAAAAGAAAAAAAAAGAGAAAAACAATGAGGGAAATTGGAACTTTGAACTCTATGTGAATAATTGAGACTAGAATTATTATTTTTAGGTGACATATTATTGTCTCTTTAAGAATTTCCCACAGTTTGTTGTGATCCACACAGTCAAAGGCTTTGGCATAGTCAATAAAGAGGAAGTAGATGTTTTTCTGGAACTCTGTTGATTTTTTGATGATCCAGCGGATGTTGGCAATCTGATCTCTGGTTCCTCTGCCTTTTCTAAATCCAGCTTGAACATCTGTAACTTCACAGTTCATGTACTGTTGACGCCTGGCTTGGAGAATTTTGAGCATTACTTTGCTGGCATGTGAGACGAGTACAATTGTGCGGTAGTTTGAGCATTCTTTGGCATTGCCTTTCTTTGGGATTGAGATGAAAACTGACCTTTTCCAGTCCTGTGGCCACTGCTGAGTTTTCCAAATTTGCTGCTATATTGAGTGCAGCACTCTCACAGCTGAAACTCCAATACTTTGGCCACCTGATGCGAAGAACTGACTCATTTGAAAAGACCCTGATGCAGGGAAAGATTGAAGGCGGGAGGAGAAGGAGACGACAGAGGATGAGGTGGTTGGATGGCATCACCAACTCAATGGACATGAGTTTAAGTAAACTCCGGGAGTTGGTGATGGACATTGAGACCTGGCATGCTGCAGTCCATGGGGTCACAAAGAGTTGGACACGACAGAGTGACTGAACTGAACTGAACTGATTATTATTGTCTGTGTTTTCAATGGCACATATTATCATTTTATTAATATGTATTAAAATATTTGTAGTTAAAATGATTATTGACCTTTGCTGTGTGATGGTCCATGGGAGCAGTATTGAGGGTTTTGAATGAGATAAGATGAGCTATGTGTTGATAATGGTTGAAGCTGAGTGTTAAGTGCATACGATTTCACAGAATTTCTCTAATTTTCTATGTATTTGAACTTTTATACATCAAAGAAAAAGATTTCCATCTTCCTGCTTGCAGTCAATAATTCATTTGTACCACCTGACCCTGACGCCAACTGAAGAGTGCTTTTGATAATGTCCTTGTCAGATTTTTGGAGAAGAGTCTCTTAATATTTTTTCATAATTTATAAAAGGTTCTTTGAGTTTTTATATTTGTTTCATCTGCTTTTGCTTTCATATTGCTTAATAGCTTCTTTTTTTTGATTCCCATAGTCATTTAAGACATAAAATAGTAGTTGGTCTTTACTCTTATGGTTTATTTTCCATTCTTTTGCCTATTTTTAGTTTTTCATAGTTGTGCTGGACTCAAAAATGAACTAAAGCCTTATTAACTCTTTAAGTGCAATAAGATGATTTTCCTGTTCTTCCTGCATAGTGAAAAATATTATACTTCCTAACAGCCATGATCCTTGACTTGCTATATTCTTCCCTTCCTCTCCAGTTCTGATGAAATTGCACATTAGTATATATCTAGTTCTTTGAGATATTTAGTAGCCAAAGAGAAAGTTAAAGTATACCCTACGTATAAGATGAACAAATGTGAATAATTTAATAATGCCAATGCAAGGCTTGGTAGATTTAAAAGTTCTTTAAGCGTTCATGTGTTTCATGTTAATACATAATTATGTTTTACGTAATTATGACATTTGTAGATGTCCATATGGCTTCTTAGGACTTCCCTGGTGGCTCAGATGGTAAGGCGCCTGCCTACAATGTGGGAGATCCAGGTTCAATCCCTGGGTTGGGAAGATTTCCTGGAGAAGGAAATGGCAACCCACTCCAGTATCCTTGCCTGGAAAATCCCATGGATGGAGGAGCCTGGTAGACTACAGTCCGTGGGGTTGCAAAGAGTCGGACACGACTGAGCGACTTCACTTTCACTTTCATATCCCTTCTTAAAGGTGTTAGGTTTTATAGCTTTAAGGTGTAAATATATATTGGAGTCATGGCATTTGATAACATGATTTTTTTTCTTTTGTAGAGTGAGTCTTTGGTGGTTTGTGATGTTGCTGAAGATTTAGTGGAAAAGCTGAGAAAGTTTCGTTTTCGCAAAGAAACGAACAATGCTGCTATTATAAGTAAGCTAAACATGATTGTCTCCATTCCATGGTCTTAGTTTGGTTTTATCCTTTTATCCTATAGCTGCATCCAATAACCTGAACCTTTAGAAAGTAATTTGTCTCCTTCTGTTTTAATTCCCAACCCTGTCCCCCCCACCCAGCCCCTCACCCCCCAAACCTGTTAGGTCACTTTAAAAAGTCAGTAAGAGTTACTGTCAGAGAACAGAGGCAGAGTGTTTCACCTCCCACTCACTGCCTACACAGCTCTGGAGAAGATGATCGTCTTCTTGGGCACTTATACTGCCCCATCCAATTCCATCCTTTAACTTATCTGGGGACAAAAACAGCCTGGTCATTCATCCTCAAGCAGAGACCTTTGCCCACACCTAAAGTGATAAAGTTCAGCATTGTGTTCAAAGTGATTTGAGGTCTTACTTCATTTCTAGATTTGAATTCTAGTTTCACGGAGAATACTTTTTAAGTGTCATTGACTTTTGATAATGTAAAGAGTGGTTTGCATATTGCCTCTTCCAGTGTGAACTGTATGTGATGTTACGTAGATTTCTTTTGTATTCTTAGGTAATATTTAATATGTGGGTAATGATTTAGAAAGAAAGGAAGAATGAGGGGGTGAGAATGTAAAACTGTATATACTAACAGATACATCTGGAAGATGTGAATTAGTGAGGCGGTGACAGCTTGTTGAATTATGGTTCTTTTACAAACAAATACTACAACGCAGGCATACTGTTCTTAGAAGTGACAAAGTGTGTCAGTGCCATTTTACCACAAAGAATAAAGCTATTTGAGATCATATCTTGTCTCACAGGATTTACTGTGAAATTAGTGCAGAATCAAAAATGGGTAACTTTCAGGGTAACGGAAAAGAATAGAGGCATAGGTTATCTAAACATATTTCAGTTTGGCTTCAGATTATGTTACATGTATTTGAATAGAGATATCACTGCTCTTTGGTAATTCATTTTCTCGGAATAGTCATTCTGCACCATGAAATCCTGACTCTTGAGAAGCTGGGAACCTGGTGATTGTTCTGTCCTGACCCTTGTCCACTTTTCACTTATAGTTCTAAACCATGTTCAATAAACCAGTCTTAGTCACAGTGACCTTTTCAGACCTTTTCTTATCGTCCAAGAGGTTGCGTTTGAGTTGCAAAATTCTTCATATACACAGTAAATGTAAGGAGTTGACATAAAGTTCTAAATAAGCAAATTAGGTGCTGGGAATTATGGGTAAGAGCTTTTAAATGCTGACTGCTTGAAAAGCAAAGCTAGATAACAGACCATAAACTAAAACTGCAAATGAGTTGTATGCTTGTGTTTCTTCATGTTTTAATTTTGGATACCAATAAAAGAGCTAGGAATCTGCGGGTTGGGTACATCAAGGTCATGTTAGAATCACAGTTTACTCATACTATATTTTTATTGCAGTGAAAATTGATAAGGATAAACGCCTGGTGGTGCTGGATGAAGAGCTTGAGGTTTGTTTGAACAGCTAAATACAGCTTTGCTGCATAGTTAAGTAATTATTACCACTGAAAAGATGTTACATTAGTTACATGTACTTCTAAAGTGAGTTCTAAACCATTGTACATGTTCATTATTCATGAAAAGCACATGTTAATTATTATGTAGTGGATTGTCTTGCTAATATAATCACCTTCAATTAAGCATTAATGAAATCCAGGTAATAAGCAGTAGAAGTTAGGGCTATATGTTTGGTAAAAACTTGCTTCTAAGTTGGTTGGCCAGTAATTACAAACTAAAACCCTGTAGCCTAAGTATTTAGATTGTCAAGTTAAGTAACCAATTTAGAGTAAAAAGAAATTAACTTTTTCCCCCTGAATCAGATATTGTTGCTCTTAGGGGTTGGCTTATCTCACTCAGTATTTCCTGACAGTTGAAACATGAGCACAGACTACTCTGCCTCTCAGCCCCATGTTTTGTTAATTAACAGAGCTAAGCTGAGTGGGTTGGGGTAGGCTTTCATTGTATTAAGGTTTTAATAACCTCAGCTTATGTACAATTTAGTAAGATAAAATGTTGTGATGTGGTATAAAGTTATGAATTTATACCTATTAGTAGAATGGGTCCTCGGTATATCTCTTAAGAATCTATGGATAAGAAAATGGTTAAAAGTTGTTTTCTTTATGGTGCTAGGGCATTTCACCAGACGAACTTAAAGATGAACTACCTGAGCGACAACCTCGATATCCTTTTCTTTGTGCTTTAAAACGATGTTAATTTTTACTGGTCACAGTTTTATTTATGAAGTTCATTTGTTCAACTTTTAAGGTAGACATTTTTTACAAAATTTTCTTCTACACCATGCATGCTAAGTTGCTTCTGTCATGTCTGACTCTTTGCAACCCCATAGACCATGCCCCACCAGGCTCCTTTGTCCATGGGATTCTCCAGGCAAGAATACTGGAGTGGGTTGCCATGCCCTCCTCCAGGGGATCTTGCCAACCCAGGGATTGAACCTGTATCTCATGTCTCTTGCATTGGTAGGTGGGTTTGTTACCACTGGGAAGCCCTACACCGTGGTCACGACCAAATTAAAATGTATGTACATACTGGAAAAGGCCCAAAAAGTTGATGGATATTGTTTATTTAAATTCCTTTTATTGTTGCATATAATAAAAATTGAGAAGGAAAAAATCCACATTAAGTCTATACTTTTAATAAATTTATTTGTGAGAGTGTGTGATTTTATGATTTGTCTTTGGGGCCCATTTATAATTTTGTGGGAAGATAATGAGTAATGAAAGTGTGACCTAAATGAATAAAATAGAAATTTGCCACTCACTAGCTCGGTAGGTGTGTGTTGTCCTTCAGAACATCGTTGATAAGTACTTGTCTAAAATAGAGTGATAATTTTAGTTTCTTTAACTTGAGAAAAACCTTCATTGTATATAGTTATAAGTATCAACATGATGATGGAAGAGTTTCATACCCTCTGTGCTTTATTTTCTCCAGTCCTGTCGGTAAGTGAATTTCTTTAAATAGTGCATATCTGGTTCTGATCAAATTAAACCTTTTATCCTAGATGAGTTGTATGCTTGTTTTAAGGATGGAAAATGTTGAATTAATTGTACTGTGCGTGCACACACATGCAAATGGGAATGCATCCCTAAAAAGAAGTTACTATAAAAACTTGCTTTTTTTAGGATAAATTCCTAGAAGTGTAGTTGTTAGGTCAAATTGTATATGTATTTTTAATGAATTTGAAATGACATTTTAAAACAGCAGAAGTACATTTTCTTCTGTATTTTAATTTTATTTTATTTATAAGTATGTAAACTTTGTGTATGATTATGATGTATAGTTTGTGTTTATCCTTAAAATAGTAGTTGTCAGTGATATGTCCATAATCTTGAGGATAGTCTCAGAGTAGCTTACGTTGGATATTAATATGGTTTATTGGTGTTTAAAGTATCCATTATCACCAGAACTCCCTCTGCCACCACCATTCAGCCCACAATAAACATTCTGCTCACTGAACTCCTCCTTGATCTTTATTATTTGTATCATATATGTAGCACTTAAAATATACTGAAGTGTCTTTTAATATATAAACAGACTGTAAATTTTTTTCAGAGCCAATCTCTTCACCCCACTGACCCAAACTTACATATATTAAGTATCTGTAAAACTGATCTTGATATTTAACATCAAAATTAAGGTAGTGCTGAAAAATTTTGAAGTATTCACAAGGCTCTGAAAGTCAAGATCTGTATAGATCTAGCCTCATTTATTTTTGCTGACCTAAAGCCTTGTTCATTAGTAATTAGGCTGTTTCTCTTTGTGCAGATGGTATGCAGTATAACACTCTCAAGCCCTTATATATTTAGACAGGACTTTTGTAAACTTGATAGCAAAAGAAATCCTAAATGTGTCTTTTTTATCAAGTAAATAATGAAAACTCATCACTGTTTAAAAATTTAAGTCTCGTTTCTACTCTGATCTCTCTCTTCCAGGATGTAAGCCTGAACAACAGATGATGTATGCTGGGAGTAAGAATAAGCTAGTTCAAACAGCTGAACTTACCAAGGTGGTATTTATATTTGACTAACTTGTTGAGATGGTATTTTCTCTTTGTAAATGGAGCAATACCTAAGTAATCTGAAGAGTTCAGTATTTCTTTATGTAGGTGAAAGTTATTTAGAACAGAGTAGTAAACTAGAGTTTTTTTACTAGTTAGAAATAGAATGATATAAGTATTTAACCAAAAGTGCGATTTTTGAGGGCTTCCCAGGTGGCTCAGTGGTAAAGAATCCACCCACCAATGCAAGAGTCACAGGAGACATGGGTTCGATCCCTAGGTCAGAAGGATCCCCTGGAGGAGGAGAAGGCAACCCACTCCAGTATTCTTGCCTGGAAAATTGCATGGACAAGAGCCTGGCGGACTAGATTCCAGAGGGTCACAGAGTCAGACATGACTGAGCATGTGTTTTTTGAATGAAAATTACACATTGATTACAAGAACTCACATTCAAAATGTAGGCCACTTGAGAAAACTGGTAAATCTTTTGAGAATTTTTAATTTTGCATAATGTAGTCTCTAGTAGATAAATTCAGCATTTGAAGCTTCTTTGAGGCCTTTACCATAGACTAAACGAACCAAATTCTGTGCAGGGATTCCATACTCTGCAGTTAGCTGTGTTGTTTCCAAATCTAAAATGAAATTTTTAAGAATGCTTATTAGCTTTATTAAATTAGAACTTTCTGTTTCATATAAAACACCTGCTTTAAGATTTAACATGTTCCTATTTTATGGCATTTTTGGAAATTAAAGGTAAGAATGGTACTTACTCTCAAACTTTTAACTTCCATGTTTTAGTTTGAGTTGAAAAAGTACATACATTTAAGGTCTTGAAATAGAATTTTATATCACTAGAATTTTAATAATACTTTCTTTCAGGTTTTACTTTAAGGACAGCCTCAGTGTTTCCCCTTGGGTGCTTAATCATTAACCCAGGGAGTGTTTTTAAGTGCCTTCTGCTTTTTCCCTTTAACCCACATGATTGTCACCAATACCACCAACTTACAGACATTACTTTCCCTCATTTGTACCATAGGAGTACTCTAAAGTGACTCTGGGTAGTTAGAAAGGAGCTCTGCTAACAGCCTCATGTCTGTTCTAATCCCAGGCATGCCCTTAAGTGTTGGAATTAAAGTGAAGACGCTTAGTTGTGTCCGACTCTTTGTGACCCCATGGACTGTGGCCTACCAGGCTCCTTCCTCTATGGAATTTCCCAGGCAAGAGTACTGGAGTGGGTTGTCATTTCCTTCTCCAGGGGTCTTCCACATTGCAGGCAGACACTTTACCATCTGAGCCACCAATTAAGGCATGACAATTTACAAGTTAATCTTACATATAATCTGATTGAATCCTCCCCACAGCTTTGTAAGTTGATGGTGAAACGACTGTTCTTAACTGTGATGAATGACTTACTGTTCTTAACTGTTGCACATCAGTACATGTAAGATCTAGGGTTCATTTGTGACATCTAGCCTGAAATCCCATCCTCCCTGCTGTATTATGTTGTCTTTTTATGCCCATTACACTTTGTGGGCCTGTGTGTGTTCAGATTCTGGCTGGAGATTTTTGTCTATGGATTACTAATACATCCTTATAAAGTGCCTGGTGTTTCCTCCTTCTGTAGAGGATCAGCACACATTCTTCGAGTTCCTAACTGGATTGATTTTAGTTGTGTACCCTTGGGTCTCTCTTTTAGTGGGTAATATTTACAAAACTACTCTTTTAGAACATTTATAGATTTGTGCTTTTTAGAGAGTTTTGATTTTATGCCATCTTGACTGCTAAACTTTGGTAACTGAGTCCCTAGCATTTAAGAAAAAGTAAAGGTATATCTGATTTACACAGATTAAGCCATGTTGACTGAAAGGAAGGAGAATTTGATATTTAATACTCAAATATGCAACATATTTGATTTTTTTCTTAAGGTATTTGAAATAAGAAATACCGAAGACCTAACTGAAGAATGGTTACGTGAGAAACTTGGATTTTTCCACTAATGTGAACTTCTGTGTTTCTAAAGTATTTATGTATTAACCTGACCATACTGGAACCAGACATAAATACTTATTTATGCCTAAAAATGCACTGTTATTTACAGTTTGTTACCTGCAGTAAAGAAAAATTCTCACTTGTTCAAAGTTTGAACAAAGAGGAAATCATCTTCATAGTAATGAAACTTTGTAAAGTGTTTCCTTATATTTGTAATTGTTAGGTGGACTACTTCTCTCCAGGGACTTTTTGCACTCTTGTGACTAATTTCTATAACTTACAGTTCAGAATTTGTTACTATTTACAGACACCATTGGAAAGTGGTTATTAGATTGTGATAGACAACAGTTGCCTCCTTTTGACAAATACTGGATATTAGCAGTTTATATATGAAAATAGCATATTATCACTTGTCAAATCTTTGAAATCAATTTGGGATAAAAGACTTAAGTGACTGAATTTTGAGCCATGAATAATAATTTACTGT
Source organism: Giraffa tippelskirchi (assembly GCF_054371585.1). Taxonomy (NCBI): domain Eukaryota; kingdom Metazoa; phylum Chordata; class Mammalia; order Artiodactyla; family Giraffidae; genus Giraffa; species Giraffa tippelskirchi. The sequence continues at coordinate 127,890,171 of NC_137281.1, read as the reverse complement.
AGTATAATCTGCACTACGAATAGTTTCTCCATCAATTCCATGCCTTCTTTAGTTTTCTATATCTTTTTAATCAAGTCCAGAAACTTTTCATCAGTTGCTCATTTTTAAGGTCTGGAAGTTAGATTTTATAATAAAGTTATGACTATTAGGTTTCCTCTTCATGGAAAATAGCATTTTAGTCTTAGAAATTGATGGATTGTAACTAATCAAGGGCTTCATTTTTAGTTATGTCATTTCTAGATAATCTTAAATCTAGGTTAGTAACATTTTATTTATAAAGGACCTCTTAATGTTCTGTGAATACTAGTTATTTTACATGTGTTAATACTGTGCCTTTTGATTTGTTAGCTTTAAAGTTAGTTGAAGACTTTACACTGCCAGTATTCCAGATTTGGTGAAATTAATACTTTTGTAAAGGGTCCAAGTAAAACAATTTTCTAATATGTGTATCTGAAATTTGTAGTAAAATCAACTTGATATTTTAAAAATTCCAACTGTCTACTTACATTGGTGAATATATGGCAGTTGAAAGTTATAGTTTGAGATTTGTGATTAGTTTTGTGCCATAGGAAAAAATTGCTTATCTTTAACCTTGGCCATAGTTAATAGGATTAATGCATCGATAGAAATCTCATCTTATATCCTTAATGTCAGAAGGTATTCTAAACTGGACACCTGTCTTGTTAAATGGTGGTATCCTTGGCATTTTTAAAGCAAGGATTCTGATATATAGTGTACTTTAAAAACATAAAAGTAACTAAGATTCTTTTTAATTTGACAAAAGGTCTTGAGAATCTAAAGACCACCCAAATTTGTTGAGTTAATTCTTATATTAAGAATATCTTAATCATTTCAAAGCTAGCAAAGGCATTTTGTTTTTTTTTTTAATTTTGGTGTATCTCCCATTTGTATGTGCTTTGCATTTTTTTGAGGTTTCTGTACCAACTTTAATAAAGAGGTAAAGATAGTTGGAATTTTCATAATATGGAATCTTCTATTCCCAACACTGCTTGGCTTCACTAATCTAAAAAACAGGAAGCAATAGGAAGTTAGTTGGAGATGAGGAAGTGCTAGAGGGGTATTTGCTTTGGTTACTGAATGGGAAGCGTTCTTAATTCCAATTTCCAGAGAGAGAGAGAGCTTCACCCAGGAAGTTTAAGAGTTCTTTAAACAGCTATTTTGATACTGAAGAAAAATGCTTATAATTCTGCATAAATGCAAATGTAATCCAAGTGAATGGAGACTTTTTCTAATGTTTTTGAATGAAGGAAATGAGATTTTGTTTCATCTGGTTCACAGCAATAAGAGAATCTAGGGCTGCAAGAATGTGTTTTTGTAGTGAGGTTCCTTCTTTTGTCTTGCATGTTTTAAGTGTTTTTTTAATTTAGTTGGAAAGTCCTCTACAATGTCAGATAATATTGTCCTCCGTACACAGAACTCTTGGTTCCCCTGTTAGAGAACAGGGGAACTGTGATAAACTATGCTTTTTTGAGCTTGTCTGACTCCGTATTGATATCAGTATGTATTTTTGCAAGACAATAGATGAGGTTAGGGGATCAGTAGAACATTTTTTTACTTCCTTGGTCCTATAGGGAGAGTTATAGATCCTTTACCCTAGAGTATTCTCTGACTTTTATATAAATTTTCCTTTCATCTAACCAAATTTTTGGATTGTTCTTTTTTTTTTTTAAAGTATATTTCCTATATAATCTCTTTTTCTGCCTTCTTTCAATTAGTAACTTCAGATTTCATAATTCCAGTTTTCACATTCCGCTTCTGGTATAGCCATTCCTATTCAGCCTTAAGTCTTAATCTTTCCTTTTTGGCAGCAGCTTTTTTTCCTGGGAACCTCCTTCATGATCTTCTAAGTCAGAATTAGTTTTGAAATTGTTGGACTTGCATAAGTTCTGCATAGCATCTGATGTTGTCAGAGTAGAACCAACTAGTAATCACAGCATGTTTTTTAGTATGGTTTTGTGGCACATAAATGACATATGAAGAAAACTGTTCTCAGGTTACTATGCTGAAATTCCAAAATGTCAAAAGAGTTTTGAATAATATTCACTTTGTTCTGGTATTGAAGCAATTATATTAGGGAAAAAGTTGTTTGACTGTTTTTGTTTAATTGACTTCTAAAATAAATGTTCAAATTGTCTATTTCTAAAAAGTTTACTAAATGCTTAGTGTGGTTAAACATACTCTTGTTTGAGAGGGTGTTGCTAAATTTTGTATTGTCATTACTAAATGATCTTTGTAACAAAATGTCTGTCAGCACTTTTCTCTCCCTTTTTGTCTCCGATTTTAAGGAGTCAAATGTAGCCATAAACTGTATCCTGGTCTGACACTTAAAATTTTTTCCAGTTAAAGGAGTGTATTGCCATATTAAATTTGGCTGTCCTTGTTCCCCATCCATATACGTAGTAAGGAAGGTGTACTTAAAAATATGTTTGGACTACTTTAAAACATGAGCAGTGTCATTAATACATAATGTGGACTAGTGATGAAAAGATATTTTCATAAGAGTTTAAATGCTGGTATTTGGTGGAAATAGAGAGTGACTTGTAATCTATCAATTCAAATATTCTTAATACGGTTGCTTTCCCTGTTTGTTCAATAGACTGATAATACTGGAATCTACAGAATTTGAGCCTTTACAACTTATGTGAAGAAGTGTCTCAAACATTTCTGGACAAATCTTATTTTGTATTTCTGGAAGAATGTACATCTCTTGGGCCACTTAACACCAGTGGTCCCAAGTTGAATATTCTTGAGAAATTTGTTTCCTCTTAGGCTGTTGGACATTTCAAATCAGTGATCATCTTCCTATGATATTTTAAAACAACTACATTAAGTTTGTGATAGAAACTGTATTTTCTTTTTGGAGTATAGTTCATACATGTGTAATTACTTGAATATTGTTTGAGATCACTAACATGCCAGGGTAGTGCCCACTGATTTAGATGGTCCAATGTAATCTCATTCAGGAGGCTTGAAACATTAATGGTTTAGTCGTGTGAATTTTAACAGTTTTCCTGTCATCGTTTAACAAAATCAACAACTGGCACAACTTCTGAAACTGTGGTTTCAGTCTGTGCGAGTTCATATTGCATGTTTATTTTGGACAGTCTTCTGTTAAGCATGGTGCTTGTACTGGTTTAAATAAAATGTTAACATGAAAGGACTTCTAGCTTTTCATTTTTTTACTCTCCTCTTTCTCTTTTAGCGTTGCTGTTACCTAATAGCTCAATTGTGGCATCTGTGTGAACCACACAAATTCAGTTGTTTACTTTATCTGGAAAAACTGAGAGGCAGAATAAGCAAATACCTAGGCAAAAGTAGGATGAGGGGAGGGAAAATATAATGAGATTATAAACATTTGTAAAACTTGGTCTGATACTAAAATGGTTAGTTGGGGCAGAGGGCATTGTTTCAAATGATGACCCCTTGCTTTCAAAGGAAAAACTGTAAGTTAGAGGGGCTGTATATTTTGTAAGAAATCAAATTAAATAGAAATTTTATTGAATATAGTGTATTACTATTTATTAAACATCCATTAAAGACCCATCCTGCCTATATTATAGACTGATGTCCATAGTTCGTGTATCATGGGTATCTATTGAATGAATACAAATCAACAGTACTTACACGGTGTTTAGACTTGACCATATACCTCTTGTGACGACTGTGTTTTATAGTAGAGTCACAATTTGTTTACAGTTGTGAAAGGAGTTGTTTATGCCTTCCTATACTCAAGAATGGAGAAGGCAGTGGCACCCCACTCCAGTACTCTTGCCTGGAAAATCCCATGGACAGAGGAGCCTAGTAGGCTGCAGTCCGTGGGGTTGCAAAGAGTCGACACGACTCAGCGACTTCACTTTCACTTTTCACTTTCATGCATTGGAGAAGGAAATGGCAAACCACTCCAGTGTTCTTGCCTGGAGAGTCCCAGGGACAGGGGAGCCTGGTGGGCTGCCATCTATGGGGTCGCACAGAGTCAGACACGACTGAAGTGACTTAGCAGCAGCAGCAGCATACTCAAGAATCTCACAAGGACGATTGGCCAGAATGAGGAAGTATCTTCCTTATTAGCCATTCAGCTGCTCAACCAGCCAGTTCCTAAATTTTTTCACCTTCCTTGTCTTTTTATCCTTTTCCGTTTTCAACAGCAAAAAGCATTTCTAATCGCTTACCCTCACAGTGAGAGCCCACTCTCATTTGCATGAGGGCACACCTTGAGTGGATAGTCTCTCCTTGTGCAGTACATTTTTAACTATGTGGAAAAGCCAGTTAAAGATCTTACCATGGAGCTTCAGGGAGTTTTCACAGTTCTCTTATCCTGAAAGTTCGCTGCTGAGGTAACCTTTTTTTTTCCAATTACAGGAAAGAAAAAGAATGTCTTGGTTGCATCCCAAAGTCACCTTGTAGTGCCCAGAAAAGCAGGCTATGTGTGTGTGTGGCTTTTAGTCACTATTACCTATAGGATTGACTATAGATTCTGTTATTATGGAATTAAGTCCTACAGTATTTTGACCCATTCCTGCAGTGGGTAATGGACAGTTGAGTTCAGTTCACTCGCTCAGTCGTGTCTGACTCTGACCCCGTAGGCTGCAGCACGCCAGGTCTCCCTGTCTATCGCCAACTCCCGGAGTTTACTCAAACTCATGTCCATTGAGTTGGTGATGCCATCCAACCATCTCATCCTCTGTTGTCCCCTTCTCCTCGTGCCTTCAGTCTTTCCTAGCATCACGTCTTTTCAAATGAGTCAGTTCTTTGCATAAGGTGGACAAAGTTTTGGAGCTTCAACTTCAGCATCAGTCCTTCCAATGAATATTCAGGACTGATTTCCTTTAGGATGGACTGCTTGGATCTCCCTGCAGTCCAAGGAACTCTCAAGAGTCTTTTCCAACACCACAGTTCAAAAGCAATTCTTTGGCGCTCAGCTTTCTTTATAGTCCAACTCTCACATCCACACATGACTACTGGAAAAACCATAGCTTTGACTAGACGGACATTTGTTGGTAAAGTAATGTCTCTACTTTTTAATATGCTGTCTAGGTTGGTCATAGCTTTTCTTCCAAGGAGCAAGCGTCTATTAATGTCATGGCTTCAGTCACCATCTGCAGTGATTTTGGAGTCCAATAGTCTGTCACTGTTTCTACTGTTTCCCCATCTATTGCCATAAAGTGATGGGACCAGATGCCATGGTCTTAGTTTTCTGAATGTTGAGTTTTAAGCCAACTTTTTCACTCTCCTCTTTCACTTTCTTCAAGAGGCTCTTTAGTTCTTTGCTTTCTGCCATAAGTGTGGTGTCACCTGCATATCTGAGTTTATTGATATTTCTCCCAGCAATCTTGATTCCAGCTTGTGCTTCTTTCAGCTCAGCATTTCTCATGATGTACTCTGCATATAAGTTAAATAAGCAGGGTGACAATATACAGCCTTGACATACTCCTTTCCCGATTTGGAACCAGTCTGTTGTTACATGTCCGGTTCTAATTGTTGCTTCTTGATCTGCATACAGATTCTCAGGAGGCATGTCAGGTGGTCTGGTATTCCCATCTCTTTCAGAATTTTCCACAGTTTGTTGTGATCCACACAGTCAAAGGCTTTGGCATAGTCAATAAAGCAGAAATAGATGTTTTTTGGAACTCTTGCTTTTTCGATGATCTAGTGTATGTTGGCAATTTGATCTCTGGTTCCTCTGCCTTTTCTAAAACCAGCTTGAACATCTGGAAGTTCACAGTTCAGGTACTGTTGAAGCCTGACTTGGAGAATTTTGAGCATTACTTTACTAGCCTGTGAGATGAGTGCAATTGTGCGGTAGGTTGAGCATTCTTTGGCATTGCCTTACTTTGGGATTATAATGAAAACTGACTTCCAGTCCTGTGGCCACTGCTGAGTTTTCCAAATTTGCTGGCATATTGAGTGCAGCACTTTCGCAGAATCATCTTTTAGGATTTGAAACAGCTCAACTGGAATTCCGTCACCTCCACTAGCTTTGTTCGTAGTGATGCTTTCTAAGGCCCACTTGACTTTGCATTCCAGGATGTCTGGCTCTACATGAGTGATCACACCATCATGATTATCTAGGTCATGAAGATCTTTTTTGTATAGTTCTGTGTATCCTTGCCACCTCTTCTTAATATCTTCTGCTTCTGTTAGGTCCATACCATTTTTGTCCTTTATTGAGCCCATCTTTGCATGAAATGTTCCCTTGGTATCTCTAATTTTCTTGAAGAGATCTCTAGTCTTTCCCATTCTATTGTTTTCCTCTATTTTGTATTGATCACTGTGGAAGGCTTTCTTATCTCTCTTTGCTATTCTTTGGAACTCTGCATTCAAATGGTTATATCTTTCCTTTTCTCCTTTGCCTTTCGCTTCTCTTCTTTTCATAGCTATGAACAGCACATCCCAGTATGCCACAGACCTTTGTCAGGCAGAAACGCCTCAGCCACTGATGCTTGCTGAAGGGGAAAGTCTGTAGGCAGCCATGATTTGTCCCACATGGTGGTGCTTTCCTGTCCTTAGCTCCTTCCCGATCCTCAATACACACAAGATTTGTCCCAAGAGCCACCAGCCTCAGTGGCTGTTGTTGCCTGTGTGTGTGTGTGTGCTCAGTTGTATCTGACTCTTTGTGACCCAATGGACTGTAACCCCCCAGTCTCCTCTGTCCATGAGATGTCACAGGCAAGAATACTAGAGTGGGTTGCCAAGATGTTGCCTAACTGGTACCAAACACTGAGCTGGGCCAATTGCTTTTCCACTGTTGGTCTTGTTACTTTTACTTGTTAAAATATAAAGAGGTACTTTATATTGAATAGTTGAATTCCTGATAACAGGACCATGTTCTCATTCTCTTAAATGAGGTTGTTAGCAGTGGGAACTGAGCTTTAAAGAATGCTATTAGATGGAGAAGAAGCCAAGTGCAACCTACAGAGCAGAGGGAAAGAAGATGCCAGCTGGGAAATATAGAATGAAGCAGGTGTACAGCCAGCAGCTGAATTATGTTAAAGATGGACCCCTGAACTGAAGGGCTACCTCCTGACTTCTAGATTCCTGGAGCCCCCTTTGATCCAGGGCCCCTCTTCAGAGCTCCCCATCTTTCTGAGGCCTGGTTGTTTGGTCACCTTTTTCTGGGTTCCTCTACATGTCTATCCTTACTAGAAAGCCTCCATTCCTTTTAATACAGGTATGTCTGTTCACCTGCATAAAGTACCTACCTCCAGCACAACCTTTGTTTTCATTTGTCCCTCTCCCTATAGTTACGCTATCTCTAGCCCAACTTGTGTACAAACATGCCCTGGCCTCATCCCCCACGGACAGAAACACCCACCTTGCTGCTGCCTGCCAAAATCAGTAATCTTCAAAAAGCATCTGAAATGCCATGTAAACCATGACATCTGCTGTTCATTGAACCAAACATATAGCATCCTCTTAAACACACAAAAGAAACTTGAACAACTAGTATCATTAGAGAAAAAATAGAAAGTATAAATACGCAGATGACACCACCCTTATGGCAGAAAGAGAAGAAGAAATAAAGAGCCTCTTGCTGGAAGTGAAAGGAGAGTGAAAAAAACTTAAAACTCAACATTCAGAAAATTAAGATCATGGCATCCGGTCCCATCACTTCATGGCAAATAGATGGGGAAACAGTGGAAACAGTAACAATAAAAAAAACAGTTACTTTATTTTGGGGGCTCCAAAATCACTGCAGATGGTGACTGCAGCCATGAAATTAAAAGACGCATGCTCCTTGGAAGAAAAGCTGTGACCAACCTAGACAGCATATTTAAAAAAGGCAGAGAGATTACTTTGCCAATGAAGGTCTGTCTAGTCAAAGCTATGATTTTTCCAGTAGTCATGTGTGGATGTGAGAGTTGGACTAAAGCTGAGTGCTGAAGAATCGATGCTTTTGAATTGTGGTGTTGGAGAAGACTTGGAAATCCCTGGGACTGCAAGGAGATCCAACCAGTCAATCCTAAAGGAAATTGGTCCTGAATATTCATTGGAAGGACTGATGCTGAAGCTTAAAGTCCAGTACTTGGGCCACCTGATGAGAAGAAGTGATTGATTGGAAAAGACACTGATGGTGGGAAAGATTGAAGGCAGGAGGAGAAGGGGATGACGGAGGATGAAATGGTTGGATGGCATCACCAACTTAATGGACATGAGTTTGAGCAAGTTCTGGGAGTTGGTGATGGACAGGGAGGCCTGGCGTGCTGCAGTCCATGAGGTCACAAAGAGTTAGACATGACTGAGCGACTGAACTGAACTGAAGAAAGTACAAATAAGCAAAAGGTAGAAAAGGTCTACCACTTGGAGAAACCCAATGACATTTTTGTATATCTCTTCCTTTGTCTCTGGAGGAATTCTCTGACTCCATAGTGTTTTGGGTCACTCTTAAGGATTATGGAACTGGGACTTCCCTGGTGGTCCAGAGGCTAAAATTCCACGTTCCCAACGTATGCAGAAGGCTTGGGTTCAATCCCTGGTCAAGGGAATAGATCCCACATGCTGCAACTAAAAATCCCACATGCCGCAACTAAGACACAGAGCAGTAAAATAAGTATTTAAAAAAAAGAATTATAGAATTATACCCAGTTTTTCAGGTAATAAAAATTCCAATCTAATGTCAAAACTTCAACATCTTACTTTCTTTAAAGCTCCCTGTCTTCCCTCTCCTTTTCCTCCACTCTACCTCCTTTAGGCTGGGAAACCTGCAGCCATGGGGCTCGGGGTGTGGCCTGTCCCTCATTACTGCCTTGCTTTTCTCCTCCATTCACTAGTCTCTCTGTGCCCTTGGGATTAGAAGAAAGGGGCAACATTAGGGAGCAGAAAATGACTTATTATTCTGGTAGAGATGTAATCCAGAGTTGGTGCCCTCTGGGGTGGTCAGTGTCAAACACTAACTCTTTTCCCTCTTGAAATGATTTTGTCGGTTCCTTACCAATTCCCCCAGTGGGGGCTTTGCTGCAAGATTCTTGACTCAGGTCATCCTCCTAGAGCTGGTGACTTTACAACTGTCCCTCCCAGCTCTTGGCTTCTAGGAGTCAACATGTTACCCTCACTTTGTTTTTCCAGTCTGGCATCTTGAGCAGGGTCCCTGGTTCAGTTCCTTTCCTCAGGACCCATATCTAGCCTATAACAAACATGTGTCTTTGCCTTGCTGCCGTCGGTGAAGCGGGGAGGGGGTTAGAATTTGCTTCTTCTGACCTCAGGGTCAGCTCTCAGATCTAGCTCTGCATACCTCTCTGATCTCATTCTCTCCTGTTCTAGCCTGCTACATCTGAGCCAAGCTGCCTTATTTTTGTTCTCCTATAATAGCAAGCTCAGCCTTTCTCACTTGCTGTAGCTTCTTGGGAATATTGCCTACTCCCCGTGTCTACTCCTCACCACATCCCCTGCAACATTCCTGTAGCTGAACCCTTTTTTTCTGAACTGAATTTAAATGGTGCCACTCACAGAGGCTTTCCTATCATCCTTCCTAAGGTGGTAACACATTCACACTCACATTCCATCTGTTCCCATTTCTCCATACAGCACTTAACCACCATCTGATATTTTTCTAATTTATGTAACTGGTCTGATGAAGGCTTCTCAGATAGAATGGTATAACAAATTTTTGGTTGTTTTTAAAAAACTGCTATCTCTGTTCCCTGTCAAGCCTCTCTTCCTCCCCGCCCTCGTTAGAAAGCTTCCTTAATGATAATAACGTTTCCATAATATGTCAGTCCCTTAGTTGTTAAAAGTGCTTGTTCTGATACTAAGATGTAGGTCGGTTCCTTTTAAAAATTCCATCTCAGATTTAATTTAAACCTCTGCACCAGCACAGGCTAAACTTGTGACGGGGTTGGCAGGGGGTAGGGGAAGCACCTGGCCTCAGTCCCCTTGCACTGCTGCTTTCAATTATCCCCCTTGTGTGCAGATGGGGGAGGGAGGAGATAGGCAAGATGTTAGCTTATGTGCCTGCCCAGATCAAGCTGACTCTATTTTCCTGGTTGGGTTTCTTTCTTTGAGCATCTCGTGCTGCTGGTGGGTAGGTTGCTTCTGGATGTCATTGCTTCTTTGTTTAACACCAGCTAGCTGTGGTTCCAAGAGTGGGGTAAGTATTCAAATGATGATTCTTTCCTAGGGGTCATCCTTTGGATTTTAATATGACTTTTGGGAGTTTCTTCGTGATTACTTTTTCTACAACTTTTGCTTTTACTGGATTAATAATGATCATTTCCCCCATTTTTCTTGTTTTTTTTTTTAATGTATCCATTGCTATTCCCTCCCCCAAATACGCCAACAGATTAATAAAATGCCTAGAGCAATGCTTCCAAATGCTTCAGCAGGTAAGAAAATCTGTGAGTTCTCCTTTTCTCCTTGGAGCCCTACTTCCCCGCCTCCCATTCTCTCTCTAAATCTGCACACACAATGGATGCTCTAGAGGCATGAGGCCAGCTGTTGTCCTGAAGTTTCCTGCTCTTGTTCGTTAGTTGAAGCCCCTTGGTTAGAACCCACATATTCCTTATCTTATTAACTCATTACGCTGAGGCTCATGGCATGTGGGAGGAGAGCTTTCATATTTCTGAAAGTGTTTTTCCTCCATACTCACAGTTGATTTGTGGTTTGGCTGATGTGCTAGATGTTTTTTGTTTGATTCTCCTGAACCACTTTCTTCCTTTCCCCACCCTGGTCTCTGCCCTCAGGAGGCTGATCTTTAGGAACTATATCAACTGGTTCCCTTGCCTTCTGGCTTATTCTTGAGTTCAGCAGTCTTTAAGGAGGATAGAGAGTGAAGGAAGGATATTTATTCCCTCAGTCACTCCATTAGGGTTTCCTCTCCAGGGTATGGACCTCCATTGAAAATCATTTCTAGGACTTCCCTGGCTGTCCAGTGGTTATGACTCCATGCTTCCAAGGCAGGGTGCACAGGTTTGTCCCTGATCAGGGAACTAAGATTCCATATGTTGTGTGGCCAAAAAATAAAATAAGAAGTTAAGAGAGAAAGAAAATCATTCCTACACTCCATGGTAGTTCTTGCCTCATGATATGCTTTTTTCTGAATCCTGATAACCACCACCTCCTCTCCATCCTTGGGCTTGGTGATGGGGACAGCAAAGCTTTTAGGACTGCAGCATCGCTTCCCACTCTTTAGTAATTAATGGTCCTTCTTCAAATCTTCCGCAAATCATTTGAATTTAGAGTGCCATCTCTTTTCTGGGTATTAAATTGTAGGGTAGAAATCACTTTCCCTCAGAATTTTAAAGTCATTGCTCCTCCACCTTCTACCTTCAATGTGCTGTTAAGAGTCTGTTGCCTGTTGAACTCTAATATTTGACAAAAATATTAATTAACAAGGAAAGGATAGTCTCTTCAATAAATAATGTTGGAAAAACTGGATATTCACGTGTAAAGGAATGACATTGGACCCCTATCTAACAGCACTTACAAAAATTAACTTGATATGAGTTAAAGACTTAAATGTAAGACCTGAAACTATAAAACTAGAAGAAAACACAGAGAAAAAAGCTCCTTGACTTTGGTCTTGGCAACAGTTTTTGGATATGACACCAAAAAGTGCAAGCAACAAAATCAAAAGTAAACAAAAGGGACAACACCAGGCTAAAAGCTTCTGCACAGCAAAAGAAACAATTAGCAAAAGGGAATGGCAGCCTACAGAATGAGAAAAAATATTTTCAAACCAACTATCTGACAAGGGATTAATAGCTAGTATGCATAAGGAAGGCTGAACGCCAAAGAACTGATGCTTTTGAACTGAACTGTGGTGTTGGAGAAGACTCTTGAGAGTCCCTTGGACTGCAAGGAGATCAAACCAGTCAATCCTAAAAGAAATCAATCCCGAATATTCATTGGAAGGGCTGATGCTGAAGCTGAAGCTCCAATACTTTGGCCACCTGATGTGAAGACCTGATTAGAAAAGACCCTGATGCTGGGGAAAATTGAAGGCAGGAGAAGGGAACAACAGAGGATGAGATGGTTGGATGGCATCACTGAGTCCATGGACGTGAGTTTGAGCAGGCTCCAGGAGATAATGAAGGACAGGGAAGCCTGGTGTGCTGCAGTCCATGGGGTCGCAAACAGTTGGGCACAACTGAGCAACTGAACAACAACCAATGCATAAGGAACTCAATGCATAACACAACCCAATAGCAAAAAAACCTCAAACAATTCTATTAAAAAATGGGCAAAGGACTTGAAAGACTTTTCGCCAAAGATGACACACAAAGGGCCAACAGGTACAAGAAAAGATGCTCAATATTACTAGTCATCTGGGAAGTGTAAATAAAAATCACAATGAGATATCACCTTGTGCCAGTTAGAATATGTGTGTGCTCAGTCATGTCCAACCTAGCCTACCAGGCTCCTCTGTCCATGGGATTTTCCAGGTAAGAATACTGAAGCGGGTTGCTATTTCCTTCTCCAGGGGATCTTGCTGACCCAGGGATTGAATCAGGGTCTCCTGCATTGGCAGGCAGATTCTCTACCACTGTGCCACCTGGGAAGGTGCCTGTTAGAATAGCTATCATCAAAAAGACAGAGGTAACAACCATTAGCAAGGATGTGGAGAAAAGGGAACACTTGCGTATTGTTGGTGGAAATGTATACTGATATAGCTACTATAGGAAACTGTGGATATTCTTCAAAAAAATAAAAATAGAATTACCGTGTGATTTAGCAATTCCACTTCAGTTATGCAAAGGTAAAGAAATCACTTTCCTAAAGAGATATGTGCACCCCCATGTTGATTGCAGCATTATTTATAATAGCCAAGGCATGGAAACCACCTAAGTATCCACTGATGAATGAACGGATAAAAAAATAAAGCACACACACAGCAGAATATTAGTCATCCATAAAAAAAGAAGAAAATTTGATCTTTTGCAACAATAGTAATGGACCTTGAGGGCATTATGCTTAGTGAAATCAGACAGAGAAAGACAAAGAGTGTATGATTTCACTTGTGTGTAGAATCTGAAACAGCTGAATTCACAGAGAGTAGAATGGAAGTTGCCAGGGGCTGGGGGTGGGGTGGTGGTGGGAAATGGGCAGATTTTGATCAGAGGATATAAACTTCCAGCTATAAGATAATTAAGATTTAATGTACAGCATGGTGGCTGTAGTTAATAGTACTGTGTTATGTACTTGAATGTATTGATGTACTGTTAAGAGAAAATGGTAGTTATGTGGAGGTGATGAAGGTGTTAACTAACCTTACTGTGTTAATATTGCAATATATTTGCATCAAATATTCATGTTGTATATCTTAAACTTATGTATAAATCAATAACATCTCAATAAAGCTGGAAAAAAGCATTTTAATATATATTAGTTTCCTTTCAATCATTTCCCATGTGTTTTAGAAAGATAATTGTGTATAGTATGTATCCAGTTTTATGAGTAATGTAATATATACATTTTCCATTAAAAAAGGTACCATTTATAAACATAATTAGATAAATTTATAATATTTTTCTGAGTGCATATGTCATGGTTTAGTTAACAATTCTTTTATCGTTAGGATATTTTGGTGGTTTCCAATACCATTGCCAGGGATATTTTTTGTGCAAAAGGCTTTTCCATGCTTTGGGTGATTTTCAAGAGGGTTATTATCCTGAGCTGGGATCCCAATGGCTATGGACAAGGGAGCCTTGCCAATACAGAATGTTTTCCTTTATTTAAAGTACTACCTAATTTGATTTAATAAAATGGCTATCTTTATTTTTAAATTGGCTTTTTCTTTGATTACTAGAGAAAGCTGACTATTTTCTCATGTTTGTTAATCAACTGCAGCTGTAAACAGTGTGATACTACCATTTTTCCATTTATCAGTTTGGGGTTTATTAATGATTTTAGAGAGTTTTCAATGTACTTATTTATCTTTTGTCTTTTTTTTTTAACTGGGAGTGTTTCAGTTTCCTTATTTTGGTGTTTTTGTATTTTGAAATTTTTATTTATTTTATAATTGACTTTGTTGATTGGGTGCAGTTATTTGTGTGTGTGGATGAGATACAACTGACTGGTTTTAGTTTAAAAGATACACCAATGCCCAGAGATTTAACAGCCTATTTGTTCTCTCATTATTTTAAATGGTTAGCCTTGAATTTATCTAATCATATGGTATCAAGAGAGATTTTAAATTATTAATGTACCTCAACAATGATTTTAATATCACTAAAAATGTTTTTTTTCCAATAAGTTAGGATGCCTCCTTTAAAAAGTATTCAACTATAATGTGGAACTGGGTATTTTTCTGGAGTTCTAAGATATTGATATGTTTGTTGATTTTTGTGCCTCAATCATACTTCTAATTATTACAGCTTTGTCAAATGTTTTCAAATCTCATAAGGCTAATTTCTTTTCATCTTCTTTTGTTTTCAAATATTAGTTTGATATTTTCATGTATTCTTTAAGGTGAATTTTAAAATGTTCCAAATCTCATTTCATTACAACTGTGGTAACATAAATTCATTCGAGAGAAAATGACATCTCTTTAAACTTCAATCAAGGAAAATCTTTTAGTTAGGTCTTCCACTTTTCTTACTGAAGTGGTATCGTTTTGGTTTTTTTTTCTTTTTTGTTTTCCATATTGGTGGCACACATTCCTTGTTGAAGTTTCTGGGTATTTGTTTTAATCCATCTCTAGTCATGGGATTAATTGTGAGATCTCTCCCAACTGCTTGCTATCAGAAGCGCCTGACCCAGGGATGGCTGAACAAGTGAGTATCATTGGACTGGAATATGGCCCAGGAACTGGAAGCACCTAGCTTGACCCGCAAGACTGAATTTTCTGGTTTTCACATCAAATGCAGAAGTTTGTTGATCATCTGCCATGAGGGTAATAAAACATCTCTCTGTCTATTCCACTGTTACCGCAGTTGAACTGCCTAGCCATTGATTTTGTTTGTCTTTTCTCAATCTCACCACTTTGGTGTTCTCAAAACCAACTACACATCCCCTTACTCTTGGATCATATTGGCCCTTCTTGCCTCATAGCCACTCTCATTATAAATTCAGATTCAGTTCCCATTACAATCTTTCAGCCTGGGAGTGGTAGTGGCTCCTGGCTATTTCTGGCCACAGTGTACTGCACATCCTCTTGTTTGTCTCCTTCAGCCCTGCCCACACCACTGCAAACAGTCCAGTGCATTGCAACGTGGTGACTGTCTAGGTCAGCACCTGCCCTGGCCTGACCAGGTTGCAGCCCAACTTCCAAAGGTGAGAGTCCTTATAACCCTGGAGGTGAGAGGTGGAATCTCATTATTGTTTTACTAGCCTGGGGCTGGGTTCAATCTCTGGGTTGGGAAGATCCCCTGGAGAAGGGAAAGGCTACCCACTCCAGTATTCTGGCCTGGAGAATTCCATGGACTATTCATGGGTTCGCAAAGAGTCTGACGTGACCAAACGATTTGCACTTTCACTTTCAGCTTGGGGTTCTCTTTGAGAAACAAATGGAGTTGGTTCAACAGAACTGGAGGAAAATGAATTCTTTTAAAGTTGTAAACTTGTTACTTTAAAAAATTACAAAAGATTTCTATTAACAAAAGTGTATAAAGATCATGAGAGGGTACAGTTTAAAGATTAACCACAAGAGTGTAGAATCCAGAGGTTAACAGATAAAGCGGGTACCCATGCACTTGTTGGGCTTCCCTGGTGGCTCGGTGGTAAAGAATCTGCCTGCCAATCCAGGAAACCCAGGGTTTGATCCTTGGGTCAGGGGGATCCCCTGGAGGAGGAAATGGCAACCCACTCCAGTATTCTTGCCTGGAAAATCCCATCCACACAGGAGCCTGGCGGTCTATGGTCCATGAGGATGCTAAAGAGTCAGACACAACTTGGCAACTGAACAACAACAACAATGCACTCATTAGCCAGCCTAATTACCACATGTAGAAGCCCTGAGAAGGTGCTACACACTAGCTGAAAAGTACCTCCATGTACCACGACTTGCTGTGTTATATCTGCAGATTTGCTCTCTTTATTTTTCCTCTTTTTTTTTTTTCTGAGCCCGTGGAGTTACCAGACTCCCCACATTAGGTTCTATGATGTTTCAGGGTCTTTTAGAGGCTGGCTTAGGATGACATGGACAATATATACCCAAGCAGCCAAGCAGTGAACATGCTGAACTTTTGACTGTTATTGAGTTTGAATAAGTTGCCATTCCTGTTTAGGAAGAGAAGCAGGCTCCAGTGGGGAAAGTGGCTACTTTACTTCTGCTTAGATATGGTTTTGCTCTACTCATACTTGTGTTATTTATGGTTTCAACTTACCCTTGGATTCCACTTACTCCTGGTTTCTGTTGACTGCTTTCTCTTTAGCAACTCTTCACTTGTGGCCTGGCCCTCTGTTGCCTGGTGCCCTTGTATATCTCACAGTCACACTCCCAGGGACACAGGGTATGTGTGTGGTATACTTGGAGATTGGGTGTTGGTTGGGTGGAACAGCACCCAGGCAGCAGTTCCAGGTTCCTATACTTGCTAGTCTAACTATGATCAGTTCAGTCACTCAGTCATGTCTGACTCTTTGCGACCCCGTGAACCGTAGCACGCCAGGCCTCTCTGTCCATCACCAACTCCCAGAGTCCACCCAAACCCATGTCCATTGAGTTGGTGATGCCATCCAACCATCTCATCCTCTGTCCCCTTCTCCTCCCACCCTCAATCTTTCCCAGCATCAGGGTCTTTTCAAATGAGTCAGCTCTTCTCATCAGGTGGCCAAAGTATTGGAGTTTCAGCTTCAACATCAGTCCTTCCAATGAATACCCAGGACTGATCTCCTTTAGGATGGACTGGTTGGATCTCCTTGCAGTCCAAGGGACTCTCAAGAGTCTTCTCCAACACCACAGCTCAAAAGCATCAATCCTTCGGCACTCAGCTTTCTTTATAGTCCAACTCTCACATCCATACATGACCACTGGAAAAACCATAGCCTTGACTAGATGTACCTTTGTTGACAAAGTGATGTCTCTGCTTTTTAATATTCTGTCTAGGTTGGTCATAACTTTCCTTCCACGGAGTAAGCGTCTTTTACTTTCATGGCTGCAATCACCATCTGCAGTGATTTTGGAGCCCAGAAAAATAAAGTCAGCCACTGTTTCCACTGTTTCCCCATCTATTTCCCATGAAGTGATGGGACCAGATGCCATGATCTTAGTTTTCTGAATGTTGAGCTTTAAGCCAATTTTTTCACTGTCCTCTTTCACTTTCATCAGGAGGCCCTTTAGTTCTTCTCTTTCTGCCATAAGGGTGGTGTCATCCGCATATCTGAGGTTATTGATATTTCTCTCAGCAACCTTGATTCCAGCTTGTGCTTCCTCCAGCCCAGCGTTTCTCATGATGTATTCTGCATATAAGTTAAATAAACAGGGTGACAATATATAGCCTTGACGTACTCCTTTTCCTATTTGGAACCAGTCTGTTGTTCCATGTCCAGTTCTAACTGTTGCTTCCTGACCTGCATACAGGTTTCTCAAGAGGCAAGTCAGGTGGTCTGGTATTCCCATCTCTTTCAGAATTTTCCACAGTTTATTGTGATCCCCACAGTCAAAGGCTTTGGCTCAGCCAATAAAGCAGAAATAGATGTTTTTCTGGAACTCTCTTGCTTGTTTGATGATCCAGCAGATGTTGGCAATTTGATCTCTGGCTCCTGTGCCTTTTCTAAAACCAGCTTGAACATCTGGAAGTTCACGGTTCACGTATTGCTGAAGCCTGGCTTGGAGTATTTTGAGCATTCCTTTACTAGCGTGTGAGATGAGTGCAATTGTGCGGTAGGTTGAGTATTCTTTGGCATTGCCTTTCTTTGGGATTGGAATGAAAACTGACCTTTTCCAGTCTTGTGACCACTGCTGAGTTTTCCAAATTTGCTGGCATATTGAGTGCAGCACTTTCACAGCATCATCTTTTAGGATTTGAAATAGCTAAACTGGAATTTCATCACCTCCACCAGCTTTGTTCATAGTGATGCTTCCTAAGGCCCACTTGACTTCACATTCCAGGATGTCTGGCTCCAGGTGAGTGATCACAACATCATGATTATCTGGGTCGTGAAGATCTTTTTTGTATAGTTCTTCTGTGTAGTCTTGCCACCTCTTCTTAATATCTCCTGCTTCTGTTAGGTCCCTACCATTTTTGTCCTTTATTGAGCCCATCTTTGCATGAAATGCAAATTATGATAAACTAACTATGATTAACTTCCCTAAACCCACGCATCCTGGGCATGACCCTGTTCCTTGCAACTCCAATGGGCCTGAAAAACCATTCACAGATCCAATTGGTAGAACATCTAGTAAAGGAAATATGAGAGCAATGTGTCCCATAGGGAAAACGAAATACAGAGGGTGTTCTGATTACAGCCTCAGGAAATCACATGTGCAAAGCCGTCATACAGAAGATCAAGTGCTCCCTGGTACTAAAAGGTGGCTAAATAATTTCTTGAAATAATTATGGTGTTTTTCTCTTGTATTTCCTTCTCCCCCCTATACTGTGAAGGTGGCTAGGCTATTTAGGCTTCCATGCCTAGGGAATATTTGCAGACTGGGCAGAAAGAAAAAGCCATTGAGTTAATAACTTCCTCGCCCTTTGTGGAAGCTCTAATTGCACTGAAGAAACTGCCAGGTGTTCCTGATGGAGAGGGTGTGAAGATTTTGGGGGTTGAGAAGAAAAAGAAGAGAGAATAGTTAGCCAGTCTCCTAAACTGGAAAGCAATCAGAGGTCTGTGGTTTTGCACAGTTGTGGGTACTTAGCATCTAGGCACTGCTCTGCCCAACTAGGGCAATATCCCCAAGCTGACCCTGTCTCTTAGGAGTTTGAATGTGAGATATATAAGGACAGTCAGCAACAGAGGTGAAAGGGTTAGTCGCGCAGTTGTGTCTCTTTGCGACCCCATGGACTGCAGCCCGCCAGGCTCTTCTGTCAATGGAATTCTCCAGGCAAGAATACTGGAGTGGGTTGCCATTCCCTTCTCTATGGGATCTTCCTGACTAGGGATCGAACCCAGGTCTCCCTCATTACAGGCAGGTTCTTTACCATATGAGTCACCAAGGCCATAAATGGAGAGACACTAGAGAGAAAATATTCAATAGAATGTCAGAGTGGAGACCTGTGCCCTGCTCTGTGGGCCCTGGGGAGGTGGTGATATAATAGAAAAGGGGACCCCAGGGTGCCGGAGGGACAAGAGTTTCTCATATTGGCAAATAGAATTCTAATACCTGCCAGTTTTGCTGCTGTGGCCACATACATTTCCAGGACACTGGTGTGACAATGGGAAGGAAGATCCCCAATAACACCTGGTACAGAACCTTCCACTAATTTAGTGGAAGCAGAATTGGAGTTGGAATTAAGTGGTTTAAAAACAATAAAGAACACAGCACCTTCTCTATGACTCAGCAATTTCACTCCTAAGTATTTACCTAAGAGAAATGAAAATATATGTCTGCAAAGAAAGACTTGTACAAGAATGTATATAGCATATTTATCCATAATAACCCCAGACTGGAAATAATGTCCTTGTGATATATTCTTTTAATGGAATATTACAGGGCAACAAAAAGGAATGAACTAGTAGTACAGCAATAACATTGATGAATCTCAGAAACATGCTGAAAGAATCCAGACATAAGAATACATACCATATAATTTTAATGGTAAAGTACTCTAGAAAAGACAAATCTAATCTGTAATGACAGATCAGCAGTAGCCTTGGGCTAGGCATTGGGAAGAGGCACAGTGGAAAATTTTGGGTATATTGTAAATGTTGAACACACTGATTATAGGTGGTTACTTGAGTGCGTAATTTTGCCTAAACTCATTGACTGTGCACTTAAAATGGGGATATTTTATTTTATGCAAAGCAAACTTTAATAAAGTTGATTTTAAAAATGAATGAGCTAAAAAAAATAAAAATAAAAAAATGAAATAAAAATGAATGAGCTCCTGTGGAAGAATCTCAAAGAAAACCCCCCAATATTATGCTGAGTCCAAGCATCCAGATGCAAAGAATATATATAATACGACTCGATTTAATGAAATTCAAGGACAGATGAAGGTAATCTACAGTGCTAGAAAGTAGGACAGGGGTGGGGATGGGCCATGTGGGAACTTTGAGGTGTGATGGGCACGTTCTCTATCTTGTTTGGGAGTGGTCATTACAAGCATGTGTGCATGTATTAAAACCCCTTATACTCTTAAAATATGTGTTTTTCACTGTTTTAATATTTTACCTTCATGTGGTTTTATTTAAAAAGGCACACATAATAAAGAATAACAATAGACATATTTTGCATACATGAGATTGAGTCATTTTTGCACATTGATTCTTCTCATAGTGGTTGTATAATAGGCACTCCTAGGGCAAAGGGCAAGGTGGATGAGAAACCACATCTTGCTGGACAGCCTAATGCAGTCTGTTTGTGTGTGGTGGTTTAGTCACTCAGTTGTGTCCAATTCTGCGACCCCATGGAATGTAGCCCACCAGGCTCCTCTGTCCATAGGATTTACCAGGCAAGAATACTGGAGTGGGTTGCCATTTCCTCCTCCAGGGGAATTTGCCAACCCAGGGATTGAACCGACACCCCCCTACATTGCAGGCAGATTCTTTACCGCTGAGCCACCAGCAGTCTATTTGTATGTAGCCTTAATCCAATGATTTAGAAATGTATGTGGTAAACAGAAAAGAATAGAACAGTCATCAGCTCTGCCTCATACATAGCAGTTGGGAGTCAGACATCATTCTGGAGGGGCAGCAGCTGCATTTCCCCAAAACTGGGGCTGGGGGAAGGGATCCTCCCTGAAGCAAGGAAGAATCCTTGAACAAACTCTGAGCTCTGCCAACAAGAAGGAAATGGGAGTGGCTTGAGGGACAACCAATACTTTCTGCTCCACCTCCTGTTCTGCCCAGCTCTGGAGCTATTCTTTCCAAGGCTTATGTCTCAGTCACATGTCCGGATCCAGGTTCCACCCACAATCACCGGGTGAAGTGCTTTCCCCCAAATATGCAAACCTCTTCTGGAAGGCTTGGAACTACAGGCCCACAATTTTCTATGCTCCTTACTCAATGTAAGGGCCCAGGTCCTCCCGCAGCATCGTGGGTTCCTTATGGTATATGTCATCTGGATGGCTTGTTCCCCACCTGTGGGAGACCTCGAGTTGGTTGAGGACAAACTTACCATAAGTTTGGGCTTTCTCTTTATGTTACTGCCATGTCTGGGCGGAGTCTACCCACCCCCTTTTTACGGAGAGGGTGCGTGGTCTGCGAGCCTACTGGGCTAAGGCAAGAGGAATGTCTCCTTGGTAGGACTGAGTGTGGTGCTGAGCGGAGTGGAATCGCTCCCACTTGGTGGTGGATGTGTGAAGACGACCTGCTGTCGAATGGCAGAGTTCTCTACAGACACCAGCGGAAAGGGAAACTGAGCTCAGCTGCCAAGTGCTCTTCAGAGCTTGGCAAGGTAGTGCTGGTTCCCATGGACACTTGCAGCTTCCTGGAGCTCAGGTTCTCCTGACTGCTCAGCACCTCCTCTTCCCTCTTCCTCAGCACTGGCTTTCTTTATTTAGTCTAAGGGGCTGGCAAGTCCTCTCAGATTGTGTCTGAACTTTTGAGATCCATTTCGATCCCTGGGTTAGGAAGATCCCCTGGAGAAGGGAAAGGCTACCCACCCCAGTATTCTGGCCTGGAGAATTCCATGGATTATATAGTCCATGGGGTCGCAAAGAGTTGGACATGACTGAGCGACTTTCACTTTCACTTTCTTACACTGCATGCTTTGTGATTGTGGGCTTTATTTTCTAGCTCTCTGGTGGCTGACTTGCACCTAGCTGTCTGGGCTGAGGGCCTAGGCAGTGGGTGGAGTGCACACAAACTCATAGGAAGATGACTTGAACAAAGGTGAGTCAGGGAAAGAGAGAGGAGGAAGAGAGAGTGAGTGAGCAAGCAGAAGATTAATCTGCAGTATCATCTAGTCCCATGTATGTATGTAAGTAGAAGCAAGAACTTAACTGACCATGTCCTACAAAATTGTTCCCATAGGCTAAAAAGGGTTAACGCAACTTCTAAAAAAATACTGAGATTTGTTTGCACTTACTGCTGATAATCGTCCTCCAAAATGTCAAATAAACCCAATCTTTTCCTCACAAGCTGCCTTGTCTATGGTTGGATGATCTAATTAACCATTTGCCCTCATTAAAATGGGTGTATTGGGTTGGTCAAAAAGTTTATTCAGGTTTTGCCACAACTTCTTATGGAAAACCAAACAAACTTTTTGGCCAACTCAATATTTTCTGAGCAATTACAGTTTTGTACTATTGTCTGAGGCAATACTCTCCAATAGGACTTTACGTGATGATGGAAATAGTCTGTATCTACGTTGTCCAATAGTGTATCCAGAAGCTACAGCAGGCTACTGATCACTTGAAATACGGCTAGTGGAGCTGAGGAACTGAGTTTTTAGTTTTATTCAATTTTAATCAATTTAAACAGCCACATATGACTAATGGCTCCTGTATTAGCCAACACAGGCCTAAAGTTTACCTGTGTGCTCTGCTAAAATGTAAAGGGAGCCTCACACTGCCCCAGCCTCTGAGTGAATCAGTCAGCATTCTATCTGACTTCTACCTTCTCGGGTGATTCATCCCTTCTAGAACTGAGAGTGGGTCCTTGGAAGGCTGTTGCACTTTGTGTGATAAGGTGTTCGACATAGTTACCAGGCAAGGGAAAGATACATTTCACGTCATGATCTGAAATAGACCACCAGATATTTCTTTAGCAAAGATGGATTTATTCCGGATTAGTAGGGAATTGCAATTCGGGATCTGTATGCATGTGCAAGTCCTCCAGCTGGCAAGGGAAGAACACTTTTATAAAGGGGGAAAAGGAAGTTGGGAGGACTGTGGCAAGCATAGAGCCCAGGGCTTTTTGTTGGCTGAGTCCTTACCAGGCAAGAAGAGGAAGCTGTTTTCTTCCTGTTGGGCTCTGCTATCATCACAGGGCATGAGAGCTCCCCCTTCTGGTCTCCAGACCCTGTTTAATTCAGGTTTCCATTTATTGATTTTTCACTAAGGGGACAGGGGAGCTTGTTGCCAAAAGGTAGATCCTCAAGGTAAATGGTGATGAAACATCATTTTCCAAAATGTAGATTGGACTCATTTATAAGAAGGTGTCTGGATCTCATGGTTTGGTGTGGACAACTTTCCTAACCAACTCTTGTTTCCCCTGACAACAGGAAACTGTCTGCTCTCATTAGATCATGAGTTCTCCTGGCACAAACATTGCATAGTGCTGCATTTTGCCATGCTTCCATGGCCTGTAGTACTATATACACCTTTTTTGACACCTTCCTCTCTCTCACCACTGTATCCAGTCGATCAAGTCCTACTGAGCATTTCTCCTAAATATTATTAAATCTACTCACTCCTTTCTCTCCCAGTTTCCACAGCTTTAGTCAGAGCCACAGCAACTTTTGCCTGGATCATTCTTATGGGCTTCTTGCTTCCAATCTCTCGCTTCGCTAATTAGGGCCATCATGTCAGCTGGGCAATTTGTATACTGCTAGAGGCGACTGGCCAAGGAAGTTAGTGGGGCTGAAGTATATATAACCTGCATTCTTGTGCCCAGGTATGAAGCTCTGTTTATCTGGAGAGAGTACCTTTGTAATTTGCACCAAGGTGCCACATAATCCTGACAGCTATCCAAGACGGCAGCCACTAGCCACATGTGGTTCTTTAAATTTTAATTAATTAAAATAAGTAAAATGTAAAGTTCACTTCTTCAGTTATACTAGCTACATTGCAACTGCTCAATAGCCACTGTATTGAACAGCACTGATAAAGAAAACGTCCACCATTGTAGAAAGTTCTGGGGACAGCACTGGATAGACTGCTTCTAAACCATTCTCTATACATATTGCTGGTGAGAGCGATCTTTTAACGCAAAGCTAAACATGTCCCTTTCTTGTTTAAAAGCTTTCAGTGATTTCCACTCCATCAGCAGCAATCATTTAGCAGACGGGTGAGGCAATTTTGTGGGTCTCAACCAATATTAAAAACAAAACAGCAAAAAAGAATAACAGGACAGGTACTCGTGGATATGTAGTCTTGTTTGGTGAAATTTTTGTTGTTATCTGTATTTCTTTGTCTCTATATCCAGATGTCCATCTCTCTATAATTCAACGTGTGTGATGTTCTGTTGTGTTGCAGTGAAAAAGTCAAATTGTGTGTGGGGAGCTGACTGAAAAACATGGGCTTATGAGATATGAAGTCTGAGCTCTTTAACTGGCATATCCTTGTATGATATGATCTAAACCCTAGGGGACCCCTTTCAAACTCTCAACGCTGTCTTAACCACTAATTTAGAACTGCTAAGGTGGTTTCACCTAAGACATTGAGCTTTTTTTCTTATATTCATGTCTGCCTTTGCTTATGCTGAACCCTCTCCTTGGAAGGCTGATTCTATAGTCCAGACAAATATGCCTGGACAACTTCTACCCATCATGTTAGCCTTAGCTTAGGAAACACCTACTCCAGGAATCCTTTCCTGAACGCTCCAGGGCGGGCTGGATGCCGTGCTCTGACCTCTCACAACGTGCTACAGGGTTATAATACTGTAATGATTTATTTACATATTAATTTCCGGCATTATACTAACTTCTTTCGGTGCAAGTATTATTTTACTCATCTTTGTATCTCAAAGGAGAAGCACAGTATTTGGAAGATCCTGGGCACTCTTTCAATGAACATTTTTGTTCAAAGAATAAACAAGCGAAGTAAACAAAATAAATCAATCCGCTATGCAAACAATATAAATGCACGGCGAACTCTGGCCACCGGAGGGCGCTTTGGGAGAACCGGTGCGCAGGCGCGTTGGGAGGGCAGGCGCCGCGGCGGCGGAGGCGGCGGCAAGCGGCTGTGTGGGCTGTGGCCGCGGGAAGTGAATGGTTTTACCCAGAGGGCCCTGCGCGGCCTTTCTCCGCTGGCACCGGCGCTGCCCTCTTCTTCCCGGCCATGGCGTTCACGTTTGCGGCCTTCTGCTATATGCTGGCGCTGCTGCTCACCGCCGCGCTCATCTTCTTCGCTATTTGGCACGTGAGTAGCCGGGTCCGGGGGAAGGAGGGCGAGGTGGCGGCGCAGCCTCTTCTTGCCCCGGGCCCGTGGTCTGGGCGGCCACGGTCTTCGGAGGTCGGCACGCCAGGGATGGGGCCAGGCCGGGGCGGTGCAGGCCGCGCGGCCAGGGGTCTAGGGGCCCCTCCGTCCGCGGGTCGGGAGCTGCAGGTCCAGGAGGAGTCGAGGCGTCGGGCGGTTGGCTGGCTGCGCCTGCGGTGTCCCGGCGCAGGCCCCGCGCGCCGCCTCTCTTCCCGCCCCGGGTGGGGCGGCCGCGGTGCTGACGGGCCCTGCGGGATAGCGCTTAGCTGACCGGCTGCGCATCCCCGAGGTCTCGCATCACTCCGCAGGATGTTAAGGGCGCAGAGAGGCGTGCTACGTGCTTAGCCGTAATGAAGTTTGCCTAATTATTGCTAATATTTAATACAGAGTGCCTTTGTTTTCGGGTATTCACAGGACTGTGGCCCAAATGAGATAGTTGTAACCTACTTTAGATAAATTTCCAACTCTGCTTTTCAGCACTTCAAGTAAAATCACTTTTTCCTCCCTGGATTCTTGTTGCCCAGTGAACTTTGATGCAGGTTGAATTGATTACTTTGTTGATCTTAAATCCGAACTTTTCCCCCAAATCATACTTTGACCGACAGAGTTTCTCCAGAGACAAGTCTTCTTAGCCACCTTTGTATTCGGAGTAGCTTGACGTAGTAGAGATAGTTTCAATTTGATTTTGAAAATGCTCAGAAAACTTAGGCTTCTGTACGACGATTTTTCCCCCTTCTTTTACTCATATCATGTTGCAGTACAAAAGCACATCCTTACTGGTTCCTGTAAGGAACAAGTTAAGTTCTCTGTGAAATAGTTCTACAAGAGATTTTTAAGGATTCTTGTTTCTCTGAAATAGTTCTGCAAGAGATTTTTTTTTAAAAAATTTGATTTTTGGCTGCCCTGGGTCTTTGTTGTGGTCGTAGGCTTCCCATTGCAGTGTCTTCTCTTGTTTTGGGGCCTGGGCTCTAGGGCTTACAGGTTTCAGTAGTTGCGGCATGCAGGCTTAGTTGCCCTGCCACATGTGGGGTCTCTCTGGACCAGGGATCCAGCTGGTGTCTCCTGCATTGCAAGGCAAATTATTAACACTTGGACCACCAGGGAAGCGCTCTTCAAGAGATTTTTTAAGGATTCCTGTTTCTTTAAGATTAGAAACAGCCTTTTGGAAATCAGCGTTCATTTAAAATTTATCTTATGTTTGCTCTGCCCTCCATACCTCTGGAATATTGGTCTTAATTTGGATGATGGGGCAAGTTCACTCTTATGTAAATCTTAAGTCAGGTTTCACCATAGCAAGGATTTGTTATGGAACATGGAGGAGCAGAGTGATTTAAGTGGCAGCGGTGTTGTGTGCAAAAAAAAAAAAAAAAATCTAAATCCATTCCCTTTTGCTAAAGATTATATTTATAAGTATTTGAAACCCAACTGCTTGTGTAGTGGGGAATTCTTATGTAGGCTATTAAGTAACTGTTCCCTCTAAATGCTTTTCAGTAGGAACCCATAACTTGAAGAGCATTTTGGACTCTTCTTTGACTCTTCCTTAATAAATAAAGATAATTCGGGATGCAAACTAGCTCTGCCTTTGTAAGCCTCTGATGAAACTGAAATGTGTGGTTCCCTGCCGTCTGTAGATGAGGATTTAATCACTTCCTGCTTCATGGGCACTTGTTTTCTGACGAGCTGATGAAGATTCTTAGAGCTGTGGATGCTTACATTTTGAACTAAATTGTGCTTGGCTTAAAGAAAACCTGGAACTGCACTTTTAAAAAATGGGCAATTTAAATGAATATGTGTCTGAGTGAAATCGGTATTTTTTTGGGGGGGTGTGGCTTTCCCAGGTGGTGCTAGTGGTAAAGAACCCGCGGAGGAGACATAAGAGACACAGGCTTGATCCCTGGATTGGGAAGATCCCCTGGAGGAGGGCACAGCAACCCATTGCAGTATTCTTGCCTGGAGAAACCCAAGGACAGAGGAGCCTGGTGAGCTTTGATCCATAGGGTCGCAAAGAGTCTGACACGACTGAAGTGACTTAGCACCGCATCTCACACAGATAGTTTTAAGTCTTGTTATAGAATTAAAAATTTGTTTGTACTCAGATTAGTGGAGAGCTTATGTCCTTAGGGATTTCTTAGTAGTTCAGAGGAATATGCATCCTTTGGGAACAAATTGAAAATTCTAAATAAAGACATAGTTTTAATTTTTCTGTTAACTATGTAACCTTCAGTTTGTTTTCTTAGATAGTTTAAGTATCTGTGAGAAGACTCATCTGGAAATTTCAAGTGTAAATTAAAAAAATCTCCTGTATGTTAACTGTTCTATGGAAGATTTTTTAATGCTGATGGTTACATCTGTCAGTGTAGTAGTCCTAATTCATGTGCTTGATACTTTTTGGAGAACAGAGTTGGGGAGCACAGGCTTGTTTGAAAGCTAAAAATGCAGAAGTCATTCCCCAAAGATGTGCATCAAATTATTTATTTTTGTTTTTGAACTTTTGTGGAAAATTTTGTGAAATCCTTGTTCAGACCCACAGTCACAAAAGATTTGAAAACCACTAGTTTAAGAGTCTCTTCAGAAGAGTGTTGACAACTCTAGCTTATAGCACTCAAACAGAAACCCATTCAGCAACAAACTCATTAAAAGATCCTTTGAAATCACCTGAAGAAAATGTCCAGTGGGAAAAAAGTTTATGCACAAGTTTTGTATTTTGCTATTAAATTGGATCTTCTTAAAGGGAAGTAATTGTATTTGTGATCGTGGTCCTTGTCTTAAAGCTTATTGTGGTGGTGGTTTAGTTGCTAAGTCAGGTCCGAGTCTTTTCAGCTCCACGGACTGTAGCCCACCAAGCTCCTCTGTCTATGGAATTTTCCAGGCAAGAATTCTGGAATGGGTTGCCATTTCACTGGGAGTATATCACATCTGATGTCAGATAACTGACTAATAATATCTATAAAACATCATAAATTAATATCTTTAATTGTACACTTGTATTTTTAACATGTATGTGTGTTATGGGTCATTGAAAGTGAAAGTCACTCAGTCGTGTCTTTGCGACCCCATGGACTATACAGTCCATGGAATTCTCTAGGCCAGAATACTGGAGTGGGTAGCCTTTCCCTTCTCCAGGGATCTTCCCAACCCAGGGATCAAACCCAGGTCTCCTGCATTGCAGGAGATTCTTTACCAGCTGAGCCACGAGGGAAGCCCAGGAATACTGGAGTGGGTTGCCTATCCCTTCTCCAGCGGATCTTCCCGACCCAAGAATTGAACTAGGGTCTCTTGCATTGGAAGCCCAAAGGAAAATGCCTTTTGGTGAGTTCTGTTCTTTATGTTAAGCATAGGGCTATTTTTTTTTTCCTTTTCCCCTTTTTATTCAGTAAATATTGATTGAACACTTAAGTATGTGCCAGGCACTATTTTAGGCCCTGGAACAGAGCAGTGAACCCAGCAAAAACCTTTGCTTTCATGGAGCTTACATTTTAATGTTTAATTAATTTCCTTCCATTTCTGCTTGCATTAGAATTTTTATTAGGCCAGATTGGTGAATTTTATAAAATTCCAGAAATTAAACTCATCTTTTTGTGAAGCTAAGGGTTTTAACAGGATTTAAGGATTAAAGTTTAAGGATTTAAACCAGCATATTAAAAGGTAGAAATATATGACTTAAGTGATTTTTGGTACTATTGAGTAGCACTGTCTCACATATAAAGATACTAGTCCTAGCCCACCAGAGGAAGGGCAGATTAAATTCTTTGTCCCCTGGGTGGTTAGTGGCAGCAATTAAAATAGCTTCCCCATAAATTTGGGGCCTTTGGCTTCTTCTTTTGACACTGAACACCACAAAGTGGTGTGTCACCCCAATTTGATTTTTTGTGCCTTTTGGCTTTGAAATTCTGTGTTCATTGACCCTAAATGTTAATGCCACATTTCTTTTCAGAGTTTGAACAGAAACATTTTTAGCCCTCATTGACAAATTTTTTTAATTAAACTTTTTATTTTGTATTGGAGTATAGCAAGTTAACAATGTTATGGTCATTTCAGGTGGACAGCAAAGGGACTCAGCCATACATATACATGTATCCATTCTCCCTCAAACTCTCCCCCATCCAGGCTGACACATAACATTGAGCAGTGTCCCCTGAGCTATACAGTAGGTCTTTGTTGGTTATCCATTTTAAATATAGCAGTGTGTACCTGTCCATCCCAGACTCCCTATCTTTTCCCCTCCATCCTTCCCCCCCTGGCAACCATAAGATCATTCTCTTGAGTCTGTAAGTCTATTTCTTAGACAGAATAATTTGTGATTCTTGCCATGTTTTTTTTTTTTTTTTAATGGTATGATTTCAAGAAATGTATTTGTTCATTTATTTATTTATATTAAAGTTGATTTTAGTTGATTTACTCTTGCCATGTATTTTGAGTGAGCTCTTTCCCCCCCTTACCACATATATAACTGTTTCACTTATCACACCATGAGAAGCTGGCCTTAACCTGGGCTTTACCTTTCTTTAGTCTTTCGTTTGGTGACTACATGAAAGGATCTGCACGTGGTAGGAATATACTGAGGACATGAAACAAGGTCAGATTGATCACTTTTGTAGTGGCCTTAAACAGGTCTGCTCTTTCCTGTGTGGTGCCTTAAGGTGAATTAGAATAAGATGCCCCTTGAGGCAGAAGGACTGCAAAAGTCCTCCCTCCTGAACAACCCCTGGGTGCAAAGCCCATGCCAAGGTGTTTGGCAGCAGGAGCCTGCGATGGCATTGTGCCCCCACCTGGCCTTTGGTCCTGTGCAGAAGCTTCACTACTGTATGTGGTGATCCTGGCTGTGAAGTTTGATAATCTTAGTGTTCCTCTATTCTGAGGCCATTTCTTGAAATTTGCAGATCAAAGCAGGACCTTGAAATATGTGTGTTTGGACACAAATGGGAACAAATTGAAGCATGCGAGTCCATTTCTGGTGTCCCACTGAACACTGTGACAGAGGTGGACATGCACAGATGATTAAAAACACTTCAGCCTGAGGGGCACAGAGTCTGGGGGAGGGCATAAACCTGAACTTAAATCCTCTCCTCTAGTATGAGAAATGCCAGCCTGGTAGCGTTATAAAGCTCTGCGCTCTGTGGAGATTATAGACAGACATGCAGTTATTTCTGCCCAAGGAAGTCAGGGAAATCTACTGAGAGGGGTTGACATAGGAAGAGTGTTTTTTAGGATGATAAAGAGGAGTTTCCCTAAATAATTATGGCTGAGGGAAAGACCATTTCAAGCAGAGAAAATAACTTGAGTGGAAGCATTGAAAAAATTGAAAATTGAAGATATTTATCATTTTAGTGATAATGATAGACATGTTTTCAGTTCTTTAAATGTGATTCTAGTTATTTGTTAATGAGCACATCCTTTGTTTACTGAAAACTGGTACAGGTAAAGTTAGTGCACTTCCTCATTACCTTTATTCAATTATTGCTTGATGGGGCGGGTTTGTTGCCACTTTTTTAATGTGAGAGATCCTAACTATGTTATTTTTATTTTAGATTATAGCATTCGATGAGCTGAAAACTGATTACAAGAATCCTATAGACCAGTGTAATACCCTGAATCCTGTAAGTTATAATATAGGATATTTCTCTAGATTTTTAAACTGTTTTTGCTTTTAACTTGATATAATTTTAAAGTGGCCAGTATTCTCAGTAGCATGATAAATTTGTACTTTTTTTAAGTAGGCAGAATTTTAAAAAATAATCTTTTTCCTGTCCTGCTTGACTATTCTGACTATTATTAATCTGCTGGTGATCTTGTCAGCTGTCATACTAACATTCTTCCAATCTGCTTTTTACATTGTCGGCCAAAGACAGTTGAAAAGGTCAAAAAGATTAAAAGAGTCAAAATTGCATTAAAGGTGTGTACTGCTTTTTAGTGTAATGTTTTAATGCTGCATTCATTTCATGGGGAGGGCGAGGCATTTGTATTTGTAAACTGTTCTGTTCAGTGTGCTTGTTCATATGCCTGTTGAGGTTTCTGATTTCATGAAATTTCATATTTTATGCAAATGTTTGCTTGCTGGCCCAGTCAAGTAGGGAAAGCTGTTAAATGCTCATGCATTTTAAAAAATGTTATAACCATAGGCACTTCGATATTAGATTATTAGGTGCAGTGTTTGAAAGTTGGTTAACCTGAAATGACTTTAATAGGTGAGATTATTCTTCTTTTGTGACTTACTCTGAGATAGTCTGTAGGTGGAGCCTTTAATACCATATCTACTTTCATCGTTGGTTCTGGAATTTATTTACTCTTTCAGCTGCTGTTTATTCAGAACCTTTTAGGTGGGTAGCTCTGTTCTTAGGCTCTGAGATCTTGGAGTAATGCTTACCCTCAGACTCACGCTATCAGAATTTGTAATTAACAATTTATATGCAAATGTATACATAGTTATCTCTAGTATATCCAGTCTAAGTTTCTAAAACAGAACTGTCTTATACTAAGTTCTGAGCTCTTCTGGATTTAGTTATAATGTGGCCCCATTGTGCCTGGGGCCCTGTGTTGATTGTTACTTCATTTAGTTTGCTCATTCAGGAAGATTCTCCTTTAGACTGTAGGTTTGATTTTGTTGAACTGGTCAGAAACCGAAAGGTTGTTTGTAAGAAAGCAGTATGTCTTCAAGAAATAGACTGTTAATTCATCTTTAAAAATTACTTAATGAAGATAAAAACATATATAGACTTGAGCTGTGTAAAACTGAAATGCTGGCATGCCAGAGGGATTTTATTTGGAAAGGGTCTGTAAAGTTAATTTGCTTCTTTATCATTGTTTCCTAGATAAATAGGCAAACTACATTCCTAGTTTGTCTTTAAAGAACTGATACAGTAAGACTTGATGTAGGTACAGTTAAAAGTATTAACTGTTTCTCTACTCTTACTAAACAAAAAAGAAGATAAATCTGCTTTCTCATTGGAAAGTAGTAATGTTCATTGTAAAACATCTTAACTTACTCTTTAATTGTTACCAAGAAGTTGAACTGAAATTTCTCCTTTTGATGGTTGTTGATTAGTAGTTTCCTATTTCATTGGCTTTTCATTACTTCAAATAACCAAATGATGATGAGGATAATAATAGCTGAAATCAGATGAGGGCTGTCCTGGGTGCCAGGCTCTGTGCTAAACATCTTTACCTGAGTTTTTTCATTCAGTTTTCATGACGATCCTAAGAGGTGGGTATATCATACTCTAAAGGAGAGTGAACTGGGGCTTAATGAGGTTCAGCACTTTGCTCAGGGTCACACTGCTAACATAGAGTCAGAATTGGAACTCAGACAGCCTGGTTTTTAGGTTCAAATTCTTCTGGTTTCCTAATTTAGTATAAACCTAAGATGGACTCATTTCATTTTAACATATAGTTTGTGATTTCTAGCTTTTTTTTAATGGAAAGAAATTCTCACTTTGTGCTTGGGACCTCCAAATGCTGCAGTGGGTCAGAGGGAAGTTTCTACATCAGCCTAAGTTGTGTTTTGGATAGGGTGCCGATAATTGGCTCAATAGCAGTGCATCTGACAGTTTTCCCTATTGAAAATTTGTTTTGACAATTCTGCCAAAGTATGGGGGAAGACAAATACAATTATTTTTTTAGAATGTGAACCTTATCTAGAGAACATTATGATTTGCATGTTTAAGTACTGTCATTTCAGCCATATTTGCATGAGGTGTTTTTTATGAATACTAGTTTTTGTGTAAATGTTGGTTCCTAAATGGAATAATTTTCTGCCACTTATGGGGAAATTTCATTATTAAGGAATGAAGAGTGCTGGTCTTTATGAGAGATGTATAGTACAAGTTTCTGGACTGCTTTGAGGAGAATGGAGGGAGTGTGGCATTTTTTTCATACTAGAACTGGTAGAATTACATATGACCTTTATTATCAGTCTTATTAAAGAAGACTGTTTAAAAGCAGTAGGGAGCATGCTTTTAAAGTCATTTTCTCCCCATACATTAGTCTGGAAGTGCAGAATGAAAATTTGAATGATGATTTGTATTGTTAGATCGGTTGGTTTTTAGAGAACTGAAATAGGCTTATTATACTGTAAAGAAAAATCTTGTAATTTAAACTAGTATTATAAACAGCAGCTCTAGTGGAACTCCTAATAAAATGTATATTTTTCTTGGTTTGTCCTGGTTGTACTATTTGTGTTTCAAAGATTTCCCTGTAGACGTTTTCTTGTTTTCTTACAGATGTTTAACTTTGATCTTAACTAAATGCTGATTTAACAGTTCATATTATTTATATGTTTATATATATGTGCAGAGTTTAATCTTATTATATTGCTTAAATTTGTGGAAAATATCTGGTTAGTGGTACAGATTAATAGGTTTTACTGGAATTTTATTTAAAATAGTATTAATTAAAAATTTTGCTTTACAGCTTTGAATGGGAAGGGTAATTTGGGAGTAGTAGAAGATGGGCTTGAATAAGTAATATAATTATATTATTTCTACAGCTGTAGTTTTCCCTCAGAAAAGATCTGATGGTACAGTCCAGGCACATTTGAGAAACTGGCTTTGCAGCTGTGACTTACTGTAGGAAACTCTTTGGCTGAAACTTTCAATGAAAGTTTTAGTATTTATATTTAACAGAGTCGTTAGACTGAAATCTTTAGGATGAGAAAGATAATTTAAAGCATGAACTCTTGGTCATTTATAAAAAGCATTTTCCTTGGACTAATTTTTCTTCACTTAATACTGCTTGCTATCAAAAGATGTATTTTGTTTTTGAGTTCTGAGCTGCTACTGGTCTGCTGTGTTTGTAGCACTTCACTGGAGAAAGGCTGAAAGAAACAGAAAGGCTGTGTAGGAATGGGAGCTCAGGAACAGGGAGAATTCTGGTTTCATGGTTTAGATCCCAGTCTTTTCCCTCCTGCATTGCAGAAAGCACATCGTTTGCATCTGTGCATTTTAGTGTTCTTCCACTCCGACTGTGCTGAGATTATTGGCTGTTGGCTTTCCATTGAAAAATTACTGTTGTGGTAATGTGTGTTTTGCTAAATATTGTATTTGTAGCACCCTGGTTTCTATTAAAGGCTTAAAAACACTAATGTGTAACCTTCTAAAGGGAGCTTTGTTCTTGTGAATTTTTTTATATCATGTTGCATGTCATCAGATACTTCATTTTTATATTTTTATCATTTTTAAATAGTGGAAAGAAAAAATATTCTAAGTTATTCTAAGTGATTAGCAAATAGCTTTGTTTGAACAGTCTGGGTGGTAACTTTGTGTAATTTAACCTGTTGTTCTAAGAATTTGGGTTTTAAATTTTGAGTCACATATTATTGTTCTAGTGCAAGCTATAACCTCTGGTCATTTTGCATATAATTCTGCTTTCGGTCAGAAGTTAAATATGAAAATAAAACTCGGTAGCACTTTTCATTTCTGATTCTAAGAGAACAAGTGACTTTTCACTGTGGAAACTTAGTTGCCACCTGCTTTCCAAATTAGCAGTTGACTTAATGCCAAGGTGTTTTGATAACGGATAACCGGCTTGTGTTTTTTCTTCCAGCTTGTCCTCCCAGAGTACCTCATCCATGCTTTCTTCTGTGTCATGTTTCTCTGTGCAGCAGAGTGGCTTACACTGGGTCTCAATATGCCCCTCTTGGCATATCATATTTGGAGGTAATATTGAGATACACTTCTAATACTTTTCCTAATTAAATTTTAATTATACTATGGTTGATACGATTATCTTAACTTACTAGTCACCTAAATGAAAGTGGTGGTGGTTTAGTCGATAAGTTGTGTCTGACTCTTGCAACCCCATGGACTGTAGCCCACCAGGCTCCTCTGTACATGGGATTCTCCAGGCAAGAATACTGGAGTGGGTTGCTATTTCCTTCTTCAGGGGATCTTGCTGAGCCAGGGATTAAACCCGGGTCTCCTGTACTGCAGGCAGTTTCTTTACCGACTGAGCTACCAGGGAAGCCCCCTAAATGAAAGAAGTTGGCATTTGTTTTTTAAACCACATGGATGAACAAGTAACTGCTTTAATACCTCTTATGGAGCTTATGTTACTATTTGTCAAACGGTTTTTTAAAAGTTGAGCTATATCTTACATACAGTAATGTGTGGACAATCTGAAGTGTATAGCTCAGTGGATTTTTATGTCTGTGTACACTAGTGAAACCACCACCCAGATCAAGATATACATTATTTCCGGCCCCCAGAAGAGTCCCTCGTGTCCCATCCCAGTTACCCTCTAACTTCCTCAGGAGAACCAGTGGTCTTTTGTCACTTAGATTAGTTTTTTCCATTTCTGAACTTCATGTAAATCAGATTGTACAGTGTTTGTCTTTATTTATTTCTCCTTTTTTACTTTATGACTCTAAATTTGGTTATTTATAAAAGATTCATATTTCATAACTTCTACATGTTTTGTTTCAGATAGGCAAAGTCTCATTGCCCTTGACTTTAGGAAGTACTTTGGGAAGAAGTACTTAGAAGTAAAGTGGTTTCGCATCTGCAATGGGCTGTGATATGGCTCAGGAAAAAGTGTACATGTATTTAGAGAATAGAAAAGAGAAGGACAAAGCTGCATGGTTAATGTGAACATTTGGAACATCTTGATGAAGGCTTCTTTATGTTAAAATAGAAAGTTAAAAGGAAAAAAATCGTATTTCCTTTTTACAGTTATTTGTAATTCTCTTGGATTTCTGAAAGTGTAGAGGAGACCAGATATGCCTTCTTTAACTGCTCTGTTTTCCCCTTTAGGGGCTCTAGTTTTAAAATCAAGATGATAAAAGGAAAGAAGTCCACATAGAACTAAAAGTATGCTTCTCTATGTGGGCCACCTCTCATTGTAACCAATATTATTTGAGAAAAATGCTGCTGTCCATCTTGAAGGTTAGCTTCCATTCTGAGTGGCTAATCAATTGTGCTTATTACAGGTATATGAGTAGACCAGTGATGAGTGGACCAGGACTCTATGATCCTACAACCATCATGAATGCAGATATTCTAGCATATTGTCAGAAAGAAGGATGGTGCAAATTAGCTTTTTATCTTCTAGCATTTTTTTACTACCTATATGGGTAAGTTTAAAAAATGAAAATACCATTTTACTTTGCTGCCTGAAACATTTGCAGGCATTAGGTCTGAACACCTTAAAACCCACTTGAAGAATAACTCATGTCCTGAATGGTGGTACTGGTAATGGCACAGTGCACACTGACAAATTCACACACATTAAATAAACTGGTACTTGTCAAGGCAGCCAGCTGATGTGCAGTCAGAGGCAGAAACCTGGGGTGGGGATGCTGCTTCCAGAGTCTCAGACAGTCAGTGAAGGACAGTCCTCGTTTTCCATGGCAGAGCAAGAGCGTGTGGCTGTGTGCATTTGCAAAAAAGTTTTTGCTTGCCTCAGTGTCTGTCTCAAGATTATGTTTAATTTTTTTTTTAATCATTCTCGTTAAACTATATGTTCTACACTTTATTTTCTGATTTGCATGCTCTGTATGGCATGAAGGAAAGAAAAGTTCTATCATACAGGGTGGTGCAGTTACTGATTTTCATCCTTTTATACTGAGATGGACTCATATATCATTCCTCTCGATCAGGGTTTCTTGACCTTGGCACTGTTCATATTCTGGGCAAGATAAAATTTGTTGTGAGAAGCTGTCCTGTGCATTGTAGAATGTTCAGCAGCATTCCTGGCCTTTACCCACTAGATGCCAGTAGCATCCCCCTGCCCCAGTGATAATAACCAGAAATGTCTCTAGACGCTACCAGATGCTCCCTGTGGGGCAAAATCGCCTTGGTTGAGAGCCACCATTCTAGGTGTACTGTAGGTGGAGGAAAATAGCTGCTTATTAAAACTAGAATTAAACTAGGGCTAGAATACAGTTATAACTTTTCTTTATATAAATACATCTCTCCCATTTTTTATTGACATATTCAACTTGGAGAGAAATTTCCACTGGATTTTCAAAATATGAAGAAAATTGTATTAGATGAAATTATTGCAGTAATTAAGATTCTCTTCCCTCTCCTTTTTGTTACTTGAAAACTTGCTTAGTATTAAATGGTAGGCATGTAGTCATAGTTCTTGTTCATATTATTTTCTGTTATGGAAGAGGGTGAAGTGCTAGACTTAAATTTACGGAAAATGCATTTTTATGCCTTCAGAGGTGATATTTGTGAAAAATTAATGTCTGCAGATGTTCATACATGAAACAGAGTGAAAAAGTTCTGAAAAGTGAAATTCCATGTGTCCTTTTAATTTCTGTTAATTTTCATATTTTAGCTTCTATAATAAGTGTCTGAAACAGTGCTGATATTTAGTAGACGCTTAAAACATACTTGCTGAAAGAAGGCAAATGAATGAATAAATGATAGAGTTGTGGGAAAATGTTCACCAGGAGATGGTGGCACTATGTTGTTCGTTTTATTTATTTTTAAAATTTTATGTTTTTTGGCTGTGCTAGGTTTTAGTTGCTTTGTGAGGGCTTTCTCTAGTTCTGGCAAGCAGGGCCTACTCTTTGTTGCGGCATGCAGGCTTCAGTAGTTGTGGCTCATGGGCTCTAGAGCATGGGTTCAGTAGTTGTGGCATATGGGCTTAGCTGCTGTGTGGCATGTGGAATCTTTCCGGACTAGGCATCAAAGCCTTGTCCTCTGCACTGGCAGGCGGATTCCTATCCACTGTGCCACCAGGGAAGTCCCATTCATTTGTTTTAAATTGTCTATCAAGCTTGCTCACTTCCTTGCTTTGTATTTCCATTTAGACACACATGCTCTTGAACCATGCTCTCTCACCTCGCC
Organism: Giraffa tippelskirchi; assembly: GCF_054371585.1. Classification (NCBI taxonomy): domain Eukaryota; kingdom Metazoa; phylum Chordata; class Mammalia; order Artiodactyla; family Giraffidae; genus Giraffa; species Giraffa tippelskirchi. The sequence goes on along the minus strand of NC_137281.1, from coordinate 127,852,247 downwards.
CTGCATGTAGGATCAAATGGTTATTGCTTTTTATTTTGCTTGTTGGTCTCCTTTTCTTTTTTAAACTTGCTGCTGTTGCCTAGAGCCTTTCTCTAATGGGAAAGTTCCTTGATTATTCCTGTCTGTAAAATGGGGATAATAATGGTACATACCCTACCTCCTAGCACCTAGCAGAAGGCCTGGCATGAAGTGAGCCCTTGGAGATGCTCACTCCTATTCTTAGATACAGCTCTGGAGCAGTGTGCTGTTTTGGATTGCTTCTCTAAGCTCTGATCGCCCATTAAGTTTTCAGCTGTGCTGTTCTACTTGCTAAAATTGGAAAGGAAATAGGGGACAGCTCAGCCCATGTACTGAGCCAGTCGTACCTTAGGCAAAAGTCCACAAATGCAGATTAAAATCATATCGTGAACTTGTCATTGGTCTTACCATTTTCTGTGATGTTGTGATATCACAAACTAGTTTACTATATAAAGCAGAGTCAACTTTTTGGTGCTGTTAGTTTTTATAGTTAGAAATGTTTGAATTAACAGTAGCCTTTTTCTTCTTTTCAGCATGATCTATGTTTTGGTGAGTTCTTAGAACAACGCTTAGAAGAATTGGTCCAGTTAAGTGCATGCACAAAGCCACCAATGAAGGGATTCTATCCAGCAAGATCCTGTTTCCAAGAGTAGCCTATGGAATCTGATCAGTTACTTTAAAAATGACTCCTTATTTTTTAAATGTTTCCACATTTTTTGCTTGTGGAAAGACTGTTTTCATATGTTATACTCGGATAAAGAATTTAAATGGAATTACGTATAAATTAATATAAAATGATACCTCTGGTGTTGACAGGTTTGAACTTGCACTCCTTAAGGAACAGCCATAATCCCTTGAATGATTGCATTAATTATTGACTGTCCTTAGTCCATTGGAAGCTTTCGTTTATAGGAACTTGTAGGGCTCATTTTGGTTTTATTGAAATGCCATTTAATTATAAATTAGCTGTAGATATCAGGTGCTTCTGATGAACTGAAAATATGTATCTGACCTGCGGGAAACTTGATAGGTTTCCTTATCTATCATGTAGGTGATTATATATGGATGCATTAAAAAAATAAGAGTGGGATTTTTTCCCCCTTGGACTTGAAATACTATCCCTGTATATTGCATGAATGAGAGATTTCCCCATATTTCCACCAGAGTAATATACTTGCTTTAATTCTTAAGCATAAGTGAACATGATAAAATATATGCTGACTTGTGAAGAATGCATTTAAAGCTATTTTAAATGTGTTTTAATTTGTGAGACTTTACTTATTAAGAAATTTGTTACTAAATGTTCTAATCTGGTGGTAAAGGTATTCTTAAGAATTTGCAAGTACTTTAGATTTTCAAAACCGAATGAGAGAGAACATTGTATAACCATCCTGCTGTTCCTTTAGTGCAATACAATAAAACTCTGAAGTTAAGACTTATTTTCAGTGCATTGTTTTAAAGATTATAAATAGCTATTTCTTAAACTTGCTTATTCCAAATAAAGACATATCACTGTCAGTTTTTTAAGAAGATAGTAGAGTATTACTTTCTTGTTTTTTAATACCATGCTTGGATCTAAAAAGGACAATTTTTAAATGGTTAAGTATATTACTGTCTGTTGTCATTTGACAAGATTCGTAAACACTGATGGCATAGCATCATCGTTTTTCTTACTAATTAAAAATTATTGTGAAACTTAAAAGGTTTAAAGTATTTTTTTCCTTTTTGAAACAGCAGGTTTTTAAGGTGAAGTGAGTTATACATTTGTGTTTGGTTTTTTTTTTTGCTGCTGCTTGAAAGGCAGGTGATTTATGGCTTGCATGTTTTCATAAGCATTCTTGTGGTTTATTTGAGAGGAGTCAGTTAAGGCAATTGAAAATAGTGTAAGTGGTTCAAAGTTTCTTAAAGGATCAAGGAAGAAAATCATATGTAGAAATTTTATGTAATGACCAAGGATATTTATGGATGTGTTTGTGCAAGTCTTATTCTAAGTAGCCCTTGAATTAGATGCTGTTTTATGCTCTACTAGTAAAGAAATGCTTCCCCACCTTTAGGAGAAGGTTACTATTTTGAGATTGGGTAATAGGGGTAAATACATTGAAGAAGAGGATATAGAACCAGAGAGTGAGGAGAGTCAAACCATTTCAGAATGAGAGATGCTTAAAGACTTGTAGTCTGGAGCACACCTCAAGGGATCTGATTGTTCATTAGTTCATGCAGTAAATTGTTTATTGAGCCCTAGTTAGGCACTGTAGACTCGTGATCTGAGTATAAGCAACCATTCAGCATCTAATCCACCCAATTGTACTAGCATGCACTCATTTTTCTTTCTTGTTCACGAGAACTTTTTATCATGAGAGACTTGGCCAAGTCTTCTGTACTTCAGATAAGTTTTCTGGGGTAGTTACTTTTGTATTCCCGTCAAAGTATTTTCATGAGCCCTTCCTATCTCTTAGCAAACTCCACGTTCCTTTATGAATTTTAACAAATATCCTAATAATTATTTCACAGTATTCTCCAGGATTAATGCCAGGTTTATTGGTTGCAATTTGTGGAAGCCACTTTCACATGTTTCAAAAGTTAGATATGTAGTCCTTAGCTGATACCTCAAGGATGATTGACAGTCAGTGGTAGGTTGTTAGGTCCTAGGCGTGTAGATAATTGGAATATCGGGTACCTGGATGCTCTTATAATATCTGCTCTTTACCGTCACCAGTGTTTTAAGAAATTAAGTCACTTACCAAGAAAAAGCAGAAACTATTTGCATTGACAGTATGCCAGTGGTTCTTTTCTTTGCTGTAAATTTAATTTGTTCCCCTGTTAATCTGGTTTGGGTGGTCCTAGCCATATTTCTATTATTCGTGCATGTCCAGCTGAAACATAGTTAGTCTGGGTTCATAATCCTTTCCAGCTTTAGTCAAGACTGTACCCTCTGCAGCCACAGCTGTTTATTTAGGAATTCTTTTTTCCCTTGTTGCAATTACTTTTGCTGTTGTGTTTTAAGAGCTTTCCAACTCTCTGAAATCATTCCTGTAACTTACTGTAGTTATTATCTATATCAGCAACTTGGTGTTGGTACTACAGATTCCCCTGCATTAAAAATATTATGTAACAAATGTAGTCTATTTAGCAGTTATTCTATTGAGTAATAATACTGTATCATGGCAATATGTCCTATTAGTGCTAAGGAGGTATAGGGGTAGATTCTCAAATGCCTGAATCTGAATTTTATTAATATTATTTGATAATTTTCACAATATTTAACTGATACTCCCCACTCCCCATCCCAGGGTAGAGGAGAGTTGGGTAACAAGCTGCACATAAACTACTAATTTGTTTGAAGTTTGAATTACTTTTCACGGGAAGAGGGTAGTGACAGGAAATGACCAGATAATCCACTTTTGACCTGTATCAGATAGTACTAAAGCATTTGAGAAGCCTCATACCATGAATAGTCAGACCTATAGTCAAGTTCAGATACCCAGGTAATAGTCTCACACAGAACAACAGAATGCATGGCAGTTTGCAGTATGTGTCTTTTAAAGCCTCTTCAGTATTTTTGGCTCGAGGACCACTTATGCTAATAGCGTTCATAGAGCTCTCTGCAGATAACATATTTTGAAAATATGTAAGATAATTGCATAGAAAGGAAATAGAGATGTAGATATAGTTTGAAACTAGCAAATTATTTTCCTTGCTACAACACTTCTCTTTTCCTCCAATATATATTTATAGACAGCGTTCATGGAATATTACTGCCATAGTACAAAGAATGACTTGTGGATTTTTTCTTATACTCTGCAGGAGGGCCAGCTTTCATTTTGGGTGTGGCTATCTCACATAGCAGTGTGATAATATCAAGTCCATTAAAATGATCTATATTTAAAAGTACATATCTAATTTACTTACTTAAAGCTCAGTTGGTAAAGAATCTGCCTGCAATGCAGGGGACCCGGGTTTGATCCCGTGGTCAGGAAGATCCCCTGGAGAAGGAAATGGCAACCCACTCCAGTACTCTTGCCTGGAGAATTCCAAGGACAGAGGAGCCTGGTGGGCTACAGTCCATGGGATCACAAAGAGTTGGACACGACTGTGCAACTAACTTTCACTTTCACCACTCACAAATGTGCATTTGTCAATAATCACTTGTATAATTGTAAATCAGAAGTTTTGACAGCCAAAATATTTGAAACGACACTTCTCAAAGGGGACAGATAGAAATGCTGATACCTTGTCTAGCATTGTTCATGAAACCTCGTAGTCATTGTTCTAGGAAACTATTAATAATGTTAATCTCATAATTTAAGCTCTTTTGCTCAAACCAGGCTTTGATCTGTGGTCAGACCAGTAGCTAATTAGTCTCTGGCACTAGTATTGCAGCTTGGCAGATAGTTCTGAACTAATACTGCAGGGCGATGCCAAGAGAGAAAATGGGGTTCTCTTTGGGGATATGTTGAGTAGCTTTCTTGCAACAATTTTGCTTTGATTAAAATTAATGGTTTTAAACCTAAATGTCTTAAAAAGAGTAAACGACTCTGCTGCTTTTTCTGCTTGGTTTTGGAAAATAGAATTAACCATTAAGGTGATCTGTGGGATTGGAGTGAAGGTTTTACCATACATTAGTTTTATTAATGTATATTGTGGAAGATGTAGAGAACATCTTGACATAGAAAAGAATGAATAAATTAACATCGTACAGTGCTTTCCCTAAACATTTACATTTCTTTGTTTACAGTGTTCTTGTATTATGGAGAAGAACAATTTCTTAAATAATAAATTGATGACTAGGTAGATCTTAAAACTACTAAGGGAAACACAGAATGTAGTTAGCTATCTGTGTTCATGATTTGTTAAAATCTAAGTTAACCTTAATGGTGCTGTACACCATCCAAAGACAATGTCCTTATGTTGTCCTGCCTTCTTTAAGCTTGCTTGCTTTATTTTGCTTTTGTATATTTAATAAAAACTGTCTCAAATGTTTCCTTGTGTAGTTTGTGGATAACGGTTGAGTTTTGTGTGTTGATTCTATTTCAGCAACTAACTGGCTTGTGTATGACTAGGATTCCAGCAGGTCTCTCTGCCTCCCTTCCCTCATTGTTTTGATGGCTGTCCTGCAGATTAACCAGAGAAAATTCTTTTCCAAGAATGTTGGAATTACATGTTATTAAACTTTATTGGATAATTATATTTGAGTAGTGACATCCCATGATTGTTATGGAATAATTGATGTTTTTCCTTATACTTAGTAAAATAGTTAACCATTTTATTGTGGAAGGCTTAACTGGCACTTGGCAGTGGAAATTGAGATGCATGTACTTTGAAAATTCAGTTGATTAAAGGATTTGATTAGTCCATGCTAATATTTTTTCTGCTATTCTTAGATATTCATGAGTAAGCTATTTATTGGGAGAAAGCTGATAATAAGATTTGGTAATGTCAATTTCAGTGATTGTTTAAAGCTTAATGGAGTGATTTTAAATTGTACTTGGTTATAACAACAAAATCATGAGAAAGGTCAATCTATTACTGCAGCCTGTACTTAAAATAACTTCCTTGTTGTAATTTTTGGCATTGATTATCTTCGGTCAGAAATCCTTAAGGATATGTGATTCTCCCGTCTTCCTTGAGTCTTAGAGAGAAAACCTTAAGTTCTAAAGTATTAAAACATTGATTTTTATATTATGATACATTCTGAGTCTCTGGTCTGAAGTTCCCAAACAGTGCTAGTAAATGTTTTAAAGTATTCTCTAATGAAATTAAAATAGCTCATCAGGGCAAGAAGGGTGAGAGACAGTAAGACTTTTGGTTAATTATACGACTATTTACAAATTAAGGGTTGATGTGGTGAAATCTGCTTTGCTTGTGTGGAAGTTCCTCCTCCGTTGGTCACCTTCGTGACTACCAGTAGCCAAGAGAGCTGTGGGATTCTGTAGCACTGAGACTGCTGACGTCTCTTAAAACAGGTAACTTTGACTCACGGTATGATCCTTGTCTGCAAATGCTTGCTTTTGGTACCTCAGCGTGAAATTTAAAGACAAAGACACAGGTAACAGAGAGTGAAGTGAAGGAGTGAGAAAACTGGAGACTTAAACTTTAGGTAAGTGCTTTATAAAATAAACGTGAAAGAGGTATTAAATTCATTCCATTGTAGTTCTTAGGGTTAAAAAAACAATGCTGTGAAAAATAGCAGCTGTCTGAAGTAATGAATTCCTCATCTTGGAAAATTCCAGCAAATGCTGGATAAACACTTGTTGGGGATGATCTGGCATTGGGTGGGAGGAGGTGACAAATTCTCTATCAAGTAGAGAAAACAATGGGAGAAATTTTCAGAGGAATAGAGGGTAAGAGTTATTTAAATAATTTTAGCCTGGGTGCTTGTAGCAATTTTCATATGTGTTACTATGTCATATGCCACCCAGCAGTTACCAGTAATATGAGGTAAGAATGTGGTAAAAAAATTAAAATATATTTTCCCATATGCTATTTTTCAACATTACCTCTAGGTAAAATACAGCAGAATAGCTGGTGTATTTTTAAAGGAAAATTGTGTTAACAGTTTTTCTATCTCCTATAAGATATGAAAGAGACACAATGAAATTTGTCAGTAAAAGCTTTAGGAATATCTGCACATGTACATTTACTATTCATTACATTCAATTTGATAACACTAGTAGTTTCAATACAAATGCTATTAGAGAACTCAAATTTCAGACATGGTCATATATATATGCTATTTGAAATTCTTTTATCTAGATACAGATCTTGATAGTGAATCTCTTGATGAAAGGTGTGCAGCTAGCTTGTCCCGGAACTCATGAAGATAATTATATTGCTGAAAAAAGTAAAGATACACTGAAATACATTGTAGAAAGCTAATTGCCAGAGTAGTCATGAAACTAGTTGGAATCAGGAATCAAAATAATACTTGGTAAAAACGATTCTACATCCTTTTCGGTAAGGAGGTATTTACATCTTGGGGAAGTTTTATCTTTCAGTGAAGCTACATACAGGGCTTCCGTCGTGGCTCAGTGGTAAAGAATCTACCTACAATGCAGAAGACCCCTAAGTTGATCTCTAGGTCAGGAAGATCCCCTGGAGGAGGGCATGGCAACCCACTCCAGTATTCTTGCCTGGGAAATCCCATGGCCAGAGCAGCCTGGAGGGCTACAGTCCATGGGGTCGCAAAGAGTTGGGCACGACTTAGTGACTAAACAACAACAAAAGCTATATATAGTGTGAAAAACTTGCTTTAAAAATCTCTAAAAATTAGCAGGTATTATGAAATACAGATGAGCATTTTATGTCTGTAAAATCATTTCTCCCTTTATTGGCAGGAGCAAATAAGTTTAAAAATAACACATGAAAGTGAAAGTTGCTCAGTTGTGTCTGACTCTTTGCGACCCCATGGAATTCTTTAAGCCAGAATACTGGAGTGGGTAGCTGTTCCCTTCTCCAGGAGATCTTCCCAACCCAGGGATCGAAACCAGGTCTGGTATTCTGTTTCTAATGCATTTTCTCCTGGGGAGTAAGTCCACAGGGAAGGGCACTGTCTGCAGCAAGTAACAGTATATTCAAGAAAAATCTATTTCTTGATTTACAAAATCCTTAGTTGTCTGCTTTTTGTGATGATAAAATCATTTTGGAACAATTTCCATAATAGAAAATACTGAAGTAAAATTACTGATCTTAACAGATAAGCAAAATAGATTCTTTAATTAATTCATTTGGAGTTTTAACAGCTGCCCAGAGGATATTCTTACCCTGCCCCAAATCTCATTTTGTATTACTATTGAGAAGTTGGGCTTGCATACTGCTAACTTAACTTATACCAGCATAGAGATGGAAAAACCATGTTTGCCCCAGAATGCTGAGGTGATAAATTGACAGCCTATATTAATGTGGGCTTAAGATTAAAGATGCAAAACACGCATATATACACACATATACATACATTTGTCCATGTAACTTGTTCTTGTCAAAGAGACACTTGGGAACATCTTAAATTTGAAGCATCATTTGATTTTAACAGGTAACAAGGGGGAGCTTCTGTTTTCAGAACCTGCTCCTCTGACTTAGTCCTAAAGCTGAGACCAGGTAACTGGGAAAGGAAGGCAAGTTAGCATTGTTGTTGTCCTGTCGCTAAGTTGCGTCTAACTTTTTGCAACCCCATTAACTGCTGCATGCCAGGCTTCTCTGTCCATAACTATCTCCTTGAGTTTCCTCAAACTCATGTCCATTGTATCAGTGATGCCATCCAACCATCTCATCCTCTGTGACCTCCTTCTCTTGCTCTCAGTTTTTCCCAGCATCAGAGTCTTTTCCAGTGAGCCAGCTCTTCACATCAGGTGGCTGAAGTATTGGAGCTTTGGCTTCAGTATCACCCCTTCCAATGAATATTCAGGATTGATTTCCTTTAGGATTGACTGGTCCAAGGGACTCTCAAGAGTCTTCAGCACCACAGTTTGAAAGTGTTAATTCTTTGGCGCTCAGCCTTCTTTATGGTCCAACTCTCACATCCATTCCTGACTATTGGAAAAACCATAGCTCTGACTATACGGACCTTTGTCGACAAAGTGATGTCTCTGCTTTTTAAAACTGCCACTGCTGAGTTTTCCAAAGTTTTAAAAAGCTGTGTCTAGGTTTGACATAGCTATTCTTCCAAAGAGCAAGCATCTTTTAATTTCGTGACTGCAGTCACCGTCTGCATTGATTTTAGAGCCCAAGAAAATGAAATCTGACACTGTTTCCACATTTTCCCCATCTATTTGCCAAGTGATAGACTCTTACGCCTTCATCAAGAGGCTCTTTAGTTTCTCTTCACTTTCTGCCATTAAAGTGGTATAATCTGCATATCTGAGGTTGCTGATATTTCTCCTGGCAATCTTGATTCCAGCTTGTGATTCATCTAGCTCAGCATTTTGCATGATGTACTCTGCATATAAGTTAAATAAGCAGGGTGACAATATACAGCCTTGATGTACTCCTTTCCCAATTTGGAACCAGTCTATTGTTCCATGTCCAGTTCTAACTTGCTTCTTTTCAGCATAAAGGTTTCTCAGGAGGAAGGTAAAGTGGCCTGGTATTCCCATCTCTTTAAGAATTTTCCACAGCTTGTTGTGATCCACAGTCAAAGGCTTTAGCATAGTCAGTGAAGCAGAAGTAGATGTTTTTTTGGAATTCCCTTGCTTTTTCTATGATCCAGTTTATGTTGGAGATTTGATCTCTGGTTCCTGTGCCTTTTCTAAATCCAGTTTGTACATCTGGAGGTTTTTGGTTCACATACTGCTGAAGCTTAGCTTGAAGGGTTTTGAGCAAAATCTTGCTGGCATGTGAGATGAGTGCAATTGTATGGTAATTTGAACATTCTTTGGCATTGCTTTCCTTTGGGATTGAAATGAAAACTGACCTTTTCCAGTCCTGTGGCCACTGCTGAGTTTTCCAAATTTGCTGGCATAATGAGTGCAGCAGTTTAACAGCATCATCTTTTAAAGCTCAGCTGGGACTCCATTACCTCCACTAGTTTTGTTTGTAGTAATGCTTCCTAAGATCTACTAGACTTCACACTCCAGGATGTCTGGCTCTAGGTAGAGAACACCATCTTGGTTATCAGGGTCATTAATCTTTTTTGTATAGTTCTTCTGTGTATCCTTGCCACTTCTTCTTAATATCTTCTGCTTCTGTTAGGTCCATACCATTTCTGTCCTTTATTGTGCCCATCCACTCCAGTACTGTTGCCTGGAAAATCCCATGGATGGAGGAGCCTGGTAGGCTGCAGTCCATGGGGTCGAGAAGAGTCAGACACGACTGAGCGACTTCACTTTCACTTTTCACTTTCATGCATTGGAGAAGGAAATGGCAACCCACTCCAGTGTTCTTGCCTGGAGAATCCCAGGGACGGGGAGTCTGGTGGGCTGCCGTCTATGGGGTCCCACAGAGTCGGACACGACTGAGCGACTTAGCTTAGCAGTTGAATGAAATGTTTCCTTGGTAACTCCAGTTTTTCTTAAAGAGATCTCTAGTCTTCCAATTGTGTTGTTCTCCACTATTTCTTTTCATTGGTCACTTAAGAAGGCTTTCTTACATCTCCTTGCTATTTTCTGGAACTCTGCATTCAGTTGGGTATATTTTTCTGTTGGCATTACAGATCTACAAATCGGTAATATCCTTGGGGCATTGCTACTCAGTGTTTTTGGTTTTAAAGAGAAAGTAAATGGAAAGATGTCACTTTGGTTAGTCACAGCAAAGGATAACTAGAATGACTTTACATTTTTTTTTTCTATTAGAGTCATTCATCTGTGTTTGTTAAATGTTTAATGATACCATAAGAGGATCTTCACGAGCTACTTTTTGGTCAGAAGTCTACCTAGAAACTACCAATTTTATAGTAAAAATTGCCTCATTTTCCAAGGTGACAGAATTTATTCCCAGAACTGAATGGGCAAAAGCTGTAAAGGAATGGATCCTGGAAGAATAAACTGGAAAGTTCATAATTTTTCATTATTTTGTTTGGAAAAGCTGAACTTATTTAAATGTAAATTTAAAAAGTCAAAATATAAACAGGTGATACATGGATAATAGGATGCTTTGGATTTTCATGGCCCCTATGAGGACATGTTGCACTGTGAGAGTCCGCCCCTAACCACAGCCTCATGAGAACAGTCACCCTTCTTACCTTTATGGTCTGTATTGCTCCAGATCCTCTCAGGTCCCTCAGACTGTCGATGGCTTGCTGCGGTGATACTGTGTCAGACAGGTATAGGAGGAGACAAGCAGCTACTAACAGAACATGAGAGAAGAAGCATATATTATGTATATTATAAATTGACAATGGGATACAACAATTCATATTTAGTTTAGACTTCTGTTGTGCAGAAGACTGAGTTTGCTGTAATTATTTGAAATGAATTAGATGACTAAGACTTTTTAGTGTGTGTTTTCGACAGTTAAATTATTTTAAACGACTGCAGTTGAATTAAAACTTGGCTTCATTCTTTTTTATTAAAACTGCTTTATTGAGTGATTAAAATTCATATCCCACAATTCATTCATCAAAAGTGTACAATTTAGTGGATTTTAGTGAAGCCGTCGCCACAGTTTTAGAATATTTTCATCATCTCAGGAAGAAACCCTGTACCCTTTTGTCATCATCCCCGTATCACTCATCATCCTGTCACCCCTCCCCTAAGCAACATTTAATCTACTTTCTGTCTTTATGGATTTGCCTATTCTAGACATATCAAATAAATGGAATCATATGTTGTCTTTTGTGACTGGCTTCTTTCACTTAGCATTATGTGTTCAAGATATTTACATATGGTGGCATGTACTTCATTCCCTTTTATAGCTGAATAATATTCCACTGTATGGCTATACATTTTGTTTATCCATTTGTCAGTTGATGTGGACATTTAGGCTTTTCCATTTTTTTGGCTGTTATAAATAATATGGCTATAAATGTTCATAAGTTTTGTATGAACATGTTTTCATTTCTTTTGGATATATACCTAGGAGTGAAATTGCTGGGTCATATGGTAACTCAATGGGGTAAGCAGGAGGAAGGACTGCATGGCTATTTTCCAAAGCAGCTGCATCATTTTTCATTCCAAGCAGCAGAGTAAGTTTCCAGTTTCTCTACACCCTTGCCAACTCTTGCTTTCCATTTTTTGGATAATAGCCATCCTAATGGGTGTTAGGTGGTATCTCATTGTGATTTTGATTTGCATTTCTCTGATGACTAAGATGTTGAGCATTTTTCCATATGCTTATTAGTGATTTGTGTATTTTGTTTGGAGAAATGTCTGCTCATATCCTTTGCCCGGTTTTTAATTGGGTTGTCTGTCTTTTTATTGAGTTGTAAGAGTTCTTTATGTAGTCTAGGTAAGTCCCTTATCAGATACATGGTTTGCAAATATTTTTTCCCATTCTGTGGGTTGTCTTTTCATCCTGATAGTATCTTTACACAAAAGTTTGTAATTTTGATACTGTCCAACGGTAAAAGGAATAATTGTTACTCCCACTGTGTTATTTCATTAGCTATTTTTCCAACATATTTTTGAAAAGTTTAAAGTTAACATATGTAACTCAGGTTTTTAAGCTTATGTTACCCATGGATATTTAGAAGTTACTGTATCATAATACCTGCATGGGGAAGACATTAGAAAATAAAACACAAGAAGGCAGGTGCTAAGACATAAAAATTGTTTTCCAGAATCCTCTAAAACAATGCTGAAAACACCTCCCACTCCACTCTCACCCAAGATTTCTAAGGAACACTAAATGTAGGGCCTTAAATAATCCTTTGGGTCTTAGTAGACATATATTATGTTTTGTCTGATTTTCATACAAAGTGAGCATATGGCCCAGAAAAATGAGTTTTCCTACTATGAGGTAAAAAACAAAAACTGAATAATGGAAATATATTTCTTACCAAGACAAGATCTCCCAAGTCCTCCATAACAGCTGAAAGGGAAATACAGTTTTGAAGTTTGTACATTTTTATTCCATCCCAACAATTATAACCAGAGACTTGCTCTTTTTGCCTTCTGTTTCTAGTCTAATGCCTAGCACAGTGCCTTGTGCCCACAGAGTTTAATAAGTATATTTGAATGAACCAGTCAAGAGCAAAGTATGCTTATTTATTTGCTGGGAGGTATTCCGTATACCTCAAAGGGCCAAGGAAAGCAAAACCTTTTTATTGACCTTTTTCAACATCTGGTAGTTCAGCTGGTAAAGAATCTGCCTGCAATGTGGAAGTCCTGGGTTCGATCCCTGGGTTGAGAAGATCACCTGGAGAAGGGAACGGCTATCCACTCCAGTGTTCTGGCCTGGAGAATTGCATGGACTACAGTCCATGGTGTCGAAGAGTCATAAGCCACCTTCACTTTGAACATCTGAGGAGTGTAACATGTTACTAAATTGATAGAAAATAGACTAGTTTTACCAACTGCCTCTTTATTTTTCTCTAAACAAAACCTTAGTCGTTGTGAGACAGGTCCATATAAATAACTCTTCAGTCACGTAATAAGAGTACAGAGGTAGTGTATCCCGTAGGTTTAGAGCTTGGGCTCTGGAGCCCCACTGCCTGGGGTTGAGAATCCTGACTTTGTCACTTACTAGATGTGTCAGCCTAAGTTATTTAACCTCTCTGGGCCTCAGGCTTTTCACCTATAAGATGGGGACATCAACAGTATCTATGTCATAGTGAGGATTGAATGGGGTAACATTTGTAAAGCTTACAACAGAGCTTGGCACAGAGTAAGAAATAAATGAGCATTAGCTGCTATTATGTAGCATTGTGAAGAAATGAGCAGTTCTATATAACTGGATTTTCTAGGAAAATGAGGATCAATTCTTAAAGCAATGAAAACATTCGCTTGAATCAGTTTCAAAGATCCTAAAAAAGTTTATTAGACACTTCTGACTTTTCTAAAAGAGTGTACTAATGCCATTTAGGTGCTGACAACTCATCAAGTACATCAGTTACAGTGGTGTATGCGTAGACAGAGCTGTAGATACGTGTCTTGTGACAGGATGTGAGGGGATCAAACAGGTACTAACCCCTGAGTAACTGATGAACTTGCTTTCCACAATGTCCTGGCTATAGCCTGTTTCAGAGATGAGGCTCTACTGTATAAAGACAGAATATTTCAGTGGCTTTCTGTAAGATTAAAACGTACCACTTACATCTCTTGCTGCCTTTATCTTTCCTCCTTTGTTTGGTTGATTCCTACTTATCCTTCAAAATCTAGCTCAAATTTCAACTTCTGAAGTGTCTCTGTTCCCCCACAGAAACCACTGCCATCCTGTGTACTGCCGCGCATACATCTGTTTGAGTGTTATTACACTTGTGTGATAGCCTCGTCAGCTGTGGTTTCTTTGAGGGTGGGAACTGCATCTCAGAGTGTGTGCTTTGTATTCACAATATTTCATATACGATGCTTCATACATTGGGTTGAACTGTGTCCCTGAAAAGATATGTACCTAATCCCTGGTACGATGAATGTGACCTTATTTGAAAATTTTGTTAGTTGCTCAGTCGTGTCTGACTCTTTGTGACCCCATGGTCTGTAGCCTGGCAGGCTCCTCTGTCTATAGAATTCTCCAGGCAAGAATACTGGAGTGGGTTGCCGTTCCCTTCTCCAGGGGATCTTCCTGACCCAACGATTGAACCTGGGTGTCCTGTATTGCAGGCGGATTCTTTACTGTCTGAGTCACCAAGGAAGCCCAATCCAGTATGAGTGGTGTCCTTCTAAGAGGAAACTCCATATGAAAACACAGACAGAGAGGGAGAATCATGTGATGACAGAGGCAGGGAGTGGAGTGATGCAGTTACAAGCCAAAGTATGCCAAGGATGGCCGGCCAGCACCAGAAGATAGGAACAAGGGAGGAAGGAATCTACCCAGGGTCTCGGAGGGAGCATAGCCCTGCTGGCACCTTGATTTTGGACTTCAAGCCTTTAGACCTGGGCGGGAATAAATTTCTGTTTTTTAAGCTACCCGGTGTGTGGTACTCTGTTATAACAGCCCTAGGAAATGGTATAATACAATAGGCACTGATTTTATAAAGGAACAAAAAAGTCCCAGGAAAGCCAGTGAGGGCAGCACAGATAGAAAACAACAGGAAAAAAAAATTTACCAGATGCTGTTTCTGAGGAATAAACTCTAGAGCTGTCTAGCGATGTCGGCATTCAAGGATGGGAGAATGAATAGAAACTCTTTGTCTGAACAAACATTAGTCTCTGTAGGGACACCTTTGAAAAGTCTAGGATGATGAAAATTTCCAGTCATCAGATGCTTTATTTTATGGGAGCCCGAAGCATTCGACATAAGCAAGACTGCCCATTCACCTTTCCATCCTGTTTGTGTTCAAACATCAGAGCATTTGGTTTGCTGGAACCTGCTAGAGTAGAATTTGTTAAGCTTCTCTAAACTGAGCTAGTTTGATTTCTAGTAATCTTTCGGCAGAAGCTTTCAAAGATTTGGGAAAAAAAGAAATCTCAGAATTTGAAAAATGGGTCCCAAAATTGTAAATTATCTTTCCACCAGCTCCATGTATCTAATGCTATTTTACTTAGACTTATCAGCAAATTTATATAGATAACTATTTATTTTAAAATTTTGTTTCTACAATTACTACTAGATGAGAGATGATGTTTTTCTATAGAGTAAGTTTGGAAACTGTAGGATATAAAATGACTTCTTGTTCTTTCTCCCCTGCTTTACAGTTCGCTACATCAGGGTTTAGTTTGGTCATAAACAGATGTGTGTTCCCAAAGACCTCTGTACTAGGTTGATTTGTTTTTAAAAACATAAACTATTGGTATGAAGCCCCAGAACTCTTGATCTAAGGTGAGAGAAGCTGGCTGGGCTTGCTCTTTTAATAGGTGCCCTGAGACTATGTTGTTTGGTATAGTTTGTATACTTTCTAGCGCATAGTAGTGACCTTAAGAGCTTTTGAGGTATCATACTACTTAATGTTCTATGTTGCTCCAGAAAGGATTACACAGACTAAGATACCAAAAAAAAAATTGCAATCACAAAGAAGGACTAGTTTTCTCTCTGTGGCTGGTTCCCCTCTGCTTTGTGGGGCTTACCTCCGGCATAACTACGTTACTTTCCATGACACCACTTCGAGTCTTTGCAGTGCTGCTGTCTACTGCTGATTGTCACTCTCTTCCTTTCTCCAAGCTTGTTTCTTCTCTCCCTTTTTTCTCCCTTAATTCATTTTGTTTTAAACTTTGATACCAGTAGCTTATGTACAACCACTGACAAAAAAATGCAAGTCTCTTTTCTCTTTCTTTCAGGTAGCAAATTCATATCATCAAATAAAATTTTCAAATCCTGTTTTTAGGATTGCTCATGGGTTAGGGATGATTCCTTTGCTGCTAATGTTTTAAAAAATTGACTTTCTTGCTGTTGGAAGAAAGTAACTGAAAGGTTGACTGATAGTTAAGGTGTTGTTATATAACAAGAATGGCACACTGACCTTTTTGGGAAGGATAGTATCCCCAAATTATGAGTAAAGGTCTAGCAAAAGGGAAAAGGAAAAAAAAAAGCCTGTTACCCTATTCTAAAAATTTCCCAATCTACTCATTCATTGTCCTTACTCTTCAAAAATCATCATGGCAAATATCTGAGTGCTTGCTCTGTGCCAGGCATTGTGCAGGACTTTTCATGTGTTACCTCCTTTAAATCTTTGCAATGAAATATAAGGTAGGTAATAAGTGCATACGGATGCAATAATTTGAGAAATCATTTTTGACTGGGACATTTCTCACGTATTATATGGAGAAAAGGAGAACATACTGTATTAAGGTTTTTCGGTTATTTTTAAGGCAAATTTCAAGCTCCTCCATAATTTCACAGCAGCTGGTGATGTCAGGAGTCCCTCCATCTGGAATTGGATGGTGATGAGTGATAATTCCATACTGATGGTAGAGATCCAAAAGGTTTGGAACTCTATATTTTGACAGTTCCCCTCTGGTGCAGAAAACAAATATGTCTTGTATACCATAGCTCTTTAGTTCTTCTGCCAATAGACCAAGATACACAAGGACACACATGAACAAAACATTACAAATTTAAATACAGTCAGGAGGGAAAATACAGAATTAAGTCCCTTAAGCTGAACAAATTAAGTAAATAACAAATGATAACCTGTTAACTTTGAAGTGCTTATTGATAACCTAAACAATACTGATCTGTCTTCAAACTAGGGTAAAAAGTAACTAAGCACAAATAGGAATTAGAAACATCTGAACCAAAACATGATTAAAATGAGATCTAACTTGATAAGTCAAAATCCTTTTACTGGATTTTGAAATGTCAATTATATTGCTGCTTTGAAAAATAATTTTTATAATACTGCTTTAAATTTTAAAATCTAATTTTAAAGTCTAATATTTCAAAATAAGAAGGAATGATAGCACATTTTCTCTGTTTTCTCCTCACCAAATCAACCTTGTTTGCTATGTTTAAGACTATTTTGTTGCACCCTAAGCATTGTATATAAAATCTCTAGCATAGCCATGATGCCTGAGCTCTTATATTCTCTCTTATATTTGCACTGTACCACACAATTATGCATTTAATTTTATGAACTAGGGTTTCAAGGAAATAAAAGCATTAGCTGTATGAAAATTGTATGACCCACTCCAGTGTTCTTGCCTGGAGAATCCCAGGGATGGCGGAGCCTGATGGGCTGCCGTCTATGGGGTCGCACAGAGTTGGACACGACGGACGTGACTTAGCAGCAGCAGCAGCAGCAGTGAGTTTCAGGGTAATGATATGTACCAAGCAATAGTACTACACATCATTCTATTTACTGGAGCTTCCTCATGGCAATATTCACTACAGAGCATTTGGTTCATAATGAATAATTCTGGCTCATCTGATTGCTCTTTTTCTCTCCCCGCCCACCAAATCCAAGGACATTTAGCTATTTAAATACAAAGTACTTTTATCATGAAATGCTAAACCTGTACTTGAATTATGGCTAGTCCAAATTGAGATGTATTATAAGTGTAAAATACATGTATGATTTCAAAGACCAAGTACAGTACAAAAAACCACTATCTCATTAATAATTTGTTTTATACTTAAAACCCACTGAAATGAGTTAATTTTACCTGTTTTTACTTTTTTAACATGGCCCCTAGAAAATATCAAAGTACATATATGGCTTCTATTTGTGGCTCCCAGGATGTTTCTAAGGACAGCTGTTCTAGATAATACTACTATGCTTTTGTACTTGTAAAAGGGTTTAACGTGTAGTTGACATATTTAACCATTTTTAGGAGAGTAGGTAATTTCCTATTGCCTCCTGTACACATTGAATAATTTCTACTATTTAGGTTGGATTAGTAGATTTCAACTTTCCCAGAAAGGACTCTGAGGAAGGACACAGGAAGTGCTGCTAGGAGAGTCTAGGTCTCCTCCTTCAAACACTGTTACGTGTTTTGTATGTTGGATTCCATTTAAGATTTCATTGGAAGAAAAAAGTGTTGGTAAAAAACTGGAAACTCCTTTCACAGAAGAGACTAAATGAATAGGGCTTTCCAAAGTGTGCAAGATTGTTTCTTGAACCAATGATTTAAATGTTATTTTGCTCATGACATAAATGATTGTTCTCCAAATGGAAATTGCCTACCACGGTGGATATCTCTAGAGCAGAAAATCTTTACAAATACTGCAAGGGTCAACTAATCTATTAGTCTTTTAAATCTTTTTTGGGAGATAAATTAAAGAAAGTATATTAGCAAATTGATATTCTAGGATAACAAGGAAAGAACTTTGAGATTTATAAAATCTATAGTAATCAGAATCAAACAATATATACATTTTTGTTTTGGTTTATTATAAGGACATTGGTAGGACAAGTAAGCTGGAGATATTCCAGGTCAACCAGAAAAAAATATTTGAAAATCTAAATTTGTTAGTATCATGCAATTTATAAATGTCAAATCAGGATGGATTATCAGTGTATTTACAGGATTATTAAGCTTCAGGCTATGAATATCTTTGGGCATGTGGAGATCAGATCCTATTTAACCTTTTCTACCTATACCCTGGTTCTATAAATTTTCTATCTGGGATAGACAATTTCAATACTA
The DNA here is from genome assembly GCF_054371585.1 of Giraffa tippelskirchi. Taxonomy (NCBI): domain Eukaryota; kingdom Metazoa; phylum Chordata; class Mammalia; order Artiodactyla; family Giraffidae; genus Giraffa; species Giraffa tippelskirchi. The sequence goes on along the minus strand of NC_137281.1, from coordinate 127,833,618 downwards.
CCTCTGGGTTCCCAACTCAGGCTTAATTTCCAATACAGTCAAGTCTGCAAAGAGCAGTATGTTCAAAGTTCTAGGCATTGCAATTCCAGTTTTCTATTATATTATTTTTCTCCCTCCAACTTATACATTCTAACCTCAAAAGCAGTTTATATGTACAAAACGACAACAATTAGTGAAAAACAGCACTATTTTTAGTACATGATAGTTCTCTTTGCTCTTCACAAATACTTCTTCATATATCAGAATAAGTCTATAGTTTGAAACTTCATGAAATACTGAACATTTTTGTGAAAATTCAGAAGAGACTACAGTTTGTTCTTTATGACAAAGAGATTTTCAGTATTATTTTTTAAAAACCTGTAAAGATGGTTTTCTCATATTACACCTACCTGTATCTTTTTGGATATTTCTTCTAACATCTTTAAATTTGCAACCTGTAAGTAATGACAAGGCAAGTCAAAGAGTCAGTTTTTGGTCATAAATAACAAGTATATTTAAACAGATAAATAGCTACTGTAGAAAATCATTACACATCGTTTATACGCACCAATTCCATTTTGAGTGTGAACTTCAATTTCTTATATTCTTAGGAATATAATTCCAGGGATTCAGATTTCTGTAACAAGAACCTGGCTGTAGTCCTTAGCCTTACGCTGTACTCCCATATTACATTTGAGATAAGTAAATTAGAAATGTAGACCTGTGAATGTGGAGTTGGAGGGCTGAAGAGTAGATGTATGTTCCTTTATCAATAGCCCACCAACAGGGTTTCCAGAACTGAGTTCCTATGCTGATAGTCTGTGAAATTCTCTTACTCCTCAGTACAGAGAATGATGTGCTAGCTGACACAAAAATTATTTCTAATAGATCAGTAGTGTCACCTACCTGGAAGAGCACATAAACCAAGAAACTGAGAACAATTCACTCGTGACAGGGGTAGCCTGAAAGGAAGAAAACTTTATCAACTTCAATTTAGAGTCATAGATGGACATTTACACAAACATTTGTGCTGGGCCCTGAACAAAGGTGTTTTAAAGTTTTATAGCAGTCGCAAAACAAAAATTCACAGTTAAGTATCAATGTGTTCGCCATAAAAAGGCTTGGAAGGACTAGGAGTTTTAAAATAGGGACTTATCATTTGCTTTGTTGAATTTAAGTCTTAAAAGTGGCAAACTTATTTAAACTAACTTAAAGATAGTAATGCCAAAAGCTAGTATAAATTGTACTTAAGTTACCCTGCAGTATGTTACTGAGATATTTTGTATTAGTAACCTTAGGTAATAAGCTGAAAATGAGCATTTTGACAATTTCATCTCCAGATTTCTGTATAGGACTTCCTTAAAAAGATATAATTTCATAGAATAAAAACCACAGGCCACCTATTCTTTGTTGTAATGGATTTTGGTTAAAATGAAATAATTTCAAGAAATCCTATTCCCAGTTTGCAGTCCTCAGGGACAAAGGAGGCAGAGGCTCACCATGTCTGCAAAAGAGATGAGATGAGTTTAGAGGAAAATAGGGGGCATCATATAAATACTACCTGACTTTGAAAATTAGATAAGTTTTTGAGTCTAAAAAGGGTTTAGAAAGGGAAATGAAAAATAATTGCTATTTGATGGCAGAATAAAATACCTATAGGGCCAACACTTTTTCCCTCTTCCTACAGCAAGGCAAATGATTAAAGAGAGAGATTATTACATTTACAGGGATAAGAGGAAGCATTTGATTGGTGGTCGTAGAGAATCTGGTGTAAGTCACTGCCAAGATTTAGAAGCTGATTTTCTATAAAAAACATTTGCTTTGTTATTGTATCTATGGTAATATGGCTTTTATCTTAAACAGGGTCTGCTGGTAGATGCACTACTGTGGCAAGTAGTTCTTGGATTTGAATAAAGGATAACAGATGATCTCATCCTATATTTCATACACTATTCCTTTGTCATGAAAGAATAGGAAGGTGTTAGTACTAAATGGGAGGTCATTTCAATCTTAACTCATTTCTATTATGGTTTTCTCAATGAATAAGGAAGGAACTCCCACCACTCCCACCTCCCTGCTTCAAAAAAATCTTATTCTATCATAGATATAAAAAGATAAAAATTATATAATCATCAGAAGAGAATCATTTACAATATATAGACTAAATTATACAAAGATTATGATGTACACCTCAAATATTTTAGCTCATTAACTCTCAGAAATGTTATCATACCATGATATCTGAATTGGAGTCTGTTCATCTTCAATAGGCTCTTCATCTGATGAGTCAAACTCACTTGTTTGCATTGAACTAGGCTTCAAAAGAAATCAATTATGTTAAATAACTGTAAAGAATATTTGCCTATAGTTTTAGCAAAACTGATCCTTGCTTAAACACACTGAGGCATATTTGCAATTTATTCAACCTGGAATATCAGAGATCAGTAATATCAATAATAAACTATTGCTATTTACCATCCTATTAATAATTACACGACTATGCAGTGGAAAGAGTGTTGCAGTGGGAACCAAGAAGCCTGTCTTCTGGTCTTGACTCTGCCACTTACTGTATAAACTCAGACAAGTGATGTCAGTTTCTGCTGGATCTCAGTTTTCCAAAACTATAAAGTGAGGATATTTATTCATTCATTCACAAACACTTCTTGGACACTTCCATTTGCCAAGCTCTGGAGATGCAAAGATCCATAAACTAAATAGTTTGCCTTCAGTATAGTTGGAGAGACAATGTGTACATAGATTCAAGAAAGTTAGAAGTGCTAAAATGGAAGCATAAACTATGACCTTCAGAGCAGAGGAGGTACTGACTGCTTAGGGAGCTGGAGAAAGCTTCACATAGGAGAGATCCATTAGTTGGATTTTGGTGGACGAGCAGGAGGTTTTCAGGCAAATAGAGAAGTTAAGGCAATTAAGACAGTAAACTAAAACCACATGTGCTTGTGTACAGTGTAGTTCCTCAGCATCTGAGTGGGGACTGGTTGGTTCCAGGGGCAACCCCCCAACCCATACACACACCATGGGTTCCAAAATCCCCTGGTGGTCAAGTCCCTTACAAAAAACAAAACGGTACAGTTGGTCCTCCGCATCTGAGGATACCAAGGGCCAGCTGTATTCAGGAATTGTGACATTAGAGCAGAGGAGAGGAAGCTCAAGAAGTAGCTTTCTCATTTCTCTAAAGATAACCCCCATACAGCTTAGTAGTTTGATTGGGGAGCAGGGTGGGAAGTATAGATGCAATAACCTGCCTCTAATTTGTGAATCACCAAACTAGAGAGATTGAGATGGACTTTGTGTGCTAATCTAAGAAGTCAAAACTCAATCGTGTGGGAAGAATTTCTTCTTCTTTTTTTTTTTTTTGGAAGAATTTCTACATGCAAGATGTGTTGTGTTATAAGACCAATAAAAAAACACACCTTTCTTCTACTTCCTAGTTGGAGTCAACTGAGGGATGAGACACTGGAGAGGCATGGAGATCAATATGTCAGTTTTATTATGGAGGGTCAGATGGAGGATGCGGCTTTAAAGCTGAGGTCAAGTGGGCTTGTCAATTCTTCACTTCAGAATTGGACTTATCCACTCAGGCACAGACAGTGATGGATAGTTCAGCTCCCCTCCCCCACCCTGTGGCAGACAGCACCCTAGAAAGTACTCTCTGTGAAGAGAAGGGAAGGAACGAATGAGTTCCTTGAGTTCAGCTCCTCCCAAACACAGGAATCATATCACTCACTCTCCCCCTCCTGGGGACAAGTGACAGCTGGTGTCCCTCCACGTGGAAACACAGGGATTAGCAAGTATAACCGCCTAATGTCTTTTCTAGCTCTGAAGCTATATTCTATAATGATCTTGTTTGTTACTAGAAGATCACATTACAGAGCCAATTTAGGCTGTGGATTTGAGTTGCTTTGGATCTCTCTGTATTGTTATTGTCAAGTCAACGCAAATGGAGACCTTTCAGGGGGTTGTCAACCCTGGTGGTAGGTGATGTGAGTCACGTGGGGTTTCTGGCCCTTAAGCCTGCTTTTTCTTTCTTTCTCTTTAAGGCAATTTTGGTGATTTGAGTTTCAATTTATGTGGCCCCTTCACTCAGGCTCTCCCAGCCAGGTTTACAAATCCTAACAGAGCTGGATGTTTCTGCTTCCTTGGGCCCAGAGATTCTGAACTCCAGGGAAAGGGAAGCAGTGCTTGGTGGCCCAGTGGCATGGTGACAGTGGTGACACACCCACAAGCGGGGGTTGTTAATCATCTTCATAAAGTTTTCCCCGTCAGCGGTGAGGACTGCTTCTCAGGGGGCCCAGGCAGCCCGGGATATGCTTTGGAGCTGGGGTATCAGGCTGAATGATGCACGGAGACACAAGATCTCTACGCCTCAGTTTCCTTCTTAAAACGGGACTCAGCCCTTTCTGGCAGGGCTATCGCGAGGCTTAGGAGACCCTGTATGCGACAGCTCACAGCCCACAACAGGCGCGTAGCGAATGTCCGTCTTCCCCTGGCCAGCCACCTACCCTGTTTCTTTGCCGCCATCCTCGCAGGTCCCGGGATAGCGCCGCCTCCCCTACCCTGGACAGTTACTGCGCGAGTTGTGCGGCGGCCAGGCCCAGGCTGTCCCCGGGCTCAAGAACTGGCCTCAGGACCGCTTCCATTCCTGCGGCTCCGTTCCTCCAATCCCCGGCCCCACTCACCGGCTTCATTGCGGGCCACCCCACGTCCTGATCGGCCACCGCCTCCCTTAGGCTGCACCGGTATCTCAGCCTCAGCCCCGAGCCGAGCCAGCCCCTCCACTCAGCTCATTGGTACATCCTTCTGTGAGGTGGGGCGAGGCGTCTTCTTGAAACCAATCGGACCCCCACTTCCTGTTTTTTACTCCGCCTCCGGGCGCCCTGGCTCGGCCTCTAACCGCTCATTGGTTAGTAGGTGGCCTTTGAAAAACGCGCGGGAGGAGGGCCTTGCTGAACGTTGATTGGCTGGGAGGGCGCTCTCCTCCCGCCGGTTGCAAGCGTAGAGGGGGCTGGGAAAGGGGCGGAGCGATATCGTTTAAAGACAGCCCAGGAGCCGTGAGGATGTTGGAAAGTGGGGCTTCCTCTTGGCAGGATTCTAAGGTAGTGCCGAGTACGGAATTTTGTTTGTTTCCTTAATTTTTTTAAACTCATTTTTTAAGGGCATAGTGGGGAGCATTTGGTCTGAGGCATCTTGTGAAAACACACTACATCCTATAGACTTTATAATTATGGTATGTCTAGTCCAACCAGTCCATCCTAAAGGAAATCATTGGAAGGACTGATGTTGAAGCTGAAACTCCAATACTTTGGCCACCTCATGCGAAGAGTTGACTCATTGGAAAAGACCCTGATGCTGGGAAGGATTTGGGGCAGGAGGAGAAGGGGACGACAGAGGATGAGATGGCTGGATGGCATCACTGACTCGATGGACGTGAGTTTGAGTAAACTCCGGGAGTTGGCCTCCAGGGAGGCCTGGCGTGCTGCGATTCATGGGGTCGCAAAGAGTCGGACACGACTGAGCGACTGAACTGAACTGAGTACTGTGGAAGTTGCTGTGGAAGTTGCCCCAAACGCAGAATATAAACATACTTTGTATGTTTGATATTTTATTTTTCTTAGCATTCCAGGATATAGACATAAGAGGTAGATCAACCTTCCTGTTCATGAAATATGAATGAAATAGTATGTTATGAAGGGGAGATTAAAAGTCTCCAGATGGTTTTAAGTGCCAATTTTTCTAAATAATTGGCTCTAATCTTTAAAAAATGTGTTAGATTATTCTCTCTCCCATTCTCCAGTCCCCATTTAATTGGCTGTGGGGAAGAAGGTCACCTGGCGCAGTATTACCGGCAGATCTGACAAAAATATGCAGAACTTTCAGCAGCCTGACTCATGTTATGGAAACCAGTGGGAAGAGAGCTATTGAGAAGAATTCTTTAGTAAAGAAGGTAGCACAGTTTGACTTAGAGACTGTATTAGGGTTCTCCGGGTGGGGGGGGGGATAGGATATGTACATAAAGAGATTTATATTAAGGAATTGGCTCTCACAACTGTGGAGGCTTGGCAAGTCAAAAGCTGATGGGAGATGCTAGGGGGGATGAAGACTCAGGAAAACGTTGTGGTTATAGTTCAGAGGCAGTCTGCTGTAGAACCAGCTGATGCTGCAGATGAAGGCCAAAGCCCATTTGCTGCAAAATGCTTACTTGCCTTCTTGTTCAGACTTTCAGTTGATTAGATAAGGACCATCTACATTATAGAGGAGAATCTGCTTTCCTCAAAGTCCACCAATTAAAGTGTTAACCTCATCCAAAAACACCCTCACAGAAACATCTTGAATACATTTTGAGCAACTGTTTAGGCACAATAGCCTATCCAAGTTGACACATAAAATTAGCCATCACAGATAGGTTGGACTTGAGTCTTTCATTTATTCAGTAAATATTTATTGAGCACCCAGGTCCTATTCAAGGTACAAAGAATACTTGAGTGAACTAAACAAAGTCCTTGATGTTATGGCGGCTCACATGCTATTGGGGGAGACTGTCAGGCTGTGATATGTGCTATGAAGAAAAATTAAAACAAGTGGAGTCTGATGAGGATGCTAGATAGAAAAGTCAGGGAAGGCATTTTTGAGATGTTACTTGAGAAACCCAAATGAAGAGAGAGAGTGAACCATTTGAATATTTAGAGGGAGAGTTTTCAGTCTGTCTGAAGAGTGAGGAGGTGCAAAGGCCCTGGGGTGGGAATGTGCTAGGTGTGTTCAAAGAACAGCAAGGAGACGAGTATGGGAGAAGCTGATTGAGTGAGGCAGTCAGTTAAGCAGGGCCTTGTGGGAGGCTTAAGAGCCTCTTTTCTGAAGCATTCTGAGAGGGTTCAAGGAGAGATTGGGACCTGGGTTTCAGGTACTTTCGGGGTTGGCTTCAGGATATTTGATACTCCTTCATTCCCTTATGCTTACCTTCTTTCCACTTCTCCCACTATTGTCTCCACAGATCTCTTTAATCTTCAACATCAGACACTTCTCAGAACTTATCCACCCTTCCCCCACCCTTGGAACTAGTGAAATCCCAGTCCCTTTGATCGTGAAGGGACATGCAAATTCTGCCACCTCTGGCCTCAACTGTATATGAACATAGTCTCAATCTGTTCTAGCTTTTGATGATTCTGCAAGAGGAGTGGATGAGCTCCAGTCCCATGGTAGGAAGAGGGTGAGATGTGGAGGGCTGGAGTAAACTGGGATTGTTTCAATTTCTGTTTGTTCTTTTCACCAGCAGGGCCGGTCTAGGGTTTCTCTTTACCCAAACACATCTCACCTCTGTGATGTAGGGTTTTCTTTTTTTCCCTTTTTTCCAGTCCAGCGTTTGTAGACTATAACCCATGAACCAAATCTCACATGCCTGTTTTTATAAATAGTTTTATTAAAACACAGACACACTCATTGTTTAAGTATTGTCCATGACTACTTTTGCACTACAGTGGTAGAGTTGAGTAGTTGCTACAGGAATTGAATGGCCTTCAAAGCCTAAAATATTTACCCTCTGGTCCTTGATAGAAAATATTTGCCCACCTGAGATATACTCTAAGACATGTTGTGTTGTTCAGTTGCCAAGTTGTGTCCTACTCTTCACGACCCCATGGACTGCAGCACACCAGGCTTCCCTGTCCTTCACCATCTCATGGAGTTTACTCAAGTTCATGTCCATTGCATCATTGATGCCATCCAACCATCTCATCCTCTGTCGCCCTATTCTCTTTCTGTTCTCAATCTTTCCCAACATCAAGGTTTTTCCAGTGAGTCAGCTCTTTGCATCAGGTAGCCAAAGTATTGGAGCTTCAGCTTCAGCATCAGTCCATCCAGTGAGTATTCAGTGTTGCTTTCCTTTAAGATTGACTGGTTTGATCTCCTTGCCGTCCAAGGGACTCTCAAGAGTCTTCTCCAACACCATAGTTCAAAAGCACTAATTCTTTGGTGCTCTGCCTTCTTTATGGTCCAGCTCTCACAACCATACATGACCACTGAAAAGACCATAGCGTTGGCTATACAGACTTTTGTTGGCAAAGTGATGTCTTTGCTTTTTAACACACTGTCTAGGTTTGTCATAGCTTTCCTGCCAAGAAGCATTTTCTTCTAATTTCTTGGCTGCAGTCACCACCTGCAGTGATTTTAGAGTCCAAGAAGAGAAAATCCATCACTGCTTCCACCTTTTCCCCTTCTATTTGCCATGAAGTGATGGGACCAGATGCCATGATCAACTCCCTCTGTTTCATTACTATGCTAAAGCCTTTGACTGTGTGGATCATAACAAACTGTGGAAAACTTTTAAGAGATGGAAATAGCAGACCATCTTACCTGTCTCCTGAGAAACCTGTATGCCAATCAAGAAGCAACAGTTAGAACCCTGTATGGAGCAACTGACTGGTTCAGGATTGAGAAAGGAGTTTGACAAGGCTGTTTATTGTTACCGTATGTATTTAACTTATCCATAGAGCACATCATGAGAAATGCAGGGCTGGATGAGTTACAAGCTGGAATCAAGATTTCTGGGAGAGGTATCAGCAACCTCAGATATGTGGATGATACCACTCTAAAGGCAGAAAGTGAAGAGGAACTAAAGAACCTCTTGGCGAGGGTGAAGGAGGAGTGTGGAAAAGCCAGCTTAAAACTAAATACTAAAAAAAGAACTAAGATAGTCTATGAGAGGAATTTAGATTCCTATAACATGGTTTTAACTCTGCTTCTTGCAAAGAAAGAGTCCTGGTCTTATGCTAAACCATTCTTCTCTGCTCAGCTAGGTCCCTTCATTGTGGAGGGTCCCACATAAACTGACGAGGTCTCTGGTTGAGCTATCTGGTTAAATGGCATTCTAGTAAACCTAGTTTCTCTCTAGTCCCCAAGATTCTCCCTGGAGAGGATAAGTGGGAGCTGAAGTTCAGCCTGCCACACCTGTAGTCTTCAGTTAATTTTTTGGTGTGTGATTCATGACTTAACAGAAATGTATGTGGTCAAAACAATGTGGAAGAATTATCCAAACTACCAGAGAGAAAAGTGTTAACACATGTTCATAGAGGAGTATTTTTAGAAAAGCTCAAAGAGAAATGAAACATGATTACCATCAGAGATTATACTTGGATGTGTTAATATGTTTTATACATAAATCCATATTTTAAAAGTATTTTATTATTAACGATAATGGATTTGACATGTGTGTTAGGGAGAGATCTTAGAGTTGACTGCAACTTGGAGAGAACATACTTCCCCATTCTTGACATATCAAGTTTAAAAATTTCCCTTGTGATGACCATTTGGTACAGTTTATGACATCTGCAGTAGGCATATTTTGTTTTCCCATTGCTTCTCCCTTTGGTAAGTTGCTCCTGTCTCATTTCATGTGGTTTTGTTGGGCATGTGACTGGGGTTGATCCATAAATGTACCCAATTCCCTGCCTTTGAAATGTGCTGGAGAAGACTCTTGAGAGTCCCTTGGACTGCAAGGAGATCAAACCAGTCAGTCCTAAAGGAAATCAACCCTGAATATTCATTGGAAGGACTGATGCTGAAGCTAAAACTCCAATACTTGGCCACCTGATGCGAAGAGCTGCCTCAATGGAAAAAGACCCTGATGCTGGGAAAGATTGAGGGCAGGAGAAGAAGGGGGTGACAGAGAATGAGATGGTTGGATGACATCACAGACTCAATGGACATGAGTTTGAGTAAACTGCAGGAGATAGTAAAGGACAGGGAAGCCTGGCGTGCTGCAGTCCATGGGGTTGCAAAAAGTCGGACACAACTTAGTGACTGGACAACCTCTGGTTACAGTTAATGGTTCAAAGAAGGCATGTAACCCAAACTGGAGAATCCTTCCTTGTCTTGTGCACTTTGGTTGCTGGTATTCTTATTTTTTTCTTTACCTTCCTAAGGTCTCTGTTTTACCCCAGAATGATACTGAGTTCTAATTTACACTGGATAACTGGAGTAGGTTGTAAAGCATATTTAAAATATTATTTAAATTTCAAAATGCTGTTGCATTTTATAATGGGAATGGATACAACAATTTCACTCATTCCACAGACTCGTCTGCACTGTGACTTTGCCGTTCTCCATCACCAAATGGAGTATAATACTCTTCCTTTTACATATGGGCTGGCCTTGAGGACCAGTTTGACTAGTAGAATGTACCAAAATGATAAATGATAAGCTTGATAAAATTGCAACTTTGTGTATCCAGCACTTAAATTAGCAAACAGAATATTACCAGCCCCTAGAAGTCTCCTTTGTGTCCCTGTCCACTAGACACTTCAAAGGTCACCTCTGGTTTGACTTCTTAGACTATTCCTTAATTTTTCTTCCTTGCAAATTGTATACAAATGGCATCTTTTGTGTCTGGCTTCTGTTGCTTAACTTTGTGTTTGTGAGATTTACTCACATTGTGGTGTGGGATTGTAGTTGTTCATTCTCATTAAAAGATGCTTGCTCCTTGGAAGAAAAGCTAGGACAACCCTAGACAGTGTATTAAAAAGCAGAGACATCACTTTGCCAACAAAGGTCCATATAGTCAAAGCTATGATTTTTCCAGCAGTCATGTACAGATGTGAGAGTTGGACCATAAAGAAGGCTGAGAGCCAAAGAATTGACACTTTTGAACTGTGGTGTTGGAGAAGACTCTTGAGAGTCCTTTGGACTGCAAGGAGATCAAATCAGTCAATCCTAAAGGAAATCAACCCTGAATATTTATTGGAAGGACTGATGCTAAAGCTGAAGCTCCAATACTTTGGCCACTTGATGCAAAGAGCTGACTCATTGGAAAAGACCTGATGCTGGAAAGACTGAGGGCAGGAGGAGAAGGGGATGACAGAGGACGGGATGGTTGGATGACATCATCCATTCAGTGGACATGAGTTTGAGCAAATTCTGGGATACGGTAAAGGACAGGGAAGCCAGGCGTACTGCAGTCTGTGGGGTCGCAGGGAGTCGAACACGACTGAGCAACTGAACAACAACAACTGTTGATAGACATTGGGTAGTTTCCAGGGCTGGGCTATTATAAATAGTGCTGCTATAAACATCCTTGTCCACGTCTTTTGGTAAACATATGTATATATTGCTGTTGGATGTATAATAGGAGTGGAAGCACATATATTCATCCTTATTCAGTATGGCTAAATAGTTTTGCAGAGAGATTGTATCACTTCACACTTCCACAAGCCGTGTTAGAATTTTAGGTCGACATTTTGGCCAACATTTAGTATTGCCTCTCTTTTTCATTTTAGCTGTTCAGTGGGTACTAATTTCAAATTTTCAAAAGACTAACGCTAATTGGTTAGATATCAGAGAGTACTAGTAGATGCCATTTTTTAAGAGGTAGAAAAATTTCCATAAATTTCAGAAAATGTTGGAAAATGTTTCTGTATTATGTGTTTGTTACCATGTGTAAATATCTTGTGCATTATTTTATAAATATCCACATCATTTCAATGTATATATTTTGGGGGTACATGGCTACTTGAGACCATAAAACTATGATGTGAACTGAGTGGTCCCAAATTAGGAAGGTTCCCAACTTTAGGCACCATCAGTGAGCACCTCATCCACCAGCTTGGGGCTAAAATTAAAATTACAGTAACCATCCTTTATGAAATAATATTTCTCTGATTCCTAGTCTATCTACTCTATGAAACTGCAGCCCCTCTCTGTTCCCCATACTAGTTCAGTGTGTGCTGATGGATGATGTCCCATATGCTTGGAGAGGCAAGAGCAAGGCACCCACTGTCTTTGGCTCTTCTGCTCGCCCTTGCTTGTCACTTTGGGTCATAGCTCAAACCTGGAGCAGCTGCCATGCTGACATCCACCGAAGGTGCTGGGACTACTGCTAACACTGATGTCCCACCCATCTGCAGTGCCATCCACTGGAGCCACCCATATCTTGCTGAAATTGCTGGTGCAGAACTTTGCTAACACTTCATTTTCAACTTCCCGTGGAGATTTTAATGAAACAGCTCCTTTTAGTTTCACTGGCTGTATAGGACATTGCGGGTGGCCAACAGTGGGCAGTCCTGAGAACCATCCCTCCCCTCTGGCTCTGTCGTGATGTCATTACTCAAGTTGTGTGCTTTGACTTTCTCTTCCCTTAGTCCTCTGGAGCCCTCTGGCCTCTCTGGGAAACAGTCCTGGCAAGATTCTCTCACCCTCCACCAGCTGTGCCTGGGCATGTCTGAGTCCCGATGCTTTGTCTCAAGCTGGGGTGACTGCATGACCGAGTGGCCTGGCTTTGTCCTGGTTTATGCTGTGGGTTGCCCTGGAGTAATTATTAATAGCTCTCTCTTTGACTTTCAAAAGTGTCCAGGGTGGGGTAGTAAATTATATGGACACCCTCTCTCCATCCCACCTTTAGGAAAGTTTTTCAGAGGCAAAACTGCATCAAGATCACATTTCAGAACAGTCAAGAAATAGAATATGTAGAAAAGGATTTTGAATCTGAAGGCTGGTGTGGCATTGTAGCTCCAGCCTAGCTCACTGCCCCTGCTTTTCCTCAGCCCCAAAGCTGGCAGCCACTTGGCTCCACCTACAGGCTGGTTTCTGCTCTGGTCTTAGATGGTTTCTTCTTTTCACAAGAAGCAGGAATAAAGGCTCTGAAATTCAGTTGGAGGTTAATACTTGTGGCTGAGGGTCCACCCATAATGGCTTGGGCCCAATTTTCCTAATCTGGCTTTTGCTGTGTTCCTGAGACCATTTCTATTTCGATCATATCTTAGTTTTGAATGGAGCCCTAATTATCTCTTGCCTTTTCTCCTATCCCTGGCCTGCCCTGGACCTGGACTCTGGCTCCTGACCCTCAATCACTTGGATTCTGCTGTTCACGGCCAGCTTTCTCAACACAGTCTGTCCTACCCTGTTGCCTGCCTGCACTCCATCAGTGTGCCTGCTCATTGGAAGCCATTTTGTAGCCTCCGGTTGTCCTTGCATGCTGGGTCCCCACCAGGAAGGTGGGGTGCTCTAGCAGGAAGGGCGAAGGCCTTGAAGTCAAAAGACCTGGATTCAAGTCCTAGTTCTGCAATGAGCTGAGTGAACTTGGACGAATCACCTCATCACCTGACTCATCTGCAGCATGTGGAATGAAATCGCTACTTGAAAATCACTGAATTGACTTCTGAGCTCAGAGAGTTTCCTAGTGAGTTTATTTGGTTATGAATCAGTTATCTGAGGCTGGAATGATCTTTGGGAAATCAGATTTCTGAACTTGAAAAATTAAGGATCAACATAAAAGAAGCCGGGAAGAGAGCCTAGAACAGTTGGCCAGATCTTCCATCGTCATGTCAGGAGAAAGTTTGGCCAACTCCTGTCCCAATTGCTTTTAGCCCAGAGAGGCCTTGGATCAGACAGCTTCTCACAGGGGAGTTTGACTAGCACCTTTCTCCCATCTCATCTCATTGGTTTTGGGGAAATCAATTTGATAAGTTTGCCAGGAATGGAGAGGAGTCTGATATTCTTAAATTTCTGTCTTTCAGTAACAGTTCATTTTCAGTAGAATCTAAGATAAAGAGAAAGAGCATTATTTTCATCACATCAAAGTGAATTCAAAAATGAGTTGGAAACATGTATGTTATAAGCATCCATATAAATGACCTAAAATATGAAACAGAAATTGGCAGGGACAACCCTGTAACAGTTCTGTTCTTCCTGGAATGGGAGATGGCAGCTGAGAAAGGAAGGATTTCAGTACACATCTCCCTCCCATGCAGAAATCCCCAGTGTGGGCCTAGACCTGATTAAATGAGTCAGGCTTACGTTCATTACGGTATATTACAAACACTTTTCAGTATTCAGAAGTGACTGTCGTCTCTGTGGATTTGGCCAGTTCCTGGCAGTTATGCACTTGGCTGCTGGTATCAACCAGTGTGCCAAGCGCCTGGAATGATGATCCAGGTCTGAGCAGCTTTCAGTCTGGGAATGATGTTGTTCAAACACCATGCTCCTTCCCAAGGTGGCTAAATCCTAGTTACAGTTCTGTCCTTTGAGTTTATTTATCCTGAAACCTGACCAGAAAGGATATGGCCACATCCCTTGCCCCTTTCAGCTTCTGCAGCAAACACCTGGGGGACCTTGCATGGGTTTTACAGTGTCTGTCTGCTGATTTCTCCTGAAGTAGTTTCCTGCCTAGTGCCTTAATCAGAAAATCGCATTCCGAACATAATGTGTCAGATAGGTTATTAGAAAACACTAATTTGTTCAGAGACTGTTAAATCTGGAGGCCTGACCAAATCCTAAACTGAATCGTGGCATTCTTTCTCTGAGATGTCCTTCCACTTTTATTTGAATGAGTATTAACCAACCTGTCCTCCATTGTAGCTGATTCATATTTACTTTTGTGCTCCTGCCCTTTATTAGGAAGAGAGGCTGTCACGTGGCACGTTCTGTAAAGGAATGGAAGCTTGTGAGAGAAACTAACACTTTTTAGGAACTTGAGCAAGGCCTACCTTGGCATATATGGAGAGGACAAGAATATGTGCTCCCTGAGGCAGGGATTTTTGTCTTTCCAAGGACTGTTAACAGTATCTAGACCAACATCTGGCTTAAGATAGCCACTCAGTAATTATTTGTTGAATGAATAAATAAGTGAACAAATAATTGTAAGTCCCCGCTTCTTAATTGCACAGCAAATATCGTCTTGTGTATTCCTTACTCTCTTTTGTTTTCTCACTTTGTTTCTATTCAGTTTAGACAGAAGGCATTTATAAGCATTTCTCTACCAAATGGGGCATATTGAAAGTAAATATGGCTGCCTTGCAGAGGCCCTGTGACCACTTGTCAGCCTTTTCTCTTATCCCCCTGCCGCTCTTCCTCCCACCTCCTGCACCACTTTCCTCAAGAAGCAGCCTGTGGTCTAGCCTTCCTTTGCACCTGTGACTTTATATGACCACGACAGTGCTCACCTCTTTTTCTCTAGTTTGAATGAGGCATCCCTTATACATAAGACAGACCCCTTCCCTTCTGTGGAATCTTGTAGCATCAGTTATTTCCTCTCTTCTGCCTTCTCCTTGAGATTGAATTCTTCAGAGCTCAAAGAAGAGCTTGTCTTTCCAGTGTTAACACACACACATCCCCAAACAAATACCCCTCTCAGTCCCTCCATATCACTTTTATCCTTACAGCCTAGTTTTTCAGTAGAAAGATCCATATTCAAAGATTCTAGTTTCTCACTTCTTTTTAATTGATTACTCTTTGCAAAATTAAGTAAGAAAAAAAATGTTCTTTCAGAAGGAAAATACAAAATCAGAAAGTATGTCTCTCGTTTAAGAAGAGAAACAGATTTGTTTTCTCTCTTGCTATCTAGATTTCTCAGGGTAAGAGCCAAAGTCCCAAAGCACCTTGCATTTTGTCATCACAGATATTTTTGTTGGCAAAAATCTCTTGGCAACAAAAGGAAAAAATACAAAAACAATCTTTTATTGTAAAATTTGTTTATAATCCAAGAGGCAATATATCTTTGAACCCCTTGTACTGGAGTTTGTTTTCAGGTTGATGGACTGACCAGGTGAAAAGAAATAATGGTTCTTCAACTGAAACATTTGATATAGAATAGAATGAACCAGCTGGATGTTTGCTAATCTTTTTTTCTTAAGGTGCATTATTGAAAAAGATATAAAAAGGCCATGTAAACTCTTTCTGGTTAAAGGGAGCAATTTCTAAATGCTCTCTTCCTCCCATGGTAGAGCCCTTGATAAAGTAATTTCTGACTTTTCCCCCTGGATCCTAAACACAGCACAGTGCCTCGTCTGAAAATCACCTTCCATGTCAGCCACACTCAGAATTCCAGCTTATACCTCTAGAGTTCTTCTGATGTGCTCTGTGCAGGTCCCCTCCTGATGACATCCTCCTGTCACAGGCAGTGGACATTGCAGATGACTTCTCTGTGGTCTTTGATTTTGATGACCCATCCCTCTTGTGAAAGTCCCTCAGTTCTGTAGGAGTGGGCTCTCCTAGCTTTTCCAATTCCTCCTCTGTTCTGGGTCCTTTCCCCAGGGTCCTTTCCTTGGCTCTCTTCTAACTCCCCATAATCACCCTTGATTGTCTCAGTCCTGTGGCTTCCCCTGCCAATAATCCTGTGAATTCCTAATCTCCATCCTGGCCCTTATCTTTCTCCTGAACTCCAAACCCATGTGCACAATTGTCTTCTACCTTGATGGCCCCCAGGCAGTAAAGCTGAATAGGCTGGAACTGTGATCTCTTCCTCAAACTTGTTTTTCCTCCCTCACAGTGTAGCCCCACACCTGAGGGTCACTCTAGCTCTCCGACATATTTAATTGGCGGCCCAGTGTTGCCTTTTCAACTCCTTACTACCTTTTGTCTTGGCCCCCTTCTCTCTATCCCCACTGCCACTGCCCCAGATCTGATCTTATCAGTCCTCACCTGTAGCGTGGACAGAGTTTCCCAGCTGCATACCTCCTCCTGCTCATACACCTCACCAGTGCATTCTCCACCTGGATCTTTTTTTTTTTTTTAATTTGGCTGCACCGGTCTTAGTTGCAGCACACGAGATCTTCAGTCTTTGTTATAACATGAGGGATCTTTAGTTGCGGTTTGTGGGATGGGATCTGGTTCCCTGACCAGGGATCGAACCCAGACCCCCTGCACTGGGAGCGTGGATTCTTAGCCACTGGACCACAAGGGAAGTCCCTCCACTTGGATCTTTTAATGATACCAGAGAGATCATTTTAAGATGCACATCTGATCATGTCACTTCTTTATTGAATACCCCTGCTAATCACCACTCTTGAGAGTGTCAACTAAAAAATGTTACTTGCTATCCAGCTCTACAAGAATCAGGTCATTAGCCACTGTAGCTGCTGACTTCCAACATACCCTGAATGGAATTCAGGGTGGAGATTAGGAAAGAAGCACTCTGTGCTCTGGGAAAAGCTGGCAGAACAGGCGTTCAGATAGATATTTTCAGGAGAAAATTTTATGAACCAATTTCTTGCATCTTCTCATATCTAGAAAAGCACTAAAATCATTAACAGAGACATCTGCTCCCTCATGACTAGGAATAGCCCTCTGCCAAAATGTGTGTTTGATTGCATGTACCCCCTGCTTTACCAGAATCATATCTAAACCGACCTTCCCCCAGTCTGTTCAGAGCAGTTCCTCAGACCTGTCTGAGAGGCAGTCTCCCAGGCTGTAGTCCTCAGTAAGCCCCAGATAAAACTGGGCTCATAGCTGTCACATTTTGTGTTTTAACACCCTTGAACACAGCATAAAAGATTGTTAATTGGCCCACTCACCTAAGTTATGCATTGTAACTTTCTTGGAGGAGTCTCAGACTCAGAGGCCTACAGTGGAAGGAACAGTTGGGATCAGGTTGGGGTGTTGTAAACTGGAGAGTTCATTACCCCATTTTGAGGAGATATTCTTTGGCCCCAGCCAGTTGTTGCCAGGTGGAAATTTGGGCCCACCACAGCCAAATCAATCTTTTTTTTTTTATGTTAAACTTTCTGTTTATTAAGTATTGTTGTCATTGTTTAGTTGCTAAGTCATGTCTGACTCTTTGTGACCCCATGAACTATAGCCTGCCAGGCTCCTCTGTCTATGGAATTGTCTAGGCAAGAATACTGGAGTGGGTTGCCATTTCCTTCTCTAGGAGATCTTCCTGACCGAGGGTTCAAACCTGCATCTCCTGCATTGGCAGGCAGATTCTTTACCACTGAGCCACCAGGGAAGCCCTTATTAAATATTAGAAACTAATTAAAAAAATTAAAAAACATTATGTGGTAGTTCATTATGAGAGTGAAAAAGAAAAACACATGGTCTGTGGACCACAGTAAACACATCTGTATAAGATGGTGCAGAATTGATGCCTGTGTCTGTAAGTACCCCCTGTATTCTGTATCTTAGAGGCATACAACTTCTTCCAGTGCCCTAAATGTGTCTTATGCCTCCTCACCTTTGTTTCTGCTGGGCTTGTTCTGTTTGATATGCCCTCTTTCCTCCCCACACTCTTACCCACCCCCATCTTCTTCCAAAGAAATACTAAGGAATTGGGGATTTTTTCCTTGTTAAGACTCCCCTCATAGGTCCTTCCTCTCTGAAGTATTTCTTAACATTCCTTCACCTTGTTTTAGGGAGAACCAACTCTCTTTCCTTTGCACTCCAATAGGTTTTTATGAAATTTTGTTTTTGTTTTTGTGATACAATCTCAAGACTGTAAGCTCCAAAAAGGACGTATTTCATGTCTAATCCCCTCCCCCTGCCCCACCCCGTGAGCCAAAGGTGCAAAAAACTAAGGGCTAGAAAGGTGGGATAGTTAGGGGCAGAAGGGGGAAGTTCAAGACCTACCTGCTGGTTCAGTGGTTAAGACTCCCCACTGCCACTGCAGGGGGCACAGGTTCGATCCCTAGTCAGGGAACTAAGATCCTGCATGCCACATGGTGCAGCCAAAATAAAAGAAGTGAGAGGATCAGACACTGCTGTGTTCCCAGAGAAAGGAACAGCTGCTGCCTCCCACCCCCTTTTTGGATAGCATGTGCTGGGGGCAGGGCGGCAGTACCAGGACATTCAGTTGTGTAAGGGGATATGAGAAAGGAGGTAACTTGCGACTAGGTCCAGGATGGGGTCTGAGAAAGCACAGCAAACTCTGGAGCTCCCTTCTGCACTGGTGAGATGTCCCAGAGGATATGTACATAAGGCAACAGAATGTATCAACACAGAGAGGGCCTCCATAGCCTGCCTGCCTGGCTTCCTGGCCGAGCCTGCTTTAGGAGAGCGGACACGGTTTCACATCATTTGAGAAGGGCTTGGAAGTTCGCCAGGAGGCAGAATGAGAGCAGGTGGGCCGGAAGGGGTCTCTTGGTCAGAAGACCAGCCGTGGTGAGGGTCTGTGCCATGTGGCTGGGGACCAGATGGGATTTCAGCCCCCTCAGCAAATGCTGGCCTGGAGGGTCATCCATCAGGGTTGAGGACCAGACAGGGCTGAATATCTCAGCTGAAGCCAGTGAGGGCAGACGATGGTGACAAGGGACGGATGCCTTCTCCAGGTATCGTGATGCTGCACAAGCCCCATGAGCTTGGAAACCACCCAGGGAAAAGGAGGGGAGGATAAAGTCCAGACTGAATTTAAACTTGAAATAACTAAATGTCTTCGGGAGCCAGGAGTATGATTTCTGCCAGCAGGTGGAATTGAAGCTTGAGATAGAGAATATGCGGAGAAAACTTACTAGTCTCTCTGGACATCAATCTTTTCATCTGGCAAAGAGAAGGGCCATTCAGCATCCCTCCTTCAGAGGGTTATTTTGAGGGTTAAATGAATTGATAGGTGCATAGCACTTAGAATGGTGCACACAGCCAGTCATAAATGTTAGCTCTCATTATCTGCAGAATGCACACATATGCACATACATACCTCAAGCAAGCAAGCTGAAAAACAGAAAGTGATGGGAACATAAAGACAATGCTTGCCATCTTTTCCTATTGCAGGGCTGTGCTTCTGTGCAAGTGAACCAGGAAATTGGAGTTCCTGCCCTTTGGAGCTTTCAGTTTAAGAAACAATCAAACTTCTGACAATTCCTACTACTGTTGCTCAAGCTGAATTATCAGTAAATATTGACTGCATGCTAAATGAATTCAGACAGTGGCACTGACAAGGCTGGCTGGCATTTCAGGCATGGTTTTTAGGGTCTTTGCATGTGGAGGGTTGCTGGGATCTCCCCCTCAACTTTGCGCCTTTATGGGCTTAACTTTATCAATATACCCACATTGAGTAGTCTTCCTGTGACCCCCTCTCTTACTTTTTCTCCATTTTTCTCTATTATAT
The DNA here is from genome assembly GCF_054371585.1 of Giraffa tippelskirchi. Classification (NCBI taxonomy): domain Eukaryota; kingdom Metazoa; phylum Chordata; class Mammalia; order Artiodactyla; family Giraffidae; genus Giraffa; species Giraffa tippelskirchi. The sequence goes on along the minus strand of NC_137281.1, from coordinate 127,813,823 downwards.
ATTACACATAAAAATATTTCCTGTTCAGTCAACCTTTTTAGTAGTTTAAAAGAGTTATTGGTCAATTTCATAATACTGTATCAGTGTAAGTGTTATTGCTAGGAATTAGTAGCCAAAATATGTGATAAAGTTTTCCTTGTGGCTACCTGGATCATTCCTACTTTGTCCATCCTAACAGTTTTAGGATTTATAACCATATTATTTTTTTCACCTTTCACAATTCTGTAGTCACAGTTAGTGTCTATCAGTGTCTATTATAATCCTGTACTATTGGCTTTCAGCCAGATAATTACTGCTGGAGCGATGTGCAGAAAACTGGCCACTTTCCTGAGTACTAGCTGCAGGCTTTCTCAATCATCCTGCTTCCCTGTTCTTCACGATTTTCAGGCAGTCATGGTTTTCTTATTTTGTACTCATTATGCAGAAGTTCAAAACTTAGCCCTGTCAAAGGAGCTGAGAGCCTGCCCTGTTTTCTGCCACCCAAACCAAATAAACCTATAAACACATAAAGTCCATTAAAAAAAAAAATTCCACATTACATTGGGAAAAAACTTTTTTCCCCCTGGTGCTGTGTCTTCTCTAGGAAATCACCAGACCGGAGGCCTTTGTGGAGCTTGAGTTAGGCCCTTATTCATTAGGATGATGTTGCATTGATTTTGGATAGTGTGTTACAGAATCCAGATGCTGCTTCTTTCCATCTTAATTGGGTGTGGGGGTGTGGTGGTGAGGGGAACAGCACCCTTTCTTTCAAAATACTCATGTTTTTCTCCCATGTTAAAATTCATTCATGACTAAATCAGTATAGAGAAGCCTTTGGAAACCTTTTTATTCTGCAGAGTTCTGGGTACAAACACATCCTGCAGTGGCCATGAATACCAGGCTCCCGTGTCCTTCAAGGGAGAAGGATGGGCTGGGTAATGAGCCAAAAGGTGGGACTCCGGCAGGCTCTTTTAGCTCAGACAGAAGCAAACACAAGGATAGGAAGAAGCACTCCAAAGGCCGTGGCAGGTTGCTCTCAGGAAAAGAGAATCAGTCATTTGTTTTTAAGCCTTCTATCAACGAGCCTCTACATGATTGTCACTTTTTCATTTTTCCCCCAGCTTTATTGAGATATAGCTGTATATATATTTTAAGCTGCTTCTGACCCTCAGCACTGGGTAATGGAAATGAAACTACAATTAAGTCCAGCTTCATAAGACAATGCGAGACTCAATAAGGAGAAATTGTTGTCCTTTTTTTTTTTTCTTAGCGCTTTCCTCACTCTGCTTCCCAAATTGCTTTTACTTGGGCAAGAGAGCCCACGGGAGCAAGGTCCCTCCCGCGGCTTGCTGGCTGTGGAGCTAAGCACCACTGGAATGCAGGGCTGTGAATACCCGGCCTGGGCTGTAGGCCTGATGGGAAGCCTGGAGCTGCTTGCTGAATTATTACTCCATTCTCGGCCAAAGCAGCGGGAGGCGAGATGATGAGTGAGGGAAAGAGCCCGTGGACTCCAATGTGGGCTGAGGGAACCAAAACAAACACAGAGAAGACAGGCCAATATTTAAATCTGTTTAAAGGATGGAGCATGCAGGAATGTTTGACTCTATTTTGTCTAGCGAACAGATTTCATTTCTTAATAGCCATGCTAGTTGGCGGAAACCAGCATTGGGAAGGGAGCTGTTTTCCTGCCCCTTTGCCCACGCCTCTTGCAGCTCTCAGGGACATCTCCCCTTTTCTTTTTTGGTACTTAGGATGGCCTGCAAGTTGTAGACTGAGTCAGGTTCTGGTTGTGTATGCCTGGTACATCCCCCTGTTGTTTCTCCTTCCGGAATAAACTTTGCCTAAGAAAAGTGGGGGTGAGGAGAAGACCATGGAGACTGCAATCAAAGCATTTCACAAATTCTGATTTCCCAGTTTCCAGGCTGCTCAGCCCCAGTTGAACAGCATTAATTTGGACACAGAGCCTTTCCTCACTCCCTCTCCAGCTGTTGCATGTGCTTTTCTCTGGGTGGTGTTTTTTATTTTTTTAAATCCCTCCCTTGGATATTTTTTTAAATGATTTTTTTTAAATGACTGCACAGCATATGGGATCTTAGTTCCCTGACCAGGAATTGAACCTGGTTCTGTGGTGAAAGTGCTGCATCCTAACCACTGGATCGCCAGGGAGTTCCCTGGATTTTATTCTTTTTTTTTTTTACCACCTCAGACAGGTCTTCATTCTTCCTGTATCTCCCCACTTTCCCACTCCAGACCACCCTCCCAGACTCCCACTGCATTTTCAAACATGTCCCGACATGTTCAACAGCGGTTGCTAGCTTTCCTTCAGCCTCCTGCCACTGTCACTGGCTGCTGCTGCTGCTGCTAAGTCACGTCAGTCGTGTCCGACTCTGTGAGACCCCACAGATGGCAGCCCACCAGGCTCCGCCGTCCCCGGGATTCTCCAGGCAAGAACATTGGAGTGGGTTGCCACTTCCTTCTCCAATGCATGAAGGTGAAAAGTGAAAGTGAAGTTGCTCAGTCGTGTCCAACTCTTTGCGACCCCATGGACTGCAGCCCACCAGGCTCCTCTGTCCATGGGATTTTCCAGGCAAGCGTACTGGAGTGGGGTGCCATTGCCTTGGGGAAGCCAGTTGTGTACCTCCTTGATCTGTTGTTTTATGACAAGTATTAATACTTTTCAGTGACTGGATACCAAGTATTTTGATGAACATTAGATGATCATTCAAACACATATTCTGTCCTTGCAATAACATAATAAGATGGAATGTTGGTTAACAGTGAGAATATATGTGTATGTGTGTACACACACACACACACACCCTCATTTTGATCTATGGGGAGACCTTATTATACAAAAAGGGCACAGAGACAAATCTCTGTTTACTATGATTGTCCCAGAAAGTTGCCACTTTCAGTTTCTTTTTATATCTTTCACTTTAAGGAGTGTTGGAGGACCTAGTTTATCATGAGTGGCATGGGCTTCTAGATAGTAATTTTTCAATCACACTATTAATGAAAGTAGACATGGTTCAGGCTTCAGTTCAGTTCAGTTCAGTCGCTCAGTCATGTCTGATTCTTTGCGACCTCATGAACCGCAGCACACCAGGCCTCCCTGTCCATCACTAACTCCCTAAGTCCACCCAAACCCATGTCCATCGAGTTGGTGATGCCATCCAGCCATCTCATCCTCTGTCGTCCCCTTCTCCTCCTGCCCTCAATCTTTCCCAGCATCAAGGCCTTTTCCAATGAGTCAGCTCTTCGCATCAGGTGGCCAAAGTATTGGAGTTTCAGTTTCAACATCAGTCCTTCCAATGAACACCCAGGATTGATCTCCTTTAGGACGGACTGGTTGGATCTCCCTGCAGTCCAAGGGACTCTCAAGAGTCTTCTCTAACACCACAGTTCAAAAGCATCACTTCTTTGGCACTCAGCTTTCTTTATAGTCCAACTCTCACATCCATACATGACTACTGGAAAAACCATAGCCTTGACTAGATGGACCTTTGTTGGTAAAGTAATGTCTCTGCTTTTTAATATGCTATCTAGATTGATCATAACTTTCCTTCCAAGGAGTAAGCGTCTTTTAATTTCATGGCTGCAATCACCATCTGCAGTGATTTTGAGCTCAGAAAAATAAAGGCTGCCACTGTTTCCACTGTTTCCCCATCTATATGGTATGAAGTGATGGGACCAGATGCCATAATCTTAGTTTTCTGAATGTTGAGCTTTAAGCGAACTTTTTCACTCTCCTCTTTCACTTTCATCAAGAGGCTCTTTAGTTCTCGTTCACTTTCTGCCATAGGGGTGGGATCATGTGCATATCTGAGGTTATTGATATTTCTCCCGGCAATCTTGATTCCAGCTTGTGCTTCCTCCAGCCCAGCGTTTCTCATGATGTACTCTGCATATAAGTTAAATAAGCAGGGTGACAATATACAGCCTTGACGTACTCCTTTTCCTATTTGGAACCAGTCTGTTGTTCCATGTCCAGTTCTAACTGTTGCTTCCTGACCTGCATACAGGTTTCTCAAGAGGCAGGTCAGGTGGTCTGGTATTCCCATCTCTTTCAGAATTTTCCAGTTTCAAGCTTAGTTCCTTCAATAGTTGAAAGCAATCTAGGCTCATAACTGTAGAGGGCGCTCATGTCTTAATAATAGCACTGCCATTGCCACTAGAAGCAGCAACCAGGTGGTGGGAAGAGAGTATCTTTTTATCACTAGATTATTTTATGGGAAAGGATATAAGGCACATTTGATTTTCATATTACCCCTCTAATTTGTTTTTCTTATGAATAAATTCATCTTCTAATTTGCATTCTTTGGTTACAGTTTTGTTAAAAGTGCATAAGCCCTGCCCAGTGAAAATTCACCTCTTCAATATTTCATACCTTGTGTTGCTTCTGCCCCTTGGTAACCAGTACCGTGTGTGCAGGGAGCTATAGGTGATCTTCCCCAAATGGCAACTGGAGCAGGACACCCTCTGCAATAAAAGCCTTTAGTGGTTTTTGATCTCATTTGGAATGAACCCCTCTCTTCTTACTGTGCTGACCAAGGCCTTGTAGGATATAGCAGCCTCTTTTGACTTGTCAACCTTGCCCCTGCCCTCAACTCCTTGCTGCTATCAAGGCCGACTCTGGGACAGTTTATATACCATGCCAAGTGGTCCACTCTCAGTGTCCGCCTGCTGAGTGAGCCCATCCACCTGCCACCTCATGGCTGGCTGCTATCTACTTCTTAGTCCCTTGCTTTATATAAATTCCTCAGAGAGACTTTCCTCTTTGTCTACCCTACCTAAAATAGGCCCTTCCACACTCAGCTTTTTTTTAATTAGGAAAATTTGAATTGCATTATGATTCACCTAGCAGTTGACATTGTAGTGAATTCTAGTGTGGAATTCGCCATTGAAAAATGTACAATCCAGTAGGTTTTCGTGTATTCACGAGATTGCACTATTATCACAACTACCTAACTTCAGAACATTTCCACCACCCTAAAAAGCAACTGCATACTATTAGGAAGTCACTCCTTACCCCCCATTCCTCTCAGCCCCTCCATCCACAAATGTCTTTATGGATTCTACCTTCTGTCCTTGGATTTGCCCCCTTCTGGACATTTGATACCCACCTCTTTTGAACCATTAAAAAACCCTGTTTGTTTTGTTTCTGGCACATATGCATTTGTTTGTTTACCTGTTTATCACTTATTTATCATTTGTGCTCCATGGATATGAGTAGAGTTTTTTTCCAACCCAGTCAGCCTAGCAATGCAGTGAGTCAGCCTCTTGCTGTGGGAGTGAATCAGCATGGTGGTGTGATCTTCCTGATGCAGGAATTGAACCTGGGTCTCCTGCATTGCAGGTGGTTTCTTTACTGTCTGAGCCACCAGGGAAGCCTATATCTATCTATGTATGTATGTATGTATCTATCTATAAGAAGGAAGTGGCAGCCCACTCCAGTATTCTTGCCTGGAAAACTCTTTGGACAGAGGAGCCTGGTGGACTAGAGACCATGGAGTTACAAAGAATTGGACACGACTGAGAAACTAATACACACACACATACACACACACACATATGAAGAGAGATTGAGAGGGAGAGAGAGGCTTGTTTTGGTTTTTAATCTGCAGAGTGTACTGGTTGGCTGGAGACCCAGGCATGTGCTGATTAGTACTATAGTTCAAGTCTGAAGGCCACCTGTGCAAAATTCCCTCTTGCACAGGGTAGGTCAGTTTTTGTTCTAGTCAGGCCTTCAACTAATTGGATGAGGCCCACCCATATAATCAGGGAGTAACCTGCTTTACTCAAAGTCCACCAGCTTAAATGTTAATCACATCCAAAGCAACCTCACAGAAACATCTAGAATAATGCGTGGCCACATGTCTGAGCCTTGTGGCCCAGGCAAGTTGTCACATACATTTAACCATTAAAGCCCGTAGTTGATGCTTGGGTTCAACCTGGGCTGGGCTGGAATGCAAGGACAGTATTGCTGGAGAACTTTCTGTTTCCCACTTGGTGAAGAGAGTCCAGGTCCCACCTGTGGAAGGTGAAACTGGTCAGTTCTCCAAGGGTGGTGCTTGTGGGTAGGGATGCGTGATTTGCCCAGAAAACAAGCATGTTCCTGAGACCTACCTTTTGCCTGGGGAGGGGGTTTGTGAGCAGATAGTTCCTGTACTTTTTAGTTGGATGGGCCTCAGGAACCTAGTAATCATCATCCAAAGAGGGCACACTTGGTGCTGGTTGGTGCCATCTCTTGATTGCATTCTGTTCATTTATTCAACAAACATTTGTTGAATGTCTATTATATGCCAGGTCCTTTCTAGTTCTGAGGAAACAGCAGTGTACCAAGCCAGACAAAAATTGCTATTCTCAAGAAATTTACATTCTGGGCAGTGAAGAGAGGCAGATATTTAAAGAAAACAAACAAAAAATAGGTCCTAGACCAACTGATGATAAGTGCAGAGGAGGAACATCAAGGTGAGGCAGGAAACAGGGAATGCCATTGTTGCAGGGTGGGTGGGGGGCTGGTGCTTTGCATTATGGAGTGGTCAGGGAAGAATTCACTGGAAGAAAAGTTACCTTTTGAGTAAAGAGCAAGTCATGTAGATAACAGGAGGAAGAGAACTCTGGGCACGGGGAACAGCTGATGCAAAGGCACTGAGAAAGGAGTGTGTCTGGAATAGAACGAAAGTGGGGAGAGTAGTGGGTGGTACAGTTAGAGAAATAAGAGTAGGCCAGAGCAGGTGGGGCCCTGAAGGTCACAGCGAGGGCTCCTGCTCCTACTCTGAGAGAGGTGGAAGCCGAAGGAAGGCTTTGTGCTCAGGAGCGATGTGACCTGGCTGCTCTTCTGACGTGTGTGTGGGGGAGGTGGAAGGGTCTTAGTTCATCTGGGCTTACACCACAGACTGGGTGGCCAATAAACCATGGAAATTTACTTCTCACAGTTCTGGAGGTTGAGAAGTTTGAGAGCAAGGCACAGGCAAATTTGGTGTCTGGTGAGACCTGCCTTCCGGTTCATAGATGGCTGACTTCTCACTGCATCCTCCCGTGGTGGAAGGGGCGTGGGAGCTCTCTGGGCCCTCTTTTATAAAAGCTCTAATCCCATTCCTGAGGACCTTACCCGCATGACCTAATCACCTCCTAAAGGTCCCGCCACCAAATACTATCACCTGAGGGGTCAGTATTTCAACATATGGATTTTGTGGGGACACAAACATTCAGACCACTGCAGGGAGGGTGAAGCAGAAGCAGGGAGATTCTGCTGCGATTCAGGGGAGAGATGGTGGCGCCATGAATGGGGTGGTGGTGAGAATAACTGGGTTTTAGGTCTGTTTTGAAGCATTTGCTGGACAGAATGGAGCCCCTGTGGAGTATGTATGGGTGGTGGGGGGAGGGTTAACATATACATTCCCATCCAGTCCTTTTGCACCTTTACAGTCAAGGTGGGAAGAAGATGGCCTTAGGTTGTTAGGATTCTTGTCCTCAGTGAGAATGTCCGAGGGCTGCCTTTGGGGCTGTCATAGGATATGTGATCAGTTTTGTCTCTAAGGGAGAGAAACCCATCCTGGGGCCAGTGGCCGTGGTCAAGAGTGGATTGACCCAACCACCCATCCTCCAAGCCTTGTGCACTGAGGGCATCCTGGGCCCTGTGGCCATTCAAAGGAAGTGACCTCATCAGTGTGCCTTTCAAGCCACACAGGATGGGTCCTTGTGCGACATTCAGCCATCGCTTTGGTTTACACCAAATTCAACAACTTGTGGCCTGCAGATCCTCAGTATAAATAGCTGGAAAAGCCTGACCTTGACAACCTCATTTCTCATTCCTTTCTAGTTACAGGTAATAGAGCTGAAAATGTGGTTTTAATTATAGCACTAATGAAAACTGAAAATCCAGACAGACACTTGACGAACTCTGCTGTGCTTTATATTACATTTGTGCTAACTACAAAGTGCCCAGCTGGGTGTAACATTATCCCCCTTTCCTCGAGCATCCGCCTGACTGAAGCTGTATAATTGATGTGTACTTTGGCAGGAGGTCAGCTTAAAGGGTTTTTTTTTTTAAGATTTTTTTTAAAGCATCTTTAATGGTATTTGGGGGAAAGGAATACGTTTATTACCTGGGTTGGGAGAACATTTCTATAGGTTGCCTGACACTCCCCACCCCCATTCCAAACTTCTAGAGCATTCCACACATTACCTTCAGGAACCTCCAGGGCCAGAAGCGAGCAGAGAGACTTTAACTTGAAGTCACACACCTTTGTCCTTGGCCATTGACGCTTCCTGGGTGAAACAGTGCCTTGCCATGCAACTCTGCTCAGCTCCCTGTGCCTTCCTTCCTATCAGAAGGGTGTGTGCTGTGTCTATGAAAGGAGAGTGGTAGCTGCCAGGAGAGGGGGCTGCAGCCACGTGTGCCCATCTGTCCTCACCTCTGTGCCCGTCTCTCCTCACCTCTCGGCCTGTGGCTTCCGTGTGGCCTCTAAGGAAGTTCAGAAGTAGGGTTGTCAAATAAAATATAGGATGCTCAGTTCAATTTCAATTTCAGAGAAATAGCAAATGGTTAAAAATTAAAAAGCGTTTCCCCCATTAAAAATTTTTAATTTTTAACTGTTGTTTATCTGAAACTCAAATTTACACTTGGTATCCTGTAGTTTTACTTGTTGAATCTGGTAACCCTACTCAACAGGGTTTCTGAGACTGCATACGTTTTCTGCAAGGACTTCTGAAAGAATTCTTGCCCATGGCTTAAAGCAAATATAGATCCTCATTTGGAAACAAGGTAAGGTTACTTCTGTTCTAGCCCACCGCAGGCTCCATTCACACCCCACCTGACTGTGAAATCCCCCTTGCTTCCTGCTCCTTAGGTCACAGAGAGTGCCACAAATCCACCCCCATGGTTCTAGAATGACTGGAATTTATGGCATTGCCTACCTCAAAAATAACAGTAGGTTCTTCAGAGACCCACTGATGATAATGGCATCTTTACTGACTTGGTTGGTGACCTGGTCAAGCTGCATAATCTCTTTCTTGTTTAATTTATGTTCTTTCTGTTTTTATTTGAATATTTGAATTGGTAATATATTTTCATATTACATGTATGGATATCAAAAAAACTCAAAAAGTAAGAAATCTCCTGTTCCCTTCTAATGTCCAGCCATCCAATTCCCTTCCCCACTGGCAACAAATACTGTTAGTTTATTACTTACTATTCTAGACATATTTATGCATATATATGTAAATAAGTAAAAGTCTTCCTTCCTCCCCATTTCTATATAATTGTTAGCATACTGTACCCACTGTACTTGGTATACTGAAAGCATTCTCCTTTTTTAATTTACTGTATCTTACAGATCTTGTATCATGACACAAAGACCTTTCTTATTCATTTAAAAAATTTATTTATTTGCTTATTTGGCTGTATGGGTCTTAGTGGTGGCACACGGGACCTTTTAGTTGCAGTATGTAGGGTCAAGTTCCTTGACCAGGGATTAAACCCAGGCCCCCTGCATTGGGAGTATGGAGTTTTAGCCACTGGACCAGCAGGGAAGTCCCTTATTCATTTTTCATGGCTACATAATATTACATTGTGTGGCTTTATCATATTATTTAATCAGTCTCCTTTGTTGGACATTCACATGAATTCCAGTTGTTTGCTGTTACAAACAACAATAAGGAACATGCATCATTTTTCATGTACATAAATATGCGTGCATGTGTGCTCAGTTGCTTCAGTCATATCCAACTTTTTGTGACCCTGTGGACTGTAGCCCCCCAGGCTCCTTTGTCCATGGGATTCTCCAGGCAAGAATACTGGAGTGGGTTGCCATTCCCTTCTCCAGGGGATCTTCCCTGACTCAGGGATCAAACCCACATCTCTTATGCCTCCTGCATTGGCAGGCAGGTTCTTTACCACTAGTGCCACCTGAGAAGCCCATATGTGTTCTTCAGTTAAATTCCTAAACGTGGCTTGTTGAGCCAAAGAGTGTATGCATTTATAGTTTGCCGGATTTCTCTGTTAGTTTCCTATTGCTGTAAGACATGACCACTAACGTGGTGGCATAAAACAACACAAAAGTGTTATCTTACAGTTCTAGAGGTCAGAAGTCTGAAAATCAAGGAGTCAGCAGGGCTGTGATCCTTCTGGAGGCTCTACAGAAGAATTCATTTCCTGCCTCTTTCAGTTCTAGAGTCTGCCTTCACTCCTTGGCTTGTGACCCCTTCCTTCATCTTCAAGGCAGATGTGTAACATCTTCAAATCTCTCTTTCTCTGATCTCTGCTTCCATCATCACATCTGCTCTGACTCTGACTTTCCTGCTTCCCCTTTATACAGACTCTTGTGATTATATTTAGCACACTTGGATAACACGGGAGAATCTCCCACTTCAAGATCCATAACTTTAATCACATCTGCAAAGTCCCTTTTTTACCATGTAAGGTAATATAGTCACAGGCTGTAGGCTGTCATGTTGGCCATCTTTGTGGGTCATTACTCAGACTACGACACATAGAGAATTTGTACCAAATTAAACTCCCATCATAGCATGTGCATTCGAATTATTTGCAACTTTATCAATCCAGTAGATTAAGTAAATGATAACTCCATTTTAAATTTAGGTGGATGAGGACATCTATCCAAGACCTTTCCTTTCTTCTTTAATTGTTCAAATCGTTACTTATTTTTCTATTAGGTTTTCAGTTGAGAAATGACTATATATGGGAGTAGGTGATGTTTCTGAGAAACAAATGGCACATATTTTTTCTAGTTTGTCATTTCTATTTCAACTTTCTTTATAAAAGCTTTTTTTTTTTTTTTTTTGCTGTGCAAAAGGTCTTATATTTATGTAGTGAAATTGGTCAAATTTATTTATGGCTTCTGGTTTAAGTCATGTTTACAAAGATCTTCTCCCCTTCAAGGTAATAAAAGAGACACTTTCTTTTTAAATTTAAATAAGTAAAAACAACACAGGAAACAACACATGTTTTTTGTTGAAAAGGTAGAAAATATAGATCAACAGCAAGAAAGAAAAGCCACTTAAAACATACATTCTGTTGTTTACTCTGTATAAGAGAGGCTTACAGACTACAGTATGTTTGCAAGTGGGGCCTAGGCAGTGGGTTGCTGAAAGTGGCCATGTGGCTTTGCAAGAGCAGTTGTGCCTATTGTGAGTATCTCTTCCTAATACCATACTCAGTAAAATCAAGTTGGTAGCTTAAAAGTGATCACAAGGAGAGTATTGGCACTATAGAAACTGTTAAATGCCACAAATCAGGCCTTTCCTCCTGGGGTACCAGTGGTTAAACATTTAAGAGCATACAACTAGAGGACTTGTGTAAAAGTCTTTTAGAAAAATCCAAAAACTGATTTTACTTGAATTTTTTGTCTATTTGGGAGAAGGAGGGAAGGAGAGGAGGGCTCATGGGTATTATCTCTATGTGGGAGGCAGTTTTATATTTGTGGTGTCTCCATATACATACATACACATTTACTAAAATAGTGTATTATATATTAAATCTGGTAACCTGCTTCGTTGTTTCCTTAATGAAATATTGTTGCCATCTTTCTATCTCAATATACATTTCATTATTTTAATATTAATAATCACATATTGTTGCTTAGTTGCAAAGTTGTGACCAACTCTTTTGTGATCCCATGGACTAGCCCACCAGGTTTCTCTGTCCATGGGATTTCACAGGCAAGAATACTGAAGTGGGTTGCCACTTCCTTCTCCAGGGGATCTTCTTGACCCAGGGATCGAACCTGTGTCTGCTGCTTGGCAGGCGGATTCTTTACTGTTGAACCACTTGGGAAGCCCCAGTAATTACACAGTATGCCACAAAATGACATTACGTTTGACCAATCCCTTATTATGAGACATTTGTGAAACTTCTGTCTGTGTCAGTTGCATCCTCTGGTTGATATGATATTAGGCTTCTAAACTCTCTCTGAAGGATGTAGAGTTTATTAGTGAAAAAACTTTCAAGTGCTTTGATGCCTTCAGATATATGAGGCCTTTGCAATGTTGGCATCAATATTCTAATTACCCTTAATAAGACAGGTCTTTTGGAAGATACCTTGGTTTCTCTTGGTATAACCTGCTCAGACCCCTTGAAACATAAATTCTGGAGCTATTCATGTGGCAATAATCACTCAGGAGGAAAGAATGGTAGCATTGGAGATGTGGATTCCAAGAGACAGAAGCCCTGCCACTGTGAGACAGACAGGGAAGGTGATAATTAAGCATAGATAAAAATAATGAGGATAAATCCCATCAACTCACTGAGAGGTTTCAGACAGGCCAGCAGGTATGGAGGATTCAGAGTAGAGAATAAGTAGACAAGATAAATTTGGGCTAGGAAACTAGGTATGACATTTCCTAGTTAGCACAGACATGAAATAAATGCATTACAATCCTTATTTCTCAAATATCCAAAATATCCTTAATCCTGCATTAGGTGTTTTGGGGAATTAAAGAGAAGTGTAAGGAATGGGTGGACTGGTTTCAATCAAGGAAAATTTGGAATTTTCATAAATTCATGAGTACCTTTGAACAACCATGTTGCAAAGCATCACTTTGTTTTTGCTGTATCTGGAACCACTGGCTACTGAGTATGTTTTCAGTGATGGCATACAAGATGACCACACTCAAGTCAGTTCAGAGTTATCGAGCCTATGGCTTTATTTGAAATGCATAATTGTTCTGAATTTGATTCCCAACTACAAAAGGGAGATAAGTTCTCTAAATTTTCTCAACCAGTACTAAGAAAGGATTAGTAATAGTGGAATTTTAGTTAGTGTCTACACCAAAGCTTTGAAAATAATCTTTTCGTGTTTCTTTGGGACTAAGGGTAAACAGACACTACCTCGTTGAAATTCTACATACTCTCTGTGGTTTCTGATTCTTAAAACATATTGTTGCCACTGGAAGGCAGTGTTGCCTAGTCACTGTGTTCAGCCAAGACCTTGGGCGGATTTGAAGATTTGGCTTGAATTTGCCAGGAATTCAGATGAGTCCAGAGATGTGCTTTTACCTCTGCCTCTTCTCTGAATCTGTTGGAGGTGCCATCCTTGTTGGATGTTTCCTTGCATCATGTGTGCTGGCATTAATTACGCGAAATCAGCCTGGCTTGTGTATATTAAACTTGTGCGACTTGAGAGGGTCTCCACTTTTCTTACATGTAAAATGGGATCATTAGCTCTTGCAATCTTAAAACTTCTTTGAAAAAAAACCAAACAGATAGTGGGATTTCCAAATAATCAGATAGAAACAACTTCATCAATGAATTATACAGGTCTCCTTCAGAAATCTCACTTAACTATTAAGTTTCATTAGTTGTTGCATGATTATCCCAGATTTTTTTTTTCCTTATCACCTATTGCACCTGGTAGAATTCTGGGTCAGTCATGAGTTATCAAAGAAAATTGGTTCAGCAATTAAGTAGCCTTTCTGCATTTTTCTTCCTATCAACAAATATTCAGGTGATGTTTTGATTTAGAAGCATACTTTAGAATTTAAGTTAGGGAGTATTCTCTATTGATTTTTTTAATAGTGGACGTCTCCTCTTTAGACTATTAATAATAATCCCTTATCTTTGTACAGTGCTGTAACAATGTAAGCCTTTGTATACATTTTCTCATTGGAGTCTCACAACAGTCTGGTGAATTTGGTGAAGGAGGAATCATGATTTTCATTTGGATACATAGGAAACAAGTTCAGGTGGAGTCATGCACCCAAAAACACTTAATCATCTTCCAGTTCCAAACTGTGCTTTTCCCTTCCTCATGCACACCGTGTATAAACAAAGGCCCCTTCACCTTGCAGGCCATGGTAGTAAGGCTGGAGTTGTAGCCTTT